>NW_020524006.1:0-1312500 GCF_003368295.1 Carassius auratus | reverse complement strand
TACCCAGAAAACATCTTATTGGAACGTTGTTTTGGATTCTTACGTCTGATTGTGGGCAAACTCTAGTGGGAGCCATGTCTGGTAAGGGCAATCCCAGCCCACACCTTAATGGCTTTCCAATGGCCCACTATTCCTATTTCTTCCCACACATGCTGGGAGGGCTTTCTCCACCTTCTCTTCCCACCCTACCCCTCAGTGGATACAGCACACCTTCACCAGCCAGTGAGTAGGACATCGAACCCTTCAAAATATTTTGCTTAATGAAATGTGATTGATTGATTGATTGGTTAATTGATTGATTGATTGATTGATTGATTGATTGATTGATTGATTGATTGATTGATTGATTGATTGATTGATTGATTGACTGATTGATTGATTTTGATATGTTGGGATTCCATTTTGTGTTGAGTGATAAACTGTGATATACTTTTCCTTTCATCGAGTGCATCAAAAAAGCTTTTACATGACATTTCATATATATATATATATATATATATATATATATATATATATATTTGTGAATCATTTTTGTAGTATTAAAGGAAATTGCTACTGCCAATACATACGGCAAAACAGTGCAGTGAGTATTTACGACATACTTCTGCTGTACAAATAGCATATAAAATAACTGTAGCAGACACAGGTGGAGCTGGGGAAGGTGGAGGTCAAAAGCTAATTGGTTACATTTACAACATGAACCAATGAGATTGTGACAAGAAGTTTAACGGTGTGACTGTCATTAGTTTGCATTAAGGATGCATTATCGAAGCTTGTTCAGTTTCAAAGTAGCCCAATATTTTTATTTTGTAATGTTAAACTGTGGAAACGTGTGTGTGTGTGTGTGTGTTATGTGCTGTTTTTGGTTGGAATGTTCTATGTGTCAATATTGGTGTGTAAATGAGGAGGTGGATGTGGTGAAAGTGGTCGGCTTAAGGTATGTGTGTGTTTGTGTTAGTGGAGCAGGTGGTTTTGCTCGGTCTTGGTGGTCCTTGTTGAGATGGGGTCCATGTGGGTGGTTGAAACCAGACTAAACGTGAAAGGGAACTCTAACACACACAGTCACGATAGTTTATTAATATTGAGAAACTCTTGCCTTTCACAGTAGTTTTTCTTTTTCTTCTTCTGTTTATTTGTGGAATTATTATTTTTTTATTAATTTTACATTGTGTAAGGTTATTTTTGAATGTTTTTTAAGTTTGAAAGATTTACTATTGTTTGTGGGGACTGGTGTTTAACAGCTGCTGAGTGTGTGTTGTGTCAGTAAGTGCATAAGCATCAAGAAACAATAGCTGGACTTGCTGTTTTTGTGGGCAGCATATGGTATAACTCGATACACGTTGCTGCATATTCACATTACTCATATTTCACTCATATTTCATTTCACACACACATGTGAGCAAATTGCATTAAGAGTGTCATATTTGGCACTTGTCCAAAGTCTCAGTGACCAACAATAGATGTGTGGGATGTGGTGGTCTTCTGAAATGTCTGGCAAAATGCTGTAAACTCTCTGGATTTCTTTTATTTTATTTATTTATTTATTTTATATTCACATCCCAGTTCCATATGTTGTTATATTTTTGGATTACAGGCATGTGGATTAGGAAGATGCAACTACAAGTAATATATAGGTTATATAAATGTGTGTCTACACATCATTTTTACACAACTTTATGTCAGTGTTAATATATGTGCACTTTACAATGGAAAAAAGAGCCTGGGCAGTCAAATTTATTACCAATTAAATTTGTTTAAGTGTCAGAAATCCAAACTATGGGAATTTGTCCTGGTGAATAGACCTCAGTCACCACAACACAGAGCCATTGACCCACAGCAATATAAGTCAGTTATACTACAAACATATCTGAACAATATTGGCAATATCTCAAAAATACTCAAATGCAAATGCATTGGAATTCAGCACTGAAAAATTTCAGGTTTTATTTTAACATCTGGTGTGTTCTAACTCTATATAGTCATGATACTCAGAAAAAAAGCTGAAAGAAAGAAATTATGAAATATGAATGAAAAAAAAAATGAATGAATAAAAATCCATGCTATTAGTCATTTTCGAAACCTAAGAAAACATTTACTCTTTACTTTGAATACATATGTACTATTTTTTTGGAAGCTGTGTGTGTGTGTGTGTGTGTGTGTGTGTGTGTGTGTGTGTGTGTGTGTGTGTGTGTGTGTGTGTGTGTGTGTGCGTGCGTGTGTGTGTGTGTGTGTGTGCGTGCGTAATTTGGTTAGATACTGACATAATAATTAAGGCACACCTTTTACACCCCATGGAAATAAATAATTAAGATCAACCTTCTGACCGAAAGTAAGACGATAATGTTTATTCAAACATTCCGTACAGCTCTCTAATGTAAATTAAACATTTGAAGCTTGCAGCCATGGACACGGATATTGTTCATAATAGTATAGTTCTGTATCGATGCAAAAAGCTAATAAAAATTACAGGTTTAATTTTATAGTTATAAAAAGCTAAACAGAAATGTCTTCAAGAGAAGAACTGCCCAGTTTAATTTTCCTGATGTGATTATTTTCAATCAGTCAATCAAAATTTACTTATAAAGCACTATTAAAACAAGGTTTGTACAAACCTTACTACAAAGACAGAAATAAATATATAAACAGTTTTAACCACAATGTGCTAAAGAGGAGAAAATCCCAAACAAACACTGATAGGTGACAGATACTTATATTCTGAGGGTCATAAGCCTTGGAGTAATCAGAGGGAGACGGGAAGACTATTCCAAAGTTTTGTGCAAGCTGACAATACACACAGAGAGACACACTAATCTCTACAGGCTTTTCCCACTACTGATTATGCAAATATTCATATGTTTTCCCTCCTGTACTGTCTGTGAAAGAAAGAGCTGTCTTTCTGTGATCCTAGATGACTCCATTCAGTGGTGAGTCCTTCTCTCTCTCTCTCTCTCTCTCTCTCTCTCTCTCTCTCTCTCTCTCTCTCTCAAGAAGATCTGACCAGATTCTCAAATACCTGAATCTCAATGTAATTTCATAGCACTTATTTCAGGCCAAATATTTATTTGAAACATATTAAATATGTTCATGAATACCTGTAAGTTGCTTGAGTCATGAATAAATGTTTTTTTTATTTCAAGTTTGATTCATTGCGTGTTCCCTCATATGTCATACTCCACAGTTCCCTTTACAATTTTTTTTTTTTAATTATGTTTATTGTTGACTTGCTACAATGTTTAATTATATATATATATATATATATATATATATATATATATATATATATATATATATATATATATAATTAATTAAACATTATAGCAAGTCAACAATAAACATAATAAATATATATATATATATATATATATATATATATATATATATATATAAATGGAATGAAAGTCATAGAATGTCAAAATGAAAATCCACATGACATTAACAAGAAACTGCTTCTAACTAGCCAACTCACAAGTTGCAAATGTTTGTTGGATCTATGGTTTTGGGAAATTATTATATTTGAACTATTTTTGAAATGACAGAATTTGCATCCACAGCTGGCTAATGATAATTTTAGGAAATGCACCCCAGAAACTTTTGTTTGCTTGCTCTCTCATACTTACTATATACACTAATGAGTTTAAAACTAGAAACATATTTCAATGACTTTCATAATGCTTCACTAGATGTAATTTTTATATGGTTTTAACTTGAAGGATTTGTCATTTAAAAAGTGATTCTAAAGTTCCACACTCAGACTGTCCCTATCCTTGTTTAATATACACAAGGAGTACTACTTTGGTCTAATTAGATTTCTGAGTTGGCAGGGCTTTACGGCATGAGTCCAAAGAAATCAAAACCAAGTGGTCAACAAAATGTAGTGTTACTTGTTATGGTTGCTAATGGTTAGAATAAAAACGTGTTGCTTTATTGTGTCAGGCCACGTTAGGGCCAAAAAGATTTCTTTTTGGTAGCCATCTTGGGAACAGAATTGAGCAGCTATTTTCAGTCATACAGGTACAGTTTTGTGTAAGGTGTTTAATGTAAAGACCAAGCATTTACTTTGCAGAGATCAGGGCCTGGTTCCCTGATAACGCTCACTCTTAGCGCGCTAAGAAGACCTCGAAAGTTATATCTTACCGAAGTTGTTTATGTTCCTAAGTGTGTTCCCCGAAGTGTCCCTTAGGAAGCTTCTTAACACGCTGCCTCTTACGTCCGACGTTACAAGAGCGCTGTCCAAAGTGAGGGTGCTGAATTAGTTGGCATCGATTGCTCATGAATCGATTTTCCACTTCACGCGAAGGTGCAATACAGCGTTAAGAAAGACAACACGTTCTATGCAAATGAAACATTCCTCAAATTATAACAGTAACATTTATTTTAACCTAGTTTAAGTTATCAGTAAAATATAGACTATAAATTAAATTTTCAAATGGTCAGTAATATGTTCACGATATGTTGTGACGGTTAGACAAACCGGGGATCTCGCTAATCATCCACCCTCCTTATCCCATTGTGCCACTTGTGCCGCTTCTTGACATGGGTTTAACGACTTATAAAAATTATATAATACACTTTTATATTAATGGTAAAGTACTTTACAATCAGAATTGATTGGCAAGCAGCTGCAGTTACTTCTGTTTAATGCGGTATTGATTGCAATTGGTTTATGTTTTTAATAAAAAGCAACCTATCTACAATGAACAGAGAGAGAGAGTTAGATACAGTATACGGTGGGGAAGCAACGTAAAAAAGGGCACCAAACCTCTCGTCAGAGGAATTTGAAGTTTTGCTGGACCTTGCCCCCAGGTCAGATATCACACCCCTATGGTCCACTATAACCTGCAAGTTCATGGCCGCGTCTCCCTTTAACTAGCCTACGCCTGATCAATCACTGATGGATTGGCGATAGGGATGAGTGCCATCCACCAGGATCTTATCCCCGGCATGGCGCAGAAGGGCGTTGGTGACAGTGTGGACGCTCCTCCACACAGAGGTCTTGATTAGGCCGTAGCCCTCTCCCATGACCTCGATGAATCTGTCTGTAGCAAAAAAACAAGAAAAAAAAAAAAAAAAGTAGCACTGGGCTTCATGGATTAAAGCAAAATTCCGCCGTGTTAGCCCAGGTTTGAGAAGGTCCAGCAGCTCCATAATGAGTTGTCTTGGGAGGCGAATTTTTTAAATATAGCCACGTCAGACAAAATGTCAAAAGGGCTCAAGTTTTGCTGAATAAAAAAACGAACATGGACTAGACGGCTAAACGGCTAAATAGGCCTCTATCCATTGCGAACATAATTTATAATAACATAAAATCATTGTTGAGCCACATTGTCAACATAGCATAGTTTGACTTGTACTGCACTGCGCTGATTTCTAAAGACTGCTCTACAGTAGCGTCATGAGCTCAAACAACGCTAAGAGAGAGCTTACGAATGGTCCAGACCAACCTTACGAAAGTATGACTTACAGAAGATATACTTAGCGTACGAACGTGTCGGGAATCGTGCCATAAGGTTAAGAGAGAGGTTAAGGAATAGGTTAAAAAACTACTTAGCGATAAGAACGTTTTGGGGAACCGGGCCCAGAATTTTTGTTTTTTAATTTTTTTGAGGGTGGGGTTGAAAAGTGGGTTTTACTTTACTAGAGCCGCTATATTAGGTGTTCAATTCTTTCGCAAATTTTTCTTCAGAGTGAGTCAATTCATCATCTCTGAGTTTGAGACCAAAAATGCTGTATTGCGTATGCCAGGCCAATAGTTGGCGCTGTCACCTTGTTAGTAAACAGTAACTGTAAGGGAAGTGATGATTATATGTTGTATATGATGCGTCTCCGCTTTTGGTTGTAATATTGGTAAAGTAAATCCACACTTTGCTGAAAAAGCTTTAGCAAACTCGTGATAAGCAACAATGTATGCAATGTATGCAATGTATAGTGGAGTACCATGTACTCCACTATTGTTGTGTATGTTTGTTCACGCTTGCCTTTAAAATCGTACTGCACATATCTGCATACCTAACAGATACTATGCACGCGCATGACGTCACCATTTTCAAAGATTCTGAAACGCTGTTGTCATGTAAAAGAACAGACAAAATGCATAAAATGTTTCCCGTTATTGGCTAAAAATGTTGTCGTGTAAACAGCCACTGAATCTCCAGCTACTTTCACCGAAGAATCAACTGCCAGAGGAGGGAATTTTCTCTTTCGGCCTGCTCTCACTTTCATTTCCAATCACTTTTTGTCCACACCTTCCTCAGGAGTGAAGGTGTGCTGAAAAATGAGAGAAAGACTAAGAGATGGAGTTAAAACTTTCAGAAAGGGGCCAAAGCAAACAGTCAAAGTATGGAATGCTAGGAACACTGATGTTTGCACAGGTCTCAAACTCTCAATCAGACACAGTCAGGCAACACAAATGCTTTGGTTGTGACATTTATTGGATAGTTCATTCAGCTTGATTACAACTCATTATGTTCCAATAATGTGTCACACAGCTTATTTCTAATGTGTTTTCAGCATTGCCACAAAGGTGCTATTTGTAGACATTAGCATACAGTCTTTCTCTTTCAGGTCAGTTGTTGTCATGGTTGAACAACAATATGAAGAGAATTTTGCTGAACAAGTTAGTAATAATTAAACTGTCAACCTATTAGCTAGCTTTCTGAAAAAGATCTGTTGCTGCGGCACTAACCTTACGGGACTGTGCGATGGCATCCTTGTTTGTGTTTGCATACTAAGGTAAAATATGTTTCTGGCCTAACACTAACTGTCCTCTCAACATTTGTAATACACTGGAATGAAAGCATCTGTTGTGTATCTGCAAAAGTTATGTGCAGTCTTTGCCCTTGAAACAACTCAGGAAATTAGTATTGTTCTTGTGCCTATTTAAATAAGATTGCAGAAATGATTGTATTTTTGCACTGTTTCAGATATTGCAATAACAAAGTTTTTACAGCATGCTTGAAGCTACAATATATGACAAAATGGTCATGTGGTTTTAGTTAGGTATTTTGTTGACATCTGTTGAACCCATTTTTGGTCATAAATAAAAGGGCATCTGTGTGTTTAGATGTCATGTATATTTATTGAATCTGATTTTATGATTGATATATATATATATATATATATATATATATATATATATATATATTAGAGGTGCTCCGATCACGATCGGCCGATCGTTAATGCGCATCTCGTCAGTAAAGCCGGTTCTCTAATTAGCAGTTAATTCCATCAGGTGCGTGATTTCACATAGAGCAGCTGTTACTACACAGAGCCGTTGTTAACTGAGAAGATGCGCCAATAAACGCTGAAAATGAAGTGGATTTGCGCATCTTCTCAGTTAACAACGGCTCTGTGTAGTAACAGCTGCTCTATGTGAAATCACGCACCTGATGGAATTAACCGCTGATTAGAAAACCGGCTTTACTGACGAGATGCGCATAACGATCGGCCGATCGTGATCGGAGCACCCCTAATATATATATATATATATGGTATATGATTCTGCTCTAGGACAGTAAATTAATTAGACATTCTATAGTTCACTCAAAATAAAATGGATCATTCTGGACCTGTTCACCAGACATTCTGGTGCATTTTATATACATAAACCCAAAATATACTTTGTTTTTTATGTGTATGCTAGGGTATGAATACAGTGTGTGTAAGTTTACAGTTTATGCCGTTTTTTACAGTTTATACCTGCCTCATTATGTATATTTCAGCATATACACACATTGCTGGACAGTAATGAGCATAATCTAGCATTTCTGTATACAGTAGCACCAAAATCAGTGGCTTAAAACAGTTTTTACAGTAATCATAAAAGGAATTCTTTGTGGAATGGAATCAGAGATATTATTGATAGCATTGAATAAATGGCAGTTTGTGGATGTTTAGTCATGGGATAGACAGCTTAAACACACCCTTAATGTAGAAATAGACAAAGGCAGGGCTGTGTGTAAAGTGTATTATTCCAAACTGTTTAGATAATTGAAGCATTTACACAGTGTAGGCGCGAAACGAGCCATCTGGGTTGATTTACGCCAATATTGCTTTAATTAGTGAGTAAGTGTGAATGTGTGTGTATTTCTGTATGTGTGTTTTAGCAGTAGAGAATGCAGCTGATGTCGTGTGTGTGTGGACAGATAGCACAAATGCATGTTGTATTGTTGGGCTTGTCAGGTTTGTTTGGATTTGATACCGTGGATTTAGTTTGACGATGGTTTGGATTTGGTTTGTTTGATGGCGCCCGGAGTTCTCTGAGCTCTTATGTCATGTTTTCACTCAGTATGATTTGTTTTCTCCATTAAAGAATTGTTTGCGAACAGAAAGGTATCTTGACAATGTTTGAAAATCTTTTTGGACTTTGGTTTTCGAACAATGAATTTCTCTCTTCGCTGCATCTATATTTCTGCTCTCTTGTTGTGTTCTACACATGCTATATGTCTTGCTAATTGAAAGCAGCCTTTAGTATGTGAGTGCTGATGGATGTGTGTATGTGTGTGTGTAGACCGTGCACAGACGGTCTAGACATGGCTAATTTTCCTCCATCTGCATGAGGCTGCTCACTGCTGGATCTAATTGACCCTCTGCTCCTCATCCGCCATTTCTCTGTCCTTCAGTTCCTCCTCTTCATTCCTTGCTTCTGTCCTTCTCTCCCCCTCCTTCTTTACTCTTGTAACTGTTTTGTAGAGATTATACTCTAGAAGGCTTTGTGTATCATTTCTGTGTGTGCAGATGCATGCATAGCAGGGTTATTATTAGCTAACCAAAACTATCTATATATATATATATATATATATATATATATATATATATATATATATATATATTGTTACTTTAAATAAATTAAATGTTAAATGTATTATGTACTTAAGTACTTGATGTACTAAAAATAAAACTGAAATAATTAATCAAGATATATTAAAATAATAAAAATAACAAAATTACAAAAAGTTTAACTAAAATTAACATAATAATAATAATAATAATAATAATAATAATACAATAATTTCTAAAAAGAGCAAGACCATAAAAATAAATCAGAAAAACTATGTATTACTATTTTCTTTTTTTATAGGACACAAATAGCCTAATACAATTTCATGAATTTTTTTTTTTTTTTTTTTTTTTATCTTAAACATGACTTTTATTATTTTATTTAAATGTTTGTACCCCCAGGATGCGTCAACCTTTTCAGTGTTAACAAAAACAAATCATTTTTTTACTAAAGGAATACTGACGCATTGACGCATGTAACTGCCTTGAAAATCAGTGAAACTACTTTTATATACAGTATATTAAAAACAGTAGGTTATGCATATAAGCTTTTTTTCCCCTTCCTCTCACTCATAGAAATCTAGTTGAGCTTTCCCAGTGTCTTATGGGACTTCAAATTTTGTGGGCAGGGAAGGAGAATTTATGTTCCATAAGCCTCTGATTTATTAGATTTAAAAACTAAACCAAAAATCAAACAGATATTATTCCTTCCAGCTTTAGCAGGAACAGGTTAAATTACTAACAGGTCTAGATGTTTTAAGGAATCACCAGCGCTCCTAACACACTGTGGGGGAAGACAGGAGGAGAGGAGAAAGGGGATTCTGTCAGTAGGCTCTAAATTAAACAAAGGAAGCAGCATGTGATGGGTCTCTCAGAGACCATCTGTCTGTATGTGTGTGTCTGTGATAGCAAGAATGTCCTTCTAGTGGGGTTTTCCTCACTGTATGCATGTTTGTGTCTTTTTTTACTATTATTATTATATATTTATTTTATTTTATTTTATTGGGGGGATAGGGTAGGAACCCTGATTGTAATATTACCAAGACTTAAATTGTGGGGACCTCTCAAAACTGTTTAAAGTTACAGATACAGATTATTTTATGAAAGTGTTTCAGTGAATTGATGGTTTAATAAAGATAAAATAATATTTTTAAAAAATTGTAATAATTTCAGTGTCTGATTTTAAGGACAATTTAGATTTGTACTGTAACATTTTTGGTATGTGTTGCGATTTAACTTGGGATTTAATGTTCAATGTAAAAATTCTAGAAACAAAACCAGCTGAGAACCACTGGGGTAAGGTATACATAAATAGCTTAACATAAAGGTATCTCCAGAATGATATAAACAAACAATATTAAATGACAGAGGCATGGAGTATATCCAAAAGTCACACTGTTATTATAGCATTTATAATACACAAAACATATTTATCTTTAGTGATTAGATTTATTATTGGTGTAGTGTCCTCATATAGTCAGAAGCTCTCTCTCTTTGTGTGTGTGTGTGTGTGTGTGTGTGTGTGTGTGTGTGTTTACTGTAAGGCCAACTTATGGTTTCTGAGATTTCCACTGTTAACCACACTTTATGAGGAAACACACATACTGTACATACAGTAATGCATCAACTATTCACAGTAAAGATTTTTTTAAACACACACAGATTTATAATTTTCTTTTTTTCTCAACAGTATACAAAAAAAAAAAACACAGTAAATATTAAACAATGATCAATAATAAGCAGTTTGATTATGTGGAAATTCCAATTACAAATGCAATTGAATGGTGTAAATGTGTTTTGTCCTTTTGAATTGGCATTGTGTTTTGTTCTAGATTTGAAGAAAATGAAAGTTACTGTTACTTGTCTTTTGCACTGTTAAAAAAAAAGAAAAGAAAAAAAAGTGCAATGCATAGCAGCACAGGGTGCCAAACATTTGCAATTAATGGGAATAGCAGCGAATGGCCTTCTGTTCTTCACAAACAGAAGACAACGGAGGCAGAGGTTGAGTTAAAGCTTGAACAGTTTATTGAAAGTATGATAGTGTTTGGAAGATGAGGGATGAATGGTAGTCTAGGATTAAGCTACGGGCACACAGACACACTCCAGAGCCACCAGATGCAGAAAGGGAGTTGATTTTCCAAAGTATCCACTTTGGAAACGTGGTATCGACGACGCAAGAGAGAGTCAGGTTTAGTCCACACATGTACTCAAGGTTGCATAGACGAGACCGGACAGTCTTGGTGCTTGTAGCTGGTTTATGTAGTGAGTGTGTGATGAGGGGTGACAGGTGTTGCAAATCAAAAGTCAGGTGATTGTGATCGGGATAATTGGTTGTGAGTGTAGACAAATCCGCGACACGTTCTTTGACTAAAAACAAAATCACAATTTAAAAAACATGTTTGAATTCTTATTTAATTAAATGTTTTAACTGTAGGTGTAAAAACATTGTTAAATAGTTACTTAACTAAACCAGTTTTGATAATAGATATACATAACATGTAAACCCATTACTTAAAAAAGCATGTTTTGACTATAAACTGAAAAAGGTTAAATCGTTGCAATCTCTTTGGCTCATCTCCATTCTTTTGATTCTAAGTTAATCAAGTGTCCCACTTTAGAGAAACCTTTCATCATACACAACTTAACTCTACTATAAGATATACAAACATTTCCTAGAAGGGAGTTAAAAAACAATGGTTCATTCAAACTGTAGTGATCAACCTCAGACCTATACACCCTAAATGTAGTCCAAGATTTTAAAACCAATGCATTAAAATTTACACCAGATGTGATATTTTCATTGAAAGATGACATCAAAAACAATTGTTTATCAAGCGCAACACTGCAAAAGGATCTTAATACAGCTAACCCAAATGATACCCAAGGAATAAATTCCGTAGAAAAAAGAAGATTTTAGTCTCATAGCTCTGACTTTTGCTGACAGTTCAATCAGTCCTTGTCCTCCTTCATTTCTAGCAGCATCAATGCTATGGCATCGTTTGACTGTTATTGACCCCCCCCCCCAAAAAAAAAACTCAAGGGGGGGGGGGGGTCAATAACAGTCAAACGATGCCATAGCATTTATGCTGCTAGATTATTTACAACAAGAACCCTCCCTCTATAAGACAGTTTAGGAAGGATCCATCTCCATTTCTGTAAGCGCCCAGCCACCTTTTCATAGAGGCCTTCCCAATTTATTTCCATGTATTGCACTGTTCCAAGGAAAACCCCCCAGCACTTTAAACCCGTTTGAACTCCAGGGGCAGCGATGAGGAAGTTTTGGAATGCCTTCTTCCTCCCACTGGCCTAATAACAAAGATGTACTTTTTTTCCAGTTGGCTCGAGCTGAAGAGGCTTTTTGATAAATCTCAAGAGCTGCTTCCAGACTGTACACATCTTCATTTGATCTAATTACTACAGTGACATTGTCAGCATAAGCACTGAGTTTAACATTTACCAACTCTGAAGTAGAAGATCCCACCGTCGAAATTCCACAAAGCTGACACCTCAGAGCAGTTAGCAAAGGTTCAATTCCAATGGCATATAAAATGCCTGACATACTACACCCTTGCCGAAAGCCTCTGCCAACTAGAAAATGTCTTGTGAGTAAACCACTAATTTCAAAATACTATAAATATCAGTATACAACAATTTCATGTAAGAAATTAATGATGAACCAAAACCAAAATCTTGCTTCAAAAACATTTGAAAAGGAACTTATGATCGATCCGATCAAAAGCCTTTTCTTGATCCAAAGATAATAAACCCACATTAAAATTATTTTCTCTGGCAAATAAAATCAAATTAAGAATCAGAAACAAATGATCAACTATTGTACGTTTTGGAATACAGTATGACTGATCTGTGTGAATTATTGTTGATATATAAAGTTTAAATTTATTAGGTAATGCTTTGGACAGTATTGTATAATCAACTCCAAGCAGAGACACTGGTCGCCAGTTTCTTATATCCGAAAGATCACCTTTATTGGGTATCAAGGTGATAACTGCTCTCCGTAGACTCAGTGGTAAAGTGCCAATATGTGCCAATAGTGGCAAAAAACTGAGAACAAGTCTTCGCCAATGACTGGCCAAAACTGTTTATACAAATTCTGCAGTTAAGCCATCTAAACCCGGAGCCTTGCCTGAAGACAGATTTGAAAAGGCGATTTAAAGTTTTTATATCTGCAACTTTCTTCTCCAAATTGAAAAAAAAAAGGATGTTGTAGAAACCATGCAGTTAAAAGACGTATACCTTGCACGAATCAAAGTCTCTTTAGCTTTCTCTTCCAAGAGATTATGGAGAAGATTTTTTCTTGTTTCCAAAACTTTAACATTACTTACATAATCCTCTTCAATGTTCAGCTGCAAGATATCTTGTTCAAGATGTATCATTTTGTTTTCAAGAATTGCAACTCCTGCACTGTTACTAAAACCATGACTTAAAACAACTTGTCCATTCCATTCACTCTTCCACTGGACTTATTTACATCTGTGTGAGTTTCTTGTAAAAAATCTACACTACCATGCTTCATATTAATATAATAAAAAAGAGATGCTCTTTTCACAGCATCACGACACCCATTAATGTTTAATGAGCCCAAACATAAAGGTGACAAGAGTGGTGATGAGAACAGAAAACTATGTCATGCACAATATATTCTGTTGAAGAAAACTTAAAAAAAAAAACATGGAGAAAGACCAAGTGTTTTGGGAGCAGTATGCCAAGCCTCATCATGTACACTCTTTTGATGTGTTCTGTGACAAGTATAATTACTTGTTTAAGGAGCCTGAGTTGAGAATCCAACTTAACTTGTACTAGGATGCATCTGAGACTGTGAACCCCCTTGGGTCAGCAAAAAAAACTTTTGTAAAAACAATTTTTTTTTTACTTGGTAACTTTGAGCCATTTTACAGGTCATGCACTGACAACATTCAATTATTACTTTTGTTACATGAGAGAGATTTTAATTTAATTTAAGTTGTTAGCAGATGTCAAGTTACCTGAAGAGCATGGAATTGTGACATCTTCAGGTGACATAGTACGTGCAACAATTGTGGCCGGCCATTATTGGTGATGAACTGGGCTCTCACTGCATTGGTGGTTACTCACAGAAATTCAGCACTGCCAAGTACTACTTTAGGTACTGCTTGGTAGTACGCAGTGAACTTCAGAATGTAAGTGTAGACTTCCCCAGTTCCACAGTTAGTTCTTATAAGGTGGCAGTGGAAACTCTAAAGATGACTGAAGAAAATGTTGTAAATGCGTTAAAGTTTGATGCATTTTCAACTCACTGAAATATTTTCATGTTGCTCAGTCCAGCCTTCCTCTCTGCATTGGCCATGACTTGTTTGAATGTTTCGTAGCTATTGATCTTGCCATTTTCTCGGCACACTTTGTAAAAAAGAAGTGGTTTTCATATTCGCAACTGAACAGGATAATTGCACAGTTCAAATATCTGAGTTCTGATAATGGTTCTGCCCCCTCCCAGATATGCAAAAAAGGTGGTAAGTTATGTGGTCAAGTAGCTGAGAACTGGAAATGAAGCATCATAATATGCTTTCTCTACCCTTCACTCATTCTGAGACTTGGACCTTTAATTAGTTTATGGTCATTGAGATTCAAAAGCAAACATTCCTTCTTCAAAAGAAGTGTAAGATGGGCATAGAACTTGTATGCAAGACATTGTCACAAAACTATCAACTCCTTCAAGAAGGTCTTGTATTTGTCTGATTATGTACTTTTTAGATTTTGCCTTCAACAAAGGAAATTGTGTAAATTCCGAAGAGTGTCTGGATTATTATCCCTTAAATGAATATAGTTTTATGGGAGCAAAGGGTAATACTCTCAAGCACAGCATTGTTGATCTTTATATCATGCCATTCTTTTAAATTACTTACAGCAAATTGGGATTCAAGGACGTGTTTTAAATTTATTTGTATCCTATGTAAAGGATCAAACCCTCTCTGTAGAGACTGGCAAATATTCATCAGCTTGTGCACCAGTTTTGTATGGGGTTCCACAGGGCTCAATATTCTGTCCTGTTCAATTTTATTTAAACAGTCTTCCTTTGTATGCTATATTTAAGAGACACAATGTTTCATACCACTGTTACACAGATGATACTCAGTGTTATGTTCCCTTGCACCCAAATATGTCTCCAGTTTAAAGTGACTGTTTGATTGTCTGAGAGATGTTAAAGAGTGGACGTCTGCCAACTTCCTTTAGTTAAATGAATCTAAGACTGAAGTTGTAACCAGTAAATTGGGACCTCTATCTGGTAATCTTCATTCACATGTCAGAAACTTTGACTTTTGAGCTTTGACTTTTGATAAACAGATCAATGCTGTGGTTAGAAGTTGTTTTTATCAGCCAAAGAATATTGCAAAGATGAAGCATTCTTAACATTAAGAGACATGGAGTCTGTAAAACATCCTTTTATCTCATCCAGATTAGATTATTGTAATGTATTATACTTGGGTGTTTCACAGTCTCTATATTGTCTCGTCTTCAACTTGTTCAAAATGCTGCCACTCCATCGTTAACTGGAACAGGGAAGAATGAGCATATTTCACCAATGTTGATCTCTATCCACTGGCTCCCAGTTAAATATTGTATCCATTTTATTACTTGTTTATAAGTTTTTCCATGGACTGGTTCCATCATATATCTCTTATCTCCTTCTGTTCTACTGTAATGCCTCCAGGGAACTTCGTTTAACTAGTGGTCTTCAGTTGACTGTTCCAAGGAGACGCTTGAAATCGAATGAAGATCGTGCCTTTTCAGTGGCTGCTCCAAAGCTATGGAACACGTTGCCACCCTATATAAGAACTGCACCAGCATACTCTGATTTTAAGTCTCTTCTTAAAACATATTTATTTACTGTTGCTTATGGTCAAAAGTAAGTGCAGTGGCATAACTGTAGTGTACTATCTGTCACTGTGTTCTATGTATTACTTTTGTATTTTTGTTATATGCTTAAATTTTGTACAGCACTTTGGCCAACAGCTTTTGTTTTTAAATGTGCTCTATAAATAAACAGTGACTGACTGTTAAAAAAAGAAAAGAAAAAAAAGTGTAGCAGTGTTGGATGCATTTTTGCAGTTTGTTGGTGATTTGTTCCCAATCCCAACTACTTCAATACTAGCCAGAGAGGGTTTGAAAAGCCTAGGTGTGGATACCATCAATGACCTACAGTTTCTGAAAGAACAGGATCTAGCTGGCTTCCTAAAATCCAGTTGAAGCAAGAAAACGAATTGCCCAAATCCCAAGTATGTTTTCAAATCAATGGTCTGCATGCAAATGTATATAACACGCATTCACTTAAATTAACAAATAACACACCAGTCTTTTCATTCTGTATTTTGTAGCTGTATTCTTTAGGTATTGTACAGTATGTAAATGTTTGTTCATGTTTCAACAGTATGGCATCAATGCCAGTTTTGTCATTTATGGCATTTAGGTGTTGCTTCCACTCAAACATCAAAACAGTACAAATGATACGTCTACTGAATACACCTCTGATGCATCAGGTTCACCTGGTCCTGGATGCTCAAATTCATAATCAAGCACTTTATCTGAAAGATGTGAGTAAAAGTCTGATCTGACATAGCAAGCTAGCAACAACAATTTTGAAAGCAGGATATGTCATTTGTCAATTTTATTGATTCATAAACCGCTAAGGCATTACATTATGACCACCCCAGCTTAAAGCAGTGAGTGCCGGTGTCACAGGTGTAGTTCCCAGAGCAGTATATATACACCATCTGAGGACCTTTCAGTCAGTAGAGTGCTTGGTGTCAGAATGGAAAAAACTGCCGAAGTTTGATAAAGGACAAACTGGTATACCTGACGGTAACTGAACTGTGGACATCACATGGATGGATGATGGTTTATTATTTGACCATCCATGCTCCACTTCTGAAACATACTCACTACAGTGACAGGTGAACAACTCACAAGGCAAGCCATTTCCAAGGTCAAAGTTTTGCACCATGCTGTCACAGTTTGTCTATCATCAAACTTGATACATTGGCAGCTTTTCCCATTCGGACACCAAGCACCCTACTGACCAAAAACCTGTGACACCGGCACTCACTGCTTTAAGCTGGGGGTAGTCATAATTTAATGGCTCAACAGTGTATATAATGTCTTTCATAAAAGCAGACATTTGAGTAGCACTTCTCAGGAAGTGGGAAAGTGTTAGCTTTGACTGTTACTGTAATTGCTGTATTCACTGTAAACAGTAATTTGCAAAGAGAACTGAATGCTGCATGAAAAGTGTAATTATTGTTCATTCTCTAACATATGGACATTGGTTTATACCTTAGGTGACACTAGATCTTGTTTCTGACCATGACTGGCATTATGATTTTGTTGTGCCATGGGAAAATGCCAGCAAGTTTGACAGTTCGTTCGCACTGTTGCTTCTGAAATCCTGGAAGTCAGTAAATGTCCAACAACAATGACAACAAAAAACATGTATCAGAAATAGCCCAAAAAAAATGACTGCATACCCAAAGTCCATTAGAGATGAGATTAATTCCCAGATTGTAGGAATTGGATATGACTCTCTGCTTAAATGTCTATTGAATTGGCAATTACATTTTTTTAAAATCTACCACTAGACCACTTTGTGATATGCCAGAAGAGTCAAAGAAATGGAAATTGGAGTATGGTTGTATAAATTCAGAACCCCAGTTGCCAGTTGGACAAAACATCCGCATTACAGCAAGAAAAAAAGAGAAATTGCTTGAAATGTTTCAAAAATAAGGAAAGCAATTTAAGGATGATCTACAACTTGATGACTGCTACCTACACCTCCAAAAGAAATGACATCCAATCTAGAAAAGAATCCAAAGAGTTACTTGATGAGTGGCCATATCTTTTCCAGGCAGCTAGGATGAAAGCACATTTTAAAGAGCTCACTGGCATTGACATGAATGACAAATTTGAAGAAGCCACTACCAGTAAATTCAGAAGAATATCTTACATAGAGAGTACTTTTAGTTTCGGTGCACAGAGAGTGCAAGCAGAGCAGGTAGAATCCTTACCAAGATTAGAACTGGAGGGGATCATGTTTGTGGGGCAGTGATGTTGCTGCTTGCAACCAAGACCAGTTTCTTGTGATGATAGAAGACACTTGTGTTCCAAACGATATATGCCCAGAGCAGCTTCCACCTACTCCATGTTTAGTAGTGTGCGGTGGGTATCATTTGATATGATCACTTAATTTTTTATCTTACACCAAAAAAATTACTGATTGTGGTTGACTTGATATGAAATCTGCAGAATACACATTCTGTACATTTTATTACGTGTTGATTTTTGTTTGTTTGAAGCAGAGAATGCACTGACAGCCAATGTATACATGTTAGCAGTAGACCAGATGATTGTGAATGACCATCTCTTGAGTTCTCCTGAGGGCCTGTATCTGATGTTTTTCCTCTACTGCATACTGAACATAAGTTAGAATTCTTGCAAAGTTAAGTCATAGACTGCATTCACTGAGTTAAGAAATGTGCATAAATGAAGGTTATTTTTACTATAATTGTTGTTGTTGTTTTAAAGGTGCATCTTCAGGATAAATCATCATAAAGGTACCGAGGTGCAAAAGAGAGAGAGAAAGTGAGTGTACTCTGTCCACCCAAAAGAATTGAGTCTCACATCAAAAATTGCTGCATTTCACTGGGGAGACTAACATGTATGGTCTTACCATTTGAGCAGGGAGCTCTATGCTGTCTCACATACATAGCAGCAGTTGGCTTTATTGACTGTGTTGATCTTTCATCACTGATAAAGTACCTCAATGTTTTAATGAGTAACTAAAATAAATGTGATACATGTGTGGCCTCAAATGAGATAATTTTGTAAATGCTCATTTATTTTTCTGCACTTTTGTTTAGTGTCTTATTTATAACTGTTTGTGTCCCCACAGATGCAGCCATTCAGAAAAGTGAAATCTCCAGTTCAGGACAAAAACTTGTACTGTAATCCAATGCTTCTGTTCCTTCTACATTTTTTTAATTTACAATTTATGTCCTGAAGCATGGCTTTTGCTGGAAATTTCATTTATTTCCATTGTTTTATTTTAAAAGCTTGCTATATAGTTATAAACAGCTTGTTAACAACACTCTGGTTATCATAATGTATTACGTTTAGCCTTAGTACTTTTATATTTTATTATTTTTTATAATGTCATATTTTATGATATTGTTCAGTGCACAGTCCTGGACAGGAAAATGCAGCAGTAAATGGACAAAAATGCCTCCTACTTTGTAAATGCAATGGAATATACATTGTTTTGATGTTAAGATAAATACTTGATCTAATGTCAAATGACCTTGACATGAAATGTGATTAAGAATACAAAAACATATATTATGAAAAGGTGCAATAAAATGTCATTTTCAAAGGCATTTTTAATTAAGTTATTTCTTTATTTTTTGTATTATTCTCTATGTTAGGCTGCTAAAGAGCACATAGAGCATATCCCTGTATTTTGTGGAAATAAATAAATTTAAGTGCAAAATTTTCTACAGTCATTTGCTAACTGTTTGTGGCATTGCACACTCTATATTAATGTTTAAAACTACTGTCAGGTTTTACCAAATACATGTGATGAAAAGTCACATGATCTTTGCCGCTTGACCTCATTGCCAGGGGCGGATTAAGGTAGTCAGGGGCCCCTAGGCTGCTCTTTGTGTGAGAAAAAAAAAAAATTATTTAGTGCCATACATGTCCATATGCAACTACAGTGAACTGGCATACACACACATTGACACAGCCAACACTACAGTGTTTTCTTTACATTCCTTCAAGTGGTGGAGCACAACAGTAAGACATTTACCACCACACCACGTTGGTCAAATGAAAAAAATTTAACATTACAAACAAATCACAAATAAAAACAAGGAACAGTGCTTAGAATCAACCATTTAATTATGTTTTCTGTCTCTCTCTCTCTCTCTCTCTCTCTCTCTCTCTCTCATCATTTGCTGTTGTCTCTCTGTCTCATCACTTGCTGTTGTCTCTCTATCTCTCATCACTTGCTTGTTGTCTCTCTCATCTCAATTTTTAATTTTTTTATTTTCTGGCAGAGAAGTCCTTAATGAGGCCATAAAAATCCAATTTGAATGTGTCTAAAATAGCACGGAGACATTTAATTATTTACTAATAAACTGGTGTCTTCTGTGTCGCTGCAAAGATGAAGTTGACGATGTGGTCTCACCATGAAGGCCAGAGAGAAATGCACATTTAACATGGATTACATATTCAGAAAGTAGCCTATTTATTTTGGTTTTGAATATTTTAATTTAAAAGTAGACATTTCAAGCTTTCTATAATAGATAGCCTATATTTCTCAAATCTGTGAGGCACAAGCTGAGTTTCGGCACCTTCCAGTTCACCTGCAATGCTAGTGATCGTGTTGGCGCCATATTACATTTTCTGCTATATATTATTTGCTTCTTATTTATGAAATACAGGCAACTGGTTGATAAAACATTGATCAAAATTAAGATACAATTTATACAAAATGAATTTTTTTTTAAAAAGAGACTACAAAACAAAACTTAATGCAGTGGTCAAAATGTTTTACCCATGTCTCCAGACATATTGCACATCTCATGATGTATCATATCTTTCTCATGCTGCATGCTCTCTTTCATAATCAACATTGATTAGGTTAAAAAAACATAATGACATCACATATTTTCCAACCCAGTGATCTTACCATTTGAGCAGGGAGCTCTATGCTGTCTCACATACATAGCAGCAGTTGGCTTTATAGACTGTGTTGATCTTTCATCACTGATAAAGTACCTCAATGTTTTAATGAGTAACTAAAATAAATGTGATAAATGTGTGGCCTCAAATGAGATAATTTTGTAAATGCTCATTTACATCTTTCTCATGCTGCATGCTCTCTTTCATAATCAACATTGATTAGGTTAAAAAAACATAATGACATCACATATTTTCCAACCCAGCCCTCAGCCCTGTTGCAACCGTCGTTCTTTAGGTACCTTATACGCGCACGTAGTCTCGGAATCATCGCTGCAACCAGGAGATGAAGAGAGCTGAGATCCACATCACCTAGCACATCTTCATCTCTCCCACCCCAGGGTGCTAGCGCGACCAGTGCTGTGCTAGGAGGGCGCCAGCGCCTCTGCCTCGCAAGTGGATGATTGCCCTAAAGACGCCTAGCAATGGTATACCTTTAGTGGTAGTATACCTTTAGTTAGGTAATACTTTAAGAGTCTTCGTAGAGCGCTAAGAGACAGCATTATCGGGAAACGCAGCCCAGGTATGATGCGTATGATGCGTAATGGAGATTCCAAATCACTCTTCTTTGGTCAGAACCATGGAGAGCAATCACGGATAGGTCCGTCCTATTCACCAAAACATTTAAAAAAATTCATACAAATATGTAAAGAGCATCAAGCTATTAAAATCTATGTTATGTATACTCACAGATAATTGAACAGTATTTTAGTCAGTCATTTTTACAAGGTTAAACACTGATTGGATAACGTTTTTAATTTAACGTCGCAATTTGTCTGGCCCATCCAAACCGTAAACTGGAATGATGCGCCATGCCATGCCTGGTTCGCGCTTAAGTAAAAAATAAATAAATAAAAAATGTCTGGCCAATCCGAGGTCCCCTGCACATGTGGAGCCCCTAGGCTGCAGCCTATGCAAGCCTGTGCATTAATCGGTGCCAGGTCACCACATATGCATTTGTAGGAATTTCCCTTTAAAAACTTAAATACCCATGAGCTGACAAAATATAGGCTACATTTGCTGTCAGTTTATGCGTTTTTATGGAAATTCAAAGTTTTGATCGAAATGTGATATCACTATAAAATTCTACTGTTTTTTCTCTGTAAAAATAATTTTTTCCCAACTCTTGCATAAACAGTTTAAATGTAAGTTTTTTTTTTAAAGGACTTGTAAGGTTAAAAATACATAACAATTACTTTTAACTAAAATAAAATGTTAATTTTTACAGTAACACATATAATCAGTTGAACAACAGGTAAAATGTACATTTGGTGTCAATGCATTTTTATGGAATTTCCCAGTTCCTATCAAAATGTGATATTACTGTTAAATTATACACTGTAAAAAAATCTGTAAAATATACAGTAAAAAAAACGAGAGCTGTGGTTGCCAGAATTATACTGTAAAAAATAAAAAGGATAACACCGTTTTAGGTTTAACGGTTTTATACCGTAAAAATACGGTAACACTGTTTTAGGTTTACCCGTTTTAACTTAAATTTACAGTTTAATACCGTAATTTAACTGACATAATAATAATATACCATCTTATTGAAGTACTGAAATCTGTTTTTTAACCTTTGTAATACACTGGTAACATCAAAGCAGGTGGTGATGAGAAAGTCATGTGATGAAACAAATCCCATCACAAGCAGCTTTTAAATAATAAGATACATAGAAGGGGCACAGTGTCATTCACACAAGCACTAAACACCATCATGGTGAGACTCATTAAACTGAAACATGCAATAAACATTAATTTAACATCATTATATGTAACATACAACCCTAATAAGCATAACATCTAAGAAAAAAATAAGAAGAAACATAGTAAATCAAAGAAAAAAAAATCTAATTCAAACAAAATTTGAAATGCAATGCAGAGAATTCTGGGAACGTCCGTTAACCATTTTACAGGTTTGTATTGTAGCATTTTCACAGTTTTGCACCGTTAAAATCACAGTCATTTTTTACAGTGTACAGTTTAAAAAATTTTGCAGTATAGAATTTTTTTTTTTTTCACAGTACACAGTATGAAAAAAGACCAAAAATGAATAAATTAACAAATTAGCTTTCTGTAATAGATAAACACATATAGTGTGCTAGATTTTTCCAGCTACCTTTAGATCACACTCTGGGAAATCATTTATCCAAGTGGAGCAGTCCAGGCAATCTCTCTGTCTCACTCCCGCCATCTATATCCTTCCATCCAAAAGAGATGATAGCGGAATGACAGAGGAAGGGAACAAGGGAATGGAAAACAGGAGGTGGGATAAAAAAGTGATTAACGTAATTATTATGCTGGCTTGATTTAGTGTGGTGGTTTTTCCAGAAAATCTCGGGAGTACCACACACAGGCAGCTCTCATTCTGATTTAATGTCTGCAAATATACACATACAGTCAGCTGCTATATTGGTCTGTCAGTGCTGGAATGATCTCACTACTGATGCTGTTGGTAAATTCAGTGTGTGTGTGTGTGTAGCTACTTAACCATATTATGGGGACTAATTTGTATCCAAAAGTGAGCAAAACCTGACAAAAATGCCGAAAACCTCCATTTGGCGACGTCCTCACAGAGATGTATAGTAACGAAGTAGAACTACTTCACTACTGTACTTAAAGGGACAATAAGTAACTTTTTAGGTATTTTATTATCTAAAATCAATATTTTTATTCATAAATATGCCCTCAATGGTGTACAAATACCTATGCCAATGTTTAAACTAATCCTTGTAAATGAAGAATTTATTATCTTTATATACATGGGACGGGTAGGTTGACGGAGGCTTCCATGTAGTTCCGCAATCTTGCAAAACTATAATAGCAGAGAGGGACAAAAAGTACTAAGCCAACGCGTTTCCACAGCGCGTTTTCGGTCAGAGCCAGAAACGCAGGTGCAGAGCAGTGAGAGGCGCTTGAAACTGCACCGGCAAGTTTAAAAGTCTGGATTGCATTCTTATTATGGACCATACATATGCCGCGCCACAGGAGAAGAAAACATCGTCGCCAAAACAGTCAAAAATAGAACGTAAAAGGAAACGTGACCATAGATTACAGAAAACAAGAGTTAATGTCGGGGAAGCTTTTTCTAGGTGGAAAGAGCTGATGCTTGATAAAGATTTCAAAAGAGACGCTGAAGTGGCCAGTTTTCTTCTCGACAGGTAAGTCAGTGTTACAGTCTATATTATAATATATTTTTTTATATCTAACAATGCATATAATTCAGAAAATATAACGAATAAATTAGACATAACTACTAATTACAATATTTCATGTTTTCCACAGTCAGTAATTCATACTGTAACATTCGTTTGTTAGTTGTCATGTTGCAGTTTGTTTGAAATAACACACCTGTTCACCTGAAGGAAAACTCGACGAAGTGCTATTAGAAGACATCCTGTCAAAGCTTTTTGGTACATATCGCCTACCGTAGATGCAACGTGCATTTGAAAAAGCGAGGCGCTGGAGAGCAAAATTAGTTTGAATGCAAAATACAATTTCACCACTAGATGGGAGTAATTCCTACTCAGTGTCCCTTTAAGTACTAAAAGGCGGTATCTGTACTTTACTAGAGTATTATTTTTTTCTCCTACTTCCACTTTTACTTCGGTACATATTTTCGCCGAGTTTAATACTTTTACTCCGATATTTTTTTTATGTGCTGCATCGTTACTCGTTACAATTATAATAATGTTACGAATCATTCCATTACAAACCACTGCCAGAACTGTAGATGGCAGGTTTGATGAAGCTGGCACATCATTAAGCGAATCAAGCGAGACTGCGCGTGCTGACTGAGCTGCTGTGAAGAGAGAGATGAACACCGAGCCGAGCCAGATAATGACTCGTTCACGAGTCAAGAACCGGTTGCATCATTTTTCGGATGACCAGTAACGTTAGTTCTTTCTGACAGTTCGATTCAATAAACCAGTTGAAGAAAACAGTTCACCGATTCTTTTGCGCTCGATGCAATGGCGTCATTGGCGTTGACTGCACATGGGCTCATAACATTAACACAGAATCAGTTCAGAATCAATCACCAAAAGAATCAGTTCGGTTCCAGACGCTCTGTGTGTCGGTTTGCTTCACGCTAAATCACACATGCGCAGTATCATCAGCTCCTCGGTTCAACGAATCGGACGCGTCTGACAGAAACGGTTCTTGACTCGTGAACGAGTCATTATCTGGCTCGGCTCGGTGTTCATCTTCAGTTCTCTCTTCACATCAGTTCAGTCAGTGTACTGTTGAGTCAATGAATTACTCCGGGATATTGGTTTGTTTTAACTCAGAGGGAGTGTCAGACACATTAAACAAGTTAACGGCTTAATTCATCTGTGGATTAATGCGTATTGGAGACGCGAACTGTTTAAAACGATTCAGTTTGATTTGGTGGACTGTTTCAAAAAGATCCGGTTACATCGAATGATTCGTTCGCAAACCAGATATCACAAACTGCTTTGTTTTTAACTGTGTTACAACAGACACGGAAGAGAAGACAATGCTGAATAAAGTCATAGTTTTTGCTATTTTTGGACCAAAATGTATTTTCGATGCTTCAAAAAATTCTAAATGACCCTCTGAGATCTTACGGGTTTGAAACAACATTAGGGTAAGTTATTAATGACATCATTTTGCAAATTGGGCTAACTAACCCTAGTAACCGTTTTTTGTTTACAAGAAGTTACAGTCAAAGGAATTGTGATTGTCCTTTAGGTTAATCATTTGAAATAGTAAAAACAATATGTTCAAACTTTTGACTACTTTCTTTAATAGCTACATAACACAATACTTCTACTTTTACTTTCAGTACTTGAGTAGTAAATTTTAAAATAGACTACTTGCAATACTTAAGTACAAAAAATGTTGAATACTTTAGTACTTCTACTTAAGTGTGGTGCTTAAAGAGCACTTCTACTTCTACTCAAGTCACTTTTTTGATAGAGCACTTGTACTTTTACTCAAGTATGGTTCTCTAGTACTTTATACATCTCTGTGTCCTCATGTGTAAATTGGTTAAATTAAAGAGTATTCTTTTTTTTTATGGTAAAAATGCAGAAAGTTTTCTGTGAGGGGTAGGGGTGGGTTTAGATTAAAAAAAGTGTAAAATCTGAATATAAAACAGTATGAATGACCAATAATTCACATGGAATATTACAACAAACTGGGGAAACAATGCCTTTACAAACATAAAAATAAACACGGTTCCAGTATCTAGCTGAGGTGAACAATAAAGGTAATAAAAAACAATAACTTTTATTCCTTTTCACACAAATTATTACGATATTATTACAAGTGGAGGATTGTAAATTAATAAAAACTTATTTTCACATGATTCCTTGCATGATACTTTTATTACCTTAAAATTGTTTGCACTTTTACCATAGTGCAAGATATGTAATCATATATATTGTGAAACTTGCATCACATAACCAGTTCCATATGTATAGATTCTCTGATATGGTAAACTTGCTCAGTAGCTCACCTGGTACAGCAACATGGTTACTTCAGATGCGTTTTTTTCTCATATTTGTTTTTGTTACAGTTTTTAAAATTGCTCAGACACTAAAAGTGGCACTTGAGGCCCACTCAGAGAAACTATTAATGTGCATACCTAATCTTTAGACAAAGTTTGCAAAAATACCAGCACATTATGTGCTTTAAAATCCGTTTGCTATTGTAAAACAACTACACAGTTCTCTACATTGTACACATTCACATTCAACAGGTCTTTTGTTTCTTTCAGGAAACACTGTCATTTAAACGCCACACTCATTTCATGAAGACCTACACCCAGTGATTGTGTGTGAAAACACATATACATAAATTGTTCACTTCAAAGAAATCAAACTCGGAAGAAAAGAAAGAGTTATAGGGGAGTGTGGGGTGAGTTGAGCATGTTTTTACCTATGGTGTGTTTAAAGTAAGCACATGACAGTAGCATGTCAAACTTACAGTAAATATGTACATAAATTTCAGAATGGGGTACAATCTTCTGAATAATCACTTTGGATCTAAAATGAACTGTTTTCAAAATATGGCTTCAAAAAAATACAAATAAAAAGTCTCTAGAGCCACATGGCGTTAAAGTGTTCCATTGATCAGGTTTTGTCAATGGCCAGATGTCATAGCCTTTAAAATGCATTTAACATTTTCAGAATAAAATCAAGTTCAAAACAAAGAACAAAAAAAAAAAAAAAGTTTGGTCTAACATTAAAAGGATACTCCACCCCAAAAAGAAAATTTTGTCATTAACCCTTTCGAGTCGATTAACGCGTAACCCCCAAAAAGAGCTTAAATTACACTTTCAGTTTTAAGGAAGTTTAAATAATTTTCTGTGGTAAGAGCTAAAGTTATCACATATTGTTCCTTTAAAACTAAAGCCTTTGCTGATCCTAGAGTGGTTTTGTTCACAAGAACAAGAGAAGTGTTAGTTCATGACAGTTTGACAGGAGCTTATGTTTCATAATCTTTCTTCTACTAGATATTCATTTACAGACTCACACTCTAGACATTACACATCATGGTGTAAACTAAAAAAGAGAGTGTGTTCATCATGTAGTCAGAGTGAGTGTGTGTCGGGGGGAATGCAGAGCGGAGGTTTCATGAGGATGAGTAGATAAATGATCTGCTTTTGTGTCACACATCCAATGGTGAGAGGTCAGCAGTGTGTGTGTGTGCATTGTGAAAGGTTTTTTTGTCTAAATCTTTGTGAGCCCTGACTGAATATGTGCTTATGCTGCAACTCTTGCACATCGTGTTGCACTAATGTAACTCCTAATACTCTGAAATATCATCAGAGTGTGGCATTGAGAGAGAGACAATAGTCACGCCCAGAGGAATGTACATTGAATGGGTTTGTGTGTGTGTGTGTGTGTGTGTGTGTGTGTGTGTGTGTGTGTGTGTGTGTGCGTGCGTGTGTCTGTGTTGGTTAAAGGGATCTGCCCTTCTGTGCTGGTTGCACGGAAATTCTGCAGATTTCTGCAGACTGGGTTTAAATATGTTTAAATGTGTTACAGAGAGCTGAGAACACTACTGATATATTATGTAAGAGATGATGTTCATTCAGCTGGGCATTAATGCAATGTTGCTGGTGACTATATACATATCCTGCCTACATGATTATGTACCAGATAAATACATGGACATTAAATATTGTTAAACTTGAAAAGAAAGAGTTTTACTTATCAAATCATAAGTACAACAAGCAGTTATATTTTTGATTTGAGTTAAACTTATGAGAAAAAAGAGTGCAGAATGATTTAAATTTATGCATTTAGCAGACGCTTTTATCCAAAGCGACTTACAGTGCATTCAAGCTATCAATTTTTACATTTAACTAGAACAGTTAAATCACTAGGACACCAAGCAGTTATACTTGTATTTAAATTAAAAAAAAAAAAAAGCCTCTACCTACATTTTTGCAAAACTCCAAAATACAATTAACTGCAGTTTCCAGGTGAAATAAACACTAATGGCAATAAAACAAACCTCAAAACACTTTTTCCATAGTGCTTGATTTGTAAAGTAAACCATTTTGGTCCATTTACATCAGGTCCGTGTACATTGCCTAAATCGATACTGGTCTGTGCTTCACTACAGTGTAAATGCATTCGCTCTGCTCTGTCCAGTGCATCACACAGATTTGCCTCACAGATTTTGATAACAGGGCAGCTAAATAAAATGTGCAATGTGCCAAAGAAGTAGACCAACGGTTAAAGTGGATGCAGATACAATGTGCATTTATATATCTGAAATAAAAACTGAATATTTGCAATAGTGAATCTATGCCTACACAGAAGTAAGCCCTGTCTAGGCACCGCACCAGTATGATTGTGTCAAGCCAGTTGTTAGTCTGCGAACAGCCACGTGCACTCATAGACATCAAAGGGGGCTTGAGCACTCTTATTTTGTTTATAGATGAATATACAATATGTATATGTGCACATGTGTGTTTCTGTTTGCCCACAGCTTTTCCTGTCAAATAAATAAAACTTCTAAATATTAGGTCGGGTCTGGAAATGTTGAGACTCTGGCGATGCCTTTCTCCCCTCCCCTTTTGTTTGTCTTGGTGTGGAGGTAAGTGGTAATAACCAACAGACTAAGCTACCTGTGTCCTGAATTTACAGCTAATTATCCAAAAGGCAGTTATAGTTCATTTGTCTTGCTAAAATCCATGACTCATGAGAGCTACCATGCAAGTTAGATAAAGTTTTAGCTAAGGCAAAAAGAAGTGTATTATGTTAGACCAGTGCACATTCTTTCATCAATTCATTTTAGTAAAATGCATTTAGACTGATCACAAACTTCAAGATATGGGGGCAGAAATGTATGCATTTATATAATTTCATATAGTTTTAATGTCACATTTAAAGTATCTCTTCATTTTTTTTATTAATTATTTCAAAGATCAGTATTCAACGTTTTACATCTAAAATATAAAAACGAAGATTATGATGATTTCATTTGCTTGGTAAAAGGCCAAATGACTTATTATTCTAATTGTCTGATTCAGTTTAAAAATTTGACTGAAAAGATGATGCACATTTTAGAAAAATAAATGGATTTGTGGAGGTAAAAATACCCATAAAAGGTAAAAATGACGTGACATTCAGCCAAGTATGGTGACCCATACTCAGAATTTATGCTCTGCAGTTAACCCATCCAAAGTGCACACACACACAGCAGTGAACACACACACAGGGAGCAGTTGGGGGTTTGATGCCTTGCTCAAGGGCACCTAAGTCGTGTTATTGCCGGCCCGAAATTCAAACCCACAACCCTAGGGTTAGGAGTCAAACTCTCTAACCACTAGGCCTCGACTTTATTTTCTATGACTGCTTAGTTACTGACTGGGGGAGGTGTGCCCAAAGCGTGAATACTTATATGGGAAAACAACTAACAATTCCTAACACCGTGTCTACACTGGATGCAAGCGATGCGGCGTGACAAAATACTATAGACCTACTGATCTATAATAGATATTCATTATATATATGTGACGAGTGGGGCTGGGCCGAGAGCTGTGGGAACGGGGCGAGGCCAGGGAGTGATTGAGAAATGAGCGACACCTGCTCAACCCACCGGTCTCGAGTCCCACGGAAGACATGGAAGGATATAAAACTGGAGCGACGATAGTGAAGGATGAGAGAGGACCAGGCCTGGATTTTAGTTTGAGTTTTGGTTTTGGTTTTGCGCGGCAGTCGTCCGTGAGGGGCTGTCGCGCTGATTTGTGTTTATTTTATTATTAAATCTTATTTGATTGTCCACCGGTTCCCACCTCCTTCTTCCCGATGATTGTGAAGTTTGTACATTGTTACAGTGGTGCCGAAGCCCGGGAGAAGGAGGGACGCGCTGCTGAAGATCCATCGCCGCTGTGGTGAATCCACGGTGCCATCGAGCAGTGTGCAGCCATGGACACTCGAGGCGGTGGACTGTAGTTAGTTGCCGGGTACGGGCGAGCTCGCTGCCGTCTGCCATGATGGGGAGGAGCAGGGAACAGGGGACTCCTGCCGGCTGCCCAAAACTGGAGGGGGGAGTAGAGCACAGTCTTGGGAGTACCCCCAGCCTGCGAGGGGCGATGGGGGTATGTGACGAGTGGGGCGGGGCCGAGAGCCGTGGGAATGGGGTGAGGCCGGTGGAGTGATTGAGAAATGACCGACACCTGCTCGACCCACCAGTCTCGAGTCCCACGGAGGGATATAAAACCGGATCGATGACAGTGAAGGATGAGAGAGGACCAGGCCCGGATTTTAGTTTGTCTTTTGGTTTTGTTTGTGCGCGGCAGTTGTCCATGAGGGGCTGCCACGCTGTTTTGTGTTTCGTGTAGACACTGTGTAATGAGAGATGACTGACAATGAAGGGGAATGATTTGCAGACCCTCAGGACCACTGACAAACATATAATCTTGTAAAATGTGTGGTAAGTACTGCTACTCCATAGTATAAACAGAGTAAGTGTGATTCCGAATCTCGAAAGCTACAGTGAAACAGTGAAAAATTATCATGCATTCATAGAGGGGTGGTGGGGGGCCAGGTGCATCACAATGCCGGCCCAACATCTTGATGTCTATCAACCATCATCTGTCGGCCCAACCCTATCACTGCTGTGAACTGATCACCACACAGAATATGAAGAATATCAAAAACTTTAGGAGTTAGCTGTCCACTGTAGTCCTTAAGATATCAGCACAATAACACTATTATACTAGTACTATTATTTAACTACTGATCTAATTATCGTTATTGATAAAATCTCAGAAAATACTGAGATATGTATTTTTTCAATATTGCACACCCCAGATATATGTAAAGTTTTTTTTAGAAAAAGATAACAAAAGTAAATATGAGAAGTGCCCATTTTTTCCACTTGAGTCCCTGCTCCTCAAAATGTCTGTGCACGTCCCTGGCAGCAGAGGACTGTTATTCTGTTGCATGGAACTGAAGAAGGCATGATGAGAGCACAGTGATCCTTGACCAATCAGCAGAAATGGGTGTTTAATTCCCAACCACATGTGGAAATCGAATATTCAAGCTGTTTATAAATTTTCTAAGCCTTGAGCAAGACGACAAGTGGTTTGAGTTTTTTGAGTGGCAGGTCGCTGCAATGAGGCAGGGAACTGACCCTCGTGTTAGTGGGAAGAGGAGAGGTGCTCTTTTGATTATGTGGGTCCACTATCACAGCTGTAGTTTGCATAGGCACATGCTGAGAAGGACACGCCCGCCCTGAGCAAAGCTTCCATTGCCCAAGCTTGTATCAGGATGGCTTCTGAGGCTCAGGTTACAGCACAACTCTGGGGCGGGGACCTTGGCATTTAGAGTAGGGTACCTTCTAAGCATCTGAGGGTGCTGTTGAAGCCCAGGTTCAGATTTAGGCTGGGGCTAGTTCGGAGGTGGGATGGATTTTGCAGGTTGCTGAGAGGGTGGACCCTTCTGGTGACTTGTACCAGCTGCTTAGCTGGAGTACTTCATCAGGAAGGAAGCCCATCCACAGTTGCCAAAATTCTGGCCAGACTTGTTCATCGTGCAGAGAAGTTTGTCCTGGAAAACTTGGAGCACTGCCATCGTGTGAAGCGCAGAGCCAGCCTGGCCATCCACTGAATAAGCCCTGCTTGCGAGAGCACAGGTGGTCGATGGAGGGCAGAGATTCTCAGCGACCACCTCTTTGAGAGGGGTAGCTTGCTATAACCTCTTTCTACAATGCTGTCAACATTGGTAAGAGCAGCAGAAGTGGAGGAATGAACAAATTCTAGAGTAGGGGGAATGCCATGTCTTGGTGAGTTCTTCATTAAATGCTGTTTTATAACAAAGTTCGGGAGGAACAGTCGCAGTTCATTAACCTGATTAACACAAGTGGAGACCAATCAGTAATCAACTCATGACAAGGTATAAATAACAGCAGAACCTATCTCTGTTCATTGACAGTTTTCAGCATCCCTCCTCCACCCCATTTCTCCTCACTTATAGATCCATCTACTCTTACCACAACCGGGGGGAGTACTCTGGGTTCGGGCCACATCCCGAGCTCGGAGCCCTCCACCCGGACAGCACGCCAAATACGCATAAACTTACGGTATTAATATACGTAGATGTGAACTCGTGAACCTCTGGGAAGAAGGGGGCGGGCCGTTGGTGGCATTCTTGCTGATCCTCAGTTGTGAAATACCCCAGCGAGTCAAGGTGCTGTGGGGACAGTGAAGCACGTGGGAGCTGAGCCAATGTGCATTTATTCAAGCCTGATTGGTGAGTCCCATTGCCCCACTGTTTTTTCCTCCAAGGCTCCTGAGAGGGAAGAAATGGGACGGCAGACTTGGAACAACCGCCATTGTAAAAGAAGGCAATTCAAGAGTGAAACAGGGCAGTGAGAACACTCTGTCCCAGTGAGCACAACCTCACTGCCCAGGTAAGTGACGCACTCACTGTGTCCGTCTCAGTCATGCAGAGGTTCCCTTCATGAGCGACACTCGTGGCGTGACATTTGTAACAACATTGCTGGAAATTTGCTCAGAAATTTCCACTGCAAGCTGCCTTTGAGCTTCTTACATCAGAGTATAGTGGTGAGTTGATCTTCGCACTGAAGGAAAATAATTCTGATGAAATGGCGCTTATTTAGTAGTCGTCTCCCCCCCTTTTGGCGGGTTGATTTGCCATTTGTTCGTGCAGCTACATGAACGCGAACAAATCAGGCTTTAGTGTTCAGAGTAAATAGTAGTTGACCCCCTTTCAAACCAATGGGAGAGACCCTTCGAAAGGGAACTTATTTTATTTAAACTTTATTTTATTTACTTTTTTTATTCAATTTTGGCTGGTAGCCAATAGCACATTTTTCTGTGCTGTGACAAACTCAAAACACATTCAATATTGCTTTAAGCTGATTTACATGGACTTATTATTATTATTTGCCCTGCAGTCATTGTGTTGTAGATGCAGTTTACATTTACATAACCTAAAGTAGCTGTTTCTCTAGTTTAATCTGATACTTTGCATTCATGCTTACTTCAAACCCACATGCTAAAAGCTATGCAATGGCTTCTTAGGTTGGGGATAGTTTATAGATTATGATTATGATTCCAATAAGTCAAATTATCCAACCAGTTCCTCTGTTGAGGCAGGCATGTGTGGATTTTGTTGCACATCAAAGGATTTACGTAAAATGTGTTTCCATAATAGTTGCTATGCATTTCTTCGTATTGGATAAAAACACTATCAGCCTGAAATGAGCACAAGTTTTTTTTTGTGCAAGGTTTTAGAATTCATGTGCATCTTGGCATTTCAATCCATCTTTTTTAAAATGTTATATTCCAAAATTCCCATAAAAGTAGGTTATGTATCCTTATGTAACATGAATACATCACACAAACACACACAAACACACACACACACACACACAGCAAATGTTTTGTGCTAAATGTAAAGTCCTAAAAGGAATACAATGTCATATTTTTGTCACCTTAAATTGTTAACTTTATTCAAAACTGATTAATCTTTGTTCTTACTGAACAATAAAGTTCTTGCATAAATTGGAAGTGTGGGTCTTATTTCAGCAAATTACCTCTTATCCTCAGCCTGGGGTAGGCTGTAACAACAGAACTTGTATTTGAAATGAACTCACACAGTCTATGATTGTGTAATAATTGTGTGAGTTTTATTTGCAGTAGACAAATGTGGCTACCATTTATCAAAGTTTGAGAGATCTAGCACAAATTATCACAGGATCTCAAACAAAAAGTGTTACTTACATCCCGTTCTCCAAAAATAAATAAATATAAATAAGATGAATCAATTATGAATTTCATGAGAATTTATAGAATTTTTGGACCTTAGACTCATACAGCAAATATATTTAAAAATATATTTTAAAAAATGTATTCATATGTCACATTTGTTGTCAATAACACGTAACATTTCTTTTTTTTTTTTTTTTTTTTTTTTGCTGAAAGGCATATTTTTGCATCTATGTCTATCCAAACATAACATTTTTCAAAAGTAACCTTCCCCACTATCTCCGCGCAACAACCTGGTTACATTGAAATGTCCTTCCCTCTTTAATTTAAATATTCTCACTCTTTCGTCTTTATCTGTAACTCTCATTCTCTCTGTTCTATCGGTGGCTGTGATCAGCCGGGGTTCACTCTGTGTGTGATGGGTTTATTTGCTCTAATGATCAGCTTCTTCGTCAGTGGGATGAGCTAATGAATACTAGAGTGTGTTTAGAGCAGCTCAAATCTTCTGATATAGTGGCCTGTGTCCTCTCAGCTCTTATCAAAGACATTTAAATGCTAATCAAGGGCCATGGTGACCCCCAACATGATCCCTGATGGGCTTCAGGGGGGCCGTTATCACAAGTGGTCTGCAGTTAAGTGTGCGTCATGAATGTGAGTCATGTAAAATCAGTCTACTAAATTAATTTACTAGTCATTAAAAGAAAAAGAAAAAGATGTAGTGAGTCCATATGCAGTACTTCCGTGTTCCAGCATGAGTTTGCTCTGCAGCTAGAAGACCACAGATCTACATACACTCTCAGTATCTAACCCAAACACACACACACACACACACACACACACACTCCTCCTCCTCTTTCTCCTCTTTGATATGCTGATCTTCTTCTTTTCACTTTAATGAAGAGGTTTGGAAGTTATCCATTTCATTCCCCCAGCTCGTCCCCCACAAACACCCCCCTGGGGGCGCAGGGGTATTTGTCATGGGGCAGTGATGAGGCTTTGTTTGCTAGATTTCTGATGTGCTATTAGCATCTGAACTGATTCTGACAGGACAGGCTCATTTCTACATCTCACGCTTATAAAGAACACACACACACACAAACACAAGATAGAGACATAAATGTTACTGCGAATATCAGCTTAATGTCATATGCATATCAGTGTTTTAGCACTGCTAAGTTAGCAGGTCGTTTTCAGTCTAATGTTGGTGTCCCATTATTTACACTTTTTTAGCTAGTATGAGAGTTTCTAGGTAGGTTTTCATGCTAATTTCTTGTAGTTTTCAAAACGGGGAAAAGTGTCCTGATGAAATTAAAATGGAGAGGCTTTTAGTTCATGACTGTTAGCATTGAGACTAACATACTTGCTAATGTACTCCTAAAAGTTGAGTTATCTGTACAATGGATATACAGTTTAAAATGTAGTATGTATCTTAATTTTGTCCAGTCAAATGCTGTCAGGAATGAGAATGTTAATTAATTAACAGACCGATGTCTACATACTTCTACTGCCAAACAATGACATATCATGATGATTTACACACATAGCACATCACAATCTTTGTTTATGTTTACAACTTTTGAGAATACAATTCCAGATCAAAAATCAATTTATTGAGTCTTCATTAACCCCTGTAAAACATCATGAAGTGTCAAATTTACATCCCATATAGTATGCTATACAGAGAATATGGAGCTTAAACTTGGCGATTAAAAAAAAAAAACACACACATATATATATATATATATATATATATATATATATATATATATATATATATATATATATATATATATTGTATTTAGAGGCACAAACCTATGAAAAAAATATGGAATTTGTAGCAGAAGTTGTTATTTATATGGGCATGTTTTGTCTATTTTTATAACAAAATAGCAGCTTATTTACATAAAATACATATAAATATCAGTTGTCCCAATAATATGTCTTAGATCATATTTAAATGCTTAGTTTTATTATCAAAGAGTTCTAGTTTTAAATGTATGTGGGGGGCGGGGGTTTCACATTCTACAAAAGCATAAGTTGCTTCAATGCAGTAAGTGTTCATTTTTAAATATGAATAAAAGACTACATTATTGAAAAAATATATAATCAAAAAGACGTGAAGGTGGACATTTAGAATGATACTAAAAGGCCTTTAACTTACTAAAAAGTATGAAATATCAATTAGACGATAGAAGGCATGGTGGCAGATTGTTTTTTGATAAAGTTGTAATTCGTAATATAAATATAAATTATATATTATATAACATGTTTTATACATATATAATACAATTGGCTTTATAACTTTAAATTTAAGCTGCTCTCTGTAAATAGTCAGAATTAAAATGCATAGCAATTAAAATTCACATCACTTCATATACACATTTTTAATAATGAAATTATTTTATTATTAGTGTTCAGAGTCTTTAATGTGACACAAATAAGAACAAAAACTTCAACGATTATAATGGGATCTAGTTTCGCAGACTGGATTGCTCCTGTTTTTGAAAACTGTACTTGGTGACAGACTGTAACGGTTACTGGTTCATGACCAGCAGGATTTAGTGGGTCGGTGAGGAACCTATTTTTCTGACCCAGAACTGCTTTTTCTGCTGTGGAAAGATTGGACACCAGCTCGAGTCCTTCTGTTGGAAAAGTGGCTTCTTTCACACTTACTGTTTGTGTGCTGTGTATCAGATGTGTTTCCATGACCCGGGGCCAGTCTCAAGTGCATGTTATGTGTCTTATGTGTGGGGGTGTCATTACGCAGAGGGCACAAGCACACACAGGAAATCCATTTAAAGCGACCCCCTTCCCCCATCTTATTTTCACAATGGTCGATCCTCTCCAGCAGAACTCAAGCAGAGAGTGCTTCTTTTTCACTGCTTTTGACAGCATGGGCGCTTACCCCAGACCACCATCACGAGGATGGGCTTTTACAGCCACTTTGCAATGGATACATGGATGACTGGACAGAGTGAGAACGCTAGTTGATCAGAAACCATCGGCTCTTGTGGATCTGTTACATTAACCAGATCAGTTGTGTAGTAAAAGCAGAATCATATTCTTCTTCTCTCTCACCGACTATAGCCCTATTTGGACAGATCTGGTTTCCCAAGAGGTCAGGGCAGATTCATGTGGCACAGACGTACTTTGTGATCTTAATCCCATCTGAATTGAACAAGTCTGTGTCTCTCACACAATCTTGAAAATCTTGTTTTTCAGCTAAGTTGGGCATCCTCAAAAGAAATCTAATCGCATTCTGAATAGGAATGTCTCTGACTGCGGTAAAAAAATTCCACTGCACATCTCCTCACTCACTTATACTGAACTAATGTTTCATTTATTGTGTAACTAAAGCTACATGTTTTGTTCTGATGCACCTTTCATTATAATCTTCCATCTTGCTCCTGGAGACCCACTGTCCTACAAAGTTTATTTCCAACCTGCTTCGACACAACTTCCTGTGATTTTCAAGCAATCTTGAAGACCTGATTTGCTGGTTCAGGTGTGTTTGACTAACTCTGCAGGACAATATATCTCTAGGATAAGGATTGACCTCTTATCTAGACCTTTTGATAGCTTTCTTTACAAAATAACAGTCTGTAATGATATGCATTCAACCTGATCTCAAAAAAAAAAAAAAAAAAAACTATTTTATGAAGTGGCAGTTGCACACAATTTATGCAATGGGAATTGTATGAAAACATACAATTTTTAGAAAAGAAATAAAAAGCATGAAGATCCAACTATAACATTCATATTCAGAGTATAGAAATTTAGTAGAAACTTAAATTATTCCAGTTATTCAGAACTCTCCGATTCTCTTTTCTGATATGACAGAAGTGCTCTAGAAATGTCATAACTTGAACATCATTTAGAAAATGTAACTTGTCCAAATAGAGTGTGTTTACCTTCATAGATTAATGCTAGTCCGAATCAACTTATTTTTTGTAGTTTATGGCAACTACATCGATCACCAATACAGATATGAGTTTTCAGAACACCTTCAGTGATATATAAATATCAGGTGATATATATCAGACATTTATATAAAGCATTCAAAAAATTACATTCAGCTTCTATAAAGGGTGAAATGAATCATAATTTACCCACCCTCATGTCTTTCCAAGCCTGTATGGAAACCTAAAAGAAGATATTTTGAAAAATGTTGTTAACCAACCAGGTTTCGGTTCCTAATGACTTCCATTATATATGGAGGGGTGAAAAAAGGGAACTAAAACTGTTTGGGTACCTACGTCCTTCAAAATATATTTGTGTGTGTGGTTCAGGTACACCCTACGCAAAGATGATCAAATCTAAAATCCTTGTCCTTGTGGGGACATTTTTTTGGTCCCCATGAGGAAGATGGCTTATAAATTATAAAGAATGATCTTTTTTGAGAATCGAAAAAATAGCAGGAAGTTTTGTGTGAGGGGTAGGGTTAGGTTTAGGGGATAGAAAAGGAAGAGTTTGTACAGTATACAGTAAGAATTTTCTTTTTTTTAGATGGACTATAGCTTTAATACCAGGTGTAAACGAGGCCTATGTTTGTGACACATGCTTTTTTAAAGGAAAGTGTTTGGCTTAAGGTGTATATTGCTCATTACAGCATGTAATGACTGCCGTACATCAGCCATTTGCCATAAAGACCTCTTGCCAGAGCTGCAGCGTGTGCCATAAATGCCTGAGCGTGCTCTGTAGAGCACATTAAAGGGGCCATGTCTCTCTGTGTTTGAGAAATGATGGGTCAGAGAGAATAGAAGTACAATGTGAGGCCATGTGGAGGTCTGTTGTTTGTCTAGATTTATGAAGAACACCACCCTGTTAAATGGCCTGTTACAGCTTTGATGCAGTTAGTGATGCTCTGACAACCCGCTCCAATACTACTAACATTCTCAGTGTGAGAGGAAGGCATTTGTACACACCAATTTGACCAGGGTTATAATAGTTCACTAACTTACTAAAATAAACACATTTTTTTTTGTTATTTGGAATAATATAAACATGAATTAAGATAAGATATTTTAAAATAATAATAGTACCTCAAACTTATTTTATTTCACCTAGTTGCCTGCAAGGATACATTTCAAATTTTCATGTACTAAAATAACTCAAATTGAATTAAAATGAAGGAAAAACTATATAGACATATTGAAACAAATATATAATAATTAAAAAATGCAACAGAATTATTAAAATTGAAAACAAAGAAAAATTAAATTGGTAATTGTTACAATAATTTTTTTTATTTTTATTTTTGTACAATATCATCGTCCTTGACAATAAAAATCCTCCCAAATGTTATTATAATTGATAAATCTATTTGAACTAAGAGCTACTACTTTTTTTTTCTTCTGTTTTTCACAGTTTGAAGGAAATAAATTAAATTCAATTTATTCATTTAACAGACGCTTTTATCTAAAGTGACTTAAAGTGCATTCAGGCTATCAATTCTTACCTATCATGTGTTCCCGGGGAATCGAACCCACATCCTTGCGCTTGATAGCACAGTGCTCTACCAATTGAGCTACAGGAACACTATACCAGTATATAAATAACATATACATTTATTTTAGTTAGTCTATATGTTCATTTAGTTTACTTGCATGTTCATAGTTCCATGACCTCAGTAACACTGGTGCTGGTTCAAATCTTAGTATTTATTAGTTACAATAAATGTTAGCTACTTCACTTTCTTCTCACAGTTCTTCATGTTTTAAAAAGTGTTCCCACATTGGATTGCTGATGTCATCCTGCTAGTTAAACCAAGTCTTAAAAACTAATGCACAAGCTCAATGATCCAAGAGCACACTAGCTCAAAGCTCATCCCAACGGACATAGTTCACATCTAGAGTTTCCTCAGTCTTTCCTCCTTTTGGCGTTGCACTAAAGATGAAAAGCTGTGTTTGGACTGAGGAGGGATTTATTGGTATTAGACCAACACAAACTGTGTGGCACTTTGAAGCATGGGTGTTTGAGGAAATCAGACCCAAACGATGATGCAATACTCCAATCTCTCGTTCAAACAGCACAAAATGCCTCAGAAGTAGTTCTCGTTATTACATTTAAAGATTATTTTGCTGAAGAAACCTATATAACACAAGAAAGTCAAGAAATACTTGTTTGCAAATTATAAGATATTAACATCTCATATCAGATTCTAAAACAGATTCATTCCTAATTTTAAGATCCCGGACGAGCCCCCAATTTATGTTACCCAAATTAATTATTTAAAGGTTTAGGGCTTTTAAGATTTGTCTCGGCATAAAATACATTTGTGGTCTGCCAGGAGTCTCAACATAAGTGCAAACTTTTATTTCTATCATTTAGTCTTGTCCAGGAAGAGACCTTCTGGAATTAATTTGGGTAGTGACAGCAACCATGAAAATACCAACCTAATGCATTTGAAAAAGCTGCATGTGGCTGGCGACAACATGTGTCCTGGCAAAGGCCAAACGTTTTTGTCTTGGTTTAGTGCACCTTTCTTAACTTCCAGGAAATAATATACTTTATTGTGGGTTATAAAATAGTTTAACACCCTCAAAGGTACTATCCACAGTTACTGCCATTAGCCTGGATAATAAACCCACCTTTACCCCCTTATTCCCCCTTAATCACCACACTCTGGCTGGCCTGGTACGGGTGTAATGTCTCATGTAATCTGCAAAGTATAAATAAGTTTTAAATCAAGAAATTGTTTTAGGAAAAATGCACAGGTTTCTCAATGTCTCACAATATATATGTATATATTTTTCATCAGTCCCAGTAAGTTCCTACTAAATGAAACTCATGAAAAACGCACTCACTCACTCACTGTATTTGTGGTAAGGGCCACTGGGTGAGTTTCATTTTAAAACCTAGATTAAATCAAAGTTTACCTAATAAATCACCCACTTGTCCTGTACTTTATGTGTAGGGACGAGTAACTTGTTGCTGTTTAATGATGGGAAATCCATCTCGACAAACAACTGAAACCAGTTGGATTTGCAAATAAAGCAATGTATAAATGAAACACATGCTTACAACTAATCGAAGATTGAATTGCTGTGATTGTAGAGTGGTCCAGGTCTCAATATATTGAAAGACTGAAGGAGGGACAGTATTGTAGTTGAATGCTGAGTTTTAAATTTTTGTTTTAACAGTCACTTTTAATTAGCTGGTGTTGTAGAGATTTTTAGTGGATGTATGAAGTCAGTTACCCTCAAGTTCACTGTTTTTTAGTAGAGTATCTACATCATTACATTAACTATGAATGTTCCAACAATGCAGGGGTGTACTTGTTTACTTGTTTAGCTCCAACCTCAATTAAACATACCTAAACCAGCTTATCAAGGTGTACAGTCTCAATAGAAACTTTCAAGAAAGTGATTTGGAGTTGGATGGAGTTAAACTCTGCAGGACAATGGCCCTCCAGAAGCAGGATTAGATGCCCATGCAATAATGGGACCATTTAATTTCAAACTGTGTATCTATTGGTTTATTATTTCAGTCTTAAAAGCCATTCTGTGAAACGTTTTGCTTAGAAACTTTATTTAAAATGAATGCGTTTTATATTTTGTTATGTAATGCAATGACATTTAGTGCCCAGACACTTTTTGGAAACTCTTTCTTGAATCAGCTCTCGAGATGACACTTTGGATATTCAGAGGAAAGAGTGAGATATACACAATAAAAGTTTACTGAGCCACCTCCAAGATGTTGTTGGTTTGTGAGTCATCTGAGGTGGTTTCTCTGAAAACTTTCAGCACATCGTTCAAAAGAAAGTGCCCTTCTGAGTGTGATTGTGCAAGGCCAGTGAACAAGGTGGAACGCCTTTGTGTGATGTCAGATGAGAAAGGCATGGAAGCGAATCGGTGTCATGGAGTGGGTCATTGAGAGGTGAGGCTGACTGCTTCCATCGGTTCAGCAAAAGTTCAGCCGCATAACATTAGGCAAATTAGTAAGACGGCGAAAGAGAGAGATGAATGAGCCATGAGAGAACTAAAGAAGGGCCAAACTAGTTGAGAAGGAGGAACTTTAAAGTTGGTTTAAGAAACCAAAACTTAGAGGATGTGCATTATGTAATCGAAAAACTGTGTTTTGAAGATGCCATTCCTTTTCATTCTTTTGACTGTAATTGGTCATTTTTGTACTGATATGTAATTTTGTACTAGACCATTGGAATCAAGCTGTTTTGCTTTCAATAAAGTATATATATATATATATATATATAAACACACTAACACACTGTAGTACCACAATACACACACACACACAGATATATATATATATGACCTTTTTAAATAAACGTGTTTGTTTTTTAATTTACTTTGTGTTTATTTATATTTTTTTCTGTCAATTTAATTGCAGATATAAAACTAATTTAAATATTGAAATATATGGTACATTTAGTTAGGCACATCAACTATCAACTATTTATTTAGGATTTATAGGATGAAATGAGAACTTTAAAGAACCTGTTTCTGAAAATAAATTTGCTCAAGAATGAATGAATGAATGAATTTAATTTTCTGAGCCTATGATCTGCAAGGTAGAGTTAAAAATATGATAGATGGGCAGTTAAGTGTTGCAATCTTTGACACAAAATTATTATTATCGTTTGTTTTTTAGAGATTCTACGTTTGTCACAAACAGATGGTTGTTCAGTGTTAGGCTATTTGCCAGATTATGGTGAGTTTTTATTTTAGGGACGTTTTATGGCAGTTTAAAAAACTAATATAATTTGTATTTTAGTTTGACATAAAAAGCGAAACAGATGCAGTGTGGGCGGGGCTTTGGAGAAAGAAAAAAAAGCGGGTGGAGATTAAAAGCAGATCTGTGGATGTAGGCGTGGCCAGAACGTAGTCACTCGTGTCGTCACCATTAATGGGCGGGACCTACAGACAGCTGCTCATTCTCGTCAAGATCCTCTCACACTCTAGGCAGCTACGTGCGCGTGAACACACGGTTACCGCGCGGATAAATAACGCACACACACAGGCTCATTAATCGCGCGTCTGTGTTTTGATTATTATCGGGAGGACACTAAACATTTAAAAAGGATCCTGTTAATATCGCTGCACGAGTTTATGACATCACCGAGACAAAATAATCGCATCACTAAATCGGAGCTTCGCGAAAAATATTGGACCAAACTCACCGTTCAACACTGGACATTTGATGGATTTATTAATGCCTCGTTCGTTCTGTATTTTTTTTTTTTTATTGTATTAACCGTTTAGGATTTGGAGTAAATACAGTATATATGGTTTAATATATATATATGCATATATACTCTTAAGAAATTGTACTTTTGAACAAGAACAAAAAGAATTTCAGCGGACATTGCTTTGACTGATCTCTGGCAATGCACGAGCGCTTCAGCTTTAGTTTTAGTTTTACTCGCTTCTGTAGTTCCTGTTCTCCTCTGGGAATATCTGGGATGTCTGGCATGGATCCATCTCTCTGTTAAAGCTCTATGTGAAGTGGACAGTCGTGGATCAGCTGTTATCTTAAGGAATTGAGTCCGAACCGATCATGTATGAGAGTGTGGATGTGAACCCTTTCCTCATGATGGATTACTATAATCAGAGCAGAGGATGTCTGATCCCGGACAAGATGCCCCATCCCTTCAGCTCATCCATCAGACATCAGCACTGGAGCGGATCCAACCACTGTACGTGCACTATCACTCAGCAAAACACTTTATGTTTGTAGAGTCTCCTAAACTAAACTGCATTCTAATTTGTCTGCTTTAATTCAGTTTATGTCAGTCATTCATATACAGAGATTTGAATCCAGCTGGTTGACCCACTTACACACACACACACACACACACACACACACACACCGAGAGAGAGAGAGATGCTCTGTCTGCATATAGCAGCATGCAGATCATCCCATCCTTCTGTATTTAACATGCTCGTTTATTTCTTACCATCATCAAGCCTGCATTTCATTTTGTTGAGATAACCAGATAGCTGCACTATTATTTAATCCTTCATATAAAGCACATGGCTCTGAAAACATTTAATCATGCAGATCTTGGCTCTTGAGAGCTGTGCTTTTATGACAGCTCATTAGCACGCTGAGCTTTAATGGAACGGAGAATATGAATGAAATTCAGAACAAGGTTAATGGGAAACTTGTGGATGTGAAACTGTGTTTTATGAAGAGAGAAAGTAATTGCAGGATTTTTGCTTTAATCGGTTTTAAAAGAGTTGATCTACTGTAGCAATTTGAGCTGTTGTGGTTGGTTAAACCTGGGTGCACAGGGTCACACCGTCCATGACCTTTGACATAAAAACGGGAACACGAACACTTAAATCTTATTAAAAGAGTGTCAGAAACAAAAGTTTACTAAATGTTTAGCTGAAATGTTGAGATCAAGTACACCAGACTATCAGAGACCCTCAAAATGCAGAATTCTGTAATCACATTAACATGGATTACTACATTATGCATAGGAGCGTTATTGTTGACCTAGTTTCTTAATTAACAACTTTTACATGCTATTGCTCGTTCTGGAATCATTCAGCCATTGTACGATCCAACATAGAAATTGCCATTTGTTTACTGATGCTTTTGCACTCATCTACTGAATCTATAATAACCACCTTTAGAATATATATATATATATATATATATATATATATATATATATATATCTGCCTGTTTTTATGTCAATTAATAAATGTCTATATGTTTTATATAGACAAATTGTGCCATTTTCAAGGGATCGTCGCAGTCTGTGGACCCCCAGTTGTTAATGTAACCATATGTGGTTGTACTGTTTTGGTTAAACATTTCCATAGCATCACTTTGGTAAAGATACCATGTACCAGTACAGTTAAGTCAAAAGTGCAAGTTTTGTTGGAGGTGTATGGATAAGATATGCTTTATGAAATGGAACTTTGAGCCGTCAACAGACCCTTACTCTTGGCTGAAGTGCACTATAGGCTAAATTTCTCTGCAAGCACTAAGTTATATAAGGAATGGCCGTTTATGTGCTATTGCAAGTGTGCTTTTGCATGCATAATTTACCTTATTAAAATAGCATTGGAGATGAAAAATTGCAATTTATTTGATCTGCCCTATGCTTTTCTGTTTAACAAAAGCATTCCATAAAAAAAAGAAGAGACTTCCAGAAATGTAGAAATGTACCCCATTCATAAAGTATTTGGGCTTTGCCTCATTTATTTATTTATTTATTATTATTAGGCCATTTGTGGTTTTTAACATATTTTGTAGCTCAACACGAATCGCCCACCTTTTTTTGCCATAAAATAGCTTGAGTTGAACACATTACATTTAATGAATCACATAACATTTAATTTAAATCAAAAATGTTTGAAATGCATAAAATTATGCATGTAAGTAGTTATAATATAGGGAGGAGAGACTGAAGAAGGTCTGCGTTGAAAAGTTTATACGTCGTCACTAAAAATACTTCTGGAATCTGACTGTTGGAACAACACTTTCTGTGTTTCTGAAAAAAGTTTTTGATAAAAACATGGACATTAAAGGAATAGTTCTCCCAAAAAAGAAAATTAATTGAGAGTTTTTCTGTATTGGAACAGATATGAAGCAATTAAAAAAAATAAATAAATAATGGATAGCCTGAGGCTGAGTAACTTTAATGAAAATTAAAAATTTTAGGTGAATTCATTTTTCCATTTTCATCACTATTTTAATTAAACTTTCAGTGGCTTTTCCCAGTTGATATAAGCTCATAAAAAAGCATGTATCATAACTATAAAAGAATGTTTGCAGCATGTAGTTGTACACAGATTCAAGGTTGTTTTAGCATCTTAACGTGTCTGGAGAAGCAGTGCATTTGTATTATATTCTTAAATCATGATAACTCACTCTTAAATGAGAGCGAGACATGAGGGTGTTGATGTGTCTGCATGGACTCAGTCATCGGACTGACAGCTCAGGGTCGATCAGGATCACACACACTTGATCTTTGATAGTCGGCTTCTCTCAGTGCCAAGGTGGGGTTTCCAGAGAGATTACACACCTCAGCGTGAAGGAATGCAATGCCTCTTATTCACATGACAGTCACACTCACATACACACTTCTCCTTACACTTGCACAGTTCTTACAAACATTCATTCTTTAATTCTATTCATGTATTGCATGCCTTTGCACACATTTCACATGTCACTGCATTGTTGTGCCATGTGCTGTGTTTAGCTGTCTGAGCCCTTATTGGAGGGTGTGTGTGAGAACGGCTGTAACAGTGTCTCATTCTAAACAATTAGTCATGTGGAATGTGTGCACTTTAGCACTCGTGCACATTTATGACCAGCTGAAACCACCATTGCCTTCAAGTGCTTCCTACTTAAGAGTCTTTAAGATAATGAAATGATGATGGGTATTGATGTGATGTGAATTCTTCAGAGAAAATGGATAAGCTGGCCAGTTTCATAATTCTGTCATTTCATAAACTTGAAATGCTTTTAGCACTGTTCCAACAAAATGAATAGCACTGAATGTGCATTGATTTGACACTTTATTTTATTATCTTACCCTCAGAGAAAGTGGAATGTTTTGTTGCACAAGCTTGTCTTATATATATATATATATTAGGGCCGGGACTCGATTAAAAAAATTAATCTAATTAATTAGAGGCTTTGTAATTAATTAATCGAAATTAATCGCATTTTAATCGCATATAAATATTTGACCTGAGAGCAGTGAGAAGTAATTTATTTTCACATGGATTTATAGTATACCATTGAATAATGACTGAATACATAAGCTTAAGCAACAAAATATTGGTTATTTTTGTTCAACCAAGTCTAGCAGACCAGTGCAATTTTTGCCATGAAGTGTAGCAATAGCATATTTAGAAACAATTTAGAAATAGTACATTTCAGAAATTCAGGTAGCTTATAGGTGCTGGAACCTTCTGTAAAGTGTTTTTTTAAAGTAAAACACAATACTGTCAATTACATTCAGAACATTGGAAACACTGACTATTAGAAAACATCTCTCTGTTGCTTCAGAGGCCATAACATACTAAGTCCAACTCTCAACAACCTTGGCCAAAACAATAAAGAGTTCAACATAAACTGTTGCACCAACAAAATAATACATAGTTCAACATAAAATGTAAAGTCCACACTAGCTGCTATATGTTTTGCGTTTAGGTGATACTTGAGGCTCGATGTGCTGCTGCGGTGATATGCGAACGCTAGTTGGTGCTTCAGTATAATCGGTCCCGCCGAAACTCATCCAGTGAGAAACGTTCCGCGGTGCAAAAATAAGTTATTAAAAATGCGTGAATTTTTTTTTCTGTAATTAATTAATCTTAGTTAATGCATTATATTTTGTGTAATTAATTAATCTCAATTGACGCGTTAAAGTCCCGGCCCTAATATATATATATGTATATATATATATATAAATAAATATATATGGAGTGTTTTGTAGCTGTTCTTCATCAACAGCGCACAAAATGTGTAGAGTACAGACTTTATTTTACTCAGAAAATATATATAAATAAAATATATACACACACACACAGTGCCAAATTTTTCGGACTATAATTCGCACCTGAGTATAAGTCGCATCAGTCCAAAAATACGATGAGGAAAAAAACATTTATAAGTCGCACTGGACTATGAGTCACATTTATTTAGAACCAAGAACCAAGAGAAAACATTACCGTCTACAGCCGCGAGAGGGCGCTTCATGTTCAGTGTAGGCTATAGGAGCACTGAGCGGCATAGAGCGCCCTCTTGTGGCTGTAGATGGTAATGTTTTCTCTTGGTTCATTTCTCTTGGTTCATATCAAATTAATTTTGATAAATAAGTCGCACCAGACTATAAGTCGCAGGACCAGCCAAACTATGAAAATAAGTGCGACTTATAGTCCAGAAAATACAGTATATATGCTTTCATAGGACCTATGCTTACTTATGGCTAAGATTGGGGAGTACTTTTATCGTTTACACTTAATAAAAACAAACAAACATTTATATATGTTCTGTCACAGAACATAAATGCAGTTTGTAAGTTTTGCGAGATTTTGTTCTTGTGTAGTTCTCAAGTGTTTCTGGGGTGTTTTCCTACTGACCTTGAGAATTTGGTTCTGTGTAATATTCTAGATATGACATTCCTGATTTTAGTTAGGCTTAGATCCATCTTTTAATATACAAAGTGATTTTTATTTTTATTAAATTTTTAAAGCATCCACCAGAAGGTTAAGCAGTAGCTCTTATGCAACCTGACCACATTCTATCAGTCTTTGGAAAGAAAGTGGTGTATAAATGTTTTGATAGGATTACTGCTTCTTCAGCTGGGCGTCTTTAGAGATTCTTATCTCATGGCCGCTTTAGCTTTCATCTCGCATGAATATTTAATTTAGGCCTGTTCTATTTTAATTTTTACATTGTCTGTTTTACTGTGTGGTGTTGAACAGTACTGAAAATGACATGCCTATGTAGACGATCACATTATGTGTGTGTGCGTCCCCAGACTTTCAACAAAACATCCCATAGCGGCTTTTCTAGGTCTAAACAGATGATTCACTACATCCATCATTGCGACGAAAAGGCAGCATTACACAGTCCTTCAGAAATCATTCTAATATGCTAATCTGCTAGTTGTACTACAAAACCGTGTCTTTTCTTAAAAATTATAGTGATCCCGAACTGTGTATTTACAGTTGGAGCACCATTTATTGGTTTTATGGATTATTAAAGCTAGAAAATAACGTAATTTATTCAAATGGTTCTAAGACATTGATGAAAAGTAGCATTTTACTACAAAAAGGTAAGATGTTCTTTGACCTTTAATTCAAACAATCAGTCTGTTTATGTTTGTATGTATGTATGTATGTATGTATGTATGTTTTGAACTGGACATCTTATATGAACCATCCAAACAAGCCCATTCACTGAATTGAACTTTGTGAAAGTTGAATATATTTATGAGAAATAAAATGTTATTGTGTGTGTGTGTGCAGTATAAGTGCTCAAATGTTTAAGGCTGAAAAGAAACGCAGCCTGTCTAAATTTGCAGACTCGCGTAGGCGTACATTTTTCATGGAATGCATTAAAATACATAATACTGAAGTAAAACATCTATGACTGAATCAGATAAAAGCACTCACACACAAGCACTCATGTCTACTTCAGATAATTGAGTTTTGCTTTAGCTTGTTTGAGAATCAGAATTCTATTGTTCGTCGGAGGACTTGATTAAATGAAACGTATTGTGAGTCTTTCTGTGTGCGAGCTGGTAGAAGGACAACACTTGAACCTGAATACTTTTGTCTGTACTTGAATGACATCTGGTAACAGACGCTGACACATGATTGGCTGAGAGCTGGAAGTATTTTGGTGGCAAGTGAGCCATTTGATTGCAGAGTTACATAGAAACAAGAAGATGCGTGTTTACTGTTGGCTGTACTGACTTTGGAACAGTCCTTGTGTTTATAAGAGTTCTCAGAAGTTCTCATTATTGTTGTTCATGGATATTTCCTTTAAATTGTTGTGGGATGGTTAGGTTCAGATTTGGTTTATTCTTCTTGTGGACTATGCCTACATAAGTCATAAACAGAAAAACTCAAATTCAGTATGCCTCTGTATAAATATGATATTTCTTTATGATACAGTTATGAAATATTATAACAAAAATAATATTTTTTTGTAATATTAGCACGATTGCATGTGTGATACTGATTTTATTGGGCAAGAAGTTAATATTGTAAGGACACAATAATGTCAGTATTGTCTGTTTCTGCTTTATTTCCTTAACAAAACGGTTCCAAACAAAGCCTAAAAAGAAGCGTTGGTGTTTTGAATCATTGGTGTTTTTTTTGCTGAATAAATCAACGTCTTTCATCAAGACAGTAATTTGCCTTGGGCTTAATAATGAATCAGCCATTTGAATCAATCAATTGAATTAATGAGTCAGTGATTCACTCATTAAGACAGTGACTTGCATCCATTTTTTTGGGGATTGTAATTTTAGAGTTGAAGTATCATTTAATTTTCTTTATATTTCAATATTCAAAATATTACAATTACTAATAAACGTATTCTTATATATGTGTATTGATATTAATAATACAATAATACATAGCGTTAATTATGAAGTTGTAACTGCAGTGTAAATACATCTTAGCTAGAGCTTGCACAGTGTTTAGTACTTCCTTCTTTATTTTTAACTTTTGGATTAGTCTTCATGAAACGTGTTGTGTAGTTGGCAATTCACACTGTTTATGTGAATGACTGTGCAGTATCAGTGTGTCCCGCACTGCTGAGAGGATGCAGGTGAGACATAAAAGCTTGCATCTCCATTTATACAGCCAGTGTTGTCATAAACACAAGCATTTTTTGGGAACACCAACTATCTCAGAATTCATTCATTGGAGGTCACTTAGAAGCTGTAGAAGAATTATTAGAAATTAGAAGAACTTATTTTTTTGCATTATTGACATACTGTTTCCAAATGAATGTTGTTCAGTGCTTTGACGCAATGTATTTTGTTTAAAGCACTATATAAATAAAGGTGATTGATTGATTGATTGATTTAAGCTGCAACATGGACTTGGTTTTTGTTGGAATTGAATTGTATGAGAAATCCAATTGTATCAAATTATTGGTTGAAATTGAATTATACCCTGTTATTCTGAATGCTCAAGAAAACAGGAAGTTGCGAATGTGTGAGAGTGTGAGAGTGAACTTTGTTTCAGGAATGAGATTGACTTTCCACTTTCATCATCTCAGGAATGTTCCCAGTTTACTTGCATTTGTTTTTTCTTCTGGATGTCAAGCAATCTTATCTCTCAGTGTTACATTCCCGAGATCGGTGTTAATATATGGACACTCTTGACGTGATATGTTGTGTTTAAATTGTTGGTCAAATAATCACGGAACCAGATTTACTGACTAGATGCGCATGATCATATCGTTCGATATATCGCCCACCCCTTGCTAAAATGGTCCATTATTTTCATTTTATCTTTTCTCCTGATGTCTACATAAAAGGCTGGTAAAGGTTTGTTGCACCAAAAATAGTCATACTTTATTTTTATGACTATTTTCCACCACATTCTGGACCAAACTATCTCCCTGTAGCTTTAAGACTTCTATATGTACAGGTAAATGATTATCTCTGTTTTTGATTGGCTACCCTCCACATACCAGCAGGAGTTGACACTATTCATCAGAGGGGCTCAAGTTGCTGAATAGTTAACGAATAGATGGGTTATATGTTAATTAGCTGTGATGTCACAAATTTGACAATTTCTGACCCGGTGACTTGAGGTACAAGCTGCAATCATCTTGTGTCTCTGAATTTTGGGCATCTTAACTATATTTTTATCAGCTGATTTGTCAATTTGTGGGGGGATATTATAGTTACTAATTCAAAATCTGAAAAACTATAATAGTATCCCAGTGACACTAAAATAACACTGATCCCAACTCTAGAGTGCTGTCATAAAGTGTTGTTATATCATAATGCAATCTGTGTTCATAGATTACACACAGTGCATTCATGTGCCTGTATAATTTTTAAGAATCGGATTAGTGTGATTCTGAAAAATGTGTGGTTGCATGTCTGTATTTTTGCTTAAAATGTGATCGTTCCATAATCGCACATTTCATAAGTGATTGTTTCATTGATTTCATTGATTGGCACGAGTAGTGTATCACAGCAGAAATTATCTGTTAATGCTCTTGTGTGTGTTGTTGAGAATTGCATGCGCAGCGATTGATATGGTGACCCTCAGCACTGGAAGAGCTGATCTCTGTATTGAAGTGTGTGGGAGATTTTCAAAGACCTCGGACACTTACAGGAAATTGATGTCTGAAGAGAGAACGAGATCGTCTCATCCTCAGAAATCCCCTAAGCGCACACACGCATACATGAAAATATTAGCCCGGCGAACTCTGCTGACAAACCCGTGACTTCTGAAATAGCCTACATGTGTTCATTCATTCTACCCATGGGACAAGTGCATGATGGGAAATAAACTTCAGATGTGCCCTACACGGAAGAGTGAAGAGGGTCAGTCTCATTTTACTTTAACAACAGCAAGTGAGAAACAAGAACAAATGAGAGTCAGGCATCTTTTCAGGCCTCCTTTTTTGCCACATGTTCTCAATGAACCATGGGAGCAGACATCTTAATGAGAACATCACTGACAATCAAATCAAACATGTTGTACTAATTAGATTTAAAGGGATAGTTCACTCAAAAATATATATATTTTGAAAATGTACACCTAAAATTCAAATTTAAGATGCGGAAAATCTAATCCAAGATGCAGATGAGTTTGTTTCTCCATTGAAACAGATTTGGAGAAATGTATAATTACATCACTTGTTGAAGTGAGGAATGAATCTTCTGCAGTGAATGGGTGCCATCAAAATAAGAGTCCAAACAGCTGATAAAAACATAATAATCTACAAGTAATCCACGTTATCCCTGTCCATCAGTTAACTGGCTCCACTTAAAAAAAAAAATCTAATAAAAAAGGTGACTGAATGACATGTCCTCATGTTTAATCACTGTACTTTCAAGATATTCATTCATTCATGTTCTTTCTTTCAGATAATAACATTATATTACTAGTGGACCTCATATTATTGCTTAAAAATACACTTGAATATTTTTAAATAATAATGCTGGCCATTTGTACTGCACTATTTATGTCAAAGCTGCCCACTCTAGCAATAATTGATGCTCACGGTCCTCATGCTGTCAGATCCATCCACTATTCCCTAGACATAAACAGTCTTTGTTCACATGCTCGTAAAGCAAATAGACCTTGTTTGGGAAAAATCATGGGAAATAATTAAAGGCAGTAAAGGGTTTGAAAGGGCCGGTTTGAATCCTTTTTGCAATGGCAACATAATTGGCCTACTTTCTTACACAATGGCGAAAAAATCTAGAGAAAGCAAATCATGTCAGAATTCATGTCAAATCATTCATGTCAGAGCTGTCTTTGTGTTATTTCTGTCATTTAAAGAGGTCCTATTATGCTCTTGAACAAAGTTTTGATTTTGTTTTTGTACTAGAACAGGTTCTCAAACTAGGTTGTTCGAAAAATACATTAATTTTCACATATTTTACATTATTACAACACCTCTCTCCCCAGACTGGCATGAATGGCTTGAATAGTTCCTGTATGAAATGAAGGCAGGCCTTCTGAAAATTGAAATTGAGATTGGTTAGCTGGGCAACCTGCGAGTTTCAGTGTAAATATTGCGTCAAAATTAAACAAATTTAAGCACTATTTAAAACCCGATGATTTTAATCACTCTAAGTTCGTCTGCCTTTGGTAAAGCTAGCGTGTCTTCAACATAGTGATAACACTTGTTGCCTTCTCTAGTGCAGCTCAACCAGGTCTCGTCCCATTCGCCGGTATTTGTGATATCACAAATCCTGGAAAATAAGTGGTGTAGTTCAAACTAGTCGTTCGTTGTAGTTTTCTGTTTTTGAATTGGACTTCGAGCTTTGTAACTTTGTAGATCTTTTTTTATGCTCAAACAACAACATTACAGACTAACTAAAGCTGAAAAATGGAAAAAGCATAATAGCACCACTTTAAAGCAAAAACTGTTTGTGGCATTTTTTTTTTTTTTTTTTTCTGTATGGTAGCTAGTTAACATTTTCATTAAAGTTATAGTTCACTATTACTTTTCCTACCTCATTTTTTGAACAAAAAACATTGGTAAAATATATATTTGGGAGTCTTAGACCTTTGCAACGATATACAGTTTGTCAAGATTAGATTAGATTTAATTGTAATATAGTGAAATAAATGTAGACATCCCGAATACGGGACAGGGTGACAGTTAAGTGGTTAAATAAAAAGGGTGGAAAGCCAGTTACACAGAATAAATTTTTTCATTTAAATACATGAGGGGATGGGGAACAAAAACCCACCATAAAGTCTCGAGATATGTTTTTAAAAAGTTGAACTTACATTAATTTTACATGGCTTTCCAAACATGCAGCTCTCTTTTGCGAGACTGATAAAGGTTAAGTATACTTCGGTAGTCCACGCACCGTCAACATTATGTCATTTTTTGAGACCGTGCAGATGGTGCATGTAGGCGAGGTGAATGGTGAAACAGAAGTGGTACTGTGTGTCGAGCTCGTCCACCTTTGAAAGTTGTGAGGACGCGGCTGTTTGCGAGACGGAACAGAGCACGGAATGTGAAGTATACCCGGGGTTTATATGGCAGCCTCCTTAATGCACTCCTAAAATTCAAATGCAACGTTTTTGCATTCAAATTTTGATTTTGATTTTACATTCGATTAATATACGAAATTAGAATTTTTTTACAGTCCTACAAGTGACTGCTAAAAATTACTTGTCATTGACTAATTAATTCAAGAGGTTCATTCAAAAATGCTGATTCATTCATTAATGAAACAAGTGAAGTATAAATGAGGAATAATTTTTCTAATTTTAACATAAACATTTAGTTTTGTGGGTATGTACTGTGTGTGTGTGTGTGTGTTTATACATAATTACATTACAATATGCAATTATTATTTTGTGAAAGGTTCTATTACATTTTATTTTTAGTTCAGAATCATGGGAGAATCATTTAGATTTTTTTCATTAGATTTTTTTTTTTATTGTCAATTTACATTTTACATTAGTTTACATTTTTAACATTAGTTAATTCATTAGTTAACATAAACTGCCAATGAAATATTATTCTGAATATTCATTCATCTTAGGTATTCCAATATTTAATAACACGTTAAAATCTAAAGTTGCAACGGTGTTATTTAATGAGCTAACATAAACTAAAACTTCGATTTTAACAAAGATTAATAACTTCTGTAGCAAATCTAGCTATTGCTCATTGAGAATGTTAATGGTTAACTAATAAGGTCTTATTGTAAAGTTATATCTATGGGTCTTTATAGTTCTTTTGCACTTTAATCTATGCAAAATTTGTAACTTTATTTATTTTTCTGTATTGCTTTATTGTATTTAAATGTTCAGTTATTTTTGTTATAAGAAAAAACATTTTTAACCTGTTACACTGTATTATGAGCACTTTTTTTAAACTAAATTTCAATTTCCGTAATAATACTGCTTTTACCGTGATAAAAGCATGAGCAATTAATCGCAACAGGAAAATTTGATACCGGCATATCCCTAGTACACACATGTACACAATTACTATGTATTTTAAGCTACTTGTAAAGTAATTTTGCAAGAGCAAGACTGTGTGCTCAGGTACTTGACGTGGTCCAGTTATTCATATTCATTCATGTTTTTCAGTTATTCTAGTTAATGTTTTTTGCAATATTTAATGTGCACTAAATATATTTTAGTCATTTCAATTGATACTATTGTCTAGTATTGAACAATTGGATATGCAGGATACAAAAACATTGAATACAGGTGTGTGTGTGTTCGTGTGTGTGAGAGCAATATATAAACAGGAGGTGTGTGTAGGCAGGGAGTCTCCTAATCTCCTCCACTCAGCATGAACACATGCCCTAACCATACAGAGAGAATAACGCTGAAAATACAACCAAGGTTAGATGATAAATGTAAAGTATTATACCATGATGATATTTATGTATTTGTCTGAAATGGCTTAAAACTGCAGTCCATAACTTTTTGGTAAAAAAAAAAAAAAAAAGACCCGAAATCAGTATTTGAGCAAGTACATAACCAGCCAGTGTTCAAAACTATTGCCCAATTCACAACGGTTAGCTTATAATAATGTTTTCTAATTTGAGTTGTATGGGTAGGTTTATGTGGGAAATTCAAGCATGGCACTACGTTATTATGTCACATCTGTAAACTTAAAGTTGTTGTCCCAGCCACTAAGCTATCGCATGTGAGGATACTTCAGGTGGCAGATCGCTTATTGCCTTTTATCACAGCAGCCAGAATTATTAAATGTATCATTTTGTCGGCGGACTGTAATCCATAAAGGATTATGTGTTTATGAAACACATGTGAATGACATTAAATTATATTGCAGTTATAAATGTGCTTCTGATTACAGATAGCCTGGGATTACAAAAATGTGTATTTAAAGTCTGGGACACACCAAGCCGACTTCAAAGAATTAGCGGCGACAAAAGCCGACAGTGTTGTCGCCTCGCGTCGGCAGCGTCGAACCAAAAAGCTGCGCTGGAACACACCACACAGACTACAGCCGAAGGCAAATAACACGTGCGTTCTGCGCTCGCATGAGAGGAACAAGCCTTTCATATCAGCAGCTATTAACAGTATATATTCGTCATTCAAAATGAGAAACCGAAGCAAAGATATACGAGATAAACGCAGATATACGAAATGTAAGCAAAACAGTGATTGCTTACCATTTGATAACTTTAATAATTTTAAGTGGCTCATGTTGTTTTGAAAACATTTGCATATTAAAATGATTGGGAAAGATCACAAACAGCCTTGTCTGTACGGCCTTCATTCACATGCTTGTTTTGATCACTTTTGCTTTAATTCTCGGCACTGACTCTTTCGCTGAACGTCCAATCAGAGTTCTCACTCTCACCGACGTCCCCGACAGGCAAACTGGTGCCGATGTGTGCCTGATGAGAGCCGACGAGTGGAACACACCAAACAAACTAACCCGACCATCGCTCGCCGTTGGCCAGGCTTTAAAAGAAAATCGGTTCAAAGGGAGCATAATTTGCTTTTTGGGTTAAAATAATTTGTTAGTATGAAATTCGAAGGGTATGACAATTAGATTAGAATGTGCAGAAATTGAAATCTACACGCTTATACAAACTATATTTATAGTCACCAATGCTGATGTTATTAACATTAATCATTTGAGAATGAAGTATAACAATAATAATAATTTGAACGGTTTGATGTGGGCGCGCTTCCGGAAAAATCGGCTGAAAAAATTTGATTGCCAATCGCGTATTCTAAGCAAAAACTGGCCGGTTCCGATTTATGGCCGGTCAACCGGTGCATCCCTAGAGCTAACCGAACTTTATGGTAATGTTTTTTAACTCAGTAGGTCAGATTAAATGTGGCATACTCATTCCTTACTTGTACAGATGGCAATGTACGGTGAAAATTCTTATTTGGGTCATATTCCAAGATGTAGACTAGAATCTGTGATTGCGAAAGTACAGTAAATTTGATTATATCGGTGCGGTGACCGGCTGCTAGTCTGCCACACATACTCTTCAGAACATTAGATTTATCCGCGCTGGAGCCATGCAGACTCACAACACACACAAACTAGATAATTTCACACACATCTGCAATTCCAGGAAATTTAAATCAGTTTAAATTCTTAAACATCTATTTTAAGCGAGACAAGGAAGGATTTAATTGGGCCTTTAAGTTTCCTAAAGAGTGTGAAAAATTCATTGTGATGTTCATGATGTTGCTTCACCAGCAAAATCATTGTGAATGTGACGTATTTTGAATTTGTTGTTATATAACCCAGCTAAAATGAATGTCAGATTTTCTGAATGATTATTTCAAACAAAGCAACCCTTGTAGCTTAAATACTGTCAATGCATTGTGAAATATTAGATAAATGGCCCAGGCAAAATGACTAGAAATTGTTCACTATGATTATTTCAAATAAAAACATCATCTGCCTGCCTTTGAAAGGTATAGTGGAATTTGACTGATTCAGTGTTAGTTACACTTTCTCCCTGGTAACATGATTGCTATTTTAAGTAGCGTCTCGCTGCATGTGATGTTTGACTCTTGGTTTTCAGGACGGTAGTTTATTGGTTTTAGTTTGTCATAAATGGAATGGATCAGATGTATCACTGATGACCCTGTTTCTTGGTTAATGTTAGATTTAAATCATGTCAAAAAAACAAAGGAATGCCTTAGGTCTTGATGCTTAAAGCACTCTGTCACTGCAAGGCAGTGAATAATCTAATAGTGAGATAAGTGTGTGTGTGTGACTGCTCTCTCATAGGGCCTGTCTCTACCCCGCTAACACACTTAAGCTGGGCTTAACCAACCCAAATCTGATTAATACCCCCTCCCGTCCTCTCCCAGCGCCCTTTGGGCCTCTCGTAATGAGAGCTAAACAAGCCCAGACCCAGACCTGAACCCATAGATGAATAAACGGGTGATTACAGCAGGCACAGAGAGAAAGGGAGACGTATTGTCTGTCAGGAAGGAAGAGTTAAAGGCTCCTTAAGATGAAGAGAGAGACCGAAGAGGAGAGCAGGATAGAGGTTGAGTTACAGTGTTTGTTGGTTGTCAAAACATTAGGAATGTAACCTCAGGTTGAACCTAGAGATAGACGGAGAAAGAGACGGGCAGTTATAGGGTCAGAGTATATTCAGGGCTTAGCCCAGACCTCCTGGGACGCTATGGGATGTTTTTAATTAAATGGTGGAATAGGACACTCTTAAATGTTGAAATTAGGGCCACACGACCCTGGACCACAAAACCAATCTTAAGTTTAAATTTTTCGATATTGAGATTTATGCATTATATGAAAGCTGAATAAATAAGCTTTCCATTGATGTACGGTTTATTAGGATCTGACAATATTTGAATATCTGGAGTCTGAGGCTGCAAAAAAAAAAATCTAAATACTGAGAAAGTCACCTTTGAAGTTGTTCAAATGAATTCTTATCAATGCATATTACCATTAAAAAATTTACTTCTGATATATTTACGGTAGGAAATTTACAAAATATCTTCATGGAACATGATCTTAATATCCTAATGATTTTTGGCATAAAAGAAAAATCAGTAATTTCGACCCATACAATGTTTGTTTGTTTTTCTTTTTTTTTGGCTATTGCTAAAAATATACCCCAGTGACTTAAGACTTTTAAGGTTTTGTGCTCCAGGGTCATAGTTGAGGATTATTCTCTTGAAATTGTAATTGTGACTATTGATTATGATTATCACATTTTACATTGAATTATGTATATACCGTTGTTTGATTCAACTGCAGGTCGTATTTTTTTTGAAAATAAACAAGCTGAAAACACTCTTTAAACTTTAGTGGTTTTCTACAGTATTAAGCCTCAAATATCAAATATACATTAGATTGCTTTCTTCTTTTTTTTAAAATATGAATGTTATTATAAGGTTATAATAAAACTAAAACCAAACCAATGGAAAAACCATTGAGAAAATGTAAAAAGAAAAACAAAACATCTTAAGCGTGCAGAATAACATAATTGCCGCTTTGAACGATTACGTAATTGTGTCATCCATAATTGTAATCGCGATTAGAAATTTGATTAATCTTCAAGCCAAATTGCTGCATATGAGAAGAATGGAAATGCTAGCGGATAGATTTCTCCAAATATATTCAGTAGCAAGAGTCTTTTTTTTTCCTTTGTGAAGTATTTGGCTGAAATGAATTCTCGTTATATGTCAAAACAGTTTTGGAAGGCCAAAATCACTGATGGAAATTAGGACGTATAAATTAGTGTATATTTCATTCACAACACGTGGTAAACTACAACAGGTAAACATATCAGCTGTGTGGACTCTAGAGCTGGATAAACAATCAATTTATAATCTTTAATCGACCTTCATTTTTATGAACCAAGGTCTTTTTAGTTTATGCTTTTAACAAAAATTAAATAAAAACTATTTCTAGTGCACGAACCATTCATTAATTGCAGTAGAAACATAATTATATAGTTGAAAAGTTAATAAAGAAACTGTATTTTGTGCAATTAAATGCTAATATACAACAATTTTTTTATTTGAGTGATAATGATTTATGATTATCTATCTATCTATCTATCTATCTATCTATCTATCGGTCTACTAAAAAAACTTCAATTTTAAGTCTCTGAGTTTTGATAAAAATCTGTATATATTCCTGGTGCATCACTAATAAAAAGAGCTATTCAGAGTAATAATTACTAATTAAAAGAGCCATTCAGACTAATAATCACTAATAAAAAGAGCTATGTATTATGACACAGTATTAGGGCTGGGCGATATGGAGCAAAAAATATATCTCGATATATTTTGCTATATCTCGATATACAATATATATCTCGATATCTTTATAGGAAAAATAACCCCCCAAAAACTACTGCAAAAACAAATATGCCAAATATTAAATGTTTAGGGCCCTAAGAAACGTTTTATTTTTTTTCCTCACCATATGTTTTATTGTTACATAATTCTTTTTTTTAGCATTTAATTATTTAAATGCATAAAAAAAAACAATCTCTTAAAATCTTAAAATAGCCTTATGTGAAATGTTTTTTTTCCCTTCAGAAATTCTGTGTATTTACATTTTTCTGGTTATCAAACGAAGGCATAAAACATTCATGTAATTTATCTTTTCATTATTTAAAATTAAGCAAACTTATTTTTTTTTTTTTTTGGTAAACAAAGGGGATTTACTATTAAAAATAAAACATGGAAGAAATGTTGTATGATTATTCCTTAAAAAATTATGTTCGTTTCATTTTAATAGTAGTAGTAGTGGGCTATGTACATTCTGCTGAAAAATAGTAATAGATTTCTAGCAAACACTTTTATTTTACAGTTCTGTGTATGTGATACTGCAGTCTATGATGTGATATGAGCTAGTTTTACTCAAATCAAACTGTCAGATGCTCATGAAGTGACTCTCAGTGCAGTTCTGGAGATGTTCTCATATTTATTTAGTTAGAGGAAAGACGCTGAAATCAACGCAAGTGTCACGCACGCTTCCGTATGTTTAATGAATGAAGATGCGCTTCTGCGCCATTCATTGACACAGACACGCAGAACATGCAGGATTCATATTTAAATAGACTTTTCCGGGTTAATATTTGCAGATATTAGTCCATATCGCGATTTGATGTAAGTGCATGACCTACTTTTAATTCATTCAAAATTTGACAAATTCCGTGACATTCCGCGTTAAACTGTAAATTCCGTTTTTATGACTGGATTCCGCGATTCCGTCCACGTTTTCTGCATCGCGTAAATCATAGGGCCCTACACAGTAGACATCTGCCTGCTGTTCGTCCTACGCCTTAAAACCGAAGTATCTCAATATTAATGGAACCAGTTGTCCTTTTTTTTTTTTTTTTTTTTGACTAGTTCTCTACACGCGAGGGGAGGGGGGACAAAAGCAATTAAAGAGGCGGGGGGCGAGCGAGCGGGGGCGAGCACAGCAAAGTGGCGGAATCAGAATTAAATATAAACAATATATCGATATATACGATATGGCAAAATCCATATCGTGTTTAAAAAATATCTCGATATATTTTAAATATCGAGATATCGCCCACCCCTACACAGTATGCATTATGGTAATATGTTACTGAGCTATTACAAGGCATGAAATGTTAGTGTGAAAATGAAAAGTAAGATGATTAAAAACATTCAGGGCTTCGCGTAAAAAAAATAAAATTAAGAAGCTTGCACATGGAGAAAAACAGGGAGCGCGAAAGAGAGGGAGAGCGAGACAGCAAGAGAGGTCGTTGTTAATGAGCAGTAATGTGGTGTGTTATATAAGTGTTCTGTGTGTAATTTGGTTGACATAGAATACACTGACATAAACACTACAACACACACACAGTGTGCTCATTCTATTTATCCCTGTCTCACTTCATTCATCTCTCTTTCTGTCTCTCTGATGTAGTGGGTGTCCTGAGTGCATCTATTTGTTTGCACACACGTTATTATGCAGGCCCCGAACTGGGATATGCATTAAAACACAATTTTGTTTTGTTTTTATTTCTTTTTGCTCAGTCATATCATATTCAACTGTGGTTTTCTATTCAAGATTTTCTGTCGGATACTCCCTAAATATCATACTGTTGCACTTTAAATCATACTGTTGCACGTTAAAATTCTATATCCATGGCATGCCAGTTTATTGGGCAGATACAACTATACTGTCTAAAACATACTTAACACAAGAAAGTTAACACAAATGCTTCTAGGTTTTCAAGCTTAATTTTTACCCATCATTCAGAATGTAATGCATAACTCAAGTACATGTTACATTTACAAGATCTCAGGAAAAAGAATGCCAGACATTAATGTCTTGTAAAGTATGTTTCTGGCTTTCACAGGTTAACTTCCTGAGAAGTGAAAACACTGGCTCTGTAGTGTTGTCAAAACCTTGTTCTGTTGTCTTGAGCGACCGGCATGTCAACTTCTGACTCAGCTGGTGCAAGAGTTTGGGTGGGACTAACTGTAAATTGGTAAAAATAGAGTAAAAGATGGAGGTGGGATGGGAAACGTTTCTCTCTTACATTATTAGTCATTATTTGCATTTTAACTGAAAAGCACTTTACACAAACTTTACGGGTAATAAGTGGCTTGTTTGCTGTGGAAAATATTGGCACATAAACAGGACGGGCGTTCTTCAGAACTGACATTGCTACTTCCATGAGACTGTCTCCAATATTGGAATTTCAGAAACCATGTAAAAGATGCTCATGATTGAAAATCGGCTAATGTTTGCATAAGCAATCACCTAGAAACCACACAGGTGCTTGATTAAAAGAATGAAATCCTTCATAACTTAAGGAAATTTTGTATTGCCAAAAATGTGTCTTTATATATTTCTTTTACACTTATGAAGACCAGGGTAATTATAGTCAACTAAATCTGAAACTAAAACCATGAGAAACATTTTTGGCACTTAAAATAAGTTAATAAGAAATAAGAAAAAAAAACCTAATTTAGTTATAAATTATCATAAGTAAAACTATAATAAAAATGCATAAAAACTATAAAGATACATTTAAAGGACAATGATTATTTAATTATTTAAATAATAACTTAATAATAAAGCGCTAATAAAATGACAAAAACACAGCACAATTAATAAAGCTGTAAAATTAAAGATAAAAAATATATAAAAATAAACACTAATAAAGGCAAAAATCGTAATACTGAAAAAAAAACATTCCTGAAAAGAATGTTAAAAATAACCTCTTAAAGTTAGAATAAACTACAACTTCCCTTAAAAAGTGTGCATGATGTGCACAAGTACTCTAAAGTGACCATGATGATTGATAATATAAACATTGATTGGTAATTATTATGCCTGAAGTGAATTTTGCTCAATTCTAATTTCAGTAAGAACTCTACGAAATTGACTCTAATAGGGAACACCTTTTTTATTTTATAATTAGGCTTCATCATAATTTTCAGATGTAAAATATGTGGCGCATTATTATGGTAGATATGCTTGCAGTGCAAAAAGACGGCTAAGGTGTATTTCGATGAGTTGATCGTGAAGTCTTCTACGAGAACCACCGTACAATCAGATAATCAGATAACACCAATGCCTGTCATGTTCTTGGAAATGAACCTATTATTGTCATGAATCTAGCCCCAGACAACCCTAGACCCTGACAACCACCACCGACATCTTAACCTGTGATCGACAGTTTTGCGCAATTTCCTCAGAAAATGTAAACATCTACTTGATTAATATTATTTTTCTCCACCCACTCTTACCCCACCCCAATGGAGCAATTGAATGCTCATCATGTGGTCTTTAGTCATCTTCAGATTTTTGGCCTAGTTGGTGTTATGAACATTTTAGCGTGAACTCAGAGCAAGGCCTTTCTGATTTCACGCGTGGAGGTTTGTAGTGTCCATCCGTCCACTCAAAACAAACCTTTGGCTCTTCGAATGTCCCGGATGTTTTGCTCAATGATGTGGCTTTGCTTGTGTGTGCTTATCTTGGCTGTTATAGCCACATGTTTGAACAGCAGTTGTTTGATTTTCTCCTCCATTCTCTCCAATTCCTTCCTGCTCTCGTTGTCATTCTTCCTCCGTCCGTGGCTGAGTCAGCCTTTCATTCCGTCAGTCTGTTCCAGGACGTCTCTCTGAGTATTTCCTGCCCACAGAGAGACAGGCGGGAACATGCACATCGACAGTGTGTGTGTGTGTGCTGTTTCAGATATGCGTCTGCAGTCATTGTGTGTGTGAGATGTGCCCGACGGGGCCGACAGCAGTGGTGTGTAAATAAGAGTTCTATATTTAACTTCAGCTCACAAGTTGAGTTGCCCTCTGCTATGACTGGGACACACACACACACACATGCACGTGAAAGAAAGTGCTGCCAAACCAGCAAGAGAGGCAAGCACGTACTTTCACCTCGGGTACCCTCTCCACAATTTTTAATTTTTTTTTCGAAGCACAGAAATGCACACATTGTGCACTGTTGAGAACACTGAAATATCACTATTATTTGTAGGCATCTATTGTCCAGGAGTTTCTACAGTATGCAAGATTTAATTGAGTGATTCCCAAGTCATGTGTGAATGCTGATTGAAAGCGTTTCAGTGTTAGCTTTTTAAAACCTACATTTTTCAGCAAACAGCCATTGCACAATTGAATTTACATACTTGACAATGGTATTATACTCATCTTTATGATATTATGTTGCAATACTGGTATACTTTTCTTACAACATTACAAACACTAGTGAAATATGATTTGTGATCCAATGCTGGAAATCTTCCTTTGTGCCAAATTATAAATAATATACTCTTCTGATTTACTGATATACAGTATTCACTTTCTGATAGACAGACATGTTGATGCAGTGGTATCATATGTGGTATTTTCATGCTCGATTTTTTTTTAATCATTTTAAAAATAATAATGTTGTTAAAGAAAAATAAGACAATTAAGTGTTGGATAAATAATAAATGACTAATTTAAATAAGAATTATATAATTGCACTGATTATTTAATAATACATAATTGTTGATAGATAAAAAATGAATTTGAGAAAACTGAATATATTAATAATAATAGTAATAACAGATAATAAATAATACATCAATATAATTAAAATATACTAATAGTTAAATGATGTTTAAACAGAAAAATGTGAATACTGAATAACAATCATATTAATGTTACATAAATATATTTGATAATAGTATAAATATATAAATATATTTAAAAAAATAATAATATATATATATATATATATATATATATATATATATATATATATATATATATATAGAATAATAATTTTAGATTAAATTTTAGATTAGATAAAAAAAACTTAATATAATAATAATTAGTAGTAATTTTATTTATTTGTTTATTGCTATTACTACTACTAATAAAACCACTACTGCTACTGTTACTATAAATGTGGAAGATTTTTGTAGTTGCTCGGTCTGCTCACCTTCCCATGAGTGGTTTGAATGGTGTTGGTAACCGTGTTCGTCTCTTGTTTTGATGTGTGATGTCTGGCTAATTATCATCAGCACAAATGTGTCACACGTGTTTAATGAATGCGCTAAGATCATTTGTGTGTCTCTGACAGAAGCTCAGTTCCTCTAGAGGAGCTGCTTCAGGACTTCTACATCTTTGATCTCTCCTGTAATGTTCCCAATCCCACACAGCAGCGCCTCAGTGTGTGATGCTCCAGCACAGGGGTCAGGGGTCAGGGTTAGGGATGCCTCCTAGATAAATAGGAGAGTCTGCTTTATTCAACATGGTTTGAAATTTGAGGTTTATAGAATTTTTTTTTTTTTTTTTTTTTTTTGGTTTGGTTTGGTTTGGAAAAGCTATTTTTAACAAAAGTTTTATTTGAATGCCTATGCTTGACAAAAATTATATTAAAAGGAATTTTAATTCAGATATCATCATAGACAATATGTATTCCAGTTACAGTCTGAATGAATAGATTTTTAATGTATTTTTTGAATACAGTAATAATAGACGCGCACACACAAAAGTCATGTCATTGACCCCTAAACTCTCTCACTTTCACAGCTATTGAAACCCAGAGTACGAGTTCAGAGGAGATCGTCCCGAGCCCACCCTCTCCGCCCCCTCCTCCTCGCATCTATAAGCCCTGCTTTGTGTGTCAGGACAAATCTTCAGGGTACCACTACGGCGTCAGCGCCTGTGAGGGCTGCAAGGTGAGTGACGGGACCCATTCTCATGTGTCTGACCCAAAACTAGCAACACTACTAACATAGCTTAGCTTTTAAAAATACAGTGGTATCCGTTTTTACAGTAAGCTATTATTATTATTATTTTCTTAAAAGTAGAGAAGAATAACAAAGTACTGTTTAGACACAGTATAGTAGTGAAAAGCACCTTCAGAAGAAAACATTGAGTTGTTTTGACAAATGACTGGCATTTTCTTGAATCTCATGGAGATTGTCTCACAGTCACAATTGTGTCGCTTGTGTTTAGGGATTCTTCAGGCGAAGTATTCAGAAGAACATGGTCTACACGTGCCACAGAGAGAAGAACTGCATCATTAACAAAGTCACCCGCAACCGCTGTCAATACTGTCGGCTGCAGAAGTGCCTTGAAGTGGGAATGTCCAAAGAATGTGAGCAGTGCATCAGTAATACTCTCTCTACAGCTGAAGTAGTCCTGCCAAAATATGAAACGGCAAGCAGAGATAGGAGTACACACACACACACACACACACACACACACACACAGTCAGTGCCTCCCTCTGGCTATACGAGAATATGTCTCCACACAGCTAGGCACTGTCAGACTTGAGAAGTTAATTGTGAGAGGTGAGAAAAAACACACACACACACACACTCGCAGGTCTACAGCATAGGTTGTGAATGTGTGTTTGTTCAGAAATCTTTCCAGACAGATTCGAAGCGCTCTCACCATCAAGTGGACGTGAGTCTCTACTGCAGAAAGAGACACACATGCCGTGTTTTTACAGAGGGATAGGGAACAATCCAGCATCATGTCAGAGGGTGTGTGTATATCCGGGTGACACGTTGAGCTCACATTTAACCCCAAAAGCCAATAAAGAAAGATAGAAATAGCTCATTTTCAGTAATGATTAGGTATGCACCGAAATAAGATTTTAACAGAAAAAAAAATTATGATAATAGAGTGTTTCTGTGGCTCAGTGGTAGAGCTTTGTTAGCAGTGCAAAAGGTTGTGGGTTCAATTCCCAGGCAACATGCATACTGTAAAAAAATAAATAAAATAAGTCGCTTCTGCTAAATGCGTAAATGTAAATGCAATGTAAATGATAATTAAAAACTAAAAAAAAACACTCAAAAAAAAGAAAATTTATGTTAACTTTTTTACTATATATATTTTTTTTCTACTCCAATTTGTTGAAGTATTTAAAAAACAAATTAATAAATTATAGTTAATATATTTTTTTATGTATATTTAAATATTTAAACTATGGCTGTAATAACTTGTTTTATACACATTTTATTCAAACAGTGAAGCCATGTTAAGTAAATAGCATATTGAATGGACATTAAATGGCTTTCCTGAGGTAAATGTAACATCAAGCTGTTTTACTGACATATTTCTGCAGTTGAAACACTGATTTAGTGTTTCCATGAGACATGATTTCAGTACCTTCAGTAGGGTTGCATGGTTAATCGAAATTAAATCGCGAAGGCGATAAATCACGATCAGGCAGAAGCTGTGATTGTCCATATCCATATCTTTCAGTGAAGCACGTTTCTGTGATCAGCAGTAAATCTCCATCCGAAATTCCTTAAGAAATCCAGGAAATGCCTATAGTAGTTGCAGAATAAACACGAAACAAAATCACTGTGATTCAGAGATTTTCAGAATGCATCTTGAGCTTAATTGTTATAGCAGATGTCGCTCTAATATAATTTTTATCCGCACTCTCAGATGCTCATGAAAAAGAGTGCTAAAGAGCACTTGTGTGTTCGGCTGAGTCATGTAAAGTTAATTTCACCTCAGCTCAGAAAGCTTTTATGACACAAGATTAATGTAAACACAGCCCACTGTGAACACCCTTCTAATTTGCTTCAACCTTTTCGAAGTTTATGAATGATTATTTTAGGTATTTTAGGCAAAATGCAAATGTGATACTCATCTTATACAACAGTTCATTAAGAAGTTAATATTGTGTTATTTTAGACACAATGTTGACTGTTTTGCTCAATTTTGCCAACCAAAATAACTCTGTTATCTGTCACACACCGATCGGTCTGATGGTGATGACTCGCTTCAAGTCGAACAAGCCTAATGAATCAATGAACCATTCATAAAGAACAATTTACTTCTAAATGAATCAGCCATTTGAACGAATCAAATGAATAAATTAATGACTCGATGACTTAATCATTAAGACCTTACCACCACCTACAGGCAATTTTAGTTTATTATTTAGAGTATCATTTCATTAAAGAAATCATTTAATATTTTCATAGAAATAATAACAAAATGAAGAAAATAAATGATTCAAGTTAAAGTTCACCCAACCAAAAATGACAATTCTGTCATCATTTACTCACATGTTCCAAAAGAGTTTATGTAATTTTATCAAACAAAATATTTCTTGCTGAACCTACTTTTTGTAATCTCTGTTTGATGCTTTGCACAACAATGACTTTAAATTATGTATTTTTCTCAGAGTAATTTATCCTAATTTGATGTGTGATTAATTAGATTAGATTAATTAATCACCACATTATGTCATTAATTAAATAAAAAAATGTCTTAATGATCCTGAAACTAGACATGTAATTCATGGGTTAGTGACTTGCATTTGTTCTTGACAGGTTTCATGTAGTTCTTTCGGTGATCACATGCATGTCAAGCGTGACACTATGGACGAGTCTGACATTTACATGCACATGGATGTCTATAGGCATCATGTCGAGATTGTGTTTCCATGCAGAGATGACCCATCAGATCATTCACAATGATGACACACACTCGAGAGTTCATATGAATTCACACCTCTTGACTCATAGTACATTTACAAAATGATGCACAGCAGTATTTTCACACTTCACTTCCTGCATAACTTCTGTAATAAAACACACACATACATACATTGATTTTCAGCACAGCATGCTGGGTTCTATCTGCTCCAAATGCATTAGACACACAACTCATCTGCCGCTGCTGAGGAGGAAGAGAAATTGTGAAAAAAGAGGAGTGGAGAGAGTGGGAACGGAGGGAGGAAACATTGACATTTTTATCTTTTCATTGAATTTCATCTTTGTGATGGACGATCTGCCAGCGCTTTAATTTTCTCCTCTAAAATTATCCCTGTCAAGAGCCTCATGCACATGCGCACACACACCGACACACACACACACCCTGAAACAGACATATGGGAGCGTTAAGGCCCGTTCAAAACAAGACGAATGTTTGTCACAAATATTTTTTTTGCGATAAACATTTTAATTAGAGTCCGCAGTTCTTAATGTATCTGTTCAGACCAACATGAACATTTGCATGTTGTCAACATAACAGAGGGGTTCTAAACTCTTTTCCATCACACTGGGAGGAAACCCGCTGACCAATGAGATTTGCGCTTTTAGTCATGTGCCAAGAGCAACTGCTTTTACATAAGACTATGACTTGGTGCCTCTCACTACTTTTATCAATTAGCAATGAATAGCAGAAGAAAATCATAACCAACAGTGGAGATGGATATTCAGCGGCTGTTGTTTTTATGTTTAATATTGGAATTAGGGCTGCAGCTAACCATTGTTTTTTGATCCATTCAACTATAGTATTTTTTTTTTTTTTTGATTAGTCGAATAATCAAGCATTGTTAAAGTGAACCTATTATGGATTTTTGACATTTACCTTTCATGCAGTGTGTAACACAGCTCTAAGTGAATGAAAACATCCTGCAAAGTTTTCAATCTGAAAGTGCACTGTGAGTTACTGTCTCTCAAAAGAAAGAGTCGATTCTGAATCATTGAGACGAGTCATTTTTAAAACAGATCCCAAGCCGTTTCATGTTGACAACAGCAAAAAACATTCGCATATTGCCCACCCACTTGGTGTTTTCGCATTGGTCTGAATGAAAAATGCTAATTCATTCATAACCACTAGGTGCTGCTTTTGGGGCGGTAAAAATAGCAGTTTCCCTGGTAACATTGTACACAAAGCAGCACTGTGCTCACAAACGCTGCTTTATCAGGCATTACAGGCATGATGAATTGAAAATAAGACCAATCGGACCAGTCACCGCAGATAAGCATAAGGCAAAGGAGGGGTTTGGAAAAATTAATCATTAAACAAATCGTTTGGGAGTCATTGAGCACATACGGTATAAATAAATGCATATTATAAGACAATAAAAGTTTATTTTGACCTTGCATGCATGTCAACCTGTTGTTGGGGACTCCCAAAGCCAAAATATTAACCTTTCATAATCCATAACAGGGGCACCTTAAATTCTGTTTATCTAAATTTAGTCTATAAAATTCACAGACACTAATCCATATTGTGTTTTTAAGTGTATAGCCCTACTTTTGATTTATTCATACAAAATTTGCCAAATTCCATGCTGTTCCACATTACACAGAAAATGACTGAATTATGCTTCCGTGTTTCTCGCATCACTGAAATCATATGGCCCTCCTTCAGCATATTTTTGAAAATGATACTGAATCTTACCAAAACAATCAAATGAAATCATGATTCCATTTTTAGTTGCGTCATTTAGTAAAGAATCATAATTGTAATTGAATCATTCTCAGAGCAGATATTTACACCGCATCACTGTATAACACTGATATTTACACCCCGTTTGTATTTTTTTCTGCAGTGATGTTGAGAACACAATACACAGGCCCAAAAACCTCCATGCAAGTCTGTTAACGTAGATACTTAAGCCCCGTTCACACCAAGAACGATAACTATAAAGATAACGATATTAGCGTCCACACAAGCAAACGATATCGTCTGTTTATTCTGAGCACACGTGCGTCTGCCGCTTTAAATCCTCAAGCTCGTTTATAGCAGGGTGGATTCTGATTGGATGTCAATGTTTGTATCGTTCAACAGCTGGAATTTTTTTTTCTTAAAATGATTCCAACGATACCGTTTCTCTATGTCTTTATCGTTATAGTTGTAGTATGGACTCTGCTATTCTTTAATATTTTTAGAACTATATCTTTATCGTTATCTTTATAGTTATCTTGCTTGGTGTGAAGCGGACTTAAAGCTCAATTTCACACATTTTTTCAGTCTGAAATATCAAAGCACAATTCATATTGCATCTCAGGTACGGTACAGCTGTTTTAATAGCGCAGACATTTGAACATAACTCTATTGGCCCCTTGGGTTTGTTAGAGAACTTGTCAAGAATGTGTGTTAAGTATTAAACAACAGAAATGTGCACTTGGCATTTGCGTACTAGCATAGAACACATTTCTGCTCGTTAGCATGTTTCTGGCTACATCATCACCAATTCCAGTGTGTAAAAATCACCTTTCCAAAAACACACTAAATACTCATCATATTGCTGGAGAAAGAGCTGTTTCTTCCCCTCTCTCTCTCTCTCTCTTGCTGCAGGTCTCTCAGTAGCGCTTGTGCATGAGTGATGGTGCAGCCAGGCTAATAGTTCTTTAATGACTTCATTAAATTGTGTTTTGCGGCTTATGATCGCTGCGCCAATCTGTCACAGGGGCTAATGTAGGCACGTTAAGATAGCCCACTTTTATTTAGGAATTAATTCCGCATCTCCAGAGGCCTGAGAGAGAGATGCAGGGAAGGTCCGGTTGTTAGCGGAGATTGGAGAGAAAATAATGCCATGGCATTACAGTGTGTTTGTGTGTGTGTGTGTGTTTGTGTGTGTGTGTGCTTCATATAACGAGATTAGATTAGCTCTGGGTCTTATGAAACCTGTGGTGATCTATCAGCATTATGTACGACTTCATCCACCCGCTCTATTCATCAAACTTACAAACACACACCCCGCAGAGACAGAGTGAGACAGAGAGAGAGTGTGTTTGAGATGGTAGTGATGGAGGGGGTGTGATGGCATTTCTTCTTCCTGTCCTTTTTCTTCCTTTTTTTCTCACCTTTCCTCCCCTCGTGATTTGTCTTCACAGATGTGATGTGCTGGCTCTAACACGTTTCCTCTATCTGTCTGTCTGTCTCATCTCACTCCATTACTGCTGGTTACTGCATCTCAAACGGCCTTTCACTGCTACGCATGCAGGTTTTCTCTCTTTTTTTTGTTTTGTTTGTTCCACCCATCACTCATTCTTTCCTCTCTGTCTTCTTGAGATCTCTTTTCTTTTCTGCCCTCTTCATTTCTCTCTAAAATGCCATGGCCACACATCTCACTGTGATGTCAAACTTATATTGTGACGATAATACAGTATATGATTAGGCTAAATGTTTTAAATATTGTAAAATACGCCAATGTTCAATAAAAAGTAGTAGTAGTAATAAATGCATGTTCTTTTCTGCCCACTTCACATTCTCCTGAAATTACATGTCACTGTGATGCCTATGTTATCATACGATTTTGGATAAAATATGATTAAATTATTTCAGAATTTAATATTATAAACAACACCTATGTTCAATTAAAAATAACTTATTACTAATATAATATTTTTTATTATTATTATCATCATTACTGAGTTATTATTGCTTGAAAAAAATATTATATTTAATAAAATGATCTAAAATTAATTCTAAAATGTAGCTTTTAAAATTGTATTATTATTATTATTTACTATTATTCAAGGCACATACAGTTAAATATTTCTAATAAGAGGGACAAAATATTCTTTACTTAATGTTATAGTTCTTACAGAAACGTGATTCTTTTTTTTCATTTTTTTTTTTTTTTTGAGGTACAATTCATTATGATATGCTCAAGACACAAATGACTAGAGGAACATCTTACTATATCTGTGTCAGAAGTAGATGAAAATCTACATCTCTGAATGTCATCTGAAGATCAAGAATTGTATTTTGTAGGAAATTTGCATTTATTTAAAAAGTAGTATTAAGAAACTTAAACAGACATTAGAATATGTACATTGAACATTGACCTTTGTTGTCTGCCTTTTTGTCTGTGTAGCGGTGAGGAACGACAGGAATAAGAAGAAGAAAGAAGAGAAAAAGCAAGAATGCACAGAAAGCTACACGCTGAGCCCAGACACAGAGCAGATGATTGAAAGAATCAGGAAAGCCCACCAAGAGACCTTCCCCTCGCTTTGTCAACTCGGCAAATACACCACGGTAAGAGCGTGCGAGGGCTGTATGATATACTCTGTGATCTAGTAGTATATATTGAATCTTGCCCCTCTCTGTGTATAGAGTAACAGCTCCGAGCGACGCGTGTCACTAGACGTGGATTTGTGGGATAAGTTCAGCGAGCTCTCCACCAAGTGCATCATTAAGACGGTGGAGTTCGCCAAGCAGCTGCCGGGATTCACCACCCTCACCATCGCAGACCAGATCACACTGCTGAAAGCCGCGTGCCTCGACATACTGGTGAGAACTAAAGCATAAAACAAAACAAGACTGAGGCCCCGTCCACACGGAGACGCGTTTCTGTGAATACGCACACATTTTTTATCGCATAGGCGTTTCGTCCACGCGCATCCGGCATTTTCGTAAGGTGAAACCGCTATTTTTTGAAACCGGGTCCCAGAGTGGATAAATTTGAAAACGCCGTCTTTGCATTTTCGTCTGGATGGCTAATCCATATATTTTCAGAAACGATGACGTCATCAGCCCACGTCTCCCACCTAGTCAGACACCTCTACGTCACGTTACAACAAGAAAAACATGAACAAACACTGAACGATTGTCTTTTTATTAAATAACATTAACACAGATTAATAAATGTATTGTTCCATGTTCGTTTGTGTACCACACGCAAGGTTTATGAGCATAGTCCAAGTCTTCTTCTCCGTTTTTAGTGTATCTCTGTGTCAGAATTACAGCGCCACATACTGGTCTGGCATGTGTACTATATCATTTTGCGGTTTCGTGTGGATGCGGATATTTCTTGAGACGAGGAAAAAAAAGATCGGATTGGGGTAAGCTCCGTCTCTGTGTGGACGGGGCCTGAGGCTCACATTTGAGTCATTGAAGGATGCAGGTTCTAATCCCACATGCATTCCCTTGTGAAAAAGTACACATGCAGTTGTACTTCATCATAACATTTTGTTAATAAAAGGCAACTTAATTGTCCTCCTGAATTAGCATTATTCCATGTGGTGACATAATTTCAAATAAAACAGGAAGAGAGGGCGGGAGATATCTAGCAGCCCCGCCCACTTTTCAAATAGCCAATAGCGTTTTGTTTATATCTGCTCGGGCCAGAGCCATTGAGCTCAATAAAGCCGCATTTGACAGCCACGGTCTATTAGATTACCCCCTAGATTCAATATGAAACTCTTGGTAAAACACAATAGTGGTCATAATCATGTTGAGGCTGTGTAGTTGTAAAAGTTGTTAATATATGCAGAGTTAAGATCGAAACGTCTCCTCTCTGTTTCTGTTTTTAGATTCTGAGGATCTGTACCCGCTACACGCCTGAGCAGGACACCATGACGTTCTCCGACGGGTTAACGCTGAACAGAACGCAGATGCACAATGCTGGCTTCGGTCCGTTAACAGACCTGGTGTTCGCCTTCGCCAATCAGCTACTACCGCTAGAAATGGATGATGCAGAGACGGGACTGCTCAGTGCTATTTGCCTGCTCTGTGGAGGTACTGTTTTGGCATTTCTTGCATTAATAAATGTCACATACAATGCACATTGCTATATGCTGGGGAAATATATAAGTTTGAAATAGTACGATTATTTAATGTTTTTGTAAGAAGTCCATCATACTCACCAAGGCTGTATTTATTTATTGAAACATACAGTAAAAACCATAACATTGTGAAATATCATAATTTAAAATAAGTTTTCTATTTTTAATATATTTTAAAATGTAATTTATTCCTGGGATGGCAAAGCTGAATTTTCAGCAGCCACTAGTCGTTAGTGTCACGTGATCGTTCCATGTTTTTGATACATGGACCTCTAGTGCTGGGCAGTGTTTGGCGGTGGTATTGCACCTCTCATGCTCAAATAACATATAGTGAACATATATATTATATAAACTCACAAAAACATTGCCAGGTCAGATTTCACCACAAAATCAGAGGAAGAAATTATATTTAGCATGAAGAGAACCTGTTTCCATTTAAATAATTTACAAAAAAATATTTTAAATCTAAAAAATAAAAATATTTTAAATTATTTTTAAAGTAGCAACTGTTTTTTTCCTTCCAAAATATTCATAATTTAAGACAATATTTAAAAATCTTTTTAGTATTTATTGTGCAGTTTAAATAATATAATAATGTAAGATTATTAATGTATGTTTTTATTTGATATTTAGAAATGACATTTACATTTTTTTTTTTTTTTTTTTTTTACTAAAATCATAAAGACTGTAAAATAAATACAAAATATTTTTTTACGAATTATGGGATAAAATATTAATAGAACATATATATTAAATAGAACATATAAATTCAATTCAATTCAATTCAATTCAATTAATGCATTTAGCAGACGCTTTTATCCAAAGCGACTAACAGTGCATTCAGGCTATCAGTTTTTACCTATCATGTGTTCCCGGGGAATCGAACCCCCAACCTTGCATTTGATAATGCAATGCTCTACCAATTGAGCAACAGGAACATATAGATGATGTAACAATACAATAAAAATCTATTCTAATAAAGCAAGTTTTTTTTGGGGGGGAGGGGGTGAAAGATGACCTGAAAAGTTACTTTACAGATTTTTTTTAGACCCACCCCTAAACAGATCAATTCTCCATGATTTGCTTAGTCTGGATGTGTGCCTATAAGCTCTCTTACCACAACCTGTGAGTTTTTGAGCTGAATATGAATATGAAGTGGTGTTTGTTGGTTTGTGCAGATCGGCAGGACCTGGAGAAGGCCGATCAGGTGGATGTTCTTCAGGAACCGCTGCTGGAAGCACTGAAGATCTACGTGAGGAACCGGAGGCCACACAAACCTCACATGTTCCCTAAGATGCTGATGAAGATCACCGACCTGAGGAGCATCAGTGCCAAGGGTGAGTCGAATTCATCCACATGACTTATTCACGGATGAGTTCTAATCCTATTTGTCTAATATTACTGCAAGAAAAATTCAAGTGTAGCTACTTGAAAAATTAAATTTAAAACGGAATTAATGTTTCATCTCTCACAGGGGCAGAGCGTGTGATCACCTTGAAGATGGAGATTCCCGGCTCCATGCCTCCCCTTATTCAGGAGATGTTGGAGAACTCTGAGGGTTTGGAGAGTTCCTCTGGGGGCAGCAGTTCACGGGCCGCCAGCGCCCGTCCAGGCAGTGTTAGCCCCTCCCCTTCTCCAAGCTCCGCCCAGAGCAGCCCACCCACGCAGTCACCATGACAGTCATCATTGTTGCCATCATTAGCCACTGACTATTATGTGCCCTCCACGACACGGCACGCGCTCATATTGTCGCTCCTCTGCCCATGTTCCTCAGAGACTAAGGGGGGGTCAAAGATGTGTCGCTGGAACTTTGTTGCTTTCTTTATAAAGAAATCACAGACTGTGTTTGTATTCCTCCTCGATTTCGCCACTCTGTTGCTGAGTCCCTTTGGATGAAGGGAGGACAACCGCTGCAGGGTGAAGACAGAATGTGCAAAAATAAATGGACAAATGTATAGAAGGAATTAAAGGACTTTTCTTTCATTTTGATTCTTATGGCCTGGACTCCTGTTTCAAATGACCAGAAACTGATTTCCTACAAACTAGAAATATATCTAAATATAGAGAGAGAAACCGTGGAATGAATGTGTCCGAGAACTGAATGAAATGTGGACTTCATGTAAAGATGCAAATGTATTTCCTTACTTTTTCTCTTTATGCCTGTGAAAGGACAACGAGTGAATTGTTTTATCGCAGCCTGATGATGATGTTTTTCATGGAGAAAAAAAAAAAAAAAACATTGGAAAGAATGTTAATTTCCACTCACAAAATTGTGCAAAGAAAATATAAAAATGGTCGCAGCAAACACCATTTGTGTGATGTGTCCTTCTTGTTCTACGTTTTTTAATCTACTAGCAAATACCACAAAGATTCATATTATATTTAATACAGTGTGTATTGCTTAATATTTTGGGAAATAAAGTATTGAAAAAGGTTGTTCCATTGAAGGTGTTTAACAGCTGCGCAAAGTTGGTTTTTTTTTGCCCAGATTTAGTTAAAAATTACATCACACCTTATTGTGTATATTCTGGCCTTCGATCTAGAGAGCATTTGATTTGACAAAAAGTAGTGTTACTTAGCTATTTTTGATCTGTGACCATAAATGTTAACACCAAAAATGTGTATATCTTCTACCAGTCAAATGTAGGAGTACACTAGTATACTGATGCTAACTTCAAAGCTAGCGTGAACCAAAAGTCACAAATCTCGGAGCTTTGCTTCATTAAGTAACAGGCTGAAGAATTACAGTTGTGACATGTACTGTGCAGATTTTAATGGACAAAGATGAACTGCAATTGATTTCTTCCAGACTGCTTTACAAAGCTTGGACGTAATCACCAGGGACAAAAAGATGTGGTTCTGATTAACAGAAAGGTAAGGATAGAACGGAATCTGGAACATCATTTCAAGATCTCTTTTCTTCAAATCAAAGATAGAGTGATCTCGGACAGTAAGGTGACATTCATACAATGTTCTGTTTACATTCAACTATTGATGACACTTTGTTTTGGAGTGTCCTTGTTACATGGTAAATGATCTTACTATAGTAAGAAGAGTAAAGTACACATTACACTTTATTTGGTAGCACTTTATTTTACAGTCCTGTTCCTCATGTACATACTGTGCACTTATTATAGTTATTACAATAACTATGTAATAGCTAGGTACTAACCCTGAACCTACCCCTAAACCTAACCATAACCCATGTAGTTACCTTGTGTTACCAGAACTTTCTTAGATAAAGACACTGTAAGTACACTTTAAGTACATGTTAGTACACGTACTGTAAAATAAAGTGCAACCCTTTATTTTAAGGTTTCTTTGATACAGTGTAATTATACATCTAATTACTGAGTAATATTAATTGACTACATGCACTTGGGATTACTTGCATGTAATTATGCATCATTAATTGTCATTATAATAGTAAGTACATGTATGGTGTAACAAGGACACCTTTAAATAAAGTGTTACCAAAACAACTAACCCTAACCATATAACCCACAACCCTATATTCACATAACTCATGTGTAATGGCATTGTAACAAGAACACTTTAAAATAAATTGTAACCGAAGCATCATTCGCTTAAAACTGAAATTTCAATATTTTGGATTTACACCGAAATTTGAATGAACGCTTAGAGCACACATGACTGATGACAGTAACAGTGAACCAACATTGACTTGAAGTTGGTCACAAAATCGTGCAATTCTCAATATCATAAGTGATATTTTCTCATTAGACTCAGATGCAGCCTATACACATTTGTTTACTGACCTACGTAAAAGGAAACGTGCATGTTTTACACACACACACAAATAATTATATATATAAGATTTTATTCTTTATTATATTTTGGTTTTATGTGCTTGTAATCTGCTGCCATTTTGGTAGAAGAGGTTTATATCTTAATGGGATAATTCCTGGTAAAGGATAAATATATAAATACAATTTAAATGCCTGATGTACTTAAACAAATCTACCTCATTACAACCCATTCTCACTCCAAAGGCGTCAAAAACCGAAGCATGGTCAAGCGCCCCTAGCGTCACTTTTATGACGCCAAATGTGCCTCTCGGCGTCGACTATCGAAGCACTACGACCTTCATTGCTTTCAGTGGGAAACTTTTGGCGTCAGAATTCGACACGAGGACAGGAGATGTTTATCGCTATGAAATCACGTTCAAGAAGTCTCATTCAGCACACATCGCGCGATACTTGCTATCAGTTCCACAGTTTGGGTGAGTAGTCGTAAATACGCTCTTTTAATGCCTTTTATCAAATGTATTCTGTCTTCTTTATTAATCAGACTAGTGCTATATGTTTAATCGCTGTATTATATCGGTCATCCGCGGCTGTCTTTGAGTTTCATTGCGTTTAAATAAATGAACACAGCTGCTAATTAGTGTGATTAAACTCTATCTGTCACGTGACGTGTCATAGACCTTCGATCCTTTTTATATTATTATTAATTTCAGGATCAATGATGTAAGTTGTATTTGTAGTAAAATCATGGTAATCACGACACAATAATAAATGAAATGTGAAGTTAAAACACAGTAAATGGGACATTAGTAACTGTAACTGTAGTTTTACTATGATATATTAATAATCAATACAACAATACAATAATCACCAAACCAGCTATGTTTGTATCACTGTAATGCTAGTGTTTTTATGTGCTTTTATATGACAGATATCACAGTAATCATGTGTTCTGTACCATGCTTTTAATACCTTTTAATGTGAATCCAAAAAAAAAAAAAAATCAAATTAAAAATAAATAATAAAACATGTATTTTTCCATCTTGCAGTTCATTCATATCAGTTTATATATATATATATATATATTTTTAATATATATATATATATATATATATATATATATATATATTTATTTTCATATATATATATATATATATATATATTTATTTCATATATATATATATATATATATATATATATATATAAATATTTTGCTCACAGATCATTATTAACATTCTGTATATAATTCAATTTTATTTTCTCTCCCCTTTTTTATTATTTATATTTTTAGCTGAAAAGACATAAAGGCAGTCAGCCCAGTGGTGTTTCTGGAGAGGGATTCCTTCAGAAATGGAGAAGACAGAAAGCTGCGGAGGCAGATATATGCAGCAGTAAGTCTGTGATAGTTTGTCTCTTTTATCAAAAATTCCTGCTGTTATAATTTGTACAGCATTTGTTGTTTCTTAAACTGTTGCACTGTCCAAATACCCACACTTGCCATCTTTTCACTTGACCACTTGATTACTTATTTGACGTCTTTCCTGTATTTGGCCTAGTGTTCGAGTGAGCATGATGACCACGAGTGTGTGTCGAACTTTTCATGACCTGATGACTGTGTTTCCCAATCCTGATCCTGGAGAAGCCCAGCACTGCACGGTTTTGGCGTCTCTCTTATCTGCCTTGGAGTCTTCACTGATGAGCTGATGAGTTGAATCAGGTGTGTTTGATCAGGGAGACATCTCAAATGTGCAGTGTTGGGCTTCTCCAGGACCAGGATTGGGAGCCACTGCCTTATGGGACACTTATGTGTTTAAAGAGATTTTTAATATCTAATTATCAATATTTCACATACTGTACATTGGACAGCTTTCCATGACCTCTTGTGAGATCTCGGCAAAAAGTCTGACGATTTATTCCAAAACATGATGCATGATGGGATACACTAAGCTTTGTATAGCGCTCCGGAGCAGTATTGGAGAGGTTTAGTGTGTGTTAAGGACGCTGTGCTTTGGCATTATTAAGACCGGGGACAGTCTCGTTCACACACTGTCACGTACACACACTCTCAAGTGGCCAAGACTGCAAGTGTGGGTATCTGGACAGGGTCAAAGTCTTAAAAATGATCCCTAAACACATCACAGTCTTAATAATCCAGTTTAACACTTGTATGATATTGTACAAGCCCCAGGACGGTCTCATCTGACACTATCAAAAGAATTCATATGACTATAGCTTGTTATTAATTACTTGCTTTCAATAATGGATTCATTTAACATTTAATTATACAGCATCTTTACAGAGGTGTAATGTACAAGCTGCACGTAATTAATAATATGTCCTTCCTTCTGTCTTACAGGATTTTTTCCAGATAATGCTGTTCTTCTTTTTCAGGTCTAAAATATCGAGCTCAACAGCTATTTTAAGAGCCAACCCTCACAAACCTTCCTAAAAACTAAAAGAGCTATTACTGAGTCTCAGCGAATCTTGCCATGATCAGCTCTTCCCAGGTACATTTGTTTAGAATATTTTTTAATCAACATTTACTCCTCAAATGCTCTGGTCTGAATCTTACTTTAAATTAACTTAATTATGTTTAATGAGCAACATTAATTGCACACAGAGTAAGTAGAGATTTTCTTGTTTGACAGAAGAGAAGGAAGACCAAGGAAATGATTTGCTCAGGATGAGAAATGAAGATGGCCATCTTGAGCTCAAACAAACAGAAGTCCTCTGGTATGTGTGTGTTGAAGCAATGCTGTGTTATACAACATTTTATGATGATCTCTCACAGAACTGGTCATGTCAGCCTTGATTTCGTTTTATACTATTACAATTACAGCATGTTAGCAAAGTGTGACTGGACATTTTTAATATTATGTTTTTAAAAACACACCACCTGTTTTAAAAGCAGACAAGTATCATGAAATTGGTTTAGTTGATGTAAACACCAATTGACATTATTTCATTGTTTTGTAAATGTTATGTTATAAATTGTGAATTGATAGTTGATTGGTTTGAAGCCAGGCATTACACTGCACAGACTAAAACACATTTGTGAGAGAAGTCAGGAACTTTGGAGAAAGATTCTAGAGGAAGAAAACACATTTACTGCAACAAAAGATGAATTCTAGAGTCTCTGAGAACTACAAATGCTAATGTCTCATGAGCAAGACCTTTGCTTCTGTAACTTTTTCTTAATTCTTGCAGAATGACATTTTTATTGCAGTATTTTAATTTTTACAGATGATCTCATCAGCCATATGAGGGGTTTTGACCAAGTGATGCTCTTGAAAGGAGAGAAAGAAGAGGATGTTGTACATTCTCTTCAGAGAAAAAGCTTCTCAAAAGGTCTTAAAGCAGCTTGAAGAATGGTAAGTGTACAGTACTACAAGGGTCATAGTTGCTCACCCTGCTAAAACCACACAGAACATAAGCTGAGCTCTCTGTCCATTAAACAACTTCTTCTGCATTGTGTGTTTCACTTTGACCAGGTCTGGGATGTTAGGACTGAGAGATCCTCTGGCTGAGAACAAGCTACACCACATCAGTGCTGGACATCAACCACAAACTGTTTCCAGACATGAGAGAAGAAGATCACGATGGGGAGATGAAACCAGTTTAGATGTGATGATAAGGAATCATTATTTTCTGGAACAGTATCACATGTCTTATATGTATCACATGATCTGTATCACAGTTGACTGAATGGGACTGTGTGACTTTTAAGGACATTTCATCACTCATCTGTGTGAACTGATTTATATATGAGGTTAATGTATTTTTGATGATAATTATTTTCATTGAATCTTATTTGTCTTGATGCTACTTTATCAACTTTATAGTCTATGCTTCAATAAAATGAAAATGGTGAATATTGTGTTCTGAAGATTCTTGGTAAATACATCATTTTACTAGGTAGGCTCATATGTGTTTATTTTAGACTTGGAAAAACGACATATTAATTATTGGGATTATTTTTTTATTTAAGACATGAACATTTTTGATCGGATTAATAACATCTGGGACATCAGTACACCAGAAAGTATTTTTTTATATTTTAGTAACAAATATGCACATTTTTTGTGAAATACAGGGAGTTACAAGATTAATTATTCTGCATTACAAGATGGTGCCATGGGCTTTATTGTTACAAGCACTTGACGGATTACTGAGAATGTAGCAGGAATGATCAACGTGGATCTTGTACTGCATTAAAACCAAGAGCACACACATTACTGATGTCCAGCACCTGAGGAGCAAGATACGGGGGTGAGGAGGACATTTTTACACTGATTTCGGCTAATTAGTTATATATAATGCTAATATATATATATATAAATTAATATTCTTAGCACTGCATGAATTTGTCCTTGTGTAATAGTGAAGTATCACAATGTGTATACATTGTCCTTGATTACTGCTTTACAGTGGGGAATAGATAATGGCAAGTTGTTGCAGGTTCATCCATTATATTTCTTGCCATTTACTTCAAAAATCAAAGAAATAATCTATTATTTTCATTATTAAATCATTTCTTTATAATTTTTCCATGTTTCATCAGATGGCCTCACAATGTCCTGTCAAAAGGTATAATAGCCATGATGAATAGAATAGAAAACAGAGGACTGTGAAAACTGTCAGATATAAATGTGACTCAGCTCAGTTTGTTGTTCATGATGAGGATAATACATATATGTAGGTTTTACTGCCCTGCTACCCCCAGGGGCCCAGTAGCACCCCCCGGAAGAGCCCAAAACTGTGCATTTCAAATGGCTGTAAATCAGAGTCCAATTAACATATCAAAGAGAAAATGGGCAGGATTATTACTTATGCTATGCTGATAAAATAATGTTGAGCTCAGTTTTCAGAAATAAGTGGAAAGCTGGCATAAAAGCATTTTAAATATTGCTCACTGTAAAATACCACATTTCAGCCTGCCTCTCAAATATATCACAGATGTTTGCACAATAAACATATTTAGATATCCAGTTTACCTTAAAATAAATAATTTATTTAGTTTCGTTAATAAAAAGTTTTAAACTACATTACCCACAAGCCTCCGTCGTTCTATCTATAGAAAGGCAACACTAGGGGGCTGTTTTTTGTAGTTCATTGAAGTTATGCTTAGGGTTAGGATTAGGATCTCGCTAAAGATGTCATTTTTCTCAAGATAGCAACACTTCATTGTTGACTTAATATATTACTAATGTGATGATAGGAGCAAAACATACTTTTTAACATGATGCGCTGTTTAATATGGGTTAAAAGATAGTCCAACCACAGACTGTCCTGAAAAGTCATAGCCAATGACATCAAAGCTGAGCAGCAGCGTCACACTTCCTTATCCATGTATGACAGATGTCTTTCGTTTTTCGGCTGAAGGGATAGATTCGGTTAACAATAGATTAAGCTTGCTACTTATTAGATTCTGTTTTATTAACGTCTTCACCTTCCTCCGTTGTTCAGCTTGACAAAAATTGGGCAATATTGATGTGCACATGCCCAGCAGTCGCAGTTGTATCCAACAGATAGATTCCTCTCATTAAATATAAGACACATTTTTAAGATTTGTATTTTTTTTTTTTTTGACCAAAGACAAATATATTTACTAATCAAATGACGTGCTTCTAAAATTTACATTGTATATTACATTGTGTTTTAAAGTTAAAATTGTTCACATTTGTGTTTCTGTGATTTACCATTCTCTACCATTTGAACCCTAGGAATAAAAACAGAAATTATAAATTAATGAATGAATGAATGAACAAATAAATACATAAAGCATAATAAACATGCATATTTTTGTAAGGATCTTCCATTATTTATTGATATGTCAAACTCATTTAAAGACAACATGCCCAAATTACTACACTGCATCCTCTGTCACCAAGCTCGTTTTTGCCACCATAAAGAATAAAAAGGCAGTTATGTTGTAAACATTAACTATTTTCAGTATGCAAATGAAAATGCTTTTATTAAAAAACAAAACAGTAAATACAGTATGTCTTTCAGAGAACACTGGAAAAAGATCAATTTTATTAAAAAAATTAAATTGACCAAAATGTTATACAACACAATGTAAATGTTTCAAACTCACAAAAAAACACCATGAAGACATGCATGTCAAGTGTGCAATATCATCTATAAAACTCAATCAGCACAGCATCAAATAAACACTGATTGTCTGAACAATGGAAGACAGAGAAAGTGTTCAGGAAAACAAACACCTGCTAGCTTTGACAATAACATCATGAATTCACTTCAGCTGGACTGGAGCTAGGGGATGACTGTGTATGAATATCTCCTTTACTAAAACTCTTAATTAAAGTCTAAAAAGTTCACTGTATGAAGCTTGAAAAAGAGAACAAAATGCTTTATCAATACGAAAAATACTATTTTTAACTATTGTTTTCATCACTGGTTCTGTAATGTATTCATTATGAGCTTATAAATAAAACAAAGTTACATCTTCTGCAAAAATCAAACCACTGCAAAGTCTAATCACTGATCCAGGGACCATATCTGTGTGTGTGGGGGATAAAGAGTTAACGAGGTGAGTCCTTGTGCGTGATGGAGAACTGCAGTGTTATCCTCAAACAATCCTGTAAAACAGAAATATTACATTACATTCAACTTATACATTACACTGTGTTTTGTTTAGACCATAAAAGCAGCCTCTGTAAAGATGCTGTAAAATTAAATGTTAAATGAATCCATTATTGAAAGCAAGTAATTAATAACAAGCTATAGTCATATGAATTCTTTTGATAGTGTCAGATGAGACCGTCCTGGGGCTTGTACAATATCATACAAGTGTTAAACTGGATTATTAAGACTGTGATGTGTTTAGTACAGTATGTGAAATATTGATAATTAGATATTAAAAATCTCTTTAAACACATAAGTGTCCCATAAGGCAGTGGCTCCCAATCCTGGTCCTGGAGAAGCCCAACACTGCACATTTGAGATGTCTCCCTGATCAAACACACCTGATTCAACTCATCAGCTCATCAGTGAAGACTCCAAGGCAGATAAGAGAGACGCCAAAACCGTGCAGTGCTGGGCTTCTCCAGGATCAGGATTGGGAAACACAGTCATCAGGTCATGAAAAGTTCGACACACACTCGTGGTCATCATGCTCACTCGAACACTAGGCCAAATACAGGAAAGACGTCAAATAAGTAATCAAGTGGTCAAGTGCAAAGATGGCAAGTGTGGGTATTTGGACTGTGCAACAGTTTAAGAAACAACAAATGCTGTACAAATTATAACAGCAGGAATTTTTGATAAAAGAGACAAACTATCACAGACTTACTGCTGCATATATCTGCCTCCGCAGCTTTCTGTCTTCTCCATTTCTGAAGGAATCCCTCTCCAGAAACACCACTGGGCTGACTGCCTTTATGTCTTTTCAGCTAAAAATATAAATAATAAAAAAGGGGAGAGAAAATAAAATTGAATTATATACAGAATGTTAATAATGATCTGTGAGCAATATATATATATATATATATATATATATATATATATATATATATATATATAAACTGATATGAATGAACTGCAAGATGGAAAAATACATGTTTTATTGTTTATTTTTAATTTTTTTGGATTCACATTAAAAGGTATTAAAAGCATGGTACAGAACACATGATTACTGTGATATCTGTCATATAAAAGCACATAAAAACACTAGCATTACAGTGATACAAACATAGCTGGTTTGGTGATTATTGTATTGATTATTAATATATCATAGTAAAACTACAGTTACAGTTACTAATGTCCCATTTACTGTGTTTTAACTTCACATTTCATTTATTATTGTGTCGTGATTACCATGATTTTACTACAAATACAACTTACATCATTGATCCTGAAATTAATAATAATATAAAAAGGATCGAAGGTCTATGGCACGTCACGTGACAGATAGAGTTTAATCACACTAATTAGCAGCTGTGTTCATTTATTTAAACGCAATGAAACTCAAAGACAGCCGCGGATGACCGATATAATACAGCGATTAAACATATGGCACTAATCTGATTAATAAAGAAGACAGAATACATTTGATAAAAGGCATTAAAAGAGCGTATATACGACTACTCACCCAAACTGTGGAACTGATAGCAAGTATCGCGCGATGTGTGCTGAATGAGACTTCTTGAACGTGATTTCATAGCGATAAACATCTCCTGTCCTCGTGTCGAATTCTGACGCCAAAAGTTTCCCACTGAAAGCAATGAAGGTCGTAGTGCTTCGATAGTCGACGCCGAGAGGCACATTTGGCGTCATAAAAGTGACGCTAGGGGCGCTTGACCATGCTTCGGTTTTTGACGCCTTTGGAGTGAGAATGGGTTGCTCATTATTATTTTTTTTGTGTCCTGTTTTATTGTTTTATTTTATTTATTTATTTATTTATGTATTTATTTATTTATTTATTTATTTTATTGTTGCTGTCTATAAAACATACAAAATGTTTGTTATTATATTGATTGATTTAGCAACATTAATGTTGAACCTGGATCACAGTATAAAGATGATTCAATAACACATTGAACATTGATTCAACTAATCAAAATGTTGTTTGCAAAAGTGACAATGAACCAACATCATGTTATTTATAACGTTATCTGTCAAATATATTTTTGAGACATTGCGGATGAGCAAATGCTCTAAAAATGTCTTTCACATAAAAATGTGGACATAAAATACACATAATGTATCTTTATTTATCTATATCTGTCTATAGGACTCCCCATAGGTGTAATGGTTTTTATACTGTACAAGCTGTATTTTCTATCGCCCTACACCAACCCACACATAAACCTACCCCTCAGATTTTTTTTTTTTTTTTGCATTTGTACAATTTCTAGAAAAAAAAGAAAAATTTTGTACCCATGGAGACCTCAAATTAGGTCCCCATGTCGACATAAGTAAGTCCTCATGAGATGCTGTGTACTCAATTTTAAGTCTCCAGTGGTAAAGAAAAACCTGTACACAAACACAGCGGAATTTACAGCTTTTTAGAGATAAGTGCATCACTCACAAATAAATGGGTGACTTTTATTATGACACCACGACTCTTACGTCAAACACTTCAGGATCATATGACCATGGCTTCAGTTCAGTGGTGAGAAGTGTTTATATTTTTAAAACATTTTTTGACACTATCAAATTCTAACGCGGCGTTTTTAATTAATATAGAAATAGTGATGAATATGTATTTTGTAAGATATCTGTACTAGCGATAGACTAGAGGAATTTGTACGTTAACTTTTATGATAGCACATTGATGGTAACAAATGTAACGTTAATACCATGTTTCCTTGGTAGCTGCCGTGATACTAAAGGAGTAAGTTACACAGTCGAATACCTTGATATTTATTTATTTTACCTAAAGCTACTTGTGGTATTCCTACCACTGTTTTTAGTCATTCCAACTACACAAAACAATGGTAACGTTACCATGCCCAGAATTGTTTTATTTTTTATGACTCGGTTATTTTTGGTACATTTGTTCGTTTTTCAAGCCCTTTGTTGTTCAGGTTTATGTATTGATACTACTGTCCATATCATCTTTCTGTATATGTTTCGTGTTCTGCACAGGCACTCACGGGCCCGTAAATATGAGGGTGAGTTGCAGATGTGTCGTTTGGAGGTTTCAGCAGTGGACTTCAGTGACTATCATCCACTTAAAGCAATCACGGTACAACTACACCTCTCCTAAAAACTCATTAAATGCTTTCATTCAAAGCAAAAATAAATAAATAAATTATATATATATATATATATATATATATATATATATATTACTGTTGTCTTGTTATTAGAGGTTAAGTCCTAATCACGTAAACAACGTTTGAGTGTGTTGAACAAGAATATGTATTTTCCTTAAATTTCAGATTTTGGTAATTAGAATGAATCGAATCTCTGAACAAAAAGTAGTTATTCAATAGAAGAAAAATGAAAAAATTCTAGAATCAGATTAGACTATATATATATATATATATATATATATATATATATATATATGTATATATAATTTTCTTTTTTTTCTCTCTCTCTCTTTCCAGGTGACAGACTCTAAAGCTCGCCGTGGTGTGCGGAAAGGCAGCACTTCCTCTTCCTCTTCCTCCTCTAGTTCTGTGGTTCTGGATCCACTCAGCTCAATGTTGGATGGGACCGACCCACTATCTCTTTTTGCTGCGGCGTCTCAGACACCAGCTATCCCACACAGCGTCTCTGCTGGGGTAAAATTAACAAAATTCATTCACAAACATAGCGGTAGGAGTATAATTAAATCCATAAATGTACACTAGTACTCTGATAAAATATACTTGTGCAGTATCAGATGGTAATACCATGGTATTTACAGAACATAGCACAGTGCTCAATTAATACCATGGAATTGTTTCAAAGGTACTTTAGAGAATCCTGTGAATACACACATCATGTCTGTGAATACACATCAAACTGATCGACCCATGAAACATTTGTTACTTTTTCACTTTAACTATCACTTTTTTGTTTTAGGAGTTGGGACGTAAACGTAAGGAGAAAGACGAGGAAGTGGGCTCAGACTTTGAGCCATGGTCATCTAAACGTGGAGAGATCCTGTCTAGATTCACCACCACAGAGAAACTGTCTATAGTAGGTGCAGCGCTTTACACCTTTTACTCATCCTGTCAGTCTTTACTTTTGACACACGATAATGGAGCTTTTGTTTCTCTTACAGAATCTCTTCATGGGCTCAGACAAGAGTGAGTTCATCAGTTTTTGAAGACTCTTTTCATTTGTTCTTGCTTTGTAGTTATTCCAGTTGTTGTCCTCCATTAAACCTCCATTAATAAAAGTGAAAAGTGAAAGTGAAAGTGAAGTGACATTCAGCCAAGTATGGTGACCCATACTCAGAATTTGTGCTCTGCATTTAACCCATCCGAAATGCACACACACAGAGCAGTGAACACACACACTGTGAGCACACACCCGGAGCAGTGGGCAGCCATTTATGCTGCGGCGCCCGGGAAGCAGTTGGGGGTTCGATGCCTTGCTCAAGGGCACCTAAGTCATGGTATTGAAGGTGGAGAGAGAACTGTACATGCACTCCCCCCACCCATAATTCCGTCCGGCCCGAGACTAGAACTCACAACCCTTCGATTGGGAGTCCAACCCTCTAACCATTAGGCCACGACTTCCCCTTAATAATCAAATTTCTAAATTGTTATTATTATCATTATTACTGATGATGAAAATAAAAAAACACTTGCAATCCATAACAAAAAACCATAGCTAAATTGTTGGTCCGTCCTGATCAGTGCTGATAAAGTACTGTACAATAACTTAACAAACTTTAATAGGCACATTAACAGTTTGGTTTGTGTTAAGATAAAGCATCCAGTCCCAGCTCAGCGGTGTCCGAGAAGGTGCGCACTCGTCTGGAGGAACTGGATGACCTGGAGGAGGTGGGTCTCATCTGGAGACGTCTTGTGCTTTACCGTTTGTTGGTAGGTATGTTAATGAATATGTTGTGTATTGTGTGTGCCCACAGGGTTCTCAGAGGGAGCTGCTGAACCTGTCCCAGCAGGACTATGTCAACCGCATTGAAGAGCTCAACCAGTCTCTGAAGGAGGCCTGGGGCTCGGACCAGAAAGTCAAAGCTCTGAAAATTGTCATCCAGGTCTGAGGACTGGTGAACACACAAACCAACAGAATACACTCAAATGACATTTTAGCTCTAAAACAAAATGAGTTTTCATAATGCACTTTTCTGGTCTTGTTGTGAATGACAAAAATATATATATATATTTATCAAAATATAGTAAACATTCCTTATGATGTTATTTTGTGTCAGTGCTCCAAGCTGCTCTCCGATACGTCAGTAATTCAGTTCTACCCCAGCAAGTTTGTTCTCATCACAGATATCCTAGACACCTTCGGTAAGAGTTCATCAAAATAATCTTTTTGTTTTTCCATATATATATATATATATATATATATATATATATATATATATATATATATATATATATTTATAAATGGCAAGATTCACCATTTACTTTTGTTAGAGCTGATAAACTACAGCAACATTTTGGGTTACCATGAAAATTGTATTAAAATGCCTCAAGACAAAAGCACAATGTCTGTCCATTGCTCTTGTTGGTGTCATATGTGTACAGGTGGTCTGGTTTATGACAGGATCTGGTCCATGTGTGCTGACCCTCATCCTCTACCAGGTGAAACAAAACGCATCACAGCTCAGCCTATTCTATTACCACATCTGTGACACTTTTAAAATGGATTTTCTCATTAATGTTGTTCTCAGAATCGTTCTCCGCTGATGATGTGAATGACACGGCCAAAGAGACGTGCCTCAACTGGTTCTTTAAGATCGCCTCCATCAGAGAGCTTGTCCCTCGACTGTATCTTTTCAGCAGGATTTTGACACACTTTTCCATGTTCTTATTTCATTATTTAAGCTTTTTCAAGAAGTGTTGACACTAAAAAGATTAAATTAAATAAGCGTGTTAGGACAAACAGCAGTTTTAAAAGCACTAGCACGTCTACTGTTTGGAAAGCCAGTCTACGATGTTTTAATGATTAAGCGTGTAAAGTCGGAAATAGTCCGAAAAATATAATTTGAAAATGCAACAGTATTGAACCTTTTGACAAAATCTAAAAAAGAAAAGAAATGTGTGCTTTTTATTATTATTATTATTATGTTTTTTGATACATCAGGCTTTGTTTGACTCATATTGTATGATATAGAAGAATTTGTAACTCATACTAGTGGAGGAAAAATCTCCTCAAATTTATTCATAGGCCTAAACTGAGCAAAAATATTAAACTTGCAGTTACTTATATTTATATGGCCAGAAAAGTAAGGTCAGATTCTGTTAGCTTTTAAAGGGGGGGGGGGGGGGGGTGAAATGCTCGTTTTCACTCAATATCCTGTTAATCTTGAGTACCTATAGAGTAGTACTGCATCCTTCATATCTCCAAAAAGTCTTTAGTTTTATTATATTTATAAGAGAAAAATAGTCTGTGCCGATTTTTCCCGGAAAAAACAAGAGTGGCTGGAGGCGTGACGTATGGGCGAAGCTAAAGAATCAGGAGCGCCAGTAGGCTTTTGAGTTGAGAGCATGTGGAAGCTGTGACATTACTGTGAGAAAAAAAAAAACATCACCCAAAACAAATTATGGCTAACAGTCAGGTTCAGCGTATATTTATGATCCAGAATCAGATCCCGAGGCTGAAACTGAACGAGAGCAGCAGCAGCAACGACTCGCTCCGAGCGGGGCTCGAACCCGGGTCTCCGGCATGGGAGGTGGACGCACTAACAAGGAGGCAGAGATATTTGAAGCAGTTTTACTCACCGCCTGCGGTTCCAACACATGATCGTGACCCTTTTTCGTTGAGATTGCATCATCCTTAAGAAATAAACAATACGCAAATCCGTCGTCAAACTGGGCCATGTTTGTAAAACAAGCATCTTCGAAATGCAGGGAACAAACAAAAAACTTGCACAACTCCGTCGATGCTCTGTAAAAATAAACTCCATCCACTGGTCCCTTAATGCTGTTTTTTTTTTTTGGTAATCTGTGCAGGTTTGTGAATCGCTCTGATCAGTGAAATGTCTGTGCTCAGCCTCGCTATACGGGCGCGCGGTCTTCCGGGAGACGTGCACTTAGGACCCATATAAGGAAATTCCGCTCCATCTAACGTCAAACAGAGCCATACTCGTAAAAAACTTTCCGAAACTTGTGACAAACCGAAAGAGGTATTTTTGAAACTTTGTCCATGTTTAGCATGGGAATCCAACTCTTTAACAGTGTAAAAAACTCAGTATGCATGAAATAGCATTTCACACTCCCCCCCTCAATGTAATGCAGATTTTCATTTTAAGCAAACAGAATTTCACCTTACCTCTTGGCCATGTAAAGATCAGCTGTTTATAATCAAATCAGATCTTTATAACAGTTTAACAAACTATTTACCTAAAATACATGCATTTAAATATCTCCCTGTTAAACCTCTTAGTAAGATGATATTTAAATGCCTAGTTTTATTAGATGAGTTCTAAATATATAATATTATGTAATACAACGGTTATTGAGAGATATATGTGCCTCAAAAGCTTGATATCATATCATATATCATTTTAACATGATTTCTCTAAACATTATAAATGGATAATAAAGTAAACGTAAGTTGCTTCAGTCTAGTGTTAATCTTGAAATATAACTAACAATAAAAAAGTGATTCTTATGTTTACTTTATAAAGATTTCAGAATGAAAAGATTACAGTTAAAATAAAGGGCCTTTTCGTTGCTGAAAAGGTATCAACTATCAGTCAAAAAGGTGTGTAAAAAGTTTTGTTCATTCTAAGAATGTAAAGGCCTTTGAAATGTGCATGTAAAATTAGATCCAGTCATCTTTATAGGATTAAACTAGTTTATGAGAATAAAAAATCTGAATTGAACCCCAGAATGTAATCGTGAACCCTTGACTTTAGTGCAGATATGTTGAGGCTGCTCTTCTGAAATGCAACCGCTTCTTGACAAAGTCGTACGTATCTGAGCAATGCAACACTTCGATTCATGCAGGTGTTTTTTTAATTTTTATAGGTCACTGATGTCCTCTTTCTGTCCTTCAGTGGGATTCAGGAGACGCTGCAGAGATTGACAGCGATGATCAGGGGAATAGGAGACCCACTGGTGGCTGTGTACGCACGGGCATATTTATGCAGGGTGAAAATAATAATGTTCTTTCATAATATGTATTTTAGCAGGTTTTCCCTACAGCTTCTACTTTTTTTTGCTCTAAGGTGGCGTTTCATGCTTTCAGTTGTTGCATAGTGGATGATAAAACAAGCAAACCCCTGTAGATTCAAATTGAAGGAGGGACCCCAGCCGTATCATAGAGACTCTAGCTCTCTTTCTTTCTCTCAGGTTGGGATGGAGGTGGCGCCGCATCTGAAGGACAGCCTCAATAAGAATTTCTTTGACCTGCTGGCCTCCTTCCGACAGATTCATGGTGAAAGTGTGCAGAATCAGCTGGCGCAGCAGCGGGTGGAGATTCCCATCTATCTGACTCTCTATTCTCCTGCTATACACTGGATCCTGCAGTGTGTGGCATACAGAGCACCAGAGGTACATACATATACCCCACTCAGAGGAAGTGCTTGACTAGTTGTTTCATTTCCATTTAATCCTTTGTTCAATTCAAAGTCAGACATGGACTATTTCTATAGGATAACTCAAACATCTGCCCATAGTTGCAAGGTGTTCTGTTGCATGCTTGGGAGATGTGTAAGGATGACAGCGCTACTGTTAGATTTTTGGTTGTGTGCAATGCTTGCATCTGTTCTACAGTAGGGGTGTGAATTATCACTGCTGATGATCAACAATAATTATTTTATAATTTTTCTTTAAATTAGTTGACTTTCATTTGTATACTGTATGTAGACTATTTAAAAATACATTAATCTTATAACATTTAAAAACATTCATCACCATTGAACAGCATTAAACAGTCATGTTCTGTGCCATTTTGGCATTGGAAAGATGGCTTTTGTAGATGTTGATCATATTTTATTGGTAACAGTCTAAAGTATTCTGATTGATAAATGTGTGATAAAATGTGTCTTTTAAAGGTTCTGCTAACAGAGATGATGGACAGATGCAAGAAGCTGGGCAACAAGTAAGATCTGCTAACTCTTCTGACACCATGAAAAACATGCACAACAAAACAGTGCATCTCTATGAACCCTTTCATTTTTTTGTTTTTTTAATGCTAGGAGAATTCTCATTGTGAATAGGGTTGATGTCTTCTTGTCGTTTAGTTGCATTGGACTTTGTGAGAGCCGGATATTTCTTGATAATTAGTGAGATGCTAAATTATGAAAGAATCCATATTACTATTGCTCATACTTATGAATTTCGGAAGACTGAATATTAAACTTAAGCATGTGTTACGACCGCTAGGGGTCAGCCGCAACAGGAAAAGGAAGAGAGTCTCAGAACCAGAGAGAGGTTGAATAAACAATAATTTATTTACAAGTTGGGACTTAACGTCAGGGGCAGACAAGGCCAAAATAACAAACAAAAATCCTCTTTGTTAACCCTTTTCCTAAATCAAAATTAAAGAAACCGAAAGAAACAAAATACAGATTCAACTTACCTGACTCCCTAAACCCAAAACAATGTGAAAAGTGATATCAAAATAAAATGGCGTCTAACCACCTACGTCCCTCAACTTAACAACAACTAAGATTAACAAAATGTTTACAAGATATATAGATATATATATATATATATATATACAAGTTAACAGCAAACAATTTACAATCAGAATCCAAAATCTTAGTCAATCAGGCTTAGGTCAAGTTAACCGGGAATATCACAGAATTTAGGCAAAGAAAAAACAATATAATATAATTATCACAGAACACAATCGCAACCTTATATACCAACACACTATCTCTCTGGTAAGACACTCAAAAATTCAAATAAACAACAATAACAAGGCAAACAGCAAACTGTGGAGTCACACGCGATGGCACAATCATGGCCCCGATTGAGTGTTTGGGGCAGTCCTTACATCTGGATCAGGTGAAGAGGAGAACCAATCGCAGCCTCCAAAAAATTATCTCCAGGAACCGCCCACCTGAAACAAACATGCACAGAGAACACAAGAGGGCAGAATGGAAACAACCAACAAATGACTTTGGCTCATAACAGCATGTACTTCCTGGATCGGTTGTGCTTTGCTCAGAAATGATGCCTCAAATCTGTTTTGTTAAAGAGAGTAACTTGCAAATTTTGGCCAAAAAAGCCAAAAAAAAAAAAAGGTGAAAAAATCCCATTGAGATGAGATTATCATAGATAAGTTTAGTGGTGGGCTCTTCTGACCATTAAGCAACCCACCCAGAACAGCTTAGCATTGTGGTTATGACTTTGGCATGGCCAAACATCTTCAGAAAATGAAAAAATCTATAATATTGATTTGATATTGAATGTGCAATATTCATTCATTTTCCCATAGTGCTCTCCTGCTGAACTCGGTCATGTGGGCATTCCGGGCAGAATTTGTTGCAATGAGAGCGACAGACTTTATTGGCATGATCAAAGACTGTGATGAAGCTGGATTTCCCAAGGTGACAAAACACACATATAAATCTACAGACAGGCCAAAGGTCTGGTGTATATCAGTGTCTGTGTCACAGTTTATATTCCTGATTGTCTTTTTTCAGCACCTGTTGTTTGCGTCTCTGGGTCGCAGTCTGTCCTGTGCTGACCCTCCAGAGAGCGAGAGACTCTCCATACTCAACGAAGCTTGGAAGGTCGTCACTAAAGTGCGCAGTCCAAGGGTAAACACCTCTGGTGGTCTCTCAGTGGTTTAAAACACACCGTATAGAAAGAGAATATGTAATATGAATTGAATACAAAATGTACTGTGTGTTCTTGAACTCAGGATTACATCAACTGTGCCGAGATCTGGGTGGAGTTTACCTGCCGTCACTTCACAGTGAGTGATCTGCTCTGTTTAGCTCAGACATTTTTGAAATTCTGCCATTTTTAACACATCCTTTCAAATTCGTTCCCTGTAGAAACGGGAAGTGAACACCGTTCTTGCTGACATCATCAAACACATGACTCCAGACAGAGCTTTCGAGGATGCATATCCACAGGTATGCAAGAAACATGTACACAAGTTGATATGAGAAGGTGTCGATGAAGTCCTCGCTATTCATCCCTCTTCCTCTGTGTTTTAGCTGCAGTCGGTGATAAAGAAGATCCTTCCCCACTTCCAGGACTTCTCTGTGCTCTTCTCAATGGTATGACTACAGCCGAAACAGACCTTTAGCAGGGCTGTGCTCCATTCAGATTGCCTTTTGAATTCTAATTCAGCTCTTGAATTTGAATCCTACAGACTTGCTGTTATTTACGTTCAGTGATATGAATGTAATACAATACATACATTTATTATTCATGTATTAACATTTCCATTTCAATTTGGATTACAGTAATGTTTTGATTAAAACTGCAAGTCAATTTAGAGTTAGAAGTGTAGTTTTGATGAATACATTAGGTGTTCCTGTTTGAATAACCCATAAACATGTTGTGATAAACACAACATATGGCAAACATTTGTTTGATACTGTATACTAAAACCTACTAAAATGTGGATTTAATTTATATACGTATAATTTATTTATTTTTATGGTGTTATGGCTAAATTAAAATCGTTTGGTGATTTTTATTTTATTTTATTTTGACAGTACTAAACTTGGTTTAGAGAAAAACCAGACCCAACCAGAATACTAGAATTTGACTAATGTAGTTCTCCCATTGTGTGTTGAATATCTTTCAATTTCAGTTCATTCAGCAAATCACATGTAACTTTGACATACTATTGGGCCAATTTAGCCCAAATTCCTTCATATTTTGCCCCAAATAAATAATTTTACTCTAACTGTAAATGAAAATATCATTAGTAATATAAAAATAGTATAATCATATAAAAATGCTTTATTTTTGCTGATAAATAATGTTTCTATGATTGCAGGAGAAGTTTTTGCCCTTTCTGGACATGTTCCAGAAAGACAGTGTGAGGGTGGAGGTGTGTAAATCCATCATGGAGGTCTTCATCAAGTACGTTTGTCGCTCACTATTCGATATTAGAACTGTGTAGAGAAACAAGTGTTCAAATTCCAGACAGAGGATGGTCATTCTAGTTCTAGGTTAAAGGTTTCTCTCTATATTTTCTGTTTAGACACCAGCAGGAAGCAACAAGAGACCCAGTCATTCTCAATGCACTGCTGCACATCTGTAAGACCATGCATGACTCTGTCAAGTGAGTGGGCTATTTTTTTTAACTGTCTCACCATTTTAAAATTGCGGATTGTTACGCTGACGTGTTTGCATATGGTCTTTGTGTTAAAGTGCTCTAACTCTAGATGATGAGAAAAGATCTCTGTCTCTGCTGATTATTGGATTTATTCGTATGGTGAGTCACCATCTTAAAAATACATCTGATAATGAGCTCTCAGAAAACGTGCTGTTTGCATGAATTGAAAGGTAGTTCACTTTCGAGAGCTCGGCTGACACAAATGGAATCATGTTTTTCAGGACAGTCAGACCATCTGGTTTAATCTCATGAAAATGACCATGTATCGATAGCTTTGCAATATTTAACCTTTAAAATTTTACAAAATTTTAAAAAATTACTATAATGCCAAAACTAAATGGTGACATATCATTTAAACTGTAAACTGGTATGGTCAGAGTCAGCAACTACAACATAACCTAGAGTTTCACAGAATCTTTTTTTATTTTTCTCTCTCTCTACATCAGGTGTCGTTTGGGAGGGACTTTGAGCAGCAGCTGAGTTTCTGTGTGGAAGCCAGAGCAACTTTCTGTAATCTAGAACCTGTCATCATTCACCTGATTCACGTGAGCACCCTGTGTTTTAATGGATGAGTTTTGGTTTTATATCTAGGGATGTGTGCCGAAACCCGGTATTAAACTGGCCCCGGGGCTAAATTATGAAAGAACGTAGCATCAGTAAGATCTGATGCTATACGTTTGTTTTTTTTGGTACTGGAGGGAAAAAAATTAATTTACTATATATTTTTGCTAGGGCTGTCAAATGATTAAAATTTTTAATCAAATTAATCAGAATTTTCAGTGGATTAATCATGATTAATCACTATTTGCAACTACACCTGAATCCTAACCATTTTTTTTCTGAAATGCATACCAAAAGATAAATAACAGGACACAGATACATAATTTTCATGTATTGATTCATCAATATGTGGTTCTTTTTTTCTGAATTTCAAAAGTTTAACATTTACTTAGATCAAATTTGCCTGAGCACTATATCAAACCATGCCCTTTAACTACAGATAGTGTAAGAGTTTTAGGTGAACCAGTGGTTAAATATAGCCACATATCTATGAAATTATGCATAGAGAAACTCGAAAGAATGAACTCAGAAACACAAACATGCGCCACAATCACATAAGCAGCACTCTGGGCACTCTTGTTTTTGGGAGGTGTTCATTTGCTCTGCCACAATACTTTAGGATCGATATTTTCACGTTCTGAAGGCTTCAAGTGCCAGTAAAACCAAGTAAAAATGCATATGCTTTTCCAAACAGCTGTAATTTTCGCTGCATTGCATGTAGGCGTTCTGCGCATGCGCAGTGTGAAACACAGGACGCTATAACACAGTGATCCTCAAATCTGGCTTGCGAGATCCACTTTCCTGGGAAGTTTAGCTCTAACCCTAATCAAACACGCATGAGTTTGCTAATCAGTGTCTTTAGGATCATTAGTAAATCACAGGCAGGTGTGTTTAATTGGAGTCTGCGCTAAACTCTGCATGAAACTCGCGAGCCAGATTTGAGGATCACTGCTATAACAGGAAGAAGAAGCTCCAGCGTATCAACTACCAAAGTCGTCTCTGTTTATCGAGCTTGGCATGAATGTATTTGAGAGTAAATGGGGTAAAACCTTAAGCTTCTTCGGTGTTTTCGTCGTTTTCGATAAGAATACCGTTAAAGTACCGGACCGTTAAGCTGTATCAGTAAGAGTAGTAGGTAACACTTTAGAATACTGTTTCTTACTTACTACATAACTAATAAGGAATTCTTGAAGAACTAACAGGTGATTATTTATTAACACTTAACTCACTACTGTTAACTATTAAGGAAAATGTGTTAATTAATCAGTATGTAATATAATTTTATGATTATGTTAAGTAACAGTTAGCTAATCAATAACTAATGTATTGTGTCATACCTCCTGAAGAACTACTATTAATTATCTACTAGTTAGGGTTCAAGAAAAATAACTATGAAGTAACTACTAATGAACAGTTATACGCAATTACATTGAATTGTGTCCCTTTCACATAAATGTTATTAGCAGTAGTAGTAGTTGTATGAAAATGCAATATTAATAAATGCAATACATTTTATAGAGGTATTGCCTGCGTAGTGAATTGTTTTGTGAGTGTGTTTTGTAAGAAATCAGCTTCCTATAGGAACCCCACCATGACTCCAGTGCCTTGTGATAACTTACCTTAGTTTTTATATTTTATATACAGTACTGTATGTGTGCCTCATCAGCATATACCACATTACCATTAATTCAATTTCTTTATGCAAGGCAAAGCCTGAGGAAAAGTGAAAATACAGGTATCCAATTTGTAATTAATAAAGAATTATTAGATAATTCTTCAAGAATTACTTAGAATCTGAAACAGTATTCTAAAGTGAAAACATAGGGAACCCATTAGTAATTAATAATTAATTATCAAATAATTCTGCAGGACTCATTTTGAACCTGAAACTTTAAGCCTATTCTAAAGTAAAAATATTGGGAACCCATTAGTAATTAATAAAGAATTATCAGATAATTCTGAAGGAAATACTTAGAATCTGAAACAGTATTCTAAAGTGAAAAAATAGGGAACCCATTAGTAATTAATAAAGATTTATCAGATAATTTTGCAGGACTTAGAACAGAATTCTAAAGTGAACCTATTAGTAAATAATAATAAACTACATCATTTTGACTAAAATCTGTTTATTTCAGATGAGAACATTTCTTAATACAGCATATTTTATTCCATTTTAACATGTATACTGCCCACATTTTAACTAATTGAACAAACATTTCATAATCAAAAGTTAAACATTTAGAAGCAAACAAAATCCATATTTCATTTCCATTATAGGCTAATAAGTGGGCTGTAACAAAGTTGCTACTGTAGTAGTACTTTATACTTGTCCTTTTACTCAAGTAATTGTGAAAATGAATAGGCCTACTTATAATTTTACTGGAGTAATATTTTATTGGGGAATCTGTACTTTTACTCAAGTACTTGTGGGACACAGCCTGATTATTATAGTGATTATTTGTGTATAACTGTTCATTAGTAGTTATTTCATAGTTATTTTTCTTGAACCTTAACTAGTAGATAATTAATAGTAGTTCTTCAGGAGGTATGACACAATACATTAGTTATTGATTAGCTAACTGTTACTTAACATAATCATAAAATTATATTACATACTGATAAATTAACACATTTTCCTTAATAGTTAACAGTAGTGAGTTAAGTGTTAATGAATAATCACCTGTTAGTTCTTCAATAATTCCTTATTAGTTATGTAGTAAGTAAGAAACAGTATTCTAAAGTGTTTCCGAGAAGGGTAACCATTAAAACCTTAACGATACCCATCCCTATTTATATCAGGGATTCCCAAACTTTTCTACGCGCTTGAAGTGCCCCCTGAGAATAATTTAACATTTCAGTAATTAGAAAAAAAACAACAACATTTGCATGATCATGGTTATCTGATGTTGGATAAAGGTTACATGACATGCAGGTAAACAAATAAGATATCTAAAAGGTGTTTATTTAATTTTTTATTTTCCCCATTTTCAGTATGTAATAAATTATTAGCTTTTCATCAACTCACAAACTCCAGTTTGGGAAAACCTGTATTATACAAATACCTCACAATGTGAGTGAGTTTTTGTTATCTGCAAACATCTGTATTTTCATGTCAGTGTATGTGTTTACATCCATGTACAGTACTATAATGTTTTTGTAGTAAATGTATCTCTTCCATCAAGGTCACTTAGCAGCCTGCATCTCATGCGCTCATGATATCTGTGGGTCCTGACAGGGTCCTGATAGAGGGCTTTATTAAAACACGTTTTTTCAGATTCAGTCCTCTACTGTCAGTCCTGTGTCTTAATCTAGTAAACAGATTGAACCTACATGTTGTTAAGTCTTATGTAAGACTAATGGAGTGCTGGTGAAATGTCTGATGATGATATGATTGTTTCTTATACAGACTGTGAATCAGTTAGCAATGGAGACCAGATGCGTAATGAAAGGCAATCACTCACGAAAAACGGCTGCTTTTGTCAGGGTTCGTTTTATTCTCTCTATACCTTTACAGAATTTTAATGGTTAAATCCTATGAGGAACATTTGCTAAATTGTATTTTTGAATTGTAAAAAAAAAAAAGTGTGTATATATATATATATATATATATATATATATATATATATATATATATATATATATATATATATATATATATATATACATTTATATATATATATATAGATTTATATATATATATATATATATATATATATATATATATATATACATTTATGAGGTGCCAAACAGGAAATAATTATCTAAAATCTGAATATATAAATGTAAATCTGAAAATACAGTTATATCCAAGAATACAGATACAAACCTGAAAAAAAAATATAAGTAAATCTGAATATATAAAATACATCTGAATGCATGTCTCTGTATATTCAGTTTTACATTTATATATTCAGAGAATAATTATATATTTTCAGGTTTGTATCTGTATTCTTGGATATAACTGTATTTTCAGATTTACATTTATATATTGAGATTTGTGTATATTTGTGGTATATTCAGATTTACTTTTATATATATTCAGATTTACATTTACATATATTCAGATTTACATTTATATATTCAGATGTGTATGTATGTATGTGTGTGTGTGTATATATATATATATATATATATATATATATATGCGCCTTATGCGTTGTTGGGGACGTTTTTGTCCACTAGGGGGTAAAGTTGAGTCTTATTTTGGCCACAACTTTCTCTGTGTTTGAGCTACTGGAATGATTTTTGGTGACAAATCTTATTTTGACCCATATTTTGGGAAAATGCTTTGAATTTTTTCAAAAACTCAACAGTACACTGTGGGCAAATTCACTACCCTTTCGAGTTGTTCGTGGATGAAAACATCCACTAAATTAACCTGCTGTAAAAATGTACCAGATAAATATTTTTTCATTTTTTTTTTGCATAACTCAATTAATCAACCTCAGTCCTGATCAAAACTACCAAATGTTTAAAAAAAATGCCAAATTTTTTAATTAACAAATTCATAAATGATGTCACTGATTTGGGAAAACCCCCCCCACAAAATTACATATTTTCAATATAAAAAGTGATTGTGGACTGGATATTTTTTTTTACCTTTTATCAAAGTCTTGGGCATGTCAAAGATTAGTAACAAAATTGGCTTTGATGCATTGTTAGTTTTTGTGCAGCATTAGATTTAAATGTTTTCTCCCTAATTAGTTGTTGGTGGCTGTTTTTGCCCCATTGACTTCCATTATAACGACATTTTTTGATTGCAAAGCCATGACACCATATAATCATGCATTCTTGATTGTTTGTGGTTTTCCCTTTTGGGAAGAGGTAAAATTTTTTATTTTTACAGTTGATCACTAGGTGGGACCATTAACCCTTTAGATAGGCCTGTGCAAAAAAAAGGCTTAGTTTCTGGCTTGTATATGGAGTTATATGGAGTATAATAGCAAATTATATGGAGTATAATAGCATAAATAACAGATTTATGCAAAAAAAAAAAAAATGAATCTGATACATTTTTACAGCAGTTTAATTGAGTTGATGTTTTCACCCCGAACATAACGAAAGGGTAGTGAATTTGAACAATGCACAAGGGATATATATATATATATATATATACATTTATTTATTCATGGCTATAACTGTATATTCAGATTTACATGTATACATGCAGTTCTTCTATATATTCAGATTTGTATCTATATATTCATGGTGTATATTCACATTTTAAGTTCATATATTGAGATTTACATATTACATTTATGTATTCAGATTTTACATAATTATTTCCTGTTTGGGTGCCTCATAACATGTATATGTGTACATACATTCTCCCTAATAATGTTGGATCTCTTCATTATCCCATTTTATTCCATGATTAAGTTTTTGCTGCCTGTTGTTTATTTGCAGGCGTGTGCTGCCTACAGTTTCATCACCATTCCGTCCCTCACCAGTATCTTCAACCGTCTCAACCTCTATCTGCTCTCTGGAGAGGTAGCGCTGGCCAACCAGTGTCTGTCCCAGGGTGAGTGCTACAGCCTCCCTCAGACTGAAGATGCTCTTGTACATCCTTCTTCCAGCCTCTCATGGAGAATGATAATTAAAACACACTACTGTTCAAAGGTTTGGCATCTTTAAGATTTTATAAAGAAGTCTCATATGCTCAACAAGGCTGCGTTTATTTGATTAAAAATACAGTAGAAACATTAATATTGTCAAATAAAAAGTCATTTATTCCTGTGATAGAAAAGATTAATTTTCGGCAGCCATTACTCCAGTCTTCATGATCTATCAGAAATTATTTTAATATGTTGATTTGGTGCTCCGTAAACTATTCTTTGCTGCGGAATATTTTTGTGGAAACAGTGATAAATTATCTTTGACGAATAGAAAGTTCAAAAGTACCACATTTATTTAAAATAGAAGTCTTTACAGTAATGGTTGATCAATTTAATTTTGTCTGTACTGAATAAACCTATTCATTTCTTAAAAAATAAAATTTCTTGAAACTTTTGAAAGATTGATACTACAAAATATTAAGCAAAAAAAAAAAAAAAAAACATTTCAACATTGCTAATAATAAGAAATGTTTCTTGAGCACCAAATCAGCCAATTATGATGATTTCCGGAGGCTCATGTTTGAAACTGTATTAATATATAAACAATATTTCACAGTATTACTATTTTTTTTACTGTTGATCAGATAAATGCAGCCTCGATGAGTTCTTTCAAAAGATCCTAAAGATTTCAAACTTTCAGACATTTGCGTTCAAAACTGACTTCAGATCAGTGTGAAGAGCAGTCTCTGCCATGATCAGCTGAGTTTGGAAGATTTGATATTGAATGTAAAAACTTGTGTCCATTTTTCAGCGGATGCGTTTCTGAAGGCAGCAGTCAGTCTTCTGCCAGAAGTCCCACGAACCATCAGCATTGAGGGTAAACAGCGCTCATCTGAGCCCTTCCTCCTCGAATTCATCAACAACTTCTTCTCCACGCTGCTCGTAGTGCCGGTAATGCATAAATAAATATTTGCAAGAGTGCTTTATCCTCATCTCTCTAAGTGCGATGGTTGACTTGGTCTCGTAGGATCATCCGGAGCAGGGTGTGCTGTATCTGGTGCGAGGGCTGTTGAATATGGTGCAGGACTACACCTGGGAGGACAACAGTGATGCTAAGATCCGCGTCTACATCAGCGCTTTACCATTACTAGCAGCAATGAGCCAAGAAAGCTATCTCTACACCATTCCTAAAGGTACCGCAGTGAATAAATACAGACATGTTCTCTAAAGCCTCTTTCACACTGCGATTTCGGCAAATACACGGGTAAGGTTTTCCGGCAATTGTTCCCGGGTCGCTAGATTTTGCACTTTCACACTGCCAGTGATTACCCGGGATATGTGCGTGCTTTCACACACAACCCGTAAAGATCCCGTAAACGACACGTGACATCAGGGAGTGACGTGTAATGTACGAGTTGAAAACGTCAGGCACATTATACTTTCACTGAAGCTGGCGAACGATCTCGGCTCCAGCGCGGAAAGTGAGGAACTAACTGATCTCTGCTTCATTACGGTTTTCACATATTCTTTTGTCGCAAATGTTGATCTTCCTTCAAAACAGCCGGTAAAAGAGTCGCGCGATAACGAGCATCATCACTTCGACACGGCATTAGATCTGGCTTTTGTTCACACAGCGCTCGTCCCGGGATTGAACCCGGCAATGTTACTAGGTCCCCGACCCAGGTTCAATGCCGGAATCAATCCCGGGACGTGTTTGCTTTCACACATAAGGCGACCTAAGTCCGACGTGCAGTGTGAAAGGGGCTTAATAAACACAACAGCTTAAGGTCTTTCTGGCATTGAAGTGGAACTGTAAGCATGTGTGTTCTTGTTGCAGTGGATTCCAATGAAACCCTCTATGGAGGAGATCCCAAATTCATCGCAGAGATCAACAAGCTGTGTGAGACTCTGATCGGACAGGTTCTGGATCATTTGAAGGGTCTGGGCCGAGATGAGGTGAGATTCTGTCTCTAAATGAAGCTGGACTCTTAAGACACAATTAGACATTTTTGGATGTCTCTGGAACGATCAAGGTATAGACAATTTTAGGATTTATATAACAATACAAAAAGTATAGTGTTCAAAATGAAAGTATTGTGACACTTTATATTATATACCGTATTTTCCGGACTATAAGTCACACTTTTTTTCATAGTTTGGCTGGTCTTGCGACTTATAGTCAGGTGCGACTTATTTATCAAAATTAATCTGACATGAACCAAGAGAAAACATTACCTTCTACAGCCGCGAGAGGGCGCTATGAAAACATAGAGCGCCCTCTCGCGGCTGGAGACGGTAATGTTTTCTCTTGGTGCTTGGTTCTAAATAAATGCGACTTATAGTCCAGTACGACTTATGTTTTTTTCTTCATCATGACGTGGCTGGAGACGGTAATGTTTTCTCTTGGTGCTTGGTTCTAAATAAATGCGACTTATAGTCCAGTACGACTTATGTTTTTTTCTTCATCATGACGTGGCTGGAGACGGTAATGTTTTCTCTTGGTGCTTGGTTCTAAATAAATGCGACTTATAGTCCAGTACGACTTATGTTTTTTTCTTCATCATGACGTATTTTTGGACTGGTGCGACTTATAGTCCGAAAAATACGGCATATTATAATATATCATTTTTGTAGAATGTGAAAATAACGAGAAATCATTTTTGAAAGTTTGAAGGCACGGGTCACATAGTGTTTGCCGATTAATCACCAATGATACTTATCGGTTATCAGTAAAAATCAGAGCCAACGGTTGTTTTTTTAGTTCACCGTGTTCTTTGTGACCAGTTTCTGTGTGACCAGACCGACCAATTTAGACCAATTTCAGTGACCAAAAAAAAAAAACACCCAACAGTTTTAAAGTATTCCACTTTTACAGAGTAAAATGTTCATGCCGAACCAGTACAACATAAAAAAAAATATATATATATTTTTTTAATTTATAGAGCATCATTATTTGTTTGCAGGTGCCACTTGACATTTAGACATTTTAAGCATCCAAATATAGTTTGGAGCCACATTGTCAGAACAATCAAACGTGTATTTTCAATAATTGTATCATGTATGATTTAGCATGGCTGTAGGTGTGATAGCTTATTTCTGTGTGTTTCAGGGAGTACGCAGGCAGGGCAGTCTGGCTTTCTCTCTGTTCGGCTGTTTGTTGGCTCATGGTGATCTACGCAACAACAAACTCAATCAGCTGGCTGTCAACCTGTGGAACCTGAGCCACAAACATGGCTTCTGTGACACGCGCACGTCGGTTAGTCGTACGCACAATCGCACTTGCATTCAGCGGCAAGTACAAAGCCTTAACCTCTTTCTGTCCTTCTCTCCAGGTTCGGACTCTCGAGTACATCAAACATCAGGCGCAGCTGGCAGACTTGAGCCATCTGTCTGACATGACGACACGTCTGTCTCTCCAGTCCAGAGCCTGACGCGCTCGTGGAGACATTCTGTCAGAAACCCTGACACCGTTTGACATGCATATATCTAATAGTGATATTGAAATGATTACTGAAACTAACCTGTAGTTTCCTATTGGCTCAAAATTCTACAGTCTAGGCTAAAATCTAATATTATTTGTCATATCACTTTGCACTTGTTTTTGTACAGTTTGTTTTTTCCTAACCAGGTCCTATGTAATTAAATGCATTAAATCATGTACTTTCTGGCTTGTGTTCAATTCCGTGTTGGCTGCAAAAGTCATCCCTGTGGCTGTTATTGCCATTGCATTGGTGTATTAATTAACTATCTGTGATATTTAAGAAAGCCTCCATTACCTACAACAGTTTTCCAAAGCAATGCCCATATAGCTAATTGGATATTGGTTGATATTAACCAATACTGCTGTACAACCCCATAAAGTCATAACTAGTAACAATTGTTAGATCATGTTGGGTTTAAGCTCTACAGGAATGAAGAAAACAGGACCCATCTATTTATGTTACATCCATCTATTCTTTAATTCCATCCAATCACACCTCAGCAGAGAATGAAGCGGCCCCTTGGCGACCGATACATTTATAACAGCACATTCACACTCCGATCAACACGAACATGCATTCATCTACCCGCTCGCACACGTGTAAGATCTGTGCTTTTCTCATCCTCACACATACAAGTGGGTGAAATGTCCTGTCAAGGATACCGTGATATCCCTGGTAAGATCTAGCTGTGTAGACACACAAAACCAAGCCCTGTTTTGTTTTGAGCTATCACACTAGTATTTTTATCAAAGTCTATTAGAACGGATTATAAGTTAAGAGCAATTCATTAATACGTCGAGCGACCACCCTCAGTGGCAGGACAGGAAAGTCCCTCTCACAAACGAGGGTCCCTGACACTATCAGCTCAGTAGAATTACAAATGGAGGGTGTCACAATTACATCAGAAGTGCGTCGGTGTCTGCTCTTTTACGAATTTTGTTCAACAGTCTGGGAAGTTTTGATATTGTTGCACCCTCATTCTTTAAAAACTATACACAGAACAAAGTCCAACAATAACAGCAAAGCGTTATTGAAAATAGATGCGTGATTGGTCGTTGTTCACGTCAGTGAATGGTTTGGTATGGGGCTGGTTTAGACCGTCGGAGACCAGCGAGTCACCGGTCAGATGCTTCAGTCCAGCTCAATGGGGCTGCTGTCCTCCTGAGCTTCCTCACCCTCTTCCTCCTCGCCAGAGCCCATTAGGCTATTCAATAGATTTCCTATTACAAAGAAGGAAAACCAGAATCCAGTTCTTTTTTAACTCTTCACAACATATCATTAGATTAAATTATGTTCTATGTATTATGCTTAACAAGAACACTGTAGGTACAGAAAATTATTTTGACCTATTTTACACACTTCTTTCCAGCTTGGGAAAAGAAAGAAATAAAATGCAACTTATCTCACAATTCGGAAAATAAAAAAAGTCGCATTTACCTTTTTATTTATTTTTTTGCTCCATGACAGAAATAAGCTTCCATATAATAATAAAAAAACAAAACAAATTCACACACATACAGTGCTGCTTGAAAGTTTGTGAACCCTTTAGAATTTTCTACATTTCTGCAAGAATATGACCCAAACAACATCAGGGATTAGGATAAGCGGTTCATTTGAAGGTGAGATTAGACTCCGTCTGTTCAGAGGTGATTTCAATCAGTGGCATGATGGTCAGGTGTCAATACCTGTCCTGTTATTTAAAGAACAAGCCATGGATCTATCAAAGTCTGATCATGTTTGTGGAAGTCTATCATGGCACAAACAAAGGAGAGAGCTCTCTGAGGACATCGGAAAAAGAGTTGCTGTTGCTCATCAGGCTAGAAGAGGTTACGAAACCATCTTTAAAGAGCCTGAACAACACCAATGCACAGTCAGATTGTGTACAACCAACTAACAAAGTTCACTCCAAAGCAAGGCGTGAAATAGTCCCCACAGTCTCAAAGGATCCTAGGGTAACTATTAAGCAACGAAATGCCTTTCTCACATTGGCTAATGTTCATGTGTCCATCATCAGGGGAACACTGAACACCCATGATGTGCATGGCAGAGTTGCAAGAAAAAAAAAAAAAAACCGCACTGTTGCCAGACTGCAGTTTGCTAAAATCATGTGTTCATGCCAGAGGGCTATTGGACAAATGTTTTGTGGACAGATAAGACCAAAATAGAACTTTTCGGTTTAAATGAGAAGCACTATGTTTGGAGAAAAGAACACAGTGCATTCCAGCATAAGAAGCTAATCCCATCTGTGAAACATGCTGGTGATGATAGCATGGTCTGGGCCCGTTTTGCTGCATCAATGAGTTCTGAATTACAACATCAAATTCTAAAGGAAAATGTTAAGACATCTCAAGTCTCAAGAGAAAGTGGGTCTGCAGAAAGACAACAATCACAGGCACACAAGTCATTCTACCGAAGAATGGTTAAAGAAGAACAAAGGAAATCTAACGGTCAAGTCAAACTCCAGACTTTAATCCAATTGAAATGTTGTAGAAAGACCTGAAGCAGGTTCATAGTACAGAACTGCTTCAACTCTGTGATGTTGGGTTTCCTCCTGAGGAATGAATGGGCTAAAATTCCAACAAGCCATGGAGCAAGAATAATCAGCAGTTACAAGAAACTTTTAGCTGCAGTTATTGCTGCAGAATGGGGTCACACCTGATACTGGAAGCCACTCACAAATATTTAACACTAAAACATTTTTCTCAATACATTAACGACAAAGTATATATTTTTAGTCTCCTTTGTTTGACTGGATTATCTGTATACTTTGGGTTATGGGTTATATTTATGCAGAAACATAGAGACAGAAAATACTAAAGGGTTCACAAGCTTTCAACGAAAGGCCATATATATATATATTATATATATATATATATATATATATATATATATATATATATAAAACTGCAATATTTTATATAATACATACTGCAATACATGACTATACTGTATGTATGCAGATAAAGTAGGATATACTGTATAACTTAGTACATTACATGTTGTTGTCTAGTGACATTATGTTTGGACAACCTTATAGTACTTTTATTATTTGTTTATAATTATTAATTTAGTTCAACCGAGTTACTATCTTAATACTCTATGGTGATAATGAGATTTATGAAACCTGTGAGGGTTTTGTTCAATTTATAAGAATTTGGTGTTGCACCAAGCCTAACTACTTTTAGGTGATGTGTATCACTGACACGGTTAAATCATGATAAGTGAACTAATTAAGGGGTTAATTGAAAGTAGTTGATTTTCTTTTTGTGATTGATGAAACCGACAGCAAACCCCTGCATGATGTCTCACAGGAAAGGACTAATGCTTGCTTGGCATGTTTTTGAAATGAAATATTCAAAAGAGCATGAGTGAGTGTTATGATTACAGTTTATTACAATGAGAGCTGGATGTTTTAAATTGCTGTAAAATTTAAGTTCTAATAAGATGCTCTCTACAGAAAACAAGTTGCATTAAAAGATCGAACATATTCTACGGCTCAAAGACAAAATTCAGCATAGCATGCATGTCATTCATTTAACCTTTTAACAGTGCTTTAGTATTTCATATCACGAATCATGATCAGTAGTCACACAGTGGTAGGGATGTTTCTTACCTAGCAAACCACCGTATGATGATGACTGTTTAGGTGGCACTCCAAAAAACAGTTGTCCTATTCTATCCAGATACTGAGGTCAAGAGAACAACATATTGTGCGTTATAAACAACATTTAAAAATCTTAAAGTACATTATAATAAAGTTGAAAAATGAAGTTGAATGCCTGCAACCTTTAACATGTTTTTCTGTGTGTATTTGTGTAATGTTATAAGATGCAGATGTCTTATTAGGTCAAGAGCAGAACTAGTGTTTCAGTCATTCTGCCTATCCTTGTATCTCCAGATACTACGAAAGAAAAAAAGCTTGTTGGTGATGTGTCTAAGAGCACTACTATCACTAACTCACCTCATTGTACATAGGGTCCCTCTTCAGTGATGGTTGATACTGCTCGCATAACACTGTGAAGACCGTCAACTTCCCACTGGAAATAAAACCACAATCATCCAAAGACTGGTTATTTGTTTTGTTCCACCCTCTCATCTCCCAATAAGACGTCAATCTCTGGTTTCCCTCCAATCCTTATGAAACACACCTGAAGAAGCTAATCAAGGTCTTCAGGATTAGTAGAAAGTTACAGGAAGAACAAGGTTGGAGCAGAGCCAGAGTTAAGAACCCCTGACATAAAGCATTCAAAAAAATGGACACAAAGGGCCTGATGCTGTGAATACAGGACAGTATCTCACCCGTCCACAGCCAGCAGGAGGAACCACAGGAAATTCAGCAGAGGCTGCCCAAACGGAGGTCCCTTCTCTATAGACGGATGCTTCTGTGTGTATGTGGTAAACACCACCAATGCGCTTGTCTTGTTTTTTAGACAAAGGAACCTGCAGGCAAGAAAAGATGCTGAGGTGTATACCAACCAATAAAAAAAAAAAAATCAACAATCAACATAAATTTACTAGATGTGACAAAAAAAATTTCCGCTTCAAGTTTAAATCGTTGCCCTTAAACTCACTTTTAAAAAGCAGGTGGACGACACCTTAAAGTAGAAGTTCAAACATCATAAAACAGTTCATATGATCCCTGCACTATTTTACAGTTCTTCTGAATAAGATGATAAGATAGTTCTTTGTGAGAAACAGACCTGAACTAAAGTTTCCTTTCATTTTCAATTCACTCACTGAACTTTGGAAGCAGTGTAAAACTCTGGCCAAAGGGTTTCTAAGATGACAGGCTCTCTAGCTGTATAAAGTGCTGTCAAACACCAATCGCTTAAAATATTTCTCCTTCACACACTGATTTCACACCATTTCATCATGGAGAAGCACCTCTGCAGATAATGGTGCTACAAATTGACACCTGCTGCTTGCCTACCAAGTTCCGGTGAGAAGACAAGGGCATAATTTCCAGTCTACAAAAGCGAATTGCTCCTAAAGGCACGTTTCTTCAAACTGACGCTTTTGCAAGGGTCCCACTGAGTTGTCCGATGGCCATGAGAACTGTGTGTTCTGCCAGTGCTGCATCTCAGGGACACAGACAGTCCTCAATGTGAAGACATGAGTCTCAGGATGGTTGCCTTCATTTTGGGGGATGACTCTGCTTCTTGCGCTCCCTTTGCCATGGAAGTATAGGGCTGCATTGGGATTGAGTCCTGCTGTGTCCCGCGGGACCCAATGCAAATCTCGCGGGAGTGGGCGGTTTGAATTTTGCTGCGGGCGGGAATGGGCGGCTAAAAAGAACACCGCGGGATAGGGAGGTTGCCTAGCGACATGATGGAGAAGATGTCAATAGATGATGTAGAAAATAACCTAATGTTATTTATTAGTGTTGTTTTTTGAGCACAGCCCCTCATTGCCATTTGTTAATTAGGTCAAGAGGCGTGATGATGCCAGTGTTATTGAGCACTGCCTAAGTTTGAATGTTTTTATTCTTATTTGTATTTTTCAAACAGAATACCTGCGACATTTGGCTAATAATTGTAAATCTGTTTTTCATGTAGCCTAGTTTATCATTATGTATATTTTTTTTGCAAAGCAGTCTATTTTTATGTGCAAAGTTATAAAAAATTATATTTGAATGTATTGTGTGTTTTGTCTTTTTTTTTTTTTTTTTAACTTGCAGGCCAGGGAAACGAAACAAACAACCCCATGAATCTCTTTAATAATATCAATACAAATACGTGGGTTTTTTTCCCTGCGGGACGGGAGAAGACACAAAATCAATGCATCTCTATTATTGTGCGGGAATAAATTGGCAGAGTTTTGCGGGTGCGGGCGGGAGTGGACATACATATAGCGGGAGCGGGCGGGAGTGAAACATGTACGTTGTGGGAGCGGGCGGTAATGGTCAGAAATTCGTCGGGAGCGGGCGGGGGCGGGATAAAGAAAACAGTCCCGTGCAGGGCTCTACATGGAAGAACCAGCAGAAGAGCCTTTCAGCAACAAGCTCACGCCAACATGCATCTCTCTCCTGTACTGTGCCCGAGCTAACCTCAGCCCCTTCCCAAGCTTTTTTGTGTACTTTCCAAGGCTGTGGAATAACTTGGTTGTGGTTAAGCTGCAGTAGGGATGCGTGATAAATATCGTACGATAATTAATGTGCATCTCATCAGTAAAGCCTGTTCTCTAATCAGTGGTAAATTCCATCAGGTGAATGATTTCACATAGAGTAGCTGTTACTACACAGAGCCGTTGTTAACTGACTAGTTGCGCAAATAAACGATGATAATGAACGTGGATTTGCGCATCTTCTCAGTTAACAACAGCTCTGTGACGTAACAGCTGCTCTATGTGAAATCACGCACCTGATGGAATTTACTGCTGATTAGAGAATGATCGAATGATCGTTCGGTATTTATCGCGCACACCCCTAAGCTGCAGCGCAAAGAATCTGATGCTGTGCCACTTTTTGCTGAAGAGAACTTCATCTCTTCATCTTTATATGTTCATCCAAAAGACTGGTTTATTTCGGTGGACCTGAAGGTCCCCTCTCCCAGATGCATCAATTCAATTTGAAGGAACAATGTACCGAAAATGAAGGTACATTGAATAGTATTGAATTGACAATGCTGCTCTCTCCCTTTTGAGAATGTTTTGAATTCTCTTGATGACTGGCTACTAATGTCCCAGTGAAGATCTAGGTGAACACAAGACTGCTGCGCATCTGAATGCAGTCTTTAGGGTTCAACATCAGTATGCCGAAAAATGTGTTGGAGCCTAGCCAGCACATTTCCTTTTTAAGCACAGAGTTGAACTTCCTACCCATACAAGCCCTTATTATAGTGGGGGATTCCAAAAACAATAGGAGCTTTCACACCGGATAGTTATAGGAACCATGGAGGTTCCCCAAGAACTAAATGAGCTGAAAAAAGGAAGATATAAATGCTTTGATTAACCATGAAGACAATAAAAACATGACTGTAAGTTAAAGTAAAAACACGTTATTAAATGTTCTCTTTTTTTCTAGCCATTTTTCTATTTTGCATGCAGCCCTAAATCAATGTACACTAACACTTTCATCACTTGTAGTTCCTCTTATGTTGGGTTAGACCCTGCTCTGTATTAGAAGCTATTTTAGTTCCCCAAATGCATTCCTAGAACTGAATTCTTTCCCAATTCTTATGGTGCAAACATGCCAAAAAGCGTGAACTTCTGCCATTACTCGTGGCCTAATGGGAAGTCGTGGCCTAATGGTTAGAGAGTTGGACTCCCAATCAAAGGGTTGTGAGTTCGAGTCTCGGGCCGGCAGGAATTGTGGGTGGGGGGAGTGCATGTACAGTTCTCTCTCCACCTTCAATACCATGACTTAGGTGCCCTTGAACAAGGCATCGAACCCCCAACTGCTCCCCGGGCGCCGCAGCATAAACGGTTGCCCACTGCTCCGGGTGTGTGTTCACAGTGTGTGTGTGCTCACTGCTCTGTGTGTGTGCACTTCGGATGGGTTAAATGCAGAGCACGAATTCTGAGTATGGGTCACCATACTTGGCTGAATGTCACGTCACTTTTTTCACTTCACTTTTACTTCTAAGAGATATGAAAAGTTCCGCCATTGAGAGAGCCCCTAACACTCAGGTTGTTGATGAACTAGGGAGTTTTCTTATCCTCAAGATTTTTTAGAAGGCACTGGGCCTAATGCCAGTAGTGTCAAACTGGAATACCTCTGGTTGCTACATATGCACCCTGTGGTGACACAGCTACCTCTCTATGGACAGTTTGCAGCTTTTCTCAAAAAGATGTGAACATGGGCAAGATTTCCAAGTGAAAGAGAATCCTGACAGATGTGTCCAGCACGGGTTCAGGTGTGTAATACAATGTAGTCAATTTAAACCTAGAAAAGTGATGGACCTAAAGTGTGCTGAAAGTGCTCTCGACACCATTCAGAGCTTAGGTAATAAGGCTGTCGGCCTTAGTTTTCTCCCGAAGGGGCTAGCTTGTGAGATGAACATTCTTCCCACATCTTGTGCCTTGTTAGGCAACTGTATATCTATATTCATCTCTCTCGCCAGTTAAGGCTTTTTAAGCAGCTTTTCGGGGTCACATTTACACTGCGTGCAAAACAAAAGTCGATATTTTCAAAATGGTTGTTGATTCTAAATTAAACAAATTAAAATGATGCCCCTTACCTGACCCCACACCTAAACACAGTCAGGTAATGAGGTCAAAAACAACCCTCTGTTTTGGTCTCGCAAACCAATCTAGTACCTTCTCTAGTAACTAGATCTAGTAGCTTTTCTCAATTCCAAGAATGCAAAGAAAGGACTTGCGTTCTCGTGGAGACCGGTCTAGCCAGGCTACCTTGAAAGAACGAACTTGGAAGGACACATGGTCCACGCTTTGTCAATGTTAAGATTCTTTTTAAAATGCCAAGAAATTACTGCAGGCTCCCCCAGGTCTTTCTTGCTTTATTAAAATGATGCAAAACAAATGTTTATTTTCACAAGCCATCACATTTGCAAGCTTGAAGTGGGAATCAAAAAAACAAAACAAAAAAACACCTTAACACTGACAGGCTTCTGTACGTCAACTGGCCACAGCATCTTCTGGGATTTCTAACGGTTTGATTCTCTCAAGTCTTTATTTCATGCAACACATCAAAAACACATCCAGGCACTCTGTATATGTGTTGTTGAGTATTGGAATCAAACTCCGGTGGTTGATGATAACAAAGTAGGAAAACACAAGATCACTTATAGCAAGATTTATACTTTCGCCTGGCTCCGCTTCGCGAACCTGCATTAACTGCGTGCGCACCTTCCTAAATGGATGAGGCTTTTATTCTTGTCGTGTTCACTATTGTACTATTCTTTGAAACAACAGGGGGCGACAAGGAATAACTGTCCTCTAAAAACAATCTGGAATCACCGATGAGAAGTAGTCATTTTCCGGCACAAGATTTCTGATAAATGAGTTGATAAATTAATAATTTCTTCATGCAAAAACTAAAAACAATCTTAAACTATTGGCTTTATTGTGCATCAAACACAAGACAAATTTAAGTAAATAGTGAATAATAAGTATCTAAATTAATTCTAATTCTATTTTTATACAATAAACATAAAACGTACTTCAAATAAAAAGCCTTGAACTATGCAAAAAAAAAAAAAAAAAAAAACCTATGCAGTGGTTTCCTTCAAAGGGTCAAAAAGCCCCTGATGGAGTTTAAACTTCACATTAAACTGCTGCTATTTCACACAAATGCCAGGATAGACATGTATGTTCGGCTAGAATCGTCCTGAACTTGATTTTACACTGTTTTGTTTTTTGTTATGTAAAATAATTTAACTGTTTTTAAATTCATTTTAAGTAAATGTTTTAATAAATTTAAAATTTGCTTGTTTAATTTTTGTTATTATTTTTCTTCATGTATATTTTACTTTCTTTCATGTAAGGCACTTTGAATTACCATTGTGTACGAAATGTGCTATATAAATAAACTTGCCTTGCCTTGACTTGATCTTGAACTTGTGCATCTTTGGAAAAAAAATGCTGTGCACAAAGCGAACTTTGGCAGCACCACGATGATGTCATATTTGCCATGCGTGCCCAAGCGAAGTTACGGACGTGTGGAGAATAATTCAGCCTTGAGACTGCATACTGAGAAACAACCCTATACTTGGTGTTCTCACACAGCTCCACTCTTTAGCCAGGCAGGTTCGGTACTATACGAAGTGATTAGACACTGTTCCCCAGAGTCCATTACTGATGCAATGTCAAGTGATTGAAAGGGAACATCTCAGGTGCATAACCTAATTTTTCCTAAGATGAAGGAATAAGACATTGAGTACAAACTTCTAAGATGTGCTATGCCTCTTTACCTTCCGTCAAAAGATTCTGACAAATTGGTGATCGACACCACTTTATACAGGCAGAGAGCCCAACATCATTTATGTGCACTCAAATGCCACTGGCCCCTGGCCAGTGTTTTACAAGGCTTCAGTATTTTTGGAGAAAGGTGTTTTGCATAGCCTCAGCTATTGATGCAATATCTCGTTCCCTCATCTCTGGAAACAAAGTTTATGCATGTAATCATTCAGAGACATGACTTCTCTGCGGTAGCTCTCAAACATGATGGTGTTAGACAGGTCACATCAGGTTTGACCTTAATAAAGACTGCACTAATGTCACAACATCAAACCTGAAACATCAGATGTCAAATCTGAACACAAGTGAACAACAGAAAGCAAGGTTTCCTGTGAAATTAATATTGGGTCTGTTCCTCACACAAAACTATCATATGACACTGGAAGACATGAAATATAGTGCATGGGTGTGTATATATATATTATTTTTTTTTTTTTTTTGGAGCTAGACAAGTGCAGTCCCGATTCACTTTTCCACTCTGTATAGCAGAGTTCCCAACACATTCTTTTCTTACATTTCTGCTTATGTATTTTGCCGAAGAAAATAGTCAAACTGGTTTGGAACTGCATTGTGATGAATAAATGAAAAATAGAATGTTTTAACTCCAGAACTCACTGTAAGACGGCCTGCGCTACAAACATGTCCACCTCTCCGTGAAATCCTCGTGCTGAAGAATACTCCACCAACATCTGTGCACAGCCCTCTCCATCAGATGAGTGCAGGAAATGATAGCGTGATTCGCTGTAGTTTTGCTCTAAATGCAAATAAAAGAAATGATGTGGGTTCTCCATTCTCAAAGCAGCTGATTGTTCTTTTAGCTGATCATTTATTGTCATGTGTGTTTTACCTTTCCACAATGTGAGCGCCAGCAGCTGGTGTAGTTTAGGGTGGCCCAACTTCCCCGACCCTCCTGATGACCACTTGATCGCTCTAGAGACAAACGCCACCCGCTCTGGTGAATTTGGGTCCATCAGGCTGAAGAGTTTAGCTAAATGCTCTAGAACAAAAACCAAGAATGTACGAATTGCACAAATAAAGATGAAAAATGAAGATGTGAACTATACTTCTGTGTAGGATTGGGATATATTGAATATTTAATACATTCTGTATTATTTCATCTGCAATATGACGTTAACCGATATTGTCATTATTTTGCAGATTTTCAAGTGCATTTAATTTCTCAGTTAAAAGAAACTTTAATTCATACATTTAGTTTTGCACCTGCGCCTTGTCAAATGTCATGTGACCAATATTGAGACTGACACCGTTTTCTTTTTTTTCTTTTTTGCTTAAAAAAATGTATAAATAAACCTTCTGGATGATCGGAAATTTCTGCTCTAATTACAGATAAGGTTAAATATAACCACACCTCTAACTTTTAGCCTAATTAAAAACAAATACCAGCACAACAGGCTCAATAATATAATGTTCAATAAACTCACCTAGTGTCTCATCATCTACTTTGGCCCCGGATTTCTCCAGGGACTCTAGTACCAGCATGGACAGATCTGCAGCACTGTTTTGCTGGTTAGAAAACAAACATTAGTGAAGAGATCTTACAAGGGGAAAAAGTCTGTTCTGAACTGTTGGGAACATTAACTGCAGGATAAATTACAGTTTCTGACTAAGGTAAAACTGATAGCAGAGGAACACGTACCTGATTATAACTAAAGAAAAGCAACGCTCCATTGTACATCAACTCTCTGGCCTCTGCATGCTTCGACAGTGACATGTACCTGCACCCAAAGAATGTTTTTAACAAGAATGTCTCAGAATTATGTTTTTTTTATGACAAATACCATGAATTTTCAGGGATTTCCATCTCATGACATTTTACAACCTGAATTAACTTTGCCATAAAAGGTGACATTTCTCTGATATTTTATTTGAATCTGACACACAGTCATGAAGGTCTGCAGGGATCCTTTCTTTGATTTCATTTCCTGTTTTTTTTTTTATTCTGTATGTTCCTTCCATAGACTGTAAAGGTTCCTTCATGTAGACTGCACCTTGTGACTTATCAAATATGAATACGCTGTTATTCCATTACTAAGAAACAGTGATAAATTATTATCTTGGACTACTAAAACTGCTTTTTTTTTTTCATTATTATGTCAGCACAGTTGCATCATCCTGACATTTTTACTCTATTATTTGTAATCTGATGTACTATTTGATACTGGTGTTTTTTTTTTTTTTTTGTCTCAAGATAGTGATTAAAAGATGTTTGGCCATCAAATACAAAGCAATGCCTATAAATGCCATCTTGGCTGACAACTTAATAGATTTGAAGCTCATGAAAACGTTGTCTAGAAAGGTTGAATGTATAACGGCTCGCTAGAGAGCCTAAAATGGCAAAACTAGACAGCATGTAAACAAAAGGAAGAATAAATGGAAGGTATGGTTTTAAGATTTTTATTTATTTATTTTTTCTGTCTTTATCACATGGGTCTGAATTTATCGGAGGATTTTAGAGAGAGACTTTAAACTTAAAATTTCGCATTTACAAGCTCTATTATTAAAATGCCTAAATTAAAAAAATTGTCCATGTTAATCTCACTGTCGTTTTATACAACATTATTTTTGATTAAGTGTTATTATTTTATAGTGTAATTGACAGATGGTGCATTTATAAAATCAACCTTGTTCTTCAGATTAGCATGTAGCTACAAGGCTCACGCTGATATTTTGACATGAATGACATCGGGAATATCCAATCTGGGATTAGATGTGACTCAAGGGGCGGGTCAGGATGAGGAGTTGGCCAATCAGCACATCCGATGTAAGTGCTAGGTTGACAACAAGAAAGATCTGGAAGCCACAGGGCCCGGGCCAGTCATTATTATTCTTGTAAGAAACGATAAGGCTCACCTGAAGAATAATGTCCGGTACATTTGATGGGCCTCATAATAGTCCCCTCTCTCCACACTGGCTCTTAGTTTGCCCTCCACCCGCTGTACTCCTCCGCGGTTCCTCGCGCTGGAGCTCTTCAGAGACTCCTGCTCCGACATGTCTGCTCGGACCAACCAAACGCGATTACTGAGCCCTCTGACTCGCCGTACAATGTCCTTTTTTGCCATCCACACATACCACTTATATTTGTTCTCTCGTGTTTAGCATCACAGATAAATACAACATATAAAATGTAACTTTTGACACAACGGAGAGAGATAAATATATATAAAATAATATAAAAGTGGGCAATTATGGCCTAAATGTACAGTATTAATTGTCAATGATCTATGAACTACTGCAATTAATCAGTTAATCAATCAATAAATATGTCAGTCAATAACAAGTACCACCATTGATTTTGGTGATGTACTTTTCTATAGTGTTGCCTTAATATAATATGAAAAAGAGGAAAAGGAACACATTTCTTCTCGGTAAGCTTCATAACATACTTGAGATATTAAAAGTACAGTAGGTAAGCAAGAGGAGTGCAAAAGAATAACAGTTTAAAAATAGAACATACTTTATTATTTTCACTTTGACATACATATAAAATAGAGATATCTTGGGTAAAATTACAAATGTTACAGTTAAGATTGAAATCATAGTATTTTAAACGAGCTAATTTAACTAACAGAATAGAAATGTTGCATTAAAAAAGGAAAGCTTTATTCTACATTTTACCTAATTAGAAAACTATTTCTAGTTTGCGGTCCTGAATCAATCCCTGAACTGAATTCAGGATTACGGAGCAGCTTGATCAAGGGGAAATTATTCCTTCAAAAGCAATAAATATTAGCAACCAAGTCATACTGTCATCACTTACTGTAGTAAAAGAAAGTGATGAATCTTTGTAAACATATTTTTAAATAATTATAAACACCATATGTTTCCCAACAAGTTCAGAAGAGCATTGGTCCTTCATCTGTTAAAATTCTAGAAAAGGAGATTACAATTCAGAGCAATCAGAGGTTTGCTGCAGACATCTTTGGAAAAGTGGGTCAAGTAAGAATACAATACGAGAAGCAACAACTGTGCAACATCACTCCTTCATACTGGTACTTGGGTCTGTCTGGGCGGGATCGGTCTGGGGACTCCTGGCCCTTGTCTGGAAGATTGAGAAGCAGGTCAGTTTAATCACGAGGAGTTATACACCAGTGTAATAAAAGAGATAGATTATGAAAAGAAAAGGGATTTTCAAATACAAGTACATGTGAACAAGTTTAAAAACAAATTTATAATAAGCATTTAACTGGAGAAAAAAAATCTGATCAGAAACTGAAGTGCACAATTAATGTAATCAAAATCATTTATCCATATTGATGGTATATTATATATATATATATATATATATATATATATATATATATAAAAACTAAAAAACAAGACAAAGTATACATCTCATTTTTGGGCATACTAGCTTTTAGTCGGGTTAGGTTTAGTTTAATTAGGCTGGGTTTGATTTTTCTTGTGTCCTTACCTTACGTGAGTCACTGAGGTATCCACTACATTAGGTGGCTGAAAGAAAAAAAATAAGTATCATAAAGAGTATCAGCAGAAGTTGACTTCCTAATAAACCTGTAAAACAATCCTTGGATGAAGTGTTATTTAGGCAGGGTGTTTTATTAGAGTAACTTCAGTGCTTTTTCAGGACATAATAGAATTGTGAAAATGAAAGCAAGCCATAATGAATGCATCAATAATTTCTGGCACACCTCTATATTATCAGCATACACAGATAAGCTCAGAACAGCTTTTTTGTGTCAGTGTATTTGTACCCCTTTTTCTATTGTTAGGGTCAGTTTTAAGGTTAGGGATAATTCAATTATTATTAATTATTATTTTTCATCATTGGGAGTGGTTTGCTGCTTAAACCAGGGTTATTAACATTTAATTAAATGACAAAAACAAATGCTAAAAGTGAAAACAATATATAAAAAAAAGTTGAATTCAATACGATAATAAAAAACTACAAAATAATATCAATGATACTAAAATAACATTGGTTTGAACCTCTGTCATTGACTGTGGGGTTGGCACTCTTGTCGTTCTGCCGTTTGCTTCCACATTTGGCTTCACAGTCGATGGACCATTTGTTGCATTCGCTGACCTGTCGAAAAATATTAATGTCAGAAGATTCGGCAATCATATTTAAACATTAAGTTTGTGTTTGTAAAACTGTCTCGGGGAATTCACCAGTTGTGCAATATTCCAATTACTGCACAGTCATTCTGTGTGTACATAAATAAAGTTAGCAATGTTTTTTTTAGCTCAAACATTCCTTGTTTCTATGCAACTGAGGCTCAGTACAGAATGTGCTTTCTGACGCAATTTCCATGACTTTATTATAGTTCCCACGGCAAGCACTCGTAATTATTTACCTGTACGTTTTCTAGTCATCACAGGGACAAAGTTTGCTGGTCTAAAAATATTGCTGCTCGCTCTATTTTAGCTATTAATTAGGCACATTTCTGCCACATACCACACTGTTGGAACTAGAATTTGAGGAATGAGAACACGATTATAAACCGAATCAGAAAAATCTGACTTATGTTACATTTACAGTCAACTCAATATTCGGAATGTTCTGTTAAATATCGGAATATTGATGCACAAGTAATCAGCCAATTTATTAATGAAATAAGCGATATTAAAACATTAAAGATTGAACAAAAGACATGAATTCCAATATTGAAATGATGACATGAAAACAAAAAGCATAATGATTGATTGACCTTGGGCGTTTGGAAGGACGGCACTTTACACAGCGGTTGAAACAGTCTCTTCTGAATATGTAGAGCAAAATGATTATTATGACCACCAAAATTGGCACCACCAGAAGAAAGAAGATCAAGAGTCCATCTCTCAGGGAGTAATCTATATGGAAAGGGTTTCAAAGGGATAATATAACCATTAAAATATGTTGGTGTGGGTTTTGTTTATTTAGAGAGTGAGACGGAATGAGTTTGCTCTTACCGATCTGCGCAGGGCCGCTGTCGATACTTCCTCCTCTGCCGCTTCTGTCACAGTTGGGTGGAGCCCAGCCATTGTTACAATGACAATGGAACTTATCATTACACACCTATGAGAAAACCACAACATTGAACGGCAGTTAGGACTGATGAACTGGTAATTTGGTGAAAAGTGGTTTCTACATGACCAGTTTTCAGAGGGGTTGAGAAGTGAGTGGGATAAAGAAGAAATAAGGATTGACCTGCATTGATGAATCAATCAGATTAACACCAGGAACATGGAAAAAAAGTATCAAATAACTTACTCCATTACTGCTGCAATTTCTCTGGGAGTCACATTTCTGACTCTGATCCAGAACTGAAGAATTCAAACATGTAAAGTCCAAACACGCCTGAGAGAAGGAAATATAAGACTCAACTGGTTGTTTAAAGGATAAAGATTATAATGAAATGAGAGTAAGTAAAAAAACATGTTGGATCCACAGTCCATTTCAAATCACAAATCTGTGTTGTAGTCATTCAAACGAACTGCCTGTTAACTTTCATTCAAAGTCATTGTATTTGCTTAAAATATGTCTGAACTGTTCTAATACAGGTAAGATATGAACTTTGAGGCTCCACAATAAGCCAAAAAAAAGAATTACTTGTTTTCAAACCTTTCCAGAAGCGCAGACTGAACCAGTTTTGACATAGGCCGGATCTGGCACATCTGGGCCCATGCCGAAGTCCGCATTCATGCAGGTGATTTTGTCTCCGTCAATTTTCACTACGCTCACCGTCGCTCCTGGGGGTGGGTGGTTGCTGTCGAATACACACTGGACTTTTCCACACATAGCATTTCTGTAAAAACGAGGAAGTATAAATTCACTCAGCTCTTAAGATGAACAAAAAAACAGAGCAACGTGAAACATTTTACAAGAACATATAGCAAACCACATTTTCCCAATTCAACATTCATTAATAAAAATAACTATAAAGTGACTATAAACAATAAAAAGTTCATAAACTCTAAACCAGTGTTTCTCAAACTTTTTCAGCCCAAGGACCACTTTCTCTTCCAATTTCTTTCTGAGGACCACCTAACAGAATCCCACTCTAACACGCCCCCAAAAACCAACAAAATAGGAAGGATAAGCTACATTTAAGTTTAATATGCAACTGTTTCAAGTCAAAAACTAATTATTCAAACACAAATGCAATGATATATTCAGAAATTATTATATTAATTTTTATCTCATTTGAAAATAAAAAACTGTGAGGTGTTTTTACTCATGTGTTGCTCAAGCTCATCACGTTTTCTCTCAAAAAAATGACACTGGTTTATCTGTACAATCTTTGTGCTTAGACTCTTATGCTTGAGTGTCGATGGTTCCATTGCTTCATTTGCCAATATTTCATAAACACAGTGAGGTCTAGGATCCTCAAGAAATCCAAACTTCATGTACTCATTGTGATATTTTCGATTAACTTTCTCGCATGGTTTTTCACATGCTGGTACGCGGGAGTGTGGTGGCCAGTGGCCGTGACTCCGTATCTTCGGTTCCGGCTTCAGTGGGCCTCTGTGGTGCTGTAGTTTTGCTGCATTCAGTGGATGCTTGTTCATTCAGTTGACGCTTGACTCCTCTTTGGTTTAGCCACCGATCCATTTTTACGTTATTAAAACAGAATGGCAAGAACTGTTTCGGAAGTACATTAAAAGTGACGATTTTATAAACACTTGCCTAGTTTAGGTCATCTTTTCGCGGACCACTAGGGGGGCGATGGTGGACCACTAGTGGTCCTCGGACCACACTTTAAGAATTACTGCTCTAAACCTTTCATCAAAACTACTGTTTTTCAATTAGAAGCTAAAAACACAAATTTTGAATACAATACAAAGTGTCAAAATAAACATATGTTTTCTGAAAAATATTGGCTAAAACATAAGACCGTAGCTAAAATGTGTTATGGTTTATAGTCAATAATATGCTGATATGCAATATATAATTTATTTAAAGCAAAATATGAAATTCAAAATGATGTGGGAACTATTTGAAAACTTAAAGTATACATGCGTGTACTTTGTTTCCTTTTATGGTACAATACCGCTAAAATGCAGCCAGCTGTAGCATAATTAAGTTTAACTAAATCTCAACGCCTTTTTTCAGAACTTTCTCCGTTGCTTTGTAACAGTTAGCCTTGAATCAACCAACTGATCATTTTTAATAATGAAAAGCAAACATGCTTTGACTGATGAAAATTAAATGAGGTACTCACTGGACGTCACAAGGTTTCGCTGTAGTCCCAGAGTATCCACAGTTCCCAAACGGATTGCCAAGAGTATTAACATAACTAAAGCACTTATCATCTGCTTTAGTTGCCGCTGAATAGTCAGAGATACAGAGAAAACAAGCATGGTATAAAATTTGAAAAAGCTTGTCATTTGAAGGTTAACTGCATTCTGACAGACAGAAAGTGACATAAGATCACCCAGTATAAAAAGATAAAAATCAGACCAATGAGGAGTACCTGAGCCAAAAAGCTGTTTGCACTGGTAGTCAAATGTCTGGCAACGGCCCTCAAAGCAGAAGGCTGCATTATTGGCACACGGGAGGCCGTCCATCATGTAGAAATCTGATGGACAGAATGGAGTTGTTCCACCGCAGTATTCGGGCAGATCACATGGGTTGACGGACGGTCTGCAGGGTGTGCCGGCCACATTGATCTGCTCACAACAAACCAGTGTTGCACTGTTAAAAGGTCTTACTTCACTTGTTTTAAGAATAAACCTCATTAAAGTCTTGTTACTTCATTATTTCCATATACAAGATACATTTATTTTGAGAAGCAAAACTGGATTAATATTAATGTAGAAGAATGTAAAGATATTTGTACTGGACAAGAAGACAGTGTATGTGTGTGATGATGGGTCTAACCTGACAGTTTTCACAGCAGCTTCCCGTTGCACAGGCCGAGCCCTTAGTGAGGGTGCATGTAGCGGCATCACAACACTTATTATTGCACTCCTGCAACACACCAGTAACACTGCATTCAGTACAGCACTATAATTATATATATATATATATATATATATATATAAAATTGTTTTTCTAAATAAGATTAAAAGCCAGTGCACATGCAGTCCTAAGAGCACGTCTCAGAGCACACACTCTTTCTATAGCAACCGGGACGCTTCTAACGGCAGCTGCAGTGGCGCACTTAAATAAATAAACTCAGAAGGTTGGGCTTCCGGCGATTCAGCGGCCATATCGAACGTTGCATTTTTCCCGATTTAAAACTATACCAGAGACATGTCTTGGGTATTCTATAGTCTTTGCTATAACTGAGCTTATAATACATGCGATAGTCATATACATGGTTGTAAAAAAGACAGACTTTGGGGCCGTTCACATATCGCGCCTAAAAACGCGTGGAAAACACTAGGCGCGCTGCTTTTTTCCTTCTTTCCAAAGCGCTCGGGCAGAAGCGCTCCTGAGGCGTCTGCCTTTGCTAAGCAACCATGACGTACTCTCTCCATGAAGATGCGGAAATTTCAGCAAAGGATAAATGGATTTGCAGCACTAAAAATCGCTCGTAGTAGCGGTGCTACTAAATTTATTTCAAAATGGCAATCCATATACAGCTATGAACAGCTGTTCCTTCATTTTGTTTGAGTTTTCAAAGTTGTCACGGGAAAGGATGAAGCTGATTGGTTAGTTCTTGTCACATGACCAGCGCTGCGCTTGCTGCTCTCTGAAAAGTTGAGATGTTTTTAACTCGATGCGGTGCGGACGCGCCTGGAAAAGAACGGGCGCGTGCAAAAGACGCGATATGTGAACGGCCCCATAAAAGGACCTGTGTGTCTACATAGACCACTTTATAAACTCATATTAACTGGAAAAAAACATGGGAAATATAAATTTACAACTCACAATACTGCTATGGAAACAAAAAACAACAACAAAAAGCACAATTTGAGTTTAAATAAAATAATTATTTTGAGACTGAAGCTTTGACTGTGTACTGTTAAAACATACTTGCGGTGTGCCACAGTCACACTCTTCTCCACTCTCTAGAACGCCATTCCCACACCTGGGCACCGTGATGATGTTGTCTTGAGATGGCGGGTTCCTCAAACACGTCCCTCCACCTCTCTGAATCAAACTCTCGAAGTTCTTCTCACTGCAGCTACTGAATTTAGTCCCTCCTCTGTGTTCACACCCAAACACAACATCACACACATCAAGGACAGCAGGAAAGGTTTTATACAAGCCTCCTGTTTTTTTTTTCTGATAGAGGTCAACATGAAATGCTCTACACCCATTTGACTTTCATTATCAGATGTATTTCTAACAGATATTAAACCAGAAAGGCAGTAACAAGAGATCTGAGGAATTGAGATAAACTGGAAAGGATTGTTGCTCAAACTAATTTTGAAAGTGAAAGTGACGTGACATTCAGCCAAGTATGGTGACCCATACTCAGAATTCGTGCTCTGCATTTAACCCATCCGTAGTGCACACACACTGTGAACACACATCCGGAGCAGTGGGCAGCCATTTATGCAGCAGCGCACGGGGAGCAGTTAGGGGTTCGATGCCTTGTTCAAGGGCACCTAAGTCGTGGTATTGAAGGTGGAGAAGGTGGAACTGTACATGTACTCCCCCACCCCTGCTTGCCCGAGATTCGAACTCACAACCTTTCGATTGCGAGTCCGACTCTCTAAACATTAGCCCACTAAACTCCTAATTTGCTGCTCATTAACAGTTAGTGAGGTAGTTGTTAAGTTTAGGCATGGGGTAAGGGATCTAATACACAGTCATGCAGAATATGGTATATTTGCTTTATAAGTAATAATAAATAGCCTAAATGCATTCTAATAAGCAACTAGTTAATAGTAAGATTTGGTCCCTAAACCAAAGTGTTGCCCAAATTTTGCTGAGAGATTACAAAAGGCAAAAAATATTTTTAATAATAACCACAGATGAACTGTAAGACTAGAAATGTGTAACTAGTAAGTCTCAAACAAATTATATTTCATGTTGAGTTATCATCATCACATTAAAATTTTATTTACATGATTTACAAAAGTCACAAAACTACAAAACTATGTTCTTTATATTATTACATGGGATTATTTTACATTATTATAATATATTATATTAAATATAATAAATATATTCAAATTATTTTCTACACTAAATGATTTAATATTTATTAAATAATTTATGTTATTTGTTATATTGTTGCTAACTATTCATTATTATTTGGAAAAACAATATCGAAACAATTAAAAGTAAAATGTGTAATTGCAAAACTATTTTGCATATTAACAACGGCCATTAGTATTTTATTTAAAAATGCCTTTTAACAAATGTTGCTGTTTAACAAATTTTAAAACGTAGAGAATTTCACTCAATTAATACATACATATTCATTAAATTCTGTCGGCATGTCATTCATAAACGTGTATGACTTTTCTTTCATGTCCCACAGAATAACATATATATATATATATATATACACATATATAAATATATAATATATATAAATAAATAATACAGGAACAACAACGTGAGGGTGAGCAAAGGTTTTTTGCTTCCCAATCCACCACCCCCCACCCCCCCATGTTAAGATCTGTTTTTATGTTTTAGATTCTGTTCACAATAGTTGCACTAAAGAGGAATATTATGAAACAACAGCAGCCACTAACCCGGCATAAGGTGCCATGATGCAGCTCCCATTACAACTACAGCCAGTGATGTCATGACCCATTCCCAGGTTATGGCCCAGCTCATGAGCAATCACCGTAGAGAAATACTGCAGATTGTTGTTACTATACTGTGATGATATAACAGTGAAAAGCAAAGAAGAACATGACATTAGAGTCATTTTCCTGCATCTATTATATGCATTGAAATATATTTGCAGCAGGTATATGAAAGCACAGACAATTAAAACAATAAAAATAAATAGATATAGGTTTGCTTTGGTCACATTTGAATTAATTGTTGCTTCCTTCAGGCAGCCAGTTCGCAAACACACCTTTCCATCAATAAAACATGCAGGTTTTAGATTACTGTCTTCAGAAAACATTCAGCCCTGAAGGCTTCAGAATACTTAAGAGCATTCTAAACTAGTCAAGTTTTTTTGATGACTGATGCAGTAAAAATGTTCTAACCACATTGATTCCTCCACCGCTGCTCACAGAGCAAACAGTCCCTACGAAGGCCATACCAAGCACACCTCCAGGGTACGATCCGGATCGGCCCCTTTAAGAAACAGAGACACAGATCATGTTACCCCGAACACACACAGGTCTGAAACCAATGACATCTGCTGTCATCTCTGAGAAGCAAGACAAAATACATTTAAATAGTAGACTACATTCTCAAACCGTAAATGTAATTTGGAGTAATTCTGGTAAATCCGTTCACATCAAGAAGATAACTAAGAAGATAAAGATCTAAATATCTGGAGAGTGGAGATAAGGGAAATCATTCTAATTTTAAAAGAACAGCACCCAAATCTATAACAATAATGCCACTTTGGAATATTTTCAGAACATTTTTACCAACTGTTGAACAATAAAACATTGACAGCCAATCAGAATGAACCTGACTTTAGTGCTTGTATATTTAAGGTGGCAAATGACTTAACTGCAACACACACTTATAATAAAAAGAATGTTATCATTGGCGGTGTGGTCTCTGATATAGCTATAGTTATTGTTAGTGTCTTTGGTTTAAACAGCCCTTGAGAGTTTATATCAATTTTATATTCAACTAAAAACAAACATTCCCCTAAATCGTAATTTCTGTGCTACTAATGAAACTAAACAGAATTGCGATCTGTTTTGACTCTGCCTTTGTTTTGTCATTTAGACTTTTAGCTTTCCTTTTGTGATTCCCTGATTATTCTCACCCTTTCTGCGTCCAAAATCACTTGCTCTCCGAGTAGGTGCTTCCTTTGAACTATTGAAGTACTTACTGAAATAAGTACTTGAGGAACTTGAAGGCAAAACAAGTATGTTCTATTATTGTATTGTGTGTAGTATGCATGTAATCTGGACACACAACATTCATCATGTTGTCGTTGTCATGTGATCTACCAGCATCATCTACCAGCTCTCCTGTGACCTTCTCCTGTGAGCGTCATTTGGATGCACAATGCAGTACCTCATTGGTTACTTTTCATCTGCTGTTTTATGAATACTATGAATTCAGACATGGTTTTCATTCATCGTTTTATAGTAGCGAGGAACACATGTGTTTTGTAGTATGAATGTATTCATTTTCTTGACATTTTCCAGGCCTAGCACACTTACTTCTTGCTGCGTAAATACTCTAAAGTACCCAAGGAAACAAATGTGGGAATTGAGGCAGGCCCAAAAGTTGAGTGGCTGGATTCAAGTATTGGTTATTTTAAAACAAAAATAAAATTTTGCATCTGAAAAGGGACATTTTTACAAATGCATATGCAATAAGGTCAGGCACAAAAACAAAAGTGCCTACACCTTTTCATTGCTATTTTTTCACTGAGTCTGATCCTGATAGTAGTTTTTTTTAATGTCAAAAGAGGGTTGGTGCTGTTGCCAGCTATTAGTAAACCTGGCCCTAAATGACAAAATAGTGCAAGCAGCATAACTGGGCTGGACATTACCACACTGGCCCATTCAGTGGTGTGAGTTTGAAGAGGGATTTCTTTTAAGCTGACTAATGTCTTCAGGAAACAAGTGTGAACCAATATTTTATTGAAAAGAAAATAGAACATGTGACGGAGTACTTACACAATAAGCTGCCCCACATCATTCCTAAGTTGAGGTAACAGATATGTCTTTCTCCACTGCACAAAGTTGCCCAACACTTCCCCAGCATTGCCTTCCACACTAAACGGGTTTTCTTTGTCAAAAATCGTCATGCCAATCAGTGCTATCCGAATATTCAGCTGTTTGTAGTACTGGGGTGCACACAAAAAACAGGCACAAATATTTACAGTAATTACATCACTCTATAAACATCAGTCACAATAGGAACTACCCTGATTCTGGTTAGGGTTGGGCTCATCTTAACAAAAACCTTATCTGTTGCTATTATTCTTACCGTATCCAGCAAGTTAGCCAACTGGACCATCTCGTTACGCACGGCAGTTTTATCTTGGTTCTTAAAGACGAACTGAGAAACAAATAAACAAACCTTTCAGAACTACACGATGAAAATACTATTCCTAAAACACAGATTTCTAATGGCTAAAACTCACCCTTTGGTAGTCCACTACTAATGCCAACTCCACATATTTGGTCTGAGGTAGGTTTCGTTTTTTCTGCGGATTCAGTAGATTAAATGAAATGTTGAAAGTGTTTTTGCAACATAATGTTGATAAGACAACAAGACATATTTTCCAACCCGTAAAAACATAGACATGTCAGCGGAATGGGAGTGGTCCTCGCTGGTTTCATTGGCCAGTCCACAAACAAATGGCTCTGACAGACTGTCCTTCAACAGGAAGAGGATGTGATCATTGTCATTTGAGTCCAAGATGGGTTCCAGTCCATAGCCATCATTACCAATGAAAATGATCCCCCTGAAACACAGTGTACAATGGGACACCAAGTTACAACCTAATATTTGAGAGACTCCAAAAACATGACAAGCTAACAGTACGAATGCTGTTACTAGGGCTGTGCGATATGGACAAAAAAAAAAAAAAAAACTATCACGATTTTTTTTATCAATTTTGCAATTTCGATTTTAATCACAATTTTGACACACACAGACACATTACAGTCATAAATGCATTCAGTATAAAGTTGAAACGTATTTCCAAAAGAAAACCAATGAGAGCTTTATCAAAAAGTTGTAACATGTCTCTAGAACAGACATGAGTCAAAATAATCACTAAGTAAAGATGTCAAACTAAATGTCTAGACATATGGCATAAAACAATAATAAAAAAAATAAAAAACCCGTGTTCAGGGATTTATTTATTTATTTTTTGTCATGCATTGGTCATAGAGCTCATTGTAGCAGTGCCTCAGGTGTTCTATGTTTTGCCCAATATATTTATTGCCCAAGGTTCACACGTACTCCGTCTGCAGTGCGTATACAGTAAGTTATGTGTACGCGATTCAGAAGCAGCAACGAGAGCGCATTATTGTAAGGCGAAAGCACATTAAAATCATTTTTAGATTTTCTTTGCTCTGTTAACAAAACCAGATGCGCGTGCTCAGATCATATTAAATCTTTTTGCACCTTTCTATTTATAATCTTTCCTGTTCTCATCTTTTTACTGCGTGCAGTGTGAACGTTTTGATCCGTTAACATGGGCTCAAAAAAAAACAGGCTGTGTGTGAACCTGGAGTTAGGCATATGTCCAGTCTGCTCTGTTCTCATGCTCCACTTAGGCGCGCTGCATCCTGATTGGTTCAGTTAACATACTGCGGGAGGCTGGGGCCACAGAAAATCATGCTATAAAGCGATTTAGAAATCGTGCACACTCAAATCGCGATTTTATTTCGATTTCAATTAATCGCACAGCCCTAGCTGTAACTACTCTTATGAAAAGTGGTATATTTAAAGGAGTGTCTATTTAAGTGCAAATAACTCATCTTGTTGGAAAAGCTCTGCCAACCATTACCTGCTTGAGCAAGACAAAATTAAAACCTGGTAACAGGTGCTTGGAGAATAAAAGTGCAGAATGTGTACAGTTTCATTGCCAAAATTTTGTAGATGAAATTCAGTGATTTCTGCATCGACAGATTTTGTTAGTGTTCGAGTTGGTCATACAAATATGCTGCATTCAACAACAGAAAGCAGCTGAAACTGACTTCTGTGTGAGATGTGCTTCTTACGTCACTATACTACTGGCTGTGTGCCTTTTTTGCCCATGAACCCTCACCGAACGTTTTGCAAATGGGAACGTGCAGGGTTTTTTTCTGATTGCAATAAGGATATGAATATTTTAGGTTCCAATTAGAGAGCATCCTTTAATGATTTTTAGAAATACAATTATATACCTAATGTTTTTACAGTTCACTAACATAAAAATTTGGCATGCAGTGAATTTTGCATTTACTGTCTCTCGTAATAGCATGCACATAAATGGAAGTCAGTGGAATGAAAAGTGACTGTCCCTTTAGTACAAACAGAATGTAGCCACTACTGGAAAAAAAAATGTTGTTTTGACTTTAAAATTGCATATATCTCGTTATACTTACATTGTTCACATTTTCACTAAAAACAACTTTTTTGATTAGATCAAATCCTTTACACATCCTCCATTGCATTACCAGTATTTGTGTTAAAGATGTTCACAGATTTTTCATAAACTAAAATGTTCTCACTGGTTTACACACTGTTGAAGTACAACCTCTGTCAGTTATTTATTAAGAGTGTTTTATATCTACACACAGAAACACTTCTTTTAATTAGATCAGATAAACAGATTAAAATAAATTAAAGGGAAAATGTCAAGTTCAATTCTGATTATTTCTTATCATACAACATTGATCAAACAGATATTAAGTACGGTATAGTACCTTTTTACAAAACAAAATGGTTAATACTTAACAGTTTAGGTGCAAGAAGTCTTATACATTTCTAAATAGCTTCTCAAAAGAACTATCAGTGTTTGCCTAGCAAAATAAAGACTAGTCTTAATGTTTTAGGGAAGCTTAGATGTTAGGTTATACAGAAGAAACCAACACAAAACACAATGATCTGTTTGCAGACGAATCACCATTGAGTATGCAAATAAATTGAATAGGAAAGCAGTTATATACAAAATAAAACAAATATCAACTGTGCCTGCTAGCTGAAGTGGTCATATGATGTTGCTAAAAAGAACATTATTTTGTGTATTTGGTGTAATTCAATGCGTTTATGCAGTTTAAAGGGTTAGTTCACCTAAAAATGAACATTATGTCATTAATGACTCACCCTCATGTCGTTTCAAACCCGTAAGACCTCCGTTCATCTTTGCAACACAGTTAAAGATATTTTAGATTTAGTCCGAGAGCTTTCTGTCCCTCCATTGTAAATGTATGTACGGTATACTGTCCATGTCCATAAAAAGGTAAGAAAAACATAAAGTAGTCCATGTGACATCAGAGGGTCAGTTAATTAGTCAAGTTGTTGAAAATACATTTTGGTCCAAAAACAACAATTTTACTCAGCATTGTCTTCTCTTCCGGGTCTGTTGTGAGTGCGACTGGTGTTACAGTTGACGTACGATGCTGACGATGTGTTATCTTTGTTATTGGGCGCACCAGAAAACACGTCAGCAGCGTCGTGGACATGCTCACAACAGACCCGGAAGAGAAGACAATACTGAAGTCGTAATTTTTGTTCTTTTTGGACCAAAATGTATTTTCGATGCTTCAACAAATTCTAACTGACCCAGTGATGTCACCTGGACTACTTTGATGATGTTTTCTAACAGGTTTGGAATGACATGAGGGTAAGTCATTAATGACATAATTTTCATTTTTGGGTGAACTATCCCTTTAAGGTTCAAAAACACATTATTTTCCACATTTTATACATTATTACCGCCTTTCTGAAATGCATCAGGTGTGCTCTGATTGGTCAGCTATCCAGTGCATTGTGATTGCCCGAATATCTCAAGCGTGTGAGGAAATGTTATGCCCCTTAACATACTGTGATGCCGTCTCCCAGCAGAATGAGACAAAACCATATATGCAAATCAACCAAAAGCGTGTTAGAATGAGCCGTTTTAATGGGGTGGGGTTGACTCTTAACTTTAATAAAGAATATCTCTTTGGATTTGAGGCTTTAGTCTTTGCAACTTTACAGATCTTCTTTACGCACCAACACTCCATTCCAAAGAAAAAGGAAAAAAAAATGTATAGCATCATATGACCCCTTTAAAGCAGAATAATTTTTGGATGCTCAAAAATACTTTCTAATTTTTATTTCATTTGCAAATGTGAAAATTGTAGAGAAGAAAAACAAGAAGAGGAATTTTAAAACAGAGAAGTTGCGACTGTAATAACTTTCATTAATTCAGTGTAAAAAATAAAAAATTACATGGCACCCAGCTAACAAGAAAGACTGCATTTTATGCACTGAAAGTGTAAGTAACATGCTTACCTGAGACCTTCACAGGTACTGAGAGCTACGAGAGAGTCTTCATAATCCTCCACATGTCCTTGATAGTAACAATTTTCCTAAACAAAACCACCAGCATTACAGCAGCTTATGTCAAGGTTAATGTGTTGGTTAATGGTTTACATAAAAATACCAAATAATATATTAATTATTTAGCATACGATAACCATTTCCTCATTCCAAAACATGTAAAGTATGTGGTGGGCAGGATTTATTTTACAGTTTACAACTCAAAAAAAAAAAAAAAGACAAATTCTCACCAGTGTTTCTGGGTGTACTTTCCCTTTCCCCAGTACATCATGAGACAACACAACAAAGTTCTTCGATAAAAAATGTCTGGGAGAATAAGAAATCAAATTACAATTTTAAATCATTAAACAAGACTAATTCTTTCAGGCAAACTCCTTCTAAAGTTCTTACGTGTTCTTTGTCAGATGCAGCACACGTTCATGACCGTCAATCCTGACGGAGTATGTAATGCTATCAGCATGTCTATCCTGAAATCAAACACATCATTTTCAAATATGGAGAAATCAACATCTTAACTCAACGTACTTCCAGAACTGTTGATAGTGCTTTATACCTGTGCAGGTGTGTGTGAGGGGTCTGCATGCCTCCTCCAGCGCTCATGAACCAGCTGAGGTTTGACCACATCATACTTCTTCAAATGTGAAGTCTGGTCTGTGTACTGGACTATGAAAGCATATACCAAAAGAAGCAAATAAATACAACTGAAAGAATATGTGAATAACTAATTATATATAGGAGTTTAATCATTTGCAGGAATGAGTTTTGTTCAAATTAAGTATATATGTGTATCTTCTATATCTATGTTAATCGATATGCATATAGATATCTACGTTTATCTATGTTTATATACCGTTTTTGTGATTTAATGTATTGGACTACACGGTTTTGATAATAAAAGATATAAACGGTTCTGTTTTTATGAACAAAAGTCTAATATTTTATCTAATATTCATCTAATTTAACCTACTTCGATTAAGTTTTGAAGCTATCTATTATCAAGTTTTTTTCCTCGTATGATTGACACAGCCCAGTACTTTAGAGGCGTTTACATTAACTGTGTGGTTTGTTGTGGGTGAAACACGACGATTCCTTATGTCCTCCTCCACTTCGTGTAAATAATGTCATGTCTAAGAAAACATCAAACATAAATGAGTGGATTTGTCTTACCTGCGAAAATCTCGAAGTTTGGGATAATGAGGATGAAGAAGAAAAAGTGTCGCGTCATGATGTTTCTCAGGACTGACGCTTGGTCTCAGTTGAGGTGAACGCGAGCGAGGGGCGTGCACGAGCAGTCAGACAGGTGGAACGACATTCTCTGTCCGGCCCGTGTGACTGTTCGTTCACTGATATTTATATATTTTATATTTATAGATAAACTGTGCAGTACTGATAAACGTATAGGTTTATTTATTCCATAAGCAGTTCATAAAGTATGTCAATATGAGTGCGAAATAAAATAAATAAATAAAAATAAATAAATGAATGAATGAGTACATAAATAAATGTATAAATTGTATATGTGATCTATAGTATCTTAAAATTACATTGGCCTAATTAAGTCTAGTAAGAAACTGTATTATTATTTTTTTTTATGTTTCACCCATAGACTATAAAAAGGGGTTGCACCTGATAGTGTTCAAGGTGACACAAAGCCTTCAGGGGGCGCTCGAGGTTCATACTGAGTCGCATGAAAAGCATTCACATTAATATTGTATTGCCCAACCCTGTTCCTGGAAATCTACCTTCCTACCTTTCCAACCCTAAACAAAAAAACACCTGTCTATAATTATCAGGTGCTCCTTCAGTTCAGATCCTAATTAGCTGGTTCATCGGTGTTTGATCAGGGTTAGAGCAGGGCCCGTATTCATAAAGAATCTTAATGCAAAAAGTAGCTCCTAGTGACCAAAATTCTAAGAAAATTCTTAGAAATGTGGGCGTTTACTCTTAAAATTAAAGAAAAAATCATAGTAAAGAAAAAAGTAATTCAGAAAGCATCTTAACCCTTAAAAGACGTCTTAAAGTCAAACTTGTTAGGAGCACAGACGAGGGCCCATGTTCACAAAGAATCTTAATGCAAAAAGTAGCTTCTAGTGACAAAATTCTAAGAAAATTCTTAGAAAGCTGGGCCCGTATTCATAAAGAATCTTAATGCAAAAAGTAGCTCCTAGTGACAAAATTCTAAGAAAATTCTTAGAAATGTGGGCGTTTACTCTTAAAATTAAAGAAAAAATCCTAGTAAAGAAAAAAGTAATTCGGAAAGCATCTTAACCCTTAAAAGAGGTCTTAAGGTCAAACTTGTTAGGAGCACAGACAAGGACTTTTAAGAGGCTTAAGAGTTTCTTCAGCAGAGAAAATGGCAGAAAGATGAAGAGACAGAAGAAATGTGTTGCAGACAATGGATGACAGTGAGTTAATAAGACGCTATAGATTAGATCGTGCAGGGATCATGTTTGTGACTGATCTTATTAGAGACGTGCTCCAACACAGCGCAGAAAAGCCATAGCGCCAGAAATTAAAGTAATCACTATATTATGATATTTGGCAACTGGGAAAATGCAACAATGCAATAGTGATGATTTGGGTCTGTCACAGCCTTCTGTAAGCAGAGTGATCACAAACAATTACAGCACAACATCTTTTTGTGTCGCAGTTCATTTCGTGTCCACTGGACAATCCCACCTTGCAGGCTCAAAAAACTGCATTTATGAATATAGCAGCCTTATAGGTGTGCACAAACAAGGGGGATGAACTGTTAATAGTTTGTGCTATACGCTCCCATGTCTGCTTCTTGTCCCTTGCTGTGACACCCGGCCCAAATTATCCTTTAAGAATGGCCTTGTGTTCATCCACTAACTGGGCTAACAGTAAACACTGTTCCTCTGTCCAGTTTGGCTTTCTTGCCCTTCTTGGTTTTGATTCCATGTTTGATACATTAAAACCAACATTCAAACCGCCACTTAAATAGGACAGCAATCACTGTAATTGGAAAGAGTGGAACAATTTTTAGCATTCTAAGCCATTCAAATACCTTATAGGAAATTAAAAGCATGGTAAATAAAAAAATAAAAAAAGATTTGTATACACACACATAATGTGTGTGGGCATATGTGTGTGTGTGTGTGTGTGTGTGTGTGAGAGAGAGAGAGAGAGAGAGAGAGAGAGAGAGAGAGCGGTCAAATAGGAAAAATTACGCATATGAATTCAAAGTGAGAATTAGAATAGACCCTATACTTAAAATCACTCTTTTTTTCTTTCTTGGACAACCAACCAATCACAGTCTTACAAAGATTGTGTCATACATAGCAATGGGGTCAACCCCGCCAAGTTTTTGTCTTTTCCTTACTCAGAGTTGCTCTTAGATCAGTCCCTAATCGCTCTTAAGCTAAGACTCCTACGTTTTTACTTTTTAAGCTAAATTAAGAGTTTTCTGAGAGGATTCTTAGAATCTTTGAATACAGGCCCTCTAGGAATCTAGATCTCTAGGAACAGGGTTGGGCACCCCCTCCTGTTGTCATGAATAAATGTAATACTGTAGTGATGGGGAACCGAGGCTTTCATCAAATTGTGCCGTAAAATTTTCATTAGAAGCTTTTTAACACAATGCGCAGTAGCGACATCTGGTGGCCTGACTCGGTTTCTCCAGAGTCTCTCTCCACTCATAATACAAGCTACTTATTCTATTTCTAGAGAGCTTCATAGAAAGTTAGATTTGTCCTATGATCAAAATATTTTATTGTTACTTGAAGCTACTGGAGGGACTATACTTTTTTCCCCCTGGAAAGTGTAAATGAGACGAGTGAAGGAATCCCGTATGATTCGTTTGTATTTTACTCAGGCGTTTGCATGGGTGTCTCTGTGGGTCCTGGAGCAGCAGCAGTCGCTTTTTATTCAGCATGAGATGTTGTTGTGAATGGACGTTGCTAGAGTGCTTTATATAAATACGTTTTCATTACTTTCGTTAAACTGATAACAGTGTGCGAATGGGGTGGGTTTTTTTTCATAAGCATCGCAGCTAATATGTATTTAACCTTTCACACAGTACATTTATGGAGCGATAGAACCGAATGGTTTGACTTTAGTATACGGTGTATAATGTAACTGACCCTGACTGTTTTGGAACAAACGGTTTAATCCAGCGCACATCGCGGCTGACGTGTGAATGTTTTTTGGCTGGCAGTAAAACTCCTCGAGCAGGATGTCCTCGAGTGAAGATGGTTCGATCTCTGCACGCAGCTCATGGCAGTGCTCATCACAGAAACAGCTGTCTGATGTTCTCACAGCAACACAAGACAACAGTCCAAACGATGACTGCACGTCTGAACACGACAGGTGAGTCCGTTTTAATGCCTGCTTTATGGGAGGCTGTTTGAGACGAAACCCATAGAAAAGTGTTTCAGTGTGTATCGCAAGTGTTTCAGTGTGTATCGCAAGTGTTCCAGTGTGTATCGCAAGTGTTCCAGTGTGTATCGCAAGTGTTCCAGTGTGTATCGCAAGTGTTCCAGTGTGTATCGCAAGTGTTCCAGTGTGTATCGCAATGTGTTTCAGTGTGTATCGCAATGTGTTTCAGTGTGTATCGCAATGTGTTTCAGTGTGTATCGCAAGTGTTTCAGTGTGTATCATAAGTGTATAGCAAGTGTTTCAGTGTTTATCGCATTGGTATCGCAAGTGTTCCAGTGTGTATCGCAATGTGTTTCAGTGTGTATCGCAAGTGTATCAGTGTGTATAACGAGTGTATCGCAAGTGTTCCAGTGTTTATCGCATTGGTGTCGCAAGTGTTTCGGTGTGTATCGCATTGGTATCGCAAGTGTTTCAGTGTGTATCGCATTGGTATAGCAAGTGTTTCAGTGTGTATCGCATTGGTATCGCAAGTGTTCCAGTGTCTGTCGCAAGTGTTTTTCAGTGTCTGTCGCAAGTGTTTTTCAGTGTGTATCGCAAGTGTTTTTCAGTGTGTATCGCAAGTGTTTTTCAGTGTGTATCGCAAGTGTTTTTCAGTGTGTATCGCAAGTGTTTTTCAGTGTGTATCGCAAGTGTTTTTCAGTGTGTATCGCATTGGTATTACAAGTGTTTCAGTGTGTATAACGAGTGTATCGCAAGTGTTTTTCAGTGTGTATCGCAAGTGTTTTTCAGTGTGTATCGCAAGTGTTTTTCAGTGTGTATCGCAAGTGTTTCAGTGTGTATCGCAAGTGTTTCAGTGTGTATCGCAAGTGTTTCAGTGTGTATCGCATTGGTATTACAAGTGTTTCAGTGTGTATAACGAGTGTATCGCAAGTGTTCCAGTGTGTATCGCAAGTGTTCCAGTGTGTATCGCAAGTGTTTCAGTGTGTATCGCATTGGTATAGCAAGTGTTTCAGTGTGTATCGCATTGGTATCGCAAGTGTTTCAGTGTGTATCGCATTGGTATCGCAAGTGTTCCAGTGTCTATCGCAAGTGTTTTTCAGTGTGTATCGCAAGTGTTTTTCAGTGTGTATCGCAAGTGTTTTTCAGTGTGTATCGCAAGTGTTTCAGTGTGTATCGCAAGTGTTTCAGTGTGTATCGCAAGTGTTCCAGTGTGTATCGCATTGGTATTACAAGTGTTTCAGTGTGTATAGCATTGGTATCGCAAGTGTTTCAGTGTGTATCGCAAGTGTTTCAGTGTGTATCGCAAGTGTTTCAGTGTGTATCGCAAGTGTTTCAGTGTGTATAAGTGTATAGCAAGTGTTTCAGTGTGTATCATAAGTGTATAGCAAGTGTTTCAGTGTGTATCATAAGTGTATAGCAAGTGTTCCAGTGTGTATCGCAATGTGTTTTAGTGTGTATCACAAGTGTTTCAGTGTGTATCGCAAGTGTTTCAGTGGGTTTCGTCTCAAATGGCCTCCCATATTGCTTGGTGGCTAGAAAGCAAAAGTTATTTTAAAATACTTATGAACTATTCCTTTTAATATGTTATTGATTCAAAAAGTTGCACAATAAAATAATACATAATATTTTAATTAAGCAACCTTTTTTAGTAACTTTCAACACAAGTCTTTTTTGTTGTCATAAGGTCGAAAAAATTGAATATAAAGTCACCTGATACTTTATATTCATATATTTGCACATGTATTTTCCCCAGGTGTGAGCCTATGTGTCTGGAGAGAGCAGAGGAGGGCTCTCCATGTGTGGTCAGACTTCTGTGCTCACCTCACTCTGCGTCTGTGATCAGACGTCTTCAGGTTGTCAGTGAAGCCCGCACTATTGAAGTGTACTCTCTGTCTGGAGAATACTGTGGCACCTGCCGTGGAGAGGAAGTTCAAAAATCACACACTGATTGGTATTTTTTAGATGTTTTTTTGTTGTTGTTGTTTTACACTTACCGTATTTTTCGGACTATAAGTCGCACCTGAGTATAAGTCGCATCAGTCCAAAAATATGTCATGATGAGGTAAAAAACATATATAAGTCGCATTGGACTATAAGTTTAATTTATTTACAACCAAGAACCAAGAGAAAACATTACCGTCTACAGCCGCAAGAGGGCACTCTATGTTTTCAGTGAGAGGCTACAGGAGCACTGAGCAGCATAGAGCGCCCTCTGGCGGCTGTAGACGGTAATGTTTTCTCTTGGTTCATGACTCTTAGTTAATTTCTCTTGGTTCAAATTAATTTTGATAAATAAGGCACACCTGACTATAAGTCACAGGACCAGCCAAACTATGAAAAAAAAGTGCGACTTATAGTCTGGAAAATACGGTACTTACACCAGCTTTTGTCCATTATCTGTTATGTATCTTATCCATTGACTGTTTACAAATACCACAACCCCTTGAACCAAATGAAAGATAACTACAAACGTTTCATACGTTGGAGTTTGCCACCAAAGAAGTGTGTTTTTGGTTGTGAAGGAATGATAACATTGTTCAGAAAAACGCAAAAGCTTCTGACAAAACTAAAGACTCTTCATCGATATGAAGGATGCATTACTATAGATCTAGGTATAGGTCTATAGGTACTCAAGATTTACATGAGATTGGCAGAAACTGTGTGTGTTATGTCAGCTTTAAACCAAAAAAGTTAAATGATAAAATGTACAAATAACATCACTGAATTGGCTGACCGTTTCAGGTATTATTAAAAAGAGTTAATCCCTTTCAAACAAAGACATCATTCAAATTAAATAAATAATTGCCGATCAAACAAATATAAACGTTTGACATTTTTACGAGGTCTATGTGACTATGTAATATGCATTAATTTGTTGGTGAATGAATGTGCTTTGAAAAGGCAAAATAGAAATAAAAAAAAAATCATTATTATGAATTTAAGAAATATATTTATGTTTATAGATTCAGCTCAGTATAGTTTTGGATTAGTAAAAAAAAATATTTTACAATATTATAGATTAATAATGAAGATTAATGCTGAATCTTCTTCTGGTGTAAATTTTTACTTTTTTTTTCTTCTCCCAGCTCTGAAGATAAGAGGCATTTCTACAAGAATCATCTTTTGCTAGAAAAGCCTGTTGCATCCTGTGAGGTGAAGGTAAGGAAAGCTGGAAATAACATCCAGGCTCTCATCACAAACTGATCTCTGTTGGCTCAGCCTCGATGTGGTGTCTCCGACAGCTGCTCTCTCTCGGTGGCCGCTCGTCTGTGGCTATCGCCCATGTCGGTGTGGGACTGGAGACATCCAAGGACAGACAAGGTGGGCCGAGTGTAGACCCAGGCATAGACCTGCAGCGTGTGCAGACTATGATGGAGGAGATGGGCACCACCCTTTCACCAGGAGCACAGAACCTCATGGAGCTGGTGCAGTGCCAGCAAAAGGTCTGGATCCAGCCTCTTACTACAGCAGAATCACCACTCATCAGGTCTTTTAAAAAATGATGGATAATATAAACTGCATTAATGTCCAGTGTAGAATCTCTTGTGTCTGTAAGCAGCCAACAACCATAGCAAACACAAGCGTTGTGGTGGTGATTTTAGTTTTTTTTTCATTGGCAAGTTTCAAATCCCACTCCCGTTTTTGTATAATTTGAGTTGATTATGCTGTTCAGCAGTTTTTGCTCTTTTGGCAGACATCATTTCTTGTAGGCATTTGTGTCTTCATGTACAGTAAAAACAATAATAATGTGAAATATTATTACAATTAAAATACTTTTTGTGTTTTAATATATTATAAGATGTAATTTATTCTTGTGGTGGCAAAGCTGAATTTTGGAAAAAAAAAAAAAACTTTTTTTTTTTTTATTCTTTGATGAATTGAAATTTCAGCATTTATTTGATTATGTATCCCTCAAAATCCTTGCTTAGTAAAAGTATGAATTAGTTTAATTAGTTTATTAGTAAATTCATTTATTAATTTACATCTACTTTTAAATGGTACTGTATCACAGTTTCTTCAAAAATATTAAACTGTATGTTCAAAATGTATAAAGAAATCAGCATATATTAGACACTGAAGTCTGGAGAAAATTCAGCTTTGCCATAACAGAAATAAATTAAAACATTTAAATATTATACATATTCATAACTGTTTTTATTTTATCAGTTAAATTCAGCCTTTGTGAGCAGTCCTTTCAAAAAATATTTGTATTATTCCAAATATTCCAAACCTTTGATCAGTAGTGTTATACAAGTATAATAAAATTATTCTTTTTAATTTGATATGTGGAAATTGTACAATTTTCTTTTATAACCTATAGTTTTAGTATTTTAACAGCATAATATTTTGACTTCTTTTCATTTTCTCACTTTTTTAAACTTCATTATCATTATCAAGCAAGTATCTGGGACAGTTGTTTCTAAAAAAAAAAAAAAAAAAAAGCCAGCACAAAGCTTCAACACAACTGAACAATCATTCTTTGTGTGTGTTGAGTCCAGAATAAATCAGACATGCTCAGTGGATTCATTCCTCTGCTCATGGGGGGAGGGGCTTTGAGCTGTCTGTCAAGAGGAGGTGGGGCTTCCAGTTCTGCAGGAGTGGAGTCAGGCCCAAATCCACCATCTGGCCTCGTGCAGCTTCTGTCTAGCAGCAATCATAACCAGATACCCAGTGCCATGTCTGCCCTGCTGAGCACCGACACAGGCACGATCAACCCAGACCTGCTTCCAATGCTGCAGAGCGTATGCGGTCAGGTCACGCAGCTCCGACTGGAGGAAGCCACATCTCCAGAGAGGAAGAAGAATGGAGAATGGTAAGTGTGAGCCATGTGCGGTGTTCTGTAAACAGACGTTCAGTTACCACGGGGGTTTAGTAACCAGCTCATCTTTATGAAAGTGTGAATATTATGAATATGAATAATAATACTGCTAAAATGTATTCATTAAGCCATATGAATTATTAAAGTAACATCCAACCATACAATCTGCAATCAGATCTGTCCAATTCACAAATGCATCATTCAGACGCTTTATAAACCAAAACTGACTTAATCAGTTTCACATTCTTAAGATTTTATTCCAATCTATTTAATGTGTCCTTTAGTTTGTCCACTCGTCGTTTATACTTTTAGGGTTTTTTGTATTACAGGGAGGGTCATATATGCTGTGGAGGGTTTGAGAAGATTCTGGAGACCATTGTAGAGAAGCGAATGGATGAGATGGAGAGAAGATTAAAGGAACATCTGGATTTGCGTCTGGATGCTCTTCAGCAGAGACTGGAGATCACACTTCAGCAGGCGCTCTCTCATAAGCAGCACCAGTAAACAACATCCACCAACACACAGGACTAACCTGAACACTTTTAGCAAGATCTCCTCTCTGAGCTTTACTTCACTGACAACTGTATTATTCTGTATAGTTACATCTAATTCATGTCATCCATCCCTTTATAAGAAAAAATGGTTCTAATATTTTTGTTTTGCCAGCAATCTCTTCTGCTTTGTATGGAAGTGTTTTACAGTTTCTAGAGACTGTACTGACTTGGTTTATGTGGTAATTAACAGCTTGACAAGTCTGTTCACTTACAGTATCAGATGAGCTTCACAAATCACCACTACTTGTGAAACTGTTCTTAATAATTTAATAAATTATTTAATCTGAAAGATACTACAGACAACGGATGTAATGACAGTGTGAAGTATTTTTCATTGTTAACTGAATTTGTGTTAATGATGTTCATATGTTTACTCTTCATACTGGAGAACTAAGGACAAAAAAAAGAAAACAATATTAAAATAATGTTTATACTAAAGAATAATATGTATCCAGTGAACTTGTCATGTTTTTATCCTATCAAATCTTGGTATATCACGTTGTGTGATTTATTGAAAGACTCTCCTCGCCCTATATGTTTTAACATGAACATACTGTGGTAAAATGGCTTCCTGTTCTTGGCTGTGACAATACAGTTTACTCAGGATTTTATCTCCTGGCATGACTGTTTGATAATGGAAAACATGGTAACTTTTGCTCAATATTCAAACAAGATTATAAAAAGGGACATAATTTCCATAAAATATTCAAAGGACAAAGACCCATGACTGGCGGATCAATGTGCTGTTTGTTTTCTCTCCAGTACAATACAGTAGGAAGAATCATTTGTGTAATGTCATTTTAAATAAACAGAATGAGTGTGTGTGTATATAAGGATGTTAACAGTTACAGGATGATTGACTGGCGGGTTTACGGTGACGGCGTGCGTGCATGTAACTATGCAACAGCGCAATTTCATGGCCTGGTACTATGTCCTTAAGCTTGCTTACTCTTCTGTTACACGCTCCAAAGTATCTACTGTACATTTTCTTCACAAAAAGAGTAAATACTCCTAGGGTTAGTATAAATAGAGGAACTGGGATATAAACATTCACTAAACCATAAGTTAAATTCAGTTCAATACTGTCCCTAATGGGACAATTTGTCTTGAACCCTGGAGCCCGTATATACAAATACTGATCAGCATTACATTACATTACATAATAAAAAGACTGCATTAATTTTTGTACAATGTAAAAAGAATCGGGGAACTAACACAGCCTTGTGGAACACCTGTACTTGTTCTTCTAACCTCCGATATACTGTGGTTAATCTTGACCTGCTGCCTTCGATTAGTTAAAAACAAATGATACCATTTGAATAAAAAGGGTTTTGCTCACAACTGTACCAGATTTTTAATCAAACAGTGGTTTAAATGCATCAAAAGCCCAACTGCAGTAAAATCAACGAATATCAACCGTTACAGCTCAAATTGCATTTTTTTTTTTTTTACAGAATAATCATAATTAGCATTTTGAGAAAAATACAAGTTTCATATTTTTTTTCTTCTAAACCAGGTACACTTGCCTCATAGACTTTGATTGTATATTTTACTACAAACATGTTTTGCATTATTGAAATTCATATAATCCCCGAAAACTCCAATGCGATAGGTCTATAAACCTCTACTTTCCCTCAGATGCTTCTTCTGACCTCTCTTGTTCACCTCATCTTTTCTCAGTAGTTCATAAAATTTTAGTTTTCTCAAAGCCTGCATTGGGGAAAACCACGTCTACCTTTTTTACAACTCTCTCATGCATCCTATGAACATGAACTTGCTATTTTTGGTAGTCACCCATCAAACATGAAGGAGAGCTGCATCACTCAGGGGCAGCAAAGAAAACACAGCTGAATGAACAAACTGCATGAATCAGTGAGGAAATGAACCAAAAGCACTACAAATTAGCCCCTTTGAGTAACTTTCCACCATTCCCATGTTGGCATTTTGACCCTGGACTTGTCATGTGAGACTCTACGCAGATTGACATGCTTGTCTACTGTCTTCACCACAGTGATGTTCATTGAGTAGATTTGTTCAGTGAGCTGTTGTCTTATGACCGAGAGGGACGTCCACTTCAGAAAGGGTTTTGTAACCACGGAGAAGTGGGTCAGCAATGGAGGTGGTACCGATGATGAATAGAGCTATTTTTGTGCAGATACCCTCACCAATATCCCCACGGACCAGAGTCAAACCGGCCCAACTGAAACAACAAAGATGTGCTGCCACCACACTTCATGCAAGCACTTATGGACTGAACACAAGTAAACAGCCTTAAAGTCAGCTTGATATAATCCTTACTCTGTAGATCTATGTGCTAACATCAAACGCATATAAAAAATAATGCAGAGCATAAATAAATCCATAACATTGTGAAAAAAAATATATATATATGATATTGGTGTTACTGCCTTGATTTAAACAGTAACAAATAACTAGTTCATCAAAAATGTCATCGTTTCCTGACACATAAATGTGTATAAATAAAAATCAGGTTTTCATGAATATTGTTGAGGACAGTTATGTCAGTTATGAGCAGGAGGAAAAAAGATGCGACAAAATAGCAGCGTCAAATTTAAAGGGGACATAGGGTGCCCATTTTCCACAAGTTGATATGATTCTTTAGGGTCTTAATGAAACATCTGTAACATAGTTCGGTTAAAATTTCTCAATGATAGTGTAAAAAATACCCTTTTCCCCTGTCAAAAACGGCTCTTTTCAGAGCACACAGTTTTTTTTAGCATTTTCCTTTAAATGTTAATGAGCTATACTGACCCCGCCCCTCTCTTCCAAGCTGCTCTGTGAGGGACTGTTTACTTCAGCATTCATTGTGAAACTTGCTAATTAGGAAAGAAAAACGTACACTCACTTCTGTAGGTGAAGCTGGATCACAAAATGATTCACGCGAACATAGACATATTCGGGGGGCATTCTCTTCAGAAACAAATGTAACGTTAATCCACTGCGTCTTCAGCAGCTCAGATGTCGGGAGTAAACAACAGAACACCTCAATCACTTAGGAGACATTCTTGTCTACATCTACTCCAGCTGTGAAACAATGGTGGACTGATGACAGCTCACTAAGGTAAGACACCATCCCAGAAACGCCACTGTCAATCAAACTATTGTGGGAGGGGCCTGTTTTTATGACGCCACACATACAGGCATCTGATATCTGCTCGATTTGAGAAAGGGGTAAAGATTTAAGCAGATAAAAACACAAAACTTTTTATCATTTTAGGGTGGTTGTGTATACACACTGCCAACACACATTTCAGTTCAAACATCTTGTAAAAGTGCATGTAGCATCATATGACCCCTTTAAGACATGAATTGAAAGTACTTCATATTTTTTTACATTAAATTCTACTAAAAAATATAACTGTTTCATTCTACTTTTTGAACACTGTCTAAAGGGAAAAAAAAAGTTATTTTATTTAACTGACAGCTATTTTATCTTGTATTATCCTTTATAGTATGATGCTTTTTTTCTTGCAAAACGAAATTTTAATTGTCGTTTTAGGCAAACATATAATAATAATAATAAAAAAAAACGTTGAAAATCTAATAGAAGATTAAATTTGACGAACCCAAATTAGATTTTTCTCATTTCTTGTTTCTAAAACCAAATAAATTGTCATTTATATAATAAAAAAAGGGATTACATAAAAAAATATTGAAATTGCAGGGTACATCATAGTAGTATTTTCTGTATACATTTAATTTATTTGATTTATTTTTTGCTTATTTTAATTACAATAATTTTCATTGCTGTATTAGGGTTTTGTTTGTTTGCAAGATAATGTTCGTAACTGAAAGGATAGAAATAATTACCATCCAAAATCTCAAATATGAATCAGACATGTCGTCATGTCTTTAAAAGAAAGGCTGTAATGTTTCAATTGGGAGATTTTAAGATGTTTGACATAATAATTCTGAGAATTATTTAACCGTCAAACATTTGACAATATAGTCCCCACAGACAAATGCACTTACAACAAATATGTTTCATATTGTCAGTAAAATCATTTTATTTAATCTCTGACCTGAGATCGACCCAAGATTTAGTCAGTGGTCTCCAAGAGAAATTGAAGCTAATATGAGAGGAAATGAATGCAAAGCCCCCCCTGCAACTCAAGTCCAGAAGTCATCCTGCAAAGTGAAAAAGAAAAACTTCCCCTATTTTACCTTATGAATTTAATTCAATGCAGTGGATTAGACTCAGCTTGTGCAACTAATATGCCAAAAGAACATACAGAGTACAATTTGTTTTAGAGAGTATAATTTGCACATTATCACAATATGGAGTAAAACTTTTGTACCTTTTTACATAATGCCTGGACTCTTTAGTGTTCCTGCTTGTAAACACATCACATTGTGCCACCAGTAAATCAACAAATGAGAGCAGCATATCACAAGTCATCCTGAAAGTATTATAAAGCTTTCTATATATATATATATATATATATATATATATATATATATAAACGTATATGATTAAGAAAGTACCATCATAAATCTTTTTAGATTTATGATGGTATGATAAATTTATGTTTAGAGGCATATGGTGGACATTTGTGGATCTACACCTTTTGGTGGACATGGAACAGTTTTCCTATTGACACCCACCAAGCTTAATTTATTTGTTCACAGTAAAAGAAAAAAAAAATATTTACGTGTTTCTCAAACATATTCACACAATATGTTAAAGTGGGTTTTGAGATCATTTGTTATAGATATGACCCATATGTTCTAGAAGAACTCCAACGCTGAGCTCAGTGATGTGGCGTGAATTTGAATAAAGCTCTGCAGTATAATCAAATTCAGTGAGTTTATTATGTGTCCTTTGCTGTCCACACTGTTTCAGGCTTGTGAGGTGAAGCAGACTGAAGAATAATAAGTCTGATACGTAATGTATGAAACATTACGAATCATTAATGCTATGAAGTAAACATGTTATCTTAAAATGAAGCCAAGCATGACGTCCATTCATGAAAATATTACAATTCATTTCTGTATTGACATGACAAACTGGTTAAGATTTGATCAGACACAGCTGCGCAGCAGAATCCCTATGAAAACTTCTAATAAACTTCTCTAGAATTGTTAAAGGAACAGTTCACCCAAAAAATGAAAATGTGATGTTTATCTGCTTACCCCCAGGGCATCCAAGATGTAGGTCACTTTGTTTCTTCAGTAGAACACAAAGATTTTTAACTCAAATAGTTGCAGTCTGTTAGTCATATAATGGAAGTGAATAGGAATCATGGCTTTGATAGTCAAAAACACATACACAAACAAAACCAAATTAAACCCTGCAACGTGTGACAATACACTGATGTATAAAGACATGAAAATGAACAGTATCTATATAGTTTTTTACCTCTGATTCACTGCAATGTCCAAACTGTCCTAAGCGCGTCATGAGCGTGTTTTTAACAGCCGGCGCATGACATGTCTTCTTCTTCTTCTTGCTTTACTCTGGATCCCTCACATCCAAGTCACCCCATCATCTGGCCGGCCTCAGAGCCGCAAACACCAGAACAGCAAGGCACAAGAACAGTTTCTTCCCCCAGGCAATCTACCTCATGAACAGTTAAATGTTCTCTACTTATGCTTATAAACGTGCAATACCCTTATATTTATTTGTTAACCCTCCATCCTAGAACATTCCTGCATCTCACTCAATCCTATTCCATTATCATTTATAGCACAATTGTTTATACACTTATTTATTTGTCAATTTGTAAATCTCTTTTTTTTTTTTTTTCTGTGTGTTGTTGTCTCTGTGTACTGGAAGCTTATGTCACTAAAACAAATTCCTTGTATGTGTAAGCATACTTGGCAATAAAGCTCTTTCTGATTCTGATTCTGATTCTGATTCCAGACATATAAGTGCATTTCCGCCAGCTATCTCTCAAATAGACCATTGCCACTCTATCTACAAACTCAATTAGGAGTGTCAATGGTCCATTTTGTTTGTGTTCCCCTGAAGAAACAAAGTCAAACAAAACATCTTGGATGCCCTGGGGGTATGCAGATAAACATCAAACTTTCATTTTTGGGTGAACTATCCCTTTAATAGAGCAGTTCTGGGCCCTCACTTCCTCAATATTCCCTGCTAGATTGTTTTCTTGCCAAGGAGCTGGTTAAATCTAGGATTGCATCACTCTAATCGACCTTGAAAAAGTTCTTGATGTTTCTGAATTCAAACAGTATGACACTGAAACGGTTTTAAAACGTTAACCATCTTTAATTTCATTTCTGAAATTGCCGTCTGACAAACACAGACACAAACATTTAAGGAAGATAGGTATTCCAAGATAACAGTCATGCTCTAATGGCCCACAATAATTTTTCAAATAACGTCAAGTCTGAGATCTGAGTGTAAATATAAAAAAAAAAAAAATGAAGAAATCTGAATAGAGACAAATTTTCGATACCTTGCTGATGTATACATAAGGATGAAATACACTGTAAGCTCTGTTCCAAAACCTGAACCGGCTGCCATGTAACCTTAAATGTGACCGATTTTTGTGACCGACATAGACAGCAACTCTGCACGTAATCTAACTCACAGGAGACTCACTGATTTCATAAGTTAGACGTTAGCATGTTGCTAAGCTAACAGCATAATACTCTACCCAGATAGCACACATTTCTCCAAGACATCTGTTTTCATATATTCTAAACCATAAACATCTTAAAAGACATTTCTGTCTTTTTTAATCTCTGACAGGAAACATTTTAGAGACAGACGTATAACAGTAAAAACAAGATGAAAAATGCACATCAAAAAGACATCTACACAGTATAAATGTGCTATCAGAGTAACCCTTTACGAAGACCAAAATAATCCCGGTTATCGAAGTTAAACCACATATAAACCATGGTTTTGCTACAAGAAGCATAGTCTAACCATGGTATTTGTAGTAAACTATGGTTATAAAAATGGCAATCAAGCCACCAAAAAAATTGTTATATGACAAAACCATGGTTAATTTTCGTAATTTTCATACAAATAAATTGCACACATAAAATTGGGTAAAACAATTACTTTTAATTAGACTGAATTGTTTTAGTAGATAGTTTTCAGTAATGAATACAATATAAGATTATAATCAACATTTAACTTCTTTTCACCATCTTGAATGGAATCATTCCGCTCATCACAATATCCTCCTGCCTTGGCTGCTTACTAGGTTTTGGAAGAGAGAAATTATATAAATTTCAGAGTGTTATAGTGAACTAGCCAGTGCTAAATTCTGATATTTATTTACAAAGGGCTCATTCTAAGATGGTTTATTGATGAATAAACAGAAAATAACATGGGGGATATGGGGAGAAAGTGAGAAAGGACTTTTCATGTTCTAAGCTGGGAACGATATTCATGTCGGATGATGGTTGGACTGGAAAGTATTCACTAAGTTTCTAGAATGAGTGTGGCTCCGGAAACACTCAGTAAAAGTCTGAGAACCAGCTCATAGGTGAGCATGAGGGAGGTCAAGGGTCAATCTCCTCAGGAATGATTGTGAGGATGACGTCTTCATTGCCACGTCGTACCACTGTTCTCAGACTGTCGTCTTTCTTGATGGCTGTACTGACGTCACTTGCTGATGTAATCCTCTGACCGTTAATGCTGATTATGACGTCACTCTCTTTCAGACCGCCACTAGCATCCAAAACAGAAAGCAGTTAAAACAAGACTCATTTTAACTTAGAAAACACCCTTTTGAAAACTTTATTTTTAAGAGTGTTTATATTGCTGCAGTTTGTCAGTAGGAAATATCAGTTCACATTTCCAAACATTCCTTTTGCCATTAATTGTAATGATCTAATGAGATTTTGTTGTGCATAAGGAGTCTGACAACAGCCAGTGCTCCACACAGAGATCCGATCTCACCATCATCCAGTCTGTCTGGAATAACATAAAGAAACAGAACAGACTAAATCCTGAAGAACCGTGGAGATATCTTCAAAACACTTCAAACACAAAAAACTATCTGCAAAGCTACCTGAAAAACTATGTGCAAGTGTACCTAAAGTTGATTTACACGCGTAGGGTGGTCACACTTTTTGATTCAGTTAATAGAAGTTAAAGCTGCAGTTTGTAACTTTTGTAAACCTGTCATTATGTCCCGAGACTCCCGAGAGTAGAATATGAGACAGATAATCTGTGAAAAAAATCAAGCTCCTCTGGCTCCTCCCAGTGGTCCTAGAAATACACCGCTCCCGGTAAGAAACAACCAATCAGAGCTGCGGTCCATAACTTTTTTTGTGTTCAAGATTTACAAAATGTATATAATAACCGAGAACACCATAAATCCATTTTCCAAACCGTGTTTTTAGCCTGTCCTAAATCACTAGGGTGCACCTATAATAAGTGTTTATATTCAGACTATTTTAGATTGCTTCGGGGGTACCGCGGCGGAGTAACCCAGTACCTTTGTGATTCTTCATAGACATGAACAGAGAGAAGTAGTTCCGGCTACGATGTTCTTCCGCAAGACGCAAGCAGTTCTGTTTATTAACCGCTAGAGCGTCAAAAGTTACCGACTGCAGCTTTAATTGATAAACACAATGTATTTAAGACATTATTTTTGAAAGCATGCTCACTTTACAGCATGTTTACACTAGTGCTTAAAACTTTTCACAGTATTGTAGCCCTGTAGGAGGGTTTCTTCAAGTGTTTTGTAGACATTGCCACAGTTCTTCTGGATTTGTTCTGTCTTAGTTTGTTCTGATTCTTCATGTAATTCCAGGCAGACTGGATGATGAAGGTGAGATCAGATCTTTGTTGTTGAGCACAAGTATAGCTCAAATACATTTAGACTTATTGTAAGTCTAAGTCAAGTATACTTAAATGTCATTTTAAGTATAGTTCCGAGGAGTATATAAAAAGTAAACTAAAAGCATACTTTCCTATTTTTAGTTTAAAAGAAGTATACTTATAGTACACTTGAATAAACTTCTTTTTTGTAAGGGATGTACATTTACAAAAATAAAAATAAAAAAATAAAATCCTGTATGCTTCAGCATTCAACTCAATTTGCTCTAAATTGGCTGACCACAATGACAGGAAGTGGCCACTTATGTACTGCTAACATCATCTCATATAAGCTAAAATTGTGTGGACTACTTGTGAGTCAACGTTCACCCGCACACAATGAAATTTAATTTTAGCTATAAAAACTCTTAACTTCTAAGGGAAATGTAAAAAAAGAGAAAGCACTGCAGCCTCAGCAGAAAGATGACTATTTTGGAAAGGTCAAAGCGTTCAAACCGCTATGTATTCAAATAAAGCATCTATATGGTTAAAAGAGCATCAAATGTGACAATGCTGGACTGCGGCAAAAACAAAAAGAAAGAAAAACTGCACTTGTTTTTTTTTTATTTTATTTTTTTTACAAATTTCTATTATTTTTCCATCCCTCCAACCACCTGATTTCACTCTTGCATGCTACTCCACTTTTCGTGTTGAAGATGCTTGGTTAACTGGGGAATTCTAATGGCTACATGTGCTGGGCTACTTACACTTCAGCTGGTGTTTTCGGGATAACTTCAATGACATACGCTCCAGAGGTGACATCTGGGAAGTCACTCTGTTTTTCCTTTAGCTCTTTAGCAAGTCTGTGAGTGACAGATTCATAGTACAGACATAAATGACATGTTTTCTTGAATCTAGCTTCTGCTATGTATATGTATAATGGATAATACAATTTGAAATGATTTTTATTTCCATTATCACAAACACACTGCAGGATTAAGAAAATGCACTGCATTTGTGACTCACATTGGGGTTAATGTCATCATTCTTACACCGATATACTTCTTCTTTGTGGCTGTTTTTCCTGAAAACAAATATGACAGAGTTATTGATTGATACTATAAAAAATTATTATTGATTTATTCCAAACTTTTGATCAGCAGTGTAAGAGTTTCGGGATTAGCACATTTGAATCCTGACCTTTAGCCTGTCTGTCGTGAGACTCAGCCAGGAATTGTCGGATCTTGTCAGAAGGAATAGCGAAGGATATTCCTGCTGTCACCTTCAGCGTGTTGATTCCTATCACCTCACCATCCTACAGCAACAGACACAAGAGTGAAGACACAAGTATAAATGTGAACTCACACAAACACACGGCACATCTGCATGCACAGATGTCTTCCTGTCACGATGGGATGTTTCCGCCATTGATCATTATGCATGCACACATGTGTTTACGATAACGGCTGACTTAACACAGGGTCTGCCAACACATGTTTCTAGGCTCATAAAGACATGCTGTAGACATCAACCCTGGCTGCATTCTGTTACTCCTGTTAATTCACTAAAAACATAAGACTGTAGCTGGTTTCATTTTTTACGAACAAAGAAGACATCATAACAAAAAGCAAAAATCTTACCAGGTTCACCAGGGGCCCTCCTGAATTACCGTACTAAAACACAGAAAGAGTTTGTTTATGAAAAAATGTCTGATTCGTTTTTTCTCTTGATAATGCAACTGTCATATCTATTTATCTAAATGTAAATATCACGCTACATATCAGAGTACTATATTATATTTGTGCACTGTAAAATAGTTATTTCTATCATGATTTAGCCTTTGTCATTTACATTTTACTATTTTAAGGTTACAATTTTTTCCAGTGTATACAAAAATAATAGTAATAATAATAATATTATATATATATATATATATATATATATATATATATATATATATATATATATATATATATATATATATATATATATATATGTGGGTGTGTGTGTGGGGGCGTCGGACTGGGGGTAAAACCAGTACTGATTACCAGGGCCCCAAAGGAAGAGAGGGCCCTCGAAAAGTCTGAAATATATATTTTCAAGGGATTGGGGGGCCCATTAGGACTGCCTATGCATAGGGCCCGGGATTTTGTGCAGCACCCCTGTGTGTGTGTGTGGGTGTGTGTAAATTATCCACTGAAAAACTGATTTTATTCAAGTCACATATTGTATTGTTTTAGGGGCCGTTCACATATCGAGTCTTTTGCGCGCGCAAGTTCATTATTTCCAATGTAGGCACGCGGCATGCGCTCTCAAAAGGGGCCATTCACATATCGCGCCTAAAAACGCGTGGAAAACGCTATGCGTGACGTTTTCTCTTTCTTTCCAAAGCGCTCGGACAGTTGCGCCCCTGAGGCGTCTGCCTTTGCTAAGCAACAATGACGTGCTCTCTCCATAAAGACGCAGAAATTTCAGCAAAATGCCAATCCATATACAGCTATGATCAGCAGTTCCTTCATCTTAGCTGAGCTTTCAACATTGTTACGGGAAAGGATGAAGCTGATTGGTTAGTTTTTGTCACATGACTCGCGGTGCGCTTGCGACATTCTGAAAAGTTGAGATGTTTTTAATTCGATATGCTGCGGACGCGCCTGGAAAAAGCGGGTGCATCGCACCGCGTGTGTGAACGGCCCCTTATAGTCGAAATGATGGTAGAAATAACTCTTTCACAGAGAATGCTTAAAAATTTTTTTTTAAAAATGGTAACATCTAAATTAACCGGTTTTATTCAAAATTATTTGGTATGATTATCAGTGTGGGCTCACATTGATGATGGCATCTGTCTGGATGTAGTCCATGTCAGAGTTACGTAGGCCCAGCTCTTTGCCTCCTCTCTGGGTGGTGCTGACGATGCCTGTAGTCACTGTGTTCTGAAGGGAGAACGGACTGCCGATAGCGACCACAAACTCGCCTGGTCTCAGATCAGCTGACCGACCCAACAGCAGCACTGGTAGTTTCATCTGCAATATGAAATAAAATACAGCATGAGACTTTAACACCATCGGCCATTATCCATTCTTTAATTCAAGTTATATTTTTAAACCTGGATTATGGTAAGGCCTATAGATTTTCTAAAGAAGCAAGTATGTCCAATGAAATTAACTTAATTATATTAGTTTTATGTTACTTATTTCATCAAATAAATAAAACTATTAATATATATATATATATATATATATATATATATATATATATATATATATATATATATATATATATATATATATATATATATATATATATAGTTTTATTTATTTGACAATATATATATATGTATATATATATATATATGTTAAGAATAATTAATTAAAGGAATAGTTAACACAAAAACTAATATGTACTTATTCTTAGGTCATCCTAGATGAAGAAATGAACTCAAATACATCTTAGATGGCCTGAGTGGTGAGTACATTTTCAGCAAATCTTCATTTTTGGTGAACTATTCATGTTGAATGAATGAATGAATGAATGAATGAATAGCCCCTCTGTACATCTAAGAATTTCCCACAAGAAAACAAACAAATAAATAAAAAAACATTTTTTTTTTTCAGAAGAAATATCTGAGATTCAGGAGACCAAAGCAAAAGTTTCCATCTGATATCCATTTATTTTCATTGATGTGCTAATCTGGTTCATCTCACAACTGAAATTTTGTATGTAGGGAGATTCTTTATATAAGGAGTTTCTCTCCTATAGAGGAGGAATAATCTCTTGTAAGTGTATTGAGTGTATTTTCCTCAAGTGCTCTGTGGTATGGCAAGTTGAACTGACCATAAGACAGAAAAAGACACCCATAAAGCTTTCATCACCATACTACACAGCTGGTTTGAGGTTCTTCTGCTCAGCAGTTGGTTTTCTAAACATGAAGTCTGACATTGTGGCTAAATAACTCTACCTTTATCTCTATGTGCTGATTTTGATGCAATGTCTTGGCCTGTAAAGTGGTTTTAGCATTTATAGATGATCTTGCAGATAATGAAAGACTTAAGAGCCACATGAGAAAGCCACACACCTCAGCTGCTGAGACCTAAATCGGACCACAGCTTTCTGATGTTTAGATGAGGATGTGTCCTCCATGTTACTTCCTAACTTTCTAACTTTCTGCTAATCACGCACCAACAATGCACATGAACACACCGCTTTTTTAGACCAGCACAACAATGGGTGCACAAATGGGCTCAAATGCATTTGCTATTTAAACAACGTGGTAAAAAAAAAAGGACTAAAACTTTTTTTCTGTCTCGCCCTGTGCCTCATTGCACCGGCTGTATGATAGGGCCTTCAAAGTGAGACGTCCAATGAGTCACACTAAGTGCTTCAGTTTTATCTGAAATATATGAATGTGACAGCAGTTAACAAATTTGTCCCTTTAATCATAATTTGTGTGGAAAAGGAATAAAAGTTGTTGCTGTTTTACTGCCTCTAGTGTTCATTCATATCTACAGTATTGGTATGTTTTTAGAGATTTGCAGAAATGTCAGTAAATACATGTTTTCCAGTGAGCCTATATTGCTCTCTACTCTGTCAGTCATCATAGTTTTTGTGTAAAGGTACTTGGTTACAAAGTGACTGTAAGCCATCATAGTAACATACCTAATGTCCTAGGACAAGATCAAGTGAGTTTTAGAGATAACCACATCAATTTTTATGACTCTAGTAATATAATAATCTACAGTATGACGTCTAAGTAGAAAATGGGAAATGAGGAAAAAAAATTTCATTCTTTCCATTGTCCACCAATGCATGCACAAGATTGTGGGCTATCATAGGCAGGAAAAGATACATTTAGGCTGTGTTTACACTTGTATATAATTCGCTTGGTTCTTTTGGCCCAGACCACGTAATTCAGTCATTTTTACCACTGAACATAAAGATACCAAACAAATGACATACGGATACAGTTACAAACTGATTGGATAGCTTTTAAGATGTATATTTAGTGAAATTACCAAACGTCAAAACAGTGGCAGGAATTCCTCTGCTGCACACACAGAGATCTGCTGTAAGGAGACGGTAGATTTGACGGCTATACTGAACTGTAATGAGCTATACTGAGATCCAAAAATGAGAAGCATCAGGTATGCTTGAGCATTTTGTCCTTTTTAGCACAGCATGATATCATATCCGGTTTTTGGTTGGTTTAGATGTCTTTGGTCCGTGTTGTGTTCGTATTACAGTTGAACCACACCAGAGTCCATTTGGAACATATCTTTTGTTGTGCACCAGGTTTTGGCTGGCATTGTTCACTTATTCAAATGAACTGCATTAAAGGGGTGGTTGATTGCAATTTCACTTTTTTCAACATGAGTTAGTGTGTAATGTTGCTGTTTGAGCACAAACAATATCTGCAAAGTTGGAGCACTGAAAGTCCAATGCAAATGTAGATAGCGTCTTTTAAAATTTGGCCAGTTTAATGGCTGGTAAGGTACTACAGCGAGCTTCTTCCCAGATCTGTTACGTCACGAACACAGATAAACCCCGCCTTCAGGAACATGCAACAAATTATATTAAATATTTAAATAAACAGAATATCTGGTTCTGTGCAAAAGCAGAGCATGATGAGGTTATTTTTAATGAGTAATATAATTAATAATATAAGTGCATCTAATCAAGTCAATTAAGTTAGTTTTATGTGTGGAATTATTTGTAATGATAAGTCCTGGTTATGTACCAGACTGCATGTGAACTTATGGTTGTTTAGGGGAAAAAAATAATTAAATCAAAGAGCAATTAATGTCTGTGGTGGCCCCAGCTGTATGGTTAGATCCTCCCTTTTCAGTCTTGAGATTTTAACACCACTCCCCTTCTGGCAACAGGAAAAGAGGGAGGAAATGAAGAAAAAAATGCAATACAGAAAAGAGATTGCTCATATCACCAAGCTAGCCTTGGGTGGAATGTATCTGTTGAAACTCACAAAACATTTAAAGGTATATTCTGAAATAATATATATAGTTTGCCTGTACTTAAATATGATTTTTAAAGGATGTCCTTTTAAAGTCTCATATAGTAGTCTGTATCTGCATCTCTACTGGTATTTACAGCAGTCAGCTTGTAGCCTAAGGATAATTCCAGATGCTGGAATAGAAATGATGGTATTCTTATTAAGGGAAGAGGAGATTTGACAGAAATGATGGAATGACATTTGGGAAACATGTTATCTGTGTGCTAAGTCCACCATCACTATTACTTCTGCTTATACTTTGGCTTAGTGTTTTGAATAAAGCCCAAACCTAAAGTACTGAACCTTTTTCATGTTACTCAAATCACACAGCTGATTAAGTCAGGAGGTGCTATCTGCTTTATTATGGTGGCAAAAACAGTTTCGGGGAACTGGGAACTGCAGGAGGTTTGATGTAAAGCTATTAATTAACAGAATCAAATGCAAAAAAAAAATAAAAAAAATAAAATATTAAAAATAAAACTGAAATTGTATTTTCAGTAATTTACCTTGTAGAGTAAAATAAAATAATTATAACGATCAATTATATAGATATTTTTATTTTACAGAACACCAGTAGTATATTTCTGTCTACATTATTTCTATCATTGGAGTTAAAATAATAATATTATTTTTTTATTATAATATTATTGTCACACGACTGCTGAAAGGAAGATGAAGGCACAATGAAGAAAATAGAACATCAACCTCGCACCGTAGAAGGACGAACAAAGGAGGGAGGGAGGGAGACAGTTTGGGAGGAGGATGAGGTGGAGATAACTAGGGTGGATATGATGGAGGGAGAAGCCAGGGAGGAGGAAGGGATGATGACTCCAGGGGGCAATGGCGGGTCAATGACTGAGCAAGGTGGAGCTGGAGGGCCAAGGGAGCCTGGCAGAGCTGGTGGACTGATGGGCCACAGTAGAGAAGAGGGAGCTAAGAACCATGGTAGAGCCGTTCGATCGACAAGCTGAGGAAGAGTCTAGGACTTAGAAGCTGGTGGCATAGACAAGTGATCTTCCAGACACAACAACACGGCGAACCCACATCACCGATGGTGGGCTAAGGGTGAGCTGTGGGGCTAACAGAATGCAGTGGGGCAGAAGATGACAGAATAATTAGAGGAGGTGGGAGAGGGAGACTGGGTGGGAGTTCATGACAGTCTGGGGTTTCTGGAACAGTGTGTGCTGCCCACACACACCATATGGCCACTCCCAACATCGGGAGCGCTAGGGACAGTGGAACTACCTCCATGGTCGAGACAAGACAGACAGATAGCACAGGGCAGGCAGATGGGGCAGACTGATGGTATAGAAGATTCACAGGATGATGGAAGAAGAGGTGACTAATCACAACATAAATCCATATTTCCCTCTGAGTCCAGCTCTAGCTTATGGTTGGTACGGTTGGTGATCTCCACAAAGACCATCATGTGGAACTCAAGAGGTAGATCCCCCTGCTCCTGAATTTGGGATGGTGGGTCATAGCTAACAAAAGTAAAACTTTCAAAAATGGAAAATAATCAGGGGGTAAACAATGCCACTTGATTTTTGGTCTGGTATTCTGTTACACGACTGCTGCAAGGATGATGAAGGCATGATGAAGATAATAGAAACAAATCCTTTTAATGATAATCCACAAGATGAAGAAGGTCTCTGTAACAATGTTCTTTCATGGGAAGAAGGAGGCAAGAACCAACGGACAATCAAATAAGACTTTAATCAAAGTAAACACAAAAAAGCGCAGCAGCCCCTCATGGACGACTGCCACGCACAAACAAAATCAAAACACAAAATAAATCCCAGGCCTGGTCCTCTCTCGTCCTTCACTGTCGTCGCTCCTGTTTTATCGTGGGACTCGCTCCGTTCCCACGGCTCTTGGCCCTGCCCCACTCATCACATACCCCCCTCGCAGGACGGGGGGTACTCCTGAGACTGCGCTCTACTCCCCCCCTGGGGGGGACCGCTCACGGTGACCTGAGGGAACTTGGGGGTAGGTCAGACGAGAAGAGAGAAAAGGAGATGGAAGAATGAGGAGCGACAGAGATGAGAGAGGGGAGAGAGGGCGACCGGCAACTCACTCCAGCCCACCGCCTCCAGCTTCCACGGAGCCAGACTGCTACGCCTGCTCGATGGCACCGCGGGTTCACCCCAGTGGCGAGGGATCTTCGGCAGAGCGTCCCTACTTCCTCCCAGGTTTCGGCACCAATGTAACAATGTTAAAACTCCATGATCACGGGAAGAAGGATGCGGGAACCGGCAGACAATCAAAATGACTTTAATAATAAAATAAAGACAAAACAGACAAAATCAAAATGCTAAATAAATCCAGGCCTGGTCCTCTCTCGTCCTTCACTGTCGTCGCTCCTGTTTTATATCCTTCTATCTCCTCCGTGGGACTCGAGACCGGTGGGTCGAGCTGGTGTCGCTCATTTCCAATCACTCCACTCGTTCCGTTCCCATGGCTCTCAGCCCCGCCCCACTCATCACAGTCTCACACACAAGGGTAACATCCAACAATACCGGACAACATAAGGAACAGAACAGTGAGTACTTCAGGTATATATTACACACCTAAGGGGTTCGGGTGATAGAACAAATTTGGGAAGTATGATGGATAAGTAAAAATATAAAGAAAAATATATATTATTACATTTAAATTAACAACAAATCAAATCCAAAATAAAATTAAGTGTGCAGCATATACAAAAAAAATAAAAAATAAAAAAAATAATAGTATCTTAAAGGAACACTCCGAATTTTTGGGACTTTAGCTTATTCACAGTATCCTCCAGAGTTAGATAAGTCCATACATACCTTTTTCATTTCTGTGCGTTCTGTAAGTGTTATTTGACGCACCCACCGCTAGCCTAGCTTAGCACAAAGACTGGATGTAAATGGATACTGTTAGCATAGTAATCCCAATAAGTGACAAAATAATGCAAACATTTTCCTATTTCCATGTTGTGATCTGTATAGTCACAGCGTGTACAAATAACAAGGCTATATGAGACAGAGGCCATTTTTAATCGTATAAATACTGGGAACTATATTCTCACTAGCCGTAGGAGCACAGCTAATGTTACTCGGGCGGAGTGGCTACTCGGGCAGAGTGATTAGCGCAGCACACGAGACGCGCTGTTGATGGTTCCGTAAACAAAACAAGTGACTAGCTAGACGTGACTCGTGATCATGGCTGACTTTGAGGAATTGTCAGACTCAGAGGAATTTTACTGTGTTTCAAACCAAGATCCAGAATCATATAGTTTTGAGCTAGAATATACAGACGAGGAGTTACAGACTTTGGAAGCTGTAAGACAAGATGTCGAAGGGAGAATCAGAACGAACACAGACTGGTGCTGTAAATGTGGAACGTGCCAATCTATGCCGACAGAACCGAGTGCCTTTGTTGTAATGAATGGGACCGGGTATTGCCATCAATGTCAAGGCTTGATGACAATCAAAATATTTGCGTGACTACCACGAAAGATTTCTCTGCCCTAAAACACCCGGCAGTTGTCGCTTTTTTTCCCCATTGTGACAAGATCAACTGGAAGAAACGCCCCATGCCGAGTGAACCTAATGGTCAGCTGTCCACCAAGTAAGTGATTTTGTTATAATGATCACGAGCAGTGTGTTCATGACAACACAATAATAACAATAAAGGGGATACACGGAGCCCCTATTCACGTAATAGTGTCACTACTAATGTTATATTACATTAGCATGGCACAGTTACAGTATGGCTAATGTTAGTCATCTCAAAACATAACGGAACACTTACCGCAGCAACAGGTGATCCAATTTGTCCTGTCTGGATTGCTGCATCCTTTAGCACATCTTTCATGGTCCGTGTGGCAACATGCATTTTTTTCAAAATAGTCATCCACAGTAAAATGTTCAGAGCGAACGAAATACTTCGTGATGGTGTTTACAGGTGTGTTTGGAACAAGTAGCCATCGAATCATCAGGTCAGCGTTTTTGGTTGGAATTCTATGAAACATCATAGTATTACCTGGTCTCCCCTGTTTATTGTCGCAGCTCTTTACAATACAGCAAACACCCATGATTGTACACTATAAATGTACTATCTAGTAATTGATGACTCTATTACTCCAACTCTGAGCGAACACTCTGCTCCTCACCACTGCACGTCTCGGGTGCTGCGCTAATCACTCCGCCCAAGTAGCCACTCCGCCCGAGTAACGTTAGCTGTGCTCCTACACCTAGTGAGAATATAGTTCCCAGCATTTATACAATTAAAAATGGTCTCTGTCTCATATAGCCTTGTTATTTGTTCACACTGTGATTATACAGATCACAACATGTAAATAGGAAAATCTTTACATTATTTTGTCACTTATTGGGATTACTATGCTAACAGTATCCATTTACATACAGTCTTTGTGCTAAGCTAGGCTAGCGGGGGGTGCCTCAAATAACACTTACAGAACGCACAGAAATGAAAAAGGTATGTATGGACTTATCTAACTCTGGGGGAAACTGTGAATAAGCTTAAGTCCCAAAAAGTCGGAGTGTTCCTTTAAGGGCTAACTGAAAACCTAACAGAGGATACAGGAGGACAGATAAGAGAAACAAGCCCATATTTTTTAAAACATAGTGGAAGGAATATGGGAGAATGCTTGCTGAGCATTAGGCGGCCTTGTTTGTAGATGCACAATATTTAGCTAAAGATAACACACTACTGTTATATCCCTTCACTCAATCCCACAACCTCCAACTGCATCTGACAGCCTACAATCATGCTCAAAGGCAGCTGGCTTGCATCCTGCACCAAATTAGTTATTTTTGCTAAGTTTAGTCTTCAAAATACACGTGCGGTTGTTTTTAAAACAACATATGTGACCCTGGACCACAAAACCAGTTTTAAGTCACTGGGGTATATTTGTAGCAATAGCAAAAAATACATTGTATGGGTCAAAATCATTAGGATATCAAGTAAAGATCATGTTCCATGAAGACATTTTGTACATTTCCTACTGTAAATGTATTAAAACTTCATTTTTGATTAGTAATTTGCATTGCTAAGAACTTAATTTGGACAAATTTAAAGATGATTTTCTCAATATTTAGATTTTTTTGCACACTTAGATTCCAATTTTTTTAAATAGCTGTATCTCGGGCAAATATTGTCCTATCCTAACAAAACATACATACAACAATGGAAAGCTTATCTAGACATACAGGTATAAAATCTCAATTTTGAAAAATTTACCCTTGTGACTGGTTTTGTGGTCCAGGGACACATACATTTCAATTCAATTCAATTCATTAAATGTATCCCTTCTCTAGTTTCTCTGATACTGCAACCGTTTGAATTGTTTTCGAAAGGCATCATTTGACTCCTTTGATCTTCACTTTATTGCACCAGTGCAAAACAGAAAGAGAAGTTGTGTCATCCCCCTAAAGTAATAGTCTTGTAACAGCGTTCATACTTCTAACTTACTGTTTCAAAGGAAAATTGGTCAGTGAAGAAAATAAAACAATATTCATTAAATCATTTGATGGGGACTTTAATGATGAGGATTTGTTCCTCATTGCTCTTAAACGGTCAGGACTAAGCAGTCAGGACTTGAATTTCTCCATCAGCTTAAAATCTGACACTTTACTCTTTGATGAGTGGTCCTCAAAAAGTATTGGACAATGACATTTAGTTCTGATTGTACCAGATGAAGAGCTGAACTGCGCAAACTGGTGAAAGGTGATCAGGGGGTCATATGGGGTCAGCAAATGACGGTCAAGGGCTCCTTGTGAAATTCAGAGATTTGGAATGTGTCAATAAGGTGTAGAATCATGTCTATTTTTTATCATTTAAATGTATAAAATATTAAATCATTATGTAAATATGACTGTATCATTTATTGTTTTACATTTATTGCAATTTATTCCTTATTTTTATATTTATAAAGTATTTTATATAGTATAGGCATACAACTCTGCATATTTTGACAATAATATAATGTTTGAATAAACAAAACATTTCTAGTCTTAAAATTTAAGTTTTACTCCCTTAATAATATCTACAATTCTGTTTGATGTGTACAATTTATATTAATATTTACATGTATTATATTGAATTTTTAAGTATTTTATTCATTATTTTTTACATTTAATATTTATATAGAATTTTATACAAGCATTAGATTTTAGAAACTTTGAGACTAATATATTGTTTGAATAAAAAAAAATTATTTAACTTGCATAATAATAGCTACAATTCATCTAGAGGCATACAATTTATTATCATTTATTTACTCTTTACATGCATTGGATTTCATTCATTATATTTTATATTGAATATCTATATATAATTTACATTATATTTTTCATTTATTTCAATTATTGTACTTTATTTATTGTTTTTCTGTTGATTTTTTTAAATCCAAATATTCCATTTGAAGTGTTTGACAAGCAATATTATTTTAGTTTAATTTCCCATCAATCAGCTATAACCAAAACATAATGTTCACTGATCATCCTAACGGGTAATTTAATCAGCTTCTGCTGTCTGTAAGAGTGGAAGCGGATTTGACGACTTTTTCATTAAATCCCTCTAATCTCTTTACAAGTGGATCATTGAAGTGAATTTAGAAAATGCTCTGAGAAAAGAAAACGAACAACCCCTGCCAGATCCACAGAGATGAATTATCCCAACTGATGAGTCAGATTTTACAGGACTGTTTCCACAGGGCAAAACAACTGGCCTGATTTCTGACAACTCTGCCTCCATGTAGGTCCAATCTGAACTGATGTTTTTCTCTTGAGTATCAAAGCTGAAACTTTAGCCCATGACTCAGTTTGCTCAGCAGACTCAAGATGTTCCATTTAGAAAGGGGTTACTGGGAATTGCTGCATATCTAAATACAAGATTGTTTTCTTTAACCCTTGTACTGTGTTAACATTCTGGACACAACTGTCAAACATGACCTAGATCTAATTGGAATTATTATAGTTTGCCAAATATAAGTACAAAAAATTTAATAAAAGTGTCTGCCAAATGCATAAATGAGGATACAGAGAAACTGACATATCAAAATTAATTTTTTAATTCTTATTTTGGGTCTGTACATCTTCCTTTACCATTAAATGTGATTTAACAGTACTGCCCCTTAGCAGTAGCAAATGTGTTCTAAGCCAGTTCAATTCCATACTAAATTTCCATAAAACGTTTGATTTCATGGGGTCCTTAAAGCTATTTGCCTTGAACCATAGCTGTATATGACCAAGTATATGCTGTCTGAAAGCATCCTGGGGATATAAGACTACTTGTTTTCAATGTTGAAGAAGTTCTCTCAGCCCACCCATAAAGATGATGGGATAACCATCCATATTGTATGGATGTTATTGTAATGGCATTCTTCCTGTCTTAGTGCGATCTGAAAAAACATAATTTTAGCATGGCCTCATTGGTTATATTGGTTAAAAAATGGCTATAAACAACTATGCAATATCCTCTCCTGATCCAGTCTACATGCATAAACACATATTGGATGAGACAACCTTTCTGTAAATAATTCAATTGTTTTGAAAAGGATTTTGAGTCAAAGGACACATGATATGGATTGAGAGCAAAACTTCCATCTAGAGCAAATCAATCCCAGCTGAGCCCTTTAAAACTCCCATGTTCTGCCAAAAAGAACAGGAATCTTCGACTGGCTCTTCCTGTTTCTCAGCAACCGTAAATCAGATCCCATTGGGCTGGTGTTTCCAAAGTCACAGTCATCCTTGAGTGGGTCAAACTCACAGTTTAGAAATTTCTGACTGTATATGGACAGACTGTTTTCCCCAAATATTAGCATTTAGCATCACTTTATCAATTTAAATGAAAAGCCAGGCATCACTCTAATACAATAGATGTCAGAATTTATCACTCTGAATGGCAGAAATATTTGTCTTTGCAATAAGGGGTCTGACCCAATTTTGGTGCCTTGCCCCTTCATGGAAGAACTCAGCAAGACTGCTTTCTTGGAAGACAAGACTAAACCCTTTCAAATATGTGCTGAAACAACCAAGGATGAATGATGACTGCATGTCTGCCAGACTTTGTCTCCCAAACACTCCCCAAAGGATGCCAAGACTCCTTGTATGTCTTTCAACTGGCATCGATCAGCTTTGAGTGCAAAACCGCCAGCACTGATGTTCGCAGACTAGCTTTACGGTATGCATTAACCACGGGAAAAGTAAACACACAAAAATAATTAAATCCAGCTGCAGTTTACCCAAGAAATATTTACCCTCATTTGTATGAGCAACTGAATGTCAACAGTGAGACTTTGAAGGGCTCGCTTTTATTGCTCTGATGAGTGAGGAAGATGTGTCCGAGCAAGACTTCTGCACTACACGGATCTTAACCAATTCCTGACCCAGATTTTATGAGACATGTGTCCTCAAATTCAGATTTCCACTAATGGGGCCTGTTTACATCTGTGAAGAACATAAGGTATAACAGTACCAGGGTAGCATGTTGGTGTTGCAAATGAGCAATGATAATCTTCAGATGATCTTTTCAGTGCATTGACATTAATAACTTGTTATTGACTGGAATCTTGCAATCAGGGCTTTCCAAATTACTTTTAAGGGGAATTCCAGACAGAACAATTGGTCCACACTTTAAATGTGATGCTATAATACAATAAAATGGATAGATCTGAGATCTTTTCTGAGAATTAACTCCAATGCAATGACTTTTAATTAATAGGAGTGGAAGTGGTTTTTATCTTAATTAAAAAACAAAGGCCCAGACTTGTAGCTCAGGGTTTTTTCTACACCAACAAAAATTCAAAATGTAGATTTTATATTTCTGTGGCAGTCTGAGATTCAGTGGTATCCATAATCCATCTTTAAATTCTATCAAAATCCCTTTCAAGGCAGATCAATTCACTTAGTGGCCATCCATTCCATTAGTGGAACATATGCAAGGACAGGTTCCAAACTTATATTTCCATTCCGTATTTCAAGGAATAGAATTCTAGTCAGCTATCAAATCTGACATATAATGGTAAACTCTTAAGTTACACATATTTCAAGCTGGTCCAGCCAATGTGCATATGCAGTAGAGAGAAAAGGTTGAATTCAAGTGTCAAATAAAGACCAGATTTTTATCAACTGGCAATTTTATTTGGATTTATTTAACTAGAGCCTCCATATTGAAAATTCTAATTGATTTTATTCATTGTAACACTAGACTTGGTCTCTGACTCTATGGAAGAATGTGCAAGTGGTACCTGCCCCTATAGAAAACAAGAATACTAAGGTGTTTGTTTGGCTGAGAGTTGCAAAGTGGTTGTAAAGGTGTTCTGATCATCATTATTAAGTTTTAGTTTTATAATCATAATCATAATACTACACATTTAAAAACCAACCAAAGACATTGGGAAATATATAGTGGCAACTGATATTTATATGCATTTTATGTAAGTAGTCTGTCATTCTAAGTGTACTTTTGGCCATATAAATATCAGCAACTGCATTCAATTGCATATTTTTTCTCAGTTAATTTGAATAATTAATGTTTTGCACGTTCGTGATTCTTGAGTGCAACAATGCATCATTGATATTGAAGAAATCCGTAAACCAGAACTTGCATGAATTCACTAACAACCATCTAATAGATATATCTATTTCATCTACGAGCAATTTGTTTGGTGAACAAAAGAACAGCTGTTAAATAAAGACAGCTCTGTATTCACAGACCTAGAGTGGAAATGTATTCCGACACACACTTCCTCTTGCCAAAGCTTGCATTGTGACCCAGATTTTATAGACAGTAGATATGCACATTCTCTTAAACATTCCCCCACGTACACTGATGTTTCAGAAGGATCAAGAACCAGATCTGAATGCAGTTGACTCTGTGTTGTTAGTCATCCTTCCCAGATATTTCCCCTCACCTCTCTCACCCTGATGTGGCCTGTCGAGACCTGTCTATAACATTTACGTGACACAAACTGGAACTCAAAGAGTAACATGCTCTACTGGCATCTGTTTTCCTCTGCATCTCTGTAGGATATGCTTTTCTCATCCAAGGTTAGGTCTGTCTCTTAGCAGCAGCAGGGCCATGATTCTTGGACATCCATCACAGTTAATGTGCTACGCACAGCAAAAATAGGTGAAGCACTTAACTATACTTGCAGTGCTGCTTCTGTGACGCTGCTACAAAGTCTCTCAGTGCTTATGAATGCAGCCTGAATGAATACTGCAAGGAATACTGCAACAGACATAGTGCATACTGTTGGCTGCTTCAATGCAGATGCAAGATACAGGTCTAAGTGCATTACATCCAACATGCGGTCTAAAACAAGGTCATCAAGTCCATCAAACTGCTTTTGGAATGTGAAATGTTGTTGGTTTAGGCTGCAATGTTCTCTCTGATTTGAGGAATTTGGTGGGAATAAGAAAACAAGAAATCAGATTGGATCGAAAAGCGCAGTGAGCAACCCTGAGAAAGAACAGGTGTAAGTGCAGAAACTATGGCAGATTTGGTTTTCCAAAGATGGGATACATTGAGAGCCTTTTGACATCGTAAATAATCTGTAATGCGTTTGAAAGTGACTTCTGTCCAAAAATAACCAGACAAACAAGGTGGTCTCTGTAACGACCCTATAGCATATTTACATAAACAGCTTAAACCGTTCCCACGTCTGTTCTCTTATATAATTTTAAATATGAAGAGGAATTCTGACATGGAATTCTCAGTGGGGACAAGAGACCAAAATTGACTCACGCCTGGCATGAAAGTCAAGCTGAAAAGAATATGAGACAGTTTCTTTATATAAATAATTCACAGTGCGGCAGTGACTAAGCAGAACCTGAGCCAGAGAGTCCGGGGAGGAATTACAGAGACGTGGCACTGCTGTCTGCCAGCACAAGAGCCAGTAACTGTTACCAAACCCTGACAAACAGTATCACCATGTATATTGTTAAGTACATCCAGTGTCATTTGTGGTCATAAACTTTCTGAGTCAGTGCTGCCTTGGTCTTTTTTTAGTGCAATGCAGTCTTTAGTCTTTATATTTTTAAGAAAATAAATTAATAAATCTGAATTATATAAATACATTTGCCATTTTAAACCACTGCACTATTACCTGAAGAGATGACATGACAATTTTAACATATTTCTTAAAACTTTACTTTAATCCTGTATATACTGCACATTATGAAATTGATAGTTTTGGTCCTGGGTGCTGATTGGTCAGTACAGCATTCCAGTCGTACTTAAATATACTACATATTTACACCTACTGACATGAAACCAGCTACTGTGGACCTCTCTGTGCAGCACTGAGAAAGGCCACTGTTACTGTATATCTTCTAGTGGAAGTATGCCACTTCATGAATGTTAAAAGAAAATTTGCATCTGTAATCTTTTTTATTCAGCAGCTGCTTTATGAAAGCATTAAGGCACGTGATCTGTCTTTCTTCATGATACAGAAGTGTCTTCCTTTAAAACAGGGTCATTATACTCAGAGCATATTACTGGCCACTTCTGTGCTTACGCTTGTTTCACACATACTCCGTCTACAGTGCGTATGCGTTGCATATTTTTTTTACACACCCATGTTAACGGATTCCAGCGTTCACACTGCACCCGGTGGCGGTCCGTCAGAGCGTTGCAGGAGCAGTGCATCTGCAGCAGTGCAGTGATGGTTTACATACCGAGTCTATTTTTGCTGTGCTGCACGTGCTGAATTAAAGTGACAGTCCATTGTTTGCGGTAAAAAATTAACACGGAAATGCAATAATTTCACAATACATTTATGTATAAAATTAAAGCCTACTGTGTTTTGCCATCAACATATGGCTTTTTGGCTAGGTTAAAACAAGAAAAAGAGCACCTTTAGATTAACAAGGCAACATATGCACTTTTATCAAGGCAGAAAAACAAAGTTCCTTAAGACCTGTGGGATTGCCTGTAATAAAGATTTAAATGCAAAAGGCACAATAGTCGACCGTTTCTGTCACGGGTGATTTTTAATTTTAGATGTTTGTTATAGCCTAACAAGAAAAGTAGGCTAATTGTTGTGTTTAAATGTGTTGCCGCTTGCTTGAGCAACTTATACAAACCTAGAACTGACGGAACTGCTGACGGAGTATGTGTAAAACAGGAGGGGGTAAAAATGGCATAAATTTAGTTAACAATTCATCGCTGAAGACGTCACATCATGGAAACAATCTCAGTTGCTAATTCAACAAGACTAAGCATGTTATCCATCTCGAAAGTGAATAACTGAACTTCCAAAACTAGTCTTCCAAGTCAGCATTCGGTCTGAAATGGAATCTCATAAGTGGAGTGCTCATCCGTGTACAGTATGTCACATAAATATGGTGTAGTCAAGTCATGTCAGAAATCCTATTTATAAGTTGAATGCATATGAACAGCAACACAAAGTCATAATTTGAACTGGGTTTACTCAACTTTCTTTAGGCCCAGGGTACCTTCATAAATTGCATAAAAGCAAAGCAAAAACATACTGTACCTGATGTGGATTCTTAAATCATCATTTTGTAGAAATGGAGTTAAAAACTGCTGATTTTTTGGTAGAAAAGGTACATCACCATTTTGCTCCAACCAAAGTGACCTGAATTCACCCAACTCATAAAGATATCATAAATGCATAAATATTCTCTTTTACAAAGTGCACAGCTATTTATTTCAATGGAGTTTGGCATTAGCTTATTGCTAAGCTAAATATGTGATACTCTAATAAGCGTTTCATTCATAGCACACACAATGGGATAAAACTCAATTGTCAACTATATTTTTGGTATTAAATATTATTTATTGAATTCACAATTTTCTTGCCTTATCCATCATGTAGGAAGAATTTTTCCACTGAGCTTTTGCTATGTATTATGGAATCGGTCTCTCCGAGAAGAATGCATCTAATTCTGCCTTAGAATTTGGACAAAAGAAGGTATGATGCCCTAAAACCCTACCTATACAGGCATCTCACTAGATTTTGGAACAGTTTGAGAGTTTTACTTTATATGCGATATAAAAACGTCTGGGTAGGTGCTTACCGGAGCGTCTATCTTGATTAGAGCAATGTCTGCTTTCTCATCTACATCTTTGATTTTGGCTTCATAGGTGGCGCCGGTCTTTAGTTCAACTGTCACCCGGTGTTTGTTGGCTACCACATGGGCATTGGTTACAATCAGGCCATCTTCAGACACCACGAAACCAGAGCCGCTGGCCACCGCCACTTCCCGCTTGGTGAACATCATTCTAAAAAAGAAAAGTGAAGAGGTTTTAGAAGATTACTCTTTATGAGCAAGCTTTTCATAAAGGAACAAGTCTACTTTCCACAGAGGAACAGCAAAGAATGATGGTTTCTCAACGTCCTTGACGTGACTATATCTTCCAGCTAGATTTGAGTCCAAGGAGAAACTTCTGACAAGTGATTTGTGGAACACATGACAGTTGTTCTCAAGATTTATTTATTTATTTATTTTCTTTAATAGACATTTTGCACAATTTCAACAGCTTAAAATTGGGGTTGGCTGTTTTCTACATTCCACAAAATATGTCTTATGCAATGATGAAGATATCATGATATTTAAGATCGATTAAGATCTATTAATATGTACACTCACTGGCCACTTTATTAGGTACACCATGCTAGTACTGGGTTGGACCTCCTTTTGCCTTCAGAACTCCCTTAATTCGTCGTGGCATAGATTCAACAAGGTTTTGGAAACATTCCTCAATGTGTCAATGTGGAGATTTTGGTCCACATTGACATGATAGCATCACACAGTTGCTGCAGATTTGTCGGCTGCACATCCATGATACAATATTGGATTGAGATCTGGTGACTGTGGAGGCCATTTAGTAAAGTGAACTTATTGTCATGTTCAAGAAACCAGTCTGGGATGTTTTTTAGCTTCCAGACATGGTGCATTATCCAGCTGGAAGTAGCCATCAGAAGATGGGTACACTGTAGTCATAAAGCGATGGACATGGTCAGAAACAATACTCAGGTAAACTGTGGCATTTAAAAGATGTTCAATTGGAACCAAGTGGCAACATCCCGCTCTCTGCAATTGTATAGCATAATATATAGCACAGCTGGCCACTAGAGGCTGGTTGCAAAAGGCAGTCAATCCCATAGATCCCCCATGTTAAAATGCCCAACTTTACAACAGTTGTCAATTCATTTATTAATTAAGATAATAAATGTATTTAAAAAAAAATGTATAACTCATCCGTTTAAATTATATTACGCCTTACATTTCTGCATAATTAATGGCGTGGACACTTGGTGGATTGCCACTGCTGTCACCGCCGTCGAGCTAGGTGGGCATGGTTTCAGTAACTAGCTTAATAATCCAGGAGTAATGTGCGGTGACATGCTGCCAAGATCGCGATGGCCGCCTCCACCCACTTTTGGCTTCAAAAATGTTCTTCAGAAACCTATGGGTGACGTCTCGGACACTACGTCCACCATTACACTACCACTAGGGATGGGCGATACCACATTTTTTCCATGCGATACGATACAGACACTTTTTGTTAAATTTGTTAAAATTGTAATGATTCTGATACTGATGATTCTGATACTGATACCGATACTGCTTATAATTTTAAAAGTGTATGTAATTTTTCAAATTAATCTTAATAATAAAAAAAAAAAAAAAAATTATATATATATATATATATATTATATATAATTATTATTCAACTTAAATACAAATGAAATTCACATTCTGACCATTAATAACTCATTTATTAGAAAAGCAAATTTAACAAATAAATAAAAATGTTTAAATAAACTTCTTACAAAAAATATTGATTAGATATTACACAAAAAAATATTACAGTATATTAATACTTCTTTGTAAATTATTATTTGAAGCAATCATGGTTAATTTGCAGTTACCATGGCTACAAGAACGATGATTTGTGGTGTTATTGTTAAAACCATGGGTAATTTTCATAAGGGAACCTGAAAAGTTTCAAAGCTTCAAATTTGCGTTTGAGCCCATGTGAAAAAGTAGCATAATTTACATATGATTTACAGTATATAATACTGTATTTTTATGAATATCAAACATTCAATTCAATTGTGCATTATAGCCGACACCTACAGTAGATGAACAGTTACAGTTGTGTTTATGACTGTAAGTCATTCTCCTCAAATGCTACTGACGTTAGAAAAGTGTAAACCAATATCATATGTAACTTTAGAGACGGTCCCTAAATTTGAGACTCTCGAACGTCCAACATCAAGCCAACTTTATGCCTGTTTTTTTTTTTTTTTGATGTCCTTGAACATGAGGTGCAAGCGGTTGCGAGCGCAGATGGGAGAATGACACTACCATCTGAATGTCCCAACCAAAAAAATCGAGACTCATCAGACCAGGCAATGTTTTTCCAATCTTCTATTGTCCGATTTTGGTGAGCCTGTGTGAATTGTAGCCTCCGTTTCCTGTTCTTAGCGGACAGGAGTGGTCTTCTGCTGCTGTAGCCCATCTGCTTCAGGTTTCAATGTGTTGGGGGGTCAGAAATGGCATTCTGCATACCTTGGTTGTAACAAGTGGTTATTTGAGTTACTGTTGCTTTTCTATAATTTCTAACCAGTCTGCCTATTCTCCTCTAACATCTGACATCAATAAGGCATTTTCATCCACACAACTGCCGCTCGTTGGATATCTTCTTTTTTTCTGACCATTCTCTGTAAACCCTAGAGATGATTGTGCATGAAAATCCCAGTAGATCAGCAGTTTTTGAAATACTCAGACCACCACGTCTGGCACCACCAATCATTCCACTTTCAAAGTCACTTAAATCCCCTTTCTTACCCATTCTGATGCTCAGTTTGCACTTCAGCAAGTCATCTTCACCACATCTAGATGCCTAAATGCATTGCGTTGCTGCCATTTGATTAGCTGAGTAGGTATTTATATTACCAAGTAACTGAACAGGTGTACCAAATAAAGTGGCCAGTGAGTGAATATTCTAGTGTGAAAAAAAATCCAAACAGATACTTTAAAACAACATTAATACTCTATAATGAGGATAAAACTTAGTGGATCATGCCATAAAAAAAACATTTTAATGAAGTGCTTGAAACTTAAACTCGCACAGCATGATTTATCCATGAGAAACATGTTCCTGGAATAACATCAACCTCTCAACATTCTCCGAAAATCAGAGAGAAATTATTAGCTGATAAGAATGTTGTTTTAGGGCCAATATGGATGCAATCATGCTTACTTGAAAGTAGTAATTCTATTCATATTGATGACAGAGGGCTAATAAAAGACAGAACAAGAGGAAATCTATATTTTGCCCAGTGTTAATTCATAAAGATGGCAGCGAAAGAGTACGAGAACGAAATTCAAACTGATCACATTCACTTTAAAAAAATAAATGTTCCAAGAGGTTGTTTTGTAGAGATGGCATAGAAAATCCCTTTTAGGTTCCATAAAAAAAACTTTCAAAGAGTAATTAAAAAAATATATTGTGACGAGTCAGCTGCCTCCTCCCTGATTGTCACCGGCACCCCGTCCTAAATCGCTACCCTTCACCAGGCTCCCGACTGGAGTGGGTGTGTGAGAGGAGGGGCGCTGGACGAGTCAGGGCTGGCGGCGTGTGATGGGGCACACCTGAAGGAAGTGGAGCCTCATTACCGCCGCTGGTTAAAAGCCCAACGCGCCTCTCCTCAGGAGACCGGTCTCTTCCCCGTGCATGCACGCTGGTGTCCTCGTGGGTCCAGGAAGGGTGCGTTGAGGGACTCCCGCGCCACAAGAGACGTGAGCAGCCGGACCCGCGATCCGGAGGAGAACCGCACCCGTTAACACGGCCGACGGGCCAGGATGCCGGGCCGTCCATCCCCTACCAGCGCCGCGGCCGACGAGAGAGATGCGGCCGCTAGAGGAAGCCGCCGCCCCTCGCGCCCCGGACCAAGGAGGGGAGCGCGTGCGGCCGCCGGACTCCGCCCCTTACCTGGACCCTTCCTCCATGAACACTGCCTGACCCACACGAATCCCGCAGCACGACGAGGACACCAGATTCCCTGTTATTTTGGACACTTTCCCCCTTTGGCCACTTTTATTCCCTGTTATTTTATGATTTCTGTTAATAAAAGCCTCTCCGAGGCCTGACGCCACGCCCACTGTGTCTGTCTTGTGCTCCTCCCGTGACACTATATATATATATTGTGTGAAGAACATTTTAATAATCTAAATAACCTTGTAAATACCTTTTTGTGCAATGGAAAGTTTCCACTGATGCTACTGATGTTATTTTCAGAAGGCTTTGTGTCAAAGTCCTGATAAAGTTGTCCTCTCTGAGACATGTGCTCATTGATTAATGGAGTGTGTGCTTCAGGATACATACTTGCGGAACAGCTCAATGTGAACCACAGCTGGAGCGATCTTCTCCACCACATCAGCGATGAAGTTATATCTGTTCCGGAGGCTATCTGGATTCTCCTCGTGGCCTGAAGAACACATGGCAAACAAAGAGTCAGTTTATACCAATTTGGTAGAGCAAAAGAACTATATAATATACATTTAATAATGCAATTTTATAATAAAATCCTATTAAATGTAGGATTTTTGGAACTGTTAAACAATTAATCATTACATTATATAATTTAATGAGAAATGATACAAGCATGCTGTAATACCAGAAACATTGTCATAGTATTTTTTACTGTGAATTTCTGGCAACCAGAGCTGCTTTTTTGTGGCATAATTTAAAATAATATTTTATAGAGTACTTACCAAAAAAAGTAAATAAATGGGACATTAAATATTTGAACTGAAATTGATTGATTATATACTAGAAACGAGAGATCAAGGTGCTGTGGGGGAAAAAGAAACCAGCACAGCTATGTAGGAATGTCTTGCAAGGAGACAAGTTTGTACTGTCATACAAAAATATTTGACCACACATTTCCATGATTGCTAAAATAAGACAAAACCATTATTTTGGGGAATTGTTTTCATTGGAATTATTCCATAACACACCAAAAGTCCTAATATTTCTTATAAAACAGCAAAATGAAAGAGACAAAAGAGATTTTGGGAAGACTTGGCTAGAAAATTATACATCCTTAGTCAGAAAGTGCTTGCAAAACTTGGATCCGAGTCAAGACCTTTCATAACTTTGCACATGTAACACTATCTTTTACCTTGTATAACCCTTCTTTCACAACATCTGCATGCAAGCACATCTTCACTGCCCCCTTGTTAGGTAGCATGCTATTTTCTTCCCTCGCGGTCTGTGTACAGCTTTATGTACAATACCTTGACCCAAAACACCAAAACTTGAATGACCTTTTTTTTCTGAGAGGTTTATATTGTGAATTCTTGACTATTTGGGTTACATAATAGAGCAATTACCATAATTCAATACAGATGGGAAAAACCTCATTTGCCGTACATTTGCCAAACCAAACACTCCCTACAACATAAGTGTGGAACTAACAAATCATATACACTCTACTGTCTTATGCTATAATAACTTATATCAGCGGCTAAATTCATGGGATCCTTCTTTTCCTAATGTCACTTGACAACATCTGGGAAAGGGAGAAACTGTTAATCTTCTAAGTTGGTTTTGAATAGGAATGACATTTTATTTACTGTAGATACAGGCCGGTAAAAAAAAAATTGTAGGCTTATATAATGGATTGCCATTCCCTCTAGCATATCCCATCATAACTCTGGAATCTTGATAATGGAATTGTTTTTCCTCTCTCATAATATGGCTACACATCTGTAGAGGACTTAGTACGTTTAAACCGAGAGAACATTTCATTTGCTATGTCATAGCTGGCATAAAATCTAACACATTTGTGCAAACCACATATGAGTCATGTTTTATGTGAAGAGTACAAATAATGATTCTATAGGCTCCAGGGACATGTGGAAAGTTCAGGAAAAAGCCATCTGCATCTATGGACATCTGCTTCTTGCAAGTGATATTTTAACAAACTGAAAATAACATTTCATTAAAAGCAATAATATATTTTTTTTTTTGCTCTGTTCAAAAACCTAGTGAGCACCTAGTTGGGTAAAATAGCATACTTTATAACCATACCAGTAGCCATACTCAAGCCATGGGTGTGCATTTGATGGCATGCAATACTGTTTAAATACTGTATTTGGCTCACTATGTCATTGTTATGTCCTTTATGTCGTTATGGGATGTCTTATTTGTTATATGCCCTTCTAGCAGAGTCTAGAGTCAGAAATATAATAATTATTAATTCTAAGCACATAAATGACCAAGTAAAGTCATATTTAAAAGTGGGAAACAATTTTTGATAATACGTAAGTTGAAAGGTGCATGTTGATTTCAAATATGGTGGGAATACATACATACAACATTGGCAAGCTCCAGTGGCTATAGAGCTTGACACATCATGGCAACCAGCAGTTCCTGTGATAATGGTCGCTAATGCCGTGTTTTTTGTTACCTGAGCCAGTTCACTAGATAACACCATTCCAGAGCCTCGTCCCAACATGGCCACCAGTCCAGAGTCTCTTCACAAAATGGCTGCCAGCCTAGAGTCTCTTCATAAAATGGCCGCCAGGATTTCTTCACAGGATGGCCACCAGTCCAGAGTCTCTCCACAGTTTGCTGCTGTCGTGGACATAATGTCACAGTTTTCAGCAATCATGGACTACATGCCAGTGTTCCCAGCCATCATGAATGATGCACTTGAAGCTAGCAAGACAGTGCTCAGGCAGCCAAGACTTTTCTCCAGTATGGCAGACAAACCGCTGGTTTCGGCCAGATCAGATGGCATCCCAAGGGCCTGAGCAACCGGTTGTCACAGAGACTGTTCCCCTGTCCTCAGTGTTTCCTGTCATGGCGGTAGACATCTTGTGTACTTGCGCTACAAAATGCTCTACTACTCCTCCGAAGCCAAGTCCATTTCTGAGCCTGCTCCAGTCTATGAATCTGATTCAGAGCTTGCTCAAATCTATGATTCTGTTCCGGAGCTTTCTCCAGTCCATGAATCTGCTCCAGTGCCCATTCCACTCCATGAATCTGCTCTAGAGCCCGCTCCAGTCCAAGAACCAACTCTAGAGCTCCTCCAGCTCTTCTGGAGGTGGTGGCTTCTGCTGCAGAACCTCCCAAGGTGGTGGCACCAGCCCTAGCTTCTCCCAAGGTGGCGGCTTCCACTGCAGAACCTCCTGAGGCAGTGGGCATCTGCTTCAGCTCCTCTTATGGTGGTGATGCCAACTTATGAACTCCTTGTCTACCCAGCCACAGCCAAGGAGACCATCTGTGAACTCTCTGCCTGTCCTTTTACGGCCAGTGAGGCCATTTATAAACTCTCTGTCTGTCCTGTCACTGTCTTGGAGGCTGTCTGTGAACTCTCTAAGTTTCCTGTCACAGAGGCTCACCATGAATATTCTAAGTTCCAGGATACAGCCCCTGAGGCCAATGCTGACCTCTCTTTGCTTTATGTTTCAGTCTTGCCTAATCAGCAGTGTTGGTCTCTATTTCTTCCAGATCTGCCCTGGGGGCTTTTGGCTCCACCGTGGTTAACATCAGCTCCACCTGCTCCATCTTTGTAGTCCAAGACTATGCCTTGGTGGTCTTTCTCCACTACTTCTCTGCCATGGTGGTCTTCTGCTCCACCATCGGGATCCCTGGTCTCATCTGCTCTGCCATGGAGATCTCTGGTCCCTTCAGCTCATCTATGGTGGTCTTTAGCTATGCCCAGTGGTCTTCAGGTCTGTCCTCATTGTTTTCAGCTCCACCTGATCCATTCTGGTGTTCTTTAGCTCCACCCTGGTGATCTTCAGGTCTGCCTACTCTGTGGTCTTCAGCTTTCAGCTCTGCCCTGGTGCTCTTCAGCTTTGCCAGCTCCAACCTTGGCTCCCTGCTCTGCCCGCTCTGCCTTGGTTTCCTGCTCCACTAGCTTTGCCTCAGTCTCTTAGTCCTCCACTACAAGGGCCTGGCCCTCTATCCCTCCCCCTTTTTCACCTCTGCTCCACAATAGTGTTGCACGGTGCACCAATACTTCAAAAGTATTGCGATTCTCGGAACTTAAAAACGTCACGATTCCTAAATGTATTAGTATCGATACTTCAAAGAATGACTGCGTTCCAGATTTGCAAGAGACATATTTCATGTTGGTGCGTGCAACATACGCTTCCGGTGCCTCCCTATGGACGTCTGTATTTTTACTCCTCACGCAAGCAGCAAAAAAACAATACAGCGAGATGGCTGCATTTAGTGGCTTTACTAAACTGATTTGGCTTTACTAAAATGTGTGCATAATCACATTAAATAGTTTAAATAAGTTGTTCAGATGAACAAAGCACAAGGTTTTCTTGCATAATTAACATTTTAATTGTTTGGTCAGACAGTTCATATATAATATTCACATTAATCAGGGATTAAACGTGGAGTTATGTTCTGTATGCAAAATATGAAATGAGAGTATCTGCACAGTACCTATAACTGCGCTTTGTATCTGCTGATTGCTGATTGAGATTTACATACTTGGCTCACTGACCCTGTATGCTCATTCATTTCCTTCATAAAAGAGATGTATCAGTTCATTCAACTCGTTCACGAATGAGAAGATCTCTCAATCTCGCTCAGTGTAGGGCGTATGGGTTCAACACATTCAACAAATCTCATGCTCTGTCACATGTTGAGTAAGTCTTTGACAGGATGAAACAGTTCACTGAGCTGTTCACGAGCTGCTCATGCGCTGCTAATAGCGCCGTGTAGCAATGTATCTTCCATGATGTCCCCAATGCGCAGGTCGGGGTAGGTAAAGAAATTTTACTTTATTTGCAGGCTGGTGCGGGCCAAATAATTTCATAAAAGCGGGACCCGTGGGTTGGAAAAAAACCTGACCCACGCATCACTAGGCTGCATGTGCGAGCACAAGTCATACTGTAGCCGCCGGTCCTCGAGTTTACGCTCAATAAAGATGACGCTCAATAGCTCACTGGCTGAGTTTTCTCCTCTGAAAGAAAAGGTTACGCAACTGACAGAATAAGTTACAATATCTGAGATATTGCTGCTAAATTTTATTAACTTTTTTTTACTTGAATGCCATTGCTTAAATTGATATTATTTACCTTTTGACATTTAATCTTCTGAGTTCAGAGACATTGTTTAATATAATCGCTGTTCATATTTTTATTCAAAGTTCAGAATCAAGATAAATGTATTACTCTTATTTTCTTATGAAAACTGTTTAATATATCTGCTGTTCATATGTTAATTTATTAGTGTGTTATATGATTAGAATGTTGTCCCAGTTTTAAAATAAAGCACAGCAATGATATTTGAGAGTGTATTTTCCCTTTTCAAGATCAAAAAAATATCGAAATCGCAATTCTTGACTAGGTATCGGTATCGAAACAATAATATTGGTATTGTGACAACACTACTCCACAATCCACCTGGACTATGATGTTCATGGAGCATCTGGAAACCGCTCCTTTTGGGGGTGGGGGTATGTATCCAGTCCCTGCTGTGCCTCCCACTCTCCACATGAGCTATCAATCACCTTTTCACCCTGGACTCAATTTCCCAGAAAACTCTTCCTAGGAACTGATTATGGACCTGTTTCCTATCAGTGGGATTATTTAAGTTGCACTCAGACACACACAGTTGGCTGAGTATTGTTTAGCCATTCAGTGTACCTTGTTTGGCTTGCCCCACCTTAGTTCCATGACCTTTGACTGATTCCTTGTTTTGGTTTTTTTATTATTGTTTGCCGCCTGGCCTGACCATTGCCTGTTTTCTGGATTACTCTTTTGTCTCGTCTTGGATATTGATGTTTTACTGGTGCTTAACCCTGCCTGCTCTGACTATGCTCTATTTAATAAATCTTGCACTTGAATCCCCTACTCCGTTGTATGTTCAACGTTACAATAAATATATCTATAATCTATATAGAGATAAGTGAGCAGAAAGCATGTCTGTAGTCAATGGTACAACGCTCACAGTCTGCTATGTGTAACAACAACTGTTGTGATACCACACATAAATATGGAATAGAATTGACGTTGCAATAAACAACACTCAACTCTGAGATCCAAGACATCCAAATATACCTAAAGGCACCATTATATATATGCTAGTATTTCTATTTATGAATAACGTACTCGGTTACTTAACGTAAGCTCAGTTACCTGAGATATGGGAACTTGTACTTCCTCTTGCTAGACACATAGGGGAAAAAGCCTTTTTCATTCATGCAGTGAAACAGCACGGCCAGTGGTTTGTGCAGTGTATTGAAAAATGAACCAATGACTAGGCAGCAGAGCTGCACGAGCCTATGGTGATGAAGCCTGTCAAGTCAGGATTCTCAGATTACTTTGACTGAATCAAAGTCTTGCTAGACGCATATGGGAACGGTACAATCATGCCATGCTAATGTAGTGGAATATCTAAGATATCAAACTTCCATAAGCAATCCATTTCCATAGAGAAATTAATAATAATCCAGGTTAAACTCCTTGAGGTCACACCCAGCCTGGTTAATCATTCCAAAGTACTACTGTCACTCCAACATCCATGGGCTGAGAGGTGGCAAGTGAACTGATGCCAAAGAGCTTGAGCGTGATTCGGTCAAGGGCTCTCCATTAGATTTGTTTACACAGTGCGTGTCACTTAAGCGGAAAGGACCCTGGCCTGTAAGGCCGGGACTTCCAGATTATAAATCTTGCAAATCTGGACAGCGAGGCCCAGCTGGCCTCCTGACAAATATCCTCAATGGACACACCACTGAACCATGCGGAAGCCGAGGTGATGCCCCTAGTTGAGATGGCCTGTAATCCAATGGGGCATTAAAGGCCCAACGAATAGTACACTACCGAGATGATGTCTATTATCCATCTAGAGAGTCTTTGCTTCATAACCAGGAGCCCTCTGGTGTGGTTTCTAGAGCAGACAAAGAGTTGTACTGACTGCCTAGGTGGCGGAATGCTCAATATAGATTCTTAGAGCTCTGACTGGGCAGAGCAGAGATAGCTCACTATCCTCTTCAGAGGTAGGAAGCGTGGAGACCATAATGACCTGAGCTCTGAATGGAGTAGAGATCACCCTAGGTACTTAACCGTGCCTTGGTTTCAGGATGGCATTAGGCCTGAATTCCAGGCAGGCAGGGCTAATAGAGAGTGGCTGCAGGTCCCCTATTTGCGTTACTGATGTCAGCACTAGAAGAAGGCCAGTCTTCAGCGACAGTGACCGAATTCTGGCAGACTGTAGTGGCTCAAGGGTGGGGCCCTTTAGGGCCCTCAGCACCGTGGGCAAATCCCATGAAGGGATGGCAGAGGGATGAGGCAGATTCTACCTCCTGGCAGCCCTTAGAAAGCGGATGACCGTGCTGTGTCTGCCCACTGATTGGCCCTTGATAGGGGCATGAGAAGCCGCTACGGCCGCAACATAGACTTTGAGTGTAACCTTTGATCCAGCAGCTCTTGCAAAAACACCTGTCAAAACAGAAGTCTGAAGGTCTTTGCCATGGTTTATACACCAAGCGGAGAAAAAAGACCACTTTAAGGTGTAGAAGCCTCCAGTAGACGGGGCTCTAGCCTCTAAAATTTTGTTTAGAACCCACTCTGGGAACCTGGAAGGTTGTGTGGCCAGAGGTGCAGGGCCCATACGTCAAACCGAGGGTGCCACATTGTCCCGTTTATTGGCATCTGAGAAGATGCGCCAATAAACGCTGAAAATGAACGTGGATTTGCGCATCTTCTCAGTTAACAACGGCTCTGTGTAGTAACAGCTGCTCGATGTGAAATCACGCACCTGATGGAATTAACCGCTGATTAGATAACCGGCTTTACTGACGAGTTGCGCATAACGATCGGCCGATTGTGATCAGAGCACCCCTAGTTAAAAGTGTACTGATGTTAAAAGTGTATTTAAAAAAACGGTGCTATTTTACAAATAATATATTAATCAAAAAAGTTAATGTCAACCCCTATATATATATATAATAAGTGGTCAGTTTGTATTTTTGTAAATTATACAAGAGGTTGATATGGCATCTTAATCCTTACAAATCTATCCTGTTATCTTGTTGTGAAACAAAGATAGTATCCTGGGACAAATAATTATTCTAAATGTAAAAACTGATACAGTTCAGCTCTTTTAGTTAAATTCAGTTATGTTGCTATGTATTGTTTGTCATTTTAGGTTTAGTATATCATAGGCACCAAAAAAAAAAAAAAAAAAGTTTACAATTGTTTTGGATTATAGCTAGTAGGTTATGAATCATGTGGAAATTCAGATATTCCAGTTGAAATATGGGCCAGTTCTTTTTTATGAATGGGAAATACTGTCGTAATGCAAACAGATGTGATTAGCCTTGTGTAAACTACAGTACATTATGTCATTGCTGGCTGTGCCAGCTATAGTAGGAAGGATTGCAAATAGACTTAGAGACAGTGTGATGTAATGTCGTTGGGTGCTATTAGCAGGTTACATCCTATTGACTTATAGAGAGAGATGATTCCTTACCAACAGTAGCATTAGTGCAGTAAAACAAAATTGAAATCTGTAAATTATAAAAATAATAAGTAAAAGTGAGCACAAGAGAAATGACAATTTTGATGACACAAAATACTACCACTACTACTTGCTACTACTACTACTAATAACAATATAAAGGAAAAAAGTGTCACTCAAAGAAGACATTTCAAATGAAAGCCAAAAGCAAATCTATGATATTCTGTCCAGATATGGCTTTGGTTCATTGTAAGTCTATGGGATATTTAAGTTATTTGAGTTATCTTTCAAGCTTATATTATGAATGTGTGGGATGAGTCACGTGCCGAACTTTAAAAATAAATATGATTTTTGTTAAATCACTAACCATTAACATAAGCATTAGTAAGAGTAATGCTTTACTTAGCTTGTCTTATACTTGGGGCATTCCATTTACTGTAAAATGATCAAAATTATGTCCATTAGACAGGTAATGCATGACTGAAACATACCTGCCCTCCCTGATGATTTTTCCACAACAGTGGCATTTTGCCTGAACTCAGAACTGTGCTGTTGACATTAGATTCTTAAACTTTCCTTACAGATCTTATACTCTGCATGCCACCAGCTGAGATTGGCTAGCGGTATGCATTTCCTCCTCTGATGCAAACTCAGCACTTGAGACAAACCAAAGAGAGTGTGTGCTTACTTTACTGCAGCATACAACACCCTTACTTGTTCAACTTATATTCGAGACATACATACTTCTACTGAAATTTCTGCAGTAAAACTGCAGTCACTGAAAGTCTATATCACTGATTCTCTTGCTCAATAAATAGTCCATCAAATCAAGAACTGACATCTGTTAGAAATTAAAGCCAAATGCCCTTTTTAATTTTTTTGTGTGTTTGTTTATTCAAAAGTAAGTCAACTTTTCCACCTAGTATGCGATAAGTTGAAATACAAGGAATGTAATGCATTAAAAAGAAAAAAAAAACTTTGTATTTTGTATTGTATGTGTATACAAATGTCTACTGAGTACTATTTTTGTCCAACTACACAAAATTATAGAAAATCTTTGATAATATTACAAGATTATGCTTAGGATGCATAAAATGCTAGCCAAGAAATTTGTCTTAGCAAGACAAAGTAGTGAGCCATTTTATACTAAACATACTTAAAATGTCATTTCCCCAACAGAATAATATAAATATTTGAATAAATATTTTGACATGGTATTTACTATGTGTCTCCATACAGTTTACGAGGCACCCATTAGTTCAAGTCTCCTGAAAATGTGGATAAGGAAAAACAGTTCAATGACTGTAAAATTTGACCTAGATCTGGATTCTCAAAGAATTCGTTTCTTAGATAATGTCCAGCCTCAAGAACTCCAGATGTAGATTACATCATGTGATGGGAGATGTCTTGCTGTAATAGCTTTGACTGAGTACAAACAGAGTTTTGGCTGTAGATCTCAGATTAACTTTTCAGCAGAGCTCGTGTGCAGGAACACACACGCCGTATAAGTCTATTTTTGGCCAGTCAAACGGTGACCGGAACAAAAGTGAGGTGATACCGTAATGAGCCAAAGGGAGTACGCAGAAAGTCGGTTTATGCTGATTTGTGCAGACAGTGCCAGGCTTGATTTGGAAATCATTACGTCCACTGGCATAAAGATCTGGTAATGCCTAATTAAACACACTGAATGAGGTTTGTTCAGCATGTGCAGAGGAACAAATTTGTTAAGTACATTAAAGATCTGTTACAAAACCTGCTGTCTGATGCCTACACTATTTCGGACCAAATGGTCTTAGATAGTAGCATTATGTGGTTTCCTACCTTTTAAATGTTTCAAAATGTTGTGTAGACCTTATGCTAAGGATACTGGTTGCATTTTGCTTAGACTACAGTGATTGAGATATCTCCATTTCATTTATGCACTCAACACCTCCTGATGGGCCCGATCCCTCTGTTGCTCTTTGATGGATTTAAGGAGACCACTGTCTCTCTTACTTTTCCTCCTGCACTTCCAAGAGAATCTGGATGAACTAAGGCTCACACGTCTTGCAGGGAACGGTGTGTGGCTATCTGCTGTGGATTTGTTAATGCACCTTATTCCAGAACGTGTCCAGAACTCCATCCGTACTCTTAAATAAAGGTACCAAAAAGGGACATGAACCTTTTTTGGTTCTTCAAACAACCTTTCAAGAAGAACACTCAAAAATTTCAAAGTGTTTTTATTTTTATTTTCTTATGTAATGAACCTTTTGTTGAATGGAAAGGTTCCACTGATGCCAAAGGTTCTTCATGTAAACAGATGCCAAGAAAGAACCTTGATTATTAAAAGTGCAGGCAGCGCAAGGTTTGGAGCGCCAGTCTTACCTTTCCCGCAGGCTCCTCTCTGGATGAAGATGATGGGCGGCTGCTGGAGTTTCTGTGCCCGGTTACTGACTCTCTTGAGTTCGCAGATGTTCCTGTAGGACACCCCATCACTTCCGCAGACGGCCTCAGGGCTCTTACACACGCAAACGCCGGTCTTTCCTCTCCTCCTCACGGTAGTCGTTGGTCCGACCCCCTCAGGCACAGTGCAGTCCAGACTCTCTCCACACTCCGGGTCTCCCAGCTTCCCTGTACCGCCGCAGGGCTCACCCTCGCCGGCCGCGCACACCGGGCAGCAGTCGCACTGGTCTAGAATGTCTCCGGTTTGACAGTCGGCCGGTACGGGCGGACACAGGCTCTTATCGCAGCGCTCCGGACAACCGATCACATAACGCTTAGAGATCCGCGCATCACATAGCAAAGGCACCAGAATAACAGACGCGCAGAGAACCCACAGATGCATTTTTATATTAATCTGTAATAACAAACCGTTCAAGTAAAATCTCTTCAAGTAACTTAAGTTGTTAAGACGAATAAAAATATAACGCATGTAAACTTGACAGAGTTTGTTGTGCTGTCAAATGCCCGTTATCATGCCCTTCAGTGACAGACTTTATAAAGCTCGGGGAGCATAAACAGCAACGCCGATTGGTTGGATGTATATGACGTTGTTATGTGGGTGGGACGGGGTGCGATGGTAAACAAGTAGGCCACGCCTCAAGCATGTGTTTAAAATTGTCCCATACACACCTTTTATTTAACGTCCGAAAATTATTTAACATCAGGTAGACTCTTCAAGCTTACAATTGCATGTTATTTTTATGGGTTAATTCAGGTAGAAATAGCTCTTAAAAGTAAAAAATGCATTCTATTATTATGGGTTAATTGAGGCAGAAATAGCTTTTTAAGGTAACAATTGCAGATTATATATATATATATATATATATATATATATATATATATATATATATATATATACACATATATAATATATATATATTTGAGTCCCTGAGACCAAATGTTTTCAAAAACCCTTGAACTTCATAATAAACATTTTAACAGAAAGGATTAAGAATTATTATTTTTTTTTTCATGAACGTTGGGGCAAGTTGCCACATTTGTTTGTTCATTTCAATTTTAATTTTATTAATAGCATGGCATTATAAATCAGACAAGCATAGGAAAAGAAACGGAAAAAAACGTGTCTGAAAAATGCCAATGTGGATGTGACGGAGTCACATTCAGCTCTAAAATGTCTGGTGTGATGCGCATAAAGTGTAATGCTTATTAATCAACCTACTAAAAAATACATTAAAAATTGTATCCAAAAGCCACTGATCCAAGCTCATGAACTTTGTGTTCAGCATTGTTGTCAAATGTAGTACTTGATGACTTTTTAGATGTGCTTGTCAGAGAGTTGCAGGTCCAAGCTGTCCTCCCATGTAGCTCTCTAATGGGAGTTTTTCCAGCATTATGGGAGTGGATCTTCTTATGCTCACTTATCCTAGGCAACATGTTGCTTTTCTCAATATTTGTGCCTCCCAAATATCTCAGTATTCTGGAATTTGAAGCCATGACTTCTTCACGGTTATTACATTACAATCATACTTAATGATTTGTATTCTTTTGTTTGCATGACATTCTCTAGAACTGGGCACTGTAATTCTAAAAGTCTCACTTGATCAATCTAAGGTAATCCCAATGTGTCTAGAAAAGAAGGAGTGAAATGCTTCCTTATTAACCTATAGGAACTATATAACTATAGAAAATGAAATTAATAATTTTAAACGTGAAACGAAAACAACCAGGTGGCAGTTAGTCACTGTCTTGATGACTGGATCACTGAATTGTTTTTCAATCAATTTGTTCAAATTGTCTGATTCATTTAGCAAAGAAGCATTTTTATGAATGGGTCACTCAATAATTCACTAAACCTATTCCTTCAACAACTTGGATCATTCATTAATGTTACAAAACAAAAGCTCAGAGCAGGTCAACGGTTTGACTTTGGCTATTTTTGTTGGTAAAATATTGTGTCACTCAAAATAAATGTCTCTGAACAAAATCAGTGTCACATTTGGAATCATGCTGATATTTGGGAAAACCAGAACTTTTGCTTGTGTGATATTACTTGAAATAACTATATTATATGCTATAAATATATACTTATTGAACTAATGTGTCAGAGAAACAAGTACATAGCCATCTTAAAAAAAAATGAATGTTGATTTGTATTGTAATAAAGGCAGCACTTCTTGTGCTCAGTGTAACAGGACTTTACATATGGCTGAGGTCACACTACAATGTGTACATTCATGGATTTTTTGGTGTATCATTTACCATGTAAAAGGCCGATCACTGAGGAAATCAAAAGCACATTTGAAGAATAATGGTTTCTAGATGAGTTACATATTGAGCTTAGGCTAGATTCTGCATCTCAGGTTCAACATTTATTTGATTAAAACACAGTAAAGCAGTAATATTGAAATATTATTAAATGAAATGAAATTAAAATAAAAAAAATTAAAATTTAATTTAAATATTATTACAATTTAAATTCACTTTTCTATGTTAATATATTTTAAAATGTCATTTATTCCTGTGAGGGAAAAGCTTTCAGCTGCTTTTACTAAAGTCTTCAGTGTCACATGATCCATCCAAAATCTGCTGATTTGGTGCTTAGGGTGTTGAAAACAGTGCTTTTTAATCATTTTTGTAGAAATTAAAAAGTAAAAAGATTGGCAGTGTTACATACAGTATGTACACTGACTTAAACTTCTGTACATCTGTGAACTCTTTCTCTCTCTCTCTCTCTCTCTCTCTCTCTTTCTCTCTCTCACACACACGCATTATGCAGGATAAGAAAAAATAGTAGGAACGTGAATCATACAGTGCACTGTAGCTAACACTCAGATGTGTTTGACATGCTGTCTTGCATGGCCATGGCGTGTTTTCAGTGCTGTAACTGAGCACATATTCCCTGTAACCGTTCATCAGGCTGTTCACTATTCCTTCCCACTTAATGACGTGATAGTATCGAGCTGGGCTCATGTCAGATAGAGCGTAGCATTCCGGGAAAACTAGCCTACCTCCTCCCAGAGTTTCCTGAAACAATCCCCAGGACAAGTTAGTCACTCGTTCACATCAGAGAGCATATATTTCACTCAAGAAACTTTTAATTTTGGCACATCATTTACTTTTGCTATGTTTCAGTACTACAATGAGTCAATTTCAAGTCAGACTGGGACAGAAAATTTTTAAAAAAATCAGAAATGGCTTGCATAATACTGAATTTCATAATTATGTCATAATTATTATCACCTAATCTCCTTGCCACCTCATTTACACACACATATAAGCAGTACTCACACACAGACACTTTGCACAGTCTTGTTTAGCCCCGTCTTACATTTCTGAGCAGTTTCCCTGTGTTTGTCTTTCCGTGTCTGTCCTTTGGGTTGTGTAATTTGACTCTGATTCTTTGCTGCCTGCCCCGATCTCTGCTCGTTACTGTTTATGATTCTGGATATCCCTGACACACCTGACGCCGTTCCTGATTTCTGCCTGTCTGACCATTCTGTTGAATAAATGGCATCCGAACGCCTCTGACTCTCCTTCATAACAGTATGGGTCAAAATTATAGATTTTTATTTTATGCCAAAATCATTAGGATATTAAGTAAAGATCGTGTTCCATGAAAATATTTTGTAAATTTCCTATTGTAAATATATCAAAACTTAATTTTTGATTAGTAATATGCATTGCTAAGAACTTCATTTAGAGAACTTTAATGCCAATTTTCTCAATATTTAGATTTATTTGTTTAGATCTAATAGTTGTATATTGGCCAAATATTGTCAGATCTTAACAAACCACACATCAATGGAAGGCTTATTTATTCAGCTTTTCAGGTAATGTATACATCTCAATTTCGATAAATTGACCCTTATACCTGGTGTGACCCCTTAGCTGAATTAAGAGAATGCAAACTTTAAACTGGTAGTAGAGTATATATTTCAGATGTACTACAATATGTTGAATTGTGTAGTAAAAAAAAAAAATGCAACAGAGTGTAACCTCATATTACATCTGCAGTGTCTGTAGAAATGTGCTTAAATTGTGACCTGGGCTTAATAATTCTTATACAACAATGTAGGCCTATTTCATCTGTTTATCACTAGCTAGACTAACAACTAGCCTAGGACAACATCCTATAGCATTCTAGAAACATGCTAAAATGTGGAAGCAATGTATTAGCAGCATGCTAAAACATGCTAGCAATGTGGTAAAAATAGAAGAAACATTCTAGCAACATGATAAAACATTTTAGCAATGTGCTAAAATATGCTAGAATCCTATAAATATGCTAGACATGACAAAAAAAAAAAATCCTCGGACCTACACTTTTACAACCATTTTCATAAGGGATATGCCAAAATCTGATGGACATGTTAAGCAATATGCCAAAACTTACTAGAAATATGTTAATGTATGTGTCGTGGGCACTGAAAATTTCATCTGTTGAAACTGAAAATTAAATGAAAACATTTAATGAAATTGAAACCATTGTTTCCATATTTCTGATAAAATAGCTAATGCTCTGTGAAGAAAAAAAATCATCCAAGATGGCAGATGGAGTAATGAAGAAGCACTGACTAAGCAGATACCTTAATCCCATGCGTCTTCCAAAACAAATTAGGAAAATCATGAGAAATATATCATACAGAGGACAAACCATAGCTTTTCCCACAATATCGAATTTCAGAACTATGAGGCATTTGTTCTGTGTATTAAAACCTGGCATCTCTTGAGCAAAAGACATTCAGCAGCAAATGACTTTTGAGCCACCAGGCGAGGGGGAGTAAATAATGACAGAATTCTCAGTTTTGAGACAACAAAATGACATTACCCTTGTGAAAAGGAAAGAAAGCTCCCTAAAATGTTCAGTTGTGGTACATTTCCAATGAGGTTTTCACTTTCTATGAGACATGTTCACAACTGTATGGTGCAAACCAGCAGAGGGCACTATATGAACATCATAAGAAGGTTGCACAGGCCTGAAGGTCAGGGCCCATTTTCACAAAGATTTTTTTCTCTTACCACCACTTCGATTTCTCCAAAGAGATTCTAGCCAGGAGTTTTTGCATAACACACAAAAACTGATAAGAGCACATTTCCCCTTAGTTTTTATAAGGAAATCTTAAGATAGGAGAATATGAGTACGCTTTTTTAAATCGCCCACAGTGGTTGATAGACAGGGATCTGCTTTTGTCTGCAAGAGAGAGCAATATATATGCGATAAATAGATAGATATATAGTCTATCTGCAATGAATTTAATGTTAAGCTGTTTGTATAATTAATGACAAAATACTTCATATATAAACATATATATATATATATATATATACATATATATATATATACATATATATATATATATATATATATATATATATATATATATATACATATATATATATTAGGGCTGGGACTTTAATTGAAACGCGTTAATTGAGATTAATTAATTACACAAAAAATAACGCGTTAACTAAGATTAATTAATTACAGAAAAAAATTCCATCATTTTTAATAACGTATTTTTGCACCGCGGAACGTTTCTCACTGGATGAGTTTCGGCGGACCGATTATACTGGAGCACCAACTAGCGTTCGCACCTGTCTATGGTTCGCACATCACCGCAGCACACATCTAGCCTCAAGTATCACCTCAACGCAAAACATATAGCAGCTAGCGTGGACTTTACACTTTATGTTGAACTTTGTATTATTTTGTTGGTGCAACAGTTTATGTTGAACTCTTTATTGTTTTGGCCAAGGTTATTGAGAGTTGGACTTAGTATGTTATGGCCTCTGAAGCAACAGAGAGATGTTTTCTAATAGTCAGTGTTTCCAATGTTCTGAATGTAATTGACAGTATTGTGTTTTACTTTAAAAAAACACTTTACAGAAGGTTCCAGCACCTATAAGCTTCCTGAATTTCTGAAATGTACTATTTCTAAATTGTTTCTAAATATGCTATTGCTACACTTCATGGCAAAAATTGCACTGGTCTGCTAGACTTGGTTGAACAAAAATAAACAATATTTTGTTGCTTAAGCTTATGTATTCAGTCATTATTCAATGGTACACTATAAATCCATGTGAAAAATTACTTCTCACTGTTCTCAGGTCAAATATTTATCTGCGATTAAAATGCGATTAATTTTTATTATTTATTTAAGTTTATTTGGATAGGGACAGATACAATAACATAGATAAACTTTGACAGTCATCTGATGCATGTATCATAATGTTTTTAGCTAAAGCTAATTTACAACACTTGTCCCTAAGTAGGGCTTTTTGGTAAAAAAAAAAAAAAAGGAAACAAACAAATATAGTTTCATTCACATTAACATTAATATAATAACGGAAAAGAAAAAGGCTAAAAATGCAATACAATGGGAAGTAATACAAAAGTACTAAAAGTATACATAAAGGACAATCTAAGAAGACTAAATATGAGAGCAACTTTGTTCCTGAATTAACCACAATTTGATTTTTTTTTTTGAAGGTGGCTAATGTTGGGATGCATTTAAGATGATCTGGCAGAGCATTCCATAATTTTGCCCCTTTCACTGAAACAGCAACCTGGCCAAATGATGTTCTACGAAAAGGGATGTAACAATTGATTTTAGATGCAAATCTGGTGCATCTAGTACTTTGCTGTCTTGTTATTATTTTGCAGAGCAGTAGTGGAGAAGCATCATTTAAGCATTTGAAGACCAGTTTAACCAGATGCAGAGAAATAAAATTAGCAAAACTTAAGATCTTATATTTACTTAGAATTTGGCAGTGATGGTACCTTATTCTCTTCTTGTCTAGAACTTTCAAGGCTCGGTTGTAAAGACACTCTATGGGTTTGACTGATAACTGATGAGCTTGAGACCATGTGGTTAAGCCATAAGATATGTGTGAAAGAATCATAGAATTAAAAAAAATAAAAGCACAGTCGAGAGTCAGACAGTTTCTTATCATCATAAAACAGCTCAAATTGGCCCTAATGGTTTTACAGATTTTCTTAATATGACTTTTAAAATTCAACTGATAATCTATATTTATTCCAAGATACTTCACTTCAGGTACTTGTTCAATAAGTTCCCCATTAATTTTTATGTTCAAAAGTTGTGTTGGAGGTAGTTTTTGAATAGAGAAGCAGACAGAGTTTGTTTTTTTAGTATTAAGAGTTAAACAAGATGAGGCCAGCCAAGATGATATTCTTGCTAAATTAGCATTAAGTTTGTCAGCCACAGAGATACATGCATCAGCAGATGCATACACCACTGTGTCATCTGCATACATCAGTAGACCTATATCTGGACATACTACGTCTGGTAAGTCATTAATATATAGACTGAAGAGTATAGGTCCCAAGACCGTGCCTTGAGGAATGCCTGTTTTAATTTTAAGAAAAGTGGATCTCACACTATTAATCACAACACACTGTTCACGGCCCTTTACATATGATTCAAACCAGGACAATGTTTTTTTGGATAAGTTGAATTTAGCTAATTTTGAAATTAATATGTTGTGATTTACTGTATCGAATGCTTTTTTAAAATCTAGAAACACAGCACCAGCTACATTTCCCTGGTCAAGTGATTGTTTGATATTTTCAGTTAATAGACAGATTGCAGATTCTGTGGAATGGTTGTGCCTGAATCCAAATTGCATAGGACTCAGATACTGGTTTGTCTCAAGATAGTGCATGAGTTGTTCTGAAAAAAACTTCTCTAAAACTTTAGATAAAGCTGGGAGAAGACTGATAGGTCTGTAATTACAAGACATTTTGTCATCTCCTGATTTAAAAATTGGTATAACTAGAGCATTTTTCCAACCATCTGGGAATTGTCCTGATTTAATGGATATATTAACAAGATAGGTGAGAGGCTGGACCAAAATGCTGCTATATTTTTTAAGAAAAGCTGTATCTAAATTAAAAATATCTTTTGAGAACGTGGTGTTAAGGTCCTGTATAGCTTTCAAAACAGCTGTCTCACTAACCTCCCTGAGCTGAAATGAGTTATCTTGACCTTCAAACAGGTCTACTTTTGTTAGGCCTATATCGTTACAGCATGGAAAGCTTGATGCTAGGTTGCTAACTGATTGTATAAAAAAGTTATTGAATTCATTAGCAACTTGTGCATTATCATTGATGGTGTGTTCACCCATTTTAAGTTCATATTTTGTTTGGGTGAGATTACCCTTTGGATTTAGTAGGCTGTTTATTTGTTTCCACATTAATTTGCCGTTCCCTTTAGCCTCTGTTAGAGCTTGAATATAATAATTTGATTTAGACATTCTAAGTTCTTTGACAACTTGGTTACGCAAACCTTTAAATAGTTTCAAATCAGTGTCCCTTCGGGTCTTAATAAAAGTTTTCAAGGCAAGGTCTCTCCTTTTCATCAGTTTTCGAATATTATCGTTCATCCATGGTAGCTGAAATTTCCTCTGGGATTTCTTTTGCTTTTTTATGTATTTATCAACAATACTCCCAATAGTAGACATAAGCTTATTACAGCAATCGTTTACTTTATCATATTGTTGAAGCTCATCCCAGTTAACACCCTTTAACTCTTTCTCAAATTCAGTCTGCTTTATTTAGATAAAAGTCTGATTAAACTGATTTATTTCGATTAATTAATTACAAAGCCTCTAATAAATTAGGTTATTTTTTTTTAATCGAGTCCCGGCCCTAATATTTATATGTATGTGTGTGTATATATATATATATATATATATATATATATATATATATATATATATATAAACAAACGTATAAATACTCTTTACTCCACCCCACACAATTCCATGTCCAAACAGTTACACTTTTGATTAATCAGTCCACAAATCACTCTCCCCAAAAATTGCATGAATTCATTTCAGGCAGAAGCTGATTAAAGTGATTATTACAGGTGTGATCGTAATGATTTTACTTTAGAGAAAATTTGAGCAACTGTGTATATCGATTCAAGTTGGCATCATCTGGGGTCCTCGCAGGGGCTAGCATCATCTGTTCAAAGGTGTAGAGTCATCTGAAGTCTTTCTATGAGGCTGGATCCACGCTGGAGCTGGTGTAATCTCTAGATACCTCGAGATGGACATCATTTATGAACAGATAGGCAGATAGGAAAGAATTAGCGTAGCTGCTGTTCATAACATTTCAAGCTAAAACTATGTTTGTGACTTTTATCTGATCTAACTGGGAACAAGGGTTTATGGGTGAATTGATTAAGTGCTTGGCTGAAGAGATGTGTCTGTTTGAGTCCTGGACATTATTAAGAAGACAATTCCAGAGTTTAGGAGCCAGATGTGAAAATGATCGTCCTCCTTTAGTGGACTTGGTACTACTAAAAGTCCATACAGAACTTATAGGTTACCAGTGTAGAGATGATAAAATTGGGCTAATATGATCATATTTTTTTTTGACCTGGTAAGAACTCTAGCAACCGCATTTTGGACTAACTGTGACTTTTACTGGTGCAAGAGAGGCTGCAGTTCCTTCAATCATTGTTCCTCCATCGCTGTGCTTTTGGAGGGATTTCAGAAGGTCGGGCAATCCGAGAAGGTTCACCACTATGTGCCTAGTTTCCATTTGGAGATAATGGCTCTCAACGTGGTTCTTTGTGGAGTCCAAAAGCCTTTGAAATAGTTTCACAAACCAATCCAGACTGCTATATTTTTGAGTTTCTATATCAAGAATTTGACTATCCAGCCTTATGTCTTACACATGGTTATTTTCTGTTAATAATCAGTTATATTCTCATATTAATAATTTCTGTATAATTACGTGATTACACTACCGGTAAAAAGCTTGCAATGAGTTTTTAAATGTTTTTAAAATAAGTCTCTTATGCTCACCAAGGCTACATAAATTTTTTATAATCAGAAATATGATAGCACTTTACAATAATATCCCATTAGATAATATTAATGCATTAACTAACATTAACAATGAGCAATACATTTGTTACTATATTTAAAAGAAAAGCCATTACTTCAGTCTTAAGTATCACACGATCCTTTAGACATTTTAAAAATTTATAATAAATAAATACAAATAAATTCATACATTTGTATGCAAAGTAATAACTTTTTTATACTAAGCTAAATATAAATCCTACAACCTAACTGAACTTTCCTGCATTTATTTTAATTGACATCACTTTTATGTTTTAACCAATGGGGACATCCAGCAGTGAATACACATACACAAACACTGTGAACAAACTGTGTATATAAAGTTAATTCTGATTATTATAGATTAACCCTTATTTAAACTAAAATAAATGCAAAAACATTTTTTACACTCATTACATTTTTTAAAATAATTTTTCCAGTCAAGGACAACTACATATATTATACATCAAAAAACATGGTGCAGCGTTTGAATCCACAAAAAAACAAAAAACAAACAATATATGGTATTAATTATTATGGTCACTGACTCTGCTTAAATTCACAATAATGCATATGGACCCTCTTCACATGTTTGGGTTCTCATTTGCTTCAATAGCAAAAGAGCATTTCTATAACTTTACAAAACAGGATATACATACAGAGAGACTGACTACAGCAGTCAGAAGAGAGAAGCATGTCAAATTTACCATCTCTCCCTTAGCTGTTGTATTACAAACACTTACAGTATGTTGCAGTGTTAAGTAACTTTCGGTAATTTAAAACGGTAATATAAAACAAAGTATAGTGTTATAAACGTACATTATAATTATGGAAATATCATCACAGTCAGTGAAAAGGGTCCATACAGCTGCATTTAGTGAATGCTTGTGGTTTGTTACAGTAATACTTTTGGTTCAATTCATTAATTTTTTTAATGCATTAGGTATCATGAACTAAGAATAAACAATACCCACAAGTGTTGATTAATATACTTCAACTTTTATAAGTTGGTAACTCAAAAGCATTTCAAGTACACACATTAACTGATCTAACGTGAATTATAAAACGAACAATAGTATATTAATAAATTAAAAATAAATCTTAATACAGTAAAATTATTATTCATCATAAGTCCATGATAACCTATATAATGCATTAACTAATGTTAACAAATTAAACCTCTTTAACAAACATGTCTGGAGTGTTTTTGTATATTGAAATACAGTTCTACATTCACATGCATTTGACAAACGAAATAGAGTCTTGCTCCCAAAAGAGAGCTGCAACATGGTGAGTTAAAAATAGGGCTGCACGATATATCTAAATATTGTATTGTACATAACACGATGTGCATATCGCTATGGCATGCGATATCTGAGTTATATTACTACTTCAAAACGTTGCGGAAAGTCAAGTTTTCAGGTCGATGCATACAGCAGCGAATAGACTGGGCACGTGACTGCTACTTATGTGATGTGCTTCACAATAATAGAGTTATTAAGTGCAATATGTTGCAGAAAGCAACTCCATTGCTGTCTGACACACCTGGAGCATGCGCGATCCCTTCAGTTTTCTTTCGCGCATTTTTATACTCGATCGGTCCAAAATACACACAAAGATGTCAAAATGGCTGTCTTGATGGGTAGCCTATTAATGCAAACATAGTGATGTCTTAACTGGGGCTACACAAAAAACAACTAATGATTAGCGCGATTATGACATCAGGAAGACTGTTATGCTCAGCTTGTCAGTGAAGCATGGCTCTGTGATCCGAGTCGCTGAAGACATGCATCAAAACATCTTCCAAACATGACAAGCATTTATGAACATTTTGTCCAATTAAAGACCATGTTTATGTTTTTACTTCAGCCCGAGATTCGAACCCATAACCCTAGGGTTAGGAGTCAAAAATCTCTAACCACTATGCCACGACTTCCCATGCGCATCTTTAGTAAATCCTGACAGTTCTATTTTAATGGCAAGAGACGTTTTGCTGTCAATGAATCTGGCCCTTGGAGTTTCAGCATGAGAGCATCCTCTGGCCTTCGGAAGGAGGCATATATACAACTGATCACAGGCTACTGTATGTACTACTTTCACTGACAAGCTGCTCATGAAAACAATCGCATTCTTTGCCAAATCACAGTTTTTGCGAATTGCAGCATTAATTATATAGCGGCATAAAATATTATAATTTTGGGGGGGTTTACATTGATGTTGAAATTACATTCAGATTTGTGACTTTGCTTTTTATGTAATGCTAAAATACTGATGGTCACTTTCCACCAAGAACTTGGTCACCCTTTCATGAAGTAATGCTGCTTTGAAGCCTGCGCATCGAGGGTGCATAACAAAACATATAGAGATATTAATTATATCATTTTCAGTTTTTACATATTTTTAAAATATGATGTAAATGAATTTTTTAAACTTAAAGCAAAAGGCTTAACGTATCGAATATCGCATTATTTAACAAGGAATAACATACTGCATTTTTCTTCAATATCGCACAGCCCTAGTCAGAAACATACCATAAAGAGTGGCAGTGTGTTTAAAACTGAAATATAATAACACACAACACATTCTCTCTCTACAGAGATACATATCTTATCAGTACAACCATGTCTTTTTTGTTGCGGTCAGACAAAATGTCGAATTAAGTTTACACATTAAGCAAATGAAATTCAATTATCAATAAAAACAAGACCACCCAAACAAGGCCCAATGGGATCTAAGGAAGTATTATGTTATTTTAGGACAAAAGTCTGAACTGTACACCCCAAAAATGATGTAAAAGCACCAGATTAAAATTAAACAAACAAGAATTTTAGGATTATTAGTGGCCTTCTTGGTATCAGCAATATGTAGCATACTTTTGTTAAAATGTATTTATGACCTTACTGGAAACATTATATAATATTATATTTAAACAATATATCTTCCAGTTTAAACCATATTTTCCTGAAAAGTAAATGTCCATACTTTCTACTGTACATTGAGTGTTTTTATGCCTGATTTCACTGAATTCACTTTGCTTACATGGTATTTTAGATTTAAAAACAATACATTTATAATATCAACCACAATTTTGGTTATTGGTTGTAACAGAAAAATAATCGGCTATCGAGTCTTAATGAATTCTCTAGATTATGACCCCATTTCATAGAGTGCAGTCCTTTAAGAGACTTGAAAATGATCAGGAAAAACACCATATCCCATGGTGCACTGGGCTCGATTCAAAATCTTCAAGAGTCCCTGTCCTGATTTTGACATTAATAATTCGTAATATGTGTGTATAAAAAACCAAGTACTTTTTTACACCTGGGTAACTTGTATGTCTTCATCTTTCAGGCAATCTGGAGGCTGCATTAAGCCGCTTCTCAGTTGCCATGGCGATGAGTTGTCAGCGTTTACTTGAAGAAGATTTGGGGCGACTCCTGGAGCGACAGGCGTGCTTGTGGCCCCGGCCGCAGGATGGTCAGGTCTGGCCCCTCCCACACCATGCTGAAGGCCCGAGGGGGAACGGCATTCTGGGTAATGGAGTTTGGTGGGGAGGGGTGAGCGAGGAGTTGAGAGACTCTGTTCGTTGGAGTATGTTCGTTCAGCGGGCTCCTGTGGAGATTGAGGAATGTTACACAACGCAGCATTGGTCAGGACAGAGAAAACTGCTTTGGTAGAAAGGGAAGAAAAAAACTCAAAACCAGGGAGAAGGTGAAGAAAGAACAGCAGGAAGTTTAGTACGGTTTAGGACATGGGCGGCAGTCGAGTTAGCGAGCAATGGCAGTGAAAGCTACAGCAGATAGGAGGTTGTAGATCATTCTGGGATATAGCAGGAACAGGACAGCTGGTAGTGCAGAAGAAGGGCTTGTTTTGGGGTTGTTAGTGTCTCAGCGTCATATTTAATCTCTGTAAGGGAAATAAATGAGAAGTGGACATCAGCTGAAAAAGCGTTCAAGGAAGGCACGGACAACAACAAAAAAGACAGGACAAGGATTCAACATATACTGTAAGGACAGGTTAAATAAAATACTTTGAGGAGACGGAATTCATTTGTAATATTCTTAAATTCAAAAATAAAGGCCTGTTAACAACAGTGCGATTTTCTTTCATTGGTCATTCTTTTAAAAGCTATAACGCTATACAAAAACAGCGTAAAACTGACTGAATTTTTATGACGAACAATTGTGTTGGCGTGAACAGGCCTTAACATTAATGAAATCCCTTGTGAAAAAGAAGTATACTTTAGCATTCTTTAAAAAAAGAGCCATTAATATGGAAATAATATACTTAAAGTGCCCCTATTGTGGATTTCTGAAAATTAGCTTTCATGCAGTGTGTAACACAGCTCTAAGTGAACGAAAACATCCTGCAAAGTTTTAAATCTGAAAGTGCACGGTGAGTTACTCTTTATGTCTCTCAAAAGAAAGAGTCGTTTCTGAATCATTGAAACGAGTCATTTTTAAAACAAATCCCAAGCTGTTTCATGTTGATGTCAACATGAAACATTAGAATATTGTCCATAATGTTAATACGAATTTAATGAATATTAATTATAGTTTAAATGTATATTAAACGCAATTAGCAAAATTTTGTGCTTTTTTGGACTAAGTTCAGTAGGACAATTTTGATATGTAATTTCTTAATTATATCTTTGAAATATGGCTAAAGTGTCATGCATACTTCTTTTTTTACATTGGATAGCTCACCAAGAACAATTCTGTCTTAATTTCCTCATCATTTGTCACTCCAAACCTGTATGACCTTCTTTTTTATGCATATTTAAATCAACAAAATGAGGGTGAGTAAATTATGACAGATTTTTGTATATTTTTTGGTCAAATATCCCTTAAATGGTGCACCAAGTAATTTTAATTTATGTCTTGCTAGCTTTTTCATCTTCATAATATATTGATGTGAAATTTGTGTTTGGTCAAATTACAAGGCAGGTGATGCGACCTCAACATGACTTAAAACAGATTAAAACACATTTTTCCTAGACACATATGACTGGAGTCGACACTATTTTAAACAGATTTGATAAATAAATAAAAAAAAGAAAGAAAGAAATAAATGACTCTGTGCATCGTTAATACTCATGATATTTTGCCTTGATTTTGATAATGTCCTGTAATAAATACAAAACATTTTTTAAAAGAAAAGCAGGTGAGGTTAAGTAATGGATTGCAAACTGTAAGTAAATGGAAGTCAAATGTGGTGGGTAACAAACATGATGAATACAAAATGATATGATATATCTGATAATATGTTGAAGGCAATATATAGTATTTAATGAAAAAAAAGTTGGTAGTAATAGTTTAGGGACTATTAACTAGCATACATATTACTAGCATATTGGCTGTTTATTAGTACTTAAGGCCCGTTCACACCAAGCACGATAACTGTAAAGGAAACGATAAAGATATAGTTCTAAAAATCGTTCTCAATATTAATAGCGGAGTCCACACCACAACTATAACGATAAAGGCACAGAGAAACGATATCGTTGGAATCACTTTTTGATGAACGATAAAAACATTGCCAACCAATCAGAATCAATCCTGCTGTAATGAGCTAAAGAATTTAAAGCAGCAGACACGCGTCCACTTAGAATACACAGACAATATCGTTCGCTGGTGTGGACGCTAATATAGTTATCTTTATAGTTATTTTGGTTGCACTTTATTTTACAGTACGTGTACTTACATGTACTTATAGTGTACTTACAGTCTATTTATCTAAGAAAGTTCCGGTAATACAAGGTAACTATATGGGGTAGGGTTAGGTTTAGGGGTAGGTTCAGGGTTAGTACCTAGTTATTGCATAGTTATTGTAATTACTATAATAAGTAAATAGTATGTAAATGGGAACAGGACTGTAAAATAAAGTGCTACTGTTATCTTTATAGTTATCGTTCTTGGTGTGAACGGGCCTTCACAAAGCACATATTAATGCCTTATTTTGTTTGACCATATTTTAGATCTCTTAAGCCATCTCCATACCTAAAGTTAACAACTATCTTACTAACTAGGCAAAAGTCATAGTTAATAAATGATAATTGGTCCCCAAAATAAAGTGTGACTGTAGTAATTATGACTATTTGCAGTAGCCCCCACTGCAGAACACAAGATCCAGGGGGCGTGGTTGGATCCACATCTAGGGGGTGGAGATGGGTGGGTTTAGGAAATATATAAGGTGGGAGGGGCTGGATCTGGATCCAACCACACCCCCTGGATCTTCTGCAGCATTCAGGATGTGTTTTGCAGCAAGGACCATCTCACTATTTGGCCATTCCAGCCAAATATCTGAAGACCTAAACTTACAAACAGTGCACAACAAAGCACAGCCTAAAGAATCGAAGAACTAAGCACAATCTGTGCCTGTTCCAGCTAAGCTGAAGGTGGAGGGGAAAAAATAACATCAGCTTTACAGCAGCCTGACAAGAGATCTGGATGGGTCATCATCTGGGTACTGTATGAATTAGAAATAGAGGTGCAACTTTATATAGGTGGTTTATAAGAAATTTAGGTGGTTTAGAAGGGCCATCTTTATTGTCTGTAATAGTATCATTTACTTAAGATTTGATAATTATATTTCAGTTTAATCTCAAACAAACTCAACAAATTAAATTCAAGAGTTCTTACGTTTAGTTAAATATGAACTTGAATTTTCACAATTGAGTACTGCATCTATTAAACTGAATTACTATTTTCCAGATGATGCTCATGATGAGAGTTTACTGAAATTGTGTATACAAAAATGTGTATAAACACTTAAGAATAATGCTCAACTAAACTAAAAAGAATGACAAATGGTAATGTTTTTGTAAAGAGATTGTTAAATATTTCTATGAATCAGTGTGGACTCGCAATTAAATAATGTCCTGCTGTGCTGGCAATCTTGATGATTCCATCATTGCTTTTACATCATGCAGCACTGTACGGATATCCCTAATACATTCTATTATTATTCTTCCTTTCCACTAATTTCTAAAATTAATTCAGGCTGAACTGATGCATGTACAGACTCCATTCAGCCTTAATTAGATCATTTCAATTTTTTTATAAGCCTACGATTTTTTACGATCTTTTATAATCTCAGATTTTATAATAGTCATAGTAATATTGACAAACTTTTCTTAAATCTATTTGCATACTAAATTGTCTTTCTTAAATAAATTCAATTCATAATTGTAATACTTTATTTAGCTCATATCTTTACTGCTTTAAAAAAGTCAGCATTTTATTGGCAAGTTAAAATAAAAAAAAATTTCTCAAGTTTTATTAGAACACCAATCATACAAAAATTATTTTCCTAAATAATTGTGACTTCTCCCAGAATATGTTATGACTTTATTCTCAAAACCCTACTTTATACTTGAAAAATGTATATTGTGATCGTTTCCAAATCATATATACCAATTTAATTATTTTAACCTATACATTTAGTAAGCATTTAGTTCACCTTCTAATGTCTCAATGTAAATGTCTTCGATATTTGATTAGTGAATTATCTTACTTGCATATATTTGTATTACTTGTAAAAAAATATTTTAATTATATGAAATGTATTATTTTTTAATAATATTTAATATATATATATATATATATATATATATATATATATATATATATATATATATATATATATATATATATATAGTTTTTATTAATTTTTTTAAATTCAGTTTTGGTTTTAGTTATTTTAGATCAGTTAAAATAAGATTATGCAATTAGAATGAGAAATGCTACCTTTTAACTAGGTGAACAAAATGTTTTTGTATTTAATTTGATTTCAGTTAACATTTTTTTTATCTTTTTTTATTTCACTTTTTACTTTTATGGTTTTACTTAACTATAATAAACCTGCTGGACAGAAGTGTGGGTAATGAGATGAAAGTGTGAGATGTTTAGTTTGGATGTACTAAAGTGTTTTAAAAGAGTAAATGTGAATGATGGATGATGGATGTCAACAGCATGATAAGAGGTCTGGTTTTAGTTTGGTTTGTCTGTGGGCAGTTCAACACTTCTCAGATCTAGTTCAAGGACTACATGCCTCTAAACTCTAAGCTGGGGCTAGATGCAAACAAACAGGGACAAAGTGCAAGGGTTTGATCTCAACACATACGTGCTGCATTCACCATTGCAGGAAGTATACCTCTGTATACAAGGGTTTGAGAGCCGTCTGGCCTGACGCATCTGTAACACACGCACATTCATTAGGCACCGACACGGCAAAAAAAAAAAAAAAAGATAGAGTCAAACAGAGAGAGAGACAGACAGGCACAAAGAGATTACTCTAGAATGGGCAGTCTGGTAAATTGGGCCAGTTTTTGAGCGGACAATGACAAATGTTTAATTGTGTGGTAAACTCTCCTTCTAATATTGGGCCTTTGTTCATTCCAGCAGCAAACATAAAAGAGTGACATTTGAAGAGAAACATAGGTGGGCTGGACATGGACAGGATGTGTGGCTACAAAACACTTCACAAAAGACAAATCAAACCAGAAGAGCACAAAACGGCTGAGAACTCAGAATGTCACTAAACAAAGTCGATTCTTACAGAGGCTGCTGAGCGTCCAGGACCCCGTTGGGCCACTATGGCCCCAGAGATAGCCTTGATCCAGCCGTGCATCTCCTCTGGGCTGTCCGACTGAGACAGAGAAAAATACAGACAGCTTTCATTTTTGTTCAAACTTTGTAAAAACAATCAATTAAAACATTTATTCTTGATTGGAAGTGTATACATCAGCGGCTCTCAAATATTTTAGACAAAGTACCAACTCAGATTTAAAGGTATCGTTACAACCTTATCTATCGATGGAACTACTTTTAAAAATCTGATCACAAATGGGATTTCCAGTTATTTTTTTACTTTTTTTTTGCTGCTAAAACTTTATCAGGAAATATGAGTTATATTCCATCTTAAATAAAAGTTATGTTGATATGTAATGCGTCTCCACAAATAAAATAACGCAATGTGAAAAACTAAACAGCTAAAACTATTGTCCCAACAATAAAGGTTTTCTACGAATCGAACGATAAAATGCTAAAAGCTATAGTAATACTGTAAATACATATGAAATAAAATAATTACATTTACATTTATGCATTTAGCAGACACTTTTATCCAAAGCGACTTACAGTGCATTCGGGCTAACAGTTATTATTATTTTTTTACCTAACACGTGCTCCCTGGGAATCGAACCCACAACCTTGCGCTGCTAACGCAATGCTCTACCACTTGAACCACAGGGACACTTTAAATTACAAAATGGTGATTTTTTGTTGTTGTTTGTTTTATGAGAAATTAATTATTTTATCCAGCATGAGAGCATTACATTTATTTAAAGATATTCATACAAAACTAAAAACCTTATGGAGCCTAAACTTTTGAATAGCAGTTTTTCACAAATCAGTTCACTTTGTTCATGTTTTATTTATTATACTTTCATCTTGATTTCACAGATTTTCTTCTTCTTCTTTTTATATAAAAGTCAGTACTTTAGTGCCATGTTAAAATAAAGTATAGAACATTTCAGAATTTTCAGCATAAACTTAATGCTTTGAGAATAATCTATAAATAGGCCTTTTGCACAAAAATATTTTCATAAACAACTGAATTCCCCAGAAAAGTACTACTTTTATATTGTAATTTTATGACTTTATTCTCAAACTTACTCACTGAATAATGCTTTTTATGAGATAATATTTTTAAATAAATAAATAAAGCAACATAATTTTTTTAACCTGCCACTAAAACACTTTTGTAAGAAAAAATATGCATTTAGTTTACCATCAAATACTAAAAATTATCCTAATAATATAAAACCCATTGGAGAATTAATATGATTTTCTTACATGACATTCCTACCTGAATGTAAAAAGTTCTTGAGGTAGTAACCAGTTCAAAAAGATTGTCCCTCATCATCAAGTCACTAAAAACACATATCAATATCAGACACAATTATTATGGGTAAAAGCTGTTGAAACAGCACAGCAGCACAGATGAATGATGGGAATGCTTTATTGTTTATTACTCTTTGTTTATGCACTATTATGAAAGTCTGCCCAAGTCCCAAACTGTGGAACTTTTAAACATTGTGAACTGTCACATTTCAATATTAAGATAAGGTTGGCTGCCTTGAGTAAATAAAATTATAAGAAATGTCACTCTTGCCTTAACTATCCTGACAGAACACATACATCATCGTGACGTCTGTTCAGAGTGTGTTTTCATCCGGAAGATCAAATGTAAAAAAAAATTGATATCTCGGTTCAACTATATTGTGTCCCTAATACCTGTGTACTTACATAGTAACTAGATGTGTACATACTATTTAACCAAAGTGTAAGTACATATTGGTACTGTACATAGTATCTACAACTCAAATTTTTGTGTAACTACACATATGTAACAACCCACTGTGTGTAAGTACAAATGTGTAACAGGACACTGGTAACAACACTTTTTGGTAATGAAAGTACAAATGTATAACAAAATGTTACACTTTAAATTCGATTTATCATGTAATTACTCTGATGTTACACAGCAGCGGCCAGTAAGTTAGGCTTCAAATAGAAATTGTGGTTGGTGTCCAGAATGTTACACTTTATATTAAGTGGACAGTTCCTGAGGAGTTACCACGTCACTGATATTACAGTGGTGCACAAACTCCAACTCGAGATCCAACACCTCCCACTTTACATATTCCTAAACCTGCCCATCTCCACCTCCTGTATCCTACTTCACCCCTAAACCGACCCATCTCTACCTCCTGAATCCTATTTCACCCCTAAACCTACCCATCTCCACCCACTGGATCCTACTTCACCCCTAAACCTACCCATCTCCACCCACTGGATCCTGCTTCACCCCTAAACCGACCCATCTCCACCTCCTGGATCCTACTTCACCCCTAAACCTACCCATCTCCACCTCCTGGATCCTACTTTACCCCTAAACCTACCCATCTCCATCTCCTGGATCCTACTTCACCCCTAAACCTACCCATCTCCACCTCCTGGATCCTACTTCACCCCTAAACCTACCCATCTCCACCCAGTGGATCCTGCTTCACCCCTAAACCTACCCATCTCCACCTCCTGGATCCTGCTTCACCCCTAAACCGACCCATCTCCACCTCCTGGATCCTACTTTACCCCTAAACCTACCCATCTCCACCCACTGGATCCTGCTTCACCCCTAAACCTACCCATCTCCACCTCCTGGATCCTGCTTCACCCCTAAACCTGCCCATCTCCACCTCCTGGATCCCACGTCACGCTTAAACCTACACATCTCCACCTCCTGAATCCTACTTCACCCCTAAACCTACCCATCTCCACCTCCTGGATCCTACTTCACCCCTAAACCTACCCATCTCCACCTCCTGGATCCTACTTCACCCCTAAACTTACCCATCTCCACCTCCTGGATCCTACTTCACCCCTAAACTTACCCATCTCCACCTCCTGGATCCTACTTCACCCCAAAACCTACCCATCTCCACCCACTGGATCCTGCTTCACCCCTAAACCTACCCATCTCCACCTCCTGAATCCTACTTCACCCCTAAACCTACCCATCTCCACCTACTGTATCAAATGCTTCCAATTACACTTATACATACTGTTGTTACAAAATGTAATTATAAATGTCCTGGTCCACATTTGTACTTACACAAACCATCCTGAGGGTTGTTACATATGTGTAGTTACAGAAATATTACAGCTTTAGATACTATGCACCAATGTGTAATTACACTGTGGTTACATATTACATACACATTGTTACTATGTAAGTACACAGGTATTAGGGACACAATATAAAGTGGGACCGATATCTCTAACGTCACAAATGTTTCCTAAGAATGTCATTTGTCAGAAGATTTCTCAGATATGTGACAGAATGTATGTGAATCTGCTCTGAAATGTTTTGCAGTTGTTTCTACTCAGTTAAGTTGGTTAAAGTAGAGCACGATGCTTTTCCAGATGATTTCCCAGACGTGATAACAATGTGTGCCTAGTAGGTTGTCCAACACAATCAATCACAGTTTAAATGCATGCACTTTCAATGAAATAGCGACAGATCTCTTATTCCTTATTTTGACATATATACCACTTTATATGTGACTTTAAAGTGCAACTATAAGTATGCCATTGAGACAATAATTTAGCATTGTGTAGGATTTGTTTACACAGCTTGTCAACCTCTGGCTTGACCAATGGTGTACATATGAGCCGTAACTTCCTGTTTGTGGAACACTGAATGACAGGGGTTATGGCAAAGTGTATTTGGGAAACATTAAACAAAACTAAAAAAAAAAAAAAAAATGAAACACTACTGACCTTTGTTTACACTCCTGCACCTTGTTGACTTCCTTCAAAGGAATAACTCGCAACGCCTCCCGCTCCTAAAAACAAAGTTTCATTCAGTAATCTATTGAAAACGGTCTTTATTTCATGCGAATGGTTGATAAGCACTGAGCAAACATTCCAGCTATGCTGAGTGTGTGCAGTGAGGAAGTACAGGCCCGAGCAGGTAAGCAGTGAGCGCAGGCTTATGATTATCAGCCCTGAAGTATCCTTTATTGACATCTACTGTATGATTTAGCCTTTGACCAAGCCTCGTTCCTATGCCTGCCCTCCTCAGACACACACACACACACACACACATCACAGTTGTCTTTTCCTACGGTGTTTAACACATACAGTACTTTAGAACCACAGATCATAGTCCACTAGCCTCTATTTAGATCAACAGAAATCTGAATCTAGTCATGGTTTGGTTTAGTTTAAATAGATTTGATTTAATACAATAATTTTTGTATGATTTGTAACAGCTTCTCAATTGGAAATAGGTAAAGAATTGTATTCTGGATATGAAATGAAACCTTGGAACATTCATAGTAAGATTTTGCTTATATGACTTAACTCCTAGTGATAATTGCATTGAAATTTCACTGTTGGAGAAAGAAGATCAGTTTACTAGTTTCTGCTATTCTTAACTTCATGGGAATAAAAATAATTAGGCTACTATAAATCCGTGGGAAATAACGTGTCAAAAAATGTTCAACAGGAAGTTGTTTGTTTGAATAGTGGAACAACTTTCCATTGTTCTACGGCCCCAGTCAAAACTATTTAAAACAGTTTACCATGATTTTAAAAAACTACTTTTAAAAAAAGTGAGCCAATGTTGGTTTCTTTATCAGACATGGTTACTTTATTTGAGAGGAAACGTATGTTGGATGCCAATCGATTGTCTAATCATCCCTTCTCCAGTGAGTTATTAAAGGCATCTTGTTGTTATAGGCATCTATTATAGTTATTATAATAACATCCTGTTACTATAGGCAGTTATTATAGGCATCTTGAAATTGTTAACCCAGTGTCATTTTCAATTTTGGATTATGAAACTGTTAATTTCCCAAGCTTATACCTGTAAGGTTAATTATTCACATGGTTTAGCTCTAGAACTGAGATTTGGAGCAGGGCTTTATATATCAGGGTCAAAGGTGGTGTTAACCTTTTCAAAACTTACACATGGCCTTGACTTGGGTTTAATATTACACAACTTAATCATAGCATAAAAAGCCTATTCATACATTTAATTTTTTTATTTTTGCTATTTGCATTTGGCTTTTAAAAGCAGCTTTTCCAAGTATTAACTACAGAAATTACGACAAAGAAAATGTAATTTAATATTTGGTCCCGCTTTATATTCTGTATTCATGTCAAAAAATGAATTGCTCGGTACAATGTACTTTTTTTGATGATGTTGTATTGCAAAACACTTCTGCTGCTATTTAGGTGGGACACAGTTAAGGTTGGGAACAGGTTTGTTATTATGGTTATGTACAGGGCAGGGCAAGCAGTGTGATTATAGATTTAATTACAGAAATATTTAATGGATTAAAATGTTATTTTTTAAAATCTAAGTACAGAATAAAAACAAGTGTGTACATAATATGTACACTGGTTCAAATGATTCAGTTAAATGATACACTGTAAAAAAAAAAAAAGAGTTGCGTCAACTTAAAAAAATAAGGCAACTTATCGCAAGCGCTTTTTTGAGTAAACTTAACAAATGGGGACTAAGGTCCACCCAACTTAAAATAACTTAATATCACAAGTTGTCACAACATAAATAGTCATGTTAACCTAAAAAATATCAGAACAAAATATTTTTTGTTTACTGAACACAAGGCCTATTATCTACATTTAGCTGACGCTTTTATCCAAAGCGACTTACAATTGCTATATATGTTTCAGAGGTCGCACACCTCTGGAGCAACTAGAGGTCAAGTGTCTGGCTCAGGGACACATTGGTGTCTCTAGGGCTGTCAAAATTGCTCAAAAATGAAGTTCGAATATTCCCTCTAAAAAATACACGAATATTCGAACTATTCGAACATCTGGTTGCGCATGTTGTCAAAGACGCATGACCATCTATACGCATGACCAATTTTTTATATTATTCAAATAGTTTAAATAAATGAAAGACCATAAAACGGGTCAAATAACTTTTTGATTCTTGTGGCATGAAGTACCTTTCAACATGTATTTAATATTTTTGTTTGTTTTTAAAGGAACTATTATTTGAAAATTACTATATTGCGAATTTTAACATCAACCTAATCCACTAGGCAAAGTTACGTCCAGTGGACGTCTTTTTATGTCTTTGCAGACATTGAAAAGACGCCCACCGAGGAGACAGAATGTTTTTATGATGTCTTTTTTAAAAATGTTTTTTATATCTTCTGTATGTCCAATATTGACGTTCACAGATCCTCCTTACAAGGTTCTGTGACTTTATATCTGTCAGATATCTAGAGAAGCTCTTATTGAGAATTAACAGAGGTTTAAATGTTGATACTTGATTCATTCGAAGTCACCATTGTGGTGGACAGTGTTTGGTTTAGTTGGGATCTTGGTCCAGTTGCTTCTTGTGTTAGCTTGTTTCTTGCTGCTTTAACGGTGCATTAGTGATTGTCACTCTTTATGATGTCTCATTTTGCCGCGTTCATCTAGTACGTGTCTGTGGGAGCATCACAACAATCTGTGACGCTGTATAGGAACTCACTCGGCTAATAGCTGAACTGATTGCTACCTCGCTCTAGGAAATCAATTAATTACTGTTATAAATACAAAACGTCACTAAAACCTATAATTCTCAGAATCATTTTTAATGTTAAAAATATTTGTCGGGCACCCCCCAAAATCCAAAAATGAATTCTTATGGGGGGTCCCTAATTACTTATGGTCCGGGCCACCCCGCAGATTTCGAACGCTGTATATATGTATATATATAGCACCCCAAAAGTTCTTTAATGTGCTCCTAAATTTTTCGACTCCTTGAAAAAAAAAGTATGCAACAGGCCCTGCGGATGTTTTTAAATATAACAGAATTATATTTGTTTCTAAATGTAATTATGAATTCCTCTTTAAATTTTAAGAGGAAGATGTGCTTCCTGTGTTGTCCTAAAGCAATAGCCACTGATGCAGACATGTTCAGACACAGTCAGCCTGTTGACACACAGCAAGAGGAATTCATGACACTGCGAACAAGCTCAAACAAACACCAAGGCATGCTCACAGACACACACACACACACGGTCTTATAGCCTCTACTGGACACAAGCTTTGACTCCCACATGAGTCACTGTCTAATTCTGGGGGCACATATGTAATTATGCTTCATTGGTGAAATGTGATTGGATCAGATGGCATGAACAATACACATTCCGGACTTTCACTTATCAGATGGGAGCTTATAGACAGGCTCACAGACCCACAGGTGCAAAACACAGTGAAAACAAAGAGCTGCACAGGTCAGTGGGTTTAAGTAGAATTCAAGGCCAACAGCAATGTGCAAGGCTGTGGAGAGATGCAGGAGGACGCGAGAGAGGGAGAGACTAACCATGTCTGATTTGAAGTAGCTCAGTGTATTGTCATCCAGCATGAAATATCTCCTTTTCCAGTTTTTCATCTAGAGAAAGACAGAAAGACAGAAATCTCTGTAAGAGATGCCAACCTAGATGGAAATTTAAATCATGTAGGCTGTATGATTATGCATTTGGTGAATGACAGGTGTTCATTCTGGATCATATTTGATATGCACATTTTTTTAATTCTCTAAATAAGTAAAATGATCATGCTGAAAAACCCGTTGTACACGGTTTTGTACAAACGATTACACTTTTTTTTAAGGAAGTAAACGGCCTTTTAGTACAATTTTAATAACATCCCCCTTTAGGTTGTGGTACACAAGTCTTTTTTCTGTGAAATCTTTACTGGTTTTGATTTAGTAATATTGCAAGAAATATTTTAAGATAAACACTTACTTGATTGAAGCAACATAGATTTTACCTACAGGTTTATCTAAATATCGATATTTTAGATTTTTTTTTTTTTAAATGGGAGTATTAAAAATTATACATCAGGTTTTAAGGAATATTTATTTGTCACTGTATTGCATTACATTGTGTGTTTTCATATGCATACGTTTTATTTAGTAGTCAGCTATTTTGTAATAAACATCTCAATAGCTTACATTTCAAATAAACAGAATTCTATCTTACTTTTTGGCCATATAAATATCAGCAACTGCATAAAAGTGTATATTTTCCCTCAGTTTGGCCACTAGAATAAATTTTTTCCCACCTTCTTCGAGTATGAGCTATGTATCTTCCTATAACATACTATATAAGCCATAAAAGTCTGATTGATGAAATATGATACTCAACAAAAAACTAAAATACAAATTTATTCTGTATTTCTTACTCACCACACCTCCCTGTTTGACACAATATCCAGCTTTAATGACTGACTGGTCTTGGTTACTCCGGCTCAAGTAATACGGCAGCTGACCGGGAGGTTTCCTCTGCACACTCCTGTCTGCACCATTCTGATCCTCGCCCTTTTCCTGAGAGCCAGTGCCATACAACAAAGTTTATTACATCATCCTTTTTATTCTTCTTTTCTTTTACATCAGTAATGACAATCAGTAAACATATGTTACATGAAAGTGGTAATCATATAGCACCACAATATATATCAAAGTATAAAACAACTGATATAATGCTACTGCTCAGTGTATCTTACAGAGTTTTGTTTTTGCAGTGGAGCCCCCTTTAATATATGTTAATGTGTCATGAGGTAAAGTGACCTGTGTGGTGGTGATGATGGGCACTCCTGCAATGATTTCCGTCTTGTAGGACACTTGTTTCATGGCACCTGATGTGTCCACACAAGCTTCTGTTGTATTATGCGCCACTTGCTCTCCTGACTTCGGCACCTGCAGAAGAAATGAGAAAAGACAAACAATCGTAACAAATCTGTATGCGACAGCTGCTTTCTTTATAGGAGTATTTATATAAGTTCTATACTTAAAAAAAAGTCTGACAAGGACCATCAATTCTAGATCAAACCATTCCATTCATGAATATTTTCATTTAGAAAGGACACATTACATTAATCAACAGTGACAAAGACATTTATAATGTTACAAGATTTCTATTTCTATTTAATACATTTAAAAAAAAAGCCAGCTATCGCTGAAATACATTTTAAATACATAAAAAAAAAAAATAATAATAATAATTCACAATATTACTTCTGAATTTTTGATCAAATAAATTCAGCACTGGTGAATAGTATTAAATACTTTTTATTTTATTTTATTTTTATCTTACTGATGCCAATTACTCTTTCCAATGCTGAATAATAATAATAATAATAAGTAGAAAAGTTTGCAATGCTTTTCATGTTGTTGGAATAAAAAAACTCAACAAAACTAGACATATCCCCTCGGAGTAAATGAATAATTTGTCTGTCTGGTCAGTCCGATACAGTGATCAGCCTGACACTACAGTAGCTTCTTTGGGGATGGCAGTTCATTGTTTTGTGCCTTCAGGCTAAAAACACATCCCTGATCAATACATCATCATTACACATGCTACCTCTGACCCATAACAAACTGTCAGTTGTAATCATATTAGCATGTTAGCATCCAACAGCAAACACATCGTGCACTGCATGATAATACTGCCATTAACATTCAAAGAATGTTGTTATATTAGGAACAATTCAAACGTATTTGACAGACAATTCAAATTCATGAACGATTTAATTCAGTATTTTTAGGCATGCATTTATAAGATTCTTTTAAATACTTCTAATCTACTTAAATGAAAACAATCAAATGAGTAAAATTAGACCGTTTCATTCTACAAGAAAATAATTGTGAAGCTGCCATGCAATAGCATTTTATAGAAGTGTAGTGACGAGTGTCATTTGCTCATGGGATAATTATTGTATTCCAGCAGTCGTAAGACAAGATCAGACACGAGGTGCTCGGAAAGCTTTTTGGAAGGAAAAACATTACCTACATGAAGCTGTGTGGAGTGAATGTCTGTGTGAGGCATACTAGAAAATGTTGCAATACTGTGTCCCATTAATGAACCCATATTCAAAAAAATATGTATGTTTATGTATGCATGTCTTTTTTAAAAGGGGTCATATGATGCAATTTCAAGTTTTCCTTTCTCTATGAAATGTTACAAGCTGTTCGTGCATAGATAAGATCCCTAAAGCTGCAAAGACTAAAGTCTCAAACCCAAAGAGGCATTCTTTATAAAAGTTGAGAATCATCCAAGCCTAATGTTCATGCAAAGATAGAAGGCTTTAACTTTGATTCCCGCTGTAGCATTGATGCTGCCGCCATCGCCATGTTGTGGAGACACTGTGTACAAAGGCTGTTTCTATAAAGTGAATCAGTTCCAACTTTGAAGGACAGACTGGCACTTTTGAAAGCCTGTAAGTATGTTTCATATTTAAAGAATTTGACACTGATGATTCAAACGTGAGTTTTGAGCAGTATAGAGTAGCACTTGTTTGTAATTTCTCCGATCACAAATGCAGACATGGTTTTATGTTTACACGGCGCGATATGCAACGCATAAAATGGCAGTATAAGTCATTATAATCAGTAGTTATGTCCTCATTAAATACAACAAATACCTCGTTAGTAATAGGTCTTATTGGTTTTTGTCTCGTCGCGCCGGGACACGGCATCACAGTATGGTAAAGGCTTGAGGTATTCAGCCAATCACGAAGCATTGGATAGCTGGCCAATCAGAGCACACCTTGCTTTTCAGAACGATTAGCTTTGTAAAAATTTACACGTTTCAGAAAGTCGGGTCATATGGGAGCAATAATAATGTACAGTATGTAGAAAATAATGTGTTTTTTGAACCTTAAACAACAGAGCAAAGGTCTGTTTAAATGCAGACGGGAGCTGCGTTTGAATTACGGTCATTTTTTTCCTAGTTGTAGTGATGTTCACACTGGTGTGATGCCATTTGAAAACTTTAGAATCAGCTGCAGGGCGGGATTTGCGCTGAACGTGGAGACTTCCGCCACTTAATATGTTTGTGTGGAAACACGAAAATGTACCGATGTTCCACACACAAAATATTGCATTCGGTCATTCGGTGCACACGTGCACCGTACCGAAAGCCCTGTATTGAAATGGTCCGGTACGAATACACGTACCGTTACACCCCTAATATATACATATATATATATACTAGGGCTGCAACTAACGATTATTTTGATAATCGATTAATCTGTCGATTATTTTTACGATTAATCGGTTTATGTACTTATATTTTAGTTTTTTCCATTTTTTCCCCAAGTAAATTATTAATAAAGGGTCTTTATCATTCAGCATAGATTTTTAAGAGATTTTAACCATTTTGCATTGTCATATCCTCATCAAAAATATACCTGGAGTTGTTTTATTATGTTAGTAATCCTTTGTCGAACTCTTCTGCAATCAAAACACTGACCCATACTCTAGCAAAATTCACAAGGAGATTTCAAATATTGTTTTCACCATGGCAGTCCTTAGAGCTCCTAAAGTAGTTTAACATCCCAAACAAAGCTTAAGGAATCTTTGAGAACATATTTTCATGAAGTATAAGGATAAAACAGAATAAAATTGCAGTGCATTGTATTTTATTATTTACTGGGAAAAAGCTTTATAGCTTATGCTGTGAAATTGTAAACAATCCTTCGGAAAAAAGTGCCAATGGCATGAAACCTGAATGGAACTCACAATTTAAAGTAAAATCCATCAGAAGGTTGTCCAGAAAAAAAAAAATTGGGACACACACAAAAAACCTGCTGTGTGAAAAAGAGCAGTGAATACTTAGAAAAGAAGTGCATTTTAAATATACTCAAACATTTACCTCTCTCATTCAGTCATAATTAGGCTGCAAGTCTGAATTATGAACTGGTAAACGACAAACTGATCACATAACATGTTTGTAAAGCTTTAAATGTTAACTGTTAAAAAGCAATGTTATCAGCTTTTACGACTAAACATTTGCAAACAACCTTGTACTGGAGAATCTGCACAAATAAAATTCTTAGGGGCCGTTCACATAATCGCACCTAAAAACGCGTGGAAAACGCTAGCTTTCTCCTTCTTTCCAAAGCGCTCGGGCAGAAGCGCCCCTGAGGCGTCTGCCTTTGCTAAGCAACCATGACGTGCCCTCTCCATGAAGACCCGGAAATTTCAGCAAAGGATAAATGGATGCGGTGTGGACGCACCTGGAAAAACGGGCGCATCGCACCGCGTGCGTGTCGCGACCGCGTCGCTTCCATTATGAGAGTGCATACTGCGCGCCTACATAGGAAATAACGAACTTGAGCACGCAAAAGACACGATATGTGAACGGCCCCTTAAACAGTTCAGTAGTGCAGAGTTTACAGGTTACTCTTCATTTTGAAGGCTCAAAGTAAAGTACTCCCACTTCCCGCTGAATGCTGCAGAGACGCTGTTCGGGAAGCACGTGACATAAAACGAGGCCAGCTATTGGCTATTCGCTACTTCACCTGCTGTACTGGCTGAGTAAAACCTCCGGTGGCTCATTACTGCCACACTTTGGTCACCGCAGATTTGAAATATGCACGAAATGAGCCGCTTATGGCAAATAAAATTTATTTAGCGACAAATCGATTACTAAATTAGTTGACAACTATTTTAATAATCGATTTTAATCGATTAAATCGATTCGTTGTTTCAGCTCTAATATATATACCGTATTTTCCGGACTATAAGTTGCACTTTTTTTCATAGTTTGACTGGTCCTGCGACTTATAGTCAGGTGACATGACATGAACCAAGAGAAATGAACCAAGGGAAAACATTACCGTCTCCAGCCGCGAGAGGGCGCTCTATGCTGCTCAGTGCTCCTGTAGTCTACAGTGAAAACATTAAGCACGCTCTCGCGGCTGTAGACGGTTATGTTTTCTCTTGGTTCTTGGTTCTATATAAATACGACTTATAGTCCAGTGCGACTTATATGTTTTTTTCCTCATCATGACGTATTTTTGGACTGATGCGACTTATAGTCCGAAAAATACGGCATATATATTTCGCCAACACAAGCAATTCATAAATTAAAAGCCAATAAATTAACATATCATAACATTTCTCTTGTTTGATTGTTCACTTATCTTAATTGTCTATGGCCCGAGATGCTGAAATAGGCCAATTGTGTCCGTTCACTTACAGGATCCAGTTCTCCAAAATCTGCAGTTTGGGGAACCATCTTAACTCTTTTCTGGTTAGTAAGAGGAATCTGATCCAGGATCAGTGACTTACTGTGATTTTGGTGGCGTTGTTGAGTGCACTGACCCACTCCACTAAATCTTGCTTATCATTCGCCTGCAAGTAAAACTTCCTCATTCCAGCGTTGATGACTGTGGGAGGACACAAAGATTTATATTTAAAGAATTTGGAGATGATGATATAAATCAAATTTTACTGGCATTATGGATTTGCCAAAATGGATTACATCTCTTCCTGTCTAAGTGTGTGCTTCTAGGCCTGAACAAGAGTGCTTTCACACGACCACTTCTGGTGTGCATCCAGGTTTCTTTGAGGTAAAAGTTTGGTTGGATGATGTGAATACGGTTTTACAAACTTCCGCACCAGGGTTATTATAGTTATAAAAACAATTTCACTCCTTGAAATAAAATAAACATTAACTTGAGGAAAAACTAAACTAAACTAAACAACAACGCATTTAATTTAAGCTATTTGCCAAAACAACATTTCTCATTTTCAACTTGATGTGCTAAAATGTCTAAAGCTAAAACTGTAATAACAATATACATTAAAAACATGTGTAGACATTAAAAACAAAAATATTAAACTTTAACTAAAATGAAAACATAAAATTTCAAATAGCGAAATACTAGTAAAATCTATAATAGTATCTCAGTAACTAAAATAATGCTAAAACAACACTTTCATCCAGGAACAAAGCATGAAAACAGAGTCCACTTGAAATGTGAACTCTGATACTTTTCAATGCAGATATGAATGCAATTGGCCTAAACTGTGGAAGTGAACCGCTATTAATGAGGTATGATTCAGTCAAACTGTGTGAGTGTGTGTGCACGCTCAATTTCCTGATAATTGGGACTGCATACTACAAACTGAAAGATTGTACTTCTCATTTCTAAATATGTCACTGTTAGTGAACCGTAACAATTAAAATCTAAAATGTTATGAAATGTCTTTACAAGTCACAAAAACAACATCTAAATTCCAGTTAAATCATTTTCTGTGCAAGTCTAAAAGTGAAAACTCTCACATCCCTTTAGTGCGGCTGGCTAGAGAGGCAGTTATTATAGTAACTGCGTTTATGTGGTCAACTTAACACATGTAAAAAAAACCCAGCTGTGATATCAGATTCAATTTTATTATAGTAGTATTTCATAATATTGGTAAAAGTACAGACTCCATCATAAGTTAAAGAACAAACAGGTGTTCACTGGGCCTGAATTACACCAGGAAGGTCAGACTAATACTTTATTAAACACTTTAGAGTATGAGATGCAATGTATGACTAATTTTAGCATTTGTATTATGTTGCTCACATACACTCCTGACACTGGCCTCTCGTCTAACTCCACCGGGTAAAGTCCCAGAAACCCCAGTGTGTGATTGTCTCTGGCTCTGATCTCAGAACAATAGCCAGGGTCAGGGGTCATGGTCTAACATGCCCTACCTTCCGTGTACTGCATCCTCAGAGTGACGTGGAGAGAGAAACATCACTTTCTTACCTAAGCAGAACTCTGCCTTTGGACGCAATTTGGTGGCATCGCTAACCTTTAATGACAAAATATGACCAGATGAATAATATTGTACCCATATGCAGACACATATTTTAAAGTGCATGAAAACATTTTCAACATAAAAAAAGAAGCTGTTTTATTATACATAAGAGTTTAAATCACATGGCGAGCCATTACAAAAAATGTTATAAAAAATGCATAGTTACTTTTCTTAAGCCACATTTTTTTACAAATGTATCATTCATGTCTGTATGAATATATAAAGTTGGTAATAACTAGTCATCATTAGTCAGAAATAACAGATCAATTACAAACCTTGGATATATATGTTAGTTTGAGGGAGCCGACACTGGATGTTCCTTCTGGAAGATTCTGTAGAATCAGAGGGTTAAAGTAATTAGAGCTGAAATTCTGAACAAACATGTACAGAATACATTTATGCCGAGTGTACGATATTCTCCAAAGTTGTAGAATTGCACAGGGGTCTATGAAAGTTTTAGCACACATCTACAGATGCAGTTGGGTAAATTATTCAAAGTCAGACGTGGCATCAATAAAAGATGCTGGCTGGAGCTACTGACTGAGTCTTAGATAAAGTGATTGGTATAGAACCTGCAGCAGCCAAGAGAAAAGAGAGAATCCATTAAAAGATACAAAGAAAGAACATGAAGAATCAAAAAAGACAGGTCCTGACATGGGCACCTCATCAGTGAACTTAGTTCTGGTCATGTTTCACCTGAGGTTTCCTTATTTACTCCAAGCTAATTGACATTAAGGCACTGAAAGCATCAGAGCAGTTAATGTCAAAACTTTCTCTCTGATCCAACTCCAAAACAACCACATTAAACCAAATTGCAAATGAGTGCAGAATATATAATAAATAGTTGCTTATTAGTATGCATATTACTAGCATACCAGCTTTTATTAGTACCTATAAAGCACATGTTAATGCCTTATTCTGAATGGCCATATTTTAGGTCCCTTAAAGCTGCGGTAGGGAACTTTTGACGCTCTTTTTTTTTTCACAGATTATCTGTCTCATATTCTACTGTCAGAACATAATGACAGGTTTAACAAATATGTAAAAAATATATATTTACAAAAGTTACCTACTGCAGCTTTAATCCAACCACATATCTAAACTTAAAAGCAGGGTAGGTGATTTGGTTCAAAAAACATTTTTTGTTATGCTGGATGAAAGTCTCTTCACATCGTGATAGAAATCACAAAGTTAAGTGGTCTAAATTTATTTATATTATCTGTGGAAGGCGTAGGACCAAAATATTTTTGTCCAATCATATCTGATGACATATCATGCGCAGACATGATACGTCATCAGAGCGTCCCATTATTCTATTGCAGACCGAGCGAGAATGGAAGGTAGGGCTGCACAATTAATCAAATTTCTTATCGCGATTACAATTACGGATGTCACAATTACGTAATTGTTCAAAGTCCACTTATGTTATTATGCACGCTTAACATGTTATCTTTAGGGTTTTTCCATTGTTTTAGCTTTAGTATAACATTATGATTCCATTCCTATTTTTTTTTTTTTTTAGTATAATTTACAGAAGAAAATAAACCAATTTTTATTTGACATTTGAGGCTTAATACTATAGAAAAGCACTAAAGAGCTCTGTGTCCACCAAAGCGTTTTTAGCCAGCTGAAAATGCCAGGCACTCTGCTGAAAATGCCCAGCTGCGTTTCTGAAGCTTAAATTGGGTGGAGCAGGCCGTTGCCATCTTGGCAGTGCATCACCGCGTTCACTCCCGGATAATTGAAAATTAGCAAAAAGGAAGGAGCTGGTTGCTGAAATCACACCCACTTAGCTCAACCGCAGTGACAGCAGCGGCAGTCCACCTGTCACTCAAGTTGCCATGCCCTTAATTATGCAAAACTTTAAAGCTTAATATAATTTAAACAGATGAGTTATTAAAAAAAAAAATGCACCCCCTCACAGTTGTCATGAAGAGCAAAATTAACTATATACACTGTAACAATGTACAAACTTCATAATCAAGGGAAGGAGGCGGGAACCGCCGAACATTCAAATGAAAGCTTTAATAACAAAATAAACAAAAAACAGCGTGACAGCCCCAAACGGACGACTACCGCGCACAAACAAAAGACAAAATAAAACCCAGGCCTGGTCCTATTTCGTCCTTCACTGCCATCACTCCTCTTTTGCAGCCTTCCGATCTCCTCCGTGGGACACAAGACCGGTGAGTGGTGCAGCTGTCGCTCATTTCCAAGTCACTCCACCGGCCTCTCTCCGTTCCCACGGTTCTCAGCCCTGCCCCACTTGTCACATAGACCAAAACCACTTTTTGCAGCGCTCCCATTGAGAACAACTGAAAAAAATACGCTAGCCGTGAGGAAAAACACTTTGGTGGACACGCGGCCTAAAGGTTTTTTGTTTGGGTGTGTTCTCGCTTGTTTATTTTCATATAAAAATACGGCATATAGAGGCATCAAATAATGGTAAAAACATCAATTTAAATTGTGATAATCGTAATTAATAATTGCAATTACAATTTTAAGGGAATAATCGACAATTATGATTATTGTCATGATCATGCAGCCCTAATGGAAGGCAAGTTCTTTCACTGGTGAATGAGAAATGAGGTAATCCGACAGCATTACATTCAACCCTCCACCAATGCCATCTCTCATTGTGTTGCTGGTTAGCCTCTGGTCTGCCTGTTCACTTTCATGTGTTTTGGAGGAGGCGTGGCTTTGGATGGTGATTTGCAGGGAGGGTGGGTTCTTATGCTTTCAAAGCTAACTTGCTATTGTTATCCTCTTTTAAATTGCCTACCCTACATTTAACAACTTTTTTATTAACTATTAATACGCAGCAATTTAGGAGTTTAGTGAGCTAATGGTTAGTTAATAGTGAGAAGTGTTCCCCAAACTAAAGTGTGAATATGCATAGGAAAATACACATACAGTATATGAGGGACATAAGACATAATGTACAACAAATTGTTAGTTCTATGCAGTTGTTCAAACAGAATGTGTTATTGTTATGAAAAAGACAAGACGTAGGCAGTACAATGGGGAAAAAAATTAAGATTATTTTTCATCAAACTCACTGTAATTACAATCCTTGTAAGTTCCTTCCATGTAACTCAGTACAGTTAGGAACAATTTAGTTTGCGAGTCTCAGACGAAGACAACCTTACAAAGGTGCAAACTGCACAGCAAAGCAAAGTGTGGCCCACACAGATGCAAATACATTTACACACGTACAAACACTGTTCTCGATCTGAATGGTTAGAGTGGTCTGGAAGCAAAGACAGATCAATGACCTCCAATACTTCATGAGATTATAAAGTCCAACAGAGGCCATGGCACTCATATCCTTTACCCATATGCTTATGGAAAGTGAAACTTCTCTACGCCATTAGCAAAGTTTCAAAGGAAAAAAAAGTAAATGTCTGTGCAGAAAGTTCACAAACTGATGATTTCCAAACCTTATAATGATAAAAGGTGTGTAAGAGAGGTAATGTTAGTATCACACAATGTTTTGCATATCAACATTCGGTAACACTTTAGAATAAGGTTCCATTAGTTAATGTTACTTAATGTATTAATTAACATGAACAAACAATGAATAATACATTTATTACTGTATTTATTCATCTTCGTTAATGTTAGTTAATGAAAATACAGTTATTCATTGTTAGTTCATGGTAATTCACAGTGCATTAACTAATGTTAACAAGCACAACTTTTGATTTAAATAATGCATTAGTAAATGTTGAAATTAACATGAACTAAGACTTATAAATGCTGTAGAAGGATTGTTCTTGCTTAGTTCATGTTAACGAAAGTAGTTAACTAACATTAACTAATGGAACCTTATTCTAAAGTGTTACCCAACATTCTAACTGTGATAGCAGTAAAAGGTTAACTGTGGCTTATGGTTTTCCTGCTTCTGACAGCACTGACTCAGTAGTTCTCTACAGTTACTGCCCAAAAGCCACTGAGACACAACATCGTCTTACTGGAGAACTGTGGTGTGCAGTATATCTACCAACATGGGTTCAGTAACTTGGGATGGAAATCGTAAGAAATTCATGGTTCTACTGCCAGAGTCCCTTAATGGTCCAATTAACTTATCTTTTAGGCCTAGTTCTTTTGAGTAAGAAATATTTTAGACAAAAAAAAAAAAAAAGTAATTATTATTGCATGTTGTGCCTTCAGTAGTCTAATGCCCAAAATTATGATTTCATATTTGATGTTTTTGGTTCACTTCGAGATCAGACACGATAAAATTAATAACTTGCAGTTAAATTAGTAAGTCTGATCATTTCAGCAACCGCTATTAATTAATTTAGTAACAATATTTAGTGTTTTAGATTTACTAAAAAGATCATAAGAGTTATTTGTTTGTGAACTGGACCACATTAGTTGCTGTAAGTGTCATACAGTAGATTCTGTTGTGGAGTTTTTGTCCACATAGTTGGAAGAATCCACAAAAACGGAATGTTATGGTAATACTATTCTGATATATATAAAATAATAACAGTAATAATTTTTGGTTTGATTCCAAATCTTATCCGTAACACATACAGTATGTGAAACTTAACTGGGCCAATTACTAGCCCCTGAGGAACACCATACTACCATATTTTATAAAATTACATGTTTAACATGTAACGACTTCAACAGAATTATTAAAACAAAAGGAGGCCTTCAGATATAGAATGAAGACCCCCTGCATTTAACAATGCATTGACAGGATGAAAGAAATGAAGATGGGTACCTGAGGGTTATCCATGTACCACACCAGGCTGCCCTCCAGTGTGTCCAGAATGAAGTAGCGACGTAAAAACTTGCCGCTGTTCTCTAATTCTTCTATGTCTAGAAAGCCACAGATCCGATTCTGACGATCTACGTACGGCATTTCTGAGACTAAGCATTACCCTGCAACACAAAGAAACAATGCTCATTATAAAGGAGATGAGGACATTAGATGAAGGGTAGAGAAAGAGGTGGAGTGTGGTAATTAAAGAAAATTTGGAATCTTCATGTGTAATCATCTGGCAAAACACTGGTGATTATTTCCTATGATGTCATCCTTGGTCATTCTCCATGGAAGTGGCACCTACTTAATTTCAGACCTCTGTGCTGATGAAAATCCTGTCAGATGAAGCTGCATTAATATAAATGACTTGACTGTGACATTACCACAGCTGAAAATCTTCACCTGCAAAGACTTGTGGATTGTGAATGTCATGAGGGTGAATAATTTATGCCTAAACTTTTATTTAGACGTAATAAATGTATTTTATTTTTTTTGATGGAGTGGGGGGCTGTTTAATGGTGGACAAACAATCAACTGATGTGTGTTTTTAATGTCTTTGGGATCTCTAATTTAAATTTCTAATATGTCTTTCATTTGCCATGTAATAAGCACTGTGCTGTGATACAGGTGTATGATCTTAGAAGGCGTTTCAAGTCCAAGCACTCAAACTTCAACACACAATTTCCTCCAGGCTCTGTTACTCACTGACAAAGTACAAAGCTTAACAAGCTATCATGGTCATATCATGTTTCTAGAAAGAGAAAGCTCTTTCAGCCCCACTCTTTGTAGCATGGGTACTCAAGAAAAAAAGAAGAAATCATTCATTGACTCAAAGGCTATGAAAGATTGTACACTAACGGTGTAGAAGAGATTGTGATAAAGATAGAAACAACATTTATTAAAAATAAACACTGAAAACAATGACAAAAAGTTAAATACTAGCATTTGTGGACAAATAAAAGAAGGTGGAGACAATGTTACTAGCTGTGAATTAATGAATCAATAAGAAAGCTGTCTTTATGTCTTAATTTTGGATGACATAATTTCATGAAAGGACCACATTTCACAGGTTCCGATGAGACATGTCAGCCAGGTACAGTGATTTACTGCTACATCATAAATGACAAATAGCAAAATATTTTGTGGACTCAGAATGTTGCTTTTCTCCATGGCTTCTATCACTAGAGAACGGTCACATTTCTGTCTCGAATGCATGATGAGAATTTCATGGCTAAAGTGTGTTTTATGAGTGACAGCTTCCATAACTTTAACAGTCTTAATCTGGGATTACAGTGATGGGATAAAACCAGTGTTAATTTCGTTGACTAAATATTTTCGTCATTATTTTCGTCACGAATATATTTTTGCAGACGAAAACGAAACGAAAACTAAAAAAGAAGGCACTGATGGAGACTAAAACTATGACTAAATTGACTGACATTATCGTCAACGAATAAAGGACGAGACGAAAATAGACTGTGACGAAAATCAAATCAGCAGACGGGAGAGATGCGAGGAATGAGCAAAAGAACCGGCAAAACGGAACAGGCGAGACTGCATGAGAGAAGAGAACCAATCCGAGCCTGACTTATTGAGACGTGAAGCAAAGGTTTTCAGTTTTTAAATGAGCTCCCGGGAAGTCGGCATTCGAAGAGGTGATGTCTAAAAGAGCGACAAAATGTCCACAGCTCACTTCACGTTTGACAACGAACAAAAAACAAAGCGTAAAGCACGCGGAGCGCTCATTCGTGGCAAGAACACAACCAATTTGAAAAGACATTTACAGACGAGCCACCCGGACATTTTCTCAAATGTAATTTCACAACGATATTCTTTTGTTAGATGACAGCACAATACTAATACGTAATATTATGATACATACATTTGATTAATACTAATGTTTAGTATATTTTATAATGTTCTACTTGTTGACAATACCACAAATATTTCTATATTAGTCATGTGAAACGTAAATGTTCACATCCTATCATTATACATACTAATCTAGCAATATTGTAGGATTTAAAACATACAATATTGCTAGACAAATGAATACCTTATAAAATCTTGTTACTTTTTTTATCCACCCAACTTATTAAATATTTACTTTAAATGTATGCACTTATTGTTCAGCTCAGCTGTAAGCTTTAAGGTCCTGGACCTAACTTTATTTTTCTTTTATTGATGGTCAGTTGGCAGCTAGTTATTGTTTACATTATCATGACAGTGTTTGTTGCTGCATAAAAGCTTTTGAATCGAAATAAAGATACAGTTGTGTTGAAATAAAGTTGAATTTGTGTTTTATATATTTTGGTTAAGTTTGTTTCCTATACCAGCTGTAAAGATTGTCTAGTAAATCTGTTATTGATTTTAGTCTTATTTTAGTCGACTAAAATACCAAGCAATTTTATTCGACTAAAATACCAAGCAATTTTAGTCGACTAAAATAAGACTAAAATTAAAACAATTCAGATGACTAAAACTTGACTAAAACGAAAAAGAATTATAGTCAAAAGACTAAGACTAAAACTAAATTAAAATTTCGTGTCAAAATTAACACTGGATAAAACGATCAGTAGTATTGTTGCAACACTCAATGGATTTAAACTTAAAATGCATTATTTTTTTCCAATTCCGCAGACTTCATAAACAACTTGACATAAAAAATTAGCAGAGATATGATGAAACTTTGCTACAAGGTTTGATGACTTCAACACACCTTCAAAGTTAATTAAATTCACTATTACTGTAGTAAACTGGATGAAGGCTCCTTACAGTTAAGGCCCTTGGTATACTTCAAACGAAATCGAAGAACGAACTGATATGACGTAACTTCTATCAAAATCAGGCCAAAATGAAGTTTGTTTTGGCTCCTAAACACCTTTGAGCTTCCATTGGTTCGTGGCGTTTACACAATCGTGGGTGAGTTTTGAAACTCCACTTTCTTTGACATGCAATTTTTTTCCCTGGTTCATTCCTCATTCTGCGGAGGTTCTACAGGAGAGCAACATCTCCTGAATACACTCCTGATTTTCAAATAGCGGAGTTGCACAAATATAACCACACCTGTACTATCACTTGCGGAGAGACTTTAAAGATTCAGAGGAAGTATTTAATTCCTAGAAAGAAATTGCAACCAAGCTTGGTGTCAGAGAAACATCCGAGACAAGTTTTCCACAGCCATGAAAAGGATAAAAGGAAAGAGTAAAGAGTAAATATAAGGTAGCAAGTACCAAATACATGTTCCAAATAAATGTTACACCATACTGCTACTACTGTTCTTCAATAAGTGAATTTAAAGGTTATACATTGTAGTAAATGCCAAACGAATATACAATAAACCCTTGTTTTTATCAAAAGTAGCCTAAATCATGACACCACATAAAATATAAAAATGTGTAACAATTTATCTAGTTTAATAAAATAAATGAACACTAATAAAATAAAGTAACAAACTGACTCCAATATTTTTTTCCACATCATGCTAAAGTTTTCAGACTATGAGACATTCACACTTCATATAAAGGACTAATTAAGAAATGGCTCTTTTGTATTGCAAACATGATACTTGATTTTGAACTGCTGCTAATCATTATATTTTTGTCTATAATATTCAGACCATTGGTCATTTCATTGCTGTTTTGTTGTTTTTATGAATTCAATAAAAACAAAGTCTCATTCTTCCCTCACAAGGGTTTATATTTTTTCCTTTTTGTTGATGATGTTGAATCATCAATTTTAGCTGAAATGAACACTAGTAGCAAACACCAACAACTTATATTCCTTTTCACATATGATTATGGGGCGGAATATCAATTAACAAAGACTAAACACTATATTATGACCTCAAAAATGTCAAAAACAGAGCATGATTTTGTAAACTAATACATTTTTGTCTCATATTTCCAGATTCATATGGCTTTTCTGATGTAGTAAGCTTGCTTGGTAGCACACCCGGTACAGTGTAGAACTTGTGAAGTCCTGTTGAAAACATAGTAAAAACATTATTAAATGGCAAAAAAATTTCTTTCATTATACTATCAGTTTTGCCTAAGGTTGAGGTTAATGTAGAAGCTATTTTATTTTTTTAAAGGTGATAAAGCTTTAACCTTTTAGCGCCACTCAGTGTACGTTTCACTTCTGATATGCAAAGATGTGTGCATGAACCAACATAATAAAATGTTGGCAGTCACATTTATCTGTTTCTGAGAAATTTCAATGTGGTTTTATGGAACCACTGACCAGACATTTCATTTACTTCCCCTTCTCTCCAAAGGAATTTCCAATCACTTTCTACTGTATCTGTGAGGGATGTGTGCACAACTAAATATATTACCATGAAAGTCTAGTCAACAAGTTGTCTGAACAACTACAGGTAGTTCAGAAGTTGGTCCTGTATAATTAGGCTGTGACTGTCCAATATTTCTATGTCCGCTACGTTCTCAAAACTCAGGTGATTTGATAATACCTAGAAAATCAAAATCAACTGCGGGCGGCAGATCCTTTTCCTATTTGGCGCCTAAACTCTGGAATAACCTACCTAACATTGTTCAGGAGGCAGAGACACTCTTGCAGTTTAAATCTAGATTAAAGACCCATCTCTTTAACCTGGCTTACACATAACATACCAATATGCTTTTAATATCCAAATCCGTTAAAGGATTTTTAGGCTGCATTAATTAGGTAAACCGGAACCGGGAACACTTCACATAACACCCTATGTGTACTTTCTACATCATTAGAAGAATGGCATCTACGCTAATATTTGTCTGTTTCTCTCTTATTCCGAGGTCACCGTAGCCACCGGATCCAGTCTTTATCCAGATCAGAGGGTCACTGCAGTCACCCGGATCCAGTATGTATCCAGACCAGATGGTGGATCAGCACCTACAAAGGACCTCTACTGCTCTGAAAGACAGCGGAGACCAGGACAACTAGAGCCCCAGATAAAGATCCCCTGTAAAGACCTTGTCTCAGAGGACCACCAAGACAAGACCACAGGAAACAGATGATTTCCTTGGCACAATCTGACTTTGCTGTAGCCTGGAATTAAACTACTGGTTTCGTCTGGTCAGAGGAGAACTGGCTCCCCAACTGAGCCTGGTTTCTCCCAAGGTTTCCTTTTTGTCACCGATGGAGTTTCGGTTCCTTGCCGCTGTCGCCTCTGGCTTGCTTAGTTGGGGTCACTTCATCTACAGCGATATCGTTGACTTGATTGCAAATAAAAACAGACACTATTTAACTGAACAGAGATGACATCACTGAATTCAATGATGAACTGCCTTTAACTGTAATTTTGCATTATTGACACACTGTTTTCCTAATGAATGTTGTTCAGTTGCTTTGACGCAATGTATTTTGTTTAAAGCGCTATATAAATAAAGGTGACTTGACTTGACTTGACTTACATGATAAAATATTTTGCATTTAGAGTGGAAAGACAAATGACCGGTCACTGGAAACTTGTTGGATATGACACAGTGTAGTAGAGTCAGAAATCATGAGCTGTGTCCTTGTACTACTAATCTTGTGTTTGAGCGACTGGGAGCAGCTCTGTCTTGATAAACATGCAAGGAAAGTAGAGATCTGAAAGCTGCTGTGCGTTCAAAGAGGAAGAGAGAGTGCGAGGTGGCCTAACCAATCATAGGTAAAGTGTGTACACATGAACAAAAACAAAATGAAAGCACACACATCACTGGCAAAATACTTAAATTGGGTGCTCAACAATAAAAGTGGAAAACAATGAAAACAAATCTCCAAAAATGCAAATATTTCATAGCGAATTATCACACAGGTGATGTTTCGAGTATATATATATATATATATATATATTAAAACACACAAAGAAAAAAATATCTATAAAGTCTAGTTTAAAACATACAACAGTAATAATGATACTAACATTACCTGCATGAACTAAAAAAACCTCAATGGACAAATGTCAAAAGCTTAATTTAATCCTATAGGATTTAAATGTTTTAAAAGTAAATTATCAATGCCACCTCCTTGAACATTCGACTAATTCTATTCTGACATAATGTAAAGTAGAAAATGAATGTCTAAAAGTAGCAAAATGCTGATCAACCAGAAATCTTGGTTTTTAATGGTGCAACAATTTTCTGAAACCTGAAGTCTTTAGAGGTCTACATCTGCGGTCTACTTTTGCTCACATAGCAAAGACCACAAGAGCATCGTGACATGTCAATCACATCACTAGTTTTACAGGAAATAGTGCATTTAAAAAAATCTGCAGTATGAGTTTTATAAGAAAAGTTTCACTGTTGACAGTTGCCACATCTATAATTTATTACCGAAGGGTACATTGTTTAGAAAATGTGAGACAGGTGTCAAATCGCCTCAAACCAAAATATTATGTTTGTACTATGCATGTACACATGTGCATAATGTAACAGCTTTAAGTCTTCTGCTGTGGGCTCGGCTGCTGAAAGTTTGGAATGAGGCCAGCATTTTTTTTTTTTTTTACAGAGTTAACCCGAAACAGGCCCTCAGTTTTCACACTACAAACCTTTTTTTGACACTGCTGCCTGCAACATTATTACATAAAGTAGTGATAGCAACAGCAGTATCTTGCATCTGCACTGATTTACAATAAAGGTGGAACCTTAGACAACTACCAGTCACTCTAGCATTGTGATTTTTTCTTACAAACAAAAATGGGGTGAGCACACTTACATTCTCATTTTAAATGATTTAAACATCAGAGTATTATTTAAATTAGAGTAAATTATTTGTTTGTAACTTTAGGATATGGTTTGAATTGTTAACATATTAACTAACATGAATTTACAAAGAGCAATACTTTTGTTACTATATTTATTAATCTTTGTTTATCTTAGTTTATAAAAACACAACTGTTCATTGTTTGGTAATGTTACTTCACAGTGCATTAACTGTTAACAAATACTGTACAACTTTTGATTTCAACAATAAAGGCTATAGCCTACATGTTGAAATTAACAATGTTGTAGAAGTGCAGTTTAGTAATAGTAAATGTTAAATAAAGTGTTACTGATTTTTTTTAATAGACCAATTCAGACGTCTCGTGAGTTCAGTGTTGGACAGGTCAGTTGTTTAAACCATTCATTAAATTGAATCGGTTCAAAGGAATCATTAGTTCGCGAATCAGACGTGTACGTCACGCGTTGTGTAATTATCTCATGTGACCTGTGGTGCACTTGCGGCTCTCTGAAAAGTTGAGATGTTTTTAACTCGATGCATGCCTGGAAAAAACGAGCGCGCCGCGACCACATCACTTCCATTATGAGCGCGCATACCACGCGCCTACATTGGAAATAACGAGCTTGAGTGCGCAAAAGACGCGATATGTGAACGGCCCCTAATGGATCAACTATGACAGCCTACATCGCACATCCTGCGATGCGACCACACACACACACTGATATAGTTTACATTTTTCAATGATATGCAACTTCAATGTATATTAATCAACTTCCTTACTTTTTAGATCATCGCAAAATGTACATTACAGGGCTTGAATTTCGGTGCGGGAATGCGGGGATTGCGCATGCTTTAAACCATTCCCGCAAGGTTAGCTTTTATAGTGCGAGAAATTCCCGCACAAATATATTTGCTTCATCTCAGAGCAATTGATTAAAAAATAAATTCACAGATGCGAGAAAAAATATGTCAAATTGTCTAGTCAAATTGTCTTTTATTTTCGAATTTAATTCCTCAATCAGCGATGGACCGGCATTTTCTGTCTCAGCGCCGAGCTCATAGACAGTAAACGGCGGAGCCCTGGCTGCTGTAGACAGATCATGTTTCACGCTGTCAATGCAGCGGTCTGCGTTGCGCTGATCTTATTCACACTATCAAGTGTAGGTGCAGCATTCTAACATTTTGAGTCAAAATGAGCTGTTTGTGAAGAAATTATCCGCTTCCAAATTGTCGTTGAAATAACGAAACTGAAACATTAAAAAACATTTTGCTCTTTATGGTGTGCGAGTGATAGAGCGCGGCAGCAACGAACCAACTGATCAGCTTACAGCGTCACAACATTGAATGCTCGGCCGAACAGCTGATCAAAGCTGTACTTTATTATTTTTCATCTCCATAAATATATCTATAAATATATCTAGTAATAAAGTTAACGCAAGGGCTAGAAATCAATTAATATTTTGCTGGTCCTTCTTGTCATCATGGAGAGCGCAGTTGGTTGCATGGCAACGACAGACACGAGAGTGCAAGCGCTTGTGGAAATGAGACTGCGGCGCGCGCGCCCGAGCTTTCCACTTGTTTGAGCATGTGACTGCGCGTTTCCCCTTGTTTTCTATTCATTATGCGCAGCATATTTCCCGCGCGCACAAACACGGCCACAGACAATTAATTGTTTGGTTAGCGTAGTAGTTTAAATATGGACCGTTGGCTGAAGCGAAAGACAAGTTCGGATGATGCAGATCACGATCCAAAGAAAAAAGTTTTCACTGAAATGGAGAAACTCATTCAGACAGCCATGGTCATACCAGTAGCGAGTGTTTCGTGTGAACGTGGATTCAGCACACAAAACAGGATCAAAACTAAATTCAGAAATTCACTGAAGTCTCACAAATCTAATGATCATTTCAGAGCTTGGACCTTCCCTTGAGCAGTTTGACTTCAACAGAGCCATCATCAAATGGAAAGAAATGAAGATGAGGAGACAGATGAGAAACTTAGAATAAGTCACATGAAACAAAGAAATGGAAAAAAATTACTGAAATAGAACTGAAATGTATGAAAGACATAAATACTTATAGTTTAAACTGAGTTCTTAATATCAATTTACAATATCAATATCAAAAGTAAAAAAAAAAAAGCAAAGAATTGAACTGAACTGAAACACATGAACTGAAATAGACATTAATATATAGCATAGGCCTAGTTTAAACAGAGGTCTTAATGTCAATTTGAAGAGCATGATGTATTTTGTATAAAGTTTTTTTTTTTTTGTTAACTGATTTGAGAACTGGAAATGCACAATTCATGCATACAAATCTGTAGATATTAATAAATGAACATGATTAAATTAGACCGATGCATCAAAAGTTAGTCTCCCCCCCATAATCTTTAGATCCCCCCCATGTGACCCATGTAAGGGGGGAATTCCCCCCCAGTTTAAAAAACGAAATTCAGGCCCTGCATTATATTGTCATCCAGTGAAATATTTAAAGTTGGATATTAGTACATCCGTTTAGTCAAGTAAAGCAATATAAACTATACAGTTGCAAAAAAAATTACATTTAAATTAAAGTAAAGTTGGTTACATTCTCTGTTACATCAAACTTTATGCATTTTCATGTAAAACATCTTGATTGTTATGTGGAATATATTGCTTCACTTAAGTACACGGTATGTACAGTATGCATATAATGTTGGAAATGCTTATATATCCAACTTTACATATAGAGCTGTGTGATATTGATAAGGCCTACATCTTAACAAAAAGTAAACTATAACAACCAGATTTTGCAGTATACAGGCTTTAAGTAAGTATATACGTGGGTAAAGTTGGAACCTGCCACTCATATTTTATCCAGAAAAATTCCTGATGATGATGAATCATGGTTTAATCCACAAAATGAGCTATTTCTGTCTAGCTCGGTCTCACAGAGACAGACAAATATAGACACACACACACTCATCCAGATCTCTGATGACCATGCAATATAAGCCTTGACTGTAAATATAGGCTACACATCACACCCATGAATGTTCACGCTTATTAAAAAGGTCCCATAATCTGCATAAACGTATATATCTGTAATAAGAGCAACAGTAGCATGCTGTCTGTCAGAAAACGTCCTACAGGTTCTGCCTGTGCTCCTATTAAGATTCACATCTGAGTAACAGAGATGCAGGAGAGTGCAAGTTTATGTGAGGTAAAGTGGCAGTTCCCACTTTATTCACTGTCAATAGATTAGTATCCTAATATCACAGTGAGATGTATTTTAGCTAGAAAAAAAAAAACAGATTTGTCCAAAGCACATACACAGACTGTTTATGTGCAATGTAAACTGCAATGGCTGGATCTAGAGGAAACAGTACTGAGCTACTGGCTGTAATACAGACCCAGTCTCATCAGAATAATGTGTAAAATACAATTTCATTACATTGCTTCTTGCAAGTTTTGCGACAGTTTCAAAGTGAGATGTCCAGTGAGTGGCACTAAAAAAAAAGTATGTTTAGTTCTGTACGAAACATGAATCTGGCAATGTTTTATTACATTGGTTGGTGTACATACCGTGAAAATAACAATCCCTATAATAGCGTTAACAAAAGCATATGTGAGATCAGTTGAAACAACCATGCCATTTTAGCTTGATTCTATAAGTCACATGGGACCCGAACCCAAGTGCTCCGCATCACAAGTACAACGCTGCACCAGGTGAACAACAGAGCAAGTTTACTTTTGGAGCTCATTATGCAATTCAAATGTCAATATATTAGTTTAAAAATCATGCACTATGTTTTTAGATCATAACGCAGTATTGTGCAAGGATTATGTGAAAATAAGTCTTTATTAATCGATGACAATTCACCCATGTAATCATAATTTGTGAAAAATAATAATAAAAAGGGTTGGTGTTTTAATGTTTCTCCTATTAATTTCAGCTAGAAACTGAATATAATTACATTAACTGGTATGTTTTTGGAGTTTTGCTAAAATTCTAGGTAAAGGCACATTTTTCGTATGTTTGATAAGCTTATGTTGATAATTTTACTAACAAAAAGATTTATTGGACAAAATTTGGACATACATGGTAATGACATGCTTTTGGACTGTATAATCACATTTTTAGACAAACACCATGATAATACAAAAGATTTTGCACATGATACAAATGTACTACTATGCTTTTTGAATATGAATGTGTGTTTTTTTGGCAGGTAGAATGGAAGTACCATGTTGGACTTGGAATCATAATACAACCAAGGTTTTCTGGACCAGTAGCATGGCAATACCATGTTTTATGGACATGTACCATGGTACAACCAGGGTTTCTTGGAATATGTTACACAGTAAAATCAGTTCTTTTCACTACTGTCATTTTTTTTTTAATTGTTAAGATATTTTGGGTTCAAATGCTTTTCAAAGAAGTCTCTAGTGCCCACAGAGGCTTTATTTGTTCAAAAATACAGTAAACAATGATATTACAATTTAAAATAATAGTTTTCTGCTGATAAAGCTGAATTTTCAGAGCAGCCATTGTGCCAGTTTTCAGGGTCACATGATCCTGAGAAATCAAAGATTTCTTCTATTATTAATGCTCAAATCAGTTGTGCTGCCTCCTCTTTCTTCATGTTTTTTTTGTTTTTGTTTTTGTTTTTTTACAAAAACTGTGATATATTTTTTCAGTGTTCAAAAAAAAAAAACTTTATTTGAAACAAATATTTTGTTATGTTATGAATATCCTTAATGTCACTTTTGATCAATTTAGTGCAACCTTGCGGAGTACTCTAAAAAAAGGCAAATCTTATTTACCCCAAACTTCTGAACAGCAGTGTAGCATAGTTGCAATATAGTCAGTACTTTTTTTTTTGGTTTACAAATATATGTTGCTTTATGTGCAGATCTGTTTGGATTGACATCAGCACAACACCTGACTGTTTTCACTTCAGCACTGCAGTTTTGGAGGAGCTTTGTTGTATATTTGATACCCTTGTCTTACTTGCTTGACGGGTTTGACATATCTTGAAATAACTTGAGCCTCACATCAAACAACAACCCATTAATTCTGCATTGTTTTTCTGTGGTGGAAACTATTCCATCCACTCTTCATGTCACAATCGGTTTACACTTCTATAATTTCGAAATGAATGAATTTTCATATTATCATGACAATCAACAGTTCTAATTGAAACTTGAGAGAAATGTACTTGAGTGGGTCAGAGCTTATTATTATTTTTTTTTATATAAAATAGAATACATAAAAACACCATTACACATCCTTGTGCCTTTATCTTTTGCCAGATTGTATGTATTTATTTATTTTGTGCTTCAAATTTAATTTTGTAATTTGATTCCCCTTGTAGCTGGTTGGTTAGGTTCATGACCTATAACGGTTTTTTAAATACCTTCAAAAATACTTCCAAAACCAAGGCCACTGAAAAAGTGGGCAGCACTTCTGAATTTCACAGTGATTTACACAATGGTACTTCTGTAGTTTTTTTTTTCTTTTTTTTTTTTTTTTTTTTTGACTGACAAGATATCATATAATATACATTTTAGCATCAGTAACATAAAGGTAATAGCACCTGATACTTTCTCGGCATCATTGTGAAATGGTATCAACACAGTACAGGTACCTCCACAACACTTACGAGCATCACAGGCGCGATTGTTGCGTTCAATTCATGCTAATGATGTCCAAAAAATACAGTCTAACGTTAGTAAGGCAGTGCTCTAGGTTTTAAAAGCCAGTAACGTTAACTTACATACAGATCTGTGTACGTTACAGACATAACGCATGTCAAATCTTCAGACATAATATATCATTTTGAGAGAGAGTGGTTTTACATATAAACACTAAATGACTTTATGTGTTCGTTGGTCGGTAAGTTTTATAATACATAACCTACTGTCGGAAACAGAAGCGACAGGTTTTGCATAAAGCGAGCTAGTACTGTGTAACTAACGTTACTGATAAGAACACAACTAATAACACATTCAAAGTTTAACATCCAAAGAAATATCTCGTTAGTATATGTGCAGATGACTTACACGCTTATAAGCAGCTGTAAAACTCCTGTGTAGCAGTGTTCGGTCTACATATGTTAGACTTTCAGCCCATCTCCCACAAACTTCCGACGGTCTGCCAGTCTGCCTATCTATCCCTCAACTGACGGGTGGAGAGCGGAATTGCTATTCCCACTATGACCGGGGTTTAGCTCATGAATATTAAATAGTTCGTGCTGGCGTCGCTAGCAAACCTTCCTAGAGCGTCCAATCACGTTCCTGTATTAATAAACATGAGCCTAGCCTTCGCTGCAGTTGGATTCGACAGAGCGTTAGCTGACCATAGACTGTACGCCCACGTTCCCATGTCTGCATCGAGCCAATCAAGTTGGCGTCTGTCAGCGGATATGATTAATATTCATGAACCACATTTTCGCCATAGTAGCTTTCACAAAATAACGACTGAAGGCGGAAAAGGCCCCTTCTTTTCCGGATATGGAGAAAAGGACGGTGGGAAGTGTAGTAATAAATAGAATGGATGCTGTTCAGTGTGATTACGTGTAGGTTACTTTTGATCCTCTTTTCTGAAAAAGATTTATTGAAGTCATTCTAATGTGCTGATTTAATAATTTTTAATGCTGGAAACAGTTGTGCTGGTTTACATTTTTGTGGAAACTGTGATACTCTTTCATTCAAAAAATTGCGATTAGTGAAAAAAAAAAAAGGTTTTCACAAAAATATTAGGCAACATAACATTGATAATAATAAGAACTATTATTTAATAACTGAGCACCAAATCAACATAATTAGAATGATTTCTGACTGGAGTAATGGCTGTTGAAATGGATGTTTATTATTATTCTTTCAATTAATTAATGAATATTACTATTTTGTTGTATTTTAAATGTGTACTTTTTACAATTCTAAATTTAAAACTCTGGTGAGCATAAAAGACTTCTTTCATAATCAGTCAATCAATCAATCAATCAAACAAAAGTTAATTATTCCAAACTTTTGACCATTAGTGTGTGTGTGTGTGTGTGTGTGTGTGTGTGTATTTGTGTGTGTACTTCCACATTAGGTATAAATGTTCAGTTCATGCCTTTTGATGCTATATGTGACTGAAGAAGGAAATAGTGGTGTATTATGGGAAATCCCCCTGGATGGTCTCTCTGGATGGTGTTTTATTGTTCATGTGCAGTTTGAGATTTCAGCAAAGGTTAATAGGGGTTATAGTGTCCTTCAGACTGCATTCAGACTACATCTATTGAGATTAAAAACAAAAAACAAATGTGTACGCAAAGAAACTGGTCCAAACACAAGATTGGATTTTTATGCCTCTAATTAATCACAAAATTAATATATAACATTTAATTTAATTTTACATTTTAGCAGTTCGAACAATGCATTGCATAGTGTTATTAAACAAGGCTGAAAACTTGGGTAAACTGATACAATATATAAATTGTTACCAGTGCATAAGCTCTGTTTTCTAAGGCTGTTTCCATCACAGAATAAAAAATAAATAAATGAACAAACAATCAAACAAACAAATAAATAAATGTTACTTTTTATCCCACAATTCAGACATTTTCTCACAATTCTTATTTGTTTTCTATGAATTCCGAGTTGAGATTTTGAAATTTTTTAATAACAAAAGGTCTATTGCAACTTTTTTATTTCCCAATTTTGACTTTTTTATTCCAAATTTGAGTTTAGATCTCACAATTTGGACCTTTCATCTCAGAATTGCAAGTTTATATCTCACAATTCTGAGAATTGCACAAAAATGTCATAATTTTGAGGTATAACGTTGGAATTGTAAAAAATAAATATAATTACAATTGAAGTTACTTTTTTAAAAATGTTTAATCCGGTTACAGAAACAAGCTTCCATAGATTTCTTATCAGTCAAAAGGCGATAATTCAATTCATCCTTCAAGTCGTTCCAAACCAGTATATATTTTCTTCCGTGAACACAAAAGTAGATATTTAGCAGAATGTTTATAACTAAATAGTTGGTGTAGCCATCGAAAAAAAAAAATACCATGTAAGTCACAATGGCTACCAGCCACTGTTTGGTTGCCTACATTTTTCAAAATATCTTCTTCTTCTTTTTTCAAAGCCTTTCTAATTCTTGGTGACGAGTTAGAAAGAAACAAACTAAAAGTTTTTCTGCTTTCTCATATTCATTTTGGAATGAAAATGTGGGTCAATGGAAGTCAGTTGTGGGTCATATCAGTAGAGTGACTTTATTTGAAGCCTGCAGCGGCCAGCGGGTCATCGAGTAGTCTGTGGATGGCTGCTGTATATATCCGCACTGCTCCGCTGAGCATTTTCCAGAATGCATTGTGATTGGGATAGCTTTGTTTCCTCAGTGGCAGTTTGCCCATGTGAAAACACAGTGCAACACGCAAAACACGCTTCCTCTTCCCTCAGTTCGCAGCCCTTGAAAACAATAGCATTGCAGCACATTTCAAGAAGAGGGAAACAATTTCGAGGTTGCATGAGCCAAATGATGGCAGTCCACAGTGTTGATGTGGACAGTGTGTCAGATCTAGGCATGAGAAATGAGCTACAAAAACAACAGCTAATGGTGCAATAGCTGCTCCCTACAGCTAATATCAACTTTAATTGTACTGTACATTATATTGTGCAAATAATATAAGCTTACTTAATGTATGCTTGAAATACATGGATGAGATTTTATATTCGCCAAAATGTGCAGTACACACTGTGCAAGATATTGTATCCCACAATGCAATGCACCATATACTTGACCTTAATATTTGTACTTTTTCTGTTTGGAATTTCCAGTGTGAACACACTACTAAAATAGCTTGAATTTAAATATGCCTTGAAGAAACTTTCTGAGAACTAAAAAAGAAGCAAGAAGAAGAAGAAGAATAGAAGAATGAAGACTTTTAAGTGTTCGTGGCAGACTGTCACCAGCTGCTTTTGCTCCAGATTTTGTTTCAGATATGAATCTAGACAGAAGTGATGAAAACAATTGCATGCACAAAAAACAGCAAATTAATAAATAAAAACAACAACTTCAAATATATGCACAAAAAAAATATGAACTTCTGAAATAAAAAATAAAAAAAGCATGATAAATAGTAAAAAGTGCATTGTTATGATTATTTTAAAAATATTTGCTCTTTGTATCTTTACTTGCAGATATTTTAAGATCTCTGTTGCTACTTTCACTTTGTTTATTTGCTGCGTTACCATTTTTTTGTGGAATATTAAGGCCACATTTGATTAAGAATTAAGCCTACAGAGGAGTTTGGAAACTGCTATTTTTGTTGTATAACTTGTAGTTCGAAATGAATTAAAATACTCAGATGTGTTTCTAACCTTTAACCTTCTGTTGCTGTTCGGTATATATATATATATATATATATATATATATATATATATATATATATATATATATATATATATATATATATATATATATATATATATATATATATATATATATATATATATATATATATATAATGTTTTTTTTTTGTTGTTTTTTTTACTTTATCAGAATGGTGTCAAACTTGGTAAAGGTTATAGCACTTTCTATGTGAAAATAAATATTATATAGAAATAAGTCTGTGCTCCAAACCATTCAATATTTACCACAGTTATGTCAGATTATTATTTATTTTTTTTTCAGGTCAGTGCTCAAAAAGTGGTAAATAATCCTTTAATGTAACTTAGTACAATAAAATCCTCTAAAAACATAAAATATTAAATAAAAACATTATCAAACTAAAATAGAATTTATTAATTTAGTTAAAATAAAAAAGCGAGCAGCACTAGAGAGTTATTCCCCCCTCCAAAAAAAAAAAAATAATAATAATAATTTTATGGCTATATGTGTATAAATAGTATTTTCTTTACCTGCAGTTAAAGTTATGCACACACATTAAAAAGCTGCTTCACTGTTTTATTCCCCACAAATTGTGCACTCTAAAAAAATCTGGGTTAAAAACAACCCTTTTTTATTCTTTTTTTTCAGAGGTGGTTCTGAGTATTTTTTGTTACAAGGGCCCACTCTCAATGAAATCTCTCAATCGACATATGTATATGGGATTTTTTCAGTCTTTTATCATTGCAAGAATTTAAAGCCTTAAGTCTGATAGAAACAATATAATAAATCACCAATAATTAAACATGGATATCAAGCATGTGCATTGCTCATGTCTAATTCAATGATTCTAAGGGCATTCATACTACAATTTAGCTGTTATTAGACATAGTGTCCACCATACATAAACATGAAAAACACAAATGCATTTTGACATTGGGTATAATCCATTCATTTATTCACTATGAAAAGTGGCCGAGATGCAAGATCAAAAGGGGAACGCCAGGGAAAAAGTCACTAGGATGGGTGGAGAAAGTCCTTCAATCTGGAACGGCTGTTTAAAAAAAAAAGTTACTTTATTACAAAGAAGCATATAGAAATATCCAAAAATTAAATTGCATATTTAAACAATAATAATAATAACAATTACAAAAAAAAAAAATTATTATGCATAAATTTTTTGTAATGTTGTTCTACAGTCTGAATGGTTGTCATTCTTCATGGGCTGTCAGCAATAACTGGACATTTTCAAACGGATTATTGTCCTGTTTCTAGTCTTCATTGTATTATTTCAGACTCTGGGAGTTAGTACCTTGCTCCTACAGCGGCGTTTGCATAAGCCAAACTCTTGAGTGACAGCTCCACTGCTGTGCTCTTGCCACTCGCCACTGGAGTAGCTTTGCACTGTGATGTGATAGCACACTGATCGATCCGATCTCACACTGTATGGATGGCTCACAATGGAAGACTGGCATAAAGCTGGATCCCAGTGTCTTAACCTCTACACAAACAGAGAGATAGTGAGATAGAAGGAGAATGGGAGAAGATGGCATATGTTCTGTGTAAAGTCTTAAAGGCAGAGTTCACCCAAAATATAAAAGTTCAATCATCATTTATTCACCAAAATGCATGACTTTTTGTTTTGTTCTGTGGAATTCAAGCATGCATACGTCTAAATAAGTTGTGTCTAGCCTTGTAGACAGACTACAATGATGAAACTTAAATTTCAGTTTCTAACATAGATCTAATGTATGGAACACTTTTATGGCAGTTTTATAGTTTGACATTGCTCTTCTGCTTTAGTGTGTCCTATGGAATAAAAAATCTAAAATAATTCAGCTTTGGCTGTACAACATAAGAATGCATGAATGGTGACTATAATTTGGGTGAACTGCATCTTTAAATTTATTGTAAATGAAACACATTGATAGCTCCCAACAGAAAGTGCCATCTGGTGGATACTTAAGACATAATAAGTCTTAACTTGCTATACATACCCTTGAAAACAAGTAAACTTTGGAATACTTATAAAAGAAAAAAAATTATTACGGTAATAATTCACTCTAAAGGTGCAAACTGAATGTAATTTCTCAAACACTTAATTACATGTTATTTAATATTAAACAAAAATGGATCATTGTTTAAATTGATATAAATTGCAAAAATATTAATTTAAGAGTGCTTTTCTGATCCAGTTAAGCAGGACTTTGAAATGTGGTTAAACTGCACTGCTGAATGTATTGACAAGCATTTATGGCTAAATAAAATATATGTGTCACTTCCATTTGAAACATGCATGCCATAAATATATTTCTTATTACACATTTCTAATGAAGTCACAATTTAGTACATTTAAAATATTTTAACTTTTAATGAACTTAAACAACTGCTTTAGTATGTTTTTCAACACATCAAAGTAACTGTTCTTTTTTTAAAATATAGTTTTAAGATTTGAAGTATAGCACAAGTGCACACTTGATACAATGATGTGCATTTCTTGTTCACAAGGGTATGTATTAGCTTTGTATATATTATATATTATATTTAGCTGTGAGGGCTCTAACCTCAATGGAGAAGCTGTATGAATCTGATTCGCCCATTTTAGCAGCTTGGAGGAGAAAGTAAAAGCCATAGAGGCTGATGGTTTGAGTGCAGCACACTGGTTCCTGTCCAGAAACACAGGGAAAAACACAACACAAAAAACATTGCCTTACAAGCAAATAAAGAACATAAGCATGAAAGAAAATGAATGGGTTGACTTTGTTATATAGTAACAGCAGTAACTGTAAGCGATTGAAGGACTGAAAAGCTCTGGGGACAGCCATAAGTGTTCAAGTGTCAGAAAGTGTAAAGCACACTATCAAACATCATTCCAAACCGGATGGCTTGTTTGGAGAAGTCAGTCACAGCCATGTCGCCCCCGCTGTAAAGCTATGGGAAATAAAAAAAAACCATACAAATCAACATTGAAGCTACTGAATTAGGTGACAAAAAAAAAAAATCGATACAACTTGTATTGAAACAAGCAGCGTGTGAATTATGTATGGTGGGTTGAATGTAGTGTTGTTTTTCTGTCATCACTACACACACTTACAGTGTGGTAATGATTAGACAGGATGTGAAGCAGCCAGGATTCAGGAAGAACTCTGATGTCCTGCAGCTCCTGCAGATGCTGCCCTGAGACACAGACACATATAAACCACATAACTAGAATATAATGTTAGCAACGCTCTAACTTAAGTTAATTTGTCAGTAGTGTTATTTTCAAAACAGTGTAGCTTTTCCAGTAAAGTGATAGTGTGTGGTTGAACGAATAGTACACCCAAAAATAAAACAAAATTTTACTCTTGCACCATCCAACAAGTAGATGAGTTTGTTTCTTCATGTTTCTTCAAAGAACAGATTTGGTGAAATTTCCCATAACATCACTTGCTCACCAATGGATCCTCTTCAGTGAATGGGTGCCGTCAGAATGAGGGTCCAAACAGCTGCTAAAAACATCACAATAAACCACACGTAATTGTCCTGACTCATCATTTAGTCTTGTGAAGTGTAAAGATGTGTTCATAAACAAATCCATTATTAAAGTATTTTAATACAAAAAATACCAATCCAAAATCCACTGGATTGTTTTGCTCGTAAACAGTGTTTTGTTTATAATAAACACGCAGCTTGTTGATTACTTGTGAACTATTGTAATGTTTTTATCAGCGGTTTCGACTCTCATTCTGACGGCACCCATTCGCTGCAGAGGATTCATTGATCAGCAAATTATGAAATAATAAATTTCTTTATATATATTGAAGAAACAAGCTCACATACATCTTGGATGGCCAGAGGGCAAGTACATTTTCAGCAAATTTTCATTTTGGGGTGAACTATTCCTTTAATACTACTGGAAGAGACCAATCTAATGTTGTAGACTATGTTAGTTTGTGATATGAGCTAGTGAAGCCTCCAAACTTACATTCAGTAATGCCATGCATACGAAGAGCTTGAAAGATAGTGATGCATTTTTGACCCTGAGGCTGTTCCAAGAAAACAGCCGTTTCCCTGAAACAGACAGATATATGATGAAAGGGATGTCATTAAAGCAGCATATGTGCATAAAACTCCCTAAGCAGCATCAAGGTCATTTCAAAAAGAAGGTATAGTGTACTTAATTGTTGTAATGTCCTCCGTAAATGGGGTTTTTATTGTCAGGAATTATACTAATGGCTCACACGTGTTGGGTTGTTGCTGACAGCTGTAAATGGCAAGAAGGAGGTAACATACTTGGAGAAGAAGGTGATGACGGTGCTATGGGCTGGTAGGGTCTCTCTGAAGGGGTTTAACTGCAGGTACAGCCAGTACAGCACTGCTCTCAAGACCTCATACTCATTAGATGTGAACAGTCTAGACACAGAAACCTTATTAGTTTCCTGCTGATTTACTCCATATGCTCATTTTGGATGTTTTAATAGCCGTTATGTATGCAGAAGGTGACTTGAAGTACAGAAAAGTGCTTATAAAAGCATTACAAAGAATGTCCAGGCCATATGCCATCCCAAAATCAATAGAAATTATATTTGCAGACACACACACAAAAGCATATTTAAAGACCATTAAGTGTTTTGCAGAGTAAAATTGCAAAATCACATTTCACCCATTACAATAAAGAAAAATAGATAAATAATGACATTGGTCAACACATCAAGGTATTAGATGGTGCACTGTATTTGATGTTGATGTAAAATACAAAAAGTTTGGAGAAAGGATGGTTTTTCTGACTATATTACAGTAATGAGACTCTAATGAGAATTAGCATTAGTTATATTTTGAGAGCAGTAAGTGTTTGCAGAATGATATTTCTAAATCACATTTCCCCCACTAATAGATCGATAGACAGATAGATTATTTGTGCAATATTTAGATCTATCCATTATGGTAGTATTTGGTGCAATGTACTTATTTTATGTTCATGTAAATGAAGTAAACAAAGAAATGAAGTAAATGATGTAAATGAAGAAAACATTTGCAGAAATGAGAGTAATGAGAATCTAATGAAAAATACCACTGAGAATAGGGAAAACATAAAAACACAGAAGTTAAACATCCTGATGCGCTTCAGTAATGAAGCTTTGGCAGGAAAATGTCACGATGTAAAAAATCCTAATGGTCTTATAAATAGGCTTCATCTTCTTTATGCAAAAGCAATAGAATCAAAAAAAGATCCTGATGCAAGTGCTTCTCAGTGTGAAAGGCCGAAAAGAGAAGAAAAATCATGAGACCTTGGACTAAGCAGGGTCTTCAGCAAGAGGTCAAAGGGGAGATCTCTGAGTTTTATATGGCAGGAGAGTTCAATCACAAGGAACAGCTCCAACCAGCGCTCACATGCTCTCTGGAGAATAGTCTCTTTGAACTGAAAAACACGTTATAGACGTTTACACACTGAATAAAGAGCTCCCCCTATTGGTCATTTAAAGAACAATAGAACAATACATCAATACTACTACTAATAACAATTACCTTGCAGGAGACTCGATGAAAGCTGCACACAGTAGAAGATGAGATATTTGTCAACATCTCTTTAAGACACCTGTCAATCATATCCATCAGCTTTAAAAGGACAGAATATTTAACACACTGTGTATTCATATATGTCTGGATTATTTCTGATATTCTGCACTGACATTCTGAAACTAAACATGCAAGCATTCGTGACTGTGTGTACAATTTGCATTAACGATTACAAATTGATGCACCCATGACCAGTGGAGAAATGGACTGTTATGCAATGCACGTTGTAGTTCAAACTCTGCTGGGTGGATCATGGTTGATCTTACTCGAAAAACATGTTTCAAATAAATATGGTAACTGACTGCAGTGCCAAAACTCACATACAGTCACACCCAACATCCTGTATATGAATCATTCCAAGATTGGACAAACTAAAAATGTGTAATCGTTTGAGCACCCCACCAAACTTGTCACTGCAACATTGGCTCAACCAATAACGTAAGGATCTATTTGACTATTTAAACTTCTGTAGAGACCTAGATGTGGGCTTATGCACTAATGGATCAGTCTTTATTACTTAATATGACACATTACAGACGCACAGGAATAATTTGTTCTTGACTTTTTTATTACTTGCAGGAGACATATTCTTGTCTCTTCTTTTTATTAGGCATATATTTCTGGCCAAAATATATGTAGAATCTAAATATATGTTGAAAACAGCATGGCTTGAGGGGATACAGTTTGCAAATTTAAACTATGTTTCATTTTAGCCACCAACATATTGTGAAATATTATTACAATACTAACTTCTGGAAGAGGTTGGAGATTCCCAGTAATGCGGCAGTAGAGAGCACAGTCTCTCCCCATTCATTGGGGCGTTCCTCTGGGTCGTACAGTGTCCGCAGGGCAAAAGACAAAGCTAGAACACAGCAGAAGTTCAGTCATTAGTCAACATCACTGAGATCAGGTACTCATGTGACAGCAAGTGATGATGACATGGCTTGCTATTTACAGCTACTAAGTCATAATAAGTATGACATCTTTTTAGAGCTTACCCTCTTTATTGATGGAGGCATCTGTGACAGGCAGTCGGAGAATCAAAGGGCCGCTGAGATGCCACTTCCTGTAGGCCAGTCCTCTTCCACACGTAGACTTACTAGCTCTGCTTTCTTTACCAATGACTGCAATATACAAACAAAATAGGAGGAATTTCTGAATTTCTCTCTTGAACGGTTTCTTATATATATATATATATATATATATATATATATATATATATATATATATATATATATATATATATATATATACACACACACACACACACACACACACATATATATATATATATATATACACACACACATATATATATATATATACACACACACACACACACATATATATATATATATATATATATATATATATATATATATATATGTATATGTATGTATATGTATATACACACACACACACACACACACATATATATATATATATATATATATATATATATATATATATATATACACACACACACACACACACACACACACACACACATATATATATATATATATATATATACACACACACACACACACATATATATATATATATATATATATATATATACACACACACACACACACACACATATATATATATATATCAATTCCACCAACTCTAAGATAGACATGTAAAATATTTATAAGTTACATTTGAAGCGGTCTATTTATTATGATGACTATAATGGGATCTTCAGTTTTGCATCATTTATTACATAATAATGTTTCACAAGTTATTATTCAGTATATTTTATGACTGTTCTAATAAACTCAATAATAAATACATTTTAATTATAAAACAGTTCTGTCCCATGCGCTCATAAAATAATTACTTTTGGATGGTATCTACTATTTTTCAGGAATTAAAGGTGATTTTGAGGTAATGTGTGTTATTTCTGTATTACTAGTGTCAAAAAACTGAATTGCAAGAAGAATGACTGTTTTCAAACAGGTTTCCAGAACATTCTCCCCTCTCCCACTGGTTAGTCAAATAGATCTTCACGTTATTGTTTGAGCCAATGTTGCTGTGTCAAGCTTGGTGGGGTGCTCATACGATTACACATCTTCAGTTTGTACTGTTAGAAATAAATACTGATCCTACTTGAGTGTGTTCATGCAGCATACTGTTGCTATGGTTTGTGAAACAATACACTATTGACTAATTTGCTGTGTATAAGATCTTGAGAGACCTGTTGGAAAACAAGACCCTTGGAAAACAAAACAATGCAGAATAAATCAGATAAAACCAAAAAAAACACTACACACAATAGATGGGCATCATACCAGCTCTCTCTTGTAGCTGAACATCTCTCTGTCTTTTGCTGTTGGTATACATCTCAGATAATTTTTCTGAACCACTCAGGACTGAGCAATGCAGCTCCCACCTGACCCCCAGACATTCCAGCACTGCATCTATGAGCATGAACAAGCAGGGCATATACTTATATTGCATTTTGTAGAAGCATGCATAGGAAAAACAGTAATGAGTAATGAAATAGGGGGTTGCTAAGAGTTGCTTTTGGTTTATTCTAACATTAATATTACTCTTGGCTTAGTATTACCAAATGAAAATTTATTTTTTAGGCTCTAGATATGACTCAGATTTCTCATTCAAAGCCTACTATCGTTTTTACTATCATTATCAAGGTGAAAATCACTTAAAAATGCAATAACACAAGTCACATCATCTGCATTATTCATTCCCGTAGAACATGGTTGTTGCTATAATAATTCCTGCCTTAGCAAATATCCCCAATTAGATTTTCAATACTTCATACCTGGTTTAGCGTTTTGGGTCACACTGCGAGACAAAATGTTAAATTGTTCCGCTGGACTGTCAAGCTTTGAAGACCATGTGACATCTTTGCTGCATATAAAGGTAAAGAGAGACATTATAGGTGCATCCACACACACACACACACACACACACACACACACACACACACACTTAGCTATCTAAATGGGGTTACTCCATAGGTGTAATGGTTTTTATACTGTACAAACTTTATATTCTATCGCCCGCCTACACCAACCCTACCCCTAAACCTATCAGACCTACCCTACCAGAAAACTTTCTGCATTTTTACAATTTAAAAAAAAACTTTGTTCACTTAATTTTTTTATACCTGTTTTACAAACGAGGCTGTCCCCTAAGGGAGGTTTTTGTTGATTTTGTCAGGTTTAGCTCACTTTTGGGTTGAAATTTGTCCCACACACAGTGGGCACACACACACACACACTTCGTCAGTTTAATCCCCTCTAATCCCACAGTGCTTCAGTGCCAAGTGTTGCCCCTCTAGATACTCTTTGTGTTCAAAGTCCCGCCAAGTAGAAAGTTGTCATTCTTTAATGTGCTACCCAACCTGCTCCATAATGATAGCATGTGGCCTGGCAGATATCCCATAGATCTATCCCCGGAGTGAGATAAACTGTCCCCCTCTCTCCTCGTCTGCCTGTCTCTCTCTCCCGCTAAACAGTTGTCATGGTAGTCAACTTGTCCCTGGCAACATACCAGAGTCTGGTACATCGGCTGGCAGAAAGCGGGTGAACGAGACGTGGCAAAATGAACTGTGGGCAGCTAGTGGCACCCTCGTGCCAGTGGAGTGCCATGGGGTCAGCTGCAACATAAACACACAGTGAGAGAGGGTGTGCGTGTTCAAGAATAGGATGAAGTGATCCAGATATTTGAGCTCTGATTAAACATACAGTATGTTTGTGACAGATGGCTGTTTGCATTAATGAAAATGAGAGCAAAGGATGAAAAATATATGCAAATTAAGAATATTCTACTGTGGATTACTAATACTTCATACTTCATTGGATATATAATTTTAGGTAATGTATACCATCTAACATGAATACATTTGCACTTCTTAATAAAAGAATAGCTCACAGAAAAATGAAAAATAAAAACCATCCATCATCTGAGCAGATTTGGAGAAATTTACCGTTACGTCACTTGCTCACCAAGGGATCCTCTGTGAATAGGTGCCATCATAATGAGTTTAAACAGCTGATAAAAGCATCACAATAATCCACATTATATTATAATTATATTTTCGCAATATACAAATCCATAAATATGTTTTTTTTATCTTAAATCCATTGCTTCCTACTAAAATACGAGTCCTCTGTCCATAACATTTCTTTCTCCAGTGAAAATCGTGTGTAGTCCGAACCAGTAGAAAAATATGCATAGATAAAAAAATTGTCAAAAATAGTTCTAAAGAAATGTGTCTTGTATTTTGCCTTGATGGATTTGTTTCTTACAAACAAGCAGCTTTTTACTTCAAAAAACAGTAACTGATGGATTGGGGTTGTGTGGATTAAATGTGGTTTATTGTGATGTTTTTAGCAGCTGTTTGGACTCTCATTCTGACGGCACCCATTTAGAGGATCCATTGGTGAGCAGGTGATGTAATGGTAAATTTCACCAAATCTGTTCTGATGAAGAAACAAAGTCATCTACATGTTGGATAGCCTGAGGCTGCGTACATTTTCAACAGATTTTCATAAAAAACCATCAACATAGCTTTTCCATCCAATCTTTACAACACTGTTAACAATATTTGATATGACTGAATGGAATTTAAAACACAACTTTGCATGATTTTGTTATATTGTAACAATAACCTCTAAATAAATATTAAAAAATATTGAATGCAATTAATGCCTCAAAAAAAAAAAAAAAAAAAAAAAACAGACAAAAAACAACAACACTATCGACATTGAGATTGTTAGCTGGCTGAGAAACAGAAGAAGAGTCATATAGGTTTCAAATATATGATGGTCAGTAAATTATTTTTTTTTCAATTTCAATTATTTTTTATTAAATAGTTCTCTCTATTTAATAAAAAGTACTAAAGTACTTTTAAATAAAAGTAAAAGTACTAGGGCAGCACTTTGTTCCCTATTTATGGAAAGTATCTGTTAACATCCTTTTATTCATCCTTATACTGTCTCAACAATGAGCAAATCTATAACTCCAGTCATAAGAAGCATTCAATTCAAGCAGACACCACTCAGCATGCACACCTCTATTTCATCGCAATATTTTGATTATTTCAAATTAAACAGACTCACAGAGACCTGGCACAGGAATCAAAAGCCATACTGTCTTTCTTATTGTTTCACTGGGTAATGGGTGTTCAAGTGCATAACTGCCAATGCCTCTTATACCATCCCGCGCCAAAACCCTACAGGTGCCCATCTCTAAAATGATGCCAGGTTTGTGACACCAGGTCGGCGGGTTGGCACAGTCTGGCACTCGCATCCCCCTGGTCAACCCAGGATTCTGGCAAAAGTTAATGCTGAAGACACACTGTGGCATTATGGGTAAAACTCATTAATGCAAGTTGGATATTCCTTGATATAATAAAGCTTTTGCCAAATCTGAATACCGTTCTGGAAAGACATGTTTATTCATGGACTGGATTTGTCTTGCTCTGTGTGCTGTATTGCAATGTGATGCAACACACACACACACACACACAGACTCCATTTTGTATAGCTTATATATTGCATTGCATTTTTATCATATAGTATTATATGATAAATGATATCATTATTCAAAATTTCATTATACATATTTATTCAAAATCTTAAACAGTAATGGTAAACATAAAAAAATATATATATATTTTTTAAAAATAAGTTAAATATTGTTGAAATAAAGATAGTGATATTGAGACAGTTTGGGATAGTTAAATATTAGTGAAACGTGTCTCTTTAAACATCCATTAAAAACCACTGTTACATCTGTTGATTAAAAGACATTGCAAAGTACCATTTCATGTTATTTCAATGACATTCTGGCATTGCTTTAGTGCCTCCAAAAGTGGTTTGTGTACTGTAATTCATTGTAATATATATATATATATATATATATATATATATATATATATATATATATATATATATATATATATATATATATATATCCACCTATTTCCTCAACGCGTAAGTATGCTCAACTTCCGTTTCATTAGCTGTTATAGGTAAATAACGAGGCCTGAAGCACCTGCCAGCTGCCAGCGGTTAGTGTACCCAGCTTGTGTGCGCTGACATAGTGAGCGAGCTGACACCTGTTAGAAGCATAGTATAACAGTACAGTATGTGCTAAATATTGCAAAGGGAAATAAATACATTTGGTACCGAGTCATGAATTTGATTTAAACTTACACTTCTTGTATTATTAAATAAATAGTTTCAAACAAAGCCACATCATGACTGTTCTACATGTTGGATAGCCTGAGGCTGCGTACATTTTCAACAGATTTTCATAAAAAACCATCAACATAGCTTTTCCATCCAATCTTTACAACACTGTTAACAATATTTGATATGACTGAATGGAATTTAAAACACAACTTTGCATGATTTTGTTATATTGTAACAATAACCTCTAAATAAATATTAAAAAATATTGAATGCAATTAATGCCTCAAAAAAAAAAAAAAAAAAAAAAAACAGACAAAAAACAACAACACTATCGACATTGAGATTGTTAGCTGGCTGAGAAACAGAAGAAGAGTCATATAGGTTTCAAATATATGATGGTCAGTAAATTATTTTTTTTTCAATTTCAATTATTTTTTATTAAATAGTTCTCTCTATTTAATAAAAAGTACTAAAGTACTTTTAAATAAAAGTAAAAGTACTAGGGCAGCACTTTGTTCCCTATTTATGGAAAGTATCTGTTAACATCCTTTTATTCATCCTTATACTGTCTCAACAATGAGCAAATCTATAACTCCAGTCATAAGAAGCATTCAATTCAAGCAGACACCACTCAGCATGCACACCTCTATTTCATCGCAATATTTTGATTATTTCAAATTAAACAGACTCACAGAGACCTGGCACAGGAATCAAAAGCCATACTGTCTTTCTTATTGTTTCACTGGGTAATGGGTGTTCAAGTGCATAACTGCCAATGCCTCTTATACCATCCCGCGCCAAAACCCTACAGGTGCCCATCTCTAAAATGATGCCAGGTTTGTGACACCAGGTCGGCGGGTTGGCACAGTCTGGCACTCGCATCCCCCTGGTCAACCCAGGATTCTGGCAAAAGTTAATGCTGAAGACACACTGTGGCATTATGGGTAAAACTCATTAATGCAAGTTGGATATTCCTTGATATAATAAAGCTTTTGCCAAATCTGAATACCGTTCTGGAAAGACATGTTTATTCATGGACTGGATTTGTCTTGCTCTGTGTGCTGTATTGCAATGTGATGCAACACACACACACACACACACAGACTCCATTTTGTATAGCTTATATATTGCATTGCATTTTTATCATATAGTATTATATGATAAATGATATCATTATTCAAAATTTCATTATACATATTTATTCAAAATCTTAAACAGTAATGGTAAACATAAAAAAATATATATATATTTTTTAAAAATAAGTTAAATATTGTTGAAATAAAGATAGTGATATTGAGACAGTTTGGGATAGTTAAATATTAGTGAAACGTGTCTCTTTAAACATCCATTAAAAACCACTGTTACATCTGTTGATTAAAAGACATTGCAAAGTACCATTTCATGTTATTTCAATGACATTCTGGCATTGCTTTAGTGCCTCCAAAAGTGGTTTGTGTACTGTAATTCATTGTAATATATATATATATATATATATATATATATATATATATATATATATATATATATATATATATATATATCCACCTATTTCCTCAACGCGTAAGTATGCTCAACTTCCGTTTCATTAGCTGTTATAGGTAAATAACGAGGAGCATAACAATGAGGAGTAAACGGTAAAACAGTTTGTGGTACAAACCAGTTTGTTCTTAATTAAGATAACAGATTAAAATAATATGATAGGACACATCAATTGTCAATATCAAGCAGCAAAACAAACTTGTTTTGTACATCTAAAAATAGCTGGATGCAAATGAGACCGGAAGCTAGACCTATAGAATTTACAGATGGCGACCCTCATTTTTAAGTCAGGAAAAAGGTGTGTGTGTATATATATAAAACTCTGAGAAAACTCTGTCATCATTTACTCACCCTCTAGTTATTCCAAATCTGTACGAGATTGTTACCTCTGTTGATCTCAAAAGATGATATTTTGAAGAATGTTTGTAACCAAACAGTTAACAGTAGCATTGACTTCCATAGTATTGTTTCCATACTAATGGAGTCAATGTCTACCGTCAACTGTTTGGTTACCAACATCAATTTCAAAATATCTTAGTTTGTGTTCAAAAGTTGAAAGCTGAAAGTTTATACAGGTTTGGAACAACTTGAGGTTGAGTAAACGATAACATTTTCATTTTTGAGTTATTTTTTTATCTGTACACTGAGTCCAAGACAATTTTTCTGGAGTTTCAATATTCCAGACCATGAAGATCACCTGATAGAATTTTTCTGTCTGCCAATTTATCGCCAAACTCCTCTGCCCTCTGAACCTGTGCCTGACCCAACATGTCGCTGCCTGAAGCACCTGCCAGCTGCCAGCGGTTAGTGTACCCAGCTTGTGTGCGCTGACATAGTGAGCGAGCTGACACCTGTTAGAAGCATAGTATAACAGTACAGTATGTGCTAAATATTGCAAAGGGAAATAAATACATTTGGTACCGAGTCATGAATTTGATTTAAACTTACACTTCTTGTAGAGTTTTGTTGTGAATTGTGGGAGGTTATAAACATCGACCTGTAAAACAAATACACTGAATGAGTAGCCTAATAAAGGTTTACACACACAATACCTCAAACTAAATAATGATGCCGACAATTCAGCTTTGCACATTTTACTGTTTACAGAATAGGGATGTGCAATATACATCGTCTACGATAATATTTGACATGATCGAGTACATTACAAAAAAAAAAAAAAAAACACCCAGAGTGCACATTTACAATAGGCGATGTAGGCTTGGTTAGACGACTGTGCACGAGCCCATTTATTAGAGTTTACACTTTCACTGTGTTATTTAGTCTATTAAAATACATTTAAAATACATCCCCCAAAATTCAAGAAATAGAGGCAAAAATGCCCCTTGTGACTTTTATATATAAATAAATATATATATATATATATATATATATTTTATATATATATATATATATATATATATATATATATATATATATATATATATATATATATATATATATATATATATATATATATATATATACTTTTAATATCACACGAAGAGTAGTTTTTTTCTCTAAATATCAACACAATTGGAAATGGTATACTGATTTTATAAAACAGTCCAATAAACAATAAGTTAATACTAACTGACTTACATTTTAAAATAAAAAAAATTAATTTATGCATTTATGAGACGCTTTTATCCAAAGCAACTTACAGTGCATTTAGGCTATAAATTTTTTTATATACCATGACATTTTAGACACAAGTTCCTGTATTATTAAATAAATAGTTTCAAACAAAGCCACATCATGACTGTTTTACATCTCTGAGCAACACCCAACCGTGTTTCAGTTGAATGACTCAATGGCTCACTCATGCAGTAATTTGCCGCACCTACTGCCGATTTTAGGTTTATATTTTGAGTTTATTTTCCCTTTTTACCCCAAATCATTAAAAAAAACTATATTAATTTTTTTAAACATCTGATATTTATTTACATTTTTCAATTTTTATGTATTTGTATAAAATTGTCATGAGTGTATGTCAAAGAGAACAAAGTTGTATTTTCTAAATACTGAGTGGCATTTGATGGAAGAGTTGCCATGGTGACTATACTACATACACACTACAGACATACACACTACATCCAAAACTCAATCACTCAACGCTACTGATCCTGTTCAGTCAACATCATCATTCAGTGTAACTGGATCAGGGGGCATTAGAATGGCCAGAACTGACACAAAGACAGAAGTACAGAGGATGCTTTCTGATAATGAAAAACTCAGTAAGAAACTTCTTCAATATATGTCTACACCAACACAACATAATACACTGCCACAACAAACTAGTACACGACATACAATCCAACCTGAAGTTCTAAAGCAGCTCCATTTTGACAGGGTGTTCCCTATTAGCAGCCTTTCTTACATTCCACACTGGGAATTTAAGATAAATGGGGTCAAATTGGGGATCACACATCAGATATCACCTATAATAATAACGACATGACAATCAGAGAACTTAAGTTTTTTTTCCATTTGCATTTTGGTGACAGAAGTAGCAATGAATTGTTTCAGGACTTAAAGGGTTAGTTCACCCAAGTGTCCCGACTCCCACAGTCAGCAGATGTTAGAAAAAAAAGTGTTTATTACATTTGAAATCTGGATATTAGCCTTACAAAAAAGCATGGATTCGCTACAGGGAGTCATGTGAGGGACATTTTCTTACAGACGGGTGCACTTTATTTCACATCTTCTAAACATTTAACCACAAACACCAGCTTACCTCACTGAAAGACTTGGAAGAGCAAGGACAATTTAACTTTGATTGGATTATTCTGAAAGAGGAAAATCACATACACCTAGGATGCTTCGAGGGTGAGTAGAAGATGGACGCATTTTCATTTTCGGGTGAACTAACTCTTTAATGTACACCAAACAAAGTGAACATGAAACACACCAACAGTTTCGGTAAAGGGTCATGGGGCTTGGTCCATCTCCTAATCAAAGCCCAGCATGGCAAGTTGTGCGCAACTCAGCGAAGAGCCTACTAAGGAGAGAAAGAAAGCTGTGAAAGAAACCCCTGAAATGAAAAGTCATAGCGATACTATAAAACAACTTAGTGCAAAAATGTATGCACTTACCAACATGGTGAACACTATGGAGCACTCCATGACACAATCACCCAGAAGCAGCTGTGAGTAATAGACCACAAATGGAAGGAGCAATACTTACCGGATGTTGAAGTGAGACCACTCAATGAACTCCTGGGGTATAATGACAACCTTGAAGTTTATGCTGTGAATGGAGAGTCAATCCCATTTGATGGCTGGGCGATCATAACTGTGAACCTATTGGAAAATGATGTCCCCTGTCCATCAATGTCCCTTTCCTGGTGAGCAGACTGCAGATTGAGAGGCCACTATTGAGGTACAATGTAGTAGAGGAACTGATACAAGAGAACCCTGAATGTCTAATGCCAACACTTGTGTCGTTGCTCACTGGAGCCATTGATCTATCTAATCGAACATTGCACAGTTATACACCAGACTGTTTGAACCTCAGGAAGACAGTGTAGTTCTATCACGTCTAGTCACTGGCTGAGAGCCTCCTGGAGATACACTCAAAGATTAACCCTTATGTGTCTATAACTATTGGAAACAACACTTTGTTTATGTGATGTGACTATACCACAGGGTACAGTAATTTAAACTGTAAAGTTAATTGAAAAATAGTGGACCTTGAACGATCAATTACTAGACCAGTGCACCTTGCAATGATTCAAACTCTAATCAAAAGGATGGATCATTAAATCAAAGTCTCCATTTGCTGCTCCCACGGTATGCGTCCGAAAGAAGGATAACAACCTGCGACTTTGTGTTGATTATCACCTACTGAATAAGAAGACTGTCCCAGACAGATATCCATTACCCAGGATACAAGACCAGATTGATAAACTTGAAGGTTACACCTGGTTCAGCATCCTAGATCAGGGCAAAGCATAACATCAAGGTTTCATTAGAGAAGGGTCTAGGCACATGACAGCCTTTATCTGCCCTTAATGTTGTATACCTTACATGGACAATATACTATGTTATGCAAAGTAATTTGAAGAACATGTGGCTGAAGTTGAAAGCTGAAAAATGTGAGTTAATTCACAGAGAAGTCTGGTACGTTGGATGCTTGATATCGACTGAGGGGGTGCAAACAGATACCAAAGACTTGGAAGCTATTCAGTCGCTCACAAATAAGACACCCCATATTGTTGGTGATGTAAGAAGACTACTAGGCTTCCTTAGTTATCATAGTGCTTTGATTCAGGACCTCTCCAGAATAGCAAAACCATTGTATGAAATTCAACAGGCAAAACCTGATACTCTAAGAGATCTGCGCAGTCTGAGGAATGTCAGAGGTCCACAAGTCCCCTCCAGAACTCCAGTGGAATGGGTTAATGACCATCAGCAAATTCTGGAAGAGTTAATCGGTATGTTAGTAATCCCACCTGTATTGGGCTACCCAGATTTCAACTTACCATTTACACTCCACACTGATGCACCTGAGAGGGGTCTGGGAGCTATTCTCTACTGACATCAAGATGAAAACGGTTCGGTTCCAGAACACTGACTGCAGCTGAAAAGAACTATAGACTACACAGAGGGAAGCTTGAATTCTTGGCATTAAGGTGGGCAGTGGGCACATGCCCTGGATATGGAAGCATATGAGGCAAAGTGCACAGAGCAGTTATCCTCAGAAGCAGTGCAGGCAACCTGGCAGGGAAACCATGCTGCTTAACAGAAAGATGTGGCTCTCCGCATGTCTTCAGTGAGAGATGAACAACTGCTGCATATCACATGGATGCCTAACATAAGTCAAAATGAGCTGATCAGGGCTCAAAAAGAAGATTCAGTAGAACATGGAGAAAAGTGTAAGACCGAGAACATCACACTTACCAAAGAGGTGAGAGGAGAGGTGATGGGGCTAGCAAAATGTTCTTGCATGAGTGGAACAGGTTATACCTGGAGGGAGGACTTTTATACCGACAGACTGGAGAGAGGAAGCAGGTGGTCCTTCCTAAAAAAATACAAACAATTAGTGTTGGAGTTCCTTCATGCCTTCAGGGCATGTGGGTAGAGAGCGGGTGCAGAATCTAGCGAGAGAGCAGTTGTATTGGCCTTACATGAAGAATGAAGTGGATGAGTATGTGAGGTGCCCATGTATAAAACAGAAAAAATAACATCAGTTCATGTTCAAGCACCTATGGGCAGCATAAAATCATACTTGCCAATGGACCTAGTGTGTTGACGACTTACACCCAGAGCCAAGTCTTGGAGGTTATGAATATACCCTTGTAGTCATGGACCACTTCACAAGATTAGCGCAAGCCAAAAAAAAAAAAAAAAAAAAAAAAGTCAGGACAGACTGCTGCTGAGTGCCTTTTTAAAGATTATATTCCACGCTTCGGTTACCCTGCCAAGTTGCATCATGACCAGGGTCGAGAGTTTAAGAATGAGCTCTCTCTTAAAGATGTTGAAGACGCTGGCAGACAAAGAGAAGAAAAGGTGGAAAGAACACGTACCACAAGTTGTGCATGCCTTCAACTCCACTAGGCATGAGTCCACTATTATTCCCTTTCTATTTGTTATATGAATTAAATCCTCACCTCCCAGTAGACCCAATCTTTGGTCTTGTGGAAAAGACAGACAAGGTCACACATAAAGGGTACACAGACCAGTGGGCAACCAGAATGGCTGAAACATGTTGAATTGCAGAGGAGCACAGCAAACAGTCAAGTGTTAGGGGCAAAGAACAGTATGATCGAAAACTAGAGGAGTCATACTGAAGCCAGGAGACAGGGTACTGGTCAGGAACCTTGGAGGACAGGGAGGCCCTGGAAAAGCTGAGATCCTACTGGGAAAAGGCAACTTATGTAATGAAGGAACAGATGTTAAACAACCCTGCATATATAGTTTGTCCAGAGAACGGAGGTAACAGAAAGCCCAGAATGTTACATTGAAACCTACTTTTACTGGTGAACGACTTACCTGTGGAGGCTCCACCGAAATCACCGCTTACAAAGTAACCTGCAAAAGAAAGAAATACACATATATAGACAATCAAAGACCATAGAGACAAAGAGAGAAGTAACTTTAGCAGAGAGAGTGACACAGCAGACTCAGATGAGGATTGTGACTTGGGATGATATTGGTTGACCGTCCCAGCCAATTTGACAGAACCAAGGAGAGATAATCCACCTGAGTGAATGCCTGCAAGAGACCTATTCAGTCAAATACAAAGAGAAGAACCCATACTCAATAAGATCCCACTTCCCATGGATGATGAAATTGGTGCAGATAGTGTATGTGCTATACCTGAAGAGATGTCAGATGTAGTAATTGCAAGCAAAGACCTGAAAAATCAAGCTGAAATTAGGCAAGCTACCAGAGATTGGAGACCAAGACAGACGTTCACATATGAGACACTAGGTCAGCCAACATTGCAGACACTTACAGCAGTTAACACTGTAGGTTTTTATGGGCCACCAGCTAGGCAAAAAGGGGCAAATACATCATAATATCTTACACCAACATATTGTACTTACCTCCATACTACATACCTTCAGATGACATACCTTTTATGCCATGCCAGTCATTCACACCATTTTACATACCTTGTATGTGTCTATTGAGACTATGGTGCTTTAAGAAAATTTGGGAGGTATTATCTTCTTTGTCTTGGAGAACGCGCCCCCACATGGAGTTCAGGTCACAGGAATATTGAATTGAATTGAAACTTAAAATGTAAATGGGAAGTGTTCCCTGTTCCGGTTTACCTAATTAATGCAGCCTAAAAATCCTTTAACAGGATTTGGATATTAAAAGCATATTAGTATGTTATGTGTAAGACAGAGTAAAGAGATGGGTCTTTAATCTAGATTTAAACTGCAAGAGTGTGTCTGCCTCCCGAACAATGTTAGTTAGGTTATTCCAGAGTTTAGGCGCCAAATAGGAAAAGAATCTGCCGCCTGCAGTTGATTTTGATATTCTAGGTATTATCAAATTGGCTGAGTTTTGAAAATGTAGCGGACGTAGAGGATTATAATGTAAAAGGAGCTCATTCAAATACTGAGGTGCTGAAACCATTCAGGGCTTTAGAAGTAATAAGCAATATTTTAAAATCTATACAATGTTTGATAGGGAGCCAGTGCAGTGTTGACAGGACTGGACTAATATGGTCACACTTCCTGGTTCTAGTAAGAACACTTGCTGCTACATTTTGGACAAGCTGTAGTTTTTTTACTAAGCGTGCAGAACAACCACCCAATAAAGCATTACAATAATCTAACCTTGAGGTCATAAATACATGGATTAACCTTCCTGCATTTGACATTGAGAGCATAGGCTGTAATTTAGATATATTTTTGAGATGGAAAAATGCAGTTTTACAAATGCTAGAAATGTAGCTTTCTAAGGAAAGATTGCACACCTAGGCTCCTAACTGATACGAGAAATTACTCATCATCCAGTTTTTTATATCGACTATGCATTCCATTCGTTTTTCAAATTGGTGTGTTTCACCGGGCTGCGAAGAAATATAGAGCTGAGTATCATCAGCATAACAGTGAAAGCTAACACCATGCTTCCTGATGATATCTCCGAAGGGTAACATACAAAGCATAAAGAGTAGCGGCCCAAGTACTGAGCCTTGAGGTACTCCATACTGCACTTGTGATTGACATGATACATCTTCATTCACTGCTACTAACTGATGGCGGTCCGATTTAAACCTGTCAGGGTTCTGTCACTTCAGTCTAGTGTTATTCATGGTTTTGTGACAGAGCCCTGATACTCTCCTCATGTCATTGTTTTCATGTGAGCGTGTGACTTCGAGACTGCTCGAGCCATGCGCTCTTGTCTGCGTGTCCTGTTTCTTGTTGGAGCGTGGTGTTCGGATCCCGGCACTCATGTTTTGCTGAGTTTCGGTTTCGTGTCGGGGACTGGACACTCGCGCTTCATGTTCTAATTTATTGTGGTAATGTGCTGTCTCAAAGTGTTGTCTCACGCAGCTTAATTTTTACCTGCTGTGTGCTGTCTCGTGTAAACACACAGTTTATGAGCTTGCTCATTGGCTGCGTGTTTGTCTAATTCAAGCACATGGTTTGTGATTTGGTTTGCTGGCCATGTGCTTGTATTTGTTTTGTGTGCACACGGCTTTAATTCGTTCCTATGTGCCATGTACTCTCGTCAATTGTCTTGACCCCACCCATCTTGTTACCTGATTATTTAAGTAATTTTCCCCACATGTGTTCCCTTGTTACCATCCTCATTAGCTCCCTATTTATTGTCCTTGTGTTTGCAGCCTGGTTGCTAGTTTGCCTTGCCTTGCCTTGCCAGTCAAGTTTGTCTGTTTTCCCCCAAGGGGTAGTTTTTGTTTGTTTGTTTGTTTTATTTTTATTACTATTAAAGAGCCCTTCTCTCTGCATCATTGGGTCCTCACCTCATCCCTCTACCCAAACCCCGACAAAACCATGCTAATGCACTTCCATTAATGCCAACAAAGTGTTCAAGTCTATGCAAAAGAATGTTGTGGTCAATTGTGTCAAACGCAGCACTAAGATCCAATAAAACTAATAGAGAGATACAACCACGATCACATGATAAGAGCAGGTCATTTGTAACTCTAAGGAGAACTCTAACTATAATGTACCTATTAATGGGTTTGTTTTAATGTTGAAGTTAACAACTGCCAGTATGAGGATACAAAAATACAATTTAACAGATAGTTATTATTTACCCATAGTACTTACCTGTATTCAGTCTGCTATGTGAGTTGTGTGAAACATTGATAGGATTTATTTCTTTGTTTATTTAACTGTTTATTTATTCAACTGTCACAGCAGTCACACTCACAACAGACCCGGAAGAGGAGACAATGCTGAATAAAGTCGTAATTTTTGTTTTAACAAATTCTAACTGACCCTCTTTACAAATTCAGTATCTCAAAAAAATTTAATATTACATTTTGAGCTTGATCATTTTGATTAATTTTGAGTAAAAATACTGGGTACCTCTTGGGCTAGTTTAGAACATGCAACCACAATTATGGGAAAGACTACTGACTTGACAGTTGTCCAGAAGAACATGAACAAAGGCGGAGTTTCTAAGCGTCTAGATAGCGTCAACGCGGATCATTTCAGAAAGAAAGCTTTATGGAGCTTTATTTCAGAAGCTTTATGGAGATGCTGATTTCCTTTTGCAGCAGGACTTCAGAACCTGCCCACACTGCCAAAACCACACCACGGTGGTTTGCTGACCATGATATTACTGTGCTTGATTGTCCAGCCAACTCACCTGACCTTAACCTCACAGAAAATCTATGGGGTATTGAGAAGAGGAAGAAATGTAACATTTGACAAACAATACAGAGGTGCTGAATGCCGCTATCAATGCAACCTGGGCTTCAGTAACGACTCCGCTGTGCCACAGTATTATCGCCTCCATGCCATGCTGCATTAAAGCAGTAATTTGTGGAAAGGGAGCCCCAACCAAGTACTGAGTGCATAGTTAAACCTGCTTGGAGATATTTTTTTTTTTTTTTTTTGATCTTTCAGAAAATATTCACATTTTTGAGATACTGTATACTGATACTGTAAATCATAACCATCAAAACTAAAACAACTCTTGAAATATTTCAGTTTGTGTTCAATGAATCTAGAATATAAGAAAATTTGCTTTTTTAAATTAAATTACAAGAAATAAAGAACTTTACCATGATATTAAAATTTTTTGAGATGCACTTGTAAACGGACTTGGATAACCACACTACTTAAGAAACTTACCCTTTGCTTTCAAAACTTCCTTGCTCTCGGTTGTTAAAGCTCTAAGACTGGCAAGAGCGGCATCCAAATCTTTAATACTTATCTCGTTGTCCACTGCTTTTGACATGGTTAACCACCAGATCCTCCTGTTAGCCCTATTGGCTATTGGCAAAGGCCATCTCAGGAAACGCACTCCAGTGGTTTGAGTCTTACCTCTCAGATAGGTCCTTCAATGTATCTTGAGCTGCTTGCATCTTAGCATGTCTGACAGATATTTATTGCTGGATGAAAGACCATCACCTTCAACTTAACCTAGCTAAGAAAGAACTGCTTCTGGTTTCAACAAACTCATCACTTCATCACAATTTCACCATCCAGCTAGGCACATAAACCATAACCCATTCAAAGACAGCCAGAAACCTTGGGTTTGTGATTGATGATCAGCTGCACATTGCTAAAATTGCTCGGTCCTGCAGATACTTTATACGTACAACATTATGAATATCAGGAAAGTTCTTTCTACCCAACTCCTTGTTCAAGCTCTTGTTTTATCCAGATTCCAGACTGGACTATTGCAATGCTCTCTTAGCAGGTCTTTCAGCCAATTATAAAAACCTCTACAACTAATCCAAAATGGGGCTGCAATAATAGTCTTAAACAATTTGAAAAGAAAACATGTCACAACAATGTCATTAATTTGCACTGGCTACCAATAACTGCTCGCATAAAATTCAAGACATTGATGTTCGCCTACAAAACCATCACTGGCTCTGCACCCCTAAATTCACTACTTCAGAATTATGTGCCCTCTATAAGCTTGCATTCTGCAAGTGAATGGCACATTATAGTTCCATCCAAAAGACAAACACAAAATCACTTTCACTGACATCTAGGCTGCATTTACACTGCAGGTCTTGATGCCCAAATCCGATTTTCAGATTTTTTTGACGACCCGCTTACATCATCATTTAAAAGTGACCCGTATCCGATTTTTGCATTTACACTATACACTATACACTGTTGAAACTACCAAACGTAGACGTACTAACCAGGAATAGGAAGTAAAACAGCACAAAATACAATGGATGCAGATGCAAATAAAATTATACAGTGTTTTGCTTTCCACAATATTTTGAAAAGTCAACAAAAAAAATCTGCAAAACATTGGTCTCGTACGGCAGAGAAAAAAGAGGAGCCCTTGTTGCAGCCTGGGCGAATTTCGCTCCTATAATAAGTCATGTGATCTCAGTTGGTGGTGTCCACCTGAGTTGAAGTCACTTTTTTAATGACGTACGACTCGCATTTGCTGGGGAATATCTGATTTGTCTGCTTACATGGCACACGCAAATGCACGTATCCGATTCATATCCGATTTATTACCACATATGAATTAGGCCTGAATCCGACCTGAGAACATGAGAGGGGAAAAATCGGAATTGGGTCACTTGAACCATGCAGTGTAAATCGGGCCTTACATTAACTGTTCCCTCCTGGTGGAATGACCTGCCCAACTCAATCCGAGCAGTCCTTAGCCATCTTCATCTTCAACAGCTAAAAACACACTTCTTCCATCTTCATTTGATCGTTTAACTCTAACACTCTCTATTCTAATTCTAAGAAGAAGAAGAACAAAAACACTACAAAAAACATGACCCTCAAACACTTGCACACTCTTTTGTTTTTCTATTCCATCTTCTTGTTTTCTTTTTATTTACTATAATGAATGACCCTCGAAAACTAGCATTTTCAATTCTTTTTCTATTCTTTGGACTTTTTATTTTCATTAAAAAATAACCTCTAACACTACCGTTCCCAATCCGTTTTCTATTCTATCTACTTGTTATTGCTACGTGTAGGCCTACTGAGATATACTGAGACTTGTCACAGCACTTACATATTATTGCCCTTTTGTTGGTTTTGATTGCCTCTGTTGTCCTCATTTGTAAGTCGCTTTGGATAAAAGCGTCTGCTAGATGTATATGTACAGTAAATGTAATTATCGTTATCGATAAGATTCCAGAAATTATTGAGATATCAGATTTGGTCAACCCTTACAATAGAAAGCATTCATTTGCAATGCTATTGTATTTCACAATATGAGAGTTTCAACTGTAACAGTTAATTCTAAGCACATGAATGCACTGTTGGTAAGCATAAGAGACTACACTAACAGCATTCAAAAAAATCGTGATGCTTCTGTACATGACACTTCCTATGCATTATCACATTAACACACCTTGTGCGAGGTCTGAATGACATATTCCTGCTGGATAAGTGACTCCCCTGGATGTGGATTCCTTTTAAATCCCGATATTTTCACTGGCGGTGACTGACAGTCCACATAAACACATTTAAACGCTAAAGATGTTTAATAAGTATAGTGTTGTTTCTCACTACATTCTGAATAAAATTAATCCTAAAACAAACCAGACAGTACTGTACAGGTGGATGAAGAGTAAAATAAACTTAGCGATAGAGTTTATGGCCCATGTCTTCTTGTTGACAGGTCCTGTTGCTAGGAAACACAAGTCACTTGACTTGACCCACGTAGTGCCAGATGACACATATTAATATATTCCTGACCAAAACAAAGCAAAGAAAATGTTACACAACCAAACGAAAATATTCACTTCTGGCCTAAAATTTTGACAATGCTAAACTGCCATTTATTTCATTAAGTTGTATTACTAATTACAAGACATTTGTACTTACCAAAGATTCAAATCGAACATAGCCTAATTTTACGTGTAGGCTGAATATCGTTTTCTTCTAAACATTATTTCATTAATTTCCATAACTTATCATCAACAAGTTCCTACAATTCCCATAGTTCAGTGAGAAATACGTGACGCCCATCGCGTTCAAGTTCAAGACCAACCAATTACAAGCTGCGAAAATCGTCTGACGTAAGCACTACGCAGCCCTTGATTGGTCAACATTTTTACGCCTGTGCCTCTACGCAATTGTCGTGACGCGAAAACGCGAGGGAGGAACGCGAATGGAGGCCGTTGATAATACAGAGCCGAAACAATCGAGGGATAATTACATTATTAAAACTTAAATAAAAAGTCTGTAAATATTAATATTCCCTTATATCGAAACTCATATCTCAGATACACGTAAAACTGTGTTGTTGGATCTGGAGAAGCAGTGCTTGTCAGTATTAAGTGTTTGTTTATACTGTTGGTGGAGCTCAGAGGCCCGGATTCACTCTCTTCACTAACCAGGCGAGTCTTTAACAACTTTTGGTCCTGCTGTGGGTTCAGTACTTTTGAAGATTTAAAAATATGCATTTTAATCATACAGTGAATGAGTTTTAATGCCGGATGTAAGAGTACGTTTCATAGCATTGTCTGATTAGCCTGCTAGCTTTTAATGCTAATTCTCTGGCTAGCCCATTGGCCGTTAGCATGGGTATCTTGTTTGTATCAACTGAGCAGGATTTTAGACACCTTTTTTTATTTTAATCCAAGTAAATAAGTTGTTTTAACGTCTTATTTGCTTAGCGAAGGGAAGAAAGTTGCAAACTGAAAGGCAAACAAGAGAACCGGTACACTTATTAGCATTGGCTAATGTTCATACTAGCATGTAGCATTCTTAGTTTATTGCTGTTTTTAGGGAAAGTAGCTGTGTTTGCAGTAAATTCGTTTAAAATTATAGCAGAATATTTGTTAAGTGTTTTTTTGGGGTTGTTCAGTTGGCATTAGCAAGGTTGCAAAGCAGTAAATGGCAAAAATTGTTATGATGGTAATACCATGGTATTGAATGATTGCTATATTAATATTGAGTGGCATTTTCTTGGTACATCAACGAATGCGACTCTAAAATCCTTGGTAGTTTTTTTGTGCCGTTTTAGTAGTCAGGATCTTGGAACTTTTATTATTTTTTGTTGATTATATGAAATCTTTTATATATATATTTTTCTAAGTATTATTTTTTTATATCGTTAGTTTTCGTTTCGTTTTTTTTTTTTTGTAGGTCAAAATTGATTTTTAAACCTATTTATCTCGTTTTTTTTGTGATGGCTTTGTGTGCAAACAGTGTTAAATGGAATTTTAGCATACATTTAGTTTAATAATTTTGGGGTTTGAACTGCTGGCACTTGCTAGGTTGCAAACCAATTAAGTCCTCAAATACACACAGCCCATACAAGATGTAGATGAGGTTGTTTCTTTATTAGAACAGATTTGGAGATATTTAGCATAGTCATTCATTCGCCAAATCATTTGCTCTTCAGTGGATCCTCTGCAGTAAATGGGTACCATCAGAAGGAGATTCCAAACAGCTGATAAAACAATAACAAGCAAAACAATCACAATAAATAATCTACACTACTCCAGTCCATCAATTAGTGTTTTTTTAAGTGAAAATCAGTCTGTTTGTGTGGAAAGCTGGCCTGAAGCGAATGTTTAAAGTTAAAAAGCCTTAATTAAATAAGCCTTAAAAATGATGTATTAAAAACGCACTATTTTTAATCTCACAAGACCATAATTGATCATGTGGAGTCACATGGATTATTGTGATGTTTATCAGCAAGTTTGAACACTCATTCTGATGACACCCGTTCACTGCAGAGGAGCTATTGGTGGACAAGTGATCCAAAATTTCTCCAAAACTGTTCCAAAGAAGAAATAAAAAAATCATGAATGGTAAACTGTCAGCACGCATGTATGTGTTTTCGTGCAAACTTGTTTCCCACTCTTTATCAGCACAGAAATGCAAGTAGTTGTCAGGTTTGAATGAGTTTAGGGATGCATCTAGTTTATAATGACTAGCCCCATGGCCTTTCACCCATGTAGAATGCATAATATTGGTGAATTCATTCATTGGTGAATTTATTCATGAACAGATGAAACTTGAGGAAAATTGTTAATTAATAGCCAACATTTGATTACAAAAAAGCCAGTGAATTATTCTTGTAACAGTTTATGATCTTTCACAGGGAATATGAGACAGATGCCACAATGACATCTAGATTTGGAAAAACATACAGCCGAAGAGGAGGCGATGGGACCTCCAAGTTTGACGAGGTGTTGTCCAATAAAAGAGCCACGCTCAGCACCAAATGGGGTGAGACGACTTACAAAGCCAAGGTTGGAGCAAAGAGGCCTGGTTTGAAGACCGAGGTGACAGATCAGACCAAGAGGTCCAAGGTCTCGGACGGTGATGGCTCAGAGGATCCATTTGGATTTGACAGTGACGATGAATCCAGGCCAGTCACATCTCGTAGCGTAGGCCAGCCTAAACCCAAGATGACGTCAACAGGGGCATCCCAGGCCAGCCTAACACTGGAGCCCAACAGCAGGGTGAACCAGCCCGCCAGCGTAGAGGCCGTGGCACCCAGCAGGGCCCCCTTTGCTCTCAGCGCTGAGAGAAGTGCTCACAAAGTGCCAGAGGACCCTGGAAAATACACCTCTACTACAGGTATGTTTTTTCCAAAAAAATTTACAGTGACAAACAGGAAAATAGTTTGTTAATAATTAGGGCCGGGACTCGATTAAAAAAATGAATCTAATTAATTAGAGGCTTTGTAATTAATTAATCGAAATTAATTGTATTTTAATCGCATATAAATATTTGACCTGAGAACAGTAATAAGTAATTTTTTTTCACATGGATTTATAGTATACCATTGAATAATGACTGAATACATAAGCTTAAGCAACAAAATATTGTTTATTTTTGTTCAACCAAGTCTAGCAGACCAGTGAAATTTTTGCCATGAAGTGTATCAATAGCATATTTAGAAACAATTTAGAAATAGTACATTTCAGAAATTCAGGAAGCTTATAGGTGCTGGAACCTTCTGTAAAGTGTTTTTTAAGTAAAACACAATACTGTCAATTACATTCAGAACATTGGAAACACTGACTATTAGAAAACATCTCTCTGTTGCTTCAGAGGCCATAACATACTCAGGTCCAACTCTCAACAACCTTGGCCAAAACAATAGAGAGTTCAATATAAACTGTTGCACCAACAAAATAATACATAGTTCAACATAAAGTGTAAAGTCCACGCTAGCTGCTATATGTTTTGCGTTTAGGTGATACTTGAGGCTCGATGTGCTGCATGATATGCGAACGCTAGTTGGTGCTTCAGTATAATCGGTCCCGCCGAAACTCATCCAGTGAGAAACGTTCCGCGGTGCAAAAATAAGTTATTAAAAATGTGAATTTTTTTTCCCTGTAATTAATTAATCTTAGTTAACGCGTTATTTTTTGTGTAATTAATTAATCTCAATTAACGCGTTAAAGTCCCGGCCCTATTAATAATGCAAGAAGACAATAACAAAGAGTAATTTTTCCAGCTAAAGTCAGTAGATGCTGTCTGAGTCTTTCAGGTGTTTGACCTGTTTAACTTTACACATCATATAAACCTGCCCTAGATAGGGTTTTTGTGGTCTCTTACTTGCCTGAAACATTTGAGCAAGCAACTTTAATTTACTGAAATTACTTGTACTTATATTTATTAAGTTACTTAACTTTGATGTTCTTTGATGTTCATTTTAAGCATTAATCACATAATCAAAGGAAGCATATACTAGGGATGCATCGATCCGATACTTGCATTTTCACCAGTACACTGAACCGAGAAGCATTTCTGTCGGACGATTTCCGATTCGAGAACCGAGGAGCTGATGATACTGCACATTGCGTGATTCAGTGTGAAGCAGACTGACACACAGCGCGTCTGAACCGAGCTTGTTCTTTTACTGATTGATTCTGAACTGATTCTGTGCTAATGTTATGATCTCTGTCCACTGGAACGCCATTGCTTTTAATTTAAAACTGTTTTTTTTAAACAATTACTTATCAAACACATGGAATTAGAAATAAAGGCCTGCCTCTAATAAAAGCCTGCTTCCAATAAAAGTCTGTTACCTTCTGCAGTTCAGGTAAATAAAGGCCCCGGCTTTTATTTGAGGAATTACGGTATTACTATTTTAGCCTTCTTAATGCTACTACTGCTAATACATATTAATAAATCTTTATTTTTAAAGGAATATTCAAATTTGTTTTCTTTTTTAAATTTTAACAGTAAACCTCTGTTTTGCAGCAATTTGTTTGCCAAAAAATAAGAGTTTAATTTTCATTTGATTAGGATAAATTAAACTAATGTTTTATGCCTAAATAAAAATAAGAATAACATTTTATAGGGCCCTATTATTGTTCAAAAAAGGACCCTATAAAAAAATAAAATAAAAGGTTTAAAATACAGTCCCGTAGTTCTTAATTTGCTTTCTATTAATTCACCATTTGTAAACTGATGTTTACTGTTATTTTTAGAAATATTTCTAAATTTTTATTTTTATTAAAACTATATTCACTGAACGTAATAAAAAAAAAAAATTGAGAAACGAATCGAGAGCTTAAGAATCAAAATCGAATTGGGACATCCGAATCGATACCCAGCTCTATTTAACACACAAACGAGCGACGATCAGGTCAACAGAGAAGGATGAAAATTATACATTGAATTAAAAAAAAAAACTGCACTGGTATATCGGATCAATTCTGAAAAAATGGTATCCTTGCATCCCTGGCATATACATTTTCATCACCAAAGTGATGTCACACATTAATTTGCATATTTATGCGTCATAGTGTCAGTCAGGCAAGTTTTGGCACTTCAGATCTATTCTATTCTCTGAACTGTCACATACTGTAATGCAGGTATAACGGGTATAAATAGTGACTAAACATGACCCATTAATACTACATGTTAACCAGGAGTCACTCTCACTCTACTCCTTAAATCCTAATTTATTATCTGTTAAAATCAACATGCATCTACACTAAACAGCGACTATATGATGGTTTTAGCTATATTACTTTTTTTTTTTTCATGCAACAAACCGTGCATATTAACAGATGAACTATGTTCAATTTTATAAACCCAAACAGTCAGTAAGTTACAGATGCTTGGAAGCGCTGTTTATGCTCATTTATTGACGAGTCTGCTGCGGTACAGCCAACTGAATGCACAGCTTCTCTGCACAAAATAGGCACAGAGAGAGGTGATTCTGCTCTAGGAAAGTCAGACCATGAAGAGAATTCTTCAACGTAAACTGAATGATAATTCAAGTTTACCCCAAAAGGTTGCAAATCAATCATTGAGTTGTCCTAAAAAAATTAATTTGATCTTGTAGATACGGATGGATTCTCATGCTTGGGTGGATATATGAAAAAACTTCCTGCTCATACCCAACAAAATGCAAAAAAAACCTAACTGTCACACTTCAGTTTCCTATTTGTGTTGTAAGGAGGGTAAAGAAATGTGGAAGTGAATGTGGGTGGAATTTCACATGCATGTTGCTGTAGGGATGTTGGTTGTAGCAGTTCAGACCTGAGATAAACTGACTCCTCAATCATTTTTAATAAAAAAATAATAATAAATCATTCATGTTTGTCAAAAAACTTATTTGAGGGCATCTGCTGCCATGAGTGCTACAGCACTACAGGCTGTAGACTTGTGTAAGACCCTGCTTAATATCACAGTAATGGATACGGTGGACTGACTCTTATAACAACACCCTAGAGCTCCCAGCAGCCCAAGAAATGAAAGTCTTTAATTGACCCAAACTCTATTTTACATTTCTTCTGCATAATTGGTTTTTCAAATCAGTACTTCTCCAGGGTCTTGCAAATAATTTGGCTGACTAAGTAATCAATGAGGTGAAGTTTTCAGAACACTGACACCCGTCAGCGGAGATGTTAATAAGAAGAGAACACTTAGACGGCGATGGAGCGAGGCATCTGGACAGGCTCCTGTGAGCTGTTTATCTAATTTAGAAACTCAGCACACAGAACTCATCACCTTGCCTGTAACCACTATGGGTCTCTTATTATAATGCATGCTGATGAGTGGCTCTCACTGAGACACTCTTTGTTGCTCCTATGCATATTGCTTGTATCAGTCCATTATCTGGCAAAAAGTAGATGTTTGTTCATGTTGTTCTCTAGACAGCAAAACAAAACTCGTTGAATCAAAGAGGAATTTGTACATGGACAATAACTAAAAGATTATAGTTTTAATAATCATTCTAATTTTATGAGAATAAAGAAGGCCATGCCACAGCTATAACGATAAAAACACAGAGGTATGATATTGCTGGTTTTTGCAGCTGACGAATAGGGATGTCCCGATTCATTCAACTCGCGATGCAAGTCATCATACTGATTTCATGATATGATTTTCTCACAATTTTATTTTTACAAAATGAATTAAAATTTTCTAAACACAAATGTAAGAAATGCATTACTGAAGCATGTTACAAAGCAGGGCTGTGCAATATGGACAAAAACCTATCATGATTTTTTTTTTAATCAATTTTGCGATTTTTGACACAGACATGCTTTACAGTCATAAATGCTTTCAGTATAAATTTGAAACATATTTCCAAAAGAAAACCAATGAGATCTTTATCAAAAAGTTGTAACATGTCTCTAGAACAGACATAAGTCAAAATAATCACTAAGATTTCAAACTAAATGTCTAGACATATGGCAATAAATAATAATAAAAAATAAAATAAAACCTGTGTTCAGGGATTTATTTATAATTTTTTTTGCCATGCATTGATCATAAAGCTCACTGTAGCAGTGCCTCAGGTGTTATAGGTTTTGCCCAATATATTTATTGCCCAAGGTTCACACGTACTCCGTCTGCAGTGCGTATACAGTAAGTTATGTGTACGCAATTCAGAAGCTGCAATGAGAGTGCATGATTGTAAGGCGAAAGCACATTAAAATCATGCGCGAGTGCGAATCTATCCGCTGGCACGCAGATTTTCTTTGCTCTGTTAACAAAACCAGATGCATGTGCTCAGATCATATTAAATCTTTTCGCACCTTTCTAATTATAACTTTTTCTGTTTTTACTGCGTGCAGTGTGAACATTCTGATCCGTTAACATGGGCTCAAAAAAAAAGAAAAAAAAAAAAGGCTACGCATCACAGACAGTGTGTGAACCTGGAGTTAGGGATATGCCCAGTCTGCTCTGTTCTCGCGCTCCACTTAGGCACGCTGCATCCTGATTGGTTCAGTTAACATACTGCGGGAGGCCGGGAAGCACACACTCAAATCGCGATTTTATTTAGATTTTGATTAATTGCGCAGATTAATCGAATAATCGCAATTTTTGCTTCACGAGGAATAAGAGAAGAATAAGACAATTCACCTCAAGAAAATGTGATGAGGATTACGTCAGAATTTTAGATTTCCTCAGAAAAAAGAATAAAACGCTTTATTCAGCAGAAATCATAAACATGACTAAATCTCTTTTTATTTATATACTTGTATTAGTTTTCACATAATGTGTAAACCATTTTACTTGTTAGACTTTTTCCAAACTATAATTCCTGACTAAATGTATAATTTAGTGAAACATTATTAAGTTTAATAACATTCAGAAGCTTAATGTAACAAATTTAACGAACAATGCTGTTCTTTCAATTTATCAATAATAATAAAAAAACACATTTCCACATTAATAATAACAATAATAATGATAATGATACTAATAACTAATTTTTTTTTTTTTTTGTTGTTGTAGAAAATCAGTGTGTGACTGGAGCAATGATGCTAAAAATTAAGCTTTGAAAGTCAGCTGTGATTGTTCCTAATAAACTGTTTAACTGCACTTGCAAGTGAATATAAAATTATTTTGTGGGATAATTAAATATATTATAAATAAACTACAAACATAAAAATATATACATTTATTTTGTCCTCACATTCCTTCTTGTAACTCTTCCCTCTCAGTCACAAACCTGACTGAAAGGCTCATTATGCAGCTCATTATGCGGGCCTTTGTCGTCTTATGTGTAAATCACAATGATGTTCATGATAGTTCACGCCCTCTCGCATAGACCCTTTAGTGTCTTAGAAAATTTAAAAAACACAATCATGTACATACATGCAGCTCACACATTATTATAGCCAAGTTTGTGCTGATTACAGTGATAATAGACTTTAGCCATTCAGATGTTTATAAGCGGCTGAAAAAAGCACAAATATCAGGACATGACAACTTCTCCAGGGCCTCCAAAATACCCTTTGGCTTTAGATGGTTAATATTTCTGTTATCGTTTTTTCAAACCCATAAGATAATTTGACTATCTTTGATGTGTTGAATAAGCTGACAGCACTACAGTTTACTGGTGTTCATTCAGCTTCAGCACACTCAGCTTGACCAGCAATGCACAACATTAATAACTATAATTTGGGAATGTCATAAACATAATATTATAAAGAGAATATTACCGTAATAAAAAAGTTGTGAATTATTTGGGTTTATTTTCCATGTTTCAGCACGTTGTTCATTGTTACAGGAAGAGCCAAGAGCGCGTCCACGACACATGACTATTCGGGTTGTAGCGCGGGTGCATTGGAATATTGGAAATAGGCTACTTCTGTTTTAAACCGTGAAGGCAAGCCAATGGATATCATACAAGCAACGTGTAAACTTTGTGCTAGTCAAACTTATGCCAGTGAACGTCTTTCACCATGATAGTGAAAGATAAAATTGTTGCGAAGGAAATTAATTGTAATATTAGTTTAATAATAAAGGTAACCTAATAATAATAGCCAGAAAATAACAGGCTTACATTAATTGGAAATGCCAAATACTCTAAACAATGACAATATTTAATGGTTTTGACAATATCTCTGGCTGTAGTCCTTACATGATTGTCCTCTTTCAACACACTCCATTTTATCGTCAGTCCCTTCCCTACCTTGTCTTTATTTGAAAAAAAATTATAATAATAATAATGATGGAAAATTCTATAGGCAATAAATAATTGGACAATGTGATGCCAATGCATATAAGATCAATCGGTTTCAGTTAAATGTGAGGAGATTTAAAGCCCAAAATTTAATTATCCAGTATGCAAAAATAATAAATAATAATAAAATAAATAAATCTTCACTTTCTCAAAGTAAACTTCTCAAATGTTCCAGTGGAGTGTATGTATTATCCAAGATGAATGGCAAATTACTTCTGTGGAAATCTGAACAGCAGGATAGCTTAATAACACCTGGAATGTCTAGAAAAAAACACATTATAGGGAGAATAGAGCTTTAACTCTGCTTTCCATTTATTGCATGACTCACTCATATTTAAGTGTGCTTTCTCTGGACTGAGAAAATGCTATAATAGGCATGGTTAGTAGGGGTGTAACGATACACAAACATGATAGATTGGTACGTACCTTGGTTTTGATGTCACTTTTTGGTAAAAATATTTTGGTACAATTTTTTTGGCTCTATACTACTTTCTCAGAACTGATCCCGATCAGATACCAGAAATTCTGAGTATCTACCGATCTGATTTAAGCAAAGTAAAAAAAAAAATAAAAAAAAAAAAAAAAAAAAAAAAAAAAAATATATATATATATATATATATATATATATATATATATATATATATATATATATATATATATATATTTGTTGCTTAAATATAATCATTTTAGATGGTGGGTCTTATAACTTTTTCAGAACAGTTTATTTAATGGAATATGTAGTTGTACAGTTTATGGGTGGTGTTGGTGCAGTGGATAAGACACATGCCTTTGGTGTGAAAGACCCGGGTTTGAATCCACTGTGAGACACCAATGTGTCCCTGAGCAAGACCCTAGTTGCTCCAGAGGCATGCGATCTCTGACATATATAGCAATTGTAAGTCGCTTTGGATAAAAGCGTCAGCTAAATGAATAAATGTAAAATATAATTTAAACATTAAATAATTAAGACATCACTAACAGGTAAGTGAAATATAATAATTATAAATACAAATTTCATAAAAAAAAACGCTCTTCTCTGCACTGAATTTCTATGGTGAACTAACGAGTTGTGGAAACTGATGCTACGTGACATTTTGTTTACAAGCTGTTTTATTGAATTCAGTCGACCTGTCACTCAAATGGCCATACCATTAATTATGCAGAACTTTAAGGCTTGATAAAATTTGAACAGATAAATATCTACCCCACTCACAGTTGTCATAAAGTGCACAATTAGCTATATAGACAAAAAAAAAACCTTTTTGTACGAAGCTGTAAATATTTTTTTTTCCTGCTATAAAGTTGGCCATTTTACCATAGCGGGGTCTATGGGATTGACTCCCTTTTGGAGATTGAATTGCAGTTAAAGTCACTTCCGTGTTGGATTCAAGAGAGAGGCCGGAAGGTTGCTGCTTGGTCTGAACATATTATACATCGTATTTTTTATTTTAAGCACCTGTGTTCTACTTATGTGCACCCCTGAATATAACCATGCTCAGCAGCATTTAACATGTAAATACTCCCACACAGTCGAGGAGCTTCCTGTTTTTGAATGCAAGCACCGTCCTGGATGAACTGCTCCCCAGTTGTGGGTTTTCAGCTTCACATTGATATCACAAACCAGAAGACAACCGTGTACATAATCTTTCCTATCTCTCTACATGAAATCGTGAGTTAAAGTGACTTCACATTCAGCCAAGTTTGGTGACCCATACTCAGAATTCGTGCTCTGCATTTAACCCATCTGAAGTGCACACACACAGAGCAGTGAACACACACACACACAAACTGTGAACACACACCCGGATGTTAATGTTAAAGCTGCACCTGAAAGGAATATGAAAATATTTGACAGTATTTTGTTTAATTGTTTCCTAAAATGTTTGTGTGAGCTGGAAATCATCTGCTCTAATAAGAATCCCCAGAATGTGGCAAACAAGTGTCCCGTGGTGGTCAGAGGACAGGACTGGATTAGAGATGACACTGACAGGGATAAGACTCAGGCTGAAGTAGAGCAGGAGGAACATTGACGTGTTTGTTCCTGGTACAAATGTTGCGGGTAATTTTGGTGGAAACGCGGCATAAGCCTTGAATTGTGATGCTGATGTGGCTTAATGCAGCATATGATCTCATTCTAATGAATATTTTTTTTAACTTACATCAATGTTACTGTGATGTACTGTACACTTGTACACATTCACTTTCCGAAACTATAATGCCAGACTAAAATATGTAGAGTGCAACATTTTAAAATATGATTCATACGAATTGAAATACGACCTTTCATTGAACTGTAGGACTGTAAAATTATTAATATTCTTATTATAATTGTTTTTTCTTCCTAAAACACCAGTGTGAATTTAGACAAAAATGCTGTATCGCAACTAAAATGGTAGTTGAGTCCCCATTAAAGTTAAGGTAATAATTGAATCACCAACTTTTTTTTCTTAGTTAAATTTTCACACTGGAAAAAAAACTGAATTTACATTCATTTTGATCCCTCAAGGTGCAGTAGATAGATTAATTAAACCTTAAAATGTTCAAAATTTTGTTCCAGTACTGCAAGCCCCCGGAACCCCCTACAGGGACCCAGGTCCACCTACCACAGTCTCACAAAAAATCTGGTTGGAAACACTGATTTAATAAAATTTTATGATCAGTGGTAATCAAGTGAAGGCATTAAACACCAACAATTTAATCTTTCAAAATGTAATCAAATTAAAATAACTTTTTTTTTTTTGGCAATCAAAGTGCTGCACACCAGGTTTTTATTAAATCATGGGAGAAATAGTGTTATTCCTGAAAATATAAAGCTTTAATAATTGTATATCTTGAAATACATTCTACTGTATAATAGTAATGTGTTTCTGCCAATTTCAAGTTAAACTGAATTTAGTTTTGACAGATTGTCTTGAAAACCTAATGAGTTCCTGTGTGCGTGTGCTATGACGATAGTTTTATGAAATTAAATAGTGAAACGCGCAAAGAATACGTTGACTTAATATTTAAAAAGCAGTCTTTCTGCACTTTAATTTTCACAGACAATATTCCATAACACAATTTGATTCATTGTGCAGTCTACTTGTGATTTATCGCTGTATTATGTCATTGAGCATTTGCATAGTTCACTACTGTTTAACGTTGTTGCATTGTCAACCCCTTTTAAAAAATTAATGACTTCTGCTGCCCTATTTCGAAACGCTTCGTATGAGCACTCTTTGACTTGATGTTTTCATACATTACACAGACTTTAATTCAGATGTGTTTATAGGTCTGTTACATAAACCCATTTTCAACAAAGATTTGAACAGAATTCTGTCTTTGGAGAGTGATGACAGTGCTTTAAACTGTCTTTTATAGGTTTGTGTTGAATTACCGGTCATTTGGATGAGGTTTTACAAAAGTCAAGATGTTTGATATGATTGTGATGGCCTAATTTGTCTTTCACCTCTTCACACTCTAATGAATAGGGTAATGTTCTGAATTACCAACGTGGTGATATAACCGATATTGTGTAAGTGTTGTTGTGTAATAGATGGTTTTTAGGCCTAACAGCCTTTCTGCAACACTGACTTCCTTTGGAATGGAGCTCAATGGGGGTATTGTATGTTGGGGACCTTTCTCCAAAGCTGCCATTAAAATTTTGTCCTGTCTTCTAGTTCACAATAGATATACTTAATTGTGCTTATTGGTGTAATGGAGAATATGTACAGTAATGGAAAAATGGTAAATGGCGAGTGTTGTCTGCCAGACTATAATGTAGACAGTGTTATGACTGCAGACATGTGATTATTGCTTTGATGTCTAGCAGTGTGTTCATATCGTCTTCTGGCCTGTGTTTGGCTAATCTCTGGGTAAGAGATCAGAGAAAATTGATGGACTAAGTCTGTCTTTGACCCTCGGTTCACTAGTTTTAAACCTATAGAAAGAGTTTTTATTTTGCATAAAACTTGTGGTGGCTTTCATGTTTTCAGAATATCTCCGTAACCCTCACATTATCAGATGCTTTTGGCTGCCAAATAATTAATAGGGTATTTTCACAATGTTGTCAGTAACTGAAAATGGTACTTCACATTTGTCAAGTGTGTGTGTGTGTGTGTGTGTGTGTGTGTGTGTGTATATATATATATATATATATATATATATATATATATATATATATATATATATATATATATATATATATATATATATATATATATATATATATATATATATATAAATATTTAAGGTAGGGGTGGGCGATATGGCCAAAAAAGTATTTTTGCTCCTGTGTATATAAGCGGAAGTATTTTTGCTCCTGTCAAGTGAAAGTTGTAGAAACCAGATTGTTAATTTTGCTTGAACGCGTTATGGTCAGAACATGACAAACACTTCATGTTTTTGATTTAAAACACTTTTCCAGTCATTTTAACCTTTTTTTTAGGTGATGTATGAAAAATCGTGGTCTAAATATATTTAGTATAAATGCACAAATGAGATATAGAAAAATATTATTTTTGTTTTCCATTACTCCTTTAATAATTTAATACATGTCTACATTAGGGGTGTCACGATTCTCCAAATCCTCGATTCGATTGCATTTTCGATTCTAAGGTCACGATTCGATTCTCGATTTTTACATTTATTCTCTTTAAAGCACAGATTGTCATTTTTCAAACTAGACTTTTATGTAATATAATATCTGACCTTTGTTTGCAATGTACCACATTACACTGTCAAATTTAAAACTTTTATTAACAACATAATGTAACAACTTATATCTTTAGTCAATTGAAAACTTAAAATAAACTGCCATCCAGTTTCTCTTTTGTAAGTGCAGTCACAAAAGATGACATTCAAGTTCATAACAAAACAAACAAAAACAATAAAAAATGACTAAACTAACCTTCAAATATTATGATGTGTCTATTTAAAAGATTAAAGATAAAACACTTGTTAAACACTTCACTGTAATTCATTTAGATTTATTTATATATATATATTATGTATGTGTGTGTGTGTGTGTGCATCATTACAGTCTGTAAAATGTGTATCTCTTATTACAAGACTGCAATCACTAGCAATCAGAAGAATTCCAGATCTACTCTATAAACAATGCATTAAATTACATTAAAGACAAAAATAAATCAAACAAGCAAAAGAAATGATTACTCACATGTATCTGGTCCACCGATGGGTCAAGTGAAGTGAATTATTACTCATTTTCTAACAGGCATCGAATACTGACTTTAGGAAAAGGGGAATAACCAATGACATTTGAGATAACAACTAAAACAGCAAGCCCCGCCCCACGACTGACAAAAATAAAATTGTTCGGGCAAGCAGAGGTGAGATGATCGAGCGCGAGGATGTGGGGAATGAGCATGCGCTCGCGAGGGCTTGTATTGCGCGCATAGTACATGTCACGTGCGCGCGAGAGTTTGAAATGAGCTCGCGGGCTCTCGTTTCTTGGCATCCGATTCAGTTTTCCTCTCGCGGAAGCCATATAGCGCGCGCCCCAGCATCAGTTGTATGCTCAGTTATTTTTGTCATTGATTTGCCGTCATACAACATGGGGGCGTGGCAGCATCGACGATTTCCATTTTTTAATTCGAAGTTCGAGACTTAATTTTGATCGATTTCGATTTAAAATCGAAATCGTGACACCCCTAGTCTACATTAATAATATAATAATTCAATGTGAATATCCCACCTTCTGCCACAATACCATGGTGCAGTTAGTGTTACTACAGTAAATCCATAGTAAACGAAAGCAATTTGTAGATCATTTTATTTAAGTATAAATAATTGTTTCTATTTAAGTAGTGGTTCAAATGAGTAGCGCTGTTTTGTGATATTGCACATTTATCAATCTTTTGTTATTGTTTTTATTGAAGAAAATTGTATCACGATAGTTATTGTTTTATCACCTAGCCCTAGTTTAAGGCTCAATGATTAATCATATTTAAATTTTGATCAGGTTTTTCACTTCGGTTCACTCAGGTTTTCTTGCATTGGTACCAAACCTCCATAAGATTTCAAGATTTGGGCTGCCAGATGTCAAGAGATTTAGTGTTGTGTTATTTTCTACTCTTAAATGGATACATTTAGACAACCTGGCAAATGTGCTCTGAAAAAAAAGAAACCCTGATGATTTGAAAGTACCTACATACATGGAGTTTAGAGATCTGCATTATTAATTTCTGCTAAATGGAAAGTGTAATACAGCCAGTCTGCATTTCTTCACAAGGCTGTTTGTTTTTTCCTGTGACTAAATCTGTGTGCAGAGCCTCTTAGTGATGACCTATAATAAATCCAAACATGAACCTCGACTTTATTGTTTGCATTTGTGGTTGTGGAACAAATGCACTTATGCAACCACTGAATTTGACTGTTTTAGCTTTTTGAGAGAAGGTTTTGAGTTTTGCCAATTTATATAATGTAGAGAGTGTGGAAATGTATATGATAAATACAGTAAATCAAGAAAACTAGATGAGATGTGCTATTTGTTGTTTGCATGAAATAACATATAGAATACATTTTCAAATCAGTCGTAATCACTATCGTGGAGCCATAATAGTCATTTTGACCAGAGACACAAACAAATGAGGCAGTGCAACTTACTAGTTATATCGATTTACAAAAGTATTTTGCTTAGCTAACTGATCTTTGCTGAAAGTTTAACATTAGACTTGTTTATTAATGTAGCTATTTTTTTGTAATCTACTTGGTGTTGATTTAGGAACATGACTGGTCAAGAGCTCTGTTACATCTGATTGATGTTTGACTTCCTTTTCTGTAGGAAAAACCCAGAGCTGGTCAATCGAGAGCACTGACCACCACAGCTACTCATGGTACAAAAACCCTTCTGAAAGCGACACAAGACCTCTCGCCCAGACCACCACGTTAAAGTCTGAAAAAACAGAGGACAAGGATTCTTACGATGCCTGGAGCGCTGTGGTCGGTCTGGGAGCACGCTCCACATCCCTTTCCACCAGACCTAAAGATCCTTCATCTACTGTGTGGGCATCAAGTAGTTACAGTCGAAGCAACAATCAGGGCAAATCCTCCACTGAGACTCGGTTAGATGAGTTTGGCCAAAGGGACTTTAATGTTCCCGTTGAGCCATCTGAAAGCGAGGACCATTCTCAGTCTGTGCTCAGGGCATCCAACTGCAGAACATACTGCAGACCCAATAAAGGCAAACAGTCTGGTGAACCCGATGGAAGCGTTTCCAGTCATAGCTCCGCGGGAGTGTTGGAGAACAGCGGGGCTGAAAATGCTGGGAAAACAACAAACCGAGGTCGGACGAGAGACTTTACAGTGCTACATCCATCTTGTGTTTCCATGTTTAACGTCACCATCCAGGACTCTATGGACCGGAGTATGGAGGAGTACACATCCAGCGCCCCAGCAGCTGGTCCAGGAGATGCAGGAAGACTAAAGAAGAAAACCGAGACCGAAAGCAAACCTTGCAGGTAATAGTTGCATGGAAAAACAGTGCTGTAATCACAAATTCAATGTACTGCATTTATATTGAACTGTGCTTGATACTATTTTTGGACAGTAGTCTCTTTTTAGGTCTCTTTAGTACTCCCTTTTTATTTGGTTGCTTTTCTTTTAGTTTTGTTTTGAATTTTATCTTGTAGTGTTTTAGTTTTTCTTGTCCAAATCTCAACCACTTAAAAATGAGATGCAAACACCAACATCAAATTCATTATCTTAGAAAATATTTATTTGATTGCGCCTTGTTTCAATCTTCTACACCTCATTGAAGTGGCTCTGACAGAACCCCTATGAAAATCTGTCTGTCATGACACCCCTACTTAACAAATACAATTATTTGAGATTGTTGGAAATATTTTTTTTTGTTTGTTTTATTTTGCTTAACCAGTGCTAATTGGGAGACACCAACTGATCAGGTATACGTAGATGATGTGATAAAATCCTCAGATCTGATTGTAATTCTGTCAAATTCATAATTCATTGGTTTCTCTCACTCTGCCTCATACATTTGATTTGAAGTCTACTTGTGTGAGATTCAGACTGTTTGTCTGTTGGCTTTCTAGTCAATCCAGACCCACACAGAGCCAAATGAAGAGCAGTAAGCTGGAACTCTTTGGGTTTGATGAGACTGATGCTGTGGCAGAGGATGACGACTTTGCTTCAGGAAGCTCTAACTACAGGATCAAATACTTCGGCTTTGATGAACAGAGTGACAGTGAGGAAGAAGAGGGTTCCTCTGAAAGAAGGAAAGTCAAGCGGAAGGCTGCAGCAGGTGTAGCAGTGCCACTGATGTATACAGCGACTAATGTTGACACTCCTCAAACCAGAGTGATGCAAAGCTCACAGAGCAGTCACACTGCAGTTCACAGTCACAGCCTTGAAAACGGTCAGTATTTACACACAACACATTAGCTATGGCCTCTGTTTACGTTGCAGTACCTGTATAAATCCACAATAAATCTGCACAGAGGTTTTTTTTTTACCTTTTGCATAGAGAAAAATGTTTTTATTTTTTTTTTCATTTTTTTTTTTTCGTTAAGCACATTTTTCCAAAAAAGTGTATGTTTATTTAGTTTTTTTTTTTTTGTTAGCTTTTATCTATTTATTAGTAATTGATTTATATATTTGTTAGTTAGTTTATTTGTTGGTCAATTGTCAAATATTTCCATTTTTGGTGACACTTACACTTTTTTACATTCAACTGTTATTTTGCAATTTTTTTTATAATTATTTTATTTAATTTTTTGGTGTAATTTCTAGGGATGGGTACCGAAACCCGGTATTTAAATGGCCCCGGGGCTAAATTATGAAAGAACATTTCTAATGTGCGATCATATTAAGACGTTTGTCTGTGAAATCTGCGAGATCTCTCATGCATGCTGCGGAGGCTGTCTGTCGTGTCGTTTTTTCCTGACGCGTCCGCACCGCATCGAGTTAAAAACATCTCAACTTTTCAGAATGCCGCAAGCGCACCGCAGGTAATGTAACTTCCACTGTGGTGCTTATAACGAAGCTCTTTGGAATGCAATACAAGTGTGTCAGTCATGCTTCCGTGTAGCCAGTCAACAGAGTGGTGACATGCACTCTAATAGCACGGCTAAGCATGGTTGTCTAACCGGGCCCAGAAATCCAGGCTGAGAGTGGTTTGTAATCATGCCGCACCATACCAGACAGTTGTGGAAATACAACTGTAATTGTACCTGACAGTCCTTAGAACAGTTCGGTCTAATAATAAAAAAGCGGCTATATTCATGCGTGAATGAAGACCATTTTGTGGGGGATGCCAGTTGTAAAAAATAAAATAAAAAATAAATTATTTGAATCTCAAAATGGAAAATAGTTTGTTTGTGTTTTTACAGATCCTCTAGAGTTCCCAGAACTCCTCATTCCCTCTGAGACAGTAAGGAAACCTCAGGTCAGAGCTCAGGAGACAGCCAAGGAGAGCAGCAGGAAGATCTTCAGTGGACCTAAGAAGGTGAGTCTATACATTTCTTATACATTTTATACATTTATACATTTTTCCCATTGTTGAGCTGATGATTTGTGGTGCCAGTATTGGTTCTGGAGCGTGTTGTACTGTGTCATGTCATTTAAAAATGTCAAAAGGTTGTTTTGCCTACTTCACTAATGTAAATATTGCCCTTCTGCCAACATGTAAAGAAATGATGTAGGCGTTTGAGTGTTTTTTTTTAATTTTTTTTTATTTCCACTAACGGAAGTGTGGTGAAGGCAGAGGGTGGAACGGCATCACACTGTTGTCTTCAGCATGACCTTTATCTTTAATGACAGTAATGCAGTTATGTTGCTCAACCCCGCTGACAGCTCAGCCGTTATTACGAATGTTCCTGTGGCTGCTGTATGTGCACACAGGCTTCTCTGGGGTTATGATTGATTAAGTCATGATTGAACTTTAATCATATAAATGCTCAAACAGAGCAATGTTTTGATGGCATCACAGTGTTGACATTATCGGGGAATTAGATTGTGAATGGCTTGCTTATCGATGACTCTACATATTTGAACTCCATGGTTCCCTTGATCACCATATCAAAACAGATCTGGCGGATCTGGAAAATGGAAAAATTAAAGGGATGGTTCACCCTAAAATGAAATTTGTCATCTACTCATCCTTGTGGTTTAAGTGCAAATATTCTGAGTTTATATACAGACTTGATCTCTCTTATTATAAATTATATTATAAACAGATTTAATTTAGACTTTTTTTTCACATTTACATTGATCGGCACGATATGTAATGCATTGTCATATCACCAAGCCCTAACATGCAGTAATGTTTTAAACACATTTGTCAAGCTAGCTAATAATAAAAAAACTCTTTTTAACTCTTTTCTTCTTTCATGTTAACTGAAGGCAAATCTGAATGATGCATTATTTTAACTTTAATCAACAAGTACAGTTGACCGTGACATCCATGTCTGAACTAGTTGATGAGCGAAATCAGCACCCTGATAAAGAGGTTGACTGGCACAAAATATATATGTATTTTGAACATTTTAAAATACTTGAATGTATTTTAATACAAAATGCTTTACGTTTTTTTAGAAGGGTTTTAAATGCAAAATACAAATAGGGTTTTGTATTTCAAATACATATTTGAAAATCTGGAACCTGAGGGTGCAAAAAAATCTAAATACTGAGAAAATCAACTTTAAATGAATTTCTGAGCTATGCATATTACTAATCAAAAATTGTTTGAATACATTTACAGTAAAAAAATTACAGAATTTCTTCATGGAACATGATCTTTACTTAATTTCCTAATGATTTTTGGCATAAAATAAAATTCAATAATTTTGACCCATACAATGTATTTTTGGCTATTGCTACAAATATACCCCAGTGATTTAAGACTGGTTTAGTGATCCAGGGATTGCAAATAACTTTTCCTGAATAAATCATGTACAGGGTAAGTGCTTCAACAAAAATGAGCATTACTTTTGTGCTAATCAGTATCATCCCTCACATGATTTTGATTTGAACGTGTACTGAATCCACATTAGTTTCATTGTGTTTGCAATTGAAGTTACAAGAAGAATAAAGAGGGCTGTTTTTATTCATGACAGTTGTGAAGTATGAGAGGTGTTTGAATTGGTTCAAAGCTCAGCAGGGTTAATTTCGTTAATGAAGATGAACAAAAAATGTTAACAAACATTTTCTGTGAAGACGAGACGTTCCACTTCTTCAGTTCTCATATACAATGCTCAAATACACGCACAGCTGTCCAAATGTCTATCCTGTAGAATATCTCATGTTAATACCGTTTTTGAATGAAGTGAACATGAACTGGTGAGTGAAAACTGAACGTGTCTGTATTGCAAAAACTATAAAATGTGACTAAGACTATTAAGCATTTATGTCTCAAGATATACTAAATAAAAAATTCCTGTCAAAATTAACACTGAAGCTCAGCAATGGAGTGACATTTACTGTCACCGCTAAACATGCCATGAACAGAACCTGCTCACCTCTTGCTCAATAAGGAAACTCAATGACTTATTCTCATGCATGAATCATTTCTCGAGGTATTTCACTTGCACTCTGTGTTTGCGCTCTCTCTCTCTCATGCAATTTTTTTAGGGTTGAATTTAGAAACAGCTTCTCTAAGATGTTTTAGTTTATTGTGCTTAGGTTTGCTAACTAAACCACTAGACTGTTAGTGATAAACCAGTGTGTAATTTTTTTTATTATAAAAAAAAAAAAAATATCATAAAGTAGAGATTCACCGATCGATCCTCCATATAAATACCAGCTTCAGCAAAAAAAAAAAAGACTAAACATCCGAAGGTAAGTTAAAAGAAAGAGTACAACTTTAATCCGTGTAATTGCTCAATCACTGTTTCACACACGCAAAGACGTAAATATAACACCTTGTAAGCAATGTCACGTAATGTCACATTTACCTCAGAAACAAACGTATTTGGTGACCATAAACTCAATAGTCAGGTAGAAAAAAAACTGTAGAGAGTGGAATTATGCTAAATATATGCATTTTTACTGTTCTTATGTTTAATATATGTTTAAATAAATCAATCATTTTTTACGACAGCCACCATTAAAATTTTATATAAAAAAAAAAAAATGAAGTATAAATATTAAGCAATTCTTTACAATGAACTTTATTATTTTAAAAACTTCATTGTGTAATTTTAACAGTTGTATGCTATAGCTTTTAAATCAATCAATTTTAACCTTTAATATTATAATAATGTAGTACCAGTTGACACATGTATATTTTACAGCATTAGTTGAGAATTTTTTTTGTCCTCGACAATTTGACAAGAACTCTACCTGATATAAATCCAAAGTCTATATTGAATTGGTAATCTAATCGAATCAAATGCTAGGGAATGAGAATCAAATCGAATTGTGAAATTTGTGTCAAAACCCAGCCCTAATGCAAACATTCCGTTGGCATGGAATTTTTTTTTTACTCTGAAGCCCCTTTCACACTGCACGTCGGACCCGACATATTGCCAGAACATTGTCGGGTCGCCTTCTGTGTGAAAGCAACCACGTCCTGGGATTGATTCCCGCATTGAACCTGGGTCGGGGCCCTAGTAACATTGCCGGGTTTGACCCGGGACGAGCGCTGTGTGAACAAAAGCCAGATCTAATGCCGTGTCAAAGTGATGCGCGACTCTTTTACCGGCTGAAGGAAGATCTTAATGTTTTCGACTTGTACATTACACGTCACGCCCTGATGTCACGTGTCGTTACGGGATATTTACGGGTTGTGTGTGAAAGCACACGCATATCCTGGGTCATCACTGGCAGTGTGAAAGTGCAAAATCTAGCGACCCGGGAACAATTGCCGGAACACTTTACCCGTGTATTTGCCGGAATGGCAGTGTGAAAGGGGCTTGAGTGACGAAGACACTTGTGCCCTGTTTCCCACCGTAGGAACTTTACCCAGGAACTAGGGACTTTGGCCTGGTACTCTGTGTGTTTCCACCGCAGTAACCAGGAACTAAATAAAGTTCCAGGTAAAAAAAAAATGCTCCTCAGAAAGTCCCTGCTGGTGAGGTAGTACTTTTTAAAGTTCCGGAACTTTCAGGGGATGGGACTTGGGCGCTAAACATCCTGATTGGTTGAGTTCACGCAACATTGATTGAGTTCAACCACCATTTATTCGGATCATTTTCAAAATATTACTGTTATTGTGTCATGAAATGTAATTTAAAAAGTATTTCAGACGAGAATGTAGTTGTTTAAAACTAAAATCTGTGGTTTATTTATGAAGACCGCCCTTATTTAAAAACATTTTTCGCCAATCTTGGAGACGGTGAGCTCCACGCGATCAGCAGGAGCTCAGTCTTTATGTATCCGCCGAGAGCAGCCTCGCCTTGGCTAGACCTTCTGATATGTTCCACTGGCTCGGATTTCTCTTTCGTGGTTAAACATAAGAAATAATTAGTTTTGGGTGAATCTAACAGGTTATCTTTGGTCTGTATTCAATTTATCTATGTTAAAATTAAAATAAAAAGGCAAATTTATATAATATTTAATTTCAATGTAATAGCTGTATATATACACACATCCCTGAACTAAGTACATTTCTGCAGCTGTTATTATGTTTAAATGAAAACGAAACGAGGCAGTGGTATTCGATATCCTATTTCATTTTATTGTAAATGTACAGTGAGGAAAATAGCAGTAGCCAAGGCGAGCTGACTGATGTTATCAAGTAACGTTACGCTGCTGTATGAAGAATTACCGGATTTGTGTCATCTCGGACATCACACTCCCGAGTTGAATGCGTAAAGTCTGAACTACAGAGGATGCACGTCCAAAATCAGCATACTATAGTATTGAGAAACGCACGCAGACCTATGTCACCAGTCTATTTGCCTAATCTTCCCGGTACTTTACACCTTGGTGGAAACGCAGAAAGCAACAGATCTGGGGGGAACAAAGTTCCTGGGGGAAACAGTTCCTGGTACAAATGTACCGGGTAATTTTGGTGGAAACGCGGCATTAGGTTTTACTGCACTATTATTATTTGGAAGTGTTATGTACACTTCAGTTTTGTTCATTCATAGGATTCTAACTTTAACGTTTGTAAGACAAGTAAAAAAGTGAAAAAGGTATTTTTTAAATTTTTTTTAATAAAATAACTAATTTTCAATTAATTGTTGTTTTTAATTAATTTTTTTGAGTTGTTTAAGTGCTAGAATATCATGTTACTTAGGAAATTGTAATGTTTAATAATTTCTTTTATCATGAAGAAAAAATTTTGCTTTGAAGAAAACAACAATTATGTTCGAATAAGCTGTCAATTATAATTCTTAAAGAAAATCGGAAAAAAATTGGTATCGGCAGGTCACACTTACAAAAAATCGGAATCAGCCAAGAAATTTGCAATCAGTGCATCTCTAATTAAAAGTAATTTCCTTTTATTTTCATTATTAGTTTTTATTATTATTTAAAAAAAAAATCATTCTATAGTTTTAAAATCTGGAAAATTTAACTGTAAACTTTTCATTGATGTACATTTTTTACATCTGAGACACACTTAATTATTTGTATCAAACTGATGATTTTTTTTTAGTTAATTTATTTATTTGCTTGCTTGTCATAAGTCCAAAGTATGTTATTATGTGGTAGTTGATGATATCCGGCCCTATATTGTGTATGTATTTTTAAACCTACTTCCTGATGATGCAATTGATTTCAGTAACTCTGCTGGAGAAGTGGCTGACTGTAGTGAAATCGCCTTGAAAGCTGCAGACTTTAGCTACAGTATGTGTCTTTGACTATAAAACCATTTTCTCTTTTCCTAAGCTTTTTAAACACTTTGTAATGGCATAATTATAAGGCGGCATGATGAATTGAAATTAAATGGCAAAGGCAATAAATCACAATAAGGCAGAAGCTGCCATTGCCGTGCATATTTTTCAGTAAAGCATGGTTCTGTGATCAGCAGTAAATCTCCAACCGAGGTCCAGAGGGCGCGTTTGTGCTAAAACTCCAAATATGCTTCACAGAAGAAATCCAGGAAATGCCTATTGCGATTGCTGAATAGACAGAAGATTTAACTGCTTTCATTGATTCAGCGTGACTAATAAACACACGACTATGACAGTATTTGGTTTATCTGAGTATAATAAAGTATATAATAATGCTAATGCTATTTCCTGGTTGTTTTGCGATCACATCTTTTGTTATGTTAATACAATAAACTGAGATTATGCGCATCTATGGAAGCCCATTTCTGCTACTAAATAAAAAATAAAACAAGGTAATTGCAACTTTTTATCAGCTTTAAAATTCTGCTAAATTCGAAATCAAGCAATAAATACAGTCTTTGCAGTCTTTAATGAGACATGAGCAATCACTTTGGCGCGTCAGTTCAAGCCGAACGTAAACCCATCATATTTCTATTTACCATATTTTTCCGGACTATAAGTCGCACTTCTTTTCATAGTTTGGCTGGTCCTGCGACTTATCTAAATTAATTTGACCAAGAGAAAAAATTACCGTCTCTATACTGCTTAGTGCTCCTGTAACTGTTAATGTGTTATGGTAACCTACCGGCACCTATTCAGCCTGTTGTTCTGTGTACTATTGTGTACGGTTAGCTGAATAACTTGTCTTTCCAGATTAGCAATATCTGTTCTTGGTATTGGATTTTGTTAAATTAAGTTAATATTTCCGTTTAACAGTTTTCAGTTGTTTTCATTTAATGTTTTCAGTGGTAGGCTACAGGAGCACTGAGCAGCATAGAGTGCCCTCTCGCAGCTGTAGCGGGTAATGTTTTCTCTTGGTTCTAAATAAATGCGACTTATAGTCTGAACAATACAGTACTACTATAATACAAAATCAACATGAACGGATATATATTTTAATTATATAAAATAATTTGGTGCCTCAATAAGTTTCTTATAGGAGCCATTTTTTGTTGTTGTCTGGAACCCTGAAACTGTTTTATATTTTACGGTGTATGTCGAACGCATGTGAATACTACTCAGATGAGTTCACTACTCATTAACTTTTCGATCACCTGAAGACAGAATTAGTCAGTCACGCTCCTTTTCTTTTCACAGTTTAAGATTTGTTTGTCTTTCCATATGTGGTTGTTATAAAGGCTTCGGTCAGTTCCCACAAATACAGGGATCATGAGTTTAAAAATCCAAATTTCCTTGAACTTCTGAAAGAAATTAACTGGAAAATATTTCCATGTCAGAGTGAACGGTTTTTTTAGAGCACACCCAACTATTTAACATCCTCTTCAGTACAAAAAGAGCATTTATTTAAGCTAAGCCAAAGTCCTTTGAGTGTGGGTTTTTTTAACATCACAAGGGAACAAACATTTGCATATAACTGCCTCTAGAGTAAAATATAGATCCATTTACACCGCTGGCCACACCCACGGCTCTGATGTGCTTAAAACTAGTGCCACATCAAAACAAAAATAAATGGAACCCATTATAATCAATGACATCTGACTACACAAAAGACAGTTGACAGATGCCATGTTCTGTTTCTGATGTCTTGTCTTTCATACGCTTGAGCTAATACCTGCAACTTCACAAATGCATGAGGAAAGGAGGTATTCATTTTGGAATGTTTGGTTTGATGCATCCTGTTTAGATGGCATTTGCATTTCATGGCACCTTCCAAATAACACCATTGTTAAGAACGATAATTAGTTTATAACCAGAGGTGTAGTGGTAAAAAAAGAGGTGGGTAAACTATAAATTCTGGGTGACAACATCGTGGTCACTGTAAAGTGGGCCACTGCCTACACGTGATGGTCCTCAAATGTCCCGTTTGTCCACAACTCAAAGATATGCAGTTTACTGTCACAGAGGAGAGAAGACACTAGAACATATTCACATTTAACAAGCTGAAATCAAATATTTTTTTTGTCTTCCTCTCTCTGTCTCTCATCTCTGTTCTTTCTTCTTCGTATTGCCCTTTCTCTGTTTCTTCATTCTCTGTTTGTCTTACCTCTTTTCCTCCTCTTTCCTCATCTCCTCTCTATCTCTCTCCTCTCTACATCTCCTCTCTCTGTGCTCTCTGCATAATTGTCTGTCTCACCTCTGTCTGTAAATTAAGTTAAAATGGAGAAAAAACAGCTTAAAACACCACATCCTGTCAAGTAGCTGGTCACAATATAAGGCCTATCGACTAACCCTTTCAGACAAACCATTAAAATAAATTTAGTATGCATTGTTTTTACCATATTTTTCAGACTATAAGTTGCACCTGAGTATAAGTCGCATCAGTCCAAAAATACGTCATTAAGAGGAAATAAACATAAGTCGCACCGGACTATAAGTCGCATTTATTTAGACCCAAGAACCAAGAGAAAACATTGCCGTCTACAGCTGCGAGAGGACGCTCTATACTGCTTAGTGTAGACTACAGGAGCACTGAGCAGCATCTCAGGCAGCATAGAGCAACCTCTCGCGGCTGTAGACGGTAATATTTTCTGTTAGTTAATTTCTCTTGGTTCATTAAAATTATCAAATTAACCTGACTATAAGTCGCAGGACCAGCCAAACTATGAAAAAAAGAGCGACTTATAGTGCGGAATATACAGTAGGTACCCAGTCTGAATGCTATAGCAAAACAAAAACAACAAATATTAAGAATATATTTATTAAATATTTTTTTGGAATGTAGGATATCAACTACACTCTAACCACAACTAAATTGTAGCTTGGTCATGCTTTATTTCAAATCTGAGGATGATATTTCTCTAAAACCTATCATGGGAGGCTTTGGAAAAGTTTTAGAAAATGCTGATAAGATGCTTTCATATATTTTTACCAATGACACAAACTGAAATGACACAGAGAGCATCATTGCAGAAGGACATCCTTTTGGTCAAGTGGTTCACGTGAGATGATTGACAGCTTTACAAACTAATGATATCGCACTGATGTCATAGCTGATGCGAATCAGCTAAGAGGAGAGTAATCGCTAGGTCTGATAGCTGTTTGAGCTCTTTAGATCGCATAAATCAATGCAAAATGAATAGAAATGTTATTCTGTATGATGAAATATTTTACAAACATGTCATAAAATTATTATTTCCCATAATGTGCGCACCATTGGACTATATAGCTCTGGTGAATCATGGATATTGTATATGTATACGAACACAAATAAACCGGAGATGTGACAATCCTGACCATGTGCACACAAAGCATCCACCCTTTAACTGGCTGAAACAAACACTTAAAAAAATTTTAAATTAAATGCAACATTTTTAAGGTGCTATACATTTTGGTATGTAACAACACCTGAGCTTTCATAGCTACAAGCTATATCACATGGTTGTGAGTATGTTTCAGCGGCATACTTGTCAGAGTTGCTCATGGAGTGAGAGACCTGCCTGTTCCTCTTGGAGGTCTTACTTGGCAGCATCATTCCCAGACATTAGAGGGGATTCCAGCTCGAAGAAAAAACACATCAGGGGGCAGTTTTGATTTTTCTTTGCAAGACCTTCTGAAAGCTTTTTGCCCAGTGTGAAGAGCTCTCCATAGGGTGGAGCTAGATTTTCACTCCCTGCTAGCATGAAGAATACTTCTTAATTACAGAAGATTAAAACCAGTCTCCTGCAGAGTTATGTTGAGGGCCAGAATATTTCTCTTCATTATTAATAATAACCCAGCCACAGTGTTGCCCAGTGGACTGTGCATACACCTCCTCCTGTAGCCAAGTGCCCTTTTATCACCCCTTCTCTTTTGGCTATTTGTGTGCCGTCAGTCCCTGCAGTTTGACTCGATCTGGCATCCTCTGTGAGTTGTTCATATATAGAGTGTTCCTGCAGTCTGCTTTGAATGAACTCCCGCTGAGGCAAATGACCTGCGCTTCAATTCACACTCCGCCAACACAAACAAGCTGAGAAATGTAGCACTTCTTAATGAGCTTTAATTACAAATGTGATTACAGTTGAAAAAGGAATATAGCCATCTTTGTGGAGCAGAAGCTTATGCATTGAAATTTTGCACTCATCTGTGATTTCACTTTCAACCCTCACAGGTTTCTACTCAAAATGTTTTTTTTTTTTTTTTTAAATATATATATACCTCAGAATCCTGATATGTTTGCTTCATTACTATGAGTAGCCTATTAACAGCATTTTTCTTTTAACCACTGTAGGTAATTGCCAAAAATGATTCTTCACTTCACATTTTAGTGGGGTTTGCTGAGACAAGCTTATTGCTCTTATTTTTGCTCATAAATGAGTTTACTTTTGGACAGACAAGCACAACTTGTAAAAGTTGCAAAGATAGTTCAAATCCCAACTAATGGTACTTTACAATCCTGTCTCTCTGTCATCTACATCGCTTCCTAACCTGACATTTAGGCTAAATTACAATCTCAGCTTAGGACAAAAACATGCATTAAAATGTAAAATATGTATTTTATTGTGTGTTGCGGTTTGTTCACATCAGTGGTTCAATCAACATTTTTTACTCCATGGCCCTCTATTGGTCAATCTCAAAATGTATTTGTTGTTCTTGATGCAAGTCATGTCAACCAAATGAACCCAAGCTCATGATGTTCCAGGTCTCACTTGTAAAAGAGTTTTTTTTTTTTTTTTTTTTTTGATGTGAAATTCCTGTTTAAATAAAGGTTAAGAATATGTTCAATGAACCCAGGTCTGCACATGAAGCTCTTGTATTAAAATGCCCTTAGTGTAACAGTGTTTGTCTGTTCTTTCTGCAGTCGCCTACTAAAGCTGTGTATAATGCAAGACACTGGAACCAGCCAGAGCCAGAAGAGCTGCTCCCTATGCCTCCATCACGATCTCAGGCTCCTCCAGTGAGTACAACACTAAACGCAGGGTGCTTCACTAAACACTACACACTCCTACACAGTCACAACCTACTTTTGAAAGCACTTCAGTACAGGCAATTCTCATGCCATCACAACAGTGTTTATATTAATCTTTGTGTAAAAACATGCTGAGAGATTTTAACCATCAAGAATTTATTGGATGGGAATTTGCACTAGATTGTGGAGTGTTACTTGCTTTAACATAACCTTTATTATATTAACGCAAACCAGCATTACATTTCTTCATTAGCAAGGTTGTCCTGCATTATTGCATAAATACTTTCTGCTGTTATTTTCTGCATTGTCTACAAAGGTAGCCTAAGATGGTCACTAAATTATTTTGGGGTTTGTTTCCCAGAAGCAACTATGGTCGCAAGTTCCTTCGTTACCAATGGAGTTCACATTCATTATCAGCTTGGATTTGCGCAGCTTGTCAGTTAACAACGGCTCTGTGTAGCAACAGCTGCTCTGTGAAATCACGCACCTGATGGTATTTACTGCTGATCAGATAACCAGCTTTACTGAAGAGATGTGCATTAATCATCGCCCCATATATATCGTGCACCCCTAGAATATACTTACTCATTCACTCACTCACTCACTCACTGGCCAATGTATTACAGGGCTCTAGAGTGCAACCTAATTTCTCAATGGTGTGACTAAAAAATATCATAGGTCGCACTGGTGCAACCAGCCGTTCGAAGGAAAAAAGTCTCTGCGACTCTGAAAGTCTTCCTGTGGTTCAACAACAGACACTAAAGCCTTGCATTTCAGCCCGAGTCTGATGGGCCCCAACTTTTTTTATGCCCCTCGAGGCTGGCTCCGGTCCAATTTTCACATCATTGTTCAGACTCGGACCGGTAACACCGGTCCTCCCGCCTGTTTTAGACTCCTCCTTTTATAGTTTAGACTTCAATCAAATTAGAGATGAAAAAAATTGCCGTGCTGGTGGAAACAACATAGACCATGCTACTGCGACAGTCAAGAGCAGCTCAACAGTGTTTATTGTCTCTCAGCAGCAGTTTGGTGCGTGCCGTCAGCTCAGCTGAACAGTTCTGCGTACAAATACACGCAATAGTCATATTGTTATATGCTTGAACTGTTTTATATTTATAGATTTTATTTTAGGCAAGTTGTGATGATTTGAGAAGGCTAAATTGATTAAACCTAGGCTCACTGTTTACCGCTGGCAACTTGGTCGTTACTTTTTTTTTTTTTTTTTTTAACAAACTTTAATTTAACTTGATAAACTAAACAAAATATAATCGCTTTGCTATTACATACAAAACTGAACTCTTATAATAGCTGAAACAGGAGTATAAGCCATTTAGGGACTGTTTACCTGTTCAAATCAGACACTAGAGCATCCCTTCATTCAGACACAGTGGAAGATCTGATAATAATCAGTGTAGAGGGGCCAAGTGTGGAAGATTTTGCTGCTAGAGAGAGTGTGGCCTGCTGGTTAAGCCGAAAGATCAAGAAGGCCAAACTACAGGATTTGGCCATTGGAGGTGACTGCAATGGAGTATAGTCCATAAGACATTGAGATGTTCAGTTTGAAGCCCTTAAAACCTTAATTTAGATTTTCTTATTTCATTTTTCTGGAGTAGGCTTGCCGCGATAGACTGTGTTGACGGTGTTACCAGTTTTAAGCCGCAACACCGGTTACATCACTTTCCCACCGTGACACCATCCCCACTGTCGTTTAGATTTTTTTTTTTTAAGTATTCGTTTTTCTTAAATATTTATTTGAATTAAGTAAAAACAATAATTATAAATAATTTAGTTAAAAAGAGAGCATACACTATAATGCAAAAGCTACAAAGCTTCGTGCCAAGAGACAGTCACATCACAGATTAGCATGTCCGCGTCATCCCTGTGCTGCGTCTCATTAAAAGTTTTTTAATCTTCCTCATTCCAGTAAGATGCTGCGGCCTTTCGGACACAATATTCAAATCGGTCCCGGTGGCCTGCAGCTTCTCCCGGTGCTCTCAATCCAGGACAATTACATGCTCGATAAAGGCCTAAATATCACATATTTTGAATTTATTATCGTAGTATTACCACTTTATTCCTTGAATATTACAACTTTAATCTCAGTCTTAGATTTATTTTTTTCAATGTGGCACTAAAACGTCATCATAGTATTTAATATCAGCGGTTTTTTTTTCCTGTTTTTTTTTTTTTCATTTAAACAATTGATGCAGAATTGCCAATTGACGCTAATTCAAAAGTGAAAGTATAATGCGCATGCATTTATAAGGTATTTAAAAGCAAGGAAGCAATGAAAAGAGGGCACCCCCACCACGGTGATACCGGTATTACCGGTGTTGTCACACGTCGAGTAACCAGTGGGAAATTTTCCTCATTTTCCAAAGAACTTTGTTGACCAGATTGTTAGTTAATAATTTATGCTACTAGTCAATATTGCCTATAAAGACAGCAATTGATATAATAAAACGATATAATAAGAATAGAGCAAGCTAGTGTTAGAGGTCTTTTTTGCTTTTGTCAATTGTATAATAAATGAAAAGAAAACATAGAATACAAATTTTTATATCATATAAAATTTTATAGCATATCCTACATGACTACTTAAAATGAAAAATTCCATTTCATTTTATTTCAAATAAAAGGAAAATAAAGGGAGTCGAATCCAAGCAAGTTCTCTGCATCCTTCTGAATGCACCCTGTGTTTGCGGTGTAGATTTGACCATTTAAATCTGTTACTGTAATTATACAAACAAAATGTTTAGCGTACTGTCTCTGGAAAAAAATATTTACTGTGATTGATTAGCCTTTATGTATTTTAGACGTTATTACTAAGTGAAGCAAAATGTGGAAATATTGTGGAAATATCCATAATACAGTAAAAGAGCTCGCGGTTTATCTATCGATCAGATGCTCGTCATTGCGTTCGTAACTACCATAGCACAACAGTAGATCAAGCAAATCAAACAATCATTGTAAACTTTCATTTTCGTCGAGATCATGAGAAAATTAAGTCGTGATCAAGAGAAAACATCTTTCGTTATGTCAAGATCACAAGAAAATTAAGTTGTGATCATGAGAAAACAAAGAAAAATAGGGGGGAAAAAAACGTACTTCGAAAAAAAAAAACTACTTCCATAGAAATGCATTAAGTGAAGAAAAAAAAAACTAATAACAGGTGTTTAAGAATACTACATTTATTATAAGAACCAAGCCTAAAATAAATTATCTAAAGCAATACCGAAACTATTGACGTGGGAAATACATCCAAATTTGCTGGTGCTGCATGGTTTGCTGGCTTAACATTTATTTTGTTTTGGAATATATGTTGGCAAAATGCATTTACAGACGTCTGCTTGCAATATTTCGAGAGCTTCGAAACACTAAATCATGTTGCTAGGCAGTCGGTTCGGTTGATTCAGAGTTTGGAAAATATTTGTTTGTCCCAAAAAACTAATAACAGGTGTTTAAGAATACTACATTTATTATAAGAACCAAGCCTAAAATAAATTATCTAAAGCAATACCGAAACTATTGACGTGGGAAATACATCCAAATTTGCTGGTGCTGCATGGTTTGCTGGCTTAACATTTATTTTGTTTTGGAATATATGTTGGCAAAATGCATTTACAGACGTCTGCTTGTAATATTTCGAGAGCTTCGAAACACTAAATCATGTTGCTAGGCAGTCGGTTCGGTTGATTCAGAGTTTGGAAAATATTTGTTTGTCCCATCACTGATTCAGCTCTTCAGCATTATTAATTTATTTATATTTTTTGGAATAGTTGACCCTGATAAATCATTCACTGTTAAGTAAATGGTGTATTTTGATTTGCATGTTTTGTGCAAAGATAGCCCCATTATGCACTTCTCTTTCAACTAGCAACCTGTCCCTTGCTCTCTACATTTGCCATCCAAACACAATCAATCCCATACAACTTAGCCAGCCTGCATCTGTTACCCCCAGTGTAATATTATGCTCACTGACAGATATGCTTACACTTCACTTGAACGGTTTGAATGAATTCTCATTAGAGCAGCGCCTCTGTTTCTACTGTTCCTAAAAACAAGGCTACAGATAAACGCTTTTATTTAGGAGCGTTTCTGCTGGTCATTGATTTGACCTTTTAGTAGCTGCTGCATGAGGAATCTATAATGTTCTGTAGCACTATATTTAGTCATCTTGTTGGATAACCAGCAGTGGGTCGATTGTTGGCAGCTCAGTGTGTATGTGAATCAGCCCTGCAGTGCTTCCAGACATGTAATGCTTTAACTCTGAGTCGTCGTTCTCTCACAGGCCACTTCATCGGGAGGCAGTAAAGATTCGAACTCGCACAAGGATGACGGAGTGTTCAAAGCTCCAGCTCCTCCTCCCAAAGTCATCAAGTCTGTCACTATCCCCACAGAACCTTACCAGGACATGGTCACTGCACTTAAATGTAGGAAAGAACACAAGGAGGTGAGTGCAAACACTTGACAACCCTGTCTGATTTGACACAGTGTAGAAACTTGCTGCATGCTGCTTCCTTTAATTCAATTCAATTTATAGTGAGTGAGAGAGAGAGAGAGAGAGAGAGAGGGGGAAAAGAGACTGCTGAGTTAAGAGATTTGTATTTCACTAGACATTTTAATATTTGGCAACTTTATACTGAAAGCCCGAGCAGGAGCCAATTAAATTTGAAAGTCAATGGAATGGAACCATTGATAAAGGCATAAAGCTCTATCTTAATATGCATACAAAGTAGTCCAGCTGTTTTTCAGTGAATTTTGAATTTGAAAGTCTCAGTGGCAGCATATTGAAAACCCTGGCATGATCATTAGGACTGTTATAGTAATGCAAAAAAAAGATCCATTGATGGGGTCCAGAAATCACTGATATTCTGTGGAGTAATTCTGATTGTGGGTATGTTCAGTAACTAATTCAGTTGTTCAGGCCCACCTACTTTACAACCTTCACGTCTTACTCTGCCCTCTGAATCGGTTTTCATCTAAGCTACAAGCTGTAAGCTGTTTGGATTGTTTTCTGACCACTCTCATATTTATTATAACCCTGTTTAACTCTAACTTATTTTTTTTGGTCTTTATATGTGACTTTGGACCACAAAACCACTCTTAAGTCGCTGTGGTATATTTTTAGTAATGGCCAAAGAAAAAAAAAACATTGTACGTGTCAAAATTATTCTTCTTTTATGCCAAAAATCATTAAGATTTTAAATAAAGATCATGTTCCATGAAAATATTTTGTAAACTTCTTACCATAAATATATCAGAACTTAATTTTTGATAAGCAATATGCATTGACAACTTTAGGGCAATTTTCTTAGTATTTAGATCTTTTGGAACTCTTAGATTCCGGATTTTCAAATAGTTTTATCTCTGCCAAATATTGTCCTATCCCAACAAACCACACATCAGTGGAAAGCTTATTTATTCAGCTTTCAGATGCTGTGTAAATCTCAATTTCAAGAAATTTCCCCTTATGACTGGTTTTATGGTCCAGGGTCACACATTAGCTTGTATGCCAATCAGTGAATAATGAATAATGCAGCATAACGTGCAATACTTGCTGGCCTTGTTTACATATCTTTGTATGCACCATGTGGAACGAAACTTAATCTGCTCAAGACAGCTGATTTTTAAATTATTATTATTTTTTATATGATAGTAATTAGAGTAGCTATTGTTGTAGTCTGTACCCTTAACATTCAAAAACATCAAAATCAATAAGTAGTAGGCTATTTTCTACCCTGGTTTTGAGGCTGTCTATTATGTCATATGTAAGCACATTCCAGGTTTTGGCATTCGCTGGGCCTGGTGTCAATAAAAGCTTTTATTTCAGTAACAAAGATGTTTTCAGTTCTGAAAAGGATATTCTTTTTAGAACGTTAACTCTTGAAAGCTGAAGTAAAAGTTGATTTCTCAATTCATTAACCCTTTAAGTAATAGAATAGATTTAATTTACATTCAAAGACTTTTGACATATATATGTATGTATGTATATACGTGACGGTTATCACTATCACTGTATGCTGAAAGTGTGTGTTCCCTTTATAATTACTGAAACTGTCAATCAATTTAGTTTAAGTCTACATGTGTTTACATATAAATGTATATCAAATGTTGTCAATGAGTGGTCTTTGTATTTAGATACACACAGAGTGCAAACCTGTCATCAAACATTATTTCTGTCATGAGATTAAACACTTGCTTTCTCTTTCTAAACAGTTGTACACCGTCGTCCAGCACGTGAAGCACTTCAATGATGTGGTGGAGTTTGGCGAGAATCAGGAATTCACTGATGACTTTGAGTATCTTGCCACTGGTCTGAAGACTGGTCAACCACTTAACACACGCTGCCTTAGGTGAAGAAAACATTTCATCAGTTTTTATTCTGACATTCTTCAATATTTAAGCTAAGATCTAAGCTATACAGTTATTCACATTTCTAATCACGATTACAGTTGACCTATTGGTAAGCCCCTTCTCTCGAATGCAGATGAGCCAATGGCTTTTGCGTACGGTAGTTGAGTATCAGCTGCACGGTTGATTTCAGGTATCATGAGATGATGGGCAATGGAAATTGTTTTATTCCAATATCTAAACCCAAACAACACAAAGCAAAATGTCCCTAAGCATTCAACCCCAATCCCAATGAAGAAGGAAACATTCATTTTCTGGTTACACGTTAGCGAAGGTCTACATTTCAGTGCCTCTCCACATTAAACTGGTTAAATCTAAATTATTTTATCTTATCCTGCAGTACTTGAATCCTGGATGTTTGTCGTCTGCGATTGTGATGACCGTAACATGCTTGCATTGTGATCTGTAAACCCTCGCTTCCAAACTGAAGTGCTTTTATATATCTCTCTATGGCATATTTAAATCCCACTTGAACCGTGGTCCTTCTATGTCCTAAATTAATCAAAAACATCTTGGGACAAGGTTTTTTACACTGACAGCTGTCATTGTAAGATAGCAACTCTATTTGTTTGTTTGTCCGAGTTGGCAATAGTAACTAAGTGGGGGCCAGGCTTGCCGATAGGCCTATTACGGATGCCTCAATTACATAATCGCTCAAAGTGGCAATTAATCTTTCAAAGTCCACTTACAGTATTCTGAGTGCTTAAGATGTTATTTTTTTCCCTACAGATTATATTAATGGTTTTTCCATTATTTTTAATTTTAGATTTAGTTTACCGTTTTATAATAATAATAATAATAATAATAATAATAATAATAAAAAGTACAAAATATGAGCCAGTCTATTGTGTAGTTGACATTTAAGGCTTAATCCTATAGAAAAGCAATAATTTTTTTTTAGTCTTCGTGTTTTCAGCTTGTTTATTTTCATATAAATATATGGCATACAATTGCTTCAAGCAATGGTATAAACATCATTCAGTGTAAATTGTGATAATTGTAATTAATAATCGCAATTAGAATTTCAAAGGAGTAATCGACAATTATGATTTTTGTTATTATCGTGTAGCCCTACTATGACTTAATTTTTATAATTGCAAAACTGTTTGCTCATTACAATTCTCTTTGCGTTTGTGTGCAGTGTTATTAGCTTGGCCACACGTTGCGCCATGCCCAGTTTCAGGATGCACCTGAGGGCTCATGGGAAAGTGGCTCAGGTCTTTAGAACTCTCAGTGATGCACCTCAACATCCAGTAAGTCAAAATAAGTTTGGAGTCTTCTAAAGCCTTCACTGCCTGATGTTTCATGTCGAATCAATGCTTCTTGCCTGTTCTTGCCCCTTCCTCCAGAATCTAGCTCTATGTACGGCCTCTCTGATGTACATCCTCAGCCGAGACCGCTTGAACATGGACCTGGATCGGGCCAGTCTGGATCTAATGATTCGTTTACTGGAATTAGAACAGGACAAATCCATTGCTGATCAGCTAACGACAAAAGAGATGAATAAAGTAAAAGAAAAGATTCGCAAACTCTGCGAAACCGTCCACAATAAGCACCTCGACTTGGAGAATATCACGGTAAGCTTGAGATCAGTTGTGCTTGTTTATTGGCCAGAGTTTCTTGCTGCAGTGCAGGAGTTATGTTTCTCAAGATCTGCTAAATTTCCTGTCTGGGACTTGCACTTTTTTATGATTCTGCTTGTGTGATGATAGACCATGTCGATGAGGAACTGTGTTCATTTGGGGCTTTTCAGAAAGGTTTAGCTTCTGCTCCCTCTAGTGGATACACTTCATTGCTTTTGTTGTACATTGTAAAAGAAAGTTTTCAAAAATGTATCAGTCAGTGGGTTGTTTCGACAACTATTTTCTGTTTTAAATAAAAGTTAGTCCCAAAATTGCAGTATATTTAGTCATTTAAACATGTCAGACCAAACCCTTATGATTTAACTAACTTCTGTTGAAAGTTTTTAAGCTTCAGTAAAAGTTGTAATTTGGTGTATCTTCTGAAGCTTTGCAATAACTTAGTGTGAAGAACTGAAAGAAATGTTGACACCTGAAAAACTCACAGGCAATGAATCTGTTGTCATTGGAGTCAGTCAGTGAATCAGTTGATTTGGTTCATAATGCTGGTTTTATGAACCAGATCAACTGATTTATTTATTAAATGATTCTAGGACTGCACAATAAAGTCTATTTTATTTTTTACAAGATTTCTGCTTTTGGCATTTGTGTTGTCTTGAATTGTTAACAAGCCTCCAGAAGCTTTCATGTTTATGGTTGCCAGATGTTTAGAGTCAAAATCCCTCAATCAGAGCTTTACTCTCAGATCAGTGCATTTGCTGCCCAGTTGTTTACTTAATCTTCTAGGAGACGGAATAGCCAGAGGCCTCACGATACGATATTATCACGATACAATATTATCACAATACAATATTATTGCGATTTTAAGTATATTGCGATATTCTGTGATATATTGCGATATTACAGTGCAACTTGAACTTGTACAAAAAAGTTGTTCAGACCTTTCAGTAATTGGATAATTTTAAAGTAAATTACTGTTAATTATTTATTTATTTTTTTAGCAAAATAATCATGATTAACTGTTTAACCATTATTATATAGGACTTTATTGTTGAACTTTGTAAATTATACAAAAATGTTTGTTTAAAGAATTAGGAATTTACACACTATTTCTCAGAGAGGGTTTAGTATGCTGCTGACAGTTTAATTTTTAATTGTAATTTTTTTAATTTTAGACAAGTTCTGGGTGTAACACATCAGAATTAAACATTTCAGGCATTTGAAAACTTCAGCTGTTGTTACTTGACACTTTTTAAGTTTACTTGACAAGTTTTTAAATTGTGCTGAAAATGATGAAACGCACAAAAAAAATGATGATATGACGCACCGGTCAAAGATCTGGAGCGTGTGCGCATAAACCAGCAATTAAACGTATACAGACAGAACACAATGTACCCGCATGAATGCCCACTTAGACTATACACTGAAGAGCAGCTAGATAAAACCGTCTTTAAGAACTTGTCTCTAAATCCATTCAAAACACCCTTTGCTAAACTATTATAACATTTACTTGTTTTCATATTTTTTACTTTAGCCATCAGAGCTTGATCAAGAGCTCTTTTCAGGTTGTGTTCATTGCTTTTCACGTCCTCTATTTACATTTGTTTTAATGTTCTGTTTAGCAAATAGACTTTTACATTTGCATAATGGTGTCATTAAAGCTGAATGTGTTTTTTATAATATCTTTCAGACTGATTGTGCATTGTCTTTTTCTCGGCAGACGGGACATTTAGCAACAGAGACATTATTGTCGTTGACGTCAAAAAGAGCGGGGGACTGGTTTAAAGAAGAGCTCCGGCTTCTGGGAGGCCTGGACCACATTGTAGATAAAGGTCTTTTGCTTTTAATCAGTATTTGCTGAAGTGAATGGCATATTATTAAATATCTGATTGTTGCCAATTATTTGTTACAAATAGAAGATATTATGTTAATATTGTGACCATCCCATTTGCCTGGGTTTCACATACATACATGTCATACCCCACAGTTAAAGAGTGTGTGGAGAACCTGAACCGAGAGGATGATACGGAGAACCTAGTGGCGTCATTGTGGGGGGCTGAGAGATGTTTGCGTGTTCTAGAAAGTGTAAGTCTGATGCACTTTTCCATGCTTTTGAGTTGAAATTCTTAGACATCAGTTTATGCATATTTTAAGTATGGTAAATGTAAACAAGTGCAGTATAAAGTACTCTGGATAAGTTTTTATATCCAGACTTTTTCTCCTTGAACCTGCAAATACATTAACATGGGATACAAATATCTCAATCAAAATTAAAATGACAAACTTTTCAGCATTTAAATAAAAATGATAAATCATAATTGCTTTCATATAAATTTTACAATAAAAGGCATTTTTGGTGACTTCCTGTAGATTCATGGCGAGTGCAATGCTGTGACAAACACTACATATGCTTTATTTAAATACAAAAGTGTTTTTAACATTGATAAGAAATATTTCTTCAGCACCAAATCAGAATATTAGTTATTTCTGAAGGATCGTGTGACACTAAAGACTAATGGCTTCTGAAAATATAGTTTCTTAATTTTCTAATATTTTTTTCAAAATGTCATTTTAAATGTGACCCTGGAGCACAAAACCAGTCTTAAGTCACTGGAGTATGTTTGTAGAAATAGCCAAAAACACATTGCATGGGTCAAAAAGATAGATTTTTCTTTTATGCCAAGAATCATTAGGATATTAAGAAAAGATCATGTTCCATGAAGATATTTTGTATATTTCCTACTGTAAATACAGTATATTAAAACATTTTTTTTTATTAGTAATATTAAGTAATATTCAAGATTTTTAAATATTTACCTATCCTAACAAACCATATATATTAATGGAAAGCTTATTTATTTAAGCTTTCAGATGATGTATAAATCTCAATTTTTAACAATTGACCCTTTTGACTGGTTTTGTGGTCCAGGGTCACAAATAGTTATATCTCACAATATTATGAGTATTGCTCTTGCTGTATTAAATACATTTACTGTTTTATTAATTAAATGCAGGTGAACATAAAAAAATATATAATAATTGACCCCAAACTTTTGAAAGTTTGCGTAGCAATAAGTGGAAGTTAGATTCCAGTCATGTGTAACAGTTAAATCCTTTGCTATATCTTTTTCCCTTTAGACCTAATTCTATCATTTTATGAGGGAATGTTGGTTATTGTACTTGGCAGAGTGAGTCAGTTGCAAACCTCAGTAGATTTCGCTGAGGGATAAACAGGCTGCATTAACCTTGATATTAACCTACTGTATATTGAACAACTGTGTCTATTTTCTGCTGGGCCTATTTAGAATTAAAAAGAAATTTCATTGTGGTTCTGTTTTTATTACTTATTCTTTATTTGATATTTATCGATGCAGGTAACTGTTCACAATCCAGAAAACCAGGCCTACCTGATCGCGTACAAGGACTCTCAGCTCATAGTGTCTTCAGCGAAGTAAGTGCCTCCAAACTAAAAGCAGTTGTCTAGCTGTAGTTTTACAGTAATATAGCTTGTCATGTTGTCATGTTTTCCTGACTGTTTTGCCAATAAGCCTCTGGTACTGTGTGGTTGGGCAGGGTGCAGGTTAACTGTGCACTTTGTGCTAGCTTTCCTCATTACAGCAGACAGCCTCCAGACTCATTAACAACCTCACAGCAACAGGAACACTTTATCAACAGCACCAGCTGCCAAGACCATAAGCGCAGAGCTGCTGCACCAGAGAACACCCTCTGATACAGCTCAAGCCATGCTGACATTTCTTGGAGAGGCTAATCATTTCAAATCTTAATGAGTTGCATACAGTCTCAAGTGTACAACTTCAGACCACTTAAAAGGATAGTTAACCATAGTCATTTAGTCCCTCGTGTCATTCCTAAAACCCGATTTACTTTCTTACATGTGTTCACTCTGCATACAATGAAAGCATGCAATATTCAGGAGCCATCAGGTAAAATAAAGCTTCTGATTCTGACATCACACAACATCATGCTTCATATCTGAATATGAATGAATTATCAGAGATTATCATTGAATACTTGAATTTAATCTGTTTGCAGAAAACGAATGCTTCAGACAGCTTTGGAGTTTTTTGCACATTTACTTTACAGGATAAAGCTCATTAGAGCTACAAAGGGAGCAAATTTGTTCCAACAGTGAAGTAAATGGGAAAAAAATCCATTAGTGCTTTTCCACAGCTTTCCAAAAGGCATGGGTTATGGCAGTTTGATGGGAAAAAGATGTGCTCTGAATTAGAAAGAAGCCCAGTTAAAGAACCCAATAACACAACGTATAGTAGGGCTGGGTTTTGACGCACATTTCATGATTCGATTGGATTCTCATTCACAAGCTTTCGATTCGAGTCGATTAGCAATTTGATTCGATTAGTTTCAATTTCAATTATTTTGGCTAATATCAGTTACAGTACTTGCTGTAAAATATACAGCAGAGTCATTTGGTACTACATTAATATTGAAGGTAAAAATTTACTGATTTGTAAGCTACAACATACAACTGTTAAAATTTAATTACACAAAGTTTTTAAAACAAAGTTACAATTACAAAATAATATTTCTACTTAAATTCGTTTTTTTATATAAAAAAATGTAAATGGTGGCTGTCATAAAAAAAAAAATTGATGGATTTATTCAAACATAAATGAGACATGAGAACAGTAAAAAGTATAATAAATATGTTATATGGTGCATATATTTAGCAAAATGCTCTCTACAGTTTATTGTTCTAACGAATTTATGGTCACGGAATAGGTTTGTTTCTGAGGTAATATTAAATATGACGTTACGTGATATTGTTTACAAGTCTTTATATTGACATATTTTCATGAATGAAACACTGATTGAGCGATTACATGATACAGGAAACGGATTGTAAAGTTGTACTCTTTCTTTTAACTTACCTTCGGATGTTTAGTCATGTTTATTTTGTGCTGAAGCTGGTATTAATGTGGAAGAGATTATTAGTTCATGTGCGCCTCGCGCTGTTGAACTGAGGCGCAGCAATCCGTAACTTCACATTAAACACCAGCAAAACAGCATTTATTGTTTGAATACTGCAATACAATGAACATAATTTGAAACCATAGACTTTGTTTCGTATTAAAACCACACTGCTTATTGCGATTAATTGGATGGGAAGTGCCCTTCAATGTTCCATCCATTAACTGTAAACAGGCTAGAATAATCGATTTTTGGGATTTAATAATTAATATCATTTCATAAAAAAGATAATTGATTAATATTGAGATTAATATTTTTTTATCTAGCACTAAAGTAAAATATCATGCATGTATTGCTATACAATGAAAATTATTGTGGAAATGCTTTATCTCTTTCTGTAAAAAGGACCCATATAGCGCATAAGTTATAGTGACTAATTTTATAGTTGTACCATTGTACTTTTCACCAAGTGTTGTATTATGAAAGGATTAAAAAAATTTTTCCTGCCGCTGGGTTCAGAAATCACTGTTGTGACTTAGATATTTTTATCTCTTCCACTGCTAATGTAATTACAAGCTGATGGTCCAGCTCTCTAGATGGGGTCAGACCCTTCAAAGTGCACAGAGAACTAAACGCTGGTGCTCAGGATGGTGAAGAGGATCTAGATGAGTCAACAAAAGTCAGCTCACACACATTCTGCTGGAAGAGCTCATTCAGCTGGCTCTAATTCAATTAGAGAGTACTGCAAGCCTGCATTAATAATGACCCCACTAATATATGAATACACGAACCTCTACCTCCATTTCCCATCTCGCTCTCTAATAACCTCTCATTATGCCAAGCGTATTAGTAGCATTTTCCATGAAGCTGGTCGTACTGTAGTACAGGCTGTGGATGCAGACTTTCTCTACTGCTATCTCACTGACACACACATCTTGGGGACTAATAGAGAGGAAGAGTTAAGTTTTCTCCATCTAAAGAACGCTAATGCAGCTTGTGTTCGTGTCTGCTGACCTTGGCTGTGGCATAAATGCAATCCATTAGGATGTGCACATTTCCTGCTGCATCTGTTATCTGCAGGCTGTTTTAGCTTCTTGAGTGTAACTCTGAACGGCCATTATTTTATGCTGATAGAGCACTTGTAGTACCAGACTCAGGAATCTGTCAAGAGGCTTTGATGCCCTGTGATAGGCTGTAAATTAGGATTTTATTTATTAAGGGCTGTTATTTTTATGTTTACAGTAATATATGGAGTTTGCAAGAGTCTTTAAAGTAGTATTTCTCAGCTGGTTCTGCTGCAGGACACAGATTCTGTCCAAGTTCTAAGTGCATTGAATTTACAAGGTTTCTGTGGGGCATTGAAAAGCATTAAGCGTCTGAAATTAAGGCCTTAAATGGCATTAAAAGTAATTAAATCTTATTTTAAATCTTATACAGGCATTACATTAAATGGTTTTGAAGAAAACTAATACTGACAGTAGGGCTGGGCTAAAAATAAATTTTATCGATTAACTCGAATGTGTAGTTTAAATCGATTTGTTTGAATGAAAAACGGTTTTCTTTTTAACATCCACCGGCACTCCACTCAGGTCTCCCATAGTTCAGAATGGGCTCAACCATCCATGAAAAATTGTCTAATGGAAAAAAAATTATTAATTTATAAATATAAAAAAATGTCAAGTCAGATAAAAAAGAAATAAAATGCTAAATTTAAATTAAATTTAATATTTATTAATTTACAAAACATTGCAATTGTACATGGATAACAAATATTGTGACTGTATTATGTTACTTTTATTTATTTTTTTTCTTTTATTTAAAATTATAATATTAGTACAATTCAGGATACAATAATCATATTTGTCATAATTTCTTCTAGTTAAACCAATTTAGGTGGTTTGTTTGAAAGATGTTTGAGGTTCTGTGTTTATTTGACGGTGGTTTTTCTCAAATTAAATAGTGAAAAGTTTGTGAAGTGACTCTCAGAACAACTCTGAAGATGAAGTTTGTGTTCCTGGCAGAAGTTTAAAACATTGTGAGCATCACATGTGTTTGTGTAATATACAAAATGGCACCCGCAAACACACACAGAACAAGCAGACATTTTAGAGAGACATGCCTAGGGTCCCCGAAACATTAGGGGGCCTCCTTGCTCTCAGTGATTATTACATTTTTGTTTAATTTTGGCCAGAAGTAATGAAAACATGTATGTTCCTTTCCTTAAATGCGATGCGCTATCGCCCTTTCCTATGTAACCAAATCAGTCAAATAATATAATATGATTTGATGTCAAATACAGTCTCCTGCCGTTCTTGGTCAATACTAAAAAATGAGTTAAATTCACACTGAGCAACTGAAGAAACACTGTTCCCCAAGTGCTTTCCGTGTGCGCAATTCGAGTTGGACTGAAACACTGACAAATATAGGCTACTTTTTTGCTCTTTGTACGTCAAAATGTCCATCTTGTGGAGTTTTTACTAAACACAAGTCAGTTATGTCTTTAGTGAAAATAAACAGTTTGAAAAGTCATTTTTGTGCATTCCATGGCTGCTGTCTGTTATCATCTGTTAATTAAACAACAACAAAAAAATTATTCTCTGCTTTTCACTGAATATTGTATAACTTTATGAATCGATTTCTGTTTAAATGATATGCTAAAGTGCTTTATTTTTTACATTTGATTACTTAACCCCTGGTAAAAAAATTCTACCCCAGAAGTCTAGGATCGGCTCTGATCCTGATATCAAGTAAATGTCCAGAGCTTATCATTGTTATGAACATACTTGATTGCGATCTCAATATACCATTATGTCCCAGCCATAGTTCACGCTGCTCTTTTCCGTACAATGAATTTGATTTGTGCACTAAACAAGAGATCTAAAGCTATATAATAAATTCTGTGCAAGTACAAGATGTAAGAATTGAAATCTTTTCAGTGATCTGTCCCTTTAAGATGTTTTTTAGAAACTAAAAGAATAATTTACAATAATTCTTCAAATGAACATAACTTTTTTTTTTTTTTTGTCTGTTTGTTTTAGGGCATTATGGCACTGTGAGGAGATGATCCAGAGGTACAGTCGAGAGGTGAACCGAGGCCTGTGCTCGTCCGGCATGCCGCTGCCTTACTGCAGCAACAGCAATGTGGGGAAAGCTGTAGAAGACTGTATGCGAGCCATCATCGGAGTCCTGCTAAATCTCACACATGACAACGGTCAGTACAAAGACCCTGATTGTCAACTAAACAAACCTTCTACTTTGACTGTGATGGAATGCATTTGTGAATGTAACAGTGTTGAAAAGCTACTTTTCCCTTCATTGAAAGTCCATACCCAAAAAATGTTATTGCTTTATTAAATTCAGAAAGACATTGTAAATATAATCCATATAAATCAATTTGTATGGTGAACAGACATAATTCAGACATAGAAACACTGATCAGCACATATACAGTCGTGGCCAAAAATATTGCCACCCTTGGTAAATATGATCAAAGAAGGCTTTGAAAAATCTTCTGCATTGGATTCAGGTCATGTGACTTCTTCACCTTTTCCGTAACAACGTTGAAAGCTCAGCCAAGATGAAGGAATAGCTGATAGCTGTATGTGGATTTTTAAATTAATTTAGTAGCAGTGCTACTGCAAGCAGTTTTTAGTGCTGCAAATCCATTTATCCTTTGCTGAAATTTCCGCGTCTTCATGGAGAGAGCAGGTCATGGTTGCTTAGCAACGACAGACTCCTCAGGAGCGCAAGTGCCAGAAGGCTTTGGGGAAAAATAATCAGAAAGTGGCGTGCCTAGCGTTTTCCACGCATTTTTAGACACGATATGTGATCGGCCCCCTTACAGTAAGGGGGAAACTCCTGCTTAAAACAAAGAGTGACGATGGCGGAAACTGCAAAACATTCCTAAACGTGGTAATACTTCACTATTACCATTAAAACCTTAACGATACCCATCCATATATATATAAAACACGTTACCAGCAGTAGTTGTTCCCATTACCTTGGTGGTAAAAATCTGCCATCATCACAGCCCTAGAATGAAGACTGTTTCGTGGGGGATGCCAGGTGTTAAAAAAAGAAGATTATCAGAATTTCTAAATTTAAAATGGAAAGCCAACCCACCGAACGTATTTGGTGGTATTTAAAGGGGGGTGAAATGCTCGTTTTCACTCAATATCCTGTTAATCTTGAGTACCTATAGAGTAGTACTGCATCCTTCATAACTCCAAAAAGTCTTTAGTTTTATTATATTCATAAGAGAAAGATAGTCTGTACCGATTTTTCCCGGAAAAACACGAGCGTCTGTAGGCGTGACGTGTGGGCGGAGCTAAAGAATCACGAGCGCGAGTAGGCTTTTGCGTTGAGAGCGTTTGGAAGCTGTGACACCGTGAGGACAAAACCAACCAAAACAAACCATGGCTAACAATCAGATTCAGCGTATATTTATGATACAGAATCAGATCCCGAGGCTGAAACTGAACGAGAGCAGCAGCAGCAACGACTCAATCCGAGCGGGGCTCGAACCCGGGTCTCGGCATGGGAGGCGGACGCACTAACAAGAAGGCAGAGATATTTGAAGCAGTTTTACTCACCGCCTGCGGTTCCAACACATCGTGACCCTTTTTCGTTGGGATGGCATCATCCTTAAGAAATAAACGATATGCAAATCCGTCGTCAAACTGGGCCTTATTTGTAAAACAAGCATCTTCGAAATGCAGGGAACAAACAAAAACACTTGCACAACTCCGTCGATGCTGTGTAAAAATAAACTCCATCCACTAGTCCCTTAATGCTGTTTTTTTTTTTTTGCTAATCTGTGCAGGGTTGTCTTGCCCTGGCAACCAAAAACACACTTCTTTTGTGACATTTCGCGACGCTCTCGCTCTGATCACTGAATGCCTCTGCTCTCAGTGCGTTGCTATACGGGAGCGCGCGCTCTTCTGGCAGAAGTGCCCTTAGGACCCATATAAGGAAATTCCGCTCCATCTAACATCACACAGAACCATACTCGAAAAAAACTTTCCGAAACTTGTGACAAACCGGAAGGAGTATTTTTGGAACAGAAATACTCCTTCAAAAGTACAACTTAATTTTTGAAACTTTGTTAAAGAGTTGGATTCCCATGCTAAACATGGACAGTGTAAAAAACTCAGTATGCATGAAATAGCATTTCACCCCTCCTTTAATTATTTATTTTTTGCCGTGTCAACTTTGTACACTCAGATCACTCTTACACAATGAGCACTCGTGTGAGGGGAGTGATACCCGCAACTCCAGCTTAAACAAGATTTTTAATTGCCCATAACTTCTGGTAAGAAGTAGCACAGACAATGGGCATGAATGAATCGTCCTTGTTCAAATGTGACAGACCTGTGTTCATGCTAAATTTTACATGCTATATGTTTTACAGTATGCATATGCAAAAATGAAGTATGCTTTTGGCTTTAGACAATTTGGTACCTTTCCCACGGCAACTCACTTTTTAATTGCCTTTTTTCAAATGCAATTTTTGCCCATAGAAATGCAGTTTTCACTTCTGTGTTCGCTAAGTGTTTTCACGGACAAAGGTTCTCCATTTTCAGCAGGTTGCAACTAATCAGTTATTAAATTCAGTTGGTTATTATTGATTAGTCGTTTCCGAACTATTACCTTTACTGCTTTTCGTTAGTTACTCCTTGACACTGAAATATAAAATGTGCTGTTTAGCTAAACAATCAGGCGACTGGGCTGCAGCGGCCCTCTCATTACATTATGCCTTCTAGAATGTTTGTTGTTCTGCTTTTATAAGGCTTAAAGTCAATAAGAGTCTTTTGGCTTTCTTACATGGGCTTTGTTCAGTGTGCCAAATGGATTTCTGTTACCAGTGCTGCTTTGGCTATCTGCTCACTAGTATTCCTGCCAAAACCTTCAGCATAATGCAGGAGTACTCTGTCATATGCCAGATGTGAGCAGCTTGGAAAACAACAGTCAGAGAAAATCCCTGATTAACTAACGCTGAACTCGTATGTGCAGCAGCCATTGAGTGGGTTGTCTTTCTTTCTGCAGAATGGGGCAGCACAAAGACAGGTGAGCAGGAGGAGTTAATCAGCACGGTGCTGAACTGTGTGCTCAGGGTCCCACAGTACCTGCCGCAGGAGCAGAGGTTCGATATCAGAGTCCTGGTGAGTACACAAGTCTAGTAATTTCACTCCAGAGTTTGTATACATTCAGTGGGAACCAGCAGTGTCCACTAGGAGTCCCTGAGTGCTTTCAAACAACATTACAAAAAAAATAATAATGATTTCCATTATTAATTTTCAAAAAATATATTTTTTTACATTTTAGTGCAATATATATGGATATAATCTTTGCTGTTTTCTATGTATTCAATTTAATGTGGAGCTGTGAATAATTACTTTTTTAAAACTAATTTATTGTAAATGTCTAAATATAACCATTCAACAACACATTTTAATAACAATAAGCCAACTGATAAATATCAGACTGCTGTTTATACATTTAATAGTCATCACATAAACCAGGAAGTAAGAAAACTGAGACTTTTATTTAATTATCTTTTAATAAACTGTGTTAAATTAGCAATACATATTGCAAAAATGAATGTTACTTTTCCCATCCCTAATTAATATAACTGAAAATTATTAAATCTTACTCTTGTGTGCTTTACCATATTTTCTCGGACTATAAGTCGCACCTGAGTATAAGTCGCATCAGTCCAAAAATACGTCATCATGAGGGAAAAAAAACATAAGTCGCACTGGACTATAAGTTTATATTTAGATATTTATAGACCCTAATATTTAGACCCAAGAACCAAGAGAAAACATTACGTCTCCAGGCGCGAGCGGGCACTCTATGATTTCAGTGTAGACTACAGGATTACTGAGCAGCATAGAGCGCCCTCTCGCGCTTTAGATGGTAATGTTTTCTCTTGGTTCATTTCTCTCGGTTCATGTCAAATTAATTTTGATAAATAAGTCGCACCTGACTATAAGTCGCAGGACCAGCCAAACTATGAAAAAAAGTGTCACTTATAGTCTGGAAAATACGGTAAATTAAAAAAATATGGAAACCATTTCTCGATTAAATTTAAGAAAATGTTTTACTTATATATATATATATATATATATATATATATATATATATATATATATATATATATATATATATATATATATATATATAAATATATATATTACTATATATATTACTATATATATTACTATATATATATATTACTATATATATTACTATATATATATATATATATATATATATATATATATATATATATTACTATATATATATTACTATATATATTACTATATATATATATATATATATATATATATATATATATATATAAATATATATATTACTATTTATATATATATATATATATATATATATATATATATATATATATATATATATATATATTACTATTTATATATATATATATATATATTACTATTTATATATATATATATATATATATATATATATATATATATATATATATATTACTATATATATATATAAATCAGTAAAAAAGTATTAGAGAAAGTTTAATACACGAGTGATTCTGAGAATGGAACACTAATGAATCATGATGAAATTCAAATGGACATTTATGTTCAAAACCTTCAAAAAAAATTTGTGCAGAATCTTTTATCTTTAAAATCACCAAGAAGCGCTATCTGTAAGTGCTTAGAAGCTTCTGTCATCTCTCTACTACAGTCTTGGCTCATTCATCCCCTGAAAAAGCTTCCAGATCACTGATAACCTTTGGTTTTCTCACTGACCACTGCTTTCTTTAAATTTAACCAGATATTTTCAATGAGGATTAAATTCTGGAGACAGAACAGGCCACTCAAGAGCATTCTATAACTGATCACTGAACCAAGCAGAAGTAGATTTGGATGTGTACTTTGGTATGACTGGCCTGCAGGAAAGTCCATTGATCATCAGCTTCAGTTTTTGCACCAAAGGCATCACAATTCTTATCAAAATGGTCTGATACTTCAAAGGATCCATGATGTCCTTCATACAGTCATGATTTCTACTTCCTGCTACAGTTAAGAAACCCCATGACAGGAATGATCCACTTCCAAGTTTGATGATGGAGCTGGTGTTCTTCTGCTTATGAGCTTTGCCTTTTTTGCAGCAGACATACCACTGATCCATGGATCCAAAAAGTTCCAGTTTGGTCACATCACCCCATAAAACATTCCTCCAGAACTCCACAGGTCTACACAACTGAATTTGATCAAATTCGAGTCTGCCTTTTGCTCTTCTTGATCAAGAGTGGTATTCATCAAGATGTCTCAACATGTAGGCCATACTTGTCTAGTGTTCTTCTTACACACTGCACTGAAATGGTTTTCCTCCTTTCATCGAGTCATCTTGCAAGTCTTTGGCTTAACATTGCATATTTTATTTCAGTTGCTTTGATTAAACATTCGTGCACCCTCAAAGGTTTTCTGGTACAACACGCTTTAGGCTAAGAAATAAAGCTGAGAACTGTGTCTGTGTCTTAGAAATCTTCATACGTATAGCCTTAGCCTTTCTAAAGTAATACAATATTTATTCTCTTTGGCTTTTGTGAGATCTCTGTTGACATACTAAATGTATGTATGTGTAACAGCTCAAGCTAATTGGGGAAGTCGTGGCCTAATGGTTAGAGAGTCGGACTCCCAATCGAAAGGTTGTGAGTTCGAGTCTCGGGCCGGCAGGAATTGTGGGTGGGGGGAGTGCATGTACAGTTCTCTCTCCACCTTCAATACCACGACTTAGGTGCCCTTGAGCAAGGCATCGAACCCCCAACTGCTCCCCGGGCGCAGCAGCATAAATGGCTGCCCACTGCTCCGGGTGTGTGTTCACAGTGTGTGTGTGTTCACTGCTCTGTGTGTGTGCACTTCGGATAATGCAATTAAATGCAGAGCACAAATTCTGAGTATGGGTCACCATACTTGGCTGAATGTCACGTCACTGTTTTTTTAATTCTGTTTTTAATAGAGTTTCTAAAAGCTTAATTGTGTTTTGAGACTTTTTTATTCCCCACCATGCAAATAAGTGTTTTTAAAAAACAGCAATGTTGAATAGGTTGAATAATTATGACAGCAGTATTATTAAAAAAATCTTATAACTCAAAAATAGTACATTATATATTGACTATCACTTTTAATATTCCAGTGAACTGTTATAGATGCAATTTTAATTTTTATTATATGTATGTTTATATATGTATGTTTTACTATCATTTATACATCTAAAAAAAAGTTACAATATTTTTAGATTGTCCAGTCAAATTTTGTTTTATGTTTGTGCAATCCAGTTGTGTGTAATTTATTGCTATCAAAGTGAAACCAGATTTTCTGGCTTTTTTCGGTTGATCTAAATTAGGTGTTTTTATTGTATTTGTGTGTGTTTTTAGGGTCTGGGCTTGCTCATTAATCTGGTTGAGTACAGCGCGAGAAACAGACACTTTCTGGTGGAGCTGCAGATGGAGGGAAGTGAGGTCTGGGACTCCATGTGTGTGTCTGACAAAGATGAGTTGCAGACTCAAAGATCTTGCAGTGCCATTGCTGCTCTGGTGAAGGTATAAACACAAACAGAGAAACAGCTGCATGTATCCACGCTTCACACTTAAAGACAGGACCTAGTATAATTACACCTATTATTATGACAAGTGGTCACTCAAAACACATTGCTGTTTTACACATGGTAGTAAAATGTCTGCATCCTCTGTGACCGCTAGTTATCAGATTTCGTTGAGGAAGTTCTCAGATTTCATGACTACCTACATCACTGTTGATAGTGCATCAGTGCATGGTGTTCATACAATTAATCGCTAAAATAAAATTATACATTAGTGTACAGTTTGGTATTCAAATTTATGATTAAGCAGATCATTAAAGGGATAGTTCACCCAAAACTGAAAATTACCCCTGACTTTATTTCAGACGAATATAGTCAAAGTTCTATTAATAAATGTCCTGGTTCTTCTAAGCTATATAATGGCAGTGAGATTTTGAAGTCCAATAAAGTGCATCCATCCATCATAAAAAGTACTGTACACAGCTCCTTTAATTAAAGCCTTCTGAAGAAAATGTATGCTGTCGTGTATGAAAATGATGTGGATATGAATAAAAATATTCAAATTATTCTTCTGAAAGAAGAAAGTCATATACACCTATGATGGCTTAAAGGTTGAGTTAATCATGGGGTAATTTTCCTTTTTGGGTGAACTATCCTTTTAATGCATCTGCGCACAAATAGAAATATTACGTGTAACAGAATAGCATTTGGTTTTTGTGGTGAGAAATTTCACTGATTTCCAATATTTTGAATGTCCACCAAAAAAAAAATTGTTTTCACAGATTAGTTGACAAGCAAAACACTAGTAATTGCTTTGTCTCTGCATGTATAGCTTTTTCTTCAGAGAGAGCATGCAGCCATGTTGGCGGAGGCGGAGACGGATGACTTTATCAATGATGCACCGAAGCCCAAATTGGACCAGAGTGGAGAATGGAAAGAGACCAATGAAGAGATCCAGTGGGTAGCTTCAGAAAACAACAGCACAGAGGACAAGACGAAGAAGGGAGAGGAGGATGAAGAACTTGATCTCAACAAAGGTAGACACTACACACAGGGACTAGGTGCAGATATTGCTAATATTTTTTGCCATGCCGTGAATTTTGCTTAATGTGCAAGCCACTTTGGTGGACAACCAATCTCGGTTTGGACACGGGGCAATTCAGAGTTTTGCTCAGTTCAGCTCAATGGATGTGCAGCACACCTGTATTTGACGTTCGAGAGTCTTACCACGCTGAATCTGCACGCTAGATGTAAACTATATTCTTTATTGTATTTTCCTGTCAGAATTACTCTATTTTTAAGAGCAAGTAGGGCTTTGCAATTTGGGGAAAAATATAAAAATTAGATTTTTTTTTTTTTAATAGATATTGCGATTTGAGTTGCGATTTGTGAGTTGCGAATTTGGCTTCAGCTTAATATTGGCAGTAGTGTGCAGCACAGTATGGGTATCAGTACCCTGCTGAAAAAAAACAAACATAACTTTAACTTATTATTTATTTAAAACATAAATAAATAATAGAAACCATCACAGAATTTCTTATGGTTTCCATCCATCATCTTCTGCTTATCTGGGGCCAGGTCGCAGGTGGAAGCTGTCTAAGCAAAGTCACCCAGACTTCCTTCTCCCTAGAAACTTCCTCCAGCTCTTCCTGAGGCCTCGGTCTTCCCCGAGGCCTCCTCCATCCAGGATGCATTCGGAACAGGTGCCCGGGCCACCTTAGCTGGCCCCTCTCGATGTGGAGGAGCAGCGGCTCTACTCTGAGCTGTTCCCGAGTGGCGAGCTCCTCACCCTATCTCTAAGGGAGCACCGAGCCGCCGTACGGAGAAAGCTCATTTTGGTCGCCTGTATCCGGGATCTTGTCCTTTCGTTCATGACCAAAGGTGAGAGTAGGAACGTAGATCGACCAGTAAATCGACCAGTAAATTCTTTACCACGACAGACAGGTACATTGACTGCATCACTGCAGAAGCTGCACCTATCCACCTGTCAATCTCCCACTCCATCAATCCCTCATTCGTGAACAAGAACCCAAGATACTTAAACTCCTCCACTTGAGGCAGGAGCTCTCCACCAACCCGATGGGGACAAGCCAACCTTTTCCGGTTAAGAACCAAGGTCTCAGAATTGGAGGTGCTGATTCTCATCCCAGCTGCTTCACACTCTGCTCCGGTCCCCCTTATTGAAAAGAGGGACCACCACCCCGATCTGCCATTCCAACGTACTTTCCCCGACCACCACTTGATGCTGCAGAGGCGTTTCAGCCAAGATAGCCCCACAACATCCAGGGACTTGAGGTACTAAGGGCGGATCTCATCCATCCCTGATGCCTTGCCACGAGAAACTTCTCAACTACCTCGGTGACCGGTGACATCAGCTTGGGTGATGAACGAGTCCACCTCCGAGCCCTCTGCCTCTCCTTCCTCAATGGATGACAAATTGGTGAGGTTGAGTAGATCCTCAAAGTATTCCTTCCACCATCTGATGATATCCCCAGCTGAGGTCAACAGCTGCCCACCTCCACTGTAAACAGTATTGGTAGGGCATTGCTTCCCCGTCCTGAGGTGCCCTATGGTTTGCCAGAATCTCTTTGAGGCCAAACAATAGTCTTTCTCTATGGCCTCACCAAACTCCTCCCAGATCTGAGTTTTTGCCTCCACAACCACCCGGGCTGCACCACGCTTGGCCTGCCAGTACCGGTCAGCTGCCACAGGAGTCCCACAAGCCAGCCAGGCCCGGTCATCATCACTTGCTAATAATGTTAACAACATGCTAGAAACTTGTTAGTGACATGATAGTGACTTGCTAATTATACTAGCGACATGCTAGTCATTTGTTAATCATGCTTACAACATACTAGAGACATGCTAGTCACTTTGCTAATCATGCTAACAACATGCTAGTCACTTTGCTAATCATGTTAACAACATGCTAGTAACTTGAAAATCATGCGAACAACATGCTACCCACTTGCTATTCATGCTTGCCACTTGGTAATCATGCTGAAACTTGCTAGCGACATGGTAGTCACTTTCTAATCATGCTGGAAAGATGCTACTGACATACTAACTTGCTAATCATGCTAGCGACATACTAGTCACTTGCCAATCATGCTAGCAACATGCTAGTTTACAATTTATCTATTTATCAATCCTTTGGTTTATTTATTTTTCTGATAGTTTATATTGCCTTCAAAACTTTTAAACTACTTCAAACTTTCTGGCTAGGCTTTTTCAAGCCAACTTAAAGTTTGTCTACAAACGTTACTATCTAGTTAGTGTTGTTTGCATACTCTTCTACTTTCTTTTTATGTTTCTGAAGTATTACACTTTAAAAGTAATGTTTTCTATTTTAATAATTTAAAATTTTTATTTGTTTTTGTTGTTGTTTAATATTATTGTGGAAACTGGGATGAATGTATTTGTTACTTTTAAACATTTGACACTGAAGACTGCTTGATTTAGTGGCTGCTTCCTCCTTCCACAACAATAAATATTTCAAAAACCATACGTAATTATTCCAAACTTTTGTGGGTAGTTTAATTAAAAATGTTCTGAAATGAAGAAATCTACATTCATTTTGACTTCATTGAAATAAACACACAATAGAATATTGTTGTTGTAGTTTTTTTTATGGGCTCAGATATTCAAATAATAATTAAAAACAAAATCAAATTTTAACTAATCTGGTTTTATCTGTAATCATTTTTTTTCTTTTTCTTTTTCTTTCAGCTCTACAGCATGCTGGCAAGCACATGGAGGACAGTATTGTGGCGTCATACACTGCACTTCTTTTGGGCTGTCTGTGCCAGGGGAGCCCTGTAAGTAACACATTCAGTGTTTCCTATTTTATATCTTTGATTTATGTCTTGTATCTGTATCTGCTTAGAACTTTTCCCTCATATACAAATAGTATTGTATATTATTAATGTTGGCTATGCATTAAGCTCTGCCAAGATTACTACTGTTCATCTAGATACCCTTTATATCCTTGACTCGCTAGTGGCCTGAGTAGTGGAACAATGCCACAGTCTCCATAAGGTCAGGAGAAACCCAGGCTAGCCCAATAAGAGCTCAGTGTTTACTGGTACCGAGCTTTTATTGTAAACATTTCTTTGCTTTTGCTGGGTTTGAGTGTTGTTTGTCTAAATTGGGGTTTTCAAGTTTCAGGGCAGGTATCAGAAGAAAGCTGCCCATGTTGTGTTCTGGTATTATTAATGGATTTATTTTCAGGATGTTAATAGGTGGGCTGCAGAATCGGCTGTAATGGACCCCTCTGTTTCTCTTTCATACCAGTTCTTATGCTTTTTGACTGACATACACAGCCATTATCTGTCTCAACAGTATAAACGCAGCCCAGATGCCGTCACAAAAAGAGATGCCATTTCATCCACTTTTCCTTTTGGATTCAAGTTTGTACACTTTCAGGGTCAAGTTTGATTTGGTTTTAGAAAAACAGATTGACTTAAAAAAGGGTTTCTTTAGGAAGGCCCATCATCCTGTTTGCAGCTTAGGTCCATTTTAGGGGGCATCAGAGCATTTAGAAGGAGAGAAATATTTGATTTGGATGTGTTTTTGAAGATTGAGCACCATGGAGACTCTGAGTGCTTTGAAAAAAATGATGGCTAGAGATGGAGTGCTTGCTGCTTTGATCAACCGAAACTTGCTTTAAAAATCTCCAGACTCTCTTTCAGTGCAGGCCTGAAGTGCACTGTAACCCCAAGGGGGGAATGAGCGGCTAATGCTGTGTCTCTCTTTCAGATGAATGTGACTACTGTGAGGGAAAACTTGCCAAAGGGGGATTTTTCAGTCATGACAGAGATGCTGAAGAAGTTCTTGAATTTCATGAACCTTACAGTAAGTACACGCGTTAGTGGTCGACCAGTTTAAGGTGGCTTATACTGCAGTTGCTGCAATTTCAGTAATCAATACAGCAAAATTTCACTATTCGCAAACATTTTCTAAATCACTGTTATGTACAGGGTAAACATCGTCGGTCCTGGATTGCTGATGTCCTGCAGAGTTTAGCTCCAACCCTGAAAAGAAATCTCACCTGCCTGCAATTTAGTAATCCTGAAGACAATTAGCTTTGTTCAGGTGTTTGATCAGGGTTGAAGCTAAAATCTGCAGCACAGTGGCACTTCAGGACCAATGTTCCTGTGCTGAGCACAAAAGTTCTTTATTGAGCGGAAATTTTAGCCACCTCAGTTAGAACATTATATAAACCATTTTCACAGGTACTGAGAAATAAATGGTAAAAACAGGTGGTAATTGCCACATCAGTTGTTTAAGCTGGAGATGGCATGGGGGAAAAACAGTTTTTATGCCTAGATGTTCAGGTGTACAGAGATCTGTAACGCCAGTTACGTCAAAAACAAAAACAAAAAAACTTTGCTTAATTTTCAGTAATTAAAAGTAATTAAGGCTTCAAGGGAAAAAAAGTTGTTGTATGTATTCAAATAATTAGACATGCTAAAACACAGAATTAGGTAGCAATAAAAATATATGTTGAGAAGAAAATTAAAATTTCATAGGGCCCTAAATGTAACTTTTATCAAATTGATTTGAAAATGATTTGAAAGTTTAATGGTTTTGCTTTTTGACTAATAAACTTTAAATTAACTTTTAAAAAGAAATGGAGAAACATTTTTATGGAAAAAACAGAATCCAGAAAATTTTTATTGAAATAATGGAATTTTGGAAAAAATAAATAAAACCGAATTTAGTAAAAAAAATTAAACTTTCATAGGGCCCTATTAGAGTATGGTAATTTTAACATTTAATATTACTATTATTATTATTACTACTACTATTATGATTCAGTCCTTTTTATTTATAAAAAAAAGGCACTACTTTATTTTTTGTTCAGTATCCATTTAAAAAAATATCAGTTAATCCGTATCGGCTAGTGTGGTCCAACCTAGCTATCAGAACTGGCAAAATCCACCGTCAGTCAACCTCTAGTACAAGTACAAGTAATAACTCTTTATTATTTAAAAAGCAGTATTCCTTCAGTAATTAAATGAAGATCTGTAAAAAGAACAGAAATTAAAAGTAGTAGAAATAAAGATACAAATAAAGGACGCTGCAGAAACTATTCACATGAATGCTTTTTTGAAGATAAATCAATCAACCCTTATTTTACATAAAATTAGTTTAAAGCATGTTTGAAAAGGCTTTTTGTTTTTGAAACTAACATGAGAGAGTAACACTTTCTATGTGCCTTATGTGTAATTACAAGCAACTTACACTAGTCTCAAGTCTAGTTTATCTATAGAGCCCTCTCCACTACAAAATAGACCAAAGGGAAAATAGAGTAATATTAAGAGCAGAGCAAAAAGGCAAGCATCAATAATAACAGGAAAAATTTAAGATAACATTAAAGAAAGAAAAACTTCCAAAATTCTACAATCAAAATCCATAGAGAAATTTTTTTTTTTAAATGAGATTGAAAAATGTCAGTCGAGGGTACAGATCTGATACAGGTGGAAGGGAATTCCACAGATATCTAACTAAACCAAACCCTAAACCTATAGAAAGTCATTGTTAATTATTAGCATTTATGTAAATACACTGTAATAAGGACGCATCATAATAAAGTGTGACCCATGAGAGAAATACTACTTCTGTTAATTGGCTGAGTGGGTAAATTGAACCACTGTAATCTGAGAATTGGCCAAATGTCGACTGATAAAATGGCCTGTCACTAGAAATTGTGATATGAATATAAAAAGTAGGTAAAGATACGCTTGAGCCTGCTGTAATGTCAGTACTAAGGTTCTACCTCATTTCATAATAAAAAGTCATGCTTATTGACTGAACAATTGTCTTTTTGTACCTAACAGTGTGACGTGGGCACCACGGGACAGAAGTCTATCTCCAGGGTCATTGATTATCTGGAACACCTCTAGTGTGTTTGAGGAGCTCCACACACAGACCTCTGCTGAACCGCTGTCCAACCCAACAAACCTGGAAAACAACCCACCACCATCATCATCATCATAGTCATCAACCAGTATCTTCCTCATTCAGACTGTAAAGAATGAAGTTTAAAGCACATCATCCATGGAACTCTTTTAAAAGGAGCTGTTTTGATTGAGTTTTTCACAAGCTGTTCAACCATTTTGTCTTAATGTTTTAATCACGACACAATTGTGTTCCTCTCATCACAGTCCTCCTTAATCTGGCATCTATTGATCAGTTGGTTTTCATTGGCAGAAATGGAGAGACTAAAACTTGTTAAAGGATGTCTCCCCCTCTGTTTGTTTTATTCAACTTTCTAGTCTGTCAATTTAAAAACGCTCGACACTGACCTGAATGATTGGAGGGCGAATCCAAAGCAGCATTTGAATTTCTGGTCCTCTTTGAAATGCCGCAAAGACATGCCCTCCTGGTTCAAATCCATTCTCTTCACTTCAGGATGTGCTCCTTTTGTGTTGCACAAATTCGTTTTTAATCGATAGCGCTGTGTCAGAGGTCGGCGAATGAATAAATTCCATCACTTTCTATTTCGCTAGGGCAGGAAAGGGACAAAGCGTGTTTGGAATGTTTTAGTAGTCGTGACTTACAAATATATTGTTCAAATGCCAGAACGTTAACTGTGATGTTAGTATCCCGGATTTCCAAACCTCATTTGGCTGAAAACCAACAGTAGGACAATGATTGGGAATTTGAATGAATTCAGATTTGTTTTTGAAGCCAGGAAATCTCATCTATAGGTTTGGGTTGTGGCTACATGGTAACCCAAGTTTAGCGAAAATTCTCCTGCATACGCTGCTACTGAGGTTTGTTACTGAGCTGAAGTTGATGTGAGAATTAAAGATAAATGCAATAATGGTTTCGATGAACGCTGGTTGCCATCTAGCCATGACCTTTGGACACTCAACTATTAAAGTGAGCCACGCATCAAACTTTCACCCTACGTTTCACTAGTTTGTGTCATAAACTACATGCTTGATAAGTCCTCTCTTGTTTATGGTTGTTTTGTGTTTTGTTTTGTTTTTATACAAAAATTTAATTTAGCACTTGACATCTCTCTCGTAAGTCCAGTAGATTCCAATTTTGACCCTAACTGTTCTCATCTTCTCAAGGTTATCAAAAGTGCTCTATTCTGCTCTGTTTGCCTTTCAAAGCGATTGCCCTCAGCAGTACGCTTGATGTCAGAGGCACAGGCGTTTTGCTGCCATTCACGACTGAAGTAACTTCAGTGCACACAGTTTAATGAAAGCAAAGGATAATTTTTTTTCCGCTCACCGTTTAACTGTTTCGGTATCACTCTGTTACACGGAACACTAGGAGTTGTGAATATTTTCTGGGCAGTCCTTCATTGTCTCTCTGAGCTCCAAACATCGCAACGGGATTGAATTCACACAGCGGGGAACTGAATGAAGCAACTGTAAATACTCATGTAAATATTGGCTGTTGGAGAGAACTAGATAGACTACTTTTCTGAATCCAATCGTTTTATTTTATAATGCATTTTTCTCAGTTTTGGTTTTTGAGGTAAGAGTTATCGAAAGCCAACTGCAGGAACATGAAATTTGTACCAATTTCAAAATAATGTCTTTGGTTACTTGTACATAATTTTAACGCAAATAAAATTGCTACTTTCAGTACTTTTTACTTGTCATTTTTGTTGTCCAATTGGCATATTAAAATTAAGTGTTGCTACTTAATCAACTCATTTTTCAGGCAGATTTTTCAGTTCTCAACGCACATTCTACTGACTATTTAGTAACTTTGCAAGTACCTGTAAACTTATTCTACAAAGAATAACCCAGTCTACAAATACTGTAATTACACTTTGTTGACATACAGTTGCAAATTCACCAAGAGAATGTCTAAAGCGGACTTTCTAACTTAAGTGTCACCCAAGTTTATTGTGGACTTAAGAAAAAAGACAAGCTTTTTCCTCTGAAAATATTTATTTGTATAGCATAAAAAACAAAATGTAACTATTCCAGAATATTTAAATTTTACTACAAAATGTCCAAAAATGAATTAAGAATTTTTTATAATCAAAACAAAATCAAGTTTAATACAAATTAAGGCTGAGAATGTAAAATCAGTGTCAAAAAAAATATAAATAGTCATTTTGCTCCATTGCTCCTCTCCGTATAGTGAGAGTCCGCTGATAATTCAGGTGTTTTGGGGTCACAGCAAGTGGGACGCTCAAAATTCCCAGCATATGATCTTTTCCTACAGGTTGGAGTGGTTTTCTGCTCTGGTTGGGTCTCTTCGGTTGGCACTGAACCCTTCATGATGGCCTGATCCTGCATTTCTGTTGCTAACATCGGGTAACTAAATTCCGGGTAGCAGTCTCTTTCCTCAAGCAGCTCACTCAGAGTGCTGATGTAGATCTGCGCCATCTGAAGCGTCTCAGACTTGGACAGCTTCCTGTCACTCTCCACATTAGGAATGACGCTCCTCAGGCGGTCGAAGGCCACGTTCAAGCCCAGCATCCTCCTCCTCTCACGGGCATTGGCAGCCAGTCTGCGGCGTCTACGGGCTCTGGCGATGGCACTCTGGTCTTTGTCAGGGCAAGTGAGTCCAGAGAGCCGGAGCTGGACGAGAGTGCATGGGTCACAGCTCACCCTGCCCTGATCCCTCTCTTCCCTCCAGCCCACTGCGGCTCCAGGACGTGGGTCTGCCTCTCTCCAGATGAACTGCGGGTAAGAGCTGTCCGGACGGGGCATGCTGAATTCTTGAGGATTAACTGACACTCCAGAGAACAGAAGAGCAGTATTTATTTGAGGAGAGGCCACACGTAATGAGGGGTGGGTGTGTGAGGGTCGTGTGCGCTGAGAAATGAATAGAAATGAGTCTCTTTGATAATGACCACAGGGAGTCTATTAACCCACTTCATCAAAACTGGATTAGATGCGTGTGAGTGATCACTGACGGGCCTCCTGACACTCGGAGGTAAACATAGATCACTGCTGTCTTTCTGCCACTGCTTAATGGCTACACAAATGTAAATAAACAAATGTCTATGCACTACGCACCTCCACTTTTCAGAATAGTAATACCTTCAAATACCTTCAAAAGTATGAAATAACACAAATGACACTTGACTGCTTTTCTTTGACTGTTCAGTTCAGCTCATCCATCAAATGTGTTTGAGAATTTATAGTTAATGTAGTTGTATGAACTAAAGCTTTTACCTCCTGAAGTTTTTAAGATCATGAGAAATACAAGCATTTTCAAACTGGTAATAACTGTGTGTGTGTGTGTGTCTATATATATATATATATATATATATATATATATATATATATATATATATACTGCACTTAATATATTTTAGTTCAGTATAATTTTTTCTATTTTGTATTTTTTGGTGATTTTATGGTACTAAATTATATTCAAGGAATAGTTATGATCCATTTGTTACCTGTTAACCACTTTTTTTTTTTTTTTTTTTTTTTTTTTTTTTTTTTTTTAGCATAGAAGTGAAAATTAACTTTCCAAAAAAATGGACTATAATAAATCTTGAATGTTTTGGAGCACGGACCATGGTCTTTTTTATTTTTTATAAACAGACACTTGGCAGATCACTGCTGTAGTGAAACAAGTTAAATAATTAGTTTATTATTATTATTAATTCATTTTTTATGAAATTTTCCAAATATAGAGCAAAGTATTTTACTGTAAAACTCTCAAAGCCATGAATCCAAACAAAATTTGAGGTTAATATCTGAGGTAAACAAATAAAAATAAAAGTATGATTTTGTTTGGGCACAGAACCAAACATTTCCACTACATAAAATTAGCTTGCCATCCATTTCATTTCCAATATGGTACACTGTGAAAACAAATGACATTTACGGTAAAAAAAAAAACGGCAAATATGGTTGCCAAAAATCTTCACCATAAAAAAATATTTGCAACATTTTAGGTTTTACAGACTTAACAATAAATTACATAAGATTCACAATAAAATACTGTATTTCATTAACTGATGCAATGTTAATAAACCAAAATATTGGAATACTAATATCTGTTTTGAACCAATATAATGCACTGATAATCACCAAAATCTGGTGTTGATGAGAAAGTCACGAGATGAACCACAGCTCATCACAAACAGCTTTTCTACAAGCTGAGGAAGGCAATACTTGCATATAGGAGGTGCACAGTATCATTCACGCAGACACTAAACCCCACAATGGTGACACTGACACACATGATACTGAAATAATGCAATAAACATTAAACAATATAAGATTTAAGATTAAACCCTAATGTAGACAACCAAAAAGAGAAAAAGCTAAGAAGAAACCATCAAATATGAAGTGTCATGCAGGGAATTCTGGGAGTGTCAGTTTATAGTCGATCACTGTAAATTATACAATGACTTTTTCTTTTTCACTTCCAAAAAACATTACTGTTAAAATTGTAACAGTATTTTACTGTAAAATTACATTAACTATAATCACATTTATTCATTGGATATTTAATGGAAACCTACCGTTAACCAGTTAAAAGGTTTTTACTGTAGCATACATATATATATTTTTTTTAGTTTTTTTTTTTTTTTTTAAAGAGTTTTTGACAGTAAACAGTAATAGTGTGACTTAGTGTGTAATATATATACAACGCATTGTATTCACATATCAAGTGCCAAAACTTTTAACAAGTTTTGTACCATTCTGGTGAAGTAAAAATTATAAATGACCGAAATGTAAAAACAGCACCAGGTGTACATGTAAAATATATGGTTTTGTATCTGAAAAGTGAAAGTTTTTGTTTAAAGTGTTTTATTTCATTTTTTAAATGCCACTTGCCTAAATATTTGGTATGTAATTCAATGACATTTAAGCATTTTATAAACACAACTACAATTCCAAGAGCAATGATACTAACAACATATATTAATAATCAGCTCCAAGCAATAAAATAAATTGTTTAGTCGTATAACTCATTACTTCAGCTGGTTCACAATAAATAAACTTGGTTATTGTTTATAATGACTTTTGCAATAATGCATGTGAGATAGCGGTTTAATTTAAAGCCCTTTTCTCATTCTGTTCATATAATCTGCTCATTGTACATGAAATAATTCTCAGGCAATAAAGTGCAGTTCATAAAGCACTAATTGACAGGCAACATCCGCAGCACTCAGTCTAATCCAATTATGCACAGAACACACACCGCCAGCACAGAAACCCCCCACACACACTCCACGTACTGCAGTATTCAAGAGTAACAAAAGAAAATTTCAGTTCGCTCATGGAGAGGGTTATTCATTCCCTGGCCGTGTTGTGGCTGTGTAGGTCTTGGCACACTTCACATATTAAAGCTAATGAAGCGCCTCATTGAGGCGAGGACGCAGGCTGAGATCAAACCAGCGTGGGGTGGGTGCATTCATGGAAACCCCACGTAGAGGGTAAATTGGGGTGGATTCACGCCTGTCAGAGCGAAACCGGCCCGAATGAAACCAAATTTTCATTGAGGGGATTAGTGACACAGGATGAATCGACGTTAGCAACTTCTTTTCACTTGGTGCCAGTGAAGCCACATTTTGCAGGTTGCACGAGCCAAAACCAGCTCAGCCCATATTGCTGCAAAGTGACACTTGTCACAATTCATTAAATCTTAGCATACACCCTGACATGCACTGGATATTTATGCCAAAAAATATCCTGTCATGCAGTTTTTTTTTTTGTTTTTTTTTAATCAGTGCATTGCAAAATAATAAACATCTGCCTGCACACTGTTGGAGTGGGCAAACAGTTTGGATTAACAAGGTTGTGGTTAGTAGAAAAGTTAAGATAACAGTGTAATATTTAATAAAGGTTTGCAAGCTATAGCATATGCCTGTTCTTTTTCTTTTTTTTGACAGAAGCATATTTAAGTTTCATTGTGTTAGAATACAAATGTCTCCACGGCAGAAAGACTGAAAAATTTGACAATATTATGCTTATCTCTAGGAGCTTTACATTAATCTTTCAACATGTCTACATGGAGTTCATAATGTAAGTTCAGGAGAAACTTGTTCATCTAATCTGAATTTAGGAACAAACCTTCAATCATGGACAGCACAACAAATCTGTTTCCCTATCAAACTATTTTTTTAATGAACAGCTATGCAGAGGGGTGTGGAAGCTTGTTTCCACAATGCGAAAACAAAATTATATAAAAAGGTAATTGTTACTTTTTTTCTCACAATTCTGAATTTATCTTCACAATTCTATCACCCCCCCCCCCCCCAACTCCCCCCAAATGCAAGTTTATATCTCACTGTTCTGGCTTTACCTATCAGAATTGCTTGTTCATGTAAGTTGTCATTGAACGCATTTTTGGGAAAGAATTGCAAAAATCAGAATTGCGAGGCGTTAACTTGCAACTTACAAGATACACCTGTAATATTGAGAAGAAAAGCCAGAACTGTGAGAGAGAAGCACACAATTGTGAGGAAATGAATAAATGTAATATACAAATTAAAAATTAAAAAAAGTAAAATTACCATTTATATTTTATTCGGTGGTGGAAACATAAACAAAATGAGAAAAAAGAAAAGAAAAAAAAAACAGAATAATAATAAAAATAAATAAAAAACAGAATTGCAAGATTTAAACTTTAAAGTTTATTTTTCTCACATCTTATTTTCCCCCCTTGCAGAAACAGGTTTCCATATAGAGGCATCTCCTATATAAAGATTATTCTATATTAATCTGCTGGTAAATGCAAAATTGCCACAAATGTGCTGCTAACAATAATCATTCTCTAGCAGCTCATTATTATTACTACTACTATTATTATTATTATTATTGTAAACAACAAATACATAGAAAAAAAATAGAAAAGAGAAGAAAAAAATCATATTAGGATATAAGTTTTGCAAGTGAATGGATTTTGAAGGGCTTTTAAAAAGCAGGTATTTTTCCCCTGTGTACTTCTAATTTACATGAATCAGTCAGTTCATTTTTTATTTATGAATATTTATACCATGGTGCTGTTTGATTTTGATAGGTTGACAGGCTTTCTAAAGTGTGCAATATTTCAGTAAATTATTTAGTTAACAATTCAGTATATCACAGCTATAATAATTCCAGACAGGTCTTCACCATGTTATAGTTCAAAATTATTTCTTTCTTTCTTTTTTCTTTTCTTTTTTTTACGAAGAAAACAGCAGCTTATAACAACAAAGACCACAAATTCAAGAAGCTAAACATGACAAACAGAAAAATAAAATTAACATAAATAAAAGTTTTTCTAGTGAGCTGCTACATAACATTTCACAGGAGCAAGGTGTTAAAAAAAAAGATAAAAAAGATACAGGTACAAGAGTTCACTAAACTTTAATGACAGTAAGAACTAAAATCCCATGACGCACTGAGAATGTCATAATCAAAAACAGCTTTAACTTGTGCATGCTGGAAAATGACTAGGCAGGATAACCCACCATATATAATTCAACGTCTTGTTGTCAGTTATTCCCTATTATTAAACTGTCATTCAAATAAGACCTCAGTTAGTTCCAGTCCTCAGACTTGATTGGTCGAGTAGTGCTCCAAGGGTGCTGATATTTTATCCATAAATTGTTTTTATCACTCCGCTTAATCTGTGTTTGTGTACAAAAACAAAATGACGGTGACAACATCTCTATTTCCTTTAGCTGTAGAATGAAGCCAAGATATCACAAAAGTGGCCTTTTTCATGTTGCGCTGATGATGTAATTTGGAGCCAGAGTCCTGAGCAATGGTGATCGCAAGGTGGAGCCGTGGTATCAAACCCTGAAATACATGCAGTTTTATGCCATTAAATAACAAACTAAAACTAAACTTAATAGAAAGATAAATAACTGAATACATACAGGTATAAAAAGAATACACGTCAGACCTCTGTTTATCAATTTGCACTGGCTACCAATAGCTGCTCGCATAAAATTCAAGGCATTGATGTTTGCCGACAAAACTACCACTGGCTCTGCACCCTTTTACCTATGTATTACTTCAGACCTCTAACACTAACTTGCTCTATTCTTTTTCTATTCCATCTTTTTCTTTTTATTTATTATATTATTTAAAAGCCCTTGCTATAGCACTTATATTTCATTGCTCTTTTTGTTGTTTTTGATTGCTTCCACTGTCCTCATTTGTAAGTCGCTTTGGATAAAAGCCTCTGCTAAATGAATAAATGTAATGTAACCACCTAAAATTCCAGACAATGTAATTCAATTTAAACTTTGATGCACATCCCATCCCTTTACATGGAGATGGTGGGGTTGTTGTCCTATATTGCAGTCAGCCACCAGGGGGTGCGGAATATGTGGGATCAAAATATTTTGGCTTCACTTTTCAAGGACGTATGTGGCACACTTGTACCAGACCATCATTCTGTGTATTAGTGGGAAGGATTTTTAATTTTTACTTGTCTTTTCTGAGGGATACAATGCAGCTGTGTTTATGAGTCATTGAATCATTTACTTAACAGATTTGTTCAAAAACTTTTATGCGTCTAGGAATGAAACACCACTGCTACTGTATGTGGTGCCTTGCTTGTGTTATATTGCATAAATATAGAGAAATATCATATAGGAAATAGAGAAATACAGATTAAGAAATGTAGGAAATACAGATTCAGCTGACAGCTCTGTAGACACTTGATTGCTAGGAAGAACTGTCAAGCAGAGCTACATATTAAGTAAATAATAATATTATTATGATTCAGAATAATATATTCAAAAAAATATATTATGATTCAGAATAAATAGTTATATTTAAATTTAATACAGTAGATCAGATTTATGAACATTATTGTTTTTGCACATGCATCAGTGCCTGTATATTACTTTTTGTAGTCGAAATTGAGATTATGCATTATTACAAACTTGTTGGGATAAAAAAAAAATCACAATTATTTAGTTGTTTGAAGTTGTTGTAAATTATTTTAATAGGTTTGCGTAGTCATACTTTTGAATTTTAGTAGTTAGATGGACATTTGCATTCACCTGAACTTTATATAGGATAGTACTTTGTTAACCCTTACAAGGAAATTGGTTTGCATGAGCAGCCAAACATAAACCATTACAACACAAAATAAATACAAATACAATATATCAAAATAAATGATAAAATACTCTATACAAAATATACACAATATGTAAACAGGTAATTTCCCTTCAGATTATAGGATAAGAATAAGGTATGGTATAGATATATCTAACTACTGTTCACTAGAAGGTCAAAGGTGCCTTTGCACCTGAGAGATGTGTTATACAGACTAACTGCATTAGATACATAATACCTTCTTTACCGTTCACTATTGCACTATTGCAGGCGAGGGCATTCTCCAACTAAACTTAGTCCTCAATGCAAAAAGCATGTCATTTAGAGGGTGAGTAGTGTGTTCTCCATGATAACTAGCAATCTGTGCATCATTCTCTTCTCAGCAAGCACCTCCAGAGGGACCAGATCCTGTCCAGTGACAGAACTCGCATTTTTGATGAGTTTATTCAGCCATTTAGCATCATCCCCTTTCATACCAGTGCCCCCAACACACATCAGCATAAAACAGAGAACTGGCAACCACAGACTGATAAAACATATCCAACATTTTACTACATACATTGAAGAACTTAAGTCTCAGCAGGAAATACAGTTGACTTTGTCCCTTCCTGTATATTGCCTCCATATTTTTAGTCCAGTTAATCTTATTGTTAAAGTAGACCCCCAGGTATTTGTAGGAGTCCACAATCTCCACATTACAGCCAATTATACAGACAGGGGTGAAGTGTGTCTTTTTCCTTATGAACTCAATAACCAATTCTTTTGTTTTTGTAAAATTTAGCTGTAGGCGATTAGTTCCACACCACTCCACGAAGCTTTTAATGAGTGCCTTGTACTCAATCTCCTGCCCATCCCTTAAACACCCAACCACAGCAGAGTCGTCAGAGATATTTTGCAGCTAACAATACCTTGTGTTGTACTGGAAATCAGATGTGAAAATAAAGGGTTACAGAACAATTATCAGGGGAGTACCTGGGTTGCTAACCACCTCCTGTGACACACAGTTCCCCAGCCTCCCAAACTGTGGTCTGCCTGTGAGATAATCGGTGACCCAGGAGATCATTGCAGCAACACCTTGCATTCCCTCAATTTTTTTCCCCAAGTAATGCTGGTTGAATAATGTTGAAAGCACTGGAACAATCAAAGATCATGATTCTCACAGTATTAGCATTATTTTCCAATCCAGAGGTACACTCTTCGAACTGAGGCTCAGTTTAAAATGTATGTGCAGAAAGCTGTTTATAAGTCCTGTACATTAGGTTTCAATCCATCCAAGGTTAAAAAACATTGTCATTTTGTCAAAATATCATTTTAAAATTACCTCAATTCTCAGAGATCCCCAAATGGTTAGCGCGAAGCTGTTCAAAAGATTCAGTTTCCTTAAAGCCCACCTTTCGGTAGCATACTGTGTTCTGATTGGTCAACTAACATAAGTAGTTTGGATTGGTTGTTCCGCACACACCTCCACGGTAAACTATGCGTTAGCATCTGTTTGGGGTGAATTATGTCTTATTCCTCTCACGGTGAAGCAAACAGTAAAATAAAAAACTTGAACAGTCTCGCTGCTTTTTCTTCCGTGTGGGTGTATTCAAGCCGCGCGCTTCAGTTTGAATCTGAATAGCGCGTTCAGCGTGGGGGCGTGGTCACATTAGATATAACGAAGGGAGACATGAAAAACAGACATCGCGTTGTTTTCATATGGATTACTTTATCACTGAATATCTGTTTTCGGCAGCATGTTTGTACTTTATTTGACTTAGTGGAAGTATATACAGGCTAAAAAAGAGCGTTGCAAGAATTGACCCTTGTGGGACTCCAAATGTCATGGACGTCCACTTAGACTTATGCTCTCCTATACTCACATTAAGACTTGAAGTATAAAACATTCATTGGTCTCATACTCTTCACTTTTTACTCAGTATGTTGGTTAATGCCACTTGTCTTCCCATAATTCGTCACACTTGTTTATTTCCTTCCTGAATTGTTAGAACCACCTCTTCCTCTTTCTCTCTCTCTCTCTTTCTCTGTCTTTGATGATTTTGTTCCTGCACTAAACATCTGGACATCTTGGGAGTTGTACCAATAATAAGATTTGCAGTGTTTCTAAAAAGTGGGCGGAAGAGAGCTAGAGGTGGGACATGCCAGTAGCAGTGAACCCTGACCTCTGCGCTCAAAGGGTCATCTGCTTCTCCACTGACCTCTCATTTGTTTTCATTTCACACTGCTGGGCACTGCATGCGTGTGTGTCCAAAGCTCCATGCGGCCCAATTACTAGCCATCGATTTGCCTGATCACTGGTGTGAATGTGTGTGGTGCGTGTATGTGCTCAGCATGAGAATTCGGGGAAACCTGTGGAAGCCAGGTTGTGTGTGCGTGTGTGCGAGAGAGAGAGAGAGAACAGAGAGTGAAAATCAGTGTTCTGATGTGAAGTTGAGTGGATGCATGTCTGGATGGAAATGCACACTCCACTGACATGCCAAATACCATTTCAGCAGCTATTCAACTGAGGTGGCAAAGGTCAGCTGTGTCTTTTTCCCACCGGGCTACATTCACACATGACCTTTACTCATGTCTGGCTGATAGTTAGAAGGAGCTGTGTTTTCCTCCATCCTTTTCTCTTTCATTTTTCAGAGTTACCCCAGTACTGTCACCCTCTTCTTCTGGAGAAGGTAATTTCATTCCATTCATTGCGTGTCTCTTCTCTCAGCATGATGTATGTTCATACAGCTGTTATATTTCACAGCTCACTCCTTTACTCCCCAAACAGATCATCAGCTAACCATTTGCTGGCAGCACCATCTTAAAAGCACTTTCCTCTGATAGTTGTCTTGCATTAATTTAAATTTTTACCTAAAAATTTAGATTTTCCCATGGTTCCTTGTAACTTTAGGTTTAGCAAAGAACACTGAAGATCAGTATTGATACTATGGAGGTTAGACGATTCCATGCTTCATTATAGGCCTGTTTCACATGAAAACCAATGTGGTTTGTGTGTTGTTTTCTTTCCTTCTCCACCTTCTCCTGCTGCAACATATGGGCATTTTAAGTAGAAAATATGTTTTCTTTGTGGACTGTCAAAAGACTCGCAGATGACAACATACTGTAAAAATCATTGGATAAAATTGCATTAATGAATGCATAAATTATTTTCATTCATTCATATTTATCTAGATTTATCTAGATTAAAATGGCTCATTCGAATTCTGCCGACGGCCTTCAGAATATGTGTGTTACCCAAATAAAATTGACAAACAGTAAGTCTTTGAGAAGGGGTTTATCAAGCTAGGTGGTGCATTTGAAAAGGGGCTCATCTCCTGTTTCCAAAATGCACCACAAACTGCTTGAAAAAGCTGTAAACTAATTCAACATTGCACAAGGTGCAAACAACCTTATAACCTTTTTTTTCAGTTTGTAGTTGTCAAGGTACAGAAACCAAATAATTAAATGTAAAATAGCACTGGATAGTCTTCAATGTAAAAATGAAATATACAATCAAACCTGCATTTATTCAGACACCTTCAACATTTCTCACATTATTTGCTATATATCAAAAATTATATCTGGTGTCTGAATAATTTTTGGTTTGACTGTTAAAACTACAAAGAAATTCAGTCAAGAGCAGTGAGTGATTTTCTTTCATTTTCTTGGATTAACATTACAGCAGCCAGTAGCTAAATTAGGCGCGGTCACTTTAAGAGACGATGAACCCATCCAATATAATACACATCTCATTTTGTTCCTCAACTGTTTACTTTCACTTAAGAAATAACTGACAGTTTTTTCGAGCATAATTCCAAGGTGGATATTTTGACATATTTTTTATGTATTTGTCGGCACAAGAGCAAAAATAAGCAAATTCGATGTTCAAGTGTTTTGAAACGAATTTCTCTGCATGAGCCCTGAACACCAAAACACTACAGTACTGAATTGTGCTCTTTCACATCTTTTTGTTTGTTCAAACTGCGATTTGTATTTGTTCAGGTACAGGAGGGAGGGACTTCGAGGAGAACTTCGCAGAAGAGAGCTCGGTTCAGTGTCGCTGTCCGTGATACACGTCTCTCTCTCTCTCTCTCTCTCTCTCTCTCTCTCTCTCTTTCTCGTGCGCGAGTAACCAGCTACTCTGTTCAGCTTTTCCGCGTCTTGTTTTTGGATGCTTTAATGTTTAAAAACACGTGAGAAAGATAAGCTTTCGTGACGATGTGCAGCAGTGGCCCGTCAGCTGTCCTGAGCATCTTTTTAGGCTGGCCTCAGTCAGTGAGTTATATCAAGGTGAAAGTCATCATAGCTTGCTTAGTATTGACCCAGCTCCCAACCCAACTTTGAGAATAGATTAACGGCGATATTTTTTGTATCGCCCGATAGTCTCGCGTTAACGCAGCACGTTAACGCCGATAACGGCCCACCACAATATATATATATATATATATATATATATATATATATATATATATATATATATATATATATATATATATATATATATATATACAGGGCCGTGCAGAGACCTTTGGAGGGGCAGGTGCTCAAATATATATATATATAGAGAGACAGAGAGATAAATGACATACTGTATAACTAATTGTATTTAATACTTATACTACAATACATTTTCTTATGATTGTAAACATTACAATTACGTATCTGAAAACAATAATGTACATACATGCTATTTGATTTTGACCTGGGCATGTTCTTGGTAGGCTTTTTGACTCTGAAAACGTTTTACAGATTTGAATAAACCCTACTGTGTCTTTTTAAAAAGTACTTGAAGACCATTTGAAATTACACTTTACTTTATTTGAGCATCTAACAGTCTCGTTGAGAGCAAGTAATAAGTTCAGACCTAATAATATTTCATTTTCTTTATAGCACTTCAAACAAAGCACCTTCAGACAGCGATCACTATAAAATTCTCAAACTCACAACCATCACCGGAGCACCTCCATAGAGCTCTGCTTCTGAAAGAAATTGCATTTATGGTTTGTCTTTACTGTATTTCATCACTATGACTGTCTGGTTCAGAGTATTTAATCTCCTATAGCAATCTGTACCACACTGAGACACTGTTGAAAAGCATTATATGTGTTTATAGTGGATAAAATCAAATATATTAATAGGCTTTTACAAAGACTGTAATTTTCTATGATAACTGTCTGTGAAGTATCATAGATATTTGATTAATGCAGATACAACGATGATATCCAGAACAAGAATAACATGAAAGATGTGTTAAAGAGACTTTGAAAGAATCTGTCATGAGTGTCAAAATATGATGTCTGATTGTCACTGAAGTAGTTATTTGCTCTGATATGACTGTGATTGTGTCCTCCGTATAATTAGATACCTTTCAATTTTGCACAAAATAGCTAGTAATAACTAAAGAGATAAAGCATAAAGAGATTTGCCTGGCTTTAAGCCTCCTTTGTCACAAATAAAAATAAACATCTGCTGTTGATATATATATGTGAAGAGTTAAGATGCATGCCTCTAAGTGCCATCTGAAATTTTCATCTAAAATTAGGATTTTTTTCAGGCTCCTATATTCATGTTTAGTTATTTCACTTTAATAGCCTGGAAAAGGACCTGCGCATTGCCATTAAAGTAAAATCACTCAACCTAAGCTAGGAGGTTGATAAAAATCCAAATTTTAGATGAACATTTCAGATGGCACTTAGAGGCTTTTGCATCTTAACTCTTCATATATATAGTACTTTGCAAAAGTCTTAATCCACTAGAATTTTCACCAACAGAAATAGTTTGAAGTCATCTTTTTCAGTAGTGCGCCACTAGTAAATATCAGTTTACATTTCCAAACATTATGTTTGCCATTAATTGTAATAATCCAGTGAGAGTCTGACAACAGCCAGTGCTCAACACAGAGATGTGATCTCATCATCATCAGTCTGTCCGGAAAAATAACGGAACAAACAGATGTTCTGGAGTAAATACAGAAGAACTGTAGCCATGTCTCCAAGATGCTTCAAGAAACCTGCAAAGCTACCTGAAAAACAATGCGCAAGTAGAGCTAGGACAAAACTTTTTTTTTTTTTTTATACGCATGGTGTGGTCACAACAAATGTTCATTTAATTTAGTTAAGTTAATAGAAGTTAATTAATAAAATTAATTTATGACATTATTTTTTATACAGTATCCTCACTTTACAGCATTATTAGTTCCTAAAACCTTGCCTAGTACTGCAGCTTTAAAGGATTCTTGATGCATTTTTGGAAACATTGTCACAGTTCTTCAGGATTTAGTCTGTCTCATTTGTTCTGTTTCATTTTATTCCAGACAGACTGGATGATGGTGAGATCAGATCTCTGTGTGGAGCACTGGCTGCTGTCAGACTCCTTGTTCACTCAACAGTCTTACTGGATTATCGCAATTAATGGCAAAAATAATGTTTAAAAATGTATATTTTTAAGAATTAATTACCCATAAATTCTTTGCCATGCACAAAATATAATATATTTCCAAATTTATGTTATACTAATTGATTGCTGAACAGTATATTTCATTATATTTAATATATATGGTAACACTTTGCAATAAGGTCTCATCTATTAACATTAGTTAACATGAACTAATTTTGAGCAATATATTTCTTGAATATATATAAGTAAATTAACATTAAAGTTTAGCAGAAATATTGTTCATCGTTAGTTAATGTTAACTAATGCAGTAAAAGCACAAATGTACTTTTGTACTTTTTCTTTTTTTGTGAACCTTGATCATGAGCATTCTTCATTTCAAAGATACATCTTTTGCTTTCTTTCACAGTGTCTGCATAATTCACTGACCTTGAGTTCTGTTTCAGCCAGGCTGTCAGGCTACAGCCAAAAACCAGTTAGTCACACAAATCAACAAAATCTCTGTTCCATATGTCAGATTCTGCCCATAGAGTTTTTATTTATATTTAATAGTCTAAGTGCATCTTCTACACTGCTTTTGTTCAGGGAAACGTGATGGTGTGTTGCAAGACGTGAGCCGGCTGGCCGTCTAGTCAACATTATTCCTGTAAATGCTCATATGATGTTTGGGAGTAGGGTACAGTGGCATTTATCTTCAGCAGTAAATGAAAGTGGCTCAGTGTCATTCTCTGGAGACAGCTGTAAAATAAATGAAAAGCCATTTCATATACAAGGTCACATAATCTCTCTCAACTGCATATTAGCATTTTTATTCCCACAGTATGTCACAGTGGAGCTCATGCTTTCAGTCCATGCACCCATTTCCTAGAGGACATGTGTGCCGATACTTTTTAATCATTGAGCTGCAGTATATACGTTTAGATAATTGTTTCCGAAGTTGAACCTTTCTTGTTTACTCTTTACACTCATGTAAACGCAGGATTTTATAAAATTGAGCATATACTTTTCAGCTTTCAAAACAACTATCTGCCATCTAATTTTGCATAGCCAGACTTTTGGTTTTAACTAACTATTGGTACTAAATAATCCTTGGTTCAATAGAGCGTTGCAGTGATGTATTTTTGGAGCCCAACCTGGAAGTAGCATCGCCCTGGTTCCTCTTCAGTAACTCGAGCTGCATCGGAACGCTTTGGGGAACGCGTTTAGCGTGAGCTACTCTGAATATGATATATAATCTGTCTCATAGAAGAGTGTGACGTCACAGACGGGGTGACGTCAGCGACCAGGAAGCTATAAAGGCACGAGCCGCGTATGGCTTCAGCTTCTGCATTTTCAGCAAGCGCTCTGTGTGTGCATGTCATTCTGTCTTGTCAGTCTTATTTATTGTTTGTCACTATTAGCTCCTCAAAGAGTAAGCAATAGTCAAAGAGCAAAGCTAAGACGAGACATCTGAAAGGCGTTTCAGATTGTGTGTTCATCACGAGTGAGAATACACGGTCTGTGCCCGTTCTGCCTGGGATTGAGGCACGCTGTTTCGGCTCTTGAGGGAGCCGACTGCCTGCACTGGTACAAGCCAGTGTGGACGCTTCGATCCCGGAGGACTCTCTTGAGGGTGAGTCTTCGCCAGCGTTCCTCGCGGTGTCGGTCCTGCTTTCGCCGAGGTGGAGCGGCGCCTGCACTCGCTGGGTTCGCAGATAAGATCTGCTGGAGGATATGGAGACAGGCGCGTCCCTATCTCCTACCTCACCCGCCAGATCTGCCCGATCTCCGGGTGCGGAAGCCCGAGTGCTGCGGTCCTTCCCCCCCGAGTGACGGCCGTGACGCACCGCCTTTTAGTTTTGGAAATTCTACAGGCCAGGCTATCTGCAGGGTTGACCCACTCCACGCTGAAGGTTTACGTGGCGGCCATTGTGGCCTACCACACCCTTCTCGATGGCCAGTCTTTGGGAAGACACCCCTTAGTTACATGTTTCCTCCACGGTGCGCTGAGGCTGAGACCTCCAGTATGGTCCCGTGTTTCCCCCTGGGACTTGGGTGTGGTGTTAGAGGCTCTTTACAAATCTCCATTCAATCGATTCAAGATATCTCAGATAGACATCTGACTCTTAAACCACAACCTGTAGTGCTGCAGGCCTTCTTTCCTCCTCCCTTTCCAAGAGAACCAACGCCCGACCAAGAGAAGCTAAATTGTGTGTATCCAGCTTGAGCGCTGGATGCATACGCCCACAGAGCTGCCCTGTGGAGAAAAATGGACCAATTGCTTGAATGCTGCGGTCCCCCCAAAATGGGTTTTCCTGCTTCTAAGCAGACTATTAGTCGTTGGATAGTTGAGACTATCAACACCACTTTGAGTCCTCTGGTCGTCCCCCGCTGTCGGGAGCCAAGGCTCACTCTACATGGGGTATGGCGGCCTCCAAGGCCTTTCTAGCAGGTGCGTCCATGCTGGACATCTGCAATGCTGCGTTGGTACTCGTTCCCCAAAGCATTCCGACGCAGCTCGAGTTCCTGAAGAGGAACGTCTCTAAGTTACGTATGTAACCCTAGCTCCTCGAGGGAACGAGACGCTGTGTCTCGAGGCCATACCCCCGGAACCCCTGCCGGCGCTTGCTGGTACTCGAAGCTGAAGCCAGCTGCGTGGCTCGTGCCTTTATAGCTTCCTGGTCGCTTACGTCACCCCGCATGTGACGTCGCACTCTTCTATAAGACAGATTAGATATCATATTCAGAGTCGCTCACGCTAAACGTGTTCCCCAAAGCATTCCGATGCAGCTTCTCGTTCCCTCGAGGAACTAGGATTACAAACGTAACCTAGAGACGTTCCCTTGTCAAAAACCCAATAGGAATGTTTTCATTGGTTTAATGGATTATTGCAGAAACTAAGCACCGTGACTTACAAAAGTATTTTTATTCCTAAACATTTTGTTCATCATGACAATGTTACAAATTGACTAATGAATTTTGAAGCCTAAATACAATCTCATTACAAAAAAAGCTAAATGTAGGTTATAAATGAATTACACCACGGTCACATGACTTAAAGTCAAATGAAGTTTGAGTTGGAATAGATTGAAAGAGCGTGAGGCTATGAGTGAAAATTTGTTTTATATCTTCTGTTGAAGTCTCAGGATCATGAAATGTTTTGTCCAATCATTGCATTCGGCTTGATGCCTCTCATGTCATCCTATGCATTAGCATACCTCCATGCAATGCTCCCTCTGATTTATTTTTTATTTTTTTCTGGCTGAGCAAAACGTTTCTCTATTGGGTGGACGTTTTGGCCCCCTTAGCAAAAACATACCAGGCCTTTACAGTGCACACATATATAAAAAGTGTGTAAATTTTAACTTTAATGTGGTATTTATATTTGGGTTGACCCATGATGTAATGAAATTACATACATTTTAGGTTACCTGAATTTCCTTTTTTTTTTTTTTGACAGTGATGTGTTTCTTACCAATAAATTCTATTAAAAATATAGTTTAAAAAATATCACGCAAAACAGTTTAATTATTTGTTATAAGTAAAAAATTAAGCTTTTATGGCTCATGAATTCCAATTTTGAGGTCAATTCATTACTAAGCTTATAATACATATAAATAAATTATATATATATATATATATATATATATATATATATATATATATATATATATATATATTATTGGTCTGGTATACTATTTTCATAAGATGTGAATTTTCTATTTAAAAGTGTTTTTTTTTTTTTTTTTTTACATTTCAGCATATTTTTCCTTGTCTTAGTACAACACAAAATCATAAATTACCCTTTTCACTACACAAAATAAGTGTTTCATATAAATGAATTTCAATTTAATTCATAGTAACAGCCTTCCATAAAGCTCTTACGATCAGACTTTTCATTTGCATTTGTATTATTATTCAGTTTCATATATTTGCTTATTATTTAATCTAACTCATCTTAATGGTTACTCAGTGAATCAATTGGTGCATCTAAAGATATATATGTAGATATAAATTCAGTGAATTTATGGATAATAAAATTATTTTTACACTGTAAGTGATTTATCTTAGATGATAACCACCTCCAAGGGAGAGAAATGGTGTGTAACTGTAATTGTCTGAATTTTGTTACCCTTCTGTGCCCATCATCCATGTTTCCCAGCTCTTAATCAAGCCACTCTTCTTTGAAACATGATGACATTTTATTTCACGTCACTGTGTTTGCATTGACTCTTGTGTCAAGATATTTAATTTGCAACCATTTGGGGGCAGCTGTGGCCTTACGGTTAGAGATTTGGACTAGTTACCTGAAGGTTGCAGGTTTGAGTCTCTGTGCTGGTAGGAGTTGTAGGTGGGAGGGAGTGAATGAACAGCGCTCTCTTCTACCCTCAATACCCATGACTGAAGTTCCCTTCAGTAAGGCACTGAACCCCCAGTTGCTCCCTGGGTGCTGGATTTATAGCTGCCCACTGCTCCAGGTGTGTGTTCACAGTGTTTTCACTTCTCACTGATGTGTGTGTGCATTTGGATGGGTTAAATGCAGAGCACCAATTCCAAATATGGGTTACCATACTTGGCAAATGTCATGACTTTCACCATAAAAGTATTTGATTTCTACATTGACTGATTTGGCTCACATCATTCTCTTTCTATGAAACCTAAACCACATTCACTGACTCTATAGCGACATCAACTCTATAGCAGTTTGTCCGAGCATTGCAATTGTTTCGCATTTATTACAATTCAATCAAATGGCTTTTCCTCAGAACTTTATTACTTTATTTAAAAAAAAAAAAAGAACTGTACTGTAAAAAATATGGTAGCAACATTTTAGGTTTCACAGACTTAATTTAAATTCACAACAAAATACCATATTTCATTAACTGATGTAATATTAATAAACCATTATATTAGAGTACTAATATGTGTTTTTTGAACCAATGTAATGCACTGATAACCACCAAACACTAAACACCATCATGGTAACACGCACGATACTAAAATAATGCAATAATATTAATTTTACAACATTAGATGTAAGATAAAACAGAAATTATAAGAAAAAAAAAACAAACAGAAGAAACCGTTATTTCAACAACAACAACAAAAAACATAAAATGTCAACTATCATGCAAGGAATTCTCAGAGTGTCAATTTATGGTTTTCACTGTAAATTATAAAATTACTTTTTCGTTTTCACTTCCAAAAACTGTATTTGTAACAGTATTTTACTGTAAAATTACATTAAATGTAATTAAATGTATTCACTGTATATAGTATGGATACTTATTGTAAACCAATTAACAGGTTTTCACTGTAACTTTTTTTACAGTGTCTTACTGTTAAAATCACAATAATCTTTTACAGTTTAGGTCTGGAATCTGTGGCAGATTTCATTGCCCAAGGCCCGCCCATGAGGCCGTTTGACTGACATGTCAAACAACCAAACACAGTTTGTTTCATTCATTGTCCTGTTTCCAGGTGTGGAAATGTCGCCACAATAACAGATCGGTGTGTAAAACTCTTTTTTTAATGCCGCAAACTTTAAATATTCCACATACTTTAGAAATTTCAGAATTTAGTTGATCCTGATAGGCGCCCGTCGTCACAGCTGTAAACACTAGGCTTTCTTCTTTTGTGAGGGGGTTTGGTGCCACGGTATCTTTGTTTCCAGGTGGAACGTTAAAGAACATCTCGAGGAAACCCTGTAGAATTCAACCAATCCGATGAGGACTTTTGACACTCCTGGAGCGTTTCCACTTTTGTGTGCCATATGCATCAGACGTTCAGCCAACGGTGTGTGGGCATGACGTCTGAGGCTGAGACTAGATGTTGCTTAATGTGCTTAAAAAGCTAAAAAAAAAAAATTCTAGGTTTTGGCCTACAAAAATGTTATCCCTTCAACAATCTTTGATATTTTATTTTTGGTCAATATGGAACACTCTAAAAAATGCTGGGTTTTTTCAACCTAACTTTAGGTCAAATATGGACTAACCAAGCTGTTGGATTACAGTTTTAAAGGGATAGTTCACCCAAAAATTAATATGCTGTCATCATTTACTCACCCTCATGTCATTTCAAATCTGTTTGAGTTACTTTCTTATGTTGAACATAGAAGATATTTTGAAGATCGCTTGTAATCAAACAGTAAGTGGTTCCCATTGACTTTTATAGTAGGAAAATAATACTATGGAAGTCAATGGGAAACACCAACTGTTTGATTACTAGTAATCTTCAAAATATCTTCTATGTTCAACATAAGAAAGCAACTCATACAGGTTTGGAACGACATGAGGGGGAGTAAATGATGACATAATTTTCATTTTGGGGTGAACTATACCTTTAAATTAAATATTTAACCCAAAAGTTGGGTTAATGCATATTTGACCCAAAGTTAGGTTGAAATAACCTATTTTTTTTATTATTTTAGTGTAGCACAGCTCATACGGAAGTAATTTTCAAACCTAACAACTGGTCATTGCTGCGAATAAATTTGTGGATAAATTTTGCGCTTGAAAATGAAATTCTGGATTGCGTGGATTCCTATTGAATTAACAATTTTGCCCCTGAAAATTACCAATGGTAATTGTAGTTGTCACTGTGTATTTATGACTGCACTTTAAGAACTGGCAGCCAAGACAAGAGGCCACCTGTCTTTGTAAAGTGACCAATTAATTTACATCTACATTTATGCATTTAGCAGATGATTTTATCAAAAACAATTTACTGTATAATAAAGGAACCAACTGTTCTTTTTGTTTTTATGTGCCATAAATATGAAATATTTGATATAAAAATAATAGAACAGTATGCAAAAGATGGATGATGGAGCAGCCTGTGCTCAATGACTCCCGCAATGTGCGTAAAGTCAGCCAATCAGAATAGAGCTGCCAGATTGAGAAAGTGCTTCTAGTTTTGTGTGTAATTGGCATCAGATGCTCAGTGAATGGTCTGTGAGCAGGCAGTGAGTGTGCTGTCTGACTTGTCAACAAATCAAACTAAACAAATGCTGTTTTTTGCACACTTTTGCGAGTCAGTCAGCAGTCCACTATTCACAGTCATGTCATTTCATTCCTGTTTGAGGTTATTCATTTATTTATTTTTCTGTGGAACACAAAGGAGCCATTTTAAAGAAGCTTGATGTAGCTTTTTCCATAAAACAGCAGTCCATAGCGACTAAAAGGACCAAAAAAAAAAAAAAAAAAACTCTATAGGGTTGCACAGACTTTATATTTACCAACAGAGTATTATATGACATTATATAAATTTTAGGGTGTAAAGATTTAATTGATAAGGCTGCATTCAAGATATGTGTTTGCATTGATAAAAAAAAAAAAAAAAAAAAAAAAAAATCTACATATATATCATTTATTATAGTAATAAGAAAAATTAAGTTAAAACTAACTTTAAAAAGTTTCGGGTTGTCTTTTATGCTCAAAAATAATAATAATAACAAAAACAGTAATAGCCTTAATATTATAAGCAGTCATTACTCCAGTTTTCATTAGCAGACTTCTTTTGGGGAAGTCGTGGCCTAGTGGTTAAATAGTTTGACTCCTAACCCTAGGGTTGTGGGTTCGAATCTCGGGCCGGCAATACCATGACTTAGGTGCACTTGAGCAAGGCAAAAATGTTCACTGCTGTGTGTGTGCACTTTGGATGGGTTAATTGCAGAGCACGAATTCTGAGTATGGCTAACCATACTTGCTGAATTTCAATTAACTTTCACTTTCATACATCCTCCTACAGAAATAATTCTAATATCCTGATTAGGTGCTATAACAACATCTCCTATTATTATCAACAGTGAAAACAGTCGTGCTGCTTAAAGTTTTGTAGAAACTGTGATCTATTTTTTTTTCTCAGGATACATTTTGATAAATATAGAAAGTCTAAAGGGACAGCATTTATTTGAAATCTCTTGTAACATTATAAATGTGTTTTGATCAATAAAATGGGTTCTTGCTTAAATTTTAACTTATGAACGATGTGTGTTAAAGTAAAAAAAAAAAAAAAATATATATATATATATATATATATATATATATATATATTAGCGGATAACCAATATGGTATTGATCGGTCCGTGTACTTTTGCATTAATTCCAGTTGTTCCTTCATGGTTCAAACACTGATGAATAGAATAAACAGACACAAACAAATTTTCATTATTGAAAATTGGTCTTTCAGTAAAAATGGTAAAAATTATATAAAACTTATCTTTTTATGTATATAAGTACTCAATTTAATTTCTAGCATTTTAGTGCATCTCAGACTGCTACTGACATGGCTACCGGTAACCAATTGCTTTGTTCTTGATCATTTTTCATACCCAAAAACATGTATGAAATACTCATTACATATTTGTTCGCATTTAATTTTGTCCAGGGCTGATTCTACGGGAATGCTAGAGGGAAAGAAACGAAAGAGCACCTCGTTGAAGCCGTAGAAATAGGATACTATCGAAACATATTTTCAAAACTCTTCAGTGTGCATTTGTGTTTGAACGGTAGCACTTTATTTTACAGTCCTGTTCCTCATGTACATACTATGTACTTATTATAGAAATTACAATAACTATGTAATAACTAGGTACCAGGGGCGATTCTAGGATTTTTTCAACGGGGGGGGGGGGGGGGCACAAGAGGGGCCACGATTAATACAGAGGGGCCAATCTTGTGTTGTTTGAACTGTATATCCAAATCTTTTCAAGAGTTCAGTAACCTTTAAAATCAGTAATAAACAGTGATACCCTATTATATTTTAATAGCAGTTATTCACTGCTCTAAAAAAAAAAAAAAAAATCAAATACAATTTGTATTAACTTTTCACTTTACAAAAGTGAAAGAAAAACTGTAATACATAAAATAATTCAATGTATGAATAGTGTACAACTCACAAATAATAATAATATAATTTATTTATAATAGCCTTATATAATATATATATAAAATAGCCTTATTTATATAAATGCAGAATAACATTAATAATTCATAGAAATAAATACACAATTAATTAATTAATATAACTAATATAAATTTAATATAATTTCATTATATGTTTTTGTTTATTATCCTCATCCCATTCAATTTGCATAGCAGCAGTTGCAGTAAATTTGCATTGATGAATAAACAAAATCAACTTATGTCAAGGCTAATTAATCTTGAGCATATTGATTTAAAAATATAATATATCCATACTTTGTTAGAAAGCTACTTGTTCAAAAAGGTAGCTTTAATTTAACATGTAAAATATGTGGATCCTATAAAACAGTTTAGAATAGCTTAATTAGTCCAGTGTTATTTTAGTATTAGTTATTTATTTTGCTATTTAATCATGCATTAAATAATTATGTATGATTTTTTTGAGAATGTTTCTGGGTGTCATCAAATGACTTTTTATCAATTACTTCTGTGAAGGGAGGGAGAGAGAGCTTTCCAGGGTGCAGACAGCAATCGCAGAGCACCATGGTGATTTAGAACGGCAACTGAATTTATTAGGAATCTACAGATGCAAATAGACTAAAGGTGTAGAAAAATAAAGACAAACAGACCCAAATCTCAAAATTGACCAGTCAAAAAAATGATGTTTTTGCATGTGTCTCACCCATATAGACTTAAAAAAAAAGTCTCAAGTGTGTGAGCGTTAGATAAACATTACACGATTTGTTTCGTCACCTCACTTGAGTGAAAAAAGTCGCTAATCGACTACATGATTCAATAATGACTTTATTAGAATTGCTATTATCGTTTTTTTAAACCATTGCTTTAAATTGCGTTGTTGCCTATATCGGCGCGTTCGGCTGAAAAAAAAAAAGTAAATCGTAACGCAGTAAACCCCTTTTACATTCAGCATCAGAGGAGCATAGTAAATATAATGATTAGCATCTTGGTCTGCTCTAGGAGATAACATCGTCATCGAACCTGCTCTGTCTAACACCGAAAGACGTTAACGTTAGTACCCAACTCTCCTTGCACTGCAACAACTCACTAATCGAAAAACATGAGCTATTTAAAATAGGTGCTTTTTTCGTTGGAAAACAGCAGCTCGCTATTCTTGGTCCTCGTTGAGAAGCATCGCGACGCAATCATGAGTTATTTACTAAACTGAAAGATTAGAATTTGAATTTGTGAGTGACAGACAAGTAGAAGGGTGGGGGGCCCCCATGGCCCCTCCCCTGGCTACGCCGCTGCTAGGTACTAACCCTGAACCTAACCCCTAAACCTAACCCTACCCCATGTAGTTACCTAGTGTTACCAGAACTTTCTTAGATAAATACACTGTAAATACACTATAAGTACATGTTAGTACACGTACTGTAAAATAATGCACCCGTTTGAACTCTGGAGAGCTATAACATTCAAAGACGATTCTTTTTCTTCTTTTAAATGTTTAGCATAGTAATGAGGCAGCAACATATGATAGATAGGACAAAACAAGAAATGCTATTAATAATTAATTGTGCAAATGCATTATACTAAGAAAGGCTCCAATACAGAGTGGTACAAAGTGTTTATGCGCATCCTGTGTGCAGAATGGTGCACTTGAAACAACACTGAGTCACAGTGTTCCACATGGAGAAGTTCAAAGCACAAAGGGAAGTGGTATTTATGTGTAGTGTATTATATCTGTGCAATAGTTTATTGAGTCTTTTCTTTTAACGCTTTTAAAATTCAGTTACTGTGCACGTGAAGTACAATTTATTCTTAGTGCTCTCCACTCCAGTGTTGTGATCTAACAGATGTCAGGTAAAAAGTAACTTGATTTAGAAACAGCAGTAAACTATAGCAAGATAAAGACCTTTTATTCAAACCATAGATCTTTATATACAAATCAACTATAGTAATAGGAACATTGAATCATCTTGGAGAGAGTGTCATTGTCTGACTGTTGTAACCAAACGCGAGACACAATTTGAATTCTGAATGGAGGATAACTGACAGTCTCAGCAGAAAGATTTGAATTTAATGATTTAAATATTCATCTGTTCCTCACATTAAACTACGGATGGCTTCAGAACACTTGGAATATACTTTTATACCAAGTCTAAAATTCCTGTATGTCTGTAAAGAAACTGTTGAGTGGGCAGTAGGTGGGTTAAGTGTTCCTGGAACACCATTTGGGTCTGTGTATTTTAATATAGATAGTGAGGCAGTGACTGCAAATCCAACTTCAGATCTGATGCTGGTAGAACCGCCAGGGATAGTGAAAAGTCAGCAACGGCAGTTAAGTGATCTAACAGATAAAATGGCCTATTTGTTGGCCCTTAATAGGCAGCCACAGGGAATGTCACAAATATTTTATTCCTTTGATCCCTCAGGACAACCTATTTGCTTCAAGTGTCAGAAAATGGGACACTGTTGTTGAGATTGTGAACACCAGTCAAATACAGGGGCAGCAGATATATTCTATGGAAAATGTATCTGATTCCCATGTTCAACAATCGGGATTGTTAATAGCCCTTGCTGTAGAGAGCCACACATTAAGTGAGTGGCAATCTGGCCCTATAGTTAAAGGGTCCATTACAGAAACGTTCAAACAAATAGTGGGCCCATGTCCAGTAGCAGTTGTCAGAATCGGGGGTGTAGATGTACATTTTTAATTGACACTGGCTCTATGGTTTCTAGGGTAAGTAAGGTTTCTAAGAGTTTATTTATTTATTTAATTTTTAAAAAATTTTTTTAGCAGTTTTAAAAGTGTACAGATGAATTGAATGATTGTTGTTGGCTGGGGTTACAGGCAGCCAATGGTCTGGATATCCCAAATGCTGGTTATCTAGAGCTAGATTTAAGAATCCTTGACCAGATTCTCCCAAAGCAAGGGGTATAGAAATAAACTGGTTCAAGGTTTGATTGGGATGAATAACTGTCATGACATTTTGAAGCAAAAGTTTAGGTCTCGGTATTGGACACAGCCCTACAATAGATGAGTTAAGAATCCGTACAACTGCAACAGCGGAGGACTATTATTCTGCCATGTGTAACTTAGGAAGAATTGATGATGGCACTGTTTGATCTTCAGTTGACCAATCAGCCCACATGTAGAAATCAAATATTTAAGCTGTTAATTCATTTCAGCTGAATACTATTTATTTATTAATTTTTTTAATGGAAAAAAGGAGCAGTTTTCTTTTTCTATTTTTTCTTCTTTTAATATTAAATAAAAAAAAATAATAATTCACGGATTGTGTGCTGTGTCCGATTTTACATGAGTAAAAGATGGAATATAATTTTTTTTTTTTTTTTGGTTAATATCCTTAGAAAGATTTAGATGATAATGCTGAATTCAAGATTTGTATTTGTCATCCATAATTAAATAAAAATGTAGCATATCATGTGATGCATAAAAGGTGGCCACAGATTGGTCAAAAGTTTCGTTAAGTGTAAAACTTTTGACAGTGGAAATTTTGAAAGTCCTTTAACAATTGGACTTTCTGGCCCCAAAAATCTTTTTATTTTCTTTGTCCACCTCAGTTTACCTCATGTTGCTGCCTCTCACTTTTAAAAGTCTCCTCTCATTTCTCTCCTCCCCCATCTCCAGATTACTTTTTTTTTACCATTGATTTTTCCTTACCAACCTCGATTGTTGTCTGTGCCGTTCTGTAGTTTAACTGTTCAACATGGAGGGTCTGGCTGCACTGAGGCCTTTAGAGCACCACTGGACCACTGACCCCCATCCAACCTTGAAATCACCATTCTTACACATGTGTAATCAGGCACGCACACAGACCAAGTGACCACCTGTTAAACACTCCACTAAATCAATCATTGTCAGCTGGAACATTTCACAGGGGAATAAAACAGACATTCGTTTGAAGGTGAGTGAATTCTTGTTTTCGCGCTGACTGATTTGTTCAAGAGATCGAAATTGATGTCACTCACCAAGTACAAAAGCTTGCTGGACATTGCAGATGTTTCAGAACATCTCCCGTGTTCAGGCAACTTAAGCCTTCTAGATTTTTTTTACAGCGCAACTGTGCATTTTATAGGGGCTCCCTGAAGCCCAGTTTACAAGATTCTTTAAGGCTTCTGTTATTTTGAATGGTGCGATCATGTTTTTTAGGTCAAGCAAAATATGGAGACTGGTATAAAAGCAATCAGCTAAGAGAAAAAAAAAGTTTCCTAACTTTTTTTGTGTATATTGAAAATTCTAATATTAGAATATATTGAATAAATAATACATTTCTTAAAGTATAGTACTTAATGTGCGTATTTTTATTTTCAGTATTACACTTCATTATATATACAGTTTTGGCAATGACTTAAATTTTGTGTTTTGTAAAGTTTGCTGCATAAGCTGTTGTGGTGTTCATTCACATTGTTTCTAGATTTTTGTGTAGACTATCAGTGTATCAGATGCATTTTAAATAGCTGCTAAAAGCTTCATTAGGCGAAACAAAATAATGATAATAATTTCACTGTTTTTTGATCCTGACACAAAATGACCAGCTAATATTAATCAAATAATCATATCAGCAGCACATGTGAAAGTGTGAATGAGTACTAGAGTACTAGAAATCACTATCATACTAAATAGATCGTAAGAGCAGACTGATGGAGGGAAGAAGCGCTTCCAATCATGGTGTTTATGTTAGCAATGGTTACCTCCAAAGAAAAATGTGCAGCCATCATCGCTTTGCATCAAAATGTACTCACATGCAAGGAAATTGCTCCAAAGAATATTGTGCCTGAAAGTACCATTTACTGGATCATCAAGAACTTCAAGGAGAGAGGATCGACTGCAGTGAAGAAGTCTTCAGGAGGTCCCAGAGTGTCCAGCAAGTGCCAGGACCATCTCCTCCTGAGGAGTCAGCTACAGAATTGTGTCACATGCAGTGTACAGCTTGCTCAGGAATGGCAACAGATTGGTGTGAGAGCATCTGCATGCACAGTGAGGCCAAGACTTTTGGACAACGGCATTGTGTCAAGAAGGAAAGCAAAGAAGCCACTTCTCTTAAAGAAAATCATCAAGGACAGACTGAAATTCTGTAGGAAGTATGAGGATTGGACAGCAGAAGACTGGTGCAAAGTTACTTTCTCTGATGAAGCTCCCTTTCAAATGTTTGGGACATCTGGAAAATCAGTTGTTTGGAGAAGAAAGGTGAATTCTACCATGAGTCCTGTTACGTTCCAACAGTGAAGCATCCGGTGACCATCCATGTGTGGGGATGCTTTTCACTAAGGGAGAGGGCTCTCTCATGATTTTGCCAAAACACTGTCATGAATAAGATTTATTCTAATGATCCACGAACAATTTGTTTATGATCCATGCATTTTCCATCATGATGGAGCACCATGTCACCAAGCAAGAGTGATAAAGATGTGGCTCAAAGATCATTACATTGAAATATTGGATCCAAGGCCAGGAGACTCCCTGGATCTCAATCCCATAGAGAACATGTGGTCAGTCCTCAAAAGGTGAGTGGACAAGCAGAAGCCCACAAACTGAGATGAACTCTGAGAAGGCAAGAGGGGATAGCCATCAGTTAGGATTTGGCCCAGAAGCTAATATTAAGCTTGCCAAAGTGAATTGCAGAGAGAAACAAGGGTCAGAATTGTAAATAAGTATATATTTTTTTTGCCTTTAAAACCCATGATATGCTTATCATTGTTTTTCAGTATACCATAGAAACATGTAGAAAAATAATCTACAAATACTGAAGCAGCAAACTTAGAAAAACACAAAATTTATGTTACTGCCAAAACTATTGGTCAGCAGATTGGTGTGAGAGCATCTGCATGCACAGTGAGGCCAAGACTTTTGGGCAACGGCCTTGTGTCAAGAAGGAAAGCAAAGAAGCCACTTCTATTAAAGAAAATCATCAAGGACAGACTGAAATTCTGCAGGAAGTATGAGGATTGGACAGCAGAAGACTGTTTGGAGAAGAAAGGTGAATGCTCTCCAGGACACTTCGCTCCATGTGACTAGTAAGACAATTCTCAAATAACTATTATGATGACTTTTGTTCCACCTGCTTAAATGATAAAAGTACTTGCGCTGTGAAAAATATTAAGACTGTCTTTGTTTCCAGAATAGTGAGGTCATAAAATAAGTATATGTATGTATGATCTAGAAAAAAATCTTCTTGTGATTAAACCAGAAACATGTAAAGTAAATGAACAAAAACTATTTTTAAAGTGTGGGCTCATAAATATTAGATCACTCACACCCAAAGCAGTTATTGTAAATGAAATGATCACAGATAATAGTTTTGATGTACTGTACTCTGCTTGACTGAAGCCTGGCTAAAACCAAATGATTATTTTGGTCTAAATGAGTCGACTCCCCCAAACTACTGCTATAAGCATGAGCCCCGTCAGACTGGTCGTGGCGGAGGTGGTGCAACAATATATAGTGATATTCAGAATACAGGTTTAACTCTTTTGAAATACTTCTGCTTAATGTTACACTGCCAGACATCTGTCTATAAATCCAATGTATCTCTTGCTCTGGCTACTGTGTATAGACCACCACGTCCCAAAACCATTCAAGCTGGTGGTTATCAAGCCTCTTATTAAGAAACCAAAACTAGATCCTAGTGTACTGGCAAATTATAGGCATATTTCAGATCTTCCATTTATGTATTTATATTCCATTATGTAAATTTAAAAAAAAGTTTTGTCTGCTCAATTGAGCACTTTCCTGCACAAAAATGATCTGTATGTAGAATTTCAGTCAGGTTTCAGGCCCCACCATAGCACAAAAACTGCACTTGTCAAAATTACAAATGACCTGCTTCTTGCATCAGATAAAGGCCACATCTCATTTCTAGTCTTACTTGATCTTAGTGCTGCGTTCGACACCATAGATCATGACATACTCATAGATAGATTAAAAAACTATACAGGTATTCAAGGGCAGGCTCTAAGACGGTTTAGTTCCTACCTGTCCGATCGCTACCATTTTTTTTACTTAAATGGGGTGTCATGTCATTTACCATCAGCAAAATATGGAGTGCCACAAGGATCCATCCTGGGACCCCTTCTATTTTCAATATACATGTTTCCCCCAATATTATTAGAAAATACGGAATTAGCTGTTATGCTGATGATACTCCGCTTTATATCTCAACGAGACCAGATGAAACTTCTCAATTATATAAGCTAACAGAGTGTGTTAAAAAAAAATAATTTTCTACAATTAAATTCAGATAAGACAGAGATATTAATTATTGGACCAAAAAACACTACACAGAATCTTGTAGATAACAATCTGCAACTAGACGGATGTACTGTTACCTCCACTACAGAAATCTGGGTGTTATATTAGACAGCAATTTGTCTTTTGAAAATCATATTTCCCATGTTACAAAAACTGCATTCTTCCGAAATCTTAGAAACATTGCCAAGCTACGAAACATGTTATCTGTTTCTGATGCAGAAAAGCTAGGTCATGCATTCATGACCTCTAGACTGGACTATTGTAATGCACTTCTAGGTGGTTGTCCTGCTTCGTCAATAAACAAGCTACAGGTAGTCCAAAATGCAGCAGTTAGAGTCCTTACGAGGTCAAGAAAATATAATCATATTACCATAATTTTACAGTCTCTGCACTGGCTACCTATTAAGTTCCGTATCTGTTACAAATTATCATTACTTACCTATAAGGCCCTAAATGGTTTAGCTCCTGCATACCTAACTAGCCTTCTACCATGTTACAACCCATCACGCACCCTAAGGTCACAAAATGCTGGACTTTTGGTAGTTCCTAGGATAGCAAAGTCCACTAAAGGAGGTAGAGCTTTCTCACATTTGGAATATCCTTCCTGATAATGTTCTGGGTTCAGACACACTCTCTCTGTTTAAATCTAGATTAAAAATGCATCTCTTTCGCCAAGCATTCGAATAATGTATCTCTTAAATTGTGAGTGTAGTTGCATCTGATCAAATGTACATTCTTATTCATTAGCTTGGGTTAAACTAATTTTACTTTGTTGGATCAGCAGCTATGCTAATGATGTCTTTATTTTGTTTCTATATTTTGCCTGTAACTAGGATTTACACAAGCTCCAGTCTGGATCCAGAACACCAGAGAAGAGATGATGCTGACCCCAGAGGATGCTAACCCTGAATCAACAAACAGAACTAACAAATATTGCTACAAGTGTGACTGCATCATATAATAATTATTAATTAATAATATTAATAATGTTCATTGTCTGGCTGACTACGTCTTGTATAAATTTTTCAAAAAATCCTGTCAAACGTGCACAAACTGACAGTCACCACCATAAGCTACTACTAAATATTGTAGAAACATAATTTTCTGTAAAGTTGCTTTGTTACGATTTGTATTGTAAAAAGTGCTATACAAATCAACTTAAATTGAATTTAATTGAATATTGGTCATGACTGTAGATGTGATAAAATATGGTACTGTAAGTGTATAAAGATATATTTACTTTATATTTATATATTTACACAAATGCAGCGACTATCCCCTACTAACAGTGGGAGCCACAATGGTCAGCATTGACCATAAATCAAACACTTTTCACTTGCCACAAGATTGTTCTTGTTTACACTCTGGCTGATTCCTCTGAGAAAACAGACAGTATAACCTACCTCTCCTTCTACTTTTATTAGCCTGCCTATTCGCCACCTTACTTTATATTTTTTTCTCTGTTTTAATTCGTAATGGAGTGCGCATCGGTGACATCTAAGCTTCATTCCTGCCCAGGATCTCTCACTGCTTACAGCAGAAATGAGTAACTTCGGTCCTGGAGGGCAACTGTCTTGCAGAGTTTAGCCAGAGATTGCCTTACTGTAGGATTGTCTTTCCTATTGGAGGAAGTGTAATGATCAACTTGGATCATATATCCCTTAATAATAACATTACAGCATCGAGTCAATGAATTTCAGAGTTGTGCAAGACTCACCATTGGAATGAATGAGAAGTGCCATAAGCTGAATCCCGCCTGTTACAAAAAGTCAGTGAGTTCTCTTGCAAAATGGCATTTTTTTGTTTTTGTTTCTGGTGTAACCTCTAAAATTAGTCCAATCCAAAAGTATTGTTTAGTGTAAAACGTTGAAGATTAGCTGATAGGCTGTCGATTCATTAAATGATAAGTTGTTTCCTCTAAAAAGCTGTTAATTCAGCATAGTGAAGCCTCTTTCATTGACATCCATTAAAAAAAAGGCCTCTGGTTTCCCCATGTACTGTCACAGCAGAAGCATTAGCATTAGACTTTACACTTTTTTTGCTAAAGGTTACAGGGTTGCCTTCTATTGGCTTTTTTTTCTATTGGCTTTTTTTTTTTTCTTTTTTTTGCTCCAACTTTAATCAAACACACCTGCCCATAGCTTTCTAGTGATCTTGAAGACATTGATGAGTTTTTTCATGTATGTTTGATTAGGGCACAGCTCAACTTTGCAGGAGAGTGTCCCTTCAGGGCCAAAGTTGCCCATCCCTGGTTTAGAGCCACCAGGCACTGCATAAAGAAGATCAAATCCAAAAATATATTCTTTATAAAAGTTAAGACTCATCCACGCCCCCCCTAAAACGCCTCGCTATAACACGACCCCACATGTCTATGTTACTGGCTAGAATTACATGAACACTTTTTGGTTCAATTGGACTGAATTCATTACGATTGATGAATCTTATTGTAGTGTTTACATGAACGCTAAATAAAGTGATCAGGTTGATGTGTGCGTTTATATGTAACAAGCTTCAAATCGGAATAGATTTTTTTGACAAAGAAGGAAGGCGTAACTTTTATTCTCACTGTTGTCACGGTCACAATGAAGTGGAGAAGCTTTGTATTTCATTGTGAAAGCAAAACTACTTTGCTTGGCCTTCCAAAAGAGGACACGATTAGAAATCAGTGGTTAAGTTGTATTTACAGCACTGTTCCGGAACAATTCAACCCAAATATCTGTGCAACACATTTAAAGGAGGATAAGGACTGTTTCCTGTGAGAGTAGCCTACAGCGGTTCTCAATTCCAGTCCTCGCAACCCCCTGCTCTGAACATTTTGTATGTCTTTGTAAATACACCTGATTCAGATAATCAGCTCATTAGAAGTGAGCTTCATGCATTAACTGTGTTCTCATTGACATGGTTTCTACACAGTGTTCATTGCTCCCTACTCCCTGAGGAGGGGGAAAGCTGTTAAAGTTTACTTCACTTCGGAACATTCATTCACAGATTTGCGCTGTGCAGTGTCTTCACACATGGACAAGTGATGACAGTTTGATTTGAACTGTAATCATGGCAGAAAATATCCTGTGATGTCCACATACAAAATGTGCAGAGCTGGGGGGCGCGAGGACTGGAATTGGGTACCGCTGGCCTACAACGTGATGTTTTATTAACACGTGCAGATAATCAATTCATTATCACAGCAGCCAATTCAGTAATCACATCATCTATCCAACCACCTCACGAGAGAACCACTATAAATAATCATAGCAGCTTTACTTTAATTTTCTCTAGTCTTTCAGCATTCCTCTACCAGCGACTCGTAATCGGGCCAATTCCGAGCTTGGAGCCCTCTCCCTGGGCAGCATGCCAAATACACATACACATACTAGTCTTCTCGCTTTATTATCTGCAAGGCGAACTTGTGAAACTGATGTCTGTTTCTATAAAGTAGGGTAGTTCCATATTTGCAAGGATAGTCTGGCGCTTCACACGGTGGGTGAGGGGTGTAACATTTCCGTCACACGCTTGAGGCATTCGTTCAATCACCACGCACTGGATAACTGGCCAGTCAGAGCACACCTCACTTTTCAGACCGATGAGTTTTGTAAAAAACAAAGCATTTTCAGAAGGTGGGGCATATAGGAGAAACCATAATGTACTTTATGTGGACCTTAAATTGCATAAACACATTTCATTACACCAAATACACAAACTAATGTTCTTTTTAGCAACATCATATTAAGGCAGGCACGACAATTAGATGCTGCGAGCTTCATTGCAGAGAGTAATAAAATATAAGGTTAGGTGGCAAATAAGAACATAGTTGAAGTGTAAGTCTATTTCTTTTTTTGCAAGAGAAAGATTTCTGGAATTTGGTTATGTCGGATTGCAACTGATTCATGGATAAGAAACTTGATTTTCTATGTTAAGGTGCAATGCTAAATTTTTGTGCTTGTGTGATTTGCAGTCTACTTTGTCCATTACTGGACACATCTGGCTTGACATTCTGTTGGCATCTGTTGGGAGCCTGTGATTCAGGAAAGGTCATTTGCCTGCATGTATCTGCTGTGAAGCAGGATAGTGTTGAAGACATTTGAGAAAAGAACATGAGACACCAAACTCCCAATTTATTTCTCCACAGGCAAAAATTTACATTACAGACTCGTTTAAATCTCTAGGCACTCGTATCTGCAGCACATCACAGATCACCTCATCAGAAAGACACACCAAGCATTGTACTTTCTCAGACAATTAAGGAAAAGTCTGAGAACGTAAGCACCTTCTACTCTGTTTTTATGCTGCCATTGTGGAGAGAGACAGAAGGCAGGCTTATAATTTAATCAAGATCTGTTTTTGTCAGAAACCTCATTCTGAATCCTAGGTATCTTGCATATTACAAGATCAGATTTTCAATATGCCATTTCAGCACACACCTAAAAAAAGGTGTCAATTAAAATGCCTGAAAACCAAACCTTTGCCTACTTTCTTGGTTATAGCAATATGCATTTCAAATGCATTCTCAGGAAATACTCCTTTTTTTTTTTTTTTTTTTCAGGCAAGCAGCATCCATCACATCCAAGAGAACCATCCGGTCATATGGATGATGGTCATAGACTTTCTACCTTCATGAGAGCCAAAGCTCCACTACAATGCTCAGGAGGATACAGTGGGAGGAAAAATACATTGTTCTAAGATAGACTGTGAATCACTCGTTGGCTACATGGGAGAGCTTGAATGCCACATTGTCCCATATAATCACAATTGTTGGCATTTTCTCCTTTCCTGGACTCCAATCGAGGTCATCCAGGAATGAAATAAGCCTCTCTGTATTGTATGGCCCAATTACAGGTTTATGTAACTGCTCACCGTCAGAATATATTATGGCACACATTGTGAAGATGCCACCACTGGGATGATCTGGGACATACACTGCAGCTAGGTGTTCACATGCTTGTATGATGTTTTAAATGCTTTATTAATCTGCTTGCAAAACAATGCTGAAAAGAAACATATATATTATAATAACAGAATATATTACACCTTATATCCACCCTAGTTTTAACTTGAGCAGCATTGCCATCTGTAACTTGAATGTGCTGTCATTCCTGTTATTTCACATGTACAAAATATTTTTTTCTAATCATACAATTTTAATATCATAATCATAAACACACTGGTTTCTAACTTAAAGGGCCCTGATTTAATGATCTAAGTGCATGGTCTGAACTTGGAAGCACGCGGGAGGTTAAAGCAGCATTATTTGTATAGCACTACAATACTGGTTGTATCAAAGCAGCAATTCAATGTTAAACAAAAGTCAGTTCATTGATGAATCAGTGATGTCATCATCCAGATCAGCTCTCTTCCAGTAGTTTCTGTGCAATCAGTCAAACATCCCCAACTAACCAAGCCAAAGGCAACATTGACAAAGAACCAAAACTCCATCTGTGACAGAAATGGAGAAAAAACCTTGGGAGAAACCAGGATCAGTCGGGGGTCCAGTTCTACTCTGGCCAGTCGAAACAAGCATAACGTGCTTTAATTCCAGGCTGCAACACAGGTGCAGAGGACTTGTCTGGGTCTTGTGATCTTGTGCCGATGGTTGTCGAGGTGATGAGGTCTTCGCAGCTAGTTGACATGCTCTCTACTGACATTCAGGGCTGTAGAAGTCATCTCTAGGTACTGATCCACCATATGGGCTGGATATGGACTGGATCTGTGTGTCTACGGTGACCTTGGAATAAGAATGAAAGAGACAAAAATTTGCACGTATACAATTCTTCCTACGGTGTAGGGAATACATTGGGTGTTGTGGGAAGTCTTACTGGTTCCAGTTGACATAATTACAATAATACGCAATAATAATAATCTTTTACATTGTAATCCTTGCATTTTTAATATTTGGTATGTTTGTTTGCTTCTGCGCATGCCTGTTTGTGTAGTAAGCAGAATGTATGTGCATTTAGGCGCATATTACTGTAGTCGATTATAGTTATGGCCCTGTCTCATCTCAACTCTTAGGGTGCTTTCACACTAGCACTTGTGGTGCGCACCCGGGTTCGATTGGTGTCAGAGTTCAGTTCGTTTGGACCCTTTCGCACCGTAACCGAGTCCACGTAAAAACGGTGGTCTGGGGTACGGTTCATATGAACTCTGGTTATGTACCAAGCTTTGTAAACAAAACGAATGGTTCAAAAACGTAAATACATAAGTGAAAGTGACGTGACAGCCAAGTATGATGACCCATACTGAGAATTTGTGCTCTGCATTTAACCCATAAAAAGCGCACACACACACACTGTGAACACATACCCGGAGCAGTGGGCAGCCATTCATGCTGCGGCAACCGGGGAGCAGTTGGGGGTTTGATGCACTGCTCAAGGGCACCTCAGTCATGGTATTGCCGGTCAAAGACTCAGACCCACAACCCTAGGGTTAGGAGTCAAACTCTCTAACCACTAGGCCATGACTTCCCCAAAGTAATATTATGCATTTGCAGCCTTCTCCTGCGCCGTGTTTACTAAGCAACGGGGTAAACAGCTGCTGGCTTGATGATGCAAGTGAACTGCGGTTTGCACCCTTGTAAAATAATATGAACGTCAACACCATGGGTGTAGGTTTGGTCTCAGCTTTTGTGGGGACACCCCCATAACCCCCCAGTGATTTAATGGTAAAGATACCAGTTATTTAATGGTGATTTAGTATGACTGTATAATCTCAAAAATGCATTCTCAAAAAATAAAAATCTGAGACTGTGTAATGCTAAACAACCAAACATTTTATTAAGATCAATTATTATGTACATAATATGTACAAAAAAATACTCTGCCACAAGGAAACAAGAAGCATTCTATCATCCTGGGTAATACTATCACCAGTTAATACTATTATTTTCCACAGAATATGCATTTGAAAGCCTGGTCAGTCACTGCTAGTTTATTTTTGTGGCTAGCTAGTTATTTTGCTTACTTACACTCTGACTCTGCTTTATGAAAAAGCTTTTTATGTCCCCTTTCTTCTTCTTGGGTGGCATCTACAAAGTACAAAAAGGGGCAAAAAAAATAAATAAATAAATCCCGGAATATTAAAATGTTTTTACTCTGGCCTTTGCATGTGGCAGAGAGACAGCCCTTGGCTTGTCGGCGTCGTCAACATGCACGAGCACACAAACCACCCGCTCGCTGCTAGTGCAAGCACAAAAGTAGTCCCGGCCCGCACGTGTAGCCTTTCAGATACCCCGCCGCCAATCAAATTACGACGTTTCTTGTACTGTCTTCGTCCTGGCCGTTAGAATCGATCCAAATAGCAGTTCAAAGGAGCTTGCTAAATATTGGTGGGGACAAATTTGTCATCTCAAAATATTGAAAGGGACTAGTACCTAGCGTCCCCCCCTAAACCTACGCCCATGGTCAACACATCCGCCGTGTTTGTGAGACTGGCTTAAAAATAAATGGAAGTAAACGGGGGAGCTGCGTTTTTTTTCTGGATAAAAATACGATGACGTTCACATTTATCAACCGATTTCAGAGGTTTGTAATCTAATTGTCATAAGAAATTGTGTAAGCTCACTTCCAGATTCTGAAATAGCTTCTTTCTTAGCTATTTCAGAATCTGGAAAAAATTACTGGGGCTAACTTGTTACTACAGTTGGTAGAGTGATATGAATGTGTGTGATGTACGGCATGATAAATGCTCGTCACCTCTGCTGCCGAAACTTTGTCGGCCTGTGGGTCATTTGGCTTATTGAAAAACGATGATTTGCATGTTTCTTGATGATGTGCTTTATTTCTGTGGTACTCACATGCACCATGTCGCTTCACGTCGTATTCTCCACCATGTCCCACAGAAAAACTGCTTTTGCATAAAATGCAAAAAGCTCTCTCTGCTTCGCCATCTACAGGTCTTAACCAAGAGTATGTTGCAGTCCATTTGCTATTAAAAGTGCATCTTCTCTACTCGTGGTCAAGGCTGCTTAACCTGACTCGCGCTCTCCTATTTGAGATTATTGACAATGTTCAGGAGTCGTTCGTGCACCAGTCAACAGTTTGATTGATGTACGACTCAGCCTATCGACTAACGCTTTTATTGCTCTCCTCTGAACTATTGGACATAAGTTAACAGTACGCCTATGGATGTATCCGTGTATTTATTAGGCAGGGTTGAATGAAAAAGCGGGACAGATGCTCAATTTGCATTGGGGCCTGGGGTATGCTTCTTTCTGAAATAAATAGATCAGATTTAATAGATCAAATTTTTATTTTATTTTATGTAAATGTATTCTACCAAAGCTCTATTCTATTCTATTCTATTCTATTCTATTCTATTCTATTCTATTCTATTCTGATCCTGACAATGTTGCATGGTATTGTCCAGGTGGATGTATGCTCCATGAAGCATGTAGATTCAAACATCGTCCACAGCTATGCATGCCTGAAGGTAAAATGCACTCAGTCCAGATGGTCCGTGAACATGGGGCTGTTTCAGGATCAGTTTACCAGAGATCTTAATGATGTGTAAAGTGATAGTTGTCTACGGCATGTTCCATACACTGTAATGATTCTATAGTGTCCTGTACCTAAGCTACATTTTCAGGCTTTGATGATTTATAAGACAAATAGAAGGCTTCCTGGAGCTTTGTCAGCTCAGACTGCAGTTGCTTCATTAAAAAATACCATCAAATATCGTCTGCCTTGAACAGCAAAAAAAAAAAAAAAAAAATGCAAGAGAACATCTATTACTTAATCCTGACAGGGTCTTGGTTCTGTGATCCAGACAATGATTTACTACCGGTTCATTACTGTTGAGAGTCAAGAGAAAGAGCCCATATTTGGTCAGTGTTCTATTACCTAAATAAGACTGAGTAGACCTAAAGAGACCTGCATTAGCATACGCATACATAATTAAACAGCGGCATGAATATGTATCTCAGGTCCCCTGCAGAAACCAGTGCTGTCTTTCGAGTCTCTCTTGAAGAGATGATTGGTTCCACACTACGACAGTGATTGTCAACAACTCAATTTACCTGCATTTGAATTAATTATAGCTCTTTGGCTTAGTAACTATTGCAGTCATAACTCTGGGCTCCCAGTGCTCCCAGTGCTTCCAGTGCTCAGTTCCACCTTTCTCCCCCATTGTATTGGAGGTGTACTTCCTTGAAGAGACCTTTTATATTTCATTATTATTATATTATCTGCAAGTATAGTTTTTTAATACATTTAAGTATACAACAAGGCATATTCAATACAATTATATATAATCAACAGGATACTGAACTTATCAAAAAAAAGAAAAAAAAAAAAAAAATCCAATATTGTGGGCGCAGCTGCCTACATTATTTTATACAAAGTGGACATTCACAAAAACTAGTCAAAACATGGCAGCACTTTTTGATAAAGAATAATAATATATTCCTTCAGATATCTGTAATCATATCAGGTATGAGTAATATATTTTGTCATATTATAAGCACAAATACAAACAAACATACTATTATTGTTGCTGAGTAAATATATCACATTCCTATAAATCATTTTTCATTGAGTGATTGAGCTTCCAGACGTTTAACATCAATACAGACTAAGCGTTTTGCATTTGTATTTGATTGTCATTTTAAATCTGGTTGTAATAATAAAAAAAATGACGGGGTCCTGGTTACTTTGAACAAACTTTTAGTTTCAGCCAACCTCACAGTTTTTATAATTGATAATGTTTTGCTGAACAAGAAAGGATTTCAGACTCCTCTAAACAATCTCCTTGGATCCAATTGGTTGCATTTTGACCTGTTTTGAACCATAAAGAAAGATTAAAATTAAACAATCGGCTTTGTCTCTTTGATCTTTTCCATGAAGATTGGCAATTCAACAGATGTATTGGGTTTGAAGTGGACGTTCACAACCTTTCATTCGTGCTGCATCTTTTCTTCTTTGACACACTGATGTTGTCATGCAATGATGTAGCCTATCAGAAGTAATGGGGTTGAAGGTGATATTTTCAAGATTATCACTGCATGATTTCTGTTGCCCATGTGAATTTGAAAAGGCACATTTTAAAAGTCTGTCTTACCTCCTCCCCCAGCTATGCCTTTTGAAGCTGTAATTACAGCTCTGATTGTCGCTGGAGTCGTAAGTTCAGCTATAGTTTTCAAGACATCTCGTATCTAATTAATCTACGCAGAAGTCACCTCAACCCACAATGTAATGACAGACATCCCGTCTGATGTTTTCACATTAGCTGCATATTGTTTCTTTCTGAAATACTCCCCAAACAGCAATCCCCAGGTTATTTAGCAACCATATAGTAACATTTTCCTTAATAAAAGACTTTTTCCATAAGAAATTGATATGACATTTAGCACTTCATAACAGTCTGAATACATCTGATATTTCAGTTTAAAAAAATTAAATAAAGCATTCAGTGATTTCCTCTGCTAACTAGTTAGAGGTTGTAATGGTTTTAAGAAGTGCGTAATAACTACAGGATTACATGACCTGTCTATAATTGCACCGTAATTACAGACTGTACCACTCTAACAGTTTGGAAAGAGTCTAACATGACAGACCAATTAAGTGACTAACATGAAGAAGATTCTAAATCAATCAGCAGTACAAAGACACCCTTCGTTTATATAAAGGAACATAGTACAAATGTGAAATTTAAACATGAATTGAAGTCAGGCATGTCATACACAAGTTCTTAGGACTTCAAAGTGAAAAAAAAAACTTTTTAGTCAGCTTTTATTTTAATATTAAAACATATTTGATCATGTGACCTGTGACACATCAGACTGATATTCAAGCTCATGCCTCTTCTGAGGGGGCACAGATTTAATTGTTGAAATGGTGATAAATAAGTGTATGGTGTTAAGTTAAACTAATTTTTCTCCTACGGTACAAAGTTAATATACAATATTTTCTTTCTAGACCAGTTTGACAGTAGAATTGATATCTAAATTACAGATTCTTTAAGGAATCTTTTATTGATGTTCAAAAAGTAGACATATTGTCTACCATCGAATATGACTACCGGGATTTGAATCACTCTACACAATGTTTTTAGCACAACCTATATGCTGTCAGTTACCACAAAACGTGCGAAACGTGTTGTGGCATTTGAAAAATGCCATGGCTGGATAATTTTTGCTGTTGGTAACAATATCGTTTTGGTTTAAAATTGGAGGCAAAATGGTGCTTGTTCATGTGAGGTGACAATAACGCAGTTTGAATTATCAAAGATGCGATCTGAGGGAATCGCCGATAAGTCACCGACGCCCGCAAAATATTTGGCATGCTAAATATCTGGAGCTGTAGGCGATTCACAATCACTCTGTGTGCAATTATTTTTGACTGAAAACTACATTGGGGTGGTGATGGCGTGTGGATAAGACGCATGCCATTGGTCGGACAGACCTGGGTTTGAATCCACTGTGAGACACCAATGTGACCCTGAGCAAGACACTTGACCTCTAGTTGCTCCAGAGGCGTGCGACCTCTGACATATATAGCAATTGTAAGTCGCTTTGGATAAAAGCATCAGCTAAATGAATAAATGTAATGTAAATGTACATTGGCGATGGTCTACAGCCAATGGGAGAACAAGATACAGGGCAGAGGGAAGTTCAGGGAGGAGTTATAGACCAGAATATCAGTATTTTAATACATATATATGAACAATTATATCATACCGAAACAAGCACAAACATTTGCTTGACCAGCCACAACATAAGCATAAGAACACCCAATCCCTGTTCCCTGCATCTCTCTCCTGCGTAATCTTTTTTTCTTTTTCTCCTTGCAGCCGGAAATCCGCTCACAGAAAATTTGCGGGCTATATATACTGTATATATTTTGATAATCCAGTCTCGCTCGAGAACTCCGGTCTAACGTACACGGGTTCTGGCGTTATTTCCTTATCACTTCTTGCATGTGTTTTATTGTGAAAGTAGTTTGCAGACCAGACAGAGCTGTCAGCGATTTTTCCTTTTGTGAAGTATGCAATGTGAAACCCCCTGTCTCTGCTCCATCGTGCAACGTGAATGCAGCAGCAACTGAATGCTACCCCAGATAGTCACAAAATGTCAAAACAATGGTGATCCAATGAATTTGAAAATCATGCAGTGTGAACTCAACATTAGGTGCACTCACCAGACATTTAATTTCTGAGTTGCTGCCTTAAGCCAACATGTCAACATAATAAAATGTTGTTACAGTCACAGTTATCTGTTTCTGAGGAAACTGAACTTGTTTTTGTTCTCATTCATTGGACATTTCACATTTAAAGCGCCACAAAATGTGCAGGAAGCAACATAATACCATTTTGCAGAAAGGTCATCATGACATGTTTTTCCAATTAGCCTGGGTCCTTCAGGTTATTTTATGTTTATATATTTATGTTATCATTGCATGCATATCATCATCTTATGTTACCAGATTTATAATATTTACATTAGCGGATTGTTAATAACTTTGCACAAACAAGGTCTGTAAGATTCTATCACACAAACGTCAGATTTTCATTTATTCTGGTCTGAAGACTTGCCAGACCTCCAGCGTAAGACTATTTTTGTAAACGTGTTTTCTATTCTTTCTTTCTTCTTTTTTTTTCTTTCAACCCGAGGAATCCAGTGGAAAGGATTTTCTGTGCAAATCAATACCATGTCACAGATACTGTCCATCAGGGACACTTTCTTACAGGAGGAAAAGAAGACCAGAAGATAAAGTTTCAGAGAGAGACAGCATATCTCTTGCCTCCCTTAAACTCTGTGTTGTGTTTCACTGTGCTCTTAAAGTGTGGGGTGAATGTGAGGAGTGAATGTAATCACGATGACACCTGATGGGTTTAGCAAGGATCTGTTGACTTATAGCCTGAATAAAAGGTAGCCAAACAAAAAATAGTACTAACATGCTATCTGATAGAATGCCAATCCATTATGTACATTTATTTGAAATTGATGGAAATCGAGGAGACTGATCGAGACCTATATGGTCGTATCGGCTGGAGGACTTGTTGGACTGATCACTGTTCATTATTATTATTATCATTATATATATTTTTATATATATATATATTATATTTTAAATTAATTAATTAATTATTATTATTATTTTTTTTTTTTTTACAATAATTGTAAATTAATGGTGACTTGGGTGACTTTTAAAGTCACTTATGTGAATAGGCAGCATATTCTACATATGGCTAGCAGTGGATCTAAAGAGCCTACTGCCCTTAAGCTGCTTAATAATTGGGTATAAGAGGGGGATAAACCAGATCATGCAAAATTTTATTAAAAGACAAGAAAATACATTTAATTAAATGGTCCAAGATCAGCATGTTTTTATTATTTAGATTTAGATTTAATTATTATTATTATTATTATTATTATTATTATTACTATTATTATTATTTATTGTTATTTATAAACAGAGAGAATAACTTATTGGTTTTCATGTAACCAAAAATCTATTAATTGGATTGATGGCTCAATAAGACTGAAATGTCTTAAATACCTCAACCAATCAGATTAAGCTCAATATGAATGAACTTTCAATCAGAGTGGAAGGGTTGCTGTCGACCTTAAATCCACACACACATGCACAGTGCTGTGTTGCATCTTATTTATACTTACAGTAGCTCCGTTATGTCATATTGCGGTGACATTCTCCGGTTCTGCATATAAAGTAATTTGTGAATCAGACTTCAAAGTTTAGGGTTTATATAGACAGATCTTTCAGAATCTGAAATCAAATTTGATTTAAATTAGATTTTTTATTTTCAAGCGTCTCAATCACTGTATTACATCTACACACATTTGTACCTAACAACCGCAAACATTGGACAGGTTATTGTTATACTTACTAAATAAGAGAGGGCCCAAAACAGATCCCTAGGGTGCACCAAGTCTACATGTGTGATTTACATTCTCTAAACTGTCCAGGTATTTTTCTGTAAACTTAATTATCCTGGGAATAATGTTGACAGGTTTACAATAAGGTCCACGGTATCAAAGGCTTTTATTAGGGCTAATAATTATGGCTTCAACAACTCAACCCTTGTCCATTTTAGATTTAACAATCTTCAAAAAGAAAACATTTTCTGCTTCTGTCAAATGGTTGGTTCTAAAGTCAAATTGCTCAGGATGTAATCTTATAGGACTGTTGTTGAGATGAGTGCTAAGGTGTTTTGCCCCATACCACTGACAGGTAGCAAACTAATGGGTTTATAATTACACAGTCCTGAAAGATCATTGGCTTTAAAAGTATATGTTATTGTTGCAGTCTTACATGTCCTTGGGAAGCTCCCCGAATTGACAGACCTATTAATTCCATCTGTAATTGGACCAGACAAACAACCGCTAAATGGTTTTTAGCAACATTGTATCAAGTCAACAAACATCTTTTGGAACAACATATTAAACTTTCATTTGAAAATGTAATTTCTACTTATATAACTACCTATATTGTACCTATATTGTTCATTCATTTCTTTAGCACAACCCGTGCATGCAAAATTCAGAACTTGATGTAAATGCTGTAAATGCTTTAGAATGTTTTTCTTTTTTCCATTAGTACCTGAGACCTACCTTAGGATGTAATGGTTGCGTAATCTCAGTCATGAGTATGTTTTTTTTTTTTTAACATGGCTTTGGCTAAATAATGACTTTATTTTGTCCTCCTTTCTCTGAAGTGGGTTGGAGAAAGGACGAGAAGTAAAGAGATAATTTAAAACTACTTTAATAGAGGCATACCTCCTCCTCTCTCTGTGTCTCTCTCTAACTCATCCCCATGCAGTATTAACCACACTCTTTCTTGCTCTAATCACCTTCTTCATCATAGCTGTGCTTTTGCTGTGGACTCCCCAGTGAGGGGCCGGAACCCAAGCAGGCTCCCTGTGGTCTGCTGGGATAAATTTAGCTCTCAATACATCAACGGCTGTAGCCAGAAGCTGTGACAACTGACCGGACCGCTTTGCCAGAGCAATGTTGGATTGTTTCATCAATTAGCTATTGGCTAGTGCTGTGGTCATTAGAGAAAGTCCATAAAACACAGACACCCACCCCTTAGCTATGCAGATGTAGAGTAAAGTGGGTTGAGGGGGTGGAGAAATTAAACCTCTCAGTGAAAGCAAGTGAATCTGATTTAAGGTCAAGACCATAGGGGCAATATCCACTGGGAGAAATTTTAAGGGTTTGTAATATATTAGAACCACATATCTTGGAATGAATGCACATGGTTCACCAAGATTATGCACTGTTATGATGTATTGAATATATTAAGGAGGGAATTTGCTATGAATTAATTGTGCTCACTTATGGTGATAATTTAGCACACACGCACAAAAAAAAAAAAAAAAAAAAACTGGTGCCCAAAAACACCTTTAACATTTGGACTGAACACAATTTGCATACTGCAGTTCCAATTGCAGATTAAAAAATATATATATAGCTGTGGCGGGTGGCCACATTTTTCTCTTATTGCCACTTGCACTTATTATGGTAGTTCTGAATTGAAATGTCCAATGACTGGTGCTAAAAAAAACCAACCCATTCTCACTCCAAAGGCGTCAAAAACCGAAGCATGGTCAAGCGCCCCTAGCGTCACTTTTATGACGCCAAATGTGCCTCTCGGCGTCGACCATCGAAGCACTACGACCTTCATTGCTTTCAGTGGGAAACTTTTGGCGTCAGAATTCGACACGAGGAAATGAGATGTTTATCGCTATGAAATCACGTTCAAGAAGTCTCATTCAGCACACATCGCGCGATACTTTCTATCAGTCCCACAGTTTGGGTGAGTAGTCGTATATACGCTCTTTTAATGCCTTTTATCAAATGTATTCTGTCTTCTTTATTAATCAGATTAGTGCCATATGTTTAATCGCTGTATTATATCGGTCATCCGCGGCTGTCTTTGAGTTTCATTGCGTTTAAATAAATGAACACAGCTGCTAATTAGTGTGATTAAACTATATCTGTCACGTGACGTGCCATAGACCTTCGATCCGTTTTATATTATTATTAATTTCAGGATCAATGATGTAAGTTGTATTTGTAGTAAAATCATGGTAATCACGACACAATAGTAACAAATGAAATGTGAAGTTAAAACACAGTAAATGGGACATTAGTAACTGTAACTGTAGTTTTACTATGATATATTAATAATCAATACAACAATACAATAATCACCAAACCAGCTATGTTTGTATCACTGTAATGTTAGTGTTTTTATGTGCTTTTATATGACAGATATCACAGTAATCATGTGTTCTGTACCATGCTTTTAATACCTTTTAATGTGAATCCAAAAAAAAAAAAAATCAAATTAAAAATAAATAATAAAACATGTATTTTTCCATCTTGCAGTTCATTCATATCAGTTTATATATATATATATATATATATATATATATATATATATATATATATATATATATATATATATATTTATTGTCATATATATATATATATATATATATTTATTGTCATATATATATATATATATATATATATTTATTGTCATATATATATATATATATATTTATTTTCATATATATATATATATATATATATATATATATATATATATATATATAAATATTTTGCTCACAGATCATTATTAACATTCTGTATATAATTCAATTTTATTTTCTCTCCCCTTTTTTATTATTTATATTTTTAGCTGAAAAGACGTAAAGGCAGTCAGCCCAGTGGTGTTTCTGGAGAGGGATTCCTTCAGAAATGGAGAAGACAGAAAGCTGCGGAGGCAGATATTTGCAGCAGTAAGTCTGTGATAGTTTGTCTCTTTTATCAAAAATTCCTGCTGTTATAATTTGTACAGCATTTGTTGTTTCTTAAACTGTTGCACTGTCTAAATACCCACACTTGCCATCTTTTCACTTGACCACTTGATTACTTATTTGAAGTCTTTCCTGTATTTGGCCTAGTGTTCGAGTGAGCATGATGACCACGAGTGTGTGTTGAACTTTTCATGACCTGATGACTGTGTTTCCCAATCCTGATCCTGGAGAACCCCAGCACTGCACGGTTTTGGCGTCTCTCTTATCTGCCTTGGAGTCTTCACTGATGAGCTGATGAGTTGAATCAGGTGTGTTTGATCAGGGAGACATCTCAAATGTGCAGTGTTGGGCTTCTCCAGGACCAGGATTGGGAGCCACTGCCTTATGGGACACTTATGTGTTTAAAGAGATTTTTAATATCTAATTATCAATATTTCACATACTGTACATTGGACAGCTTTCCATGACCTCTTGTGAGATCTCGGCAAAAAGTCTGACGATTTATTCCAAAACATGATGCATGATGGGATACACTAAGCTTTGTATAGTGCTCCGGAGCAGTATTGGAGAGGTTTAGTGTGTGTTAAGGACGCTGTGCTTTGGCATTATTAAGACCGGGGACAGTCTCGTTCACACACTGTCACATACACACACTCTCAAGTGGCCAAGACTGCAAGTGTGGGTATCTGGACAGGGTCAAAGTCTTAAAAAAGATCCCTAAACACATCACAGTCTTAATAATCCAGTTTAACACTTGTATGATATTGTACAAGCCCCAGGACGGTCTCATCTGACACTATCAAAATAATTCATATGACTATAGCTTGTTATTAATTACTTGCTTTCAATAATGGATTCATTTAACATTTAATTTTACAGCATCTTTACAGAGGTGTAATGTACAAGCTGCACGTTATTAATAATATGTCCTTCCTTCTGTCTTACAGGATTTTTCCAGATAATGCTGTTCTTCTTTTTCAGGTCTAAAATATCGAGCTCAACAGCTATTTTAAGAGCCAACCATCACAAACCTTCCTAAAACCTAAAAGAGCTATTACTGAGTCTCAGCGAATCTTGCCATGATCAGCTCTTCCCAGGTACATTTGTTTACTCCAAAAATGCTCTGGTCTGAATCTTACTTAAATTAACTTAATTATGTTTAATGAGCAATATTAATTGCACAGAGAGTAAGTAGAGATTATCTTGTTTCACAGAAGAGAAGGAAGACCAAGGAAATGATTTGCTCAGGATGAGGAATGAAGACGGCCATCTTGAGCTCAAACAAACAGAAGTCCTCTGGTATGTGTGTGTTGAAGCAATGTTATACAACATTTTATGATGATCTCTCACAGAAATGGAAGCTTTAGCCTAAGTTCTGCCAGGAAGACTCAATCACTTCGTCACTAATTACCTTCATCATTATCCAATCACGTCTTTATACTCCTGTATAAAAGATCGTACTTACACATGTTTGAGTTCGCAGATGCCAACGCGACAACAACCGCAGATTCCGACGCGATTGTACTTGCTCAAGCTGTTGTGTTTATTCATCTACTTGCTGTAATTAAGTTCGTGCCCCGCAAACTATCTAGAGTTCGACGTTCCTCTAAGATGCACACGGGATCGTTGGCTTAGCTCTGTGTCGCGGTGATTATCTGCAGTCGTTTGTGTTGGATGATTTACAAGCTTTTCTCGGCAGAGGATGTGAACATTGGCGGAGTTCCGTGTGCTTCCAGGCCAGGGTTGCCAGGTTCTCAAAACCACCAGTTACTATAAAAAAAAAAAAAAAAAAAAAAAAAAAAAAAAAAGCCCAATAGCGTTCAAAAGGGATTTATCGGTAGAATTCACATTCTAGGGGCTATATATAACACTATTGGGATCACCTCAAACCCAGGACAGAAAAGGCAGCCCACAAAAAAAAAAAAAAAAAAAAAAAAAAAAAAAAAATACGGTCTTGGCAACGCTGGTGCTTTCCGAGATGTCGCGTCAGTGCTGCTTGGGTCTCAACACCTGAAAAGACTTTGGTCTCAATCAACAAATATTCATCTGTACGCTCACGTGAACCTGCAGCAATGAAGTTTCTCCGGACCAGCAGACAGAATTAAGGCTGCCAGTCTCTTCGGCATCTCGCCTCCATCACTTCACAAGTCTACAGCATTATAAGTATCATTTTGTTCTATGCACTTGCGGCGCCTGGGCATTAATTTATTCTCTGCAAGGATTACTTGCACGTTCAAATAAAACACTGGGCGTTTCGTGCTTGTTTATTGACTTGCACAGCATAATTAAGATGTTGATCATAGTGCATGCAATTTTCTGAATAACTTCTTCGTAATGAGGCACTTTAAGGCTCATCATAAACGCTACAATCTTTATTCTGATAAAGATTTTTCGCATTTCTTAAAAAAAAAAAAAAAAAAAAAAAAAAAAAAAGCTCTGTCTAGCACACTTGAGATTCGCTGTTTTAATCCTATGCTTTAATATTTGTTTGTTCAGTCTTTCATTTGCGTTATTCCTGAAAGTTCATACTCTAATGGGATTCTATGGTTGCAGATGCAGGGAACCGCTGCTCCCACCTCATCTTTACATGGCTTACTCTTGGGCTAGTGAATTACGAACACCGGATCTACCAAGCTGATGCGTATATGGACCCTTCTTTTGAGTCGTAGGTAAGATTCGGCTCAATGCTCCGTCAGCAGGCATATATTACTCCACGTGACACGAGTTGCTGCTGACCTTATTTCAGAGTAGTGACATATCTCCAGTTTAAACCGAATATTAATTAGCAGGCATGGTTTGTTTGCACTCCTGGTCTCCGTCTCAAGGTGCGGTCACACTAGACTTTAAACATGCAAAATTATTTCGAACGCCACTGCGAATATGGGCGGGAACAAGATAAAACAGTCTCCCCTCAATTATCACAAGATGGATTATTATGTGCGCTAGCACTGTGTCTTTTGCAACGGCGTCAAAAGCGTTTTATTATATTGTAACGTTACTCTGTATCTCTCTATAAATATATACACCCTAAGGGGAGGAGGGGGAGAAGTAAGAGAGAGAGGGAAAAAAAAAAAAATATATATATATATATAACGTTCATTTCAATGTATCACCTGTTCCCGTCGACACTACAAACCATGCAGCTTTTCTTTTATAAATCTTTTAATGTATTATAAACTAGGACCCTGTGCAACAGCTAAAGTATATAGCGCTTCCTTTTTGAATTTTTGTACAGAGGCCATGCAGCAATGTATCGCTCTTCTACTGGTCCACATCCTCACGTTATGCAAATTCCCTGCTCCGAGTTCACCAAACTTGAACTTTGGAACGCAGCGAAATGCAAAATTTTTCGCATAAGCTTGCGTTTCCGGTCCGACGCATTCGCATGCGTATGAATGGAAGTCAATGGAGAGAAAAGTGCAGTGTGACCGCCCATCACTCATAACTAACTAACGTCTGGAGGGGCGCGTTAAGTAGGTTCTGCTCATGCTGTCAAACTGACCTCATCAGAAAAATTATTCGTTACAGGGTGGAAATATTCAGAATTTGATAAGATTAAGACAAACAACGTTTAATTGTTTACATCAAGATTAGCAATGTGTGCTAGTAAGTCAATTCGACTTATGCGTATTTTAAACTTAACCTCTGATACCTCAACTTAATATTATAAAAAAAAAAAAAAAAAAAAAAAAATTGGGGAGTGACCGTTAAGGGGTTAAGCTAAAATCAAGGCTTGTTTATATTCGCGCATCTACTGGTGTTGGTTCATCACTCTTACTCGGCTGTTGCGCCTTTCACCTTACACTTTTAAACTTTCAGACAGCTGTGCCCTCAGCCAACCCGGATTCTTCAGTCTGCCCTCCGTTAGCAGACATAATACTAAACGAAGTGCTACGTCAGCTGGAAATCACATTTCTAAGGCGTCGCTCCCTCTACAATCAAGCCTACACGTTTGCATGTTCCGCTTCTAATGTTTTTCCTTCCAATTTTGCGTTCCTATTCTAATTTCGACCGTTGCTCCTTTCTTGTCAAAAAAAAAAAAAAAAAAAATCGCAATCTTAATTTCTCTATTCGCAGACTCCTTGCCAGCATCTAATCCACGCTAAATTTTATAATCAAATTTTCAAGCTTTTGGTTATTCAGTTCTATTACTACTTGAGGGGTTAGCTAAATCTTCCAACAAATTAAAGACAAATGTCTGCCTATTACCCTGCCCATATTGCAAATGAATTACTTCCATCTGCTACGGCCTTCCTTCAAAGTACCTCAATATTCTTCTGGAGGCAGTGTTTATCTGCTTTCAACAGGTTATGCTTCCAGGGGAATTCACTTCAAACCAATCAATTTGATCCTGCTCGCGGCATTTCCTTCAGATCTATGATTCGGACCAAAAATTCTTCACACTCTCCCCAAGCACTCAAAAAAAAAAAAAAAAAAAAAAAACGATGTGCAAGGTTCTGGAGTCACCTTAACAATTCTAAAATCAATAATCCTGTCCCTTCTCTGCATGGTGAAATTTCTTTAAAAATCCGACCTAGAATTTCTAAAACGCACCAGCGCTCTTTTTCCTAACGGAGCCCCCTTTCCAAGGCTGTTTAGAACTCACTTAACCACTGTTCTCAAAGCTGCAGTCTATCTACTGGCCATTCATTCAGAATTGGGGCAGCTACTTCAGCAGCTGAATGAGGGATCTCTACATCAGCTGTTAAGATCATGGGCAGATGGTCTTCCTAAGCATTTGAATCATACATCAGACCTGATTCAAAACCATTATTGAAGCTCAGCAAGCTCTCCTGTAACTAATCAGGTAAATTCATGCAATTACTGGTGGTGGTGTTACTATATCCGTATGGTCTTTCAAGGCCTGTCTGTGTCTGCCTATCGTGACTATTTCTGTACGGTCTATCGAGACCTGTCTGTGTCCGGCTATCATGGCTATTTTTCTGTATGGTCTATCAAGGCCTGTCCCATGTCTGCCTATTGTGGCTATCAGTGTCTGGCCTATCGTGGCTATTTCTGTACGGTCTACCGAGACCTGTCCGTGTCTCGGTACAGCTATCATGGCTATTTTTCTGTACGGTCTATCAAGGCCTGTCCCATGTCTGCATATTGTGGCTATCTGTGTCTGGCCTATTGTGGCTATTTCTGTACGGTCTATCGAGACCTGTCCGTGTCCGGCTATCATTGCTATTTCTGTATGGTCTATCAAGGCCTGCCCCATGTCTGCCTATTGTGGCTATCTGTGTCTGGCCTATCGTGGCTATTTCTGTACGGTCTATCGAGACCTGTCCGTGTCCGGCTATCATGGCTATTTTTCTGTATGGTCTATCAAGGCCTGTCCCATGTCTGCCTATTGTGGCTGTCTGTGTCTGCCTATCGTGGCTATTTCTGTACGGTCTATCGAGACCTGTCCGTGTCCGGCTATCATGGCTATTTTCTGTATGGTCTATCAAGGCCTGTCCCATGTCTGCCTATTGTGGCTATCTGTGTCTGGCCTATCCTGGCTATTTCTGTACGGTCTATCGAGGCCTATCTGTGTCTGGCTATAATGGCTATTTCTGTACGGCCTATCGAGGCCTGTCTGTGTCTGCCTATCGTGGCTGTCTGTGTCTGGCCTATCGTGGCTATTTCTGTACGGCCTATCAAGGCCTGTCCGTGTCCGGCCATCATGGCTATTTTTCTGTATGGTCTATTGAGGCCTGTCCTGTGTCTGCCTATTGTGGCTATTTCTGTACGGCCTATTGAGGCCTGTCTGCGTCTGCCATTGTGGCTGTCTGCGTCTGGCCTATCGTGGCTATTTATGTACGGCCTATCGAGGTCTGTCTGCGTCTGCCTATCGTGGCTAATCATGGTCTATCGAGGCCTGTCTTGCGTCTGCCTATCGTGGCTGTCTGCGTCTGGCCTATTGTGGCTATTTATGTACGGTCTATCGAGGCCTGTCTGTGTTGGCTATCATGGCTATTTCTGTACGGTCTATCGAGGCCTGTCCGTGTCCGCCTATCGTGGCTGTCTGCGTCTGGCCTATTGTGGCTATTTCCGTTGGTCTATCGAGGCCTGTCCGTGTCTGGCCATCATGGCTATTTTTCTGTATGGTCTATCAAGGCCTATCTGTGTCTGGCCATCATGGTTATTTCTGTACGGTCTATCAAGGCCTGTCTGCGTCTGCCTACTGTGGCTGTCTGTGTCTGGCCTATCGTGGCTATTTATGTATGGTCTATCGAGGCCTGTCTTTGTCTGGCTATCATGGCTATTTTTCTGTACGGTCTATCGAGGCTGTCTGTGTTCTGCCTATCATGGCTATTCTGTATGGTCTATCGAGGCCTGTCTGCGTCTGCCTATCGTGGCTGTCTGCGTCTGGCCTATCGTGGCTATTTCTGTTGGTCTATTGAGGCCTGTCTGTGTCTGCCTATCGTGGCTGTCTGCGTGAGGCCTATCGTGGCTATTTATGTACGGTCTATTGGGGCCTGTCTGTGTCTGCCTATTGTGGCTGTCTGCGTCTGGCCTATCGGGCTATTTATGTTCGGCCAATTGGGGCCTGTCCGCGTTTGCCTATCGTGGCTGTCTGCGTCTGGCCTATCGTGGCATTTCTGTTGGTCTATCGAGGCCTGTCTGTGTCTGCCTATAATGGCATTTCTGTTGGTCTATCGAGGCCTGTCTGTGTCTGCCTATCGTGGCATTTCTGTTGGTCTATCGAGGCCTGTCTGTGTCTGCCTATCGTGGCATTTCTGTTGGTCTATCGAGGCCTGTCTGTGTCTGCCTATCGTGGCATTTCTGTTGGTCTATCGAGGCCTGTCTGTGTCTGCCTATCGTGGCTATTTCTGTTGGTCTATCGAGGCCTGTCTGTGTCTGCCTATCGTGGCTATTTCTGTTGGTCTATCGAGGCCTGTCTGTGTCTGCCTATCGTGGCTGTTTCTGTTGGTCTATTGAGGCCTGTCTTTGTCTGCCTATCGTGGCTATTTCTGTTGGTCTAACAAGGCCTGTCCGTGCCTGCCTATCGTGGCTGTCTGTGTCCTGCCTATCGTTGCTGTCTGTGTCTGGCCTATTTCTGTAAAACTTAAGAAGTTTAATCTAACGTCATTATACTGGTCATGCTAACTCTCTTTCTATTTCTTCCAGGAACCTTAGGATTCACAACTGGTGGGTATACTTCATCTACTTTATTTTGGGGGGAAGGCTGGCCCCGTCTGGAGGTCTCATAATCCACCTAATTTTGGGGGTCTGCTGCGCCCCTGCCTTCGTCTTCAGGCAGGAAATGCAGATTCGCTACCCTCGGATTACGAACCATGGACGGGGCCTTCCGCCAAAGAAATTTATAATTGTGCTCGCTGAGCTGTCAATAAATGTATGCTTCGTACATTCCTCTATCTCCCGAGTCTTTCTGGTAGAAATGGAAGCTTTAGCCTAAGTTCTGCCAGGAAGACTCAATCACTTCGTCACTAATTACCTTCATCATTATCCAATCACGTCTTTATACTCCTGTATAAAAGATCGTACTTACACATGTTTGAGTTCGCAGATGCCAACGCGACAACAACCTCCACCCTCCCCACCACCACCAGGATGGTCCTGTCCTTACCTTCCAGGGGGGGTCTGCTGCGCCCCTGCCTTCGTCTTCAGGCAGGAAATGCAGATTCGCTACCCTCGGATTACGAACCATGGACGGGGCCTTCCGCCAAAGAAATTTATAATTGTGCTCGCTGAGCTGTCAATAAATGTATGCTTCGTACATTCCTCTATCTCCCGAGTCTTTCTGGTAGAACTGGTCATGTCAGCCTTGATTTCGTTTTATACTATTACAATTACAGCATGTTAGCAAAGTGTGACTGGACATTTTTAATATTATGTTTTTAAAAACACACCACCTGTTTTAAGAGTAGACAAGTATCATGATATTGGTTTAGTTGATATAAACACCAATGTACATTATTTCATTGTTTTCTAAATGTTATGTTATAAATTGTGAATTGATAGTTGATTGGTTTGAAGCCAGGCCTTACACTGCACAGACTAAAACACATTTGTGAGAGAAGTCAGGAACTTTGGAGAAAGATTCTAGAGGAAAAAAACACATTTACTGCAACATTAGATCAGTTCTAGAGTCTCTAAGAACTACACATGCTAATGCAGTCTCATGAGCAAGACCTTTGCCTCTGTAACTTTTTCTTAATTCTTTAATTTTTATTGCAGTATTTTAATTTGTACAGATGATCTTATCAGCCAAATGAGGGGTTTTGACCAAGTGATGCTCTTGAAAGGAGTGAAAGAAGAGGATGTGCTAAATTCTCTTCAGAGAAAAAGCTTCTCAAAAGGTCTCAAAACAGCTTGAAGAATGGTAAGTGTACATTACTACAAGGGTCATAGTTGCTCACACTGCTAAAATCACACAGAACATAAGCTGAGCTCTCTGTCCATTAAACAACTTCATCTGGATTGCTTGTTTCACTTTGACCAGGTCTGGGATCTTAGGACTGAGAGATCCTCTGGCTGAGAGAAGCTACACCACATCAGTGCTGGATATCAACCACAAACTGTTTCCAGACACGAGAGAAGAAGAACACGATGGGGAGATGAAACCAGTTTAGATGTGATGATGGGAATCATTATTTTCTGGAACAGTATCTCATGTCTTATATGTATCACATTATCTGTATCACAGTTGACTGGATGGGACTGTGTGACTTTTAAGGACATTTCATCACTCATGTGTGAACTGATTTATATATGAGGTTAATGTATCTTTGATGATAATTATTTTCATTGAATCTTATTTGTCTTGATGCTACTTTATCAACTTTATAGTCTATGCTTCAATAAAATGAAAATGGTGAATATTGTGTTCTGAAGATTCTTGGTAAATACATAATTTTACTAGGTAGGCTCATATGTGTTTATTTTAGACTTGGAAAAACAACATATTAATTATTGGGATTATTTTTTTATTTAAGACATAAACATTTTTGATCGGATTAATAACATTTGGGACATCAGTACACCAGAAAGTAATTTTTTTATATTTTAGTAACAAATATGCACATTTTTTAGTGAAATAAAGGGAGTTACGAGATTAATTATTCTGCATTACAAGATGGTGCCATGGGCTTTATTGTTACAAACACTTGAGGGATAACTGAGAATGTAGCGGGAATGATCAACGTGGATCTTGTACTGCATTAAAACCAAGAGCAGGCACATTACTGATGTCCAGCACCTGAGGAGCAAGATACTGGGGTGAGGAGGACATTTTTACACTGATTTTTGCTAAATAGTTATATATATATATATATATATATATATATGCATGAATTTGTCCTTGTGTAATAGTGAAGTATCACAATGTGTATACATTGTCCTTGATTACTGCTTTACAGGTGGGGAATAGATAAAGGCAAGTTGTTGCAGGTTCATCCATTATATTTCTTGCCATTTACTTCAAAAATCAAATAAATAATCTATTATTTTCATTATTAAATCATTTCTTTCTAATTTTTCAATGTTTCATCAGATGGCCTCACAATGTCCTGTCAAAAGGTATAATAGTCATGATGAATAGAATAGAAAACAGAGGACTATGAAAACTGTCAGATATAAATGTGACTCAGCTCAGTTTGTTGTCCATGATGAGGAGAATACATATATGTAGGTTTTACTGCCCTTCTACCCCCAGGGGCCCAGTAGCACCCCCCGGAAGAGCCCAAAACTGTACTTTTCAAATGGCTGTAAATCAGAGTCCAATTAACATATCAAAGAGAAAATGGGCAGGATTATTACTTATGCTATGCTGATAAAATAATGTTGAGCTCAGTTTTCAGAAATAAATGGAAAGCTGACATAAAGGCATTTTAAATATTGCTCACTGTAAAATACCACATTTCAGCCTGCCTCTCAAATATATCATAGAGGTTTGCACAATAAACATATTTAGATATCCAGTTTTCCTTAAAATAAATAATTTATTTCGTTTCGTTAATAAAAAGTATTAAACTACATTACCCACAAGCCTCCGTCGTTCTATCTATGCAAAGGCAACACTAGGGGGCTGTTTTTTGTAGTTCATTGAAGTTATGCTTAGGGTTAGGATTAGGATCTCGCTAAAGATGTCATTTTTGTCAAGATAGCAACACTTCATTGTTGACTTAATATATTACTAATGTGATGATAGCAGCAAAACATACTTTTTAACATGATGCGCTGTTTAATATGGGTTAAAAGATAGTCCAACCACAGACTGTCCTGAAAATTCATAGCCAATGACATCAAAGCTGAGCAGTAGCGTCACACTTCCTTATCCATGTATGACCGACGTCTTTCGTTTTTCGGCTGAAGGGATAGATTCGGTTAACAATAGATTAAGCTTGCTACTTATTAGATTCTGTTTTATTAACGTCTTCACCTTCCTCCGTTGTTCAGCTTGACAAACATTGGGCAATATTGATGTGCACATGCCCAGCAGTCGCAGTTGTATCCAACAGACAGATTCCTCTATAATAAATATAAGACACATTTTTAAGATTTGTATTTTTTTTTTTGACCAAAGACAAATATATTTACTAATCAAATGACGTGCTTCTAAAATTTACATTGTATATTACATTGTGTTTTAAAGTTAAAATTGTTCACATTTGTGTTTCTGTGATTTACCATTCTCTACCATTTGAACTCTAGGAATAAAAACTGAAATTATAAATGAATGAATGAATGAATGAACAAATAAATACATAAAGCATAATAAACATGCATAGTTTTGTAAGGATCTTCCATTATTTTTTTATATGTCAAACTCATTTAAAGACAACATGCCCAAATTACTACACTGCATCCTCTGTCACCAAGCTCGTTTTTGCCACCATAAAGAATAAAAAGGCAGTTATGTTGTAAACATTAACTATTTTCAGTATGCAAATGAAAATGCTTTTATTAAAAAACAAAACAGTAAATACAGTATGTCTTTCAGAGAACACTGGAAAAAGTGTTGTGACCAAAATGTTATACAACACAATGTAAATGTTTCAAACTCACAAAAAAACACCATGAAGACATGCATGTCAAGTGTGCAATATATTTTTAATATGGAGCGCTATTTTTAACTATTGTTTTCATCACTGGTTCTGTAATGTATTCATTATGAGCTTATAATTAAAACAAAGTTACATCTTCTGCAAAAATCAAACCACTGCAAAGTCTAATCACTGATCCAGGGACCATTTCTGTGTGTGCGGGGGATAAAGAGTTAACGAGGTGAGTCCTTGTGCATGATGGAGCTACAGCGTTATCCTCAAACAATCCTGTAAGACAGAAAGGAAGGAAATATTAAATTACATTCAACTTATACATTACACTGTGTTTTGTTTAGACCATAAAAGCAGCCTCTGTAAAGATGCTGTATAATTAAATGTTAAATGCATCCATTATTGAAAGCAAGTAATTAATAGCAAGCTATAGTCATATGAATTCTATGATAGTGTCAGATGAGACCGTCCTGGGACTTGTACAATATCATACAAGTGTTAAACTGGATTATTAAGACTGTGATGTGTTTAGGGATCATTTTTAAGACTTTGACCCTGTCCAGATACCCACACTTGCAGTCTTGGCCACTTGAGAGTGTGTGTACATGACAGTGTGTGAACGAGACTGTCCCCGGTCTTAATAATGGCAAAGCACAGCGTCCTTAACACACACTAAACCTCTCCAATACTGCTCCGGAGCACTATACAAAGCTTAGTGTATCCCATCATGCATCATGTTTTGGAATAAATCGTCAGACTTTTTGCCGAGATCTCACAAGAGGTCATGGGAAGCTGTCCAATGTACAGTAACAGTGAAATATTGATAATTAGATATTAAAAATCTCTGTAAACACATAAGTGTCCCATAAGGCAGTGGCTCCCAATCCTGGTCCTGGAGAACCCCAACACTGCACATTTGAGATGTCTCCCTGATCAAACACACCTGATTCAACTCATCAGCTCATCAGTGAAGACTCCAAGGCCAGGCCCGGCGCCACGAGGGGGCAAAAGGGGGCAATGCCCCCTCAGATCTGACGTGTGCCCCCTCTGTTTCATTTTTGTATTCATGGTTAAAAATAAATGGTAAACCTTTTGAGTTAAATAATAATTTAACCTTATCCCCATGGGATTTAGAATGTTCAGTGTTGTGACTCGTGACATTACTGCCAGATTCAAATATCTTTCGCGTTGGTTGGCGCTGAGCCAGATACGGACGAGCTCAACGCTGTCATATATCACAACTATGTAGTGTTTTCAACCTCTTCATGTTTATTTTAGATTTCAGACATTTAAATACACATAAGCACTGGTAAAATAACAGCCTAGATTTGGAGTTTGTAAAATACACACTGATGTCTGTGGAAGCAAGTGCTAGTGTCGCGTTGGTCGGCGCTGAGCAAGAGACGGACGAGCTCAGCGTTGTCATATCACAACTATGCAGTGTTTCCAACCTCATAATGTTTATTTTAGATTTCATACATTTAAATAGGCTACACGTAAGTACTGGTAAAACAATAGGCTACATTTGGAGTCTGTGAAAGCAGCAAAAACAATCTATTCAAATGTAATTTGCCGACGTGTGTTTTTAAAATCAGATAAACACAGTGTAAGTAGGCTATCTATAAAGTTTACTCTATTGTTATAAAGATTTTTAAACGACCAAACACACTCACTTACACATATTTGAGAATCAGCATATAGGATAGGTGATATGGTAAGTAAGTTTGTGAATATTTCGAATAAAAAAGGAAAAACGAAATGAAGGATAGCCTACATCTGTTATACAGTGTTATTATTGTGACTGCGGTGTTTCACGTGACAAATATGACGCGTTGCCATGGAAACATTAAGGGGGAACGTTCTAAAATAACTGTAAAAAATCTTACTCTCGTGAGTCAGTTAGAATATTTTAAACTTTAGTGTGAAAGGGTTAATTATTCATAATAAATGACGCTGGCTTATCTTTTGTAGGCTGTGTGATTTCCTGATGTGGGTATTTTAAATTTTTTTTTTTACATATTTATTAAACCTGTTATTATGTCCTGACAGTAGAATATGAGACAGATAATCTGTGAAAAAAATCAAGCTCATCTGGCTCATCCCATCGCTCCCGGTAAAAAACAACCAATCAGAGCTGCGGTCCGTAACTTTGTTTGTGTTCAAAATGTAGAAAAATGTATATAATAAGCGAGTACACCATGAATCCATTTTCCAAACCGTGTTTTTGGCTTGTCCTGAATCACTAGGGTGCACCTATAATAAGTGTTTATATTCAGACTATTTTAGATTGCTTCGGGGATACCGCGGCGGAGTAACCCAGTACCTTTGTGATTCTTCATAGACATAAACAGAGAGAAGTAGTTCCGGCTACGATGTTCTTCCGCAAGACGCAAGCAGTTCTGTTTATTAACCGCTAGAGCGTCTAAAGTTCCCGACCGCAGCTTTAAGTCACATGGAAAATACAGTTGTTTAAATTTAAAGCAAGGGGCGTGGTTTTATCCAACCCCGCGCCATTCGGTGTCTGTCGAGCAAATATCTGAACGTGTGATATTATCAGCAATTCAGTTTCAGCTAAAATGTGAATTATCATTAATATCATTAAAAATGGACATAAAGTATATGCAGCGTATTTCAGACCACAAAAAGGACACTGAAACTGTGATTGAGAGTACAGCTGATGAACATGACAGCCATCAAAGCATTTTGATGGTGTAATAAAGTTAAGCCCCCTTAACAATTTCACATGCCCCCTCAGTCATTTCATCCTGCAGCCGGGCCTGTCCAAGGCAGATAAGAGAGACGCCAAAACTGTGCAGTGCTGGGGTTCTCCAGGATCAGGATTGGGAAACACAGTCATCAGGTCATGAAAAGTTCGACACACACTTGTGGTCATCATGCTCACTTGAACACTAGGCAAAATACAGGAAAGACGTCAAATAAGTAATCAAGTGGTCAAGTGCAAAGATGGCAAGTGTGGGTATTTGGACAGTGCAACAGTTTAAGAAACAACAAATGCTGTACAAATTATAACAGCAGGAGTGTTTGATAAAAGGGACAAACTATCACAGACTTACTGCTGCATATATCTGCCTCCACAGCTTTCTTCTCCATTTCTGAAGGAATCCCTCTCCAGAAACACCACTGGGCTGACTGCCTTTACGTCTTTTCAGCTAAAAATAAAAATAAAATGGGGAGAGTAAATAAAATTGAATTATATAAAGAATGTTAATAATGATCTGTGAGCAAAATATTTAGATATAATAAATTTATATAAATATATATATAAATATAAACTGATATGAATGAACTGCAAAATGGAAAAATACATGTTTTATTATTTATTTTTAATTTTTTTTTTTTTTTTTTGGGATTTACATTAAAAGGTATTAAAAGCATGCTAGAGAACATATGATTACTGTGATATCTGTCATATAAAAGCACATAAAAACACTAACATTACAGTGATACAAACATAGCTGGTTTGGTGATTATTGTATTGTTGTATTGATTATTAATATACCATAGTAAAACTACAGTTACAGTTACTAATGTCCTGTTTACTGTGTTTTAACTTCACATTTCATTTATTACTATTGTAAGTGTCGTGATTACCATGATTTTACTACAAATACAACTTACATCATTGATCCTGAAATTAATAATAATATAAAACGGATCGAAGGTCTATGGCACGTCAGGTGACAGATAGAGTTTAATCAGACTAATTAGCAGCTGTGTTCATTTATTTAAACGCAATGAAACTCAAAGACAGCCGCGGATGACCGATATAATACAGCGATTAAACATATGGCACTAATTTGATTAATAAATAAGACAGAATACATTTTATAAAAGGCATTAAAAGAGCGTATTTACAACTACTCACCCAAACTGTGGAACAAGTATCGCGATGTGTGCTGAATGAGACTTCTTGCACGTGATTTCATAGCGATAAACATCTCATGTCCTCGTGTCGAATTCTGACGCCAAAAGTTTCCCATTGAAAGCAATGAAGGTCGTAGTGCTTCGATATTCGACGCCGAGAGGCACATTTGGCGTCATAAAAGTGACGCTAGGGGCGCTTGACCATGCTTCGGTTTTTGACGCCTTTGGAGTGAGAATGGGTTGAAAAAACACATAGCACTTGCACATTTCTTAACTTGAACAATAAACACTACACTAAACCTAACTGAGAGTGTGTGCAAAAGCAAGTGTGAGAATCGCAACTGAAATATTACATTTCTGAAGCAAAAATATAATTTTTGAGTTCATCTGTCGAGTCAAGATGTTGTTTGACAGGTACACAAATTCCTAAAACACATGCTTTTTTAAAGATAACATTGCACAACTGTGACAGGCAAATAGCTATGGTGTTAATATTTAAATTGCCATGCTTTTCATCACAAAAACACCCCTCATTAAAGAAATGGTTATTAAATAACTGCAGACTTCAAAGAGCATTTATCCGTTTGTGGGCTTTTACACAAATACCCAATTTAAGTAATTTCACATTCGTAAATAATTTGCAAATAAGTGGCACAAATGAGTGTTTCTGAAATACTTGCTGTGTCGTCTGTCCCTTTGGAAACTTATTTTTACAGCTGGTCTTACCGTGTTTTCCAATCCTTATACAGTATAAATATCAGCTCTTGCTTACTTTGTGACCCAGCCTGTCATTACAGTGCAAGCTCAGAGGAAAACTCCTTTCATGGCGTTGACTTCTCCACCGTGGCTGAGACGAGACTTTGAACATCAGAGCTCACTATCAGGTCATTCTTGTTGCAGTCTGGGGCTTCACGCAGTGGAAATGTACCCGGCAACCAATGGACAGCAGGGAGATGTAGTAAGGGACACAACCACCAGAGGACACTCTTACCACCTGCAAACGTGTCGCCCTAGATGCAATGATTACCTCAATGTTCTGAAGCTAAGGCATGGTACACATATTTCTGGGTTTAGAAACATTTGCCAACTAGTTTAAGTGGCAAGACACAATGGTAAACATGGCTATGTGACATGATTTTTCTGTCATTTATGATTGTTGCTCGTCAGATTGTGTGATATGATGTAGGTGAGATCTTGGGTAAAAGCCCTGACAGACTGTAGGACATCAACTGTCTTTAATGTCAGACTATGCAACATCTTACATTTTTCCAAGCTAAGACTAAGTAATTACTGACAGCATTGACTGGGCAATGTGACAGCCCTATTTTTGACACTTTATACTGAATTGGTACTGCACAAATCCAAGAAAGCTCTTGTGCTGATGGTGGCATTTCTTTCCCTGGAAAATAAATAAGTCAGAGTGTCTGGATTCTATCTTGACTGTTTGAAAAAGGAGCTATTTCTTCTTCGGAGTGAGTATGAGATAAGAATTATATGGGAATGTGAACAAGAAACTAAGTAGGAATATGTTACACAGACACAGATAAGATATTAACATATAATTTCCTTCTTACCTACACACAGACTTACTTCAGTAATTAAACTCACACTGCAACAGTTGGAGTCACACAGTGACTGTGACCTTAATCTGTCTGATACTGTATGAAGTTCATTCAAGGTCAAGATTAATCTCAAAGACAAATAAATAGCTGTCAATGAGTATTTTTGGTAGGGTTCTTTTTCTTGCATACACTGCATAGATCTTTCTAAACCAATTAGTTTTGTCTTGTTTTTCAGTAAAATATCATTTCATTCTGAAATGTAAATAAATTCAGTATTAAAGAAAAATAATGAGGTTTTAAGTCTTGTTTCATAAAATAAAGTGGCTTTATGCTAAACACACACACACACACAAACGCACGCACACATGAATGCACGCACGCACACACACACACACACACACATATATATATATGTATACACACACATTAATTTGATCACTTCCCATTTTAAGATTGTTAAAACAAAAATATATACAAATATATTCATAATTCATACTGTATATATAAAAATATATATAAAAAATTATGAAGGGATAGAAAGAAAGAGTGTTCCTATAGCTCAAGTGGTAGAGCATTGCGTTAGCAAGGACGGGGGTTCGAATCCCAGGGAACACATGATAGGAGAAAGTTGTTAGCCTGAATGCAATGTAAGTCACTTTGGATAAAAGCATCTGCTAAATGCATACATTTATTGATTTAATTTAATTTATAATATAAAATCAACAGTAAATAAATAATACAATTGTTTAAACTGAATAAACTAAAGTAAACTTTTTTTTTTGGCAATTAACTTATTGACTACACACGTATTTATACAATTTATATGTATAATGAAATAGTAAGATTAGCTGCTTAACATTTTGAACCATGATAAGACATAATGTATAATGCACATGTTAGACTGTTTGCAATGCTGAAAGTAAAAAAAATAAATAAAATAAAAAATAAAAAGTATTTCATGACAGAGTGGTGGTAAGTAAAACTGTTGACCTGCTATTTATAAATATTATACCTACAAAGTTAGACATAATATTAATCCAATTACTTACCTTTCCACTCAAAATAATCTATAATTCAGGTTTTAACATGCCCGTAGAAAAACATACACAATAATACACTTTCATTTTACATACATTTTTGATCCCTTATTCCTGTCAAGTTGTGTCGCCTCTCCAGTGCCCCTTCCCTACATCTCCTATCACTTCCCATTTGTGGTCTGTTTGCATGATGTTCAGCAGCTCAACATCACTTTGCTGTTAGCTGACACATGATCTCGAATGGCCTTTATCCCTTTTGTATTCACAGTGCCATGTCATGGAATTATTTATGTGTCCCGTCACCTCTCGTGTGGGTACAGTGCTTCTGAGCTACTGCTTGGACAGGATGGGTTTTTGCATCTGACAGTGAGGGCTATTTGAAGTGGATGATTGATGCCTGCCGGCAGTGGCTGTTTTGTGAGCCAGGCGAGAGAGGGTGATGTTTTCTGAAAGGGCACACACTGCTATGATTTGAATCTCTGGGGTTGTTTCAGAGGCCCACTGCAGTGCAAGAGTGATGATGCGCTGTCATTACGTGCTCATTATCCCTCTTCCCGTGTTGGTTACAACGTGCTCCAGCACTCACGCTCACTCTACTGAACATAAGAGTCTCTGTTTTGCATACTGTGCTTCAATAGAAATGATCAAACTCACTTTGTATTGCAGATACGGATGTCACTTTGTTCTATTAAGTAGTGTGGATTGTGTTACCAGAACAAGATTAGAAGAATGGATGGCACAGGAATTCTGTTTGTGACCTCATGAAGGAGAAGTCAGAGCTCATGAATATTAATTAGACAGTGCTGAAATATTTATCTTGATCTTTTGTTGGTTTGTGATGTGATGAATGTGAAATTCAGTAGCACGTTAACTGCACACACTGTGATTTGACGGAGCTGACCTACTCAAATAAGCTTGGGAATAAATACTTTTCTATAAACTCTGTCATTGATGTTGCCAGGGTTTTGTAGTGTATCAAAAATAACTTGTAGGTCCAAACCTTCCCTGGATGCCAGCCACCAGGCATGCATGGGTTTTGTATATGCCAAGAGACATTCATGACTGTGTATGCAGCAGGAATTGTGTAGCACAAGACAGACGAGTGACATGCTGAGGAGGTGCTGGGCCGTAATAGACGCATGAACAGGAGGAGAGGGATCGTGCATCTGATGATGGCATGGAATGATTCACAGGAGCACAGCTGGTGAAAGAAAGAGAGGGTTTCTGAGAGAAAAGAAGGTGGGAGATGAAGAGATATAAAGCACCAGAGCAGTTATGGAACAAAAACAGTGAATGAGAGAATGAAAGAAGCCAAACAAGAACATTTGGAGAGAAAGATGCTGGACACAGTCAATCATTTGAAGTGTATGAGAGGATAGAGAGAACAAATTGAAAAGAAACACTGATGGGCTCTTTATCAAGACTTGTGAGCTGCCTTGTGGTCTGACACAGACACCTGTCTAAAGCATCTTAACTGAAATGGAATCTCAAAAATAATATATTTGGAAACCTCTACATATAAAGCAATTCTTTGAGTCATACAAATAGTGCTTCTCACAGGAAACACGGCATATAATTGACTTTTATTTTATTTTATCCAAAACCCTTCATTGCCACCCCCCATTAATTTTCTTGACCTCTTCAGTAATTTTAATTTACTGGGTAAGTTTTAAGGAAAGTAATTTTAAATGTTTTACTTAGTTTCTACATTAGCCGGAATATGACAGTGGGATTTTTTTTTTCTTCAAAGCCAAACAAACAGTTGGAATTAAAATATGGCAGCGTTTTAATGGGAGGCTTTGCTGGTCTTGAGAGTGGTTCTTGAATTGTCTGCTATGAAATGTATTGTTGAAGTCTGGTTTGCCTTCTTTGCGAAGGACATGTGCAATGCTTCCTTTTAATATGGCCACAGGAAGGTTTATCAGAAGGCATCATAATTATAGAACAACCTCACGGGTGAAACGGCAACCTAGTAAGCAGTTCTCAAGGTTTTGGAACAGAGCCGTGGAGAGAGATACTAGATGATGAAATGGTAGAAGATAATTTTATTTTCCCCAGAAAATGTAAGATATTTTGTCAAATATAAGCTTTATTTATCTACATTTATTTGTACAACATTTATTTATGTTGCACAATGCTTTATATTCTCAAGACAGACTAGAAAGTCTAGGACTAAACATTAAATTTAGGGAATGGAGGATACATTTAAGCATAGACTGCCAATCAAGGTCAGCTCTTGCCTGCATAATATTCTCATTATTAATTAGGATGCATATTACTAGCATACTGGCTGTTTATTAGTACTTGTTTATAAAGCACATATTGATGCCTTTTTCTTCATGACCTATACCTGAACATTAACAATTAATAAGCAAATTTGGAGATAATTGATGTAACAGTTAATAGTTATTTAATAGTAAGGTTTGGATCTTAAAATAAAGCGTGGCCAGAAACAAATATGTGGTTAATTAATTAATTAATTACTTTTTTTTTTTAAATACTGAAATAAAAAATGTATCTTTAACAAGACATTGTCATATGAACTAGTCAGCAATCACACTGATTTAATTTGAAGTGCCTGAAGTACAAACGTACTGTACACATTAATGATTCTAAAAATAGCACAATTATGTCAGTACTCCTCCCCTCCACAAGCTACACAACAATTCATGTTAAATATAAAGTCATTTGAAGCAAGATTTTGGGCCAGTGTGATTTCAATAACCCAGATTCAAAAGAAAATGGGACAAAATAGATTGGATATCTATATTGAATGACATTATGCATTTGGCAGGTGCTTTTATCTAAGGCAACTTACATTGTGTTGAAGTTATAGAGTTACTAAAGTGTAGAGTAATGGTAAACTGCACTAATTGCCCTACAAATTAATTTTTTTTTTTTTTTAATTTGAAAACAGATCATGTAAAGCACGTCCTTAGAATGTTACCACCTCTTATTTTTCTGCTTTATTTCTGAGAGATTCTCATTAGGTTTTGTTCTGGGTGAATCTGTCTGATTCCAGAGCTGCTGCAATGTGGATGAGATTTTAATGAAGTGTCAGTGTGTGCATGTGTAACATGGAGACATATAATGGTAAATCACAGCTAGATAGACTTCACTCTTAAATAATAGAGTAATGCCACGTCTCTGAGGAACAGACATTGCTCTGATATGGACATGCATTGTGTGTGTGTGTATAGCTGTCTGTGTATGGGGTGAGGGGGTTACAAGAAGTGATAAAAACAGACACTCCTAGTCTAGACTAGACAGTCTACCACTTCCGACAAGGGACGTTTCAGCCTGGCAGTTTTGTAATTGTTGAACTAATGTGTGCCCACACTTTCTCAAATGATTCCACCCGCACTGCAAACTTTTTTTTTTTTTCTGCAGAAGGTGAAATCATTAGAGAAAAACACAGAGAACACTGCCAGATAGAAACATCAGAAAGCTGTGGTCTGCTTTGGTCTCAGCAGCTGGGGTGTATGATTTCCACATGCAGAGATCAAACCGGCTTCCTGATATTCAGCATCCAAAATGAACACAATGCCAAACCTGCCAAAGGTGAGTGAATTGAGAAAATTGATCCACCGTAATATTTCTTATATATTATTATATTGACACCAGTTGAAAGAAGGCAGGCGTCCAAGGATTTCTAGGCTGCGTGGAGCATTCAGAAATGATTTGGGATCAGATTCAGACAGCCTAGGTTAATAAATCAGATCTCCATTTTGTGTGATTAGATCTTGCAAATGTGTATGGGTCTGTCCCCCAGCTCATCAGGTTTGCCCTTAACTTCTTCCAAATCCTACCATGTATTCAGAGCCTCATAACCAACTACTTTCACAACCTCCAAGTCTGCTACACAACCTCAGAATTTATTACTGAGTGGCATTAAGTGGAGATAGGAATAGCCATGGGATGCTCCATCTCTCCCAAATGTAAAAAGCGCTATACAAATAAACTTGAACTGAATTGAACCATCCAGTGAAAAGCCTGGGAAGGCTCTACATTGCTTAACTATCGGGAAAACACATGGTTTCTCTGTAACCACACAACTCACTAGTGGTCTAAAGAAGTTTCAGTTCACCCTATTCCATTGCCTGTTGTGACCTCTGAAGTTAAGTGATATCACGTCATTGACAGTCCTGAAGATGGACACAACAGACAATAATTACATCCAGAAGTGGCTCTGCCTTCCCCGATGGCTGTCCACTTCAGCTCTGTTTGTGAAGAACACCCTGAGGCTTCTGATGAAAATCATCAGTTTGGGCTAAAAACTGGAAAAGGTGAGGCTGCAGCTCAAGCTGAAAGACTCTCCTGACCTAGTGGTACAAACTGCTAATGCCCAAGTTCATACTGGAAGAAAATAGGATGCACCATGAGCAGTTCATCATGCCATAACTCGTTTGTAACACCAAGAGGTAGTGGGATTGATAAAGCATGGCAGGGCAAGCTTTGGATGGACAACATCAACGACAATGTGGTCCAAAGCCACAAAGATAGAGACGAAAAGACTGATTGTTCAGGAGGTCATGAAGGAGGAAAGGGAAAGCTACAGGGTCAAAGCTGTGAGCCAGTCCCAGCAAGGGAGATGGACAACCTGGGAGGCTGTTATCGATAGGTCTATCACATGGGCTGATCTGTTAACCTCAAGCAAGGTTAAGTTTCCTGATCAGGGCTACACATGATACTCTCCCAAGCCCCAATAACCTTCACCACTGGTACGGCATAAAAGAGTTTTTCCAGCTCTGTGGCCAACAGAGTCCCAACCTACAACACATCCTCTCTAGCTGTAAGACTGCTCTGACCCTGTGAGGTCCCTGTTGTCACCAGGAGATGAGTGGGACCTGAGAGCGTATTGTGGTCACCAACTGAAGTTCCCACAGCAGATTTTCATAACATCTCTTCTACCTGACATTGTAATCTGGTCCACTATCACAAAGACTGTCATCATGGCCAAAATAACTTTGCCATGGGAAGATGGGATGGAGGCAGCATTTGAGAGGAAAAAGGAGAAGTAAGCAGATCTTGCATCTGCATGCACGCAAGCTGGGTGGAGAGCATATACCTTTCCAGTGGAGGTTGGTTGCAGAGCATTCACCTGAACCTACATGCAACAATTCCTTAAGACTCTCAGAGTCAGAGGCCCCAAGCTGCAGAAGGCCCTTAAAGACCTGGCAGAGGAAGCAGAGAAGGGGTGCTTTTAGCTGTGGCTACACAGAAAAGACAAGGCTTGGGGGAGAGATGGATCCTAGGGTGGCTGCAGGGGGTGGCAGGGAAACGCCTTGCAGGTAACCTTACCTGTGCTTATACCTTTCCTACCATGATACCGTAATTAACTGCATTATTTTTGGGTTATTAAAAACAAAGAAAAGAAAGAAATAATGCAGATTAATCCATTCCATATTGACCTTTGAACCTGGAACCATTCTAGCCACCATTCGACTGTAAAAAGAAGGAGGGAGACGAGAACGAGATAATTGATTGGCCTGATGAAAGTGTTGATAAAATAAAGTCGTCTGCAATTTGCATATCACCGGAGTTTGTCCACACTGAAGTACCACATCAATGCAAACCATCCAGGAGTTAACATTAATCTGGAGGTCAACCTAGCACGTCCCGTGATACCAACTCTAGCAGTCAACGTCATCTTCAAATCAGACTGGAGCAAACACTGAAATGCAAACTTCTCAAATCTGTATGTGACCGAAATTACCAATTCCAAAATGGATTGCAATGTTCTGCAGACCTGTTTCAGTTATAGAAGACACAGGGTTAGCAGAGGTTTTGCAAATAGCCTCTTCAGACATAACATATAAACCGCCATCGCGAAACACCATTATGTTAAAAATCCAGCAGCTTGGTGTTACAGCTCACATCCTTGACTGTGAGTGGAAACTCCTGTCATTTGCGTTAGCAATGCTAAAAATGGACACCAGGCATTACGCCGATGCCTGCACCCAGCAGTTTTTGTCTGTGGCAGAGTCATGGGGAGTTTTACAAAAGATCACCACAGTTGTCACAGACAGCGCCCAAAACATTATTGCTGTGGTAAGAAAGCTTCCATATGAGCACATGCCGTGTGTTGCTCATATGATGCAGAGAAGCGTCAAAATTTGTCTCGCAGAGAGTGGGTTTTGTGGCACATTGGCAAAGTGTCATAAGATAGTGGGACATTTTAAACATAGCCCTGCCAATACAGAGGAGCTCCACCAGCAGCAAACTCAACTTGGGCAACTGATAGTAAAGTCTGATTCAGGACTTTCTCACAAGATGGAACTCGTCACTTCATGAGTGATCTCTCATCTTCTAAAGAACCATTAGGCTATCAAGGTGACACTGAACAGACAGAATCACAAGCTGACTATGTTAACTACATCTGAGTGGGACAAACTTCAGAGGCTGGAAACCATCCTTGAACCATGCAGGTAAAAGCTCTCTCTCTCTCTCTAACACACAGACACACACACACACACAGACACACGCACACACACACACACACACACACACACACACACACACACACACACACACACACACACACACACACACACACACACACACACTTATACACACACACACACTTTTTTATTATTATCGTTGTGAAGAAATGTACTTTATTTTTCAAATTGATAAAGTAGGCAAGACTACTACTATGATATAATAAATGTTTGTGCATCTATTATTATCCACTGCAGATATGTGACTGAGCTCCTTGGAGGTGAGACTTATGTTTCTTGCTCTGTGGTGTTGCCTGCTCTCTGCCAACTGTACTGCACAATGGAAGTTACAGAGGAGGACCCAGCCTAAAAAAGAAAAGTTAAGACTGCCTTTAAAAAGGACCTTTCTGAACGGCAAGCAAACCTTAACAATGGATGGCTCAACATGGTTTCAGCATGGGACCCACGTTTCAAGCACTTGAAGTTTCTTCAAAGAGGAGAGAGAAAAGAGGTGTGGATCAGCCTTGAGGTACTGCTGCAAAATAAACCCAGTATGGCTACCCCAGAGCCTGCAGAAAACCCACCTAAAGAGAACCCTCCTACTCTTTGGTTCAGACACAGACTCAGATGATGATGACACGGTGGAAACATGCAGGGCTCTGAACCGGTACAAAGCTGAGCCCAGCATCAGCATGGAGGAATGTCCACTGCAGGACACTCATGTAGGAGCCCATCAACAGCTGTCTGTTCTGGATGCCCCTGCCAATTCTGTCCTTTGTAAAAGACATTTTTCACTTGCAGGTAACATAGTCCAACAAAGAGGGCAGTCTTGAGCTCTGAGAATGTAGAGAAGCTACTTTGTCTGAGTGACTGGCTGAAGGAAAAGTAGAAGTGATCTTGTGTCTGAAAATTAGAAATTTTTGCTTTGTTGATTTATTTTATTTTTGTGTGAAATGTGGTAAAAGGGGCTGATTTTTATATTAAGGGTTATGTTCAAATACTCAAAAAAGCCCTGCAATATTGCATTGTTAAACTTTTGGTCTCTGTTGCCTGAGTTAATTAATGGTACATACAAGAGAAATAGTGTTAAAATTGAGGGGAGTGTTCATTTATTTATTGTGTCCCCTATTTATTTCCTTAGCACATTAGGTCATATTGTTGATTGTTATGGCCATTATTTGAATATAATAATAAAAGAGTTTTTGAACATAGATGCCACTAATGCTGATTATTCATTGATTCATTTGAATTAAAGTATTGAATACTTTCACAGCAAACATTATGTATGCAATTAATTTAGATTAATTAATCACAGAGTATGTAACTAATTAGATTAAAAATTTTAATTCATTGACAGCCCTACTTTATAACCTTATGACAATGGGACTTTGAAACTGTACCTGTCTCAAACATGCAACACATTTGTATTTTTGTTGCCAGATGGAGTTCTGGAGAGAAAAATAGAAAGTTAGGTATCCTATAAATATATTAAATTTTCCACGTTATTAAAGGTTATTAGAAAGCCTGTAAATTGCAACTTGTTTTCTTTGGTTACATAATTGCTTACATACACACTTAAGGTGCAGTCACAATTACCTTTGTATGGTAAAAATCCATGGGTGAAATGCAGTCATGTCAATAGGAATCCATGCAATTTCCTTGTGAGGGATGCTGTCATTTTTGCTCAAAAGGTGTGCTTTTATTTGTGTACACTCACAATATCAACCAAATGTTGTGCTTTTGTAATAAATAAAAAAATGGATGCGCTTTCTTCAATCTCTGTGAACTGAAGCATTATAAAAGCCCCTTTTGCACCGGAGGAACCTTTTCATATTTCCTAGAACTATTGGCGGAAGTACCCAGATGCTTGTGCATTCACACTACATGAACTAGGAATGATTTTAGTTTTAGGAACTTATTTTACTGGAACTAAATTAGCTCCTATTTCAGAGTAGGGTCTAAACCAACACTATAGTAATTACCAGTGTACAAGAAACACAGTATATAATGTACATAGAAAACACAGCTCCGATCACAGTCCACAACTCCATCCTTTTGTTGTTTACGTTGTTGAATGCTGCACTTAAATGACGTTGCTGTCTGCCGGCATACGTTACTTCTGAGTTCCTGTTGGCTGTGCGAATGCAACCAGGAAAACGGCCCGGGAGAACCTAATACCACCGGGGAACTGCAAGACTGGCTAGTTCCTATAACTTAGTTTCTAGAACTATGTGGTGTGAAAGTGGATAAAAATGAACCATAATTCAGCATATGGGCTACTTTGCTCACAGACAGACAGTAAATATATCTACAGAATTAAAATGAACCGATTCAAACTGAAAAGAAAAACTGATCATGTAATCCGTATTAAAGGTGCGTTTGAAGGTGAGTCCACTGTATTGCAGAGATGGTGAGCCAGAATCGTCAGTTTCATCTTTGCAGCCAAAACCGAGTCAGAAAACACTTGTTTATTAATAAATAAATGGGTGTCCATCCATCCATCCATCCTCGTGTTAGTATGGGTGAGAGTCCATGGATGAGAGTCCAGTTAGGAGAATGAGAGTACATTGTTATCTGAACCAGGGGCATCATGCATTCATTATTTGTCATGTGACACACATCAGCCACAACAAAACTTAGGTTTTATTTATTTTTTTCCTTTTTGTTCGAAACATTACCAAATGCATTTACTGAATTATCTGGAAATATTTTAATTCTCACCTTTACGGATAATGTTGATCTATAGTGGCCGATCATCAAAGTAACCTAATAATGTAATCTATATGCATAAAAAACCTCTGTTTACTCTGTTTAAAAAATCTGTTTACTTAATTAACAGATAAGTGTGTCATGCCATAACATATTTATAATATGACTGAGTTAATGTTTAATGTGAATTTAATTTAACATTGCAAGAACATTTTCACTAACAGTCACTAACAACTAAAGCTGTTTATACTGTTAAATAAATATCTTACAGATTCGTACACACATTTGCTCTTTGTTGTTTCTGATGAGAGAATTTGCCAGAAAGAAGGTATTCAGACAGCAAATGAAGAAAACACTGGGATTTTAGAGATGACTAATCTGAACACTGATGGGTCATTGCATTCAAGTTCAACAGCACTGTGTGTGTGATTGGTTATAGAGCTTAACACATAGCAGCTGTTGATACGATGCACTGAATGATCTAAACACACTGGTGTGATTGTATTCAAACTCTTTTTAATATAGAAAATATTGATATGCTATTTTTTTTTTTTCGTATTTTGGAAGCTGCGTTTAAAATCCACATGGCTTAAAAATCTGAGGGGGAACTTGCCCGCTCACTTCGAATGGGCATGACGCCTCTGACCTGAAGGTTAACTGCAAATAAGCCTTGTGACAAAACAATTGCACTAATCGATTGGAATAATAATAAAGAGTGACTAGTAAAAGAACAAATGAATGCCAATGCAATAAAAAGTTAAATCACAGACCTTAACCTTTCTGAAACATAATGAACTGAAGTAGTTAGTGCATAAATGAAAACCCTTAAACATCACATGGCTGAGGCAGTTCTGTGAAGGGGATTAAGCTGAAATGTCTTCAAGCCAATGAAGGAGGTTGATAGTTACTGTCTTTCAAGAACTGATTTCTGCTGAATGGATCAACAACTGCTACTGATTTTAGGGCATCATTATTTTCTTCCAAAGCAGATTATAGAATTAGTGTTTGCTGTGGCAAGAATCACTATTATTAATGCTCATACTTATGGTGTTTTCCAAACCATAATCACCCTAAATTCTTGCACTATTTGTGCAACAGATATGAATGCTGTGTCAAATCATGTGACTCATGTGCCCAATCTCACAGCAATTATTACAGATTTTATTAGGTAGCTAATCCATACGTATTCATACGACTTCACTTGTACCAATTTGTAAAAAAAAAAATTTTAAATGAAAGGAACCAGAATTTTGTAGAGACTTTCCGTTTCTTCACATTTTTTTTAAATATCTAGATTAATTGCATTAGATGAATTGTTACATCTGAGTGTCAAAGTCACGGACATTTTGTTTGTGTTTTTCATTCGCCATTTGCTCTTGTGACCTATGCTGCATTCCCGCCATATCGTAAGTACCGTAATTTTGAGATGACAGCACGTAACGTTCTACATGGAGCTGTTCACGTCCTCAGACTCGTAATTATGCTTTTCTATGGCAACACCATCAACGCCTAAACAGAGCCTGCGGTGGTCAGGTGGTACAGCAGTCAACTGGTACAAGCAGTGGCTCTCAGAAAACTCCCAGTTCACAAGTTGTAATTACAAGTTATATGAAAAAGTGAATTCTTTTTCAAGTTGGAATCTCTTAATTAAGGGAATTCCTATATGGCATGAACACATCTCTAGTTTCTGTCTCCAGTTGATTGTGTCATTATGTTCTAATCTTTATCCTCATTTATGTTCCCCATATAAGTTGCATTCTGTTCAGTGTTTGGTTGTTCGGTTTCGTCTATGGATATGTGTGTTTGCTACCCTTATGTGGATTATTAAAGACTTGTTATCTATATTCTTCTTTGTGCGTTCACTCCTCCACCACACCGTGACACAGAGAGCCTGAATGAGAATGAATGTTTTTAAAATAAAGATAACATTTCACAGATGCAAAACTGCTCATAAATACTGCTTCACCAGTCTTACAGAAGCAAAATTCTCCTTGCAAAAAGCAACCGAAACTGAAGTCACACTAAAGTCAGTAAAATTGTCTCAAAGGATTATGATAAATAAAGCTGTCAGTCACTGATAAAAATGACAAAGACATTTTCTGCATTTCATCATGACCTTAATAGCCCTTAATTAAATGCTTATTTGCCCATAGCCAAGACTTAGAAATAACTTTGAAGTGCCCCAATTATGCCATTTTTAAGGTTCCTAATATAGTATTGGGAGTCTCATACAGCAGGTTTAAACGCATGCAAGATCAAAAAACTCTCCAGTTTTCTTATTATATACAATTTATTTCACCTCATTTCTCAGCGATTTGTAACAGATTCGTTTGAAGCAGTTAGGAGAATAAGTCTCTCTAAACCCTCTTTTCTGTGAGCCTACACTGCTCTGATTGGTTAGATGGCCTAGTCTTTTGCGATTGGTCTAGGCTACTGTGTACAGCAGATGCTATAGTGTTGGTGAGCAGGTCTAGGTGTTTGCGGGCAGACAATGTAGAACATAGGCGATAATTATTCTTTTATTTATTTATTTTTGTTTTTTGTGAGAGAGATACTTTATTAACTTTATTTATTGTGCACCGTCAGGTTCACAAATTTGCTGATCTTTTACAGTACATACACAGACAGCTACACTATGTACATGCATAATAGGGTCACTTTAAACAGGTTTCAGAGATAGAAAATGTATTCAGATTTGTATAGCTCAGACCCGCCATTTTCTTTGCAACTAATCTGCTTTTGAGATAGATGCTGTTTGTTTCTCTAAAAAAAAAAAAATCTTAATCTAAGAATCTATTATAACCAATTTAAGTAAACAAATACCAATAATTGTCTTCTATTATGGCCATCAGAACAAATAGAAAGAAATGTCTTTTTTTTTTTTTTTGTAATTGAAACTTCTCCAGAACAATTTGGGAATAGCCGTTTTCTCCAAAATCGTCATCCAAGCTAATCTTAGGCTTATGTAATGTGATTATTGCTTCCACTTTCTACTGATTAAAGCCTGTGATGTGTGAAAAAGCGTGTTGAAGTTGAAGAGAAGCATAAACAGCTGCAGTTTACAGAGCTGTAAAAAAGTGCAACACTTTAAGATAACAAGAGCTCTGTGAACTACTGGCTAGGAGAGGAATTAAGGGCTAATTAACTTATAATGCTGTCGATGTTTTTTTATATTTCTGATGAAATAAATATAAGCACTGACCAAATACTCAGGTTGAAGGCTCTGTTCAAATCCAAATGCTGCCTTGCTTCCCAGTCAGTCAATGACTTAACCAAGAGTGTGGGTTTGATTTGGATTTCTGTCGGTGTGGGGGTGAGGGTTATCACATTGAATAGCTCAGATATTGAATTCGAGTGCTTGAATTCATTTTGTTTATTAATTTCTAGAAACCTTGCACTTGTCCACTTTTAACAGTTTAACAAGTGTTAATCATTACATAATCAACATTACCAGAATTACAATGTGGGTGTTAGACATCATCAAGTAAATGACTGAAATGGTAATTCTGTTGTAGAAATAGAACAGTGAGATTCAAAATTAATTTATACCTTTATTTTGATATAAGTCTATGCTGCCTTCAAAAACTTACCAGATGAAGGCTGATTAATAGATATTAAACTTCTGTTTTTATACACTGCAACTGTCTGGCCAAAAAAGCTCTCACTCATCACCTCGGCCAGCATGGTGGGTAGCAGCAGAGCCTTGTGCGGAAGCATCTCAGACTGTGCCACTAGTTAGAACCAAGAGAAAATTGCTCCGAGTCAAGCAAAAAGAGGTCTGTGCTTAAAAACCTAAAATGTACAAGTACGCAATGCTGGAGTAGCATCCAGACATCTCTGACTGTTCTCAAGTGGTCAACCAAAGCCTGGGTGTGAACTCTAGAAATGTTTGACTTGACCTAATGATTGCAGCTCACACTCACAGAGAAGTCGCTTTCAGTCTGTCAGAGCTTGAGTGAATCTGAAAAGAAGAATGTTAGAAGCTTTCCACTTTCAGGTGGTCAGACAGTTGGCAGTTTGCATTTTTACCTATCATATTTTTTCATCTTTCATTCTAAGAATAGTTCAGTTTATTACAGATTCGCGCATTTTATTTAACGTCTTTTGAACGGTTGACACTTACTTACCAAAGGTTTGGAAGAGCAAGGACAATTTTTAATTATAACTTCGATTGGATTATTCTGTAAGAGGAAAGTCACATGCACCTAGGATCCTTCAAGGGTGAGTAGAAGATGGATGAATCTTCATTCTCGGGTTAAAATAAACCTTTAATTATTGCAGCCTAAAAATCCTTTAATGGATTTAAATTATAGAGATGTGATAGTGTGTTGTGTGTATGACAGGTTAAAGAGATGGGTCTTTAATCTAGATTTAAATTGAAAGAGTGTGTCTGCCTCCCTTACTAGGTAGATTGTTCCAAAGTTGAGGTGCTAAATAGGAAAGGATCTGCCACCCTCAGTTGATTTTGATGTTCCAGGTATTATCAAATGGCCATAGTTTTGAGATTGCATTGGACGTCGTGAAGGACTATAATGCAATATGAGCTTGCTCAAGTACTGAGGAGGATATCTGAAACAAAGGTAACATAGTAGATAAATACCCCTTATACTTTATAAAGTAATATAAAAGCATTTGTCTGTTTGATGTTTTCGCTAAGCAGTCTCTTCCTGTCCATGTTGGTGATTCTTGGACCCAATATACTGCAATACTGCAATTGTCGTGTCCTCACTTAGGCACTTGCAGTCTTGCAGTCTCAGTCATTCTAAACGTATTCATAAATTGGCAGGTTCCCTCCTCACAGGATGTGTTTCTTTGTTGTACACTTGTTTACTATATAAGCGTTTAACCCAATTATTCTACTTTGATATTTTAACTACAGTGCATCCAGGTGACTGTGAATTTGCTGACACACACACAAACAGTGACAGTGGATGTTGATGCTGAGAGCTCATGCTAGCATTAGTGGTAATGAAACTGGCAGAGGGCTTAAACAACAACTATCCTTACTGCAGCTGTGAGGTACTACAGTTGCACAGTAATTAACTTGTGAGGACAGCGGAAATGGAGGGCTTTGAAGCTTCCAACAACACACCTACACACCCAGCCTCACAAACACACATTTTCTTCTGCTTACAGTGTCAAGTGCCAAGCAACCTGCACATCCTTGAAATGTATTTATTTAATTGGTTGTTCTTGTTTATGTGTGCAGCATGTGTGCAAATAAAACTGGTCACACTTAGTAAAATGCATTTCCATAAATACTACTATATTCGATTCAACCAAAAGGGTCTGAATTTCCAAGTCCAATAGGAATTTGATGATGATGATGATGATGATGATGGAGAAGGGCACTTCAAGAAAGAGTTGGTTGATCTCCTTCACTAGTGCCTAGTGCATCTTATCTTCATTGTCTTTGGGCCTTATTTTAATGATCTAAGTGCATGGTGTAAAGCGCACAGTGCAGATGCATTTTACTACAGGTGTAAATGGGTTGTCCCTCTTCTCTTAATGCGTAATGGGTGTTTTTTTTGGTTGGAACGTGCAATAAACCAATCAGAGTCTCATCTCCCATTCCCTTTAAGAACCATCCTATAACGAATTTTCTATTTACACAGCAGAATTTGGTAAGCGCAAAGACACAATGCATCTCTGAGATGAAATGGAGCTGCTCATGCGCAAGAAAATAGGTAGCCTAATTCTGATACATGCGATTTTTATATTTATGTAGCCTGCACAATAATATTATTTTGCATTCTAATCCTTTAATCTTTCATATTTGCCATGTTTGTGTGCTGCTCTGAATCCCTGTGTGTTTAATAAGCAGCATGTATGCGTGTTGTGGACCCGCCTACACTAACATGTTCTTTAAATAACAAAGAAAAAATATTGTGCCAAACTTTAGACAAGGTTTGAGTTGGTCTATAGCGCAGTCTATTTTCAGAAACTCAAAATTGCAATGCACTAGCAATGTGCCTGAACACACCTCGTGTTCATTCCAGCATGCACATGAGCACAAAAAGGGATGCAAATGCATTTGTTATTTAAACAACACGGCACAGAATGGGAAAATGAGAACTGCGTCAGGCTGAAACTAGCAAAAACACTTGCGCCACATTGCACTGGGTGTATGAAAGGGCTCTTCGTCTTCTGCTTCATCATTTTTGTCAGCATTCCTCTGGTTCAGTATTCAACATCTTCAGCTTTCACAAGAAACATTGTTAGTTAAGTGGTGGCTTCTTTCTATTCCTCTGACATACCATTCGTCTGTGTTGGAATTTTTTTGGAACAACAGTTACCATAGTCCTATGTGTCATTTCATGATTGAAATCATTTTGATTTGTGACCGTTTGTGGACTGCAGTCTTTAAGTCATTCCACAGATTTTCTGTGGGGTTTAAGAGTGGGCTCTGAATAGGCCATGCAAGGACATTCACCTTTTTCCTCATTCACCCACTGTGTGGTCAGTTTTTCTGTATGCTTTGGGTCATTGTCATGTTGGAAGGTAAACCTTTTTCCCATTGACAACTTTCTAGCAGAGGGAAGCATATTTTCCTAAAAAATTTGATGGTATTTTGCCCCATCCATTTCTCCTTCTATCATGAGAAGAGCTCCAGTTCCTGCTGCAGAGAAACACCCCATAGCAGAATATTACCACCTTCATGCTTTACTGTAGGAATCCTATTATTTGAGTCCTAAACTGTACTGGATTTCTGCCCAGACATATTGTTTGGTGTTGAGGCCATGAAATACAATTTTAGTATTATCTGACTCAGAATCTTTAGGGTCCGTTTTGGCAAACCTCAGTCATGACAGCATGTGGCCTTTCTTGAGGAGTGTTTTTTTTTCTTGCAACGCTCCCATTCAAGCGACATTTGTGGCGAGTGTGTGATATTGTTGTCACATGCACCACTCTTTGTCATAAATTCATTCAACTGTTTTGCTGTGGGCCTCCTGGTAGCCTCTCTGACCGGTTTCGTCCCGGCTCTTACATTCAGTTGGAGATACGTCCTGACCAGGGAGGTTCTGTGTTGTACCAAATGTCTTCCAATTCTTAACCCCTGTGCGCTCCTCATTTGAGAGTCACACTCATGGTCTTCACAGTCAAAAGTGACCGGACATCTGAAATGATTTTTTTTTTCTTCAGTAAAATCAATCTAATATACAGTATTTTTGTTCAGTAATATTTTTTTCTTTTGTATTTTGAGAGAATTTCATGGTACTTATTAATATTTGGGCAGTAATTTTGATCAGTTTTCCCATTGAAAATAGTTACATTTTTTACAATTATTTTTCAATTAATGCAGTATTTCAGATTAACATAGAGAGTAGGCCTTTAGAATCCAAACTCCTGGTGAGAGCAAAAAAAGAAAAACCTGTAATTTCATGGTGTAACCACTAGATTCCTGTATAGGACTCTATTGAGAGGCTAGTTCCATAGTTGTTTTAATACATAATTGTTTACTTTTATTAGGCTGTGGATTTGATTGTATATTAAGGCATTCTCAAAGACTACTTTTTTTTCTTTATATCTTTCTACGAGCAGTGTTTAACTCCTCTTTCGCGGACGCGATGAGTCAACAAAAGGTAAGAGGCGTATAATGGGTTTATCACAGGGAGGCACTAATGAGAGATTCGTTAGCAGCCTCTCTACATGTTCTCTCTGTGATAGCCTACGGCTATGGTAAAAAAAATAAATAAATAAAAAACGTATCCGCGCTCTGGAGTCTATTTCTTAAGTCGCCTCGCGTCTAACCCCCACCGTTCGCTTCTGCGGTCGCCGAGGCTCCGCACGAGGTATTGGTTAGGGGCGATATGTGCGGCTTGACTATGAATACAGTGATGCACTGGAGTTTTTCCGCTTGCTCGCTCTTCCCCACTCGAGCACGTTAATCAGAGCAGTTTTGCTTTTCTACTATGTTTGTCTAACCGCGGCTTCGAACTCAGAGTAGGCTCTGGCCGGCATACGCGGTTCTCTCCCTCCGAGCGGACAGGAGAAACGCGCCTCCCCTTCCTCAGTGTGCTATTTATGTGGCTATCCATGCGGTGGATAAACTACCCTTCTCAAGGACCTCCTCCAAGAGTTTTCGAGGTCCTGGAAGCAGCCTTAATCAGCGCATATCACGAACGGGCGCGGGTTTCGCCATGTTTAAGTGACATGGCGGACTGCTATTATACAGCGATGCCGTTTGACTACCTCTCTAGCCGAACGGATCGCGCCGAACTCTGCCGCGGCCTAAGTCACGTTGAAGACGTATCGAGTCTTGTCTATTTCGGCAAAATTTATTCTCTTTATGGCGGTTCTTAAAGAGAAGCCTCTCGTTCTTAACCCCCACGCTCTAACATTGACTGTCTCGCAGCATAGGCACTTCGAGCGCAGTGTTAATTTTGACACGAAATTTTAATTTAGTTTTAGTCTTAGTCTTTTGACTATAATTCTTTTTAGTTTTAGTCAAGTTTTAGTCATCTGATTTGTTTTAATTTTAGTCTTATTTTAGTCGACTAAAATTGCTTGGTATTTTAGTCGACTAAAATTGCTTGGTATTTTAGTCGACTAAAATAAGACTAAAATCAATAACAGATTTACTAGACAATTTTTTACAACTGGTATAGGAAACAAACTTAACCAAAATATATAAAACACAAATTCAACTTTATTTCAACACAACTGTGTCTTTATTTCGATTCAAAAGCTTTTATGCAGCAACAAACACTGTCATGATAATGTAAACAATAACTAGCTGCCAATTGACCATCAATAAAAGAAAAATAAAGTTAGGTCCAGGACCTTAAAGTTTACAGCTGAGCTGAACAATAAGTGCATACATTTAAAGTAAATATTTAATAAGTTGGCAGCTAGGTGGATAAAAAAAGTAACAAGATTTTATAAGGTATTCATTTGTCTAGCAATATTGTATGTTTTAAATACTACAATATTGCTAGATTTGTATGTATAATGATAGGATGTGAACATTCATGTTTCACATGACTAATATAGAAATATTTGTGATATTGTCAACAAGTAGAACATTATAAAATATACTAAACATTAGTATTAATCAAATGTATTTATCATGATATTACGTATTAGTATTGTGCTCGCATCTAATTTGAAGAAGGGGCTATTTTACAGTACTTTTCAGTTCGTAATATTTAATGCTACAACATCTACGCACTGCACTATTCCAATTTTGCTTAGCTCAATAAACAAAAGAACATCGTTGTAAAATTACATTTGAGAAAATGTCCGGGTGGCTCGTCTGTAAATGTCTTTTCAAATTGGTTGTGTTCTTGCCACGAATGAGCGCTCTGCGTGCTTTACACTTTGTTTTGTTTTGTTCGTCGTCAAACGTGAAGTGAGCTGTGGACATTTTGTCGCTCTTTTAGACAGTAGGGACTTTAAGCAACAGCTGCGAATGGAACGGCTACAGCGACCGGAAGTTTGCCGTCACACCGCTGTAGCCAAGAACGTAAAAGTCACTAAGCAAAGGTAAAACAGAACAGCGCAACGCAGCATTAATTCATTTATTGAGATCCAAAAAAATATATTATTTAAAAAAGCAAGAGAAGGATTGCTTTTGGCGTTAAATGACAATCTTTTGTCAGAAGAGGAGTTTTTAATATTGTATGATGTAAATAAGTCTAAAAACATAACATTTATTTACCCAACCTCTCACGTTGTAGCGACTCTGTCAAATCAGCTGTTCTCCCGTAGTAGACCGTTAAATTAGAACGTCACAAAGTAGCAGTTAAATTCGCGCAGGCGCAATACAACGCCAGAATGGCGTTGCCGTTCCACCAGAGGCTGTTGCTTAAAGTCCCTATCACCTCTTCGAATGCCGACTTCCCGGGAGCTCATAAAAACTGAAAACCTTCGCTTCACGTCTCAATAAGTCAGGCTCTGATTGGTTCTCTTCTCTCATGCAGTCTGTTCTGTTTTGCCGGTTCTTTTGCTCATTCCTCGCATCTCTCCCGTCTGCTGATTTGATTTTCGTCTCGTCCTTTATTCGTTGACGATAATGTCAATCAATTTAGTCATAGTTTTAGTCTCCATCAGTGCCTTCTATTTTAGTTTTCGTTTCGTTTTCGTCAGCAAAAATATATTCGTGACGAAAATAATGACGAAAATATTTAGTCAACGAAATTAACACTGTTCGAGCGTCACTGAACTGAGCTGTTAATTGAGCGCCCCCTCAGACACTGCACAATTAAATCTTCAGAGTTTGAGGAACGGCATAAGAGACTGGCGAATATGGCCAGTTTATGACGGCTCACACAGCTGCCGTGTTCTCGCTAGCGGCGTGGCCCTATGTTTATCTTGTTGGATTAAATCCTGCCGTGGACATGCTTCAGGATTATACACAACGAAACGCAGCGAGTTTGACGCATGCGCTTTCCTTCAATGTTTACCAGGGACTGTGCCCTCCACTATAGAGTGCTGTTGGACCGCTAATGCACATCCAACACACTCACTGCCGTCCCTACGTTCTAACATTGACTGTCTCGCAGCAAACAGCGCTTCGAGCAGCATTGGATCGGGCTGTAATGCCAAACGTAAAAAAAAAAAAAAAAAACCCTCAGACACTCTGCGCAAACCAGCTTTCAGAATTCGAGGGGCAATTCAAGGTTCCTACACAGACGACCCGTTTATGACGGCTCGCACAGCCGCCGCTTTTCGTTAGTGGCAGAGCCCGATGTTCAATTCGTTGGCCTAATTCCTGCCGTGGACATGTTTCAGGATTATACACAATGGGACGCAATGCATACACTTCCCTGTGCACGAATGCTGCAGGTTTTTCCATACACAGACATTTAATGTGTATGACAGCGTTGCAGAAAGCGGACATTTTGAGACCGCTAGTATTGCTTCGGGCTGTGTGGAATGCTTGCCCAGCATTTCTCAATGGGTGCTACGCACAATTTGTCACGGATACACCATTCAGTTTTTAAGAGGCCCGCCTCTTTTCCGCTGAATTATTTCCACGGTGGTAAACCGATGGAAATAGCGGTGTTGCAACAGTAGATGTCAACTCTGCTGAGCAAAGGGGCTATAGAAGACGTACACCCCTCTCAGATGGAGGCAGGGTTTTACAGCCGTTATTTTGTAAAAAAAAAAAAAGGCCGGCGGATTGTGACCCTGTACTTCTCAAAATGCATGGATGCGGCTCTGGCTCCGTTGCGGCTCCAGGGCGTCCGTGTTTGAACCACTTAGACGATTGGCAGGATCAAGCACAATCGCAGACTCAAGCACACTCTCATCGGGTTCTTGTGCTGAATCACTTAAAGAGCCTGGGCTTACACACAAATTTTCAGAGAAGTGTTTTAATCTCCTCTCAATGGATAACCTTTCTTGGAATAGAATTGGACTCTCGCGCGATGACAGCAAGCTTTCTCTCCCGCGCGCTCAGTCGATTGCGTCATGCGTGCGGCGCTTCAAAGCGGGTTTTAGACTTTTAGGTCTAATGGCAGCGGCATTCCCCATAATTTGTCTGGGGTTACTTCACATGCGCCCTTTTCAGTGGAATAATGGGCGAAAAGACGAAATATTTCACCCCGCTGTCTTCCGCATCGGGCGATTTCGGTGACACGAAGCGTGTGATGTCGTTAAAACTATGGATGCCAACCGAATTTCTCCTACCGGGGTTCGGCTGGGGATTTGTGCTTTCCCAGAGACCGTCACAACGGATGCGTCTTTGACCGGTTGGGGAGCTGTTTGTCAAGGGTGTCCAGCCCACGGAGTGTGGACAGCGGCACAACGCAGTTGGCATATAAACAGGTTGGAATTACTGGCAGTTTTTCTGGCTCTCCAGTATTTCGCGAATCTGCTGATCGGCTGTCATGTGCTGCTCAGATCAGACAACACAGCGGTTGTGTCATACCTGAATCATCAAGAAGGATTACGCTCTCGCCCCCTGTGCAGGCTGGCGAGACATATTCTTCTTTGGTCTCAGAACAAATTTCTGTCGATCCGAGCTGTGCACACGCAGACGTGGTTTGCGGACCTGTTCAGTCTGTTAGTGGGCTCTCCATGGAGTTTCCCCTCAGACAGGATTTATTATCACAAGCACAGGGACTGATTTTGGTAGTGGAAACTGTGGGCATGGCCTCTGAGCGGAGTGAGTTAGTATGTCCCGGTCTTTCTGTTGAAACTACCAAAACTATACTGAATTCTATAGCAGCTTCTACGAGACGCTTATATGCTTTCAAGTGAAGACTTGTTTATGACCTGGTGTGAAAATCGTAATGTGAATCCAGTTTACTGCCCAGTGGCTTCAGTGCTGGAGTTCCTTCAGGATCGTTTTTCGAATGGAGTGATGGCAGTCACTCTAAGGTTTACGTGGCAGCTATTCAGCTTACCACAAATATATAGACTGTACCTCAGTGGGCCGTTATCCACTGGTTTCTCGTTTCATACAGGGTGCGTGACGGCTGAGGGCTTTCCGCCCCGTGCGAGTCCTTCATGGGATTTATCCATTGTGTTGTAGGGTTATCAGGGCATCTGTTGAGCCCTTGGAAACTGTACCGGATAAAATCCTGACTCTGAAGACACTTCTTCTTATGGCTTTATCCTCCCTCAAGAGAGTTGGGGATTTACAGGCTCTCTCTGTCTCACCCTTGTGCATGGAATTTGCACCGGGATCTGTGTAGGTGTTGTTGTGACCGAGGCCTAATTATGTTCCTAGGTCGCATCTAATCCTTTTCGCTTTAAGCAAATGGTCCTGGAGGCTTTATCCCCTGTTGAGGCGGGGTCAGAAGATCTAAGTCTTGCCCCTTAGGGCTTTAAAGACTTATGTGTATCGTACAGCGCCATGGCGTGAGTCTGACCAGCTGTTTGTCTGTTTGGACATAAGAGTAAGGCCATGCAGTTACAAAACAGCGCATGTCCCATTTGCTGGTGGAGGCAATATCTTTAGCCTATGAGGTGCGCAGACTTGCTTCGCCCTTAGGAGTTAAAGTTCATTCCACTAGAGCTGTGGCTTCTTCTCAAGCTTTTCTCAGTGGATCTTTTATGGATGATATCTGTGCTGCGGCAGGATGGTCCTCACCGAGCACTTTTATCAAGTCCTACAGTCTGAATGTGAGGATGGCTCCTGGCTCCCGGGTTCTCTCCACTTGAGCAGATGCTTCCTCGGATCCCAGCTATCAGGTACGTCAGGCGTTTTGGTATAGCGTTCCCATAGCAGGTGACGTCACCGCAGCATCGAAGTGACCTATGAAAAGGAACATCTCGGTTACGTATGTAACCATGGTTCCCTGAATAGGGAACGAGATGCTGCGGTCCTGGCTGTGCCATACCTTGATAGCATTCTTCTTCTTCAGTCATGAAATCTGAGCGAAATGGCGTGCGGCACCCAGGTATACGATGCGTACGCATGCGTAGGGCACTGACAAACGCTATTTGGCCAATATGATTGGTGGGATGGTATAGGGCTTCAGACATTCGTCATACCAAAGGTGTTCCCATAGAAGGTGACGTCACCGCAGCATCTCGTTCCCTATTCAGGGAACCATGGTTACATACGTAACCGAGATGTTCCTTCTCAGATGCAGCACTGGCACACGACACTTGACAGGGCGTCGCCTTCCACGTAAGTAATACAATCCAAACGAGACACCTGTCAGTCTTTCAAGCACGGTCTTAAAAGGGCAACAGTCTCCTCCTATTTTTGTAACCAACCTATGACACTAGAGCTCCTTTCACAATGCACGTCAGACCCACAATATTCCCATAACATTGCCTGGTCGACTTCTGTGTGAAAGCAACCACGTCCCGGAATTGATTACCGAATTGAACCCGGGTCGGGGACCTAGTAACATTGCGGTAATCGATCTGGAACGAGCGCTGTGTGAACAAAAGGCAGATCTAATTCCGTATCGAAGTGATGACGCGCGTTATCGCGCGACTCTTTTACCGGCTGTTTTGAAGGAAGATCAACATTCGCGACGAAAACATATGCGCAAACTGTAATGAAGCAGAGATCAGTTAGTTCCTCACTTTCCGCGCTGACGCCGAGATCGTTTGCTTGCTTTAGTTAAAGTATAATGTGTCAAGCGTTGTCGACTCGTACATTACACGTCACACGCTGATGTCACGTGTGGTTATGGGATCTTCTAGGGTTGTGTGTGAAAGCACGCACATATACAGGGTCATCACTGGCAGTGTGAAAGTGCCAAATCTAGCGACCAGGGAACAATTACAGGAACACTTTACCCCTGTATTTGCCGGAATGGCAGTGTGAAAGGGGTTTGTGTCACTGATTAGTCTATCAACAGACGTGTTAAAAGAACAAGTATAGGTTTCACATTTATTCTTATTGCTGCAAATCCAAAAATGAAACAACCAAAAAACATGCCATGACAGATTTTTGACTGTACTTGACTCTTTTCAGTTTTTGAAATTGTAGATTTGTGGCAAATTACATAGAAATAAGACCCCAACACCAAATTTGTACAGCTTATCCAAAATACATCTGTGTTAAAACTTTAAATCATGACCCTACACAAAGAATGCAAAATTTCAAGAAATCAACAGTTGATCCAGGTTTTCAAGCAGTTTGAAAATCAAATGTGGGTCTATTTGACTCCAAAACAACAGGAAAGTTACTGCCTCAGTGACGAGCTGTTGTAGTCCCACTGTTTAGTGTTCCATGGAAAAATAAATAATAAAGATTTGAGAAAATAGTTGAAGAATTGAAAACAACAAAATCATATAGAACAATGAATTCATATAGGCAATGACTAAATATGCATTTATGGGAGATTTAAGGGGTAATAATGACCTAGCAGATTATGCAGGCTGAGATTTGCTTGCTTGGCAGCCTGCAGACAATCTTTCTATTTAGTAACCACCCTCTTGAAAAGGTCATTCACGAATATGAGACATTATTGTGTCACTCCACACCTGTGACCAACATCTTCTGTGTGAAAGAGCACAACAACATATTTCTCCAAGACAAGCAGTGGCATTAATGCATTTAATCTCTGCTCGTGTATCTTCCCTGCTTATGTCAATTATGTAGATGTAGCATTCTCATGCACAATCCCTCCCTGTGTTGCTGTTTCTGTCTCCTTCATTGATGTTGTTTCTCCTGCCTGGATGGTTAACAGAACTCTCAGCGGTCTAGTCTGAATTTATTGTGATGGTCAAAGAAGAAACAAGCTTTGCTCAAAGAGCTTTGCTTTGTTAGTGCCTCCGTTGCAGCATGCTGGCCCATTGGGGTACAAAATTTCAAACGTCTCTGAAAGTGTTTATTTTTTTTGAATGTAGCACAAAGCAACTCCCAGTGCTGAGGAACTGACATTTTTATGTAATCCAGATAGGATTAGGATGTATGTTCTGGCTGCCCATAATTAATCACACAGCGTAGATTCTGAAGTAAACATCCTTGGCAGCTGAATTCAAGAGCTTAATAGATATAGGCAGCCCAGAGCATCTAATGGTTGTGTGAAGTGTTTGAGAAAAAATAGCTTTGAAGAGATTGGTGAATTCGAATATGTGGATCAGGCCTGGAAAGTTGGTGAATCAATTAATTGCAGGACGACTTAAGACAGGGCTTAAAGTTATCTGGCACCATGCTGGATCATCGTTTGGCTGCGGTGGAAAATAAAGATAGTTGTCCTACATTTAAAAACAGTTGCTGATATCACGTTCAAGTTCATGAGTTCACCTAGCAATGTCTGAGAGGAACACAGCTTTTACTTTCAACCAAACTAACATTACTAGCCAATCAGAAGTTTAAGCTCTTATAAACATGAGACACACATAAAAGTATCCAATTGCCGATTTGCAACTGATTAATGGAACAGAAGCCTGGGTCTCAAGCTTGACACAATGGTCAAAGATTTCCATCTAGCATCCTGTTTACATAGAAAAGTTATTAAAAAAGCAGTGGAGCTTTCTAAACAGCTTAGAGAAAATCACATCATCTCCATTAAAGCGATATGACTGCCAGAACGAATTTACCTGTATTTTTGAAAAGGTCCTGTTCACACATGATCTCTTAACGGTAATTTACCAGTAAAGACTGTATGTGTGAAACTCCGCATACGGGGTAAGTTTGGGTTGCTTAACGTTCATCTGGGAAAACTCAATTGATTTGTAACATAAATAATTTAAACTTATGCCAGCATAGGAGAATACAACATATTTCTAAATATGTGATTTATTGTACATCACAATTTCAAAAAAAGTTTCTGATTTTGCATTTGGCCAAATATTAAAATTAAATGGATTTAAACATCGTTGAATCACATGAAGCATCACCAGGCCATTGGCACCCTCTGCAGGTGTTTGTTGTAATATAGGCATACTGTATTATATAATGTATTTAACAGTGTTGTTCAATAAAACCATGCACTTGGTTTTGATACTTTATTTGAGGACAATTATTATTACATCATCGTTACTATGTAAATATAGTCCTAATATAGCCTGTTTTTTGTTTTACTAAAAATATCAGATTACTCACTTGCCAAAATAATCAGTAGATTACTTGATTAGCAAAATAATAATTAGTTAAGCACTAGTTAAGTTAGAACATTTAAAATACAGCTGCATTGTTTTACCTTTTGTTATTAAAAGACAAATATTTTGTAATTTGAAAACTTCTTAAAGTATTAAAACGTCTCGTTCTAGTGAACATGTATCTGCATTTGTCTCAGCTTGTGAGTTAAGTGTGTTGTCAAACACTTAGTGTCTATGAGTGTGATAAAGCTCATCATTTTAGCTTTCAATCTTCAGGTCAATCATATGTTCATTAAAATAATAATAATAATAATAATAATAATAATAATAATAATAATAATAATAATAATAAGGAAAGTGATAAATTTGCCATATTGTCTTTTCACATTCTAAAGTTGCTAAAGTCATTGTATTATTTGCATGTACTGCACTTTATTTGTACCATTTTGTTTTATTAGTTTATTTATTAGAATTTGAAAGATAAAAATATTGATTGATAAGTGAGATCTGATTTTAGTCCTTGAAAACCAATAAAGTAGTCCATGAAAGTCCTGAAATTTTATTTTGCAGTATCTGTACGAACCCTGTTTAAGTTACCAGTTCTTGGACCATTTTAATGTTTTTGTTGTTGTTAATTGAACTGAACTGTAGTTTTCAAGGACAAAGCTAAATTTCAAAGTCAAAGTCACCTTTATTTATATAGCGCTTTAAACAAAATACATTGCGTCAAAGCAACTGAACAACATTCATTAGGAAAACAGTGTATCAATAATGCAAAATGATAGTTAAAGGCAGTTCATCATTGAATTCAATGATGTCTTCTCTGTTCATTTTAAATATTGTCTGTGCATTTATTTGCAATCAAGTCAACGATATCGCTGTAGATGAAGTGACCCAAACTAAGCAAGCCAGAGGAGACAGCGGCAAGGATCCGAAACTCCATCGGTGACAGAATGGAGGAAAAAACCTCGGGAGAAACCAGGCTCAGTTGGGGGGCCAGTTCTCATCTGACCAGACGAAACCAGTAGTTCAATTCCAGGCTGCAGCAAAGTCAGATTGTGTAGAAGAATCATCTGTTTCCTGTGGTCTTGTCCTGGTGCTCCTCTGAGACAAGGTCTTTACAGGGGATCTGTATCTGGGGCTCTAGTTGTCCTGGTCTCCGCTGTCTTTCAGGGATGTAGAGGTCCTTTCTAGGTGCTGATCCACCATCTGGTCTGGATGTGTACTGGATCCGGGTGACTGCAGTAGTCCTCTGATCTGGACACAGACTGGATCTGGTGGCTACGGTGACCTCGGAATAAGAGAGAAACAGACAAATATTAGCGTAGATGCCATTCTTCTAATGATGTAGAAGGTACATGTTATGTGAAGTGTTTCCGGTTCCGGTTTACCTAATTAATGCAGCCTAAAAATCTAATTTAACAGATTTGGATATTAAAAGCATATTAGTATGTTATGTGTAAGGCAGGTTAAAGAGATGGGTCTTTAATCTAGATTTAAACTGCAAGAGTGTGTCTGCCTCCCGAACAATGTTAGGTAGGTTATTCCAGAGTTTAGGCGCCAAATAGGAAAAGGATCTGCCGGATCTGCTTCATAATCTGTAGTCTGAGCCTGTGGGGTTAATGATAATGGAAGATACGTTACTAGTCATTTTCAAGGAAAAAAACTTTCTTTCATGTTTGCTAAATGACCCTGTGTATGTGCATGTCCCTGCAAAATCCTGGAAAAAAAAGTTCAGGCTTAATTTTTTTTTTTGGCCTTAAACCGTGTCAATATTATGATTAATATTCAGTTCAGCACAGAATCAGTTCAGAATCAATCATCAAAAGAATCAGTTCGGTTCAGACGCTCTGTGTGTCGCTCTGCTTCACGCTGAATCATACATGCACAGTATCATCAGCTCCTCTGTTCTCGAATCGGAAGCGTCTGCCAGAACTGGTTCTTGACTCGAGAACGGGTCAATCTTTTGTTCGTTATCTGGCTCGGCTCGGTGTTCATCTTTAGTTCTCTCTTCACAGCAGTTCAGTAAGTCTACTGATTGAGTACATGAATTACTCCGGGATATTGGTTTGTTTGAACTCAGAGGGAGTGTCAGCCACATTAAAAAGTCATTTGTGGATTAATGTGTATTGGAGACGCAAACTGTTTTAAACGATTCAGTTCGATTTGGTGAACTAGTTCAAAAAGATCCGTTTACATCGAATGATTCGTTCGCAAACTGGATATCACAACATTGAGTGTTGAACTCTCTCACAACAGACACGGAAGAGAAGACAAAGCTAAATAAAGTTGTAGTTTTTTCTATTTTTGGACCTGTCACATGAACTGTCACATGGACTACTTTGATTACGTTTTTCTTACCTTTTTGGACATGGACAGTATACCATACACACAGTTTCAATGTAGGGACTGAGAGCTCTAGGACTAAATCTAAACTATCTTAAACTGTGTTTCGAAGAGAAAAGGCGGTCTTACGGGTTTGGAACAACATGAGAGTGAGTTTTTAATTACATAATGTTGATTATTGGGTGAACTAACCCTTTAATATACTGATTTACATAGTTTATTGATTATAGTTGATGCCATCTTTTCACAGAATCACTTATGAATACAGTATTGTGAGAGATTTGTGAACTCAATTAATTTCAGATACCACTGCTGGTCAAGCTCCAGAAAGGATAAACATGTTCAAGTAGTCCATATGTGTCTCTAAAGGCCTGAAATAGCTTTTTTGTGAGGACTGGGATCCAAATGTAAGTAATTTTGTACAAAAAATGTTCCCTTTGTTCCTCATGAAGAAAGGAAAAAGGAGGAGAAACTGTGCCTTCATTGGCCTTTGAGTCTTCATGTCAAATTTGAATATCCAGAGAGTAAAAATGAATGGTTCTATGTGCCACTGTGGATGTGATATACAGTATCAGGTGAGACGTAGTGAAATTGTGGTGGCAGCTGTGGTGGCAGCTGAAGTGCATATCCATTGCTGCTCTGAGATGGATTGCTCAGTACAGATAACAACAAAAATTGAATTCCACTTTTTCGAAAGTTTTTAAAACAAATCTCAAGGTGGGCTGCAAGGAAACTCACCGATATATGTGTCTCATTCTTGAAGTACAAAACCCATCATTCGCAAACATTCTACAAAAAACTCCTACATCACACACACACACACACACACACACACACACACTAACAATTAATTGATAATTTGGCCGAATGCACTTATTGTGTGCAAACATTTTTTAACATTGCTTCTAAATTTAGTTATTATGAGCACCATATTCTTCTACTATATGAATAATTAAAACTTATCAAATGTAATACAAAAAAAACAAACAAGCAATAAATAAATAAATACAAACTATTCGTACAGTATACAGTAATTTTAAATCAACAAAAATGTACCCCTATTTATTTATATTTTATTTTATTTTTATTTTTTCAAAATGAACCTATACATATAATTCACTGGGGTTTCCAGCTGTAATGAACGCTAGTGTCAAAGATGTGCTTAATATATACCATTTGACCTAACAACAGCTCTGCCACAAAAGGATACATCAGGTTTGAGAAACAAGAAGAAACAGCTACAAATAATAAAGAGACCTACAACCATTCCTGCCCTCACTAACCCAGACCTTGAAAGTCCCACATGCATTAATATATGAAGATCAAGGGCTGGATTGGACAGCCATCAGAGAGAACCCTGTTAATGAGAGGAATATCTTCATCAGATACAATGGACTTCCATAGTAGTAATCTAGTATTCAATTCTGATCATTACCTTATATAGCCAAGTGGAAAAATTAACAAAATTTAACGCTAAGCATAAACTGGCAGTGGGTCATTAAGAAATGTGGTTGCAACATTTGCTTTGTGGTGTTCCCAATTGTCACACATGTGTGTGGATTTCAGTGTGAGGAGAGCAACAAATGCCAACTGTGCTAGTATTCTGAATTTGAATACATTTGTGAGTGAATCCATAAAATGTGTATTAAGTGTAGCATGTTAATAAAAAATGTATCGATGGTCGTATTTAAGGATGTTTATTAATTGCATGTGTGAGGTGGATTAGTTTTGATCACGTTTTGGACATGTGCAAGGGCTGTGTATGTAAAATTAATGTAAATTAAATGTAATTTTCTTCAGTTAAAGCCCGGTGTATTTCCCAGTTTAAAGTGAATCTGGTTATATTGGAATATGCATGTTAAAAACAGTTATGAGTGCTCCTAAAACATGTCTTACCTTGATAAAATTATTAGAATGCATTAAAAGATTGTTTTACTTTTGTACTCAACATATATTTTCATCAGAACTGTGGAGTCGAGTAGTGGGCTAATGTAGCCTCTACTGTTTTAATTTTATTTGAATATTAGCTTCTACCGCTTTTAACTGTATTTTATTTTACTACATTTAATTGCATTCTGGTGCAAATCAGACAGACTGAATTCTCCTTTATCAGAACTCGGAACTTTTGAAGGTTGTGGATATTCCTGGACTGAATTCCTCAGATTTTAAAATCAGTGTTTAATCTCGTTTTTTGTCAAATAAGCACAACAGAGACATACGGTTTCCATTATTTTATAATTCATTTATATTTCCATCAGTGAAACCTTTCTGAGCGACAGCCATCGAAATAAAGCTCCTAAAGTTATTTTTTCTTTTATTATATTATTTTTTGTATCCTGTGCTGCTTCCTTACAACCCATAGGCCGACACTTACTTTGTCCGACTTCTTACTTCATCCAAACTTAAACCAAGACAACTTGAACTGGTGTTAGACTCGCTCTACCTCTCAAATCAACTCATTTTCACAGCTCCACAACGTAACAGAATCCTGTCCGCATAGCAAACACATTGCCTGCAGCAAATCTTGCCAAGCATCTGATTAATTTAGTCTTCAGTATTCTCAGTAGAGTTAAAGCACAGAAAAGTGAGTATTTTAAAGACTTTTCATGCAGCATGAATACATGAGTTTAATCTGGATGATTGACATGGGAGAAGCAACATGAATACAGAAACCAGAAAGAAACATTCAAAAGTTGTGTTTAAAAGTATCAGAATACTTTCTACAAGGATTTGACTTGAAATTATTACTTTAAACAAATAATTTTTTTCAGAATTTCAACTTCTCCTAACCTTAAACAAGCATTAGAGATAAAGAGCTAAATTGATAATAATATCAACAAGAGACTTTTGGAGGTTGCAGAACACCCAGCCACCAAATGTGATCGATCAGTGAGGCATGACAGAAAACTGGAACAAAAATAAGAGCTTACAACCCAGTCAAAAACACAGGGAAAGTCATGCACCTGCATATAACACCCACCTGAAAATATAGTTGAGCAAATGTAAGATGCATCTTCAACAACTTTGTCATCTGCATTCAGACAAATATAGGCAAGTTATTGAAAAACAGGCAAGAGTTTATACAGTATACTTAACTGCAGACAAAGTGGATTAGATGTAATATTCTCTGATAAACAATAGCTTTATGTAAAAAAGCAAAAGTCATGATAAACTTTTTATGATTTAAATATCAATTATGTAGGGTCTATATTTTTATTGATTTTATGGCCTGTTCACCTCAAGAACAATAACAACCAACCAAAACTTGCTTTTAGGTTTCTCTCTGTTGCATAAGGAGGTGTTGTTTGGTTTCAATTACATGAACAAACAAAAATAAATTTCTCCTTCGCAAATTTCACATTGATTGTAGCAAATTCAGTCATCGAAAGCCTCTTTTTATTGTCTTTGAAAAAGATATTGAGCAATAGATCCAAAGAACTCCAAAGCTCTGAAGACAGTAAAACTGTGCTGCCTTTTTATGTTGTGCAGTATATTTGGTTGAGATTCAATATTTTATTTTTTATATAATTCACTTATTAATACATTTCATAATTGGGTTTTCCATTAATAGTAATATGAACAACATTAAATATGTAAATGTTACTTTTTTATTTATATATTTTTGTGATACTTTTTTTGGGTGCCTGCACGACTACTACTACTACTACTACTAATTGTAAAAATAATAATAATAATAAAAAAAAAAAATCTGCCAAAAATGACCATATACATATAGTTCACTTATTGTTTCCAGCTGAAATGAACACTGGTGGCAGAAAACCAACAAAAACCTCTTACTTTTAGCATAGTGCACGAGGCAACACAATAACATTTTGCAGAAATGTAAAAAAGGCAGGATTTAGCCAATGATCTTGGCTGTACTAACACATGGATGTTCTGTTAAACCCTTCCTGCACAGAAGAAAGTAAATGATGATAAAAATATTATTTTTTTTGGAGAAACTGTATATTTTAGTTAATAATCAACTGTCTTAGCTAAAGACAGTCACAATGGAATTGTAGACTTGCTCAGAGATGCTTTTATTTAAATAGAAATGCAAATCCAAATGAATGAATGCGTAAAAAAAAAAAAAAAAAAAAAATACAACACACACACACACACACACCCACACACACACACACACACAAAAACATGCTGGCCTTGTTGTGCTAGAGCAAACAAAGATCGGTCTATACAGAAGGCTGGTGGATCCAGAGGTGTGAGGTCAGGCTGTCATTGTCATGGTGTTGGCTGGGCTGTGTTGCACCCTCCCTGGACATCAAGGACAGTGTTTGCATGCACAGTGGAGAACAGTCTCACGTAAGAAAGTCATGCTGCTGCATTTATGGCGCAATTAGCTTCAGATACACCTTGGGGCATGCTGAAAGCAGTACTCTGTAGCCACGGGACACTTGCAGAATCGTTTCGGTTGTAAATCTAGATCTGGGATGGTGATAGAAGGGCTGAGCCAAAAATTATGCAACGGGAGCAAGATCTTCGTTCACACTGTATTACAAAGTAGATATACTGAACAGCTATTTTTCTTAAAACTGGCATGTGTGTAATTGATACATTACATGATCATGAGTATTTTTTATTGAATATTTTAGATGAAAATGTAAAATTCAATGTATATAAAAATGTTTGTATATATTTAGGTTGACTCAGTAATATTAAATTATAATTTTGACTTGTGTAAAACCAGTTCATTTAGATATTACCATTTTTAGTTAACTTTTTTCCTGTGTCCATGCACATTTTATTAAAATACTAAAGGGAATTGTTAAATGCAAGGTTCAAAATGATGTCTCATGTTTAAAAGAACTGTGAAAAACATTGTTCTACAGTAGCTCCAGAAGTATGCAAGTTTATTTGCCTGATTTATATATTATAATACTCTAAGGCTTTTTTCACACTTCACACTTCATTCTGGGTTTGAATGCTTGTTCCAAAAGTTCAATTCCATCATCTTCCCACAAGTTTTATTGTATGGTCCTGATATTTTTTCTGATATTCTTTCACTACTTAACATAGACTTGGTTCTTAAAGCCCAAGAGACCATAGTAGTTCCCATTTATGTATTTATGATTCAGACAGATGCACATACACTGAGCCCCCTATGAAACCACAGTGCATCATTTTGCACTGACTCAGAATGCTACACAGTAGTTTACCCAAGTGTGGAGAACATTTGGTAGAGGGCCTTAGAGACTTTGGGTACTTTTTTACACCAGAGCTTTTGATGCTGACCTAAGTAAATTGCCTGTCTAGAGCAATTCACATTCTTTGCATCACTTGTAATGCACCCACATCAGACTCAAGTTCCGTTCTGTGGGTGTAAAGATGTAGTGGTAAATCTAAAGGGACAAATACTTTAATAACTCCGTGGGTTGTACCTAGCAGTGGTAAATAATGACTGCAAGTACTCACAGTGCAAGTACTCACAGAGGTACTCATTTTGATGACACAAACACACCATGGTTCAGGCCCAAACACACTATATAAAAATAAACTGATATGGAGAAGAGATCTCCTTGTTCATTAACGGCCCACTTCCTCCCTCTCCTCTCCCCCGCCTGCCTCTGACTCTACACTCTTCTCCCCCAAAAGTAAGAATATCCATATGCCACATGTTGTGATCATTTCAAATTGTTTTTATCCACTTCATGTTTGGTATCATTTTAAAGGTCTTTGTGCAATTAGTAAATTGGTTTTAATTTCACAGTAGTCACTTATATTATGAGAAATATAGAAAACTTTTGTAGAATTGTGTTCTGCTGAGGAGGGTGTGTGTTTCCCTTTAGGGGTCTTTGGGAATGTTTATCTATTTCCAGCCATGTGCAACCCTGGAGCATGAGAACTAAAAAACCAAAAGGTCTTTGTTTTTACAACTGATTTGTTTTTAAATTATTATGTTTTACTTATTCTGATCTCTTTTGAAATCATTTTTCAAGTAGATTATTGTGTAGAGGTATTTCCGCAAATCTGCGTTAAGAACAGTTCATACGGAAGCACTGATGGATGAACCATGTGGAACATCATTAGGGATCTTCTGATTTCTGACTGTCACTGGCTTAACACGGTGTAGCTCTCGTGGTTATAGGGAGAAATACATTTTTTTGTTACGAACACATGGGGTGCAGCTCACTTAAAAGTATTATAACGAGTCTGCATTCTCTGAGAAAGTTCAGACCTGACGAGTTTGTGTCTGTGGGTTCACTATCGGCCGAGCGCAATTCTTGTGTAATACCTGGTCCCTAATGAACAAACAGTTAAACATATGAGATTTTCAGAATACTAAAATATCTAAATGGATAAACAATCAATTATCTGTGACCAGTTTTTAATTAGAAACATTGACTAAATGTAATGATCATTTGAAATTGGAGTCAAATTGAACACGGAGATACACTAAAATTGTAACTAAATCCTGATAAATTCAGAAGCTTACTTAAAAGACCAAATATGCATTAAACCTTCGACCAGGCTGCTAGATTCCAGTTTTTGGGCTGTTGGGTGGATTCTTACAGTGGTGTGTTTCTGTAATCATAACTTGAGATTTGAAAGTCCCTGTGTGGATGGAATTACATTCTAAAAATGTGTGTTGTTTAATAATGACACATTTTATAAAATATTACCCATTTACTGGTCTTTGAAAGTAAGTCAATAAATATGCAACATGATTTATAATTACTCACTCATGGCTTCAAACCTGCCTTTTTCAGACATGTTTTGACTCTCAAGGTCTTTGGTGCATCTTTATTTTTTGTGAGTGAATTAAGTGTATAATTACCAGTCTGAAGAAATAACTTGACTGACCAGCTGAGGGCAAGGTCAAAGTTAACTTCACCCTTAAACAACAAATGGATTTACCGCTTGCATTATGTATTCTGCATGTATGATTTAATATCTTCAGCAGATGCAGTTGCAGGCTGATTGGACTGCGCACATAAAACTGCTAGAATATCTGCCAGTCATATCTAATTCATCTCTGGACTGAAACATAGAGCAAAAATAGATCCCTTCAAAGCCTTCATGTCTGGCCACCTTGTGAATACATAAAAAGAACAAAAAAATCAATCACATTATTTATTAATATATTCATTTCACCCTTTCAAAGTGCCAGGCTCATATAAAGGCACACTTACACAGTTTCTATTCTGGCATCAGATCTATGTTTAAATCTTTATTTACTTATTTATTTTGGACTCCTCAAAGACTTTAAGCTTTATATAACCATGCAATCTTTTATTTATTTTTTTTTTTACACTTTCAAGTCTGTAAGAGTGAAAAAAATTAGCCTGAAAGATATTCTGTCTTCAGAACACCGATTTTGAGTGTGTTGAGGGGTTCTTGATCCCCGAGTAGTGCAGTTTCCTATAATACTTATTGAGGGCGTCTGTTTCCCAAGGGTTGTACTGGAACAACATGCATAGCCCTTAAGAAAAAAATGTGTCTGACATTGTAATTTGTTTTTCCAATCTAGCTGAAATTCTTTCCATATGTAAACTTACTATGTCAATGTATGCCAGAAGTTTGAATGTCTTACGGTATTCAATTCAGAGCTCACTCCAAGGTCTCAGATTTACAGAAGTACACTCTGGCTTTGAGACATGTTAAACAAATGTTAAGGTAAATACTGCTTGGACACACAATAGTTTCTTATCGTACATCTTTGCTTTGCCTATACTTTCCAGCAACATAAAATTGAAGTCTCATATAGTATATATGTGTATAGCATCTTCTTAATCTTAGAAATTTATGAGAAAACCAATCCCACTCTATGGCTTTTTCCTCACAAAAAACACGAACCCAAACAAACTACAGAAGACATAAAAAAGCCTAGGTCCTAAATCATGAGGCGCTACAACCCCGCAGGCAACTGATCCACTGCAGTTTGTGAAAAACAACACAAAGCTTATTCTGATGCTGCAGTCAGCCGTTTTAGGTCTTAATCTGATCGTGGCTGTTCTGCATCAAGTCACATCAAGTGCTTGGCTATTGATCCATTCATACAAACCTACAGCGCTCATAACTCATAATTGCCTAGCTGCTCTAAAGAGGGTTTTAATCACTCATTCCACAGCTCACGTCTGTTTACACATCAATAATTACTGGCAGTTGTTTGTTTGTGCAGCCTTTACACCACAGCTCACCACACATAACACACACCACACATTATTTGCTTTATTCACACACTATTTTCCTGTTTAACACTGTAAAGATGCTTTGACACAACCTGGATATACTGTACAGTGCTATATACATAAAGGTGACTTGACTTGACATACATGACAGATGTTTAAGTACATTCTTATGTAGATACATATGTAAAATACATATCAGATATAGTGATACAAAATGTGAATCAGACTGTCAATGTTAACATCAGGCTATTCAAACCACAAACTTTCGTGATGTTAACTGGATATATATGAGGTGTACAATATGTGTCCATTATGAATCATCAATTTGGATAAACCCATTTGCCAAATGCAGAAATGTGGAAATGTATTTAACAAATCAAGAGTTCAACCTTTAGCAAACAATGATTAGAAGTCTTTCATAAACACCAGTATAGGAGTATGACAAGAATAAATAAGAATCTGCCTTATAACTGCTGTGTTATGCAGGATACAGCCTGGTCATTGTGAGTAATTACCACAGTATAGTATGTGCAGAAAACTTGGAAACAAATAGGCCTTTTGTTGAATTTTGTTTGTAGTCCATATATTTAGAATGGATTTGACATCTTCCAAATATACTGAAAGCCAAATCCCATTTTCATTTGGCAGAAGTACAAAAGAGTGCACTGAACTGTACATGCTTTGCCTTTTTTTATTATTATTGTGGTTATTCTCTTAAAATAAATCCCTAAAAAAACCTCATAAAATGCCCCCAAGGCCCTCCATAAGCAAATTTTTCTATGGCTGAAACATTTTGATTTCAGAAAAGCATAAAAGTCATTCAAAACAGCTTTTGCCATTGTAGTAAATTCCCATTCATAGCAACCATTTGAGAGTGGAGTAACATATCTAAAATCTCAGGGAAGAATGGGGCTTCTCTTTTGATTCTGCATAGCACCATTTGACAAAGGTGCTGAATTGGTGCTATATAGCACTTAAAGTGGCTCCTCTATGTTTCAAGCCAATGAACCACTTTTAGTGCTATTTAGCACCATTTTTGTTTAGTGTGTAGGCACACTGGAAAAATGTCCCTACCTGCAAAACACTAACACAATATTCACTGCAGTTTTCCAGCTGAAATGAACACTACTAACTGTAAAACACCAACAACTTTAATACCTTTTCACACAAATTATAATTACAGGGGGATATTTTTGATTAATAAAGACTTGTTTTTCCATGGTTCTTTGCACAATACAATGTTATGACCTCAGAACACTTTTGCCAATGTAAACAAATGCATTTTGATGTTTTAAACTTGCTCAGTAGCTCACCTAATACAATGTGACACTTGTGATATGATAAAAGACAGATGCAACCATGTCATATTTATTTTTCTTTTCTTTTCTTCTAGTTTTTTTTCCATAACAATTGTTTGTTTTGATGTACAAATAGTTTGTTTTTGTGTGAAAACATTGAAACCCATTGTTAACGGTATCAGTTAGGTTTAGGATAGGGTTTAATGTAGGTGATTCCATTATTTTCAAATGCAACAGAGCATTAACCTTTTAGTGCCTCTCATTGGACGTTTAATTTCTGAACTGATGCAATACGTACAACAACCAATGTAATAAAACGTTCCCAACATTCAAGTTCAATGGTTTCATAGAAAACTGAACATGGTTTTATTGCCACTCACTGGACATTTCTCTCAAAGTGCAGTGAAAGTGCAAGAAGAAATAATTTTGCAGAAATGTCACAACAGACACTTTTTTCACTATGGGCCTGGGTTACTAAATCAAGTCAAATTTGGATGACTATAAGACTTTCAGTTGAAGTCTTTTAACTCTAAGACAAATTTAGTGTACACTTAATCCTCTACAAAAAGCCTTTTATTCCCCATGTTTTTTTTTTTATGTCTTAAGGGAAAAAACTAATGACTCATGTAGCTTTACGACAGTTTTTTTTTTTTTTTTTTTGCCTAATAAACTCTTTAGAATGAAAATATCCCTCTTCATGGATTATCAGGTAGCAATTTAAATTACTTTGTTCTTGTATAATTGATCTAAAATAAAGAAGAATACAATGTGTAATACGTAATTGAACAAATCTTTAATTAGCTTCCTGAGGTTTTTGTTGTGGCCGCTGTCTGTGTTTCATTCACTAACCCAGAGGACTTTGAAGGCCAGGCCTTTCTTAGCAGGAGAATGAATATAAATGTACTTAGTATTCTCACATCAAGCTTTTTTTTTATTGATGAATGCAGTGGGCTCTCTTTTTTTCTCTTTTGTCTGTGGTCAGGAACATCAGATGAATACTGAGCATAAATGGCTTTGTATGCTCTTAAAAAAGAATACAACCTGCAATAAAATAGTCAGCAGCAGCAAACCTTGGGAGCTTACCGGGCTTTAACATGTGATTTCAATAATCCAAGATCATGATTAGGGATGAGTTCTGTTCATCAAAGTTGTAAATCAAAATGTATTTTTTGTTATCTGCTTACAACGCTGAGTAAATGTGCACTGCAGATAATCATTATCCATTACTTTGACGCACTGATTTGATGCACTGTTGTAGTGCTGTGTTGCGGTTTTTGACAAAGACAACAGACGCGGTCTAATGAAATATACCATAAATTCTTCTGCTGTACTACATTTTGAATCTGTCATATCTATCCTCACATTCACACACACATTTGATCATCCCCCCCACCACACACACACATTTAATCCCTACTAGAGTCCTTTACTCTTGGGAATGCTTCTGAAGTAGGGGAACAATAGAGCACCAGTTTATTTTTAGCCATCAAATTGATGGGAAGCATTCAGAACTACCAATGAATACTGTTGCAGTTCTATAAATTATGGAAAATTTCAGTTTTCATCCTCTGATATATTTTGTTTTTCCATTTTTGCAGGTATGTAGGATTGGATCTTAATCCGATATCACTGGAGGACAAATTGGGATGCGAGGTGTCAATGAAATCCAGCTAAACATTATCCAGATATTATCCGTATACAAATGCATAATACTAGGAATAAAGGGGGCTTTTCACATTCAACTTTTTTTATTGTGTTTGCTCTTGCCTTGATGTGAAAGGAGGTAAATCCTGGTTGTCTTCCTATGTAAATTGTAGGGTAAAGAGAAAAGGTTGGATCGGCACAGGATGCATGTAGTGTGATAAATTTACATAGAACAGTTTCAGAACCACAGACTGCAAGGCCATTACAGCATATAGATTACATCTAATCAACCCAAAATGACAAAGCTGCCACCATAGAGACTGAAAATTACTTATTACCATCGCACTCAGAAAAGAAACGATTGGATTACTGAATGCAAGGCCTGGTGAAATACAACAACACGTTACTATGTATGAGGACCAAGTCAATACCAGCGGCTTGTGTATAACTCAAAATGTCAGATGCACCGATGAACAAACAAAAAGTAATTTTAGTTTAATACACAGCCCAAAGTACAGAAAGTTTGCAACAGCCCTGCAGTAATTTTATTTTAATACACAGCCCAAAGTACAAAAAGTTTGCAACAACCCTACTCTCTTGTTATGCCTGAAGCTTTTTCAAATGCAGTTTGTATGTATTTTATTATAATTATGGTTTGTAATTACAAATTAGCTTACATTTATGTGTGTATTGAGATATTTCACCTCAAACTAGGCTACTGACAATCTAAAACAACAACAACAACAACAACAAAAACAAAAAACATAATGCTAGAATCAACTTCATTTTCTTAATGCAAAAACATGCACAATAGAATTTCAGTAACATTAACTAATGATACCTTATTGTTAATTGTTACCAAAATAGTTCAAACACACAGCTTTTCCCTTCACAAGACATTCAATTATTGACTCTTGAATGATTACTTATGGATTATTGAGATGCTTTTAACAGCTGTTTGGAGTCTCATTCTGACAGCACCCATTCACTGCAGAGAATTAATTGGTTTAGCAAATTATGTAATGCTTAATTTCTCCTAATCTGTTCCGATGTAATAACAAAATCATCAATATCTTGGAGAGTGAGTAAATATTCAGCAAATTTTCAAATTGGGGGAACAAGGCCATTCCTTTAAAAACCTTCTTTTGATTGGTGAAATAGGATTCAGACATTTCTTGACAGGTTTCACCATTTTAGTTCAGCAGCAGTAACTATGGAATAAAATGTGAGCAAGTCTTTCTGAAAGCTTGATAAAAACTGTACTATTGTATTATTATGCAAATCCGATCATTTTATGCAAACCCTTCAAATCGAGATGTTATGCACTGAAGCTTATTAAATATTTAAGTATGCAAATTTAAAAAAATAATAATTCCCCCTGCTATTAGAAACCTACTTAGAGAAATAAAGTATAGCATTGCTGTAGTGTTTATCCCCCCTATGGTTTGTGCCATTGAATCAGCTCAAGATTATGTTGAATTTTTTTTTTTTTTAAAAGGCTGATGGGAAAAGCTATGACAGCTATAATGCCCAACAGTTGGTCTTCTAAATGATGAGATTTAATTAAATTGACACATAACCTCTAGCTAATGTCAATCACAGAATCCAGTCACTGACACATTATCTGCATCAGAGCTCGGCGTGTACATTGCTCATACTGTGCTAATAGGTTATTTTCTTAGAGTGCTGATTAACGCGTGGAATTTTTGCACAATATTGCATCTTCTAATTGAGGGACAATGACCATGCATAATGTATTCCTGATGATATCTCTACAAGCTAGATTCAAATTCTTGATTTTGACATGCCAACTCCAATAGATCACAACTGAAGATTTTATGCTGTTAGCAGAGATATGAGCAATGCTTATTAAGTTTCCATTGAGTGATGCACTAATAATGGCCAGCTGCATGTGGAATATCAACTATAGAATAATCTTACACAAAACAGAGTGATTTCAGAGACGAGGGGCACAGTGTGTAACAGACAAATTCAAATTACTTAAAATGCTTTTTTTAATGTATAGGTTGATTTATATGAGGTATGGATATCATAAGGATGAGGATATTGACAATAATAAATAGTACTGCAGGACCTCAACATACAAATAAATACTTACACTATAGACAATATAAACTAATAATAATAATAATACTAAATACCATCAACAGTTTGACTACCAAAGTGCTCAACAGATTTTTACAGGTTTGGAACAATCTCAGTGTGAGCAAAATTATGAGAGTTTTCTTTTTACTATTAATTACTAATTACTGAATTACTATTTAAACAACATTTATGATATGATATGGGTGGGGAAAGATGGCAGATGCTTTGGTGTAACTGTCCAGTACTAATAATAGAGTAAAATTAATTAATAAAAGTTAATAGGAATAAAAAGTAAAAGGTGATTTTTTTGTTGTCACTTATATTATAACTTTCTTACCAAAACTTTGTTAACAGGAGTGACGGGTTGTGCTTGATGAATGTAGTCACTATGCAATTTATGTGAAAATAGTGAAATGAGCATGCAAGTTTATTATTATTTTTTTTGTCTGTAGAAAGCGTCCATATGACAGTTGCCAAATAACAAAGAGCTGTGGATGTCACAGTTTTGTGTTCATGTTCTATTAAATGAATGTGCACAAAATTTGTAGAATTTTGTTGAATGAATTGAAAGTCAGTTCAGGTGATATATAAAATAGATAACGTTTAAATGTGGTTATATTTCTTACACAAATCACTTCACTTCAAGAGTCCTTTATTAACCCCCCGGTGCCATGTGTAGTACTTTTTATGATGAATTGATGCATTTTTAAGGGCTTCCAAATCTCGATTATAAAGCTTGGAAGAGCCAGGACATTTTTTTTAATATAGCTCTGATTGCATTTGCCTGGAAGAAGAAAGTCATACACAACTTAGATGCCTTGAGTGTAAATAAATAATCATGTAGCACACTTGAAGGAATGAACAAGCGTGTGTTTTGGTTGGGTTCTTTTATTCAGCCAGCGTCATTCGCAACAGCTCCGTACCACACAGTACAACATGACTCAATACTGATAGTCTCGTTCAAAACCTCGCGTGAACTAACTTTTCTTTTCTAGGTTTTTCTCCGGGGTGTTTTCACACTGGCTTACTGTCACCAACTGGACACCCATCACATAGCTGTATACTACAAATTGACATGCATGTACTAAATAATTAAATAACCATTATTAATAAAATAACTGAAATTACAAAAACTATTACATGGGGGGGGGGGGGGGGTCTAGCTTTTAACTTACAATTATCTTATAGCAATTATACTATTCTATCAATGTATATTCTAGATTTCCCCACATTCTCCCCTACAAAACAGAATGTAGTCCCGACATTCTCAGAATAAATTACTGGTCATCTACCTGTAGATCATTTCTTTGGTAGGAGTCAGTGATACAACAGTTTTAGTACTCGTGCTATACTGTCACACGACACACAACATGTATCTCCTTTTCCATGCAGTGTGTTTGTAGCAGACATCATTGTGCACCATGATCTTCTACCACCATCGCTGTTTATCAACAGGAATCTGTACTTTCACTGAAGGAATATAACCTTGCACCATTGAAACAATTTACTAAATGTTTTCTTCCGGAATGTGATGGTAACTATTTTCTCTCTCAAACAAAAATATGAACTCAATCTTATTCTGATCTTAATTTAACATTTTAACTAGAACTAATTACTGTGATTTAATTCAGCAGTTTACCCATCTACAATACTAGGCTGACCTAGAGTATGGTAAGTAAACAATTTTTTTGTTTTCTGTTTCTCAAACGATATACTCTTTTGCAGGCAGGTTGTGAAGGAGTCTCCCCGTCACTCTCTTCAGGATCATCAGTTTCTCCAGCCTCCTCTCTGGATGAGGACACATCATCTTCTCCCCTTCCTGCTCCTTGTTCATGTTCAACCTCTGATTCTGCGTCGTTCAGCATCACTGTGTCTTCTGAATGAGGTTCTGGAGGTTCTCCGACGCTCTGATTCTCCTTTTTGACTGGCACTCCAACCAGACATTTCCAATCATCCTCACCATCTGAACTATCACAGAATGTTTGATTTTGCTGTTTCAATGTTTTTTCAGTCTTGGCTTTTTTCTTGTTTTCTTTTTCAGGTCTTCCAGTCAAACATTCTCTCTCTGCAGGTAAGTAGTCACACGGTAACAAGAGGTTCCTGTGTAGTGTTCTTGTTTTCCCTTTGCCTTGTTCAGGTCGAACTTCATATACTGGACTATCCTGGTACTTCCTCTTGGTGACGACATAAACTTGTTCCTCCCAAAATGATGGAAGCTTCCCAGATCCACCTTTTTCCTTGAAGTTCCGAACAAGTACTCTGTTCCCAGGGATCAGTTCAGCTCCGTGTATTTTCTTATCGTACAAAGCTTTACCTCTTTCTTTCTCTTTGTGTGACACTCTTGAGGCTAACTTGTAAGCTTCTGTCATTCTCTTTCTCCAGTCCTTAGCATAGTCATGGTACGATGTGCTTTGGTTCTTTGCTGGTACACCGAACATAATATCAATGGGCAGTCTGGGAGTACGGCCGAACAGGAGATAATAGGGAGCAAACCCTGTAGCCTCACTTTTCGTACAGTTGTATGCATTCACAACTTTTGCAAGTGACGTCTTCCAGTCAGCTTTGGCAGTTTCTGGTAAGGTCCTCAGCATTGCTAGCAAAGTTCGATTAAACCGCTCAACTTGACCGTTGCCCTGTGGGTGATACGGTGTCGTGTGGGAGCCTTGCACGCCACTGTACTCTTGCAGCTTTGAGAACAGCTTGTTATCAAACTCCCTACCTTGGTCGTGATGCAGTTTTGTCGGGAACCCAAACTTCAAAACAAAGTCCCCGAACACCTTCTCAGCCGCTGTCTTGGCACTCTTTTTTCTGCATGCATACGCCTGTGCGAATCGTGTGAAGTGGTCCATCACAACTAAAATGTATTCATAACCTCCCTTACTCTTCTCTAGGTGCAGAAAATCAATAGAGACCAGCTCAAATGGATAAGTGGTGGTGATGTTTACCAGAGGAGCTCGGGTCAGTTTGTTTGGACGCTTGCTTCTCAAGCAACTACAAACACGTGTGACAAAATGTTCCACTTCCTTTTGCATGTGGTGCCAATAAAACCGATCTCTAATTAAGTTCAGCACCCTTTCTGCTCCCAGGTGGCCCATGTCTTGATGTAACTCCTTATAAACAAGCTCATGGTATGTCTTAAGCAATACCAACTGATCACGAGTTGCTGTTTTCCGAAACAAGAGACCATGTTCATCCAGGTATAATTTTGCTCTTTCCCTCATCAGTCCCCGAAGCTCTCTACCCTGACTTCTGCTCACAGGCCGAGGTTTCATTTTTAGATACGTAACAGCTTCTCTGATTTCAGGGTCTTCCTCTTGGGCTTTTCTCAGTACCTCCTTGGGGATCTCTGCAACTGAAGTGAATAGCTCCTCCTCCTGTTCTCCCGACAACGCAGTTTCAATTGTAAGTGGACACAACCACGGCCCTCTCTCCTGACTCTGTACTATTGCCGACTGAGATAAGCTGACCATGACTTCTGGGTGAACTTCTTCTGAACAGGTTTTCATGTACTGTTCCATATCCAGCGGCATACGCGACAAGCCATCCGCGTCCCCATTTGACTTTCCTGGGCGGTATTTGATGGTAAATCGAAAGTCAGCAAGTTCCGCTACCCATCTGTACATTGTGGCATTTAACTTGGCTGTTGACATCACATATGTGAGAGGGTTATTGTCCGTGTACACAATGAATGATGGTGCATGATAGACATAGTCCCTGAACCGCTCACATATAGCCCACTTCATGGCCAAGAACTCCAACTTTCCTGAGTGAAGATGGTAGTTTTTCTCAGGGGGGGTTAGGGTTCTTGATCCATACGCTATTACCACTAACTTGCCTCTTTGCCTTTGATAAAGCACCGCACCAAGGCCTTCCTGTGAAGCGTCGCAATGGAGTACAAAAGGGTCATCCAGATCTGGATATCCCAGCACTGGTGGGTTAGATAAATAATCGATTAACTCACACAGGGCCTTTTGATGTTCATCTGTCCATGTGACTGGATGTGATGACACAAGCTGTCCTTGGCCATGTTTCCCTTTTCCTTTCCGCTTCATCTGTACTTTCCCTGTTGGTGTCTTTTTTTCGGCGAGCAGCAGATAGAGAGGTGGGGCCTTGCGGGAAAAGTTTTCAATGTATGATCGGTAGTAGGAGAGAAATCCTAACAACTTTCTCACCTCACCTACTGTCTTAGGGGTCCTTTCTTTCAGTGCTTGGACAGGAGCAACGTCAGCCGGGTCCATCGTGTACCCATCTTTTGTCACCAGCCTCCCTAGGAATTGTACCTGATTTCGGAACACTTCACATTTTCGAGGCGTTAGTTTGACACCATGATTTTGATAACACTGCAGCACTTTTCTAATGTCCTGAAGATGATCATCAAATGTTTTAGAATGAACTAAATTATCGTCCAAATATGGTTGACATACCTCATCACGCAATTCTCTCAGGCACTCCTCCATGCTCCTTTGGAATTCAGCAGGTGCATTTGACAATCCGAAAGGGACCCTCACCCATTCATATATTCCCCACGGTGTAATGAAGGCAGTGAGAGGTCGGCTGGATTCTTCTACAAAACCCTGGTGATAGGCTTTGCCTTGATCAAGGACTGAAAACCAGGTGTTGCCTGCCAAGCTGTCGAGCATGTCCTGTATGCAGGGAATAGGGTGTCTATCTGGAATGGATTTCTTGTTTAACTCCCGATAGTCACAGCCGAGGCGGAGAGTTCCATCTTTTTTACGCACACAGACTACTGGTGAAGAATATGGTGACTTAGATTTAGTAATCCACCCCTTATTTAACAAATCCTCCAGGTATTCTTTCACCTCTCTGCGAAGTGGCTTCGGGACTGACATGTATGTGTGCTTTACGAATGTGGTATCATGGAGGCGGATTTTTAGCTGGAGAGATGGAATACATCCTACATCGCTGTCATCACGAGCAAAAGCACCACTCTCCTCCCTTAAAAGCTGCTTCACCTTCTGCTGCTGTTCAGGTTTTAGGTGATCAATGCATACAGGAGGGTACCATAGGTTTTCTTTTTGAACCGTTAACATTGTATTTGCGTTTTCTGTAGATTGTCTGACTTGTTCACCATCTTTTTGGAACAGGCTTTGACTGGTGTGAGCAACAGTCGCACATGCAACCTCTTTCTGAGCGGTCACTGGTCTCACCTCGGCAGGGTAGATGTCTTTTACTCGCTGTATATGGCCCAGAACTGCCCGTGGAGGCAAGTCAATGTCATGAGTAGTATCATTGATCACAGGAATACAGATGCGTGAACAGGTCCCTCTCTTAAGGCAAACAATGTTTTCCTCCACCCTCAATCCATCTGGCCACTTAGCACACTCATCCGGTACAAAAAGAGCACCTTTATCAGATAGCAAAGGGCCCGTTTTGATGCAACATTTGACAGCTCTAGCCTGTTGGGCAGGGATTTTTGTTACTGACTTTCCTACCTTCACTACTCCATCACTGAACACTTCGTCTTGGCTTCTCACTAAGTTCAGCAAAACCTCTGCTTTCTTGCAGTCACAGGATAGTGCAGTACTCATTGCTTTGGTCTTTACATTGGTAGGTCGCTCTACACCACTGTTCAACAGGTACTCAATGACATTGTAACCAATGATGGGCTCCTCTGCCACTTCATCGTCACCACATACCAATACCGGTACCTCCAGTTCCAACGGTGTGTTTTTGTCTGTTCCCAGCTTGAATGTCACTTCGACCCAGCTTTCAAACGGGATCACTGTTTGATTCACTGCTCGACCGGTGAGGGTTCCAGGGCCTAGGATCTCTTCAAGGCCACGCAGTGTTGTGTGTGGGAGATGTTCAAATTCAATAACTGTGCATTATGTTTGGTGGACAGCTGAATAGTAGTTATGGGTCTGATATGCTGCAGAGGACACTCCTTTCGCTTCACTGCTTCCTGAGTTTCCAGCTGCTTAATGCCATCACACAAGGTGTCATATTGATGTTCTGGCCACAGTGAGGGTGTGGTGTGAGTTGTTACTGCCATACTGCTAGCTGAGTGTCCTCTTTCGGTTCTTCCTGTAGGTGGTCCCCTGCACCCTCTGGAAAGATGTCCACTTTGCCCACATTTAAAGCAATGATCACACTGGTCACCTCTGCCATTATCTTGACATCCACGGCATCCTCGCTTCCTTTCTCTGGGCTGCGTGGAACGGTAAGTACTCATCGCTTTCCTCATTTCTCCAATCTCCTCTTTCAGCTGTTTCACGACCTCATAAAGCTCAGAGTCTTTCTTGTCCATGACTTGTGGAGTTTTCAAAGCTTTTAATTGTGTGCATGTGGACTGTTCTTTACCTCCCACAGCATGACCCGTTCTCTCTTGACTTTGACCTAGTTCTACTGGAACCTCACTGACTTTAGTTTCTTTGATGTTGGCATTTTTCTTGAACTTTTGCTGTCGTTCACACTCAAGACTTGCAGCTTCGTTCATAGCTGTGATGAGAACCTCATCTGTGATTGTGGGATCATCAAGGCAAGTTTTTAGCTGATACTTAATGTGATCGTTCGATAACCCTGTTCCTAGTGCGCGCAGAAATCTTCTCTGTATGAGATCAGGGCTGTATGGTTCTTCTCCATCTGGTTCTCGAGCAGCAGCTAAAAGTCTTTCCTTCAACTCAATGGCGCGGAATAGGAAGTTTTGTGGTGACTCACGGCTTTCTTGAGTGATGTTTATCAGCCGATGATACAGGTCTGTGGAGCTTTCTTCCTTAAAATGGCCTTTAAGAATCGTGCGCAGCTGAGAAAGGGTTAAATCAGTCTTGATCTCCAGCATATCACGCAGGCTCATACCTGGACTCACCGCTCTTATCACAGCATCAATAATTTCAGACTCTCTGTGTCCCTTGTTCACTCCAGCATCAATTTGGTGCATCAAGTTGTTGTATGAAAGCTTATCTTTCTGACCACGTTCTCCAATTTGGCCATTAATCTTAAAATCACGCCGGATAGTGACTTCAGGAACTGCATGATGATGATCAGAAAACACAGGGGGACTTGACACATCAGGAACTTTCAAACTCAGACGTTGGATTTAGTTTTTTAACACATTTGTTGACAACTCAAACTGATGCTGCAATTCTGTGTACTGTCTCTTTAAATGCGCGAGCTCCGCCGAATTTCTGTCTGCGTCACTACTGCATTCTTGTACCGCGCGGTCGCTGCTTTGCGTCATCTTGCTAGAAAACTCTAACAAATCTAACACATGTTGACGGGCTACATCGTCATCTTCCGTCTCTATAACATTCTCTACTGATTCATTTATTAATCTGATCAGCGAGTCCCTTTTGGTTTGTCCCTCCTCCACTGACAGTTTCACATACACACACACCTCGTGCAGCTGATTGAGCTGCAGCCGGAGCAACGCAGCGCTCAGCTGATCTTGCAGTTGCTCAGTGTCCATGCTCAGCGTCTTCGTAGACAACTACCTCAAAACGGCACCGCCGATCCCATCCTCGTCGCCAGTATTTTGTAGCACACTTGAAGGAATGAACAAGCGTGTGTTTTGGTTGGGTTCTTTTATTCAGCCAGCATCATTCGCAACAGCTCCGTACCACACAGTACAACATGACTCAATACTGATAGTCTCGTTCAAAACCTCGCGTGAACTAACTTTTCTTTTCTAGGTTTTTCTCCGGGGTGTTTTCACTCTGGCTTACTGCCACCAACTGGACACCCATCACATAGCTGTATACTACAAATTGACATGCATGTACTAAATAATTAAATAACCATTATTAATAAAATAACTGAAATTACAAAAACTATTACATGGGGGGGGGTCTAGCTTTTAACTTACAATTATCTTATAGCAATTATACTATTCTATCAATGTATATTCTAGATTTCCCCACAATCAGATAATTTAAATTTTGAGGTGAACTATCCCTTTGAATCTAGTTAAAGCACTTATGAAGTTAACAAATAGATATTCTCTGCAATCTGATAAGAAACCTCAGCAACAATTCGAAGCAAAATATTATAAATTAAAGTAATTTGATTATTGTCACTGGCATAACTTTTATATGTAATAGTAAAGTCATTAAAGGGACAATAAGTAACTTTTTAGGTATTTTATTATCTAAAATCAATATTTTTATTCATAAATATGCCCTCAATGGTGTACAAATACCTATGCCAATGTTTAAACTAATCCTCGTAAATGAAGAATTTATTATCTTTATATACATGGGACGGGTAGGTCGACGGAGGCTTCCATGTAGTTCCGCCATCTTGCAAAACTATAATAGCAGAGAGGGACGAAAAGTACTAAGCCAACGCGTTTCCACAACGCGTTTTTGGTCAGAGCCAGAAACGCAGGTGCAGAGCAGTGAGAGGCGCTTGAAACTGCACCGGCAAGTTTAAAAGTCTGGATTGCATTCTTATTATGGACCATACATATGCCGCGCCACAGGAGAAGAAAACATCGTCGCCAAAACAGTCAAAAATAGAACGTAAAAGGAAACGTGACCCCCATTAACAAGAGTTAATGTCGGGGAAGCTTTTTCTAGGTGGAAAGAGCTAATGCTGGATAAAGATTTCAAAAGAGACGCTGAAGTGGCCAGTTTTCTTCTCGACAGGTAAGTCAGTGTTACAATCTATATTACAATATTTTTTTTATATCTAACAATGCACATTATTCAGAAAATATAACGAATAAAGAAGACATAACTACTAATTACAATATTTCATGTTTTCCACAGTCAGTAATTCATACTGTAACATTCGTTTGTTTATGGTCATGTTGCTGTTTGTTTGAAATAACACACCTGTTCACCTGAAGGAAAACTCGACGAAGTGCTATTAGAAGACATCCCGTCTAAGCTTTTTGGTACATATCGCCTACCGTAGATGCAACGCGCATTTGAAAAAGCGAGGCGCTGGAGAGCAAAATTAGTTTGAATGCAAAATACAATTTCACCAATAGATGGGAGTAATTCCTACTTAGTGTCCCTTTAAGATGATACAAATAGCATGCCTCTGATGTTGCATGCAGCTGAAATAGAATTTCCCCCACAAATGGTTGTTTCTTCCTTTTTTTCTTCTTCTTCTTTTTTCACATTCAGATAAATATGATTTAGAAAAAAATGTGTTTAACTGTTGTTACTAAATATTATTACACCAGCCAGGAACAGTGAATGAAAATGTTCTGGAAATTTTGTGCCTTGCAGGCATCTAGAGGGGATGTAGACTTGTAAGAGAGAGAGTGAAGGTAGGAGGGTGCAGAGTCAGAGGCTTTTCTGGAGGCAAGCAGCAAAGGTGCGAAGTGGGCTTTCTTGGGTTCACTGTGGAGGTTTGATTGCACATGTTGAAAGTTTCCGAATTGTGGCAATCCATTAATAAGGTATAAAATATTTTAAGTAGGTTATAGATATTCTGTAGAATATATTGTTTGATATTTCTTCAATATATTGTTTGCCATTTCAAAAATTCGTATTATTTTTATTATTATTATTACTATTATTATTATTATTATTATTATTATATGGCCAAAGGTAACAATATCGATGAATTAGGAAAGGCATTGTTTTTAAGACAATAATGGTGGAAATGTATGTCTACTTTCAACTATAAATCTACACTGAGAAATATTCACTAGAGTAAAGTGTGACAACATGTCTTAGTCTACCATTTTATTATTATTATCGATATTCAAAAATCCAGGCCAAATGTCAAGGGAATTTCAGAGTACCCAATCTAGTATGTTGTTTGTCAGATGTGGCTTACCTGAAATTAATTTGAAAGAAACCCTGTAAAGCCCAGATCTATGTGTGTTTAAATAAGGAAAAATAAAACAAATAAAGTCTCAGGTAAGATGTTTTTGTTATGAGTTTTGCTGATGTACTAATGGACTAAGCCGAGAGTCATCAAGATTTCCACATCAATCTCTTCACGCTTATACTCTTTTTCATGTCTCCTCTCATCTCTACAGGGTGCATGAGAAATCTCTAGTCACCACGGTAACAAGAGTGCTCGTGCTCTCACTTCAAACCGACAGTGTTGTGTCCATAAACATTAACTATCGTTTGAGATGATGTCAGAGGCCAGTCTCCTGGGGTTCTTCAAATCAGAATTTCAAATATACCCTAGTGAAAAAGTAATATATATATATATATATATATATATATATATATATATATATATATATATATATATATATATATATATATATTACACCAAGTATTGAACAACATGGATTATCCGTTCATCACAGCACCTGTTAGTGGATGGGATATATTTGGCAGCAAGTGAACATTTTGTCCTCAAAGTTGATGTGTTAGAAGCATGAAAAATGGTTAAGTGTAAGGATTTGAGAGCGTTAGACAAGAGCCAAATTGTGATGGCTAGATGACTGGGTCAGAGCATCTCCAAAACTGCAGCCCTTGTGGGGTGTTCCCGGACTTCAGTGGTCAGTATCTATCAAAAGTGATGCAAGGAAGTGTAACCCTTTCTTACTTTTTTAAGGGAAAGTACACACTAGGTTCAAATTCTCAAACTTAAATCAGGTGTATTCTAAGTTGGTGAATGGTATATAACTGGAAGTTATTGACAACATTCAATTTGATTAACATTTTACATGAACTTTATTGAAATGAGCACAATATATATTTAGCACAATTGTTGTTGCAAGAACATCAGTAAAGTGTGGTGTGCAATATGAATATGTTTAATTTTTAAACATTTAAGTTCCACAGTCCAGTTTTGAAGATAAACTTTTTTTCTAAAAGGAGATGAAGCAAAAAACAAAAACTAAAAAAAAAAAATCTGATCCCAGTCTGGAATTTAAGAGTTGATAAGGGAAAATATATCAAAACGGGGTTCACTCAAAGGCCCACTGAGATCCTACGGCACATTTGAAACATCCTTCAGGAAGCAGTAACTTCATGGATCCAATGTTTAAGGGTGGGTGACTCACCATCTTCCTTCCAGAAGAATTCAGTAGCATACAAAAACCTGGCCTGCAACAAAACAGCACTCTCTTCCTCCCTCAATACCCATGGCTGAAGTACCCTTGAGCAAGACACTGCTCTCCGGGCAGCTGGATATATAGCTGCCCACTGCTCTGGGTGTGTGTTCACATTGGTGCACTTGGATGCGTTAAAAGTTCACAGTATACAGCATCGCAGAAACCCAAATTTACAGAAGACAGGACACAACTTCAAAATACTATATATATATATAAAGTAAATATAAATATAAAGTAAAACTTTTAATAGATAGTTCAACCAAAATTGAAAATTCTGTTATAACTACTTACCCTCATGCCGTTCCAATCTTGTAGGGCTTTTGTTTATCTTCAGAGTACACGTTATGATATATTTAAATGAAATCTGAGAGCTTTCTGACCCTGCATAGACAGCAGCACAACCATTATGTTCGAGGCCTAGAAAGCTAGTAAGGACATTGTTAAAAGTAGTCCATGTGACATCAGTGGTCAACCTTAATTTTATGTAGGGATGGGACGATACACTTAAACTCACGATACGATGCACCTCGATATGCCAGGGTCACGATACGATACGCCACGATACGATGTCAAAAAGAAAAAAAAAAGAAGAAAATATTACTGTATAACAACAACTTATTTATTTTTGTTTCAGCTGCACACAGGGAAACACAAGGCCTAACTGGCCAAACACAAACAAGAACACTCCCTTAGTGCTGCTCTAATCCTAGGTTAAGTTATCTCAGGACTGGTTCTTCTTCTAAAAAACTAACATACCAACATGTTCTGGTGTAATCAGTGATCTTTGCGAGCTCTGCTCTGCTCCCTGTGCTGCCTCAACCATGACCCTGGCCTGCTCTGCTGCTGCCCCTGATGCTGAAGCACTGGGCCTAGTGGTTCTTTCATCTATGTCACTGGTCTGAAAAAAATAAAATAAAACTAGCTCAAACATTTCTGTCTTTCAATCCTTCCCTCCCTCCCTCTCTCACAGACTCACGCACACAGAGACTCTCTCTCTCTCTCTCTCTCTCTCTCTCTCTTCGACTAATAAAAAAACAAAAAAACAATATGAGAAATAAGTTTTCGGGCTCTGGCCTACACATGCAGAGTTACACACATGCACAGGGCACCTCATTTTTTTTTTCAATAATGGGACAGGCTTCGGAATCGTGGGTCAAGCGCAGTGCACTCCTGCAGCATGTCATTACAGTCCCCAGAGTACCAGTCCGAGATGTCGAGTAGAATGACGCTTTTCATGTTGGCTATGGTTTGTGTGTCATTTTCCATCCTCAATTTCGACCTCATTTGACTCCATGCTAAGCTGTTTGGGGGCAAGGCATTTGGTGCTAATGGCAATATTTGTTAGCTGGCTGCAATGTTGTTGTTGCAACATGCGCTGTCTTGACGTGACGTACTGCTCCGTTCCCCATATATTATTTTTTTTTTCATTTAGTTTTTTTTACCCTGCTTGATCAGCAGATGATGCTGCCAGCCTGCCACCATAGACTGTATGTCTGCCCCATATACATACACACACATATAATACACTAAATTATTTATATACTACGCAAATCATGCAGCAGTGCCATCTATCTTTATTTTGCGATCCATTTTTTTCGACCTTGATGCGTTTTGTCACGTTTTGTATCGCGATATTTTGTCAAACGATATTTCGTCCCATCCCTAATATGAATGCTTTTGATGTTCAAAGTAAACTAAAATAACTACTTTATTCAACAATTTCTTCTTTTCCTTGTTAGTCTTCAGTCTGTCAGAAATGTAATCAAATTTGAACTCTAACAATGAACAAAGATCTTACGGTTTTGGAATGACATGAGGGTGAGTAATTAAAGGGGGGGTGAAATGCTCGTTTTCACTCAATATCCTGTTAATCTTGAGTACCTATAGAGTAGTACTGCATCCTTCATAACTCCAAAAAGTCTTTAGTTTTATTATATTCATAAGAGAAAGATAGTCTGTACCGATTTTTCCCGGAAAAACACGAGCGTCTGTAGGCGTGACGTGTGGGCGGAGCTAAAGAATCACGAGCACCAGTAGGCTTTTGCTTTGATAGCGTTTGGAAGCTGTGACATTACGTGAGGACAAAACCAACCAAAACAAACCATGGCTAGCAGTCAGATTCAGCATATATTTATGATCCAGAATCAGATCCAGAGCAGCAGCAACGACAGCGTCTCTATGTGGTATGTACTGAAACTGTATATATTTGCTTAGCGGTTGAGTTCCACTTTGTCGTCTTTTTATTTTTATTTTTTAAGCTGTACATGTGGGAAGTGCAGTTTGATGACAACATCGCATGTTGTTTACTTGATGTGCTCACGCGCCGATAGCTAAGTTAACAACACAGAGATATTTTAAGCAGTTTTACTCACCGCCTGCGGTTCCAACACACGATCGTGACCCTTTTTCGTTGGGACTGCATTCCTAAGAAATAAACGATGTGCAAATCCGTCGTCAAACTGGGCATTGTTTGTAAAACAAGCATCTTCGAAATGCAGGGGAACAAACACAAACACTTACACAACTCCGTTGATCCTCTGTAAAAATAAACTCCATCCACTGGTCCCTTAATGCTGTTTCTCTTTAGGTAATCTGTGCAGGGTTTTCTTGCCCTGGCAACCAAAAACACACTCCTTTTGTGACATTTCGCGACGCTCTCGCTCTGATCAGTGAACGTCTGTTGTGCTCTCAGTGCTGTGCTATACGGGAGCGCGCGCGCTCTTCCGGGAGAAGTGCCCTCAGGACCCATATAAGGAAATTCCGCTCCATCTAACGTCACACAGAGCCAAACTCGGAAAAAAAACTTTCCGAAACTTGTGACAAACCGGAAGGAGTATTTTTGGAACAGAAATACTCCTTCAAACGTACAACTTAATTTTTGAAACTTTGTCCATGTTTAGCATGGGAATCCAACTCTTTAACAGTGTAAAAAACTCAGTATGCATGAAATAGCATTTCACCCCCCCTTTAATGACAGAATTTAAATTTTTGGGTAAACTGTCCCTTTAAAAGTACACCTTTCATCAGCAGGGGTTCAGATAAAAAATCGGCAGCTGGCAGCAGGAAGTGGCTGCCATTGACAGCCGGAAGGCAGTAACTGTCAGCCGGATGGTAGGCGGGACCTGCCATTCGGTGGGAGCCAATCAGTATCGACCAACGTGGGCGCAACCAATCAGATATAACTGCACCCAAACGCTTCAGTAATGGTTGCGATTGATCAAACGGTAAGTTCAGAAATTGGTCATCGGAGTAATTAATGTTTTTTTGCGTTGTAAGTTTGATTTTAATTGGTATCTTGGTGAACGACTTGGTAGACTTGGTGTCTACTTTGGTTTAATTGTTCAATGAAATCTAATTAGTGGTAGCAACGTTGTTTGTGTACCTTGTTAGGGGCCTACCATTAACTTCAAATTACGTTTGACGTACCATTAAATATTAACGTTTGTTAGCGTGTTAACAGTCTATTGAATAATATAAAAGAATGTTGTTTGACTGGAATGATAGAAGATACATTTGCAACACTAACCATATATTTTTGCATGTTAAGTCTTTCAGGAGATTGTGTGATATACATTAACTTAAGTTTTTTTTTTTTTTTTGCATTATTGAGGTGTGTTTTCTCTAATACTATGCATGTGCAGAACTGTTCTGTGTACCAGTTGAAGTTGTAAGCATGTGAATGCAAAACAATTATTATTATTATTTTTTTTTTATTGTTATCTATACAAAATATAATGGACCGGTTCATAATTCCTTATAACTTTTAGGTCTAGTTTCACAGACAGGGCTTGGATTAAGCCAGGATTAGGCTGTAGTTAAATTTAGAACATTGAAGTAGCTTTTGTAAACATGCATTTAGAAAGAAAAAAAAACACATTACTGATGTGCATCTTGAGACAAAACCATGGCACTGACACCTTTTTTTTTATTTTTTTTTTTGTAATACCCAATAGTTGCCAGATGCTGTCCTGTTGAAAATTCTTCTTTACGTGATCCTGGAGGAGGGGTGATGCTACATTACTAAGTCCGTCTTTGGTTTGTTCCAAATTCAGAAGTCTGCTGTACTGTATACAGACTCCTTTCGAAAGAGGGCACAATCCAGCTGGCTTGACTGAGTATCTTCTTTTACAGATTTGATTAGAGGTTTAAAAAGGTGCCATAACATTACATTTCTCAGTTGCCATGTCTGAATGTTTATCTTTGTAATAATGCTGTTTTCATGCTCCTCATCTCAATATACAGGTGGAACAAAATGGAGAACAAGTCTAAGCCATGTCAGGAATTCAACAAAATGTACACCCTGCAGACACTGCGACGAGGTTTACAACAACTGCTTACCAGGTGTGCAAATTATGCATGAAAATGTAATCACTGCTCTGTACATGATGACAAGATGCAATGGGAATAATCATTAATATGGCTGTGCATGCATGTCTACTGTTAATAAAGCAATTTAGGTATTAAAGTCACCATTTTCTTATGAATAGTAAAATGCAGCAGCTAGAGTTCTTCCTAGAATCAGGAAGTATGACCGGATTAGCCCAGTTCTGTAAACCCTGTACTGGCTCCCTATCAAACATCGTATAGATATTAACATCTTCAATTATATTAATCTGTTTCTTTCTTATTCGAAGGTCACTGCAGTCACCCGGATCCAGTACGTATCCAGACCAGATGGTGGATCGCACCTAGAAAGGACCTCTACAGCCCTGAAAGACAGCGGAGACCAGGACAACTAGAGCCCCAGATACAGATCCCCTGTAAAGACCTTGTTTTTTCTCCATTTTGTCACCGGTGGAGTTTTGGTTCCTTGTCGCCTCTGGCTTGCTTTGTTGTGGTCACTTCATTTACAGTGATATCATTGACATGATTGCAAATGATTCCACAGATACTATTTAAACTGAACCGAGCTGAAGGATGACATCACTGAATTGAATGATAAACTGCCTTTTAAACTGACTACAAACTGAGTTTACTAATGTCCTTCTGCATTATTGACTGACACACTATTTTCCTATTTAATACTGTAAAGTTGCTTTGCTTTGAGCTGTATTATTAAAAGCACTATATAAATAAACAATGCTTGACTTGACCATGTTGCAAGAGGAAAATGAGGGGAGATGCACATCCACCCTGGGTTTTACAGTGATTGGTGCAAGATGCTGGAGAAGTAACTCTGTATACCTCATCGGTTCTGATCTAAGAGTCTTGAAAATACCTCCGGATTGTTGTTAGTGATTCTGATTGATATTTTAGTCTGCTTGCTTACTGGATATATTTTATACGGTTTACATTGTAAAGCACTGACTTTGACAACTTACTAACCCAGTTACAAATTTAACAGCTACTTTATACTATATATATATATATATATATATATAGTTGTTTCTTGAAATACTACAAATATAACCGCAAATTATGATTTTAAATAAAGGTCTCTGAGAGACTTCTCTCTTTTCAGTCATTTGTGTATATAGCCTATAATAAATATACAACATAAACCCAGTAAGTGCCACTCTCGTATATAAATATAAATTGTTTTATTTCACACAAACAATGATACATGCATAAACATTCAGCTGGAAATTAACGTTTAGCAAAATGATCTTATTTCTTTGTTTATATTTGATCAATATTTTAAATCAAATAATATACAATACTGACCTTTTATACTTATTTAAAAAAGTATTAAACATAATCATAAGTGTATATAATTATTTATTTGTCTTGTTGCCGCCGGCAGCCTCCTCCAATTTCCGGGTATTAGCGACAGCTGCCATCCGGTTTTATTGGCAGCCACTTCCTGCTGCCAGTGACAGCCACTTCCTGCTGACAGCTGCCGATTTTTCGCTGAACCCCCTCTCCCTTTCATTCTATACTTAAGTTGCCTTTTATTTAAGTACAGTTGTTTTGTAATAATACTTTTATGATTTAAATACACTTTATTGTTTGTTTGAAGGGTATTTACATTTCCTTAAAATGAACCTGTTGCTGATCAATGTCTTTTATTTGTGTGCTCTGTGTTATGTATTTTAATATAGGGCCACTATACTTAAGCCATTTTAATCTTGGCAGTTTTTATGACTGCAATATTGTGGCATCTTGGATAGCTCATTGATTTTTTCTTTTGAGTGACGCCGTTGACTGTTCCAAGATGGCAAAAGCGGTGATGTGTCAAAAGTGGATGGATGTGGAATTTATGTATATATATATATATATATATATATATATATATATATATATATATATATATATATATATAGTGTTTAAGGCCTGTGTTTTGGAAAGCTGAAGCACCCGAAAGCAAATGACAAACTTGCACACAGGTATTGAGATGTAGGTGTATTTAAGCATGGAAAAATAAATCTTGCTTTGTGTCATTAGACTGCAGTGTTTGTTTTCATTATTTGCTTTGCCAAAGGCTGTGTTGCTGTCTGTTACTGTAGGCTTCACTTACAGTTGCTTTAATGTCATCCCTCTTGTCTTGCTTCTCACAAGCTTTGATTAATTTATCTTTTAACTCTGCTCTTCTTCTTGTCTTGTCAGTCTTTTTTATTCAAGTCTTCTCTGACTGTCTACAATAGATGCAACCAAACTGTTTAACAGTATCTAGCAGCCTTTATTTCATGTACTGTGTATGTGTGCTATAAAAATATGATTCAGACTACAAAAATTCCATATATAACTCTTGGTCTTTTACATTTAAACATTTAGCAGATGTGAATACCCAAAGCAACCTAGAAATGAGATGTGGTGTACAGGGCTGATTATACTTAAAATACCCAGAGGAAAGCATTTATTTCTCCGAGGTTGCCATTTCAAAGCTGAAGAGACCAGATTCATCTGTTATGTTCAACCTACAGTAGGCTCATTGCTTAAACCTTCAAAACAAATCTTCATTTAGTTGAACATTTCAGCTTAAATGAAGAGTAGTGGGAGTTAAACACAAATGGCTTTTATTAATTTCCACACAAATTATTATTATTAAAGCGTCAGATTATTGATTAATATATTTTTTTGTGTGTGTGTGGTTCCTTGCACAAAACCAATTTGTAAAATCATACATTTAATGTTTACATCAAGTAAGGAGCTAAATATGTATGGTTTTTCTGACGTAGTAAACTTGTTTGGTAACTCATCTTGTAATAACTCACCTTGATATCGGATCCAAATAAAAGAGGTCAAAGACTTGTAGAAGCAGGCTAAAATGACATTTTTGCTTCAGCAAATGCATTTTTAACTTCCTTTTGCTTTATAAATAAACAAAATAAAAATATTGTAACTTACCGATCATTTTATTTTATTTTATTTAATTTCTGAACTGCGACATACATACAACAGCCAATGTAATAAACATTTTCCAGATTCATGTTCATCTGTTTTGGATGAAACTGAACATGCATTCAGCACCACTCACTTGACATTTTAGTGATACACACTTGATATTTCACCTTAAAACCATTACGGTTTTGCAAGAAGCAGTATCAATATAATTTTTTATTTACATTAAAAGCAATAGTTTGCCCCCAATGCATATAGACCCATATTCTAAAGTATTAAATGTCTCCCTTTACAATCTTTATTGACATTTACCAAGTGTACAGTAGCTAAGTGTATTGAAATCTCTAACTTATATATCTTATAATATCTTCTCATTGCACCTATATCAAATCTGATCATATACTGTAAGACAATATTACAAAAGAAATCTCTTCTGAAAGACTAGAGAGACATGAGATTATAGGGATATTTTGGCAAACATTTTCTATCAAGTAAATTCAGACGCTACTGATTCTATAAACTCACAAAATCCACTTGTCCTCAATCTACTTGTTTAACTTCCACTTTGTGTGTGCTGGTGAACTTCTTTATGATGTGTGTGTGTGTCGGGTCGGGGGTGGGTGTGACAAGAAAGTGGAACATGCAAGTATGAAGTGTAAGAAAACAGCAGACAATCAGCATTTCTTCTTTTGGAAATGAAGAAGTGCCATTATGAAGACTCTTTCAGAAGATAAAGAAACATAAAATATTTGTATTTTTTTGTACAAAAACTTACTATATATATATACTGGCCACTTTATTAGGTAGCCCTTGCTAGTACTGGGTTGGACCTCCTTTTGCCTTTAGAACTGCCTTAATTCTTTGTGGCATAGATTCAACAAGTTGTTGGAAACTTTCCTTCAAGTGTTTGGTCCATATTGACATGATAGCATCACACAGTTGCTGCACATTTACCGGCTGAACATCCATGATGCGAATCTCCTGTTCCACCACATCCCAAATCTGCTCTATTGGATTGAGATCTGGTGACTTTGGAAGCAATTTGAGTAAAGTGAACTCGTTGTCATGTTCAAGAAACCCGTCTGAGATGATTTGAGCTTTGTGACATGGTGTATTATCCAGCCATCAGAAGATGAGTACACATGTAGTCACAAAGGGATGGACATGATCAGCACCAATACTCAGGTAGGATGTGGCGTTTAAACGCTGCTCAATTGGGGCCAAAAGTGTGCCAAGAAAATATCCCCCACACCATTATATCACGAGCACCAGCCTGAACCACTGAGACAAGGCAGGATGGATCCATGCTTTCATGTTCTTAATGCCAAATTCTGACCCTAACGTCTGAATGTCGCAGCAGAAATTGAGACTCATCAGACCAGACAATGTTTTTCCAATCTTCTATTGTAAAATTTTGGTGATTCTGTGCGAATTGTAGCCTCTGTTTCCTGTTCTTAGCGGACAGGAGCGGCACCCGGTGTGGTCTTCTGCTGCTGTAGCCGATCTGCTTCAGGGTTCAAAGTGTTGTGTGTTTAGAAATGGGATTCTGCATACCTTGGTTGTAATGAGTGGTTATACTTGATTTTTATATTTCAGCCAACTTTAACTTTCACTCCACTACATTACCTAATTAAAATGTATACTTTTACTCTCATAAATTTCCCCTAAGTATATTTTACTTTATACAAAATAGTCAGAAGAACACAGATTGCAGGAAAGCAGGTCTGATGAATCAGTGGTCTGGTGTTTGCAAGTAAGTCTCATAAAAACACCTTTGCTCATGTGCAATCTGACGTTATCAAGTAGGTAATGTCACCAAATCATGCACATTGATTTATTAGTCTATTAAAAGTAAAAAACAAAACAGGCATTCTAAATTGAAGAAGGCAATATTTCTTCTGTGTGCTTTTAATATTTATATAATTTAATGTAGGCCTAGTAAACTTAATCTAAATCACACAAATAATAGTTTTTCTGCAGATGCATGAACACATTTAATAATAATTTTATACAAAGTTAGTAAAAGCAATAAGCGACTTACATATTAGACATAATATTGCTCTTTTTGACTAAATTTTGCAGATGAAAATAGTTCCAAACAAAGATCACACGCATCTCTGAGCAATGTACAGTGTTTACTTATTGAATGAATCAGCTTTTTTGAATCAATCGGTTGAATAAATGATTCAGTGATTCACTCATTAACACAGTCAAATAATTTGTTACTGAATGAATCAGCCATTTGAATGAAATGGTTGAACCTCAATGACTCACTCATCATTAACATTCACTTTTTGTCACCTTATGGCGGTTTTAATTTCACAATTTGATTTTTTTTTCTTCATGTTTTAAATAATTTCAAATAGCAGTATTCAACATTTATGTTGAAAACAAAACATTAAATCAATTTATGCATCTGTAACTACAGGTTAAATTCATCCATGTCCCCACTGAAGTAAATTAAACTGTAGGCTTAATGCTATTTCAGATGCAGATACCAGAATTGTTTTCTTAAGTTGGAATGAAAAACAAAATGGAAGAATTATAACTGAACACAATCCTGCTACTCAAGCTGTGTGTATGAACACACACACACACACACACACATATTTGGTTTTCCATTTTGCATGTACTTGTACTTTCAGTACTTAAGTATGTTTAAGATTTTAAAAAATACTTTTTGTACATAAGTATCACATAAGACTTTAAGACTTTTACTCAAGTAATATTTTAAACATTTACTTCAACTTCTACCAAAGTCATTTTCTGGTAAGATATCTGTACCTTTACTTGAGTATGATTTCAGGTACTTTATAAACCACTGAGTACAAGTCTTCATTTGATTTCCATCCACACTGTTAACTCATTTAGATTTAATTAAACAAGGCTATCAAAGGTAAATGTTGAATCCTTAGAGAGACAAAATAATTTTAACTTTTCAGTAGGAGAAGCCATTAAACAAACGAAAAAAAAAACAAAAAACATCCGAACACCGAAGATGTCAAGGCTGAGATTTGTCTGTACTCGTTCACTAGCTTCTCTGTATGATAGCCCATGGTGTGATGTGTTCTATAATAGTAGCTTATATTTCGTTAGTTACCCTAGCTCTAGCCCCTTACTGACCCCCACTACACATTCTAACTCCTCTCCCTTTATCCCGTTCTGGAATTTCTCTCCCTTGTCCTGATACTTGTCTCTCTCTCCCTTGTCCCACCCCTCTCCCTTGCCCCACCCCTTTCCCTTGCCCCAGCCCTCTCCTTTGTCCCACCCCTCTCCCTTGTCCTGATGCTCTTCTTCCTCGTGCAGGCATTTTTCTTACTTTCTTTAAACGTCGCTATATATTGTTCCTTTTCCACAAGCATCAACCCAAAGAGGGCCTCTTTATGAAACTCTGTATGATCATTCGATTGAAAGAACCTCAACACCTGAGTGTTTCCTAGATTGGAATCAGCTGTGATTTATGTATTTGCATAACTTCATTCAGCTGTTTCTCATTAGCAATGGATTTAAATAAAGGGGATACATTTGTGTTTCAATTGATAATATGAACAGCTGTTGACTTTAACTTTAGCCTGCAATAGTGATGGGAGAAACAAACCATTTTGAAGCTTTCGAATCAACTGAACCAATTACTTCGCAAAATGATTAACTGTTTTGAAGTGCTTGAATCACCACATGCTGGTGACGGAAAACTCAGACCAAAACATGCATAAAAACAGCTTTTACAAACCCAATGAAAATGCTTTCTTGAAAGTAAAATATATTAAATGCAATCAAAATAATAAAATACCTTAAAAAATTAAGTGTCTGTATAATAGACCTATGCGTCTTTAAAATAATTATTATTAATTGGCAAGGACTTGCTTTGTTTGTTTTATGGAGAGCTTGTCTATACAGGCCGGTAAGGGACTATTAACTACTACTCATTCTTTTAATTACACAAATGTCTCATTATAAATGGCTCAAATTGATCAAACTGATCCGAGATCATATAACCAGGCGCTGATGCAGTGATTCGCCGCCATGTGGTGATCTCAGTGAACACGTATGATTCACGGGTTCACAGAGATCGCCCTCTAAGGAAAACTATTGTAATTTTGTAAATTTGACAGTAATAATTCATCATTGTGGCCTTGGTTGAGCTTGTGTGTAAAAGAAAAAGCATTTTAAATTTGTGTATGCATGTATGCGTTTTGTGTCAAAGCAATAAGAAATGTGTCTTTTGTATAGCCTACAAGGAACAAACCGTGTTCAGAGTTTAGGAACGCTTTTAAAAGTATTGAAAAAGATTGTCATAGTGATCGTAAAAAACTGTAGTATGCACTCCCACACAGTGTAAATAACAAAACGGGCTGTGTTTTATAAATGCTTAGAAATATGTGCTAGAAAATGTGACCTAAACAACCACTGGGTTAAAGGAATACTTCAAACTAAAATTTAATATATACATATATTTTGTTTTACTCACTCCCATTTTCTTTCAAACATTTATGTTCTTTCATGAAAACAGAAAATTATATATTTTTTCAAGGTAAAATGCTGAAGCTTTCAAGCTTAAAAACTGATGCAAAAATATTTGTATTGTGTCAATTGAAGGTAAAAACAGCTAACGACAGCAAATTATGGCGTTTTTTTTTTTTCAGAAATATTCTTTTGAATTGCCAATAAAACACTGTGAAAAGCAAAGACAGCAAGGCAACTCTCTCTTCGGGGTGACTGCTTGTCTATTTCTATGTCAGTGAAGGTTAGCATTGAGATGCAGCATTGTTAACATTAGAGTTATACAGGCCAAAGTTTGTGGAGTTGTGGAGGCCAAGCTTCAGTTGGTGATCTGCAAGCTCAAGGTTTTACTCAGATTGCTCTCCAAGCTTAAGCATATGTTTGATAATTTGTGTGTGTGTGTCTATTTAGCGCTTTTCACACTATGCTTAACCCCCTATTATCTAAACCTAATTTTTTAACCTGGGTAAAGGAACAATTTACACTTGTAATTTAGAAACAGTGTTAGTACCACATTTTATCTGGGGATATGAAAACCCATACCCTAAAGTAGCTTTTGAGATGTTACCAAACTTGCACCACGTGAAACAGTGCAGGGTTGCACAATGTTATGGCTAGATACTTAACAACAGACACCCAAATCGAGTGGGGTTGCAAATGGCAATAAACTTGCCATCAAAGAAGTGTCTGTTTCATTCTTACAGTACCTTTATAGAAAATTGAAAAAAATGAAACATGAAGCAAGATGATGCGGGGTAACTCTTGTAAGTGTGGAAAAACCTTTTTGCTTTTCTAGTCCTTAACTTCACAGCTCCCGCATCTGCCATTTGATTAATACATTACTCATTAATATAATAAAAGGGACAATCCCCTCCAAAATGAAAATTCTGTCATGATTTACTCACCCCATTCCAAAACTAAAATCAAACAAAAACAAAACATAACAGAAATACTCTGAAATCAGTTTTTATAGACAAGGTGCATTCAAGACTCATAGATAAACACACTGGTATGACTGACTAACAGTTTTGCATATTGAAATGCTAGATGGATGCTGCTGTGGCATACATTAAAAACAACAATTGTCATTTGGTTTAAAAACTTATAAATACTAAGTATATACCTTATGATGTGGCACAGTAAATGACAGCAGTAAAAACATGTTTGCTCACACTTTTTGACATTATTGTTGGATCTGATATATACAGACTCAGCATGAGTAACTTCCCTAGGTTATGTATGTAACCCTAGTTCCTCGAGGGAACGAGACGCTGCGTTGAGCGCTTTTGGGGAACGCCTTTGGCAAGAACAACTCTGAATATAGTGTGCAATCAGTCCAATGGAAGAGCGTGACGTCACGGACGGGGTGACGTAGCGACCAGGAAGCTATGAAGGCACGTGCCACGCAGCTGGCTTCAGCTTCGAGTAGGCAAGCAAGCGCCGGCAGGGGTGCTGGGAGTATGGCTCTGCGACGCAGCGTCTCATTCCCTCAAGGAACTAGGGTTACATACGTAACCTAGGGGTGTTCCTCTTCGCAGCGTTGAAAGTGAAAGTGAAGTGACATCCAGCCAAGTATGGTGACCCATACTCAGAATTTGTGCTCTGCATTTAACCCATCCAAAATGCACACACACAGAGCAGTGAACACACACACACTGTGAGCACACACCCGGAGCAGTGGGCAGCCATTTATGCTGCGGCGCCCGTGGAGCAGTTGGGGGTTGATGCCTTGCTCAAGGGCACCTAAGTCGAGGTATTGAAGGTGGAGAGAGAGCTGTTCATGCACTCCCCCACCCACAATTCAGTCTGGCCCGAGACTAGAACCCACAACCCTTCGATTGGGAGTCCAACCCTCTAACCATTAGGCCACGACTTCCCCGCAGATGTCCAAGAGTAACACACCTGCTAGAAAGGCCTTAGAGGCAGCCATACTCCTTGTAGAGTGTACCTTGGCTCCCAAAGGAAGGGGAAGACCAGAGGACTCATATGAGACGTTGATAGCCTCGACTATCCAACGACTAAGGGTCTGCTTAGAGGCAGGGGAACCCTTTTTAGGAGGACTGTAGCAAACAAGCAATTGGTCAGATTTGCTCCACTGGGCAGCTCTGTGGTCCACTGTATGTACAGCTAAACGGTATGTGTCCAGTGCTCGCACTGGATGCAGTGCTCGCACTAGACACATACAGTTTAGCTTTTCCTGGTCTGGCTCCTGAAAGGGAGGAGGACAGAAGGCCTGCAGTACAACAGGTTGTGGTGTCACAGTGGGATCTTTAGGAATATAACCTGCTCGAGGGTATAAGAATGCTTTGGCCATACCAGGGGCAAAGTCTAGGTAGTTAGGGGCCACCGAGAGGGCCTGAAGGTCTCCAACTCTCTTTAGAGATGTAATCACCAGTAACAGGGCAGTCTTAAGGGTCAGATGTCTATATGAAATATCTTGAATCGGCTTGAATGGAGCTTTGCAGAGAGCCTCTAATACCACAACCAAGTCCCACGGGGGAATACGGGACCGTGCTGGAGGTCTCAGCCTCAATTCACCGCGGAGGAAACGTGTAACTAGGGGGTGCCTACCCACTGACTGACCATCGAAAGGGACGTGGTAAGCAGCTATGGCTGCCACGTACACCTTTAGGGTGGAGTTAGTTAAACCTGCAGAGAGCCTAGCCTGTAGAAACTCCAGAACTGTACCAACTGGGCAGTTAACAGGGTCAAGCTGGTGGTCTCTAAACCATGAAGTTAAGAGTTTCCACTTCAGGGCGTACAGTTTTCTCGTAGAGGGAGCTCTGGATTGGAGGAGGGTCTCAACAACTTTGGTTGAGAGACCAGAAGCTAGGAATTGTGCCCCCTCAGGGGCCACACCCACAACTTCCACAGCTCCGGGCGAGGGTGGATTATTTTGCCCTGCGCCTGAGAGAGTAGATCTGTCCTGATCGGAATCTCCCATGGAGAGCCGTCAAGGAGAGAGATCAGATCTGCGAACCATACTCGGCCCGACCAGAACGGGGCTACTAAAAACAGACGGACCCCGTCCCGGCGTACTCTTGCCAGAACTCCCGGGAGCAGAGCGATGGGGGGAAAGGCATACAGATGAAGCCTCGGCCAAGTCTATGTCATGGCATCTAGTCCCAGTGGAGCTGGGTGAACTAGAGAGAACCAGAGGGGACATTGTGATGTCTCTCGAGTCGCGAAGAGGTCCACCTGAGCTTTGCCAAATATCTGCCATATCTGCTTCACTCCTCGAGAGGAGTTTGTCCTGGGACCACAGGAGGATCTGGAATACCAGCTTGTACAAGGGGCGTGAATGCAGACCCCCCTGGTGATTGATATAAGAGACTACCGCTGTGTTGTCGGTGCGCACTAACACATGACAGCCTCTCAGGTCTGGGAGGAAATATTTCAATGCTCGATACACTGCTAGAATTTCTAGACAATTGATGTGCCATGTCAGATGGCGACCGCTCCACAGACCGCGGGCAGGGTGGCCACTCTTGACCGCACCCCAACCGGTGAGGGACGCGTCTGTCACTAGCTTTACACGGTGACCAAGAGCTCCCAGCACCGGGCCCTGATTCAAGAACCAAGGTTTCTTCCATATGTCTAAGGCACGAAGGCATCGCCACGTGACCTTGATAGTTCGCAATGGATTTCCCCTCGGGGAAAACCCCTTGGTCTTGAGCCACCACTGTAGGGGCCTCATGTGCAGGAGGCCAAAAGGTTATCACATTGGACGCAGCTGCCATGACCCCTAACAGTCTCTGAAACTGCTTGACAGTGAGTGACCTGGCCTTCTCTGACTCTCTTGAATGAGGAAAGGATTTAATCGATCCGAACAGGAGACATATGTGCCTGCATCGTGGTCGAATCCCATACTACGCTTAGATAGGTGGTTCTCTGAACAGGAGAAAGTACACTCTTCTTGGCATTCAGTCTCAAACCCAGCTCCCCCATATGGGCGAGAACGACACCTCGATGTCGAACCGCCATCTGCTCTGATTGAGCTAAAATCAACCAATTGTCGATTAATATGTATATAAGTGTGCCAAAAATATAAATTAGATTTGCGTCTCTGAGCAATATGATGCTGTTTTGTTCCTGAATTAATCAACCATTTAAATGAATTGATTCAATTGCAATTACTTACTTATTAACAGTCATTTGCTGACACCTACTGGCAGTTTTACTTTCACATTTAAAGTATCTTTTCACTTCATTAAAAAAAAAACAAAAAAACAATTTCAAATATCAGTATTAAGTGTTAACAATATCAGAACAGTATTACTGCATTTGTTACTGCAGGCTAAATACATTCATGTCCTGCATTAAACAGTGTGTAAATGGCACTTCTAATTCAGCTTCTATGTTTTCTCTGCACTGCAAATATAATTTTTTTCAATACTGATTTAAATTGCTTGGTAACAGCCCAAATAACTTATTATTCAAATTGACTGATTCAGTCTAAGAATTTGACTGAAAAGCTGATGCACACTTTTAGATAAAAGTGCTTTATAAAAGGTAAAATGTCCATAAAAGAACAAATAAATAAATATATTATATATATATATATATATATATATATATATATATATATATATATATATATATATATATATATATATCACTGCTGTAAACTGATCACCACACAGAATATGCAGAATATGAAAAACTTTAGGAGTCAGCTCTCCATGGTAGTCCTTAAGATATCAACTTCATTTATTTATAAATCACATTTAAAAACAGCCACTAGACTGACCAAAGAGCTGCACATAAGAATAAAAACATAAACACATAAACTGCTGTGTTGTGTGTTGTGTGTTCACAGTTTGTGTGTGTTTACTGCTCTGTGTGTGTGCACTTTGGATGGGATAAATGCAGAGCACGAATTCTTAGTATGGGTCACCATACTTGTCTGAATGTCACGTCACTTTTTATAAACCAAAAACAATAAAACATGAATTTAAAAAGACCAAAAGTAATGACAGATAAACATTGTGAAGACTATGAGAAGAGTAATAATCAAGACCATAATATAATGTCATGAGAATGGGATATTAGTAGGCCAGATCGAACAAGTGTGTTTTTAAAAGAGACTTGAAAATAGATGAAGAAGGTGCCACTCTAATCTAAGATCAGCAGATTGTTATACATAACCGAGGCCCTACCACAAAAAAGCTTGACCCCTTCTACGTTTTACTCTGGACCGAGGGACTAAAAGAAGATTCTGATCACTGGATCTTAGACTTCTAGTATAAAAATTCAACTGCTCTGAGAGATAACTAGGGTCTTGGTTATGTAAAGATTTATACACCAGTAAGAGAACTTTAAAATTGATTCTAAGTTGAATCGGCAACCTATGGAGTTTAGGGGTGATGTGGTCACATTTGCAACCATTTTGAAGAAATCTAGCAGTAGCGTTTTGGACCAGTTGTTAACAAGTAATTTGTGTCTTTGAAATACTGCAATAAAGTGAGTTGCAGTAGTCTAAGCATGAAGTAATAAAAGTGTGGCCAGCCAACTGATTTTTGACTGATTTTTGATGCGGTGGATGTGTTCTAATCTTAATAAAGCCGAAGAGGCTGTTGATCTAATATTAGCTCTTAATTAAATGTATAGTGTATTCACACTTGAAACACTTGTAAAACCTGATCCTAGATTAGTATACTTGAATCTTATAAAGATTCATTGATAGTGATATATAAGAGTGTTGGATAAGGCTTAGCTTGACTAAATAAATCTCATATTGCACAAATCCCATTGAGCAGAATGTAACTTGTGGAAATTTGCCAGCAACTTCAAACCATGTGAAAGGTTTTTATTTTGTATTTTTATATTTTTTTTTTGCTTAACATTTAGGCTCATTAGAAATGCATTAAAAAAATAAATGATGAATAAATTTATTAGGTTAAACAGCATTTCCTGCCATAAGCGGAAATAATGCAGGCTACAATGATTATTTTCTTACAAAGGGCTTGTTCAGTTATGATGTTTATATACAGACTGCAAGTCTTTATCTCCTGAACACACATCGAACCTGGGCTTTTCTAAACATATTGGCAGGCTTTGGAGAGTTCTCCCAGGACATATGGAGCATGTCTGGCACAGGAGCTGAAATCTGTGTTGCTCTTTGATTAACTGGTAACACTTTATAATAACTGCACACTATTAATCATTAATTAAGCATTAGTAAACAGATAATTGATAATTTATAAAGCATTAATAGACAGTAATAAGCAGTTTATAAATACAGATATAAATGCTTTATTCTTGATTTAAAAGCATATCTATAATGTGTTTAATAATTGTATTTTCATACTTTATTCATGATCAATTTATCATTTCTCAATGAAGTATAACATTATTTACAAACCAGTTATTTAGGAGTTGCCAGTGATTCATAAGAAGACTATCCAGTAAGGTTGGGTCTGCCCCCCCCAGCAGCCCCTGCTGATCGCGTCAACATCCTCAGAGGAAGAGAGGTAAACACGTGCACTTACTGGAGACATTTTTATTCCAAGGGCCCCTGTATATCTAGCTTTCCATAGTCAGATATACACTTCATTTTATTCCTCAGAATAAAATGAAATCAAACAACCAGACGAGTTAGCATGTTAAAGTGTGATAAGATTCATATCAAAAATCGAAAATCGAAAATGATATATCCAACTTCTTATATTCATATAAATTCTTAATTAAATTCTTCAGAATTAAATGCAGCTAAACAACAAGATGAGTAAACACGGTCTGGTGTGATAGGATGCCCAGCGAGAGCAAAGAGCTTAACAGTGGGAAAAGCAAAATCATCCACCTTATTTTTTCAGAGATCCGACTGCGCGAACTATGCTCCTCATTAATGCTTCTCATTATAAGGCATAATATGCTTGTGCAACTGCGTGCTGATAGACCCCCTACGTATCAATCTCCTCGGAGAAAAACAGGCGGAACTGATGTTTAAGGAAGAAGATAGGGACTCATCTATCTACATTCCCTCCACCTGATCCTTATTCGAAATCCCCGAGCACAGCCGCCGCTCCGCCTTGGCGAAAGCGGGGCAGGCACCGTGAAAAAACGCTAGTGAAAGCTCCCTCCTCTGAGAGATCCCTCTGAGAGCGAAGCAGTAACAAAAATGCTCACAACTTTTTTTCTTGCCACGAGAGCTGACTCTGTGTGCTCCTTTCCCAAGCAGAAAACACACTATGTGTGTCCCCAGCCGAAATATAGCACGGGCAAGGAGAATCACTAAATGCTGCCTGTTCCCCCAAATGCTTCTTTTGACTGACATAATGGCGCTTATAAGTGGACAAACAACACTAAATAAGACTCACAGTCAGATAGTGACAGACACACACACAGAGCACTTTCTAAATGACAAAAAAGCTGACGCAGATTTCACCACACATACTTGAATAGCTTCCAGGTCACTACGTCAGCCACCTATGACAACTCGTCCTTCCATTGGACTGATCACACATGTGATTCAGAGCGTGGTCTTGCTGAAGGCATACCAAAGGCGACCTCAGACGCAGCAGGTGTTCTTGAAGAGGAACTACTGTACATTTACAATGTAAGACAAAAACAAGCTTAATACTAAATAAATAGACAAATAAATCCAAACATTCCACAGAAGACACAACATTATGTGAATTTTAAAATGTGTGAAGATATTTGTTTCTTCCCCTTGCTGAATAACTCTTTTAAATGAATTTGAATTTGATTTATAATCCATATATTTTGGGTGTATGAATGAAACGTTGGTAAATTGGCATCATGGAAGTGTGCTGTGTGGTACTTTCAGTACAGTTGCTACTGAAAGAATATTTCACCAAAAAGTCTTCTTGGATTAATAAAGATAACACTATAAGCAATAAGAAAGACTATAAGACAGACCATTTTGTGCACAAGCAAGGATGAGATTTAAGAGCTATGGTAAATGGAAAGATTTTTATCAAATGATAACTCTTAATTCTGCCTGTTCTCCACATAAAGCTATAGCATTGACAATGGTCTGCATTTTGGTTCTGTTTGAACCAGGTACCAAGAGATAAAAATCTGTCAGAACTGGCAGAGCTGAGCAGCTGTGAGAATTTTGGAAGGCCTTCATCCCCTTTCATCTGTTTGCCTTTACAGGATTTTGAGCACATTGATGTTCGGTTTCGGCAAAAATACAAGACAAAGCTCAACTCTGAATGCATGTATAGAAACTATAAAACTGTGAATACCACTTTGACAATAAGCCAGTTTTTCAATTCTGTGCCTTGTAGGAAATTATATATAACTGGATCATAGATTTTAACAGTATGTCAATGGATCATTCTTTATGGACATCAATCAATCAATCACCTTTATTTATATAGTGCTTTAAACAAAATACATTGCGTCAAAGCACTGAACAACATTCATTTGGAAAACAGTCTCAATAATGCAAAATGATAGTTAAAGGCAGTTCATCATTGAATTCAGTTATGTCATCTCTGTTCAGTTGAAATAGTGTCTGTTTTTATTTGCAATCAAGTCAATGATATCGCTGTAGATGAAGTGACCCCAACTAAGCAAGCCAGAGGCGACAGCGGCAAGGAACCGAAACTCCATCGGTGACAGAATGGAGAAAAAAACCTTGGGAGAAACCAGGCTCAGTTGGGGGGTCAGTTCTCCTCTGACCAGACGAAAACCAGTAGTTCAATTCCAGGCTGCAGCAAAGTCAGATTGTGCAGAAGAATCATCCGTTTCCTGTGGTCTTGTCCTGGTGCTCCTCTGAGACAAGGTCTTTACAGGGGATCTGTATCTGGGGCTCTAGTTGTCCTGGTCTCCGCTGTCTTTCAGGGCAGTAGAGGTCCTTTCTAGGTGCTGATCCACCATCTGGTCTGGATACGTACTGGATCCGGGTGACTGCAGTGACCCTCTGATCTGGACACAGACTGGATCTCGTGGCCACGGTGACCTCGGAACAAGAGAGAAACAGACAAATATTAGCGTAGATGCCATTCTTCTAATGATGTAGAAAGTACGGTGTTATGTGAAGTGTTTCCGGTTCCGGTTTACCTAATTAATGCAGCCTAAAAATCCTTTAACGGATTTGGATATTAAAAGCATATTAGTATGTTATGTGTATGCCAGGTTAAAGAGATGGGTCTTTAATCTAGATTTAAACTGCAAGAGTGTGTCTGCCTCCCGAACAATGTTAGGTAGGTTATTCCAGAGTTTAGGTGCCAAATAGGAAAAGGATCTGCCGCCCGCAGTTGATTTTGATATTCTAGGTATTATCAAATTGCCTGAGTTTTGAGAACGTAGCGGACGTAGAGGAGTATAATGTAAAAGGAGCTCATTCAAATACTGAGGTGCTAAACCATTCAGGGCTTTATAAGTAATAAACAATATTTTAAAATCTATACGATGTTTGATAGGGAGCCAGTGCAGTGTGGACAGGACCGGGCTAATATGGTCATACTTCCTGGTTCTAGTAAGAACTCTTGCTGCTGCATTTTGGACTAGCTGTAGTTTGTTTACCAAGCGTGCAGAACAATCACCCAATAAAGCATTACAATAGTCTAACCTTGAAGTCATAAATGCATGGATTAACATTTCTGCATTTGACATTGAGAGCATAGGCCGTAATTTAGATATATTTTTGAGATGGAAAAATGCAGTTTTACAAATGCTAGAAACGTGGCTTTCTAAGGAAAGATTGCGATCAAGTAGCACACCTAGGTTCCTAACTGATGACGAAGAATTGACAGAGCAACCATCAAGTCTTAGACAGTGTTCTAGTTTATTATAAGCAGAGTTTTTAGGCCCTATGATTAACACCTCTGTTTTTTCTGAATTTAGCAGTAAGAAATTACTCGTCATCCAATTTTTTATATTGACTATGCATTCCATTAGTTTTTCAAATTGGTGTGTTTCACCAGGCTGCGAGGAAATATAGAGCTGCGTATCATCAGCATAACAGTGAAAACTAACACCATGTTTCCTGATGATATCTCCCAAGGGTAACATATAAAGCGTGAAGAGTAGCGGCCCTAGTACTGAGCCTTGAGTTACTCCATACTGCACTTGTGATCGATATGATACATCTTCATTCACTGCTACGAACTGATGGCGGTCATATAAGTACGATTTAAACCATGCTAATGCACTTCCACTGATGCCAACAAAGTGTTCAAGTCTATGCAAAAGAATGTTGTGGTCAATTGTGTCAAACGCAGCACTAAGATCCAATAAAACTAATAGAGAGATACACCCACGATCAGATGATAAGAGCAGGTCATTTGTAACTCTAAGGAGAGCAGTCTCAGTACTATGATACGGTCTAAATCCTGACTGGAAATCCTCACATATACCATTATTCTCTAAGAAGGAATATAATTGTGAGGATACCACCTTTTCTAGTATCTTGGACAGAAAAGGGAGATTCGAGATTGGTCTATAATTAACAAGTTCTCTGGGGTCAAGTTGTGGCTTTTTTATGAGAGGCTTAATAACAGCCAGTTTGAAGGTTTTGGGGACATATCCTAATGACAATGAGGAATTAATAATAGTCAGAAGAGGACCTATGACTTCTGGAAGCACCTCTTTTAGGAGCTTAGATGGTATAGGGTCTAACATACATGTTGTTGGTTTAGATGATTTAACAAGTTTATACAATTCTTCCTCTCCTATAGTAGAGAATGAGTGGAACTGTTCCTCAGGGGGTCTATAGTGCACTGTCTGATGTGATACTGTAGCTGACGGCTGAATGGTTGCAATTTTATCTCTAATAGTATCGATTTTAGAAGTAAAGTAGTTCATAAAGTCATTACTGTTGTGGTGTTGGGAAATGTCAACACTTGTTGAGGCTTTATTTTTCGTTAATTTAGCCACTGTATTGAATAAATACCTGGGGTTATGTTTGTTTTCTTCTAAAAGAGAAGAAAAGTAATCAGATCTAGCAGTTTTTAATGCTTTTCTATAGGATATGCTACTTTCCCGCCAAGCAATACGAAATACCTCTAGTTTTGTTTTCCTCCAGCTGCGCTCCATTTTCCGGGCTGCTCTCTTTAGGGTGCGAGTATGCTCATTATACCATGGTGTCAAACTGTTTTCCTTAACCTTCCTTAAGCGTAAAGGAGCAACTGTATTTATCAAATTCGTGTAAAGAACATCTGTGTGGATTTCACAACCAGATAACTTCATAAGCACACCAGATGCTATTTAATAAGATATGAAGTACATGGTCTTATCAGCTAATGAATGTTGGTAACTATTATGTTGTTTGTGGGGAGATGCTGCCAGCTGATGACTTAAAAAAAAGTGTCTCCTCATGACAGGTTTTGCCTCAAACCAATTTCAGCCTGTTCTTTTTTGTAAATGTTATATGACAATGTCATATTTGTGGATGTTCCTTTTTTAAACCATATATTTATTTGTTGTACAAGCACATTATTATATTATATTTATGCATTTAGCAGACACTTTTATCCAGAGCAATTTACAGTGCATTCAGGCTAACATTTTTTACCTAACATATGTTAACAGGGAAGTCATGGCCTAATGGTTAGAGAGTCAGACTGGCAATCAAAAGGTTGTGAGTTTGAGTCTCGGGCCGGCAGGAATTGTAAGTGGGGGGAGTGCATGTACAGTTTTCTCTCCACCTTCAATACCACGACTTAGGTGCCCTTGAGCAAGGCACTGCTCCCTGGGTGCCGCAGCATAAATGGCTGCCCACTGCTCCGGGTGTGTGTTCACTGCTCTGTGTGTGTGCACTTTGGATGGTTTAAATGCAGAGCACAAATTCTGAGTATGGGTCACCATACTTGGCTGAATGTCATGTCACTTTCCCTGGGAATCGAACCCCCGACCTTGCACTGCTAACACAATGCTCTGCCACTGGAACACTTTTGTTATATATATTATAGTATTCTTCTTATTTACAGGGTTAAGGAACTAAAGTTCCCTAGATTCTAATAATCTGATGTGCAAAACTCATTCTGCATTTAAATTTTATTTTGTGAAAAAAAAATTCTTAAAATTTTTGTGTGACAGTAAAATGGGCAAAGAAACCCAATATTTACAATGAAGTAGGAACTTGCCGGCCTTTTTTTACCCTTTACAATGACAGTATCCTCACACAGACACACACACCCTCTATGCAGCTTCATGTTTGCACAAGTAAACTCTGGTTATATTTTCATTAAAAAAAATAATACAAAACATAAACACAAAAATGTTAACATCCTGAAATATTGTTACAAATTTAAATAACTGTTGTCTATATGAATATATCTTAATCTGTAATTTACTGATGACAATCCGCAGCCATTACTTCAGCCTTCAGTGTCACATGATCATCTGTAATTTACTGATGACAATCCGCAGCCATTACTTCAGCCTTCAGTGTCACATTATCCTTTAGAAATTTTTTAAATATGATTTGCTGCTCACAAAACATTTCTTATTATTATCAATGTTGAAAACAGATTTTTCTGCTTAATATTTTGCTAAATAAACTTCTATTTTAAATAATATTGCCTTTTTTAATATCAAATATTTCTGAAAAATGTAATATGATTTCAAGAACAAAAAGCTGTTTACAAAGTTAAACTGCTTACAATGTTGATAATAATAACCATTATTAATAATCGACCCTTTACAAAGACCCGCCCCACTAGTTGCTACCTCCAACAAGCCATGGTGCCGTCACACTATACATCATGTTCTCACGCAGTGCAAAATACATCACGGAGCAAAGAGGACACATTACTTTTTTATATGAAAAGTCTAAGCTTTCAGGTTTTGTCACATAAAATACTGTCAAACAATAAACGTTCCTCTTCAGGAGCTGCGTCAAACGCTTTGGGGAACGCCTTTGGCTAAACCGACTCTTAATATCATGTGCAATCTGTCCAATGTAAGGGCGTGACGTCATGGGTGGGGTGACATAACAAACAGGAAGCTATAAAAGCATATGCCGCACAGTTGGCTTCAGCTTTGTGTCTTTCAGCAAGCTCTCTGTGTGTGCATGTCAAAAAGTCTGTCCTGTCAGTCCTATTTATTGTTGTTTGTCTATTAGCTCCTTAAAAAAATAGCTCAATATGCAAAAGAAAAGCGAAAACCAGACATTTGATGAGCGATTCAGTTCGCGATATAGATTGTGAGTTCCTCCCTGCCCTCGCTACATCACAAGCGGGGATACACACAGTCTATGCGTGGTTTGCCTGGTTTCACTGTCTGCATTGTGAACGATTGCCAATGCGGACGCGTCGATCCTGGAGGGCTCTTTTTTTGGGGGGGGGGGGGGGGCAGCTGCAGACTGTCAGAGGACATTCGCCACTATTGCCGCAATATGGGGACCTATTGGAGTTGGTTACTCATGCGGTGGACAGGTTAAAAATCGACCGGCCTACCGAAAAACAGGCTGAGCCGCAGAAAAGCAAGCTAGATGATTGCTTTCTGCGGGCGAGGCAACCACCTCCATGCCGAAGCCTTCCTTTCTTTCCCAATCTCCACAACGAAGTCGCGGGATCATGGAATCGCCACTATTCTACCTGACTCTTCGGCCCCGATTTGCAGTACTATGGCAATATAATGGGACTGGAAGAGTGGGGTTATAGAGCGATGCCACGGGTGGAACAGATGCCTGCGAGCTATATGTCCCCCACCTCTGCATCATCTGTAAAGGCTCTGGTGTTGCCCACCAAGCCACTCAAATGTCTTCTACGCTGGTGGGCAAAGGGTATGTGGTAGCAGGTCAGGCTGGGGCATGCCTTCACACTATGGTAGTCCTACAAGCATATCAAGCCGTCCTGCTGAGAGATAATGATGAGGGGGGTGGGATCAAGTCAGAAGATTTTGAAGAGCTTAGACGGACCGCTGATCTCTCCGTTGGCACCACTAAAGAGAACGTTCAGCCTATTGGGCGGTCTATGGCAGCCTTAGTGGCCGCGGGGAGGCATTTGTGGCTAACCCTGTCAGAGATAAAAGAACGAGACAGGGTCTGCCTCCTGGATGCCCCTCTTCAGCCTTCTGGCCTGTTTGGCAACACAGGCAATACTGCCGTTGACAGGATCGAGGAGGCACGCAATTCCAGAGCTTCCTTCCTCGTCGATCTCGGGGGGCATCTGGGTGGCAGATGCCCACACCACATACCAGCTCCTTGTATCGCAAGGCACAGAAGAAGAGTGTCACCGCTCAAGCTCCCCCACATCGGGACTGAGGGCCTCAGCAGCGCTCCGAGTCGGGGACTTCTAAGCCCAAGTCAGACCTTAGGGCAATCATTGAGGCCAGGAAGTCCTCAATTAAGAGATCCTGATGCCAGGGGCTCAGGAGTACAGAGGGCAGCCCCTACTAGGCTAGAGCGCGGTCCACCTCAGTATATGGTGCTCGTCTCACCTCAGTGACCTCTGGAGGTCGGTCTGCCAACCCTCTCAGTTATTTCCACCCGCGAGTGTAGCAGAGCTGAGACTTTCGCTGCCCCTTCGGGGGCCTCTTACGCCAGCGGTCAGTCTCAAGAGACTGATTCCCTTTGTAAGGATCCACCTGCCAGCCCATACAGCAGAATCCAGCGGCCTGATAGAAGATTTAATGACTATTCGGTCTTTTACTTGCAATTCTGAATTTATCAGAATTTAGTGTACATTTATTCTAGCTCTGTGTTCAATCTGACACCGGTTATAAGTGATCACTGAATTTAGACAATGTTTCAATTTAAAAACCGATCGAAAAGACTCACTATACTTTCAATTATCCATTCACTGGGGATCCAATGTCTCTTTTAAGTCTCACGCTAGCTTCATGTGGATCTTACGATCACAAACTTGCAAGTATGATGTTAGTCAGAGGATGTAGGTAGAATAATACAGGTTTTGCCTGCCTCCTACTGCTTGCTTATGACAAAAGTGTATAATACGTATATAAATATTAATATAATAAACAATAATAAGCCAATTTAGAAAGGATAGTGCAATTGTGAATTACATTGCAACCACGTGGCAACCTTGCTCCTGCACAGACACTGTAGACATATGGGGAACGACCAAGTGATCCACGCAGGAGACAAACAAATTTAACAAAGTCACACATGTAACAGTTATCCTAATTTAAGACACATGGTCTAAAATACATAGCAAAGCACTCAGGTGTTTTAGAGAATAAACTTAACTAGATAAAAAAGTTCGTCAAGACAAACTTTAAGTTGGCTTGAGAAAGCCTGACCAGAAAGTCTGAAAAAGTTTGAAAAGTTTGAAAAGTTTGAAAAGTTTGAAAAGATTGAAAAGTTTAAGTTTAAAAAGTTTTAAGTTTGATGGTTTTCAATCTGAGATAGATAGATAGATAGATAGATAGATAGATAGATAGATAGACAGATAGACAGATAGATAGATAGATAGACACAGTCAGAAGATAGATAGCTAGATAGATAGATAGATAGATAGATAGACAGATAGAGAGATAGATAGATAGATAGATAGATAGATAGATAGATAGATATATAGATAGATAGATAGTTTGAAAATGTGAAAAGTTTAAAAAGTTTAAAAAGATTTAAGTTTAAGAAGTATAAAAATGACAGTGATTAACATATTGTTAGCATTACAAGCAAGTGACTATCATGTGACAAGCATGTACTTAGCATGATTAGCAAGGTATCTAGCATGTCGCTAGCATAATTAGCAAGTGACTAGCCATGTCGTTAGCATGATTAGCAAGTTACTAGCATGTCGCTAGCATGATTAGCAAGTTACTAGCATGTCGCTAGCATGATGTTAACATGATTAGCATGTTTCTAGCATGCGACTAGCATGTTGCTAACATGATTTTAACATGATTAGCATGTGACTAGCATGTTGCTAGCATGATTTTAGCATGATTAGCAAGTTGCTAGCATGATTTTAGCATGATTAGCATGCGACTAGCATGATGCTAGCATGATTTTAGCATGATTAGCATGTTGCTAGCATGATTTTAGCATGATTAGCAGGCGACTAGCATGTTGCTAGCATGATTAGCATGTTGCTAGCATGATTTTAGCATGATTAGCATGCGACTAGCATGTTGTTAACATGATTCTTAGCATGATTAGCATGTTGCTAGCATGTCTCTAGCATGATTAGCATGCGACTAGCAAATTGCTAGCATGATTTTAGCATGATTAGCATGTTGCTAGCATGATTTTAGCATGATTAGCATGCGACTAGCATGTTGCTAGCATGATTTTAGCATGATTAGCATGTTGCTAGCATGATTTTAGCATGATTAGCATGTTGCTAGCATGATTTTAGCATGATTAGCAGGCGACTAGCATGTTGCTAGCATGATTTTAGCATGATTAGCATGTTGCTAGCATGATTTTAGCATGATTAGCATGTTGCTAGCATGTTGCTAGCATGATTTTAGCATGATTAGCATGTTGCTAGCATGATTTTAGCATGATTAGCAGGCGACTAGCATGTTGCTAGCATGATTTTAGCATGATTAGCATGTTGCTAGCATGATTTTAGCATGATTAGCATGCGACTAGCATGTTGTTAACATGATTTTTAGCATGATTAGCATGTTGCTAGCATGTCTCTAGCATGATTAGCATGCGACTAGCAAGTTGCTAGCATGATTTTAGCATGATTAGCATGTTGCTAGCCTGATTTTAGCATGATTAGCATGTTGCTAGCATGTCGCTAGCATGATTTTAGCATGATTAGCAAGTTGCTAGCATGATTTTAGCATGATTAGCATGCGACTAGCATGATGCTAGCATGATTTTAGCATGATTAGCATGTTGCTAGCATGATTTTAGCATGATTAGCAGGCGACTAGCATGTTGCTAGCATGATTTTAGCATGATTAGCATGTTGCTAGCATGATTTTAGCATGATTAGCATGCGACTAGCATGTTGTTAACATGATTTTTAGCATGATTAGCATGTTGCTATCATGTCTCTAGCATGATTAGCATGCGACTAGCAAATTGCTAGCATGATTTTAGCATGATTAGCATGTTGCTAGCATGATTTTAGCATGATTAGCATGCGACTAGCATGTTGCTAGCATGATTTTAGCATGATTAGCATGTTGCTAGCATGATTTTAGCATGATTAGCATGTTGCTAGCATGATTTTAGCATGATTAGCAGGCGACTAGCATGTTGCTAGCATGATTTTAGCATGATTAGCATGTTGCTAGCATGATTTTAGCATGATTAGCATGTTGCTAGCATGTTGCTAGCATGATTTTAGCATGATTAGCATGTTGCTAGGATGATTTTAGCATTATTAGCAGGCGACTAGCATGTTGCTAGCATGATTTTAGCATGATTAGCATGTTGCTAGCATGATTTTAGCATGATTAGCATGCGACTAGCATGTTGTTAACATGATTTTTAGCATGATTAGCATGTTGCTAGCATGTCTCTAGCATGATTAGCATGCGACTAGCAAGTTGCTAGCATGATTTTGGCATGATTAGCATGTTGCTAGCATGATTTTAGCATGATTAGCAAGTTGCTAGCATGATTTTAGCATGATTAGCATGCAACTAGCATGATGCTAGCATGATTTTAGCATGATTAGCATGTTGCTAGCATGATTTTAGCATGATTAGCAGGCGACTAGCATGTTGCTAGCATGATTTTAGCATGATTAGCATGTTGCTAGCATGTTGCTAGCATGATTTTAGCATGATTAGCATGTTGCTAGCATGATTTTAGCATGATTAACATGTTGCTAGCATGATTTTAGCATGATTAGCATGCGACTAGCATGTTGCTAGCATGATTTTTAGCATGACTAGCATGTTGTTAGGATAGATAGATAAGTTTGAATAGATAGATAGATAGATAGATAGATAGATAGATAGATAGATAGATAGATAGATAGATAGATGAGTTTGAATATAGATAGATAGATAGATGAGTTTGAATATAGATAGATAGATGAGTTTGAATATAGATAGATAGATAGATAGATAGATAGATAGATAGATAGATAGATAGATAGATAGATAGATAGATAGATAGATAGATAGATAGATAGATGAGTTTGATAGATAGATAGATAGATAGATAGATAGATAGATAGATAGATAGATAGATAGATAGATAGATAGATAGAGTCAGAAGAAAGATAGAGTTAGATGATGATAGATAGATAGATAGATAGATAGATAGATAGATAGATAGATAGATAGATAGATAGATAGATAGATAGATAGATAGATAGATAGATTAGTTTTAATATAGATAGATGAGTTTGATGATAGATAGATAGATAGATAGATTAGTTTTAATATAGATAGATAAGTTTGATAGATAGATAGATAGATAGATAGATAGATAGATAGATAGATAGATAGATAGATAGATAGATAGATAGATTAGTTTTAATATAGATAGATAGATGAGTTTGAATATAGATAGATAGATAGATGAGTTTGATTATAGATAGATGAGTTTGATTATAGATAGATAGATAGATTAGTTTTAATATAGATAGATGAGTTTGATAGATAGATAGATATATAGATAGATAGATAGATAGAGTTTGAATATAGATAGATAGATGAGTTTGAATGAGTTTGAATGGGTTAGTAATAGTACATAGGTTAGTCTGATTGAGTCTAATGGGCTTCAGTGTGTTTAGATTTGAATTTTTGACAGTTGGAGTTCACGGAATGTTCAGATGAGCAGAGGCTTTTCAATGCAAGTCTATGGGATTTTTATGATTTTTAATCTTCAGTTTTATGAAAAGTATAAGTCCGATCAGTCTAAAAAGATATAGCAACTAACTTCAGATCAGTCTGAAGAGCTGGGCTGAGTTTGGAGTTTGTAGAGTTAAAGCTCTAGGAGGAGTAGCAGTCAACAGTTTAGTCTCAGAAGAATAATAATAACTAGAATTAAAAGTTAGTGAACTAACTTTGATGTTGGCTTGGCCATCTTGGCCATGGAGCAAAAGAGCCAAAGTACTTGTGTGCCCAACATTGAGTTGCCCCGCTGCAAAATTAATACACATAATAATGCCATAAAAAAATACACCTGCAACAGTCTTTTTCCATGCTCCCTTGCTGTTTTCTTTTTTTAATAAAAAGCCTGGGCTATGATAACAGCTATGACAGGGTTGTCTAGCTGGATGTGAAATAAGTCATGCCTATTTTTCTCGTGTATGTATTTCACAGTCCTGCCACCGTCGCGTTGTGGGCAACGACACACAAGATTACTGAAACAATGCATTTTAAATCAAGGAGATCATAAGGGGTCCAAGCACAATGGTTTGTATAGATGATGCAGTTACACACTGTTTAAAATTGTTTAATTTGTACTGTATGTTCATTCTATTTATTTATTTGTGCTATTTACATAATGTTTACTTTTTTTAAGTTTGTTTTTGTTAATGTAAAATAGCACTGCATAGTCTTCACTGTAAGATAAAATACACAATCAAACCAAAATGTATTCAGACACCTTCAACATTTCTCACATAATCACAGTTTATTTGCTGTAGTTTAGAAAGTGGTAATAATATATGACAATAACTCAGAACAAATTCATCTTGATAATTTCGGATAACTTTGATAAAAAGATATGTAATGGAATCAACCAAAACTTCAGACTGTCAGTATGACAATATTTACACAACTATCAATACTTTGTTGAACAGTTACCAAGCAAGAAATGCTTAATTTGGTTCAGTCTGTGGTGTGAAAAGGTTGCATTAACAATTAAAGAAAGAAACACTTAAGCAAAACATGGGCAGGTCCTTAATTATTATTTTTTAAAATAAATTTCACTGGTAGCCTACTGTATGAAGAATTAGTGGGTATAATATTTCACAGATCACTATTTTGCCATACTCACTTACATAAATGAACTAGTGGCCTGCACCCACTAGTAAAACAATTCTATCTTATTTTTGGATTGACTTTGGATAAATTCTTGTACTACAAGGTAATTAGTCAAGAGCAGTGAGTGATTTACTTTCATTTTCATACATTAAAGACTCTGACAGCAGAGCTAGTAAATTAGGCGCGGTCCCTTTAAGAGACAAACGCATCCATTATGATGATACACATCCGATTTTTTTTTTGCAAATCTTTACTTTCACTTAAGACATAACCACATATTTATTCGAACACACTTTCCAACACGGGTATTTCGACATATTTTGTATGTATTTGTTGTCGGTACAAAAGCAAGAAGACTTTGAGACGCGTCTCTGCTTGCTCCCTGAACACCAGAACACCGCGCTGCTGAATTGAGCTCTTTTGCTTTTCGCTCTTTTTTCTGTTTATTTAAACTGCGATTTGAATTTGTTCGTTCAGGTCCAGGAGGAAGTGAACGTCCTGAACGGCAGCTCTGTTCAGTGTTGCTGTCCCTGTCCGCGATACGCGCGGCTCTCTCTCGTGCACACGCGCCATCAGCTGCTCAGTTGTTTCCCGCAGCGCGGGGCTGAAGCGCGAGCTCACTGTGACGTTCCGCCTGATGATTCAGTTAGAAACCAGCTAAGACCAGCGTGACAGTGGCCAAAACTACTTTAAAACCATTTAATATATTATTCAAATTGTTTTGTGCCGTTTCGCTGCAGTGTTTTAATGTGAAAGGCTGTAAATGTGTACTTCAAGTGTTCAGAGAAATACATGGCGAGCTCGCTGTGATGTTCAGCCTGATGATTCAGTTAGAAACCAGCTAAGACCAGCGTGACAGTGGCCAAAACTACTTTAAAACCATTTAATATATTATTCAAATTGTTTTGTGCCGTTTCGCTGCAGTGTTTTAATGTGAAAGGCTGTAAATGTGTACTTCAAGTGTTCAGAGGAATACGTCGCGAGCTCATCTGTGATGTTCAGCCTGATGATTCAGTTAGAAACCAGCTAAGACCAGCGTGACAGTGGCCAAAACTACTTTAAAACCATTTAATATATTATTCTAATTGTTTTGTGCCGTTTCGCTGCAGTGCTTTAATGTGAAAGGCTGTAAATTCTCTGTGGACTTCAAGTGTTCAGAGAAATACATTGCCAGCTCGCGAGCAGTTGGCTGCCGCGAATATATAATGTTATTACTTTAAACAGTTCAGAAACATCTGAATTTAGCTCTTGGTGTGTTCTAACGTGTGGATTGCGTGTAATCGCGTTTTTAAAAGGTCTTAAATAAGAATGAATTCGCTAGGTCTCGGCTCCGTGTAGACAGCCTGGGCTGAGCAGCAGTATTTTTAACCAGTTTAAAAGTGAAACGAAACCCGACTCCGCCCCTAAATGTCATTGCAACTGTAGGGGCGCATTTATTTTATTTTTTTTTTACATTTAAAAATTAATAAAAAAAAAACTTTAAGTCTGATCACTCTGAAAAGATATAGCACACACCACCCCTCTATCCCGCAGGTGTCTGCCGAGTTTGGGGCTTGTGGCTTTAAAGCCCTAGGAGGAGTAGCGTTCAGAATTTTTTTCTCAGAAGAATAATAATAATAAAAATAAAAATAAGTTTAAATAGCATAACAGTATGTTGGCTTGTTGCCAAGCCAACATAATAATAATAATAACTAGAATTAAAAGTTAGTGAACTAACTTTGATGTTGGCTTGGCCATCTTGGCCATGGAGCAAAAGAGCCAAAGTACTTGTGTGCCCAACATTGAGTTGCCCCGCTGCAAAATTAATACAAATAATAATGCCATAAAAAAATACACCTGCAACAGTCTTTTTCCATGCTCCCTTGCTGTTTTATTTTTTTTATAAAAAGCCTGGGCTATGATAACAGCTATGACAGGGTTGTCTAGCTGGATGTGAAATAAGTCATGCCTATTTTTCTCGTGTATGTATTTCACAGTCCTGCCACCGTCGCGTTGTGGGCAACGACACACAAGATTACTGAAACAATGCATTTTAAATCAAGGAGATCATAAGGGGTCCAAGCACAATGGTTTGTATAGATGATGCAGTTACACACTGTTTAAAATTGTTTAATTTGTACTGTATGTTCATTCTATTTATTTATTTGTGCTATTTACATAATGTTTACTTTTTTAAGTTTGTTTTTGTTAATGTAAAATAGCACTGCATAGTCTTCACTGTAAGATAAAATACACAATCAAACCAAAATGTATTCAGACACCTTCAACATTTCTCACATAATCACAGTTTATTTGCTGTAGTTTAGAAAGTGGTAATAATATATGACAATAACTCAGAACAAATTCATCTTGATAATTTCGGATAACTTTGATAAAAAGATATGTAATGGAATCAACCAAAACTTCAGACTGTCAGTATGACAATATTTACACAACTATCAATACTTTGTTGAACAGTTACCAAGCAAGAAATGCTTCATTTGGTTCAGTCTGTGGTGTGAAAAGGTTGCATTAACAAGTAAAGAAAGAAACACTTAAGCAAAACATGGGCAGGTCCTTAATTATTATTTTTTTTAATAAATTTCACTGGTAGCCTACTGTATGAAGAATTAGTGGGTATAATATTTCACAGATCACTATTTTGCCATACTCACTTACATAAATGAACTAGTGGCCTGCACCCACTAGTAAAACAATTCTATCTGATTTTTGGATTGACTTTGGATAAATTCTTGTACTACAAGGTAATTCAGTCAAGAGCAGTGAGTGATTTACTTTCATTTTCATACATTAAAGACTCTGACAGCAGAGCTAGTAAATTAGGCGCGGTCCCTTTAAGAGACAAACGCATCCATTATGATGATACACATCCGATTTTTTTTTTTGCAAATCTTTACTTTCACTTAAGACATAACCACATATTTATTCGAACACACTTTCCAACACGGGTATTTCGACATATTTTGTATGTATTTGTTGTCGGTACAAAAGCAAGAAGACTTTGAGACGCGTCTCTGCTTGCTCCCTGAACACCAGAACACCGCGCTGCTGAATTGAGCTCTTTTGCTTTTCGCTCTTTTTTCTGTTTATTTAAACTGCGATTTGAATTTGTTCGTTCAGGTCCAGGAGGAAGTGAACGTCCTGAACGGCAGCTCTGTTCAGTGTTGCTGTCCCTGTCCGCGATACGCGCGGCTCTCTCTCGTGCACACGCGCCATCAGCTGCTCAGTTGTTTCCCGCAGCGCGGGGCTGAAGCGCGAGCTCACTGTGACGTTCCGCCTGATGATTCAGTTAGAAACCAGCTAAGACCAGCGTGACAGTGGCCAAAACTACTTTAAAACCATTTAATATATTATTCAAATTGTTTTGTGCCGTTTCGCTGCAGTGTTTTAATGTGAAAGGCTGTAAATTTGTACTTCAAGTGTTCAGAGAAATACATGGCGAGCTCGCTGTGATGTTCAGCCTGATGATTCAGTTAGAAACCAGCTAAGACCAGCGTGACAGTGGCCAAAACTAATTTAAAACCATTTAATATATTATTCTAATTGTTTTGTGCCGTTTCGCTGCAGTGTTTTAATGTGAAAGGCTGTAAATTCTCTGTGGACTTCAAGTGTTCAGAGAAATACATTGCCAGCTCGCGAGCAGTTGGCTGCCGCGAATATATAATGTTATTACTTTAAACAGTTCAGAAACATCTGAATTTAGCTCTTGGTGTGTTCTAACGTGTGGATTGCGTGTAATCGCGTTTTTAAAAGGTCTTAAATAAGAATGAATTCGCTAGTTCTCGGCTCCGTGTAGACAGCCTGGGCTGAGCAGCAGTATTTTTAACCAGTTTAAAAGTGAAACGAAACCCGACTCCGCCCCTAAATGTCATTGCAACTGTAGGGGCGCAATTTTTTTTATTTTTTTTTACATTTAAAAATTAATAAAAAAAAAACTTTAAGTCTGATCACTCTGAAAAGATATAGCACACACCACCCCTCTATCCCGCAGGTGTCTGCCGAGTTTGGGGCTTGTGGCTTTAAAGCCCTAGGAGGAGTAGCGTTCAGAATTTTTTTCTCAGAAGAATAATAATAATAAAAATAAAAATAAGTTTAAATAGCATAACAGTATGTTGGCTTGTTGCCAAGCCAACATAATAAGAAGTTTAAATACAATATCAGTAAGTTGGCTCTCTCAAGCCAACTTAACTAGTTAATGTGCGCAGGTAGTAGCACAAACAACTATACAGTGTGCTCTATGGACACAATATGTTCAACACAATTACATTTGAGTAAATAATAATATACCTATATAGTATGGAGCATATGTGATACACTCCACACTACGGGCTGATCTGACAACAGAATCGCCCAGTATTGTTTTGTCACTTCCCTTAAATACTCAGACCAGACAACAAAGAAATCTTCAAATCAGCTATAAAAACATAAAGGTCATTTTGGTTCAATAGGTTCCCGTGGTCACATAAGGGTCAAACCTGGCTGGAGTTAAACATTCTCAAAGAACACAATTCTACAAAAGTTCTTAATCTTTCTCATAATATAAATGACTACTGTGAAATTGAGACCATTTTACCAATCGCACAGAGACCTTTAAAATGACACCAAATATGAAAAGATTACGATCATGAATCCTGAAGCTATTGAAGATATTTTATGTGAGCATAGCATCTTCAGTTCTTTCACCTTAGTACATTATTTAGCAGTGTGTAAACTTCTGCCAAATGTATCTCAATGGGTCCTGCGCATGGTAGAAAAAGACTACTGCACTCAGTTCGGCTCTCCACCGCCGAGATTCAAAGGGGGGATCCTGACACTAGTCAGCCCAATCAGGCTCTGGTTATGGAACAAGAAATTGAGTACCCTATTAAGGAAGGAGGCTATCGAGGTGGTCCCTCCTCAAGACAGGGAAAACTGGGTTTTACAGCCGATATTTCATAGTTCCAAATTTGTATGGGGGCTTGCGTCCGATCTTAGATCTACATCACCTGAACCGCTCATTTATGTCACTGAAGTTCAAAATGCTCACCATGCCCACAAATATTGGCACCCTTGGCAAATATGATCAAATAAGGCTGTGAAAATTAATCTGCATTGTTAATCCTTTTGATTTTTTATTTAAAAAATTCACAAAAATGTATCCTTTCATCGGATAATAAGAATTTAAAATGGGGGGAAATATCATTATGAAATAAATGTTTTTCTCTAATACACATTGGCCACAATTAAGGACACCCTTTTATTGAATTATTTCTAAACCTCCATTTGCCAGTTTAACAGCTCAAAACTGTCTCCTATAATGCCTGATGAGGTTAGAGAACACCTGACAAGAGATCATACTGCTAAAAAGCTCATTTTTAGTTTCATCAGGTCATAGAAACCAGTCCCATTTGAAGTTCCAGTCGTGTCTGATAACTGAATATGCTTTAGATTGTTTTTGGATGAGCTCCCAAACAACATGTGTTGATGTAGGTTCTGTTTGACAATTTTTTTAAAGGTTTTCTGAACCAGAAACTCAACTATTTTCTGCAATTCTCCAGCTGTGATCCTTGGAGAGTCTTTAGCCACTCAAACTGACCTCCTCACCATGCATTAGAATGATATAGACACACGACCTCTTCCAGGCAGTTTTCTAACATTTTCTGTTGTTTGGAAATTCTTAATTATTGTCCTGATGGTGGAAATGGTAATTGTCACTGCTCTAGCTCTTTTCTTAAAGCCTCTTCACCAATTTGTGAAGCTCAATCATCTTTTGCTGCACATCAGAAATATATTCTTTGGTTTTTCTGATTGTGATGGATGATTAAGGGCATTTGGGCTTTGTTTTCCCTCCACTTTATATTTCTGTGAAACAGGATGGCTGGATAATTTCATGTTTATAATCATGCTGGAGTACTCAAAATTGTGAATATGAATGGGAATATACTTCAGAGATATTTTACTCATAATAATTTCTAGGGGTGCCAATAATTGTGTCCAACGAGTATTTGAGAAAAACATTAATTTCATAATGATATTTCCCCTCCGTTTTAAATTCTTATTATCCAATGAAAGGATACATTCTTGTAATTTTTTTAAAATAAAAAATCAAAAGGATTAACAATGCAGATGAATTTTCACAGCCTTTTTTTTTATCATATTTGCCAAGGGTGCCAATATTTGTGGGCATGACTGTATATACTGATTTTGACATTTTAACATCACTGTCTCAATACATTATTTAATACAAACCTTGTAAAAACTGGTGGTCAGTGGAGGAATATCTTGTTTTGCCCTCCACTTGGGCGTTCCTATGGGTGTGAGGTCACAAGAAGACTATGAATTCAATACCAATAATTACTGATACAAACTACGCACTAAATCAGCATATTAAAATGATTTCTGAAGGATAATGTGACACTGAAAACATAAACATACATACTGCTCATACAGCATATACAATAAATCACAATGCGATTTGGCTGTAGGTAACTAATCACAGCATGCATATATACAGCAATATCACAAGGCTACGAGTGTGATATTTTGTTTTCATGAGTGTGTAAACAAAAAGAAACAACAGAGTGTATTAAAAAAAAAAATAATTACTTCTAGTTGACAACTGAATAGCTGAGCACAAGTCTCCAACATTACTTTAGATACAGAAACGGTCATGGTAATAAACTGAGGATTCTATTGCAAGTGCACGTAAAACAGTTTATTAACAAACTTGAAGCAGACAGAACACAAGAGGGGTGTTGCACAAAAGGAAGATAAGGGATTAAGTTGTGATTTTCCAGTTATCCTGTTTGAATTTAGCCCTGACTCAGTTGCATGAAAGCAGGCTAAATTAAGATTAAGTATGTTACGATGGAGATGTATTCTTTGCTCTAGAGCAGGCTAACAACCAATCTAAGATTAATATTAGTTCCGCTGGCAATCCTACTAGAAATTAATCTTTTACAATTACTCCATGGTCTTCTGCAAATGTTGCATCATTTTAATTATCATGCATTAAAATACGAGATATACTGTCACTCATTCAAGTATCCCTATTTTAGTGTTATAAATTTATAAATCTAAATAAATTTATGCATTTAGCAGACACTTTTATCCAAAGTGACTTACAGTGTATTCAGGCTGTCAATCACCCAACCTTGCGCTTGATAGTGCAATGCACGACCAATTGAGCTAAAGGAACAATTATTCATTATAACTTATTTCAGGTTTGATGGATTCATATATTATTGCAAATGTTGAGAAGAAATGACTGATGAAGTTGCTAATGTGGTTTCATTTAAGTCCATGACGAGGTCAATATATATATATATATATATATATATATATATAGTAACGACAGGAGCCAACGACAGACACAGGGGGCGTGGCATCAGGCCTCTGAGAGGCTTTTATTAACAGAAAATAAAAAGAAACAGGGGATAAAAGTGGCCAAAGGGGAAGTGTCCAAAATAAACAGGGGCGCGAGTTATGCTTTTAAACAGCAGCCACCAAGCCCTGGCTCATCCAGCGCCCCTCCTCTCACACACCAACTCCTGTCGGGAGCCTGGTGAAGGGCGGTGATTTAGGACGGGTGCCAATGCTAATCAGGGAGGAGGCAGCTGACTCTTCACAATATTATATATATATATATATATACGGTCTCATCATCAGCATAAGTGCACTCCATACTGCAGATGTGCCTTCCCTCTGCTATATTCAATATAACTTGTATTGATAGTTTTGACAGCACGTGCCAAGCATATGATTTTAATAAAGACTAGTCACTGGCGGATCATAGCCTGGTGGCTCCAGAAGTGTAAGTGTGTTACCAGATACTTCAAGGTAAGGCGAAGTCAGACAAGTCTCCCTTGCTGGGCCAGATTCAGTGGCTGTCCCTCACTGTATCCCTTCCATCATTGGCTTCCCTTTGTTCAACTCCAGGGCCAGCTCCTCTGCTGTGGTCAAGTCTTAGGTTGGAGGGCCACACCCTGTGCCAGATATGAGCCCTTTTTTTTTTCAACGCTAAAATCAATACATTCAGTAAAATATGTCAGCAGACACCATTCACCTAATTTGTAAAAAAAAAAAAAAAAAAAAAAAAATCACCCATCAGGTCACTTACCAGCCTGCAAAATGTTTTTGTACATAATCTTGACTTGCTGCCAGGTCCTTTTTTGGCCAGACATGCTTGTTCTTTAAGAAGGATAGATAGATAAGAGAGATAAAATAAATAAACAATTAGATCAACAGATCAAATTATCAGATTAGATTAAATCAATTAGATAGAAAACTAAAAACCTAAATAAAAATGGATAAGAGACAGATTAGATAGATTAAATAGACAAATAAAATGAACAAAATAGATCAAATACTGTAGATACGTATGGTGGATAAGTGGGTAAGCCTGGCAGACAATAGCAGACAAACTGAGTGCATAAATGGTCCAAATAACCAGTGATCCACTAAAGCCATCATAATTACAATTCAAGGACTTACTTGTCATTTTCCTACATTAACAGTTTGTCATATTGCCTTAAATTTGACCAGTGGACATGCATGTTACTCATCCAAGGAAATGTATGATTAATTGCAAACACTTATACACTATGCACATCTACATAATTTTATCTATCTTGCTCATTTTATCTGTCTATTTAATCTAGCACATCTATCTCTTTTATCTATTTAGATTTTTATTTCTTATTGATTTTATCTAATCTATAATCTGAAATAAAATGTTAAATTTGTTTAATTAAATAGCTGCATTTCCCTTTTTAATGATTATATGTTTCACTTTTTAATATGTTTCCATTAGAAGTTGCTCAGTTGCCGAGAAGTATGCCACACAGGTTTTATCCATTTTTGCATCATTGATTCTGTGATTGAACCCATGGTGGGTTTAAGAATGCCGTGAACATGCACTTATCCCAACTGTCCCAACTATCTACACTTTGCTTGACATAGATGCACGCTCTCATCCTGGTTTAGCAAATGTGCAACCGACTAAGCCAGGATGCACTGATTGAACTATGTCAAGCAGCACCTTTTCTGTTATCCTGGCTTTCTTCTACTTTGGTGCAATACCCCTAAGGAATGGTTTCATGGGTGCAACTGGAGATAGCCCAGGATGTGCTGATACAGAGGTCCATAAATCCACAACAGGAATCAAGTCGGAATGACAGCAACAGCCCAGAGCACAAAACAGAGAATCCACTCTTCAACCACATCACCTGACAACCAGAAGTAGGAAGCAAATTATTATATTAGGGAGCTGATGAGCCACAGTTGAACCTGATCTGCTCATCATTGGATTAACACACACACACAAAAGGAGAGAGAGAGAGAGAGAGAGAGAGAGAGAGAGAGAGAGAGAGAGAGAGAGAGAGAGAGATCAACTGCAGTGCTTTACAACTACAGGACAGGAAGAGCTAAATAAACTGATCACTGCATCTAAACCAACATGTTTATTAGATCCTGTACCCACTAAATTACTGAAAGAGTTGTTACCTGTTGCAGAAGAACCACTTCTCAATATTATTAACTTGTCGTTATCTTTAGGTCATGTCCAAAAAAAAACATTCAAACTTGCGGTTATTAAGCCTCTTATTAAAGGGGGGGGGGGGGTGAAATGCTCGTTTTCGCTCAATATCCTGTTAATCTTGAGTACCTATAGAGTAGTACTGCATCCTTCATAACTCCAAAAAGTCTTTATTTTTATTATATTTATAAGAGAAAGATAGTCTGTACCGATTTTTCCCGGAAAAAACACGAGTGCCTAGAGGCGTGACGTGTGGGCGGAGCTAAAGAATCACGAGCGCCAGTAGGCTTTTGAGTTGAGAGCATGTGGAAGCTGTGACACAGATCCAAAGGCTGAAATTTAACAAGAGCAGCATCAGCAAAGGCGGTATGCTGTCATGATTCTGCCCTCGTGTCCTTGATTTTTCCTAGTCTTGAGGCAGGATCATGACAGACCCGTGTTTTGTGTACAAGCACATGGCCTTGCCTTTGGGCCATGTGCTTGTGTTGTCTCGTTCCCTTGCCCCGCCCCCCTTGTTAACCTAGTCGTGTCTTGATTGTCCCATCTGTGCCACCTGTCGTGTCTTGATTGTTCCCCCTATTTAGCTTTCCTAGTGTGCTCTGTCTTGCGTCGGTTCATTGAGATTTGTTCCCTAACATTTGTGTTTGTACCTCGTCTGAGATTATTCCACAGCTACGATTGTTCCTGAAGAAGTGTTTTGTATTACTGTGAGTGTTTATTTGTAGTTAGTGTTCAGTGTCTTTGTTTGCCTTGTTTATTGTGTTCTGCAGAATTATTTAGTGTCTTCCCTAGCCAGTGTTTTCCCCCTCGTGGGTTTTTGTTTTTCCCCTTTTTGTATAATAAATCCTGTGTTGAGTTACTTCCTGTCTGCACCTGAGTTCCTCCCTTGCCAAAACCCTGACAGAATGAACCGACCAAAAGGGAACTCCGCAGACAGGAGGCAATTCTGGTTATCATCAGCCAGCAAGCGGGATGGTTATGAGGGCTCTCGCCTAGTGGTGTTCCGGGGGACCAGGGGAGGTCGCTCCGGAGCAAGTGGTCGAGAGGAGGAGCCACAGAGGTCCCCCCCACCTACCCAGCTGCCAGCAATCCCAGAGGGTCGTGTCCTGGCCGTGGCAACCCTGGGGGATCAGGCAAGCCCCCCCCAGAGTCCTGAGGTGCCCTCCACAGCCAGCAGTCTCCCCATGAAACGAGGGAGACGGTTTTCATGGGAGTCAACTTCTGAGTCTTCGGCGTCCGAGACTGCCCTGCCCGAGACCAAACTCCCCCAACCCGCCTCTGACCCAGCAAAGAAGAGGGCAGTATGCAAGTCGGCAGTCGTGAGAGCGCAGGAGAGTGCCGCGGCCGACTCTGCAGCAAAGACTTTAGTACAGTGTGTCTCATCTCGTAAGGAGATGCCAATTGTCTTAGCGGCTAAAGCCTTTTCAGATTATTTGTCTAGTCTTGTCCGTATCCTAGAAGTCCCCGTCAGTCCTGTCTTGTCCTCAGACCCTGTCCCCAGAAATCCCGAGTGTCCAGCCGTTGTCTCCCCGTGTCCTGTTGTCCCCCCGAGCCCAGTAGATGTTGTCTCCCCGTGCCCAGCTGATGTTGTCATGAGTCCCGTGGATGTAGCCCCATGTCCCGTGGATGTAGCCCCGTGTCCCGTGAGTGTTGCCCCGTGTCCCGTGAGTGTTGCCCCGTGTCCAGCTGATATTGTCCCGTGTCCAGTAGATGTTGTCCCCCCGTGTCCAGCTGTTGTCCCCCCGTGTCCAGCTGTCGTCTCCTCGCGTCCCGTAAGTCTTGCCCCGCGTCCCGTAAGTGTTGCCCCATGTCCCTTGTCTGCTCCTATCATGTCCCCTGTCAGTTGTCCCGAGACCCCTCCCCGCCCCTCACCACCCAGACCTGCCCGTACCCCCCGTCGTCAGCCTTCGTCCTGTCCTCCTAAAACTCCTGCCCCACCCACTCACCCTGGTCTGTCCCCCATGAACTTTGTGGTCCCGCCTCCTCCCCTTCCCTGTTTGTTTTTTTTGATTTGTCACCCTAACCCTGCCGTCGTGTATTCATGTCTGCCTTTGTTATTATTTGTCATGTCTTGTTGGTTTGTGTCGGTGTCCCAGTCCGTCATGTCTCGTGTTTGATGTTCCCTTGAGGAGCGTCTGGAAGCCGCTCCTTAAGGGAGGGGTTCTATCATGATTCTGCCCTCGTGTCCTTGATTTTTTCCTAGTCTTGAGGCAGGATCATGACAGACCCGTGTTTTGTGTACAAGCACATGGCCTTGCCTTTGGGCCATGTGCTTGTGTTGTCTCGTTCCCTTGCCCCGCCCCCCTTGTTAACCTAGTCGTGTCTTGATTGTCCCATCTGTGCCACCTGTCGTGTCTTGATTGTTCCCCCTATTTAGCTTTCCTAGTGTGCTCTGTCTTGCGTCGGTTCATTGAGATTTGTTCCCTAACATTTGTGTTTGTACCTCGTCTGAGATTATTCCACAGCTACGATTGTTCCTGAAGAAGTGTTTTGTATTACTGTGAGTGTTTATTTGTAGTTAGTGTTCAGTGTCTTTGTTTGCCTTGTTTATTGTGTTCTGCAGAATTATTTAGTGTCTTCCCTAGCCAGTGTTTTCCCCCTCGTGGGTTTTTGTTTTTCCCCTTTTTGTATAATAAATCCTGTGTTGAGTTACTTCCTGTCTGCACCTGAGTTCCTCCCTTGCAAACCCTGACAGTATGCTATGTGGTATGTACTGAAACTGTATAGATTTGGTTAGCGGTTTTGGAAAATGACTAAGTTCCACTTTATTTTTTATTTTTTTTTAAGCTGTACATGTGGAAAGTGCAGTTTGATGACAACATCGCATGTTGTTTACTTGATGTGCTTATGCGCTGATAGCTAAGTTAACAACACAGAGATATTTGAAGCAGTTTTACTCACCGCATGTGGTTCCAACACACAATCGTGACCCTTTTCCGTTGGGACTGCATTATCCTTAAGAAATAAACGATGTGCAATCCGAAATGCAGGGAACACACAAAAACACTTGCACAACTCCGCTCTGTAAAAATAAACTCCATCCACTGGTCCCTTAATGCTGTTTCTCTTTTGGTAATCTGTGCAGGGTTGTCTTGCCCTGGCAACCAAAAACACACACTTCTTTTGTGACTTTTCGCGACGCTCTCGCTCTGATCAGGCTGTGCTCAGCCTCTCAGTGCTCTGCAATACGGGAGCGCGCGCTCTTCCGGCAGAAGAGCGCGCACTTAGGACCCATATAAGGAAATTCTGCTCCATCTAACGTCACACAGAGCCATACTCGAAAAAAACTTTCCGAAACTTGTGACAAACCGGAAGAGGTTTTTTTTGGAACAAAAATACTCCTTCAAACGTACAGCTTTTTTTTGAAACTTTGTCCATGTTTAGTATGGGAACTCTTTAACAGTGTAAAAAACTCCGTATGTATGAAATAGCATTTCACCCCCCCTTTAAGAAACCACAACTAAATCTTAGTGAACTGGCAAATCACAGACCCATTTCAATACGATTTAGCCTACAATTTTTTTTTCCTGTATGTCACTTGTTTCTGATGCAGAAAAGTTAGTTCATGAAGTCATGACCTCTAGACTGGACTATTGTAATGCACTTCTAGGTTGTTGTCCTGCATCTTCAAAAAACAAGTTACAGGTAGTCCAAAATGCAGCAGCTAGAGTCCTTACCAGGTCAAAAAAACATGATTATATTTACCCAATTTTACAATCTCTGCATTGGCTACCTATTAAGTTCCATATTAGTTTAAAACTATTATTATTTACCTAGAAAGCCCTAAAAGGTTTAGCTCCTGTGTACTGTACCTAACTAGTGTTCTACCATGCTACAATCCATCACACTCCCTAAGGTCACAAAATATTTGGTAGTACCTATGATAGCAAATTCCACTAAAGGAGGTAGAGCTTTTTCACATTTGGCTCCCAAACTCTGGAATAGCCTTCCTGATAATGTTCAGGGTTCAGACCCCCCCCAAATGTGTATTTACACCCGGAACACAATTTTTATGGAGGCATCACCCATGAAAAGTGATTGGGCTAGTTTTGAGTAGCAAATGGGCAGGTTTTGATGTGAAAACCTGGGAACCCTGGAGACAGTGGTGTAGTCTACGTGATACGCAGGTATACGCAGTATACCCAATAGGAAAGGTCAAGGATTTTCGTATACTATCTGGATTACAAGGTTGTTCTGTATTGCTATTGTGCAACTGCAACTAAAATAGTTTAAAACAAACTCACAACTCAAATCACCTTCATTTATATAGCACTTTTAACAATATAGATTGTTACAAAGCAACTAAACAGCATTGAATTGGAAAATAGTGTGTCAATAAAGCAAAAAGGCAGTTCATAATAGAATTCAAATATCATCATCCAGTTCAGTTCAGTTTAAATAGTATCTGTGCAATCAAGTCATGAAAATCGCTGGTAATTAAGTGTTCCTAACTAATCAATTAGAGGCAACAGCGGCAAGGAACTAAAACTCCATCAGTGACAGAATCTAGAAAAAACCTTGGAAGAAACCAGAGTCAATCGGGTGGCCAGTTCTCATCTGGCATGACGAAACAAGCAGTTCAATTCCAGGCTGCAGCAAAGTCAGAATGTGCAGAAGAATCATCTGTTTCATTTGGTTTTGGCCTGATGGCTGTCTAGGAGACAAGGTCTTGACTGTGGATCTGTCTTTGTGGCTCATAGTTGTCCTGGTATCCACTTACATTCAGGGCTGTAAAGGTCCTCTCTAGGTGCTGATCCACCATCTGAGCTGGATACATACTGGATCAAGGTGACTGCAGTGACCATCTAAACTGGATACAGAGTAGATATTAGAGTAGATGCCATTCTTCTAATGATGCAGCAAGTACATTGCGTGTTATGCAGAGTGTTCCTGGTGCCGGTTTTCCTAATTAATGCAGCCTAAAAATCATTGAATGGATTCGAATATTAGAAATGTGTTAGTGTGTTAGTGTAGTATGTGCGAGCCAGGTAAAAGAGGTCGGTCTTTAATCTAGATTTAAACTGACAGAGTGTGTCTGCCTCCCAAACAATGTTAGGTAGGTTATTCCAGAGTTTGGGAGCAAAGTAGGAAAAGGATCTGCCGCCTGCAGAAATGTGGCTTTCAAAGGAAAGATTGCTATTAGATAACACACCTAGATTCCTACCTGATGAGGAATAATTGTCAGAGATGTTATAATGTCATAGACAGCATTCTAGATTATTAAATGCAGTTTTTAACACCTTTATTTTTTTTTTTTTTTCAGAATTTAGCAGTAAGAAATTAATCCTCATCTAGGTTTTTATATCGACTATGCATTCCATAAATTTTTCAAATTGGTATGTTTCTCCAGGCCTCAAAGAAATATAGAGCTGAGTATCATCAGCATAACAGTGAAAGTGTTTATTTTCTCAAAGGCACCAACAGCAGCTAAAGAAGCCCCCCTGGGGGTCGATTGGAAGTTTTACCACGAGCGCAGACAGAGAAGTCCAAAACAAAACCCTGAATGTCCAGAGCAATACATGGCCACCAGAATCGATGTTTAACTAGAAACATGGTACAATAAACTCATGGGTGGCAAACCATGCTGGAACAATGACCCCACTGGATAACGTCAGACCGTAAACCCTCTGGCACAAATAATTGTCTCGACATCCGGGCTGGGATGTTACCCTTTCTAAAGCAGTACGAACTCTCGACTCGATCTCCCAAGTGAGTGTAGATACCACTAGTCTCTCAGGAGTAATGCACCCGGGAGAGAGTGGGTGCTTGGAGTGATCAAAAACATGAGACAAAGCATTGGGTTTGATGTTTTTGGAACCTGGATGATAAGAGACTGCGAAAAAAGTGCCCACCAAGCCTGTCTGGAGCTTAGACGTTTAGCAGACATGATGTTCTCAAGGTTCTTGTGATTAGTCCAGACGATAAAGGGAACCCCTGAACCCTTTAGCCAGTGACACCACTCCTCTAATTTTATGCTATTTTTTTTTTCTTATTTGTATTTTAGTTTTATATTCTGTAAAGCACTGTGGTCACCTTCTGTTGTGTTTATTTGTGCTATGTAAATATATAATAATATGTGCTATATAAATAAATGAAATTAAATGAAACTTAACTGCAAGCAACTCTTGGTTACCAATGTCATAGTTGTGTTTGGCAGGAGACAAACGATAGGAAAAAAAGTGTGAAGGAGTGTGTGACGAGTGGGGCGGAGCCGAGAGCAGTGGGAACAGAGCGAGGCCGGTGGAGTGATTGGAAATGAGCGACACCTGCTCGACCCACCGGTCTCGAGTACCACGGAGGAGATGGAAGGATATAAAACTGGAGCGACGACAGTGAAGGACGAGAGAGGACCAGGCCTGGATTTATTTGGTGTTTAGATTTTGTTTGTGCTGTTTTGTCTTAATTTAATTATTAAAAGTGTCATTTTGATTGTCTGCCGGTTCCCGCCTCCTTCTTTCCCGATGAATATGAAGGTTTTAGAGTTACACTTGTGCCGAAAGCCAGGAGAAGGAGGGACACGCTGCTGAAGATCCCTCGCCGCTGTGGTGAATCTGTGGTGCCATCGAGCAGGCGAGAAAATGTGCCGCCATGGACGCTCGAGGCGGTAGGCTGGAGTGAGTTGTCGGGGACGGGCGAGCTGCCATCTGTGAGGGAGTGGAGGAGACACCACCATTCGCAAGGGGGCTGGAGCCTGCTGCCATCTCTGATGGAATCGGGAGGAGCAGGGAAAGGGGGACTCCTGCCCCCTCCAAAAACTCCTGGACTCCAAAACCGGAGGAGCCGTCGCCATCAACCAGGCGGCGGAGGAGTGTCGTAATAAATAATAAATCCAGGCCTGGTCCTCTCTCGTCCTTCACTGTCGTCGCTCCTGTTTTATATCCTTCCATCTCAACCGTGGGACTGGAGACCGGTGGGTCGAGCAGGTGTCGCTCATTTCCAATCACTACACCGGCTTCACTCTGTTGTCATGGCTCTCTGACCTGCCCCACTCATCACATAGTGCATCTTATCATCCACGGGCGCGTGCTGGGAAAGAACCGTGCTTACCTCCACATCTGAAGCATCGACCTCCACCACAAACTGATGTGAAAGATCATGGGCTATGAGGATGGTAGCTGAAATGAAGATGCTCTTGAGGTTGGAAAATGCAACATCAGCTGCATTGTACCACCTGAACATCATTTTGGTCAAGGCGGTCAGAGGAGTGAATAAACCACCGGTAAAAATGTGCGAACATCTGGAATCTTTGCAGGGCCTTGCGGGAATCTGGAGTTGGCCAATCCACCACAACCTTGATCTTGCACATGCACATGACTTTGGATGAGACAATGTATACCAAAAATATTGTGCAACAGTCCAGAGCACGAGACTGACCAGCACGAGAACTCCGCCAGGGCAAGAAAAAACTAAAAACGAATAACCTAGATTAATGAGACCAAAGACTGCCCATTAGATTAAGCCAAAATAAATTATATCTCATGTTTAACCATTTCTGATTCTGATAATACATTCTAGAAGATCTGGTTGAGGTGAGGCTGCTCTCAAATTATCCAATAGACGTTATATTTATGAACAAACTGCATATTCAAAGTCTAAATGCATACATTCTTGCCTAAAAACTTTTAAAACTACGTTCCGTAACAGAAAACACAGTTTAAAATTATTGTGGATTTGGGCATCTGTCACTCGCTGTGAGAAAAACTGCAAGCAGATATATAAATGGTGAAATGGTTAAAGCTCTTTTATCACTAGATCATTGCAATCATGGAAAAGGATCTCAGCCAATCAGAATCAAGGACCAGAAAAAAAATTCAATAAATGTTGTGTGTGTGTGTGTGTGTGTGTGTGTGTGTATATATATATATATATATATATATATATATATATATATATATTTGTAACAAAAAATATATTTCTGACTGATAATTATGTCTTTCTCCTCCAAGCAACCAGACAAGTGTGGGTTTCCTAATTCTTCTTATTGATTTAAAATAAATAATTTAATTGCATCTCCCAACATTGTTGTAGGCTCACAATGCTGCTTCTTTGCTTTTCATCTTCTGATATTCTGTGTGTGTTTTGTTCATTACGTAAGTTGTGCACTAATTACAAGGTCTAGAACAGCTTTCTGAATCTGCCCTGAAATGCACTGGTACCCATTAATGGGCTCTTTGAATTTGTGCCGAGAAATATTAGAGGGGACCTGTAGCTTTTGTTATACGGTAATGAATATGTGCTCCATAGAGAAAAACAGCTTCCACTCCACAGGAGCTTTACTTTTAGCCACTGCAGTAGTATCTGCCAAGAAAGCTGGAGAGAGCGGGTGAGAGACTTAGACAGAGAGCAAAAGAGAGAGGGATATTAATTCAGTCATCACTCTTTTCTTCCTGGGTCTCATCAATTAGCAGCAGCTAAGCTTAACTCTGAAGCTTGGCAGAGTGAACAGAGCTGCTTTCTGCCTCATGTCTTTAATCAGAACCAAGATATACAGTTCACCCTAGCAACACATCACACACACACACACACACACACACACACACACACACAAATGGCATGATGAATGCACACATGGACACATGCTTACCCATGTAATCATATGCACATACATAAAGGAAATAACATTAACCTTGAACTGCGACTCAAAATGTTTCGGTAATGTCAACTTAAATCATTCAAATTCAAATTCTGTCATACTTTACTCCCCCTCATTGTGTGGTTCCACAGCAGTATGCTATATTCCAAATCTTCTGAAGCCATACAGTAGCTTCATGTAAAGAACTTTGTGTTTGAAGTTTTTCAGTCAATTTTTAGGGCACTACATAGCACAGGATCTGCAGTTTCAAAGATTCATAATTATATTTTATTATTGACTCTGGAGCTTCAGTTATTTTAGTTTTATTAGATCTTAGTGTGGCTTTTGATACTGTGGATCACTTACCACTTTAATCTCTTGATTGGAACACCACGTTGGAGTCTGAGGGAAGTCCTATTTACAAACAGAAGTTTTGCTGTTAATTTTGGTGAATGTCTGTTAACTTTGGCAGTTCCTCAAAGCTCCATTCCTGCTCCACTTTTGTTTTCATTGCTCCCTTTAGGATCCATTTTTAGAAAACGTCTCGGGTTACTTGACTGTAACCCTGTTCCCTGAAAGAGCGGGACCAAGATGCTGCGCTCAATAGCGCTAATGAGAACATTCTTTGTTCGACCGGTTGTGAAGCATATGTGTCAAACACGCCAATAATTGGCTTTAAATAACCTCGGCAGGTGACGTCACTGATAATGTGCACCTGCAGGTTATAAATAGACGTGAAACGGAAACATCCTCAGGTTACCCCTTTGTCTGAAGAGACGTCCGGACACGTCGACAGTGCGGCATTGAGGCGCAGCATCTCGTTCCCGCCTGGCTGGACTTAAATTATTTACGATACCCGTGTGAGCCTCAAAGGAGACATGAAAACCCCCAACCACATTCCAACACATACACAAAAAGAAACCTTTCTTAGAAGTTCCTTACCTTCATAATTTTATTAATAATATTTATTTTGAATATGTTTTGTGTGTACCATGGTTAATCCTTGTTATGCGAGGATTATAATTTTACTAGCTTATAAATTGGAAATGTTTCTCCTCATTTTAACTTTCTCAAATAGACTTATGTTTTCTGTAACTCTACTCCTGACCCGGTCGTAAAACTTTATGACCCCACTGGGCAACAGGACAGGAAAGAGCCCATTCACTGGTACCTTTTTCTCAATGTATCCTAAACTATTACCTCAGACGTAGTCTAAAAGTATATAGTATTGTTTTTGTTGGTGCCTTGAGATGTTTCCCATATAAATTGGGACTATCTGCAATTTATTAGCGTGTGTTATTCTTTAAATCTGTGTAAATTCTGCATTTGAATGTAACTTTGTGTTGCTATATATGTACTGTTTGGTGTTTTTGGAATTGTCATGTTGTGACCCAACTATTCCCCTGTGTAAAATGTGTGTAAAATCTATTAATCTTGAATTAAGAACTTGCTAGAATATCACTGCTGAAATCTAACAAGCCCCAAAGTTAGTAGGGTGGGTGTTTCCACAGAGACAAAGGAACTTTTGCCCGCTTCAGATCGCGGACGTTCATTGGTTGTTCACGAGAAAAGAGGCGTGAACCATCCCGAATTCAACTATTCGCCTCTCCACACAAGGAAGACGAATTCTGGAACACTGTTTGTTGAACCTTTCAAATACCGCGCGATTCCGCCGCAACCCCCGGGCTGGAAGACAAAGGACCACGCTGCTCCAGCGCACGCCGGTCTCCAGCACGCACACGCTGGTTTTAAAAGACCTGCGCACAAAGTGTCACGAAAAGACCACGCTCAAGCACACTGGACACTTTGCAAGTATCATTTTTCTATGGAGATTTAAATGCTGCTTAAAGTGTGTCTATGATTTGAGTCGTTGTTGGCTATCAAAAAGCTTACTGTCTACGATTTTCTTACCTGAGCTCATTCTGTGATCACTTTCTCTCTCTCTCTCGCTCTCTCTCTCTCTCTCTCTCTCCCTCACTTGGATTCCATTATGTCTTGTACAAAGTTTACTGTCTGTATTGTCGTACGCATATTTACTGTGTGTGATTTGTAGTCTGATGTATTATTAGTCAATTATTAAAAACCCATATATTCATGATTGTCTTGGCCTCCACCCCACTCACATTACGAGTCACTGAGATGTCTGATCTAGCTACAAGCTTTAAATTTAGAAACTAAATTTATCATAATGATAGGATAATGTTTTCATGGCCAGAGAATATTTTTCCTTGAATTATAAGAAGTGATAACTTTATTGAAAATTGATAGGTCAATCTTGCGGCCTTTTTCTGGACAAACCACTGTTTGATTTGCAGTAATTTACAGTAAGAGATATCACAATAATTGATATGAAGAATGGAATATTGACATATTAATAAGTTACAGTGCCCTGTAATGATTTATTGGTATAGACAATTGAGCTATTTTTCATAATCAATAAAATTTATTGTAACTGTCATATGAGATATATATTAATCATATTCCTGATTAATTATTAAAATTCCCTATATATATCATTTGAGTTAATTATTCTGTACAACTCGTTGTTACACAGGGTTAAAGTCAAGTAACCCGAGACGTTCCCTTTCAAAAGCTACTCTCGATGCTGCGCTCAATAGCGCTAATGGGAATGGGAATACCAACGCCACCGCACTGTAAGTGTCTGGACCCCCAAGGTTGTGTAGTGTGTGTGCACAAACATCGACGAGGTCTCAGACATGACTCTGGGATGTGGACTCAAGGGCATGCAAGCCCGGAGTAGCATCGACATCCAAACTATAGAATCTGACAAATGTGTGCGGAAAGGACCAACCTGCCGCATCACACACTTGCTGCAAGGGCGCACCTCTTGCTCAAGCCATTCAAGATGCAACCCAACTGGTTAAATGGGCACTAACTCCTAGAGGCGAAGTGTGACCACGCGCCTCGGAGACTAGGGCAATAGCAACCCTCACCCAATGTGAAACTGTTTGCCTGGTGGCAGCCGCACCCCTGACTGCAGCCCCCACAGCATATGAAAAGCTGCTCTGACTTACGCCACTGGCTAGTGCGGTGGACGTAAGTCTGAAGAGCATGTACTGGATACAGTAAGGAATATTCGGAAGATAATTAGGGTGAAGATGCAAAATAGCTTTGCCTAGGGGCTGAACTGGAACAGGATGGCAGGACTGACAAAGCCTGTAAATCCCGAAATCTCCTTAGAGAGGTAATGGCCATAAGAGAAACCATCTTTAGAGTCAGAAGCCTGGCAGGCGCTGATTCTAATGGTTCGAAAGGGGTGCCAGCCAGCCCCTCAAGCACTACGGCTAAATCCCCTGAAGGGGCCGTAGCTCTAGTAAGTGCCTCAACCGCTTAGCCCCACGAATGAAGCGGGCGACTAGAGGGTGCTTTCCCACAGAAATCCCATCAATCAGACCATGACAAGCCGAAATAGCAGCCACATAGGTTCTGAGAGTACTAGGGCCTGTGCCTGAGTACAATTTCTCTTGCAGAAACTCCAGTACTGAAACAATTTGGCAGTGAGCTGGGTCTGCATGGTGTGTCATCACAAACACTCCATATAAGGGCATAGGTTCTTCTATTGGAGGGAGTCCTAGCACTTAGAATAGTCTCTATTACTGTGGCTGGAAGGACAGCATCTCTAGTTGGTCCCCCTCAGGGGCCAGACGTGAAGGTTCCAGAGCTCAGGCCGGGAATGAAGTACTGTCCCCTGTGCTTGAGAGAAGATCTCTCCTGACTGGAATCGCCCATGGCAAGCCATCGAGGAGGGATATTAGATCTGAGAACCAAACTCTGGTCGGCCAACAGGGCGCTATCCGTAAGAGGCGAGACCCCTGTCGGCGGACCTTGGCCAGGACTCCCGGGAGCAGAGGAATTTGGAGGAAAGGCGTAAAGACGCAGTCTGGGCCACACATGGGCCATAGCGTCTAGACCCTGGATGAGTCAGAGATGTAGAGGGGACATTGTGTGAGGTCCACTTCAGCTACTTGAAATCTTTCTCAGATTTGACTACTTAGGGGTGGAGTTTCCATTTCCCGTGTTTCACAGCTTGTCTGGACAGCAAGTCTGCTCCCACATTCATATGCCCAGAAATGTAAATCGCCCTGAGGGACAGAAACTTTTCCTGTGCCCAAAGCAGAACCTGGAGCGCTAACTCGTTCGAGCGGCGCGACTGCAGTCCGCCCAGGTGATTTATGTAAGAGACTACAGATGTGTTGTCCACCCGCACTAGGACATGGTATCCCTTTAACTGCTGGAGGAAGTATTTCAGGGCCAGAAATACAGTCTTCATTTCGAGGCAATTGATGTGCCAATTCGAGAAGATGACCTCTCCAGATCCCTTGGGCTGGACAGCCAACTAAGGCCGCTCCCCAGCCCATGAGGGAAGCATCTGTCATTAGAATCTTGCGATGACAACACGGACCTAGAGTGGGACCCAAAGTCAGAAACCGGGGTCTGAACCACATAGATAGGGTACAAAGCTCCTGGCGCGTAACTCTTAATTGCCACTGGGGATTGGCCCTTGGATGAAATCCCCTGGCTCTGAGCCACAACTGAAATGGTCTCATGTGCAGGAGGCCCAAAGGTATCACTGTGGATGCAGCCGCCATGAGACCTAAAACCTTCTGAAAGTGATGAACAGTGACTTTCTGGCCTAGCTTGATGTTCTTTAGGGTGTTTAGAATGGATTTGATGCATGCAGGAGACAGCTGTGCCTGCGTTATGATCGAATCCCATACCACACCCAAATATGTTGTCCTTTGAGCCGGAGAGAGAACGCTTTTCTTGGCGTTGAGTCTCAACCCCAGAGGTTCGAGATGAGCTAGGACGACATGTTGATGTCGAAGCGCAAGCTCTTGAGACTGGGTCAAATTCAGCCAGTCGTTTATATACATTTTAAATGTGGATGCCCTAAAGTCATAGAGGAGCCAGAGCTGCTGAATGGCAGGGGAACACATTCTATGGCCCCTTTGACCAGCAGAGTCTGTGATTCCTGTGTCAACAGATATGCACATGCCAGTTTCACAGAGGTGGAGACCACGCTGTTGAAACGCAGAAGACGATGTGCAAACTGAATCCTGTAGCCCTTCTCTAAAGTTCTTTCAAATCATGGGGATATATTTGGCAGTAGCTTCCACGCTGCCAGCTTCTCCAAAAAGGGCACTAATTGTGACACTTTGTTTGCTGGGGGGACAGAAGCTAGAGCTACAGCAGCCTCTGCCCAATCCGAAGAAGTGCCTGGGCACGCTTCGGAGGTGGGTGCGAGAACCGTTCGATCTTCCAGAGTGGGAAGCAGCTCGTTCCTCGTGAGAGCATGACACGGATAGGAAGTGAACTGCGTTGCTTACAACTGCCACTCTAGAACGCGAAAGCAGCCTTTTAAAAAAAAAACAAAAAAAAACAATAAACATGCGATTTCTCTTCAGAGATCGGCCATGGAGAGCGAGGCACACGTCTCATATAAAATCAGCAAGAATAGTTAGAACTTTCTTTCTCCTTTTTTTCTTCTTTTTATAACTCTCAACATACTTCCTTTTAAACTAATACTTTCATCAGCATGACACACACACACACAATGCGGTCTCTGAAGACAAAAAAACCTGAGGATGTTTCCGTTTCACGTCTATTTATTACCTGCAGGTGCACGTTATCAGTGACGTCACCTGCCGAGGTTATTTAAAGCCAATTATTGGCGTGTTTGACACACATGCTTCACAACCGGTCGAACAAAGAATGTTCTCATTAGCGCTATTGAGCGCAGCATCGAGAGTAGTTTTTTAAAGGGAACATTATGTTTCTTTTCTTCTTTATGCCGACGACATGAATTATATGCCATTTTAAAGAATTACAAGAACGATTTAACGCCGCTTTTGGACTACATAAATTATGTAAAAAGTTGGATGGCTTAAAAATGTTTGGAATTTAATGATAATAAATCAGAGATTATTTTGTTTGAACAAACTGAACATTGTCAATTAATCGTGTCAAATTATTGTGGTGTTTTAGTGTTCTTACAGTAGTAACATTTATGCTGTGACACAACCATTCTCTGATGAGCCGGTTGGGTCAATTATTGTGATGACACTGCTGTGAGTTCTTGTACAGTTTTTGGTAAAGCAGAATTGTGTTTCCTCTGACGTTATTGTGTTTGTCACGCCCCGGACTGTTCAGGTATGTTTTGTTAATACCCTCATTAACATTCAGCTTATAAGTTGCATTCTGTTCAGTGGTCCGGTCTCTTCGAAGTGTACGTGTGGTTCTGCCTCCTACACTTGGTTTAACCCTATGTGGATTATTAAAGACTTTGTATCATTTTTTTATCTGCCTCATTTACGTGCTTCTCTCCCACACCACACTGTGACAGAAGACTGGACTGTGAAAAGTAAAGTGGCGTTTTTCCTTATGTTTTGTTTTTCCTTTTTGTCAGTTTTTATTTTACTTCATGTTTGATTCCAGACCCATAGACCAGCCCACCATCTGCATGCCAGAGCCCACTGCTCCTAGAATGTGCCCTCTATTGCCCACTCCTCAAAAATGACCGCCCTCCCACCCGCTCTAGCCTTCTCCACCTCTGACGTCTGGCAGCCCCTCTGCTTACCCTCAGCCCACTATCTGTGTGCTGGATTTGCAGTGGGTCTGCCACTCTCCATCTGCGTCATGGCTGAAGGATCCTTTGTCTCCGCCTCCAGCCTCTGAGTCCCGAACTCCACCATGGCCCTTTGACCCAGCGGGTCCACCACGGTCCCTAGCTCCCTACTCTCCATCATGGCCCGTCAGTCCACCAGCTCCGCAAGGCTCCCTCATCCCTCCGGCTATGCCTTGGTCTGTCTTCAACCATGCGCTGCCCAGGGACTCCACTCCTCTTGCTCCACCTCGTCCCTCCATCCCTCAGGCTCCTCCTTCCTTCCGGTTCCACCACAGTCTTCCGAATCCTTGCCTTTGCCTAGGTCGCTGGCACCATCTGCTCCGCTTTAGCCCTCCGGTTCCTCTGTGTCACCCTGGCTCATCGGCTCTCTGTCTCCACCTAGGGCTTCTCCTCCACCTGCTCGATGGCTCCTCCCTCCATTGACTGTGGCCTTGGTCCCGCCTGGCTCCTCCTGCTCCGGGCTCTTCCTGTCTCCTGCTTCTGTGGTCTCTGTCTGCTGGCCCCTTCCCAGGGGTTTGGCCTTCACCAACTCCTCCTCGTTTGTTCATTCAGGGGAAGGAGAGCTCAGTTCGGTGTTGCTGTCTTTGAGACGAGGCTCTCTGCATGCGCACCGAACATGGCACACAGGATCTCAGTTGAGTTTTTCCACATCTTGTGTTTGAATGCTTTAAACTCCTTTGAATGTTTAAATGGGCAAGGCTTAAAAACATGTGTAAATGATAAGATTTCATGATGATGCTCAGCCCGTTAACTGAAGCCTGACAGTTCACTGGGATGGTAAACTGGTTCCAAATGAAGGGAAGCAAAAAGTTGATAGTCTTCCTGTTATGGTTACTGATGCACGATGAACTGCAAAGCTACTTGGCATACCAAAACTTCCCACAGGTACTGGTCAAGCAACAGCTACTGCAGTGACGCAATGTCTTATTGAGTGAGAGCTGTCAGACAAGGGGGTTGGCATGCGCTTTTTCACTACGTCTAGTATTAATGGATCAACACTTGGTGCCTGCACTCTTTTACAGCAAAAACTGTGACACCTGCTCTTTCACATGCCATCATCATCACATTCTGGAAATGGTAGCAGAGGCAGCATTCTCAAGATGTCATGGTCCCTCCACTGGTCCTGACATATTTAAGCATTTTCAGTCAAACTGGAATTCAATCGATTGAAGCAAGTATGAACCAACGAAGCATAATGATCTGGATTCTGTAGTTGACAATGTGTTTTTTTTTTTTTAGTTGTAAAGAAAGGTTTTGTCATTCTTAGGGGTGGAATGGTTCAGCTTGTATCATGATTTTAGAGTCAAGGTGCATTTTGACATCATTTTTGTGTGAATTTGTCCATTTATACACAGTACTTCAGAGAGAGCTTAATATTTACGTGTGTTCTGAAGCATGGGTTTGCGCACTTCGTATGAGCACACGCACAAATCTTCTGCCATCCTCTGGCTCTTAAATGTTTAAACTGGCAAAACTTACATGAGTAAGGAAGCCTTTGCTGCCAAGATGGTAGCAGAATTTGTTACATCAGGATCAAATCAAATTTTTTGATGCTTTCAAGGTCACCTGGACTTCCTAGACAAGAACCCACCAGAGCGGAAGACAGATCCAGCCTTCCAGTCATCACAGCAAGTCCTGTGTAGGATCGCAGCTGTCAATGATTGTGATCGGGTAGCACTCATATAGGACTGCAATCAAGTTCTGACAAAGGATGAGCAGCAGCAACAATATCTACTCCAAGTGTTCGAGTGGCATCATTGCCAGTTTCCAAATGCGAAAAAGCAAAAGACTCAAAAGTCAACCTGAGTCATTCACTCATCAGAGAACTGGGATTGTAGACATGCGAACAGTGACATTCTAATACGCGTATGTCGTTTTACCTTATCTGTTATGGCCCAGGTGTCTCCAATCCTTTATGCTTACCAGCTTTGACTGTTTTGTTGGTTTAATAATATTTGAAGCTCTCACAGCTAACATGCATGGATGCTCTACACTTGCACAACACAATGTTTAACCTACATGTGGCAGTGATTAATAAAGGTGGTGGACATGCCAAAATATTTAGTGGCAATAATTTTCTCGCACCCAAATCCACTTTTTAGTTTTGCCGTTCTCTTGAGGACAACCATAGTCCACATACTCAAAAGTACAGCATCACAACAGGTAGGAGCTACTTGAGAACCAATTATATTAGTTAGGTATGTGTCATTTATTGGACATAAATATATATATATATATATACAGTATTGTTCAAAATAATAGCAGTACAATGTGACTAACCAGAATAATCAAGGTTTTTAGTATATTTTTTATTGCTACGTGGCAAACAAGTTACCAGTAGGTTCAGTAGATTGTCAGAAAACAAACAAGACCCAGCATTCATGATATGCACGCTCTTAAGGCTGTGCAATTGGGCAATTAGTTGAAAGGGGTGTGTTCAAAAAAATAGCAGTGTCTACCTTTGACTGTACAAACTCAAAACTATTTTGTACAAACATTTTTTTTCTTCTGGGATTTAGCAATCCTGTGAATCACTAAACTAATATTTAGTTGTATGACCACAGTTTTTTAAAACTGCTTGACATCTGTGTGGCATGGAGTCAACCAACTTGTGGCACCTCTCAGCTGTTATTCCACTCCATGATTCTTTAACAACATTCCACAATTCATTCAGATTTCTTGGTTTTGCTTCAGAAACAGCATTTTTGATATCACCCCACAAGTTCTCAATTGGATTAAGGTCTGGAGATTGGGCTGGCCACTCCATAACATTAATTTTGTTGGTTTGGAACCAAGACTTTGCCCGTTTACTAGTGTGTTTTGGGTCATTGTCTTGTTGAAACAACCATTTCAAGGGCATGTCCTCTTCAGCATAGGGCAACATGACCTCTTCAAGTATTTTAACATATGCAAACTGATCCATGATCCCTGGTATGCGATAAATAGGCCCAACGCCATAGTAGGAGAAACATGCCCATATCATGATGCTTGCACCTCCATGCTTCACTGTCTTCACTGTGTACTGTGGCTTGAATTCAGAGTTTGGGGGTCGTCTCACAAACTGCCTGTGGCCCTTGGACCCAAAAAGAACAATTTTACTCTCATCAGTCCACAAAATGTTCCTCCATTTCTCTTTAGGCCAGTTGATGTGTTCTTTGGCAAATTGTAACCTCTTCTGCACATGCCTTTTTTTTAACAGAGGGACTTTGCGGGGGATTCTTGAAAATAGATTAGCTTCACACAGACGTCTTCTAACTGTCACAGTACTTACAGGTAACTCCAGACTGTCTTTGATCATCCTGGAGGTGATCATTGGCTGAGCCTTTGCCATTCTGGTTATTCTTCTATCCATTTTGATGGTTGTCTTCCGTTTTCTTCCACGTCTCTCTGGTTTTGCTCTCCATTTTAAGGCATTGGAGATCATTTTAGCTGAACAGCCTATCATTTTTTGCACCTCTTTATAGGTTGTCCCCTCTCTAATCAACTTTTTAATCAAAGTACGCTGTTCTTCTGAACAATGTCTTGAACGACCCATTTTCCTCAGCTTTCAAATGCATGTTCAACAAGTGTTGGCTTCATCCTTAAATAGGGGCCACCTGATTCACACCTGTTTCTTCACAAAATTGATGACCTCAGTGATTGAATGCCACACTGCTATTTTTTTGAACACACCCCTTTCAACTAATTCAACTAATTGCCCAATTGCACAGCCTTAAGAGCGTGCATATCATGAATGCTGGGTCTCATTTGTTTTCTGAGAATCTACTGAACCTACTGGTAACTTGTTTGCCACGTAGCAATAAAAAAATATACGAAAAACCTTGATTATTCTGGTTAGTCACATTGTACTGCTATTATTTTGAACAATACTGTATATATATATTTATATTTATATATATATATATATATATATATATATATATATATATATATATATATATATATAAATATATATATATATATATATATATATATATATATATATATATATATATATATATATATATATATATATATATATGTTGTCAAAACAAACACAATCTCATGGCAATCCATAGCTTTTTTAAGCTTTTGGCAAATTAGTGAGTAATTAATATGAATTGGTACAATCTCATTCAAATAAATTTGTATAATCTTATTTTTATTTATTTATTTATTTATTTATTTTTTTTTATTTATTGCAATTATAGTTATGCTTAGGAGCAGGGTTATAGATCTTCAATCTTATTATTTTATTTTTTTCAGTTATCATTAAATTCATATCGTATGAATTCAATTCAACAACTTTTCCAGTGAAACTGAGCTCATTTTTATATGTGTAAATGAATACTGAATGCAAATATCATACAGTCTGCTAATGCAGGCATACTCATTATTTGCCCAGAGGGTGCTGACACTGTGTAGTAAATCTAAAGTCCTTTCTTTTGTTCTTCTCTTTTTGCTTCACTAACAGGATCTCTTATAAGCCCTGAACATGCAGTTCTATAATAATATAATAATATACCCATCCACTCCCACTCTTCTTCAAAGCACCAAACAAATTTGCAAGTTCTCTCTTGCAGTTAAAGCACACTGAAAAGCCACAGCTATTTCAGAGTCATTTTGGAGCTCATTTAATATTCTTCCTTGCGTTCCTACTTAGCAAAACTTGGCAGGAAAGTCTTTGGATGATCGAACAACCACATTGCTTAAAGCTTAATTTAATTAAGGTGTTGAGGTGATGAGAAAATGTGTTTATGTGCATTTGTGAGGGTGTGTGTGTCAAGGTAAAAAAAAACAAAAAAAACACAACATTTGTGTATATATATATATATATATATATATATATATATATATATATATATATATATATATATATATATATATATATATATATATTACAGCACAGTGAATTAAAAGATGAAAAAATAGACTGTACTACACTAAAACTACATTGTATTTTGTTGCATCATTTATAAAGGTCTGACAAGCCGTATGATTGGCAAAGCAGCTTGAAAAAGAACAAGTAAAACTGTTAAGAAGCTTTTAGTGAGCTAGAGCGTAAAAATTCACAGATTAAGGAACACAGTCCACTATAAATTTATTAAAAGGTTAATGCCAATTTTTAAAGGTTTTAATCATGTCGCATCAGCGATTGTGTAAGATGTATTTGGCAGTGCAACATCTTGAAGTGTTTTTGTCTCCAATGCCAATAACTTTCCCTAGGCTCTTTCTTTCCTTGGGTAGATTAAATATTTTAAATGATCATAAAGAAATTAACATATCTATAGAAGAAACAGCTAAGATGCCGGTGATCAGACCCGAGACCCGACAATCACTCGTAATCGTAATGTATTTAGTTTTAAAATAATACAGTGCCCTCCACAAAGGTGGCTGTTAAAATAAATCGGCATTTTTTATCCTTTTGATCTTTCTAACTATCATTGAAGTACAACAGTCGAAAGTGGATGGAACTTCTTATTGTGAAAAAAAAAAATGCTCGCTCTAGTTCATGCTGGCCACAATTATTGGCACCCAATTTTTGCAATGTCCTTTTCCCAAGATAACAGCTTTGAGCTTTCTCCTATAATGCCTGATGGAGAACACCTGATAAAAGATCAGAGCTCATTCCTTCATATAGAATCTCTCCAGATCCTTCAGATTTACAGTTGCTTGTCGGTGCTTCTTCTCTTCAGTTCACCCTACTCATTTTCTATAGGGTTCAGGTCAGAGGATTGGTCCCACACATCCTTTTCCAGGCAGATTTGTAACATCTTTAGTTGATTGGAACCCCTTAATTAATGCCCTGATGGTGGAAATGGGAATTTTCTTTTGCTTTAACTCTTTTCTTAAAGCCACTTTCTTTACTTTTCTTTTATGTTTTGTGAAGCTCAAAAATGTTGTTCTGTACATTAGAGCTATGTTCTTTGGTTTTACTTCTTGTGATGGAACAATGAGGGAATTGGGCTCTTGTATTCATATTCATAATCCTGTGGGACAGGAAGTCATGGCTGGACAATTTCATGCTCTTAGTCATCTGGGGTGCTAAAAAATGTAAATATGAATTGGAATATTCTTCAGAGACATTTCACTCATAATAATTTCTAGGAAAGCCAATGATTGTAGCCAACATGCATTGGAGAAAACATTTATTTCACAATGACCCCCCCCCCACACACACACACACTTTCAATTGTTTTACTTCATTGAACGGTTAGAATTTTGGGATTATTTTGAATGAAAGTGTAACAATATAGACTTCACAATCATCGGGAAGAAGGAGGCGGGAACCGGCGGACAATCAAACAATACTTTAATAATAAAATAAACACAAAACAGACAGTAATTTTCACAACCACCTTTGCTCACATTTACCAAGGGTGCCAATAATAGTGGAGGGCTTTGTAATATGGACATTTTTATGAGTTCGTCAGATTAGTTTTTTAAATAAATAAATAAAAAATAATCACAAACAACTAACTAAATAGCTGACTAACTGGATGAAGGAATGAATGAATGGAAGAAACTATTTTTGGTAGTTTTTTTTTTTTTTTCGATTAATTTTAACATTGACATTATTAAACAATAACATCAAACCTCAGTAACTGACGCCTCATTTTATTTCCTTTCATTAAGTTGCATAGAAGTATCACAGGTTCTGTGATAAAAAAAAAAAAAAAAAAAAAAAAACTCTGCAGCTCTGCAGTCAGTAATCTAATTTGAAAAATGTGGTCATCTATTCTACTACCATCACATATTTAATTTTGCCACCAGATATTAACTGACGGATGTTTTGTAGAACATCCGTAATAGCAGCATCTTCTCACCTCCCCTCTAAAATGTTTAGTGTTAGTGTGCCAGATTGTGATACTGCTATTTTGCCCAATACATACATACATACATACATACATATATATATATATATGTATATATATATATATATATATATATATATATATATATATATATATATATATATATATATATATATATATATATATATATATTTACCATAATATGAAATTTGCTCTTAAAAAGGTATGACTGATGGCCCTTAAAATAATAGCACTTTTTTTCCCATTGTACTACATTATTTTTTTTACTTTTGTAAACACTGCAAACAACTCACATATTGTCCATTCACAATGGATACATGTAGGCTTGTAAACATACAGTAATTGCTTTTATAAATAAATCAAAGACATACACTGACTCTGAGTTCATTTGTGTATTTCTACCCAGACACCCATTCACTGCAGAGGATTAAATGAGGTAATGCTAAATTTCTGCAAATTTGTTCTGATGAAGAAACAACTGATCTACATATTGGATGGCCAGAGGGTGAGTACATTTTAAACAAAGTTTCTTTTTAAAGTTCAATATAACATGGTTCTGTATGGAACCTTATATATTTAAAAAAAAAAGGTTCTGCTATTGTTATAGGTCTATGAACCCTCATCTGGTCCTGTTTAAGGAAAGGAAGGAAAGGCCGTGATGCGTGGCCAAATGGTGTATGGTGTCCCATACTTGGAATTTGTGCTCTGTATTTAACCCATCCAAGTGCACACACACAGCAGTGAGTAGTGGACAAACAGGCAAACATACACCGTAAACACATACCCAGAGCAGTGGGCAGCCAATGCAGTTAGGGGTTTGGTGTCTTGCTCACCTCAGTCATAGTATTGAGGGTGGAGAGAGTGCTAGACATTCACTCCCCCCACCTACAATACCTAGCGGTACTGAGGCTTGAACCCACAACCTTTGTGTTACAGGCTCGACTCTCTAACCATTAAGTCATGACAAGACAAGGCATTTCTAGAAAGTTCAATTTTATGTGGTTTGCAGGTTTCTAATTCTTTTTTGCTTCATCAAAATCTCTGTATTAATGTTTCTTTTATAAATTCGCACTTTATATACAATATATATATATATAAAAAACGTTTTGTGTTTCCTCAATTCTATGCCACCTCATAGTCCAATCTTTGATATACAGTACCTGCATCATGTATGGAAACACAAGTGAGTTTTGTTTCATTAATATGAGCCAAAGTTTCCTATTTAAACAATACTCACTACAACACGTATGGTCACTGATGCATACTAAATATTCATTGTTGATTGGTACCCATTCAGATAATCTTTTATACCGAACATAATTCATAGGAGCTCAGTGTGCCATGCAATGCTGTCTCCATCAGTTTGGTTAAAATAACAATGTGACTGTGCATTCATCACCCACCAGTGCCAGAAACTGTCACTCAGCATCACAGAAAGTATTCTAGGCTTTGTGGGTCTTGTGCTGATATTTTATGACAATGTGTGAGCAAGTTAAGTCATTTGTTTGGTCCAGATATGAAGTTAGAACACCTTAGGTGCCTGTTTAATTTAACACTTCAGTAGCATTCACAGTTGGAACAGTATCTTGGTTCACTTTAAAAATGCATAGACAAAAAGGAAGACAGATCATTCTGCAAATATCATATTTAAGAAAAATACATCTATAAGGTTTAACAGTTTATTTATTTGTTTTGTGGTAGAAGAAAAAATAAAAGACCAGACAATCAAAAATAAATAATGCTTCAATATAGCCTAACTGTGCAGATGTTTATTTAGATCATATGCATCCTTGGACTGGCATATGCATTGGCTTTTTCACTGCTATTAAGTGAACTCATAAAGATAGTTAATTCAGTTGGAACTCTATTACAGGCCTTCTTGCCCCATATAATCACACATTAATCACAATACCACCACAGCTTGCATGCGCTTTCGCAACAGCAGCATTTACACACAAACACACACTGATATATAGATAGATAGATAGATAGATAGATAGATAGATAGATAGATAGATAGATAGATAGATAGATAGATAGATAGATAGATATAGATAGATAGATAGATAGATAGATAGATAGATAAACACATACGAAATTAACCAAATTTATAAAATAAACAAACAATATAAACCAAACCAAACCAAACCAAAAACAAGTTAAATAGCACAAATAAAACCAAAAATAATTAAATCTATTCATGATCTATTCATGCTGCTTTTTCATAGTACAAACACAGTATGGTGCTGATTGTTTACAATAAATATATGAGAGTGCAGTTACAAGATATCATGAAAGAAATTATGGTCCCACTTAATATTAAGTGACCTTAACTACTATGTATTTACATTTAAATTAAGAATTTGGTCCAATGCACTTATTGTGCACATACATGTTTTTACTAAGATTTAAAACATACCTGTATGCAATTACATCTCTAATTAATTTATGTAATTACATTTATAATTACTGTAAACTGTTGACCAATCCCATAAACCTTAACCCACCCTTAAACCTACCTATACCACCAAACCTGTCCCTAACCTTACCAGTATTTCATCTTAATAGCAGCAAAAGTGTTTTGCAATACAACATGAACACAATAAGTACATTGTCCTTTTCTTTTCTTTTCTTTCTTTTTTTTTTTTTTTGTGATGCAAGTACGTAGTAGTTAAGTCCATTTAATATAAAGTGGGACTCGTTCAAGTCATTTAGTCGGAGCAAGATAACGTACAGTATACCATTCATATACCATTATTATTATTATTATGTAAATTGAATCGTTATATACGTTATCGTATGGCTAGTCTAAATATACCAATTTCAAAAAATTCACCTTTAATGCATCCACTGCGCCCGGGTAAATAAAGTTTACATATTCCCACTTGTAATTATGAAGTTGTGGTGGCGTTAATGTGCGTTCATGTATCTTTGACTTGACTTTACGAGACTTGAACGGACCACAAGCAGATGAGCACAAGCTTTGCCAGATTGGGAGAGGTACATCCAGCTAAAACCAGCAGAACAGCATATGGCTTTGACTTTTGTATTCATTTATTTTATCATACAGAATACCCCCCCCCCCAGCATGGTTCAAGCACACTTTCCTCTCCACAACACAGCTGCAACATCACAGACCTGCTATATGTCACTGATCTGCTATCAGTGTTATTACAGTATAGCATATGAGGGATGTTGTGCGTTATATATAGCAAATCTGAACACACAGTTACGATATAAATGAAATAACATTTCTGATCTGCAACATATGACACACTGATCTGCTAATCTGCAACATATGACACACTGATCTGCTAATCATGATATTAATCATTTGGTTCGATAGGACGATTCCGTGCTATCAATAGACCTGCAATTAATAATAATAATGATAATAATAATAATAATACTAATAATAATAATAATAATAATAAATAAATAAATAAATAAAATAGAAAAAAACACTACAGTACAGCAAAACTGAGGTCAGTTTTGTACATATTTTTCACAACAAAATGCAAGACAGCATCATATTGCAAAAATGCATTTCCTTTGAATGCTTCCAGTTCATTTGCAAGAATTATTAGACTAGAAAAAACATGGTTTCTATATAATTGGAACACTGTGCTCGATGCAGATATGAACATGAAAGGGAGAGTTTTCAGTGCTTAGAGCTTGATGGTTGAAAAAATTGTAATTCTGTTCGTGACCGGCAGAGCTTACGGGAGCTGTCCAACCATTTGTGGTGCTGAAAGATATCACATATACTTAACCAAACAATTAAGGGAGATTTCTGTTCTTATATTCAATCACAAGAAATATCCTTTAATTGTAAGAGTAAGAATATAATGTTTCGTCTCTGCTGATGAGGTATTCAGTGATGTGGATGAGTAAAGTCGATCCAACGCTGCACTTCATTTGTTTCTCTGAAGTTCAGTTTCTTCGATTCACATTATGCTCTCCATAAATCTGTCCTTATTATATTGCCGTTTGACATCAGCATGTTAAACGTTATGACGTTACATTACATACTGAATCCTCAAGTTGAAGGACACAATAATAATAACAACAACAACAAAAACAACAACAACAGTAGTAGTTTAAAAAATAGACAATACAACAATACAAAGAAAAGTGATTTTGTAGGAATACCGCACTAGCGTCTTACACTGTAAAAATCACAACAGTGCCGTTGTTATCTTAAAATACCTAAAAAAAATGTTTTTGACATGAATAAAATCACATCATTTATGTTACAACTTGACAAACCTCTCTTAACTGATACGTTTAAAAAGCATTTTATACAGTGTAAGAAAACATTGAAAGATATGCAAAGAGCATGCTATCATGAAAATGGCAGTATGTTGTACACGAGCCCACAGTTGCAGCCTTTATCGGCACGATCGTCTCCGCAACATATCCTGACAATATCTAAACACCGTGTCTGAATGAAACCATGTTCACAGGGTTGAAATGCGCCTTATGTGGAGAATTTCCACGGACTTCTGACAGGGGTGCTTCGTCTGGCGCCGCGGGAAGGTCGATTCCTCTTCGTGACATTGCACAGCGATTAGCTGTGCTTCATTATTCGGTCAAATAAGCGAGACATAATCGACAGCACATTTTAACACTCGAAAGAAAGTTATCGTTTAATTTTGCGTGCGACAAAAACATTGAAGCACCATCACCATCAATAGCGTCCTCATTAACAGCTCTTTGCGAATTGTAATTCAACATCCAGTAAAATCTTCGATAAAATCAGAAAATGAATAAACAGTACACTTGAACACTCACGAGAAAGTTACCGCTTCGTTCGATGACTTCGGTGAACCACCGGCTTTCCATATTTCTCTCCCCACGTTCGCTTTTCCTATGTTTTTCAAGGGTGGAAATGTATGTAAACATGCCACGTTTAAAAAGACCAAACGCAGGAATGGATTAGAACGCAGGGGTCTTGTTCTTGAAAACTTGAACTGCTTTAACTTGAAAACGCTACTCATGTGTCGAAAATCGCTTAAAGCGATGGCGAGACGCGATTATTTTTTTCCAGTCAATGTTGCCAACATGATACATGTTTACAAGACCAACTACTAAAATAATATGCTCCGACGGAAAGCGAAAGCAGTAGGCTAACGTCTTCCTAAGGCAAGCTGCATATGTTAAGCGTCTTGTCCGGCTTCGCGCCGAATTCCATCTCTCCGCGAGCGCGCGCTCACGCTCGCTCTCTGGAACGAGCGAACAAGCCAGCGAGGACGCGCGCGCGGGGGTGTCCCTCCTCCGCAGTTTGGAGTTTGTGATGTGTCTCAGACTCCGCGAGCGCCGCGCAAGAGCGAGACCTGCGGAGCGAACGCGCCGGATCCTGAAGCGACCGTTACCCTCCAACAGGCAATCTGTCTTTCTCCTTCCTGATTTCACCCATTTTCCCTCAAAGTGTTCCACGCACAAGCGCTTTCTTTCAACACCGCCACACTTTTTGGTTTATCACAGGTGTATTTGCGATCCTTTGACGTACTTTTCTCACTCATTTGGAAATTAACGAACATCTGAGGATCGTGTGGATGCGCGGCTTTGGAGAGAAGCTGAGATGGGATTGCTGATAATATGCCTTTCCTTTTGGATATTGCAGTCCAGTTCGGTGGGCGCCGACTCCATCATTCACATCGGTAAGGAGTGAGCTGTTCAAAGCCTTTATTTGTTGCAAATGATAATGAATGCGCCATCCATAATGAGACATGAGAGGACTCCAAGGGAAGTGTGTTGTAGGGGGTCGGCGTTAAATATCCATTGAAAATAAACATTGAATATGTGCCCCGCTCATCGGGCTGAATATCAATTGAGCAGACCACTTGTGATGATAAGTCTCTCTTGTTCAGATTGCCGATAGATCCATGGCATTGACAGATGCATGTACAAAAAGTAATCTAATTCCAGTCTTAGCAGGTCGTTCATGAAGAACGCTTAATTGTGTAAATCATATATTCCAGGTAAGTTGGAAAAACAGGAGGTGTGTGTTGCTCTCCCCCTCCCATCTGTAAGATTGAACTTTGTATGGAACGTGAGGGAAATATTAATAAAGGATGCATGCTGAAGTAAATAAATGACAAGAGGACAAATGCCTATTCTTGGCTATCCCAGGCCGTAAATGTCATCTTAACCAATCCCCTTTGGGTGTGCTAGACACCCTGTGCATTCTGATTATCTCCCCAAACGTGAGGAAAGAAAGATTTTGGCTTACCAACAGCAGTAGAGTGGAGGAGGAAGAGGGGCTGCTGGGGAGGGCAGCAGTGGCTCTATTTAGTTGCCATGAAGAACTCAAATCAAAACACTTATCTATCGTACAACATCAGCCATTGGCTCATTAAAGAGAAGATTTATTGGAATCTGTGAAATATGCCACCATATTTCCCATTGGTGGTGGATCGTGGATGCAATATGCAGAGTGAAATGATGCTATATCCTTATGCACACAGAAATAATTGTTTCTAGAGGTTGTTCTCAGATAATTCAGTTTACCTACCAGTTGCATTGGTCTAGGTCAGAAAATCCACTTCCATCACCAACTTTAAAAATGAGATCTTCCATATCCAGCTCTTTCCTTTAGTGCAGACAAGGACATAACTGTGGCCGTGTAATAGGCAGGACTCAAAGGTGCACAACGAAGGTGAAATAACAAATTCCAGCCTCTCCAGTTCCCAATACTTCCACTTTGTCACATCCACTCACGTTATCATCCTGACCAAATTTGGCTCCTAAGGGTAAAAGAAAAATGGGGCCATCCATTGAATGGAGAGGGTGACATGAAGTGATTTTCAGGGTGGCGTGGTGATTTACAGAGGCAATGCCTATCCAAAACTGGTAATTGGAAGGCTAGTACAGGCAGTGTGGATCAGGGCTGCTCTCACTGGCAACTGGAATGAACAGATGCGACACCCCTATTTCTGCTAAATAAAATGAACACTGCAGTGATACATCAACCAGATTCAACCTGTCTACCTGCCCATCCTATTGGGCTCCTCTAACATAGCTGGAGAAGATGGGTACATTTGGGCTGAACATAATTGAGGCCTCTCAATCTCTCTAAAACCATTTCCAGATATCATGCTTTGAACTTATAGTATGCTAAGCTGCCATAATATGAGCTAATCTGCATGCAACTTGTTGCACAACTTTATTGTAGGATGCTTTGATAAGCACCTGCTTGGAATGTAAATGTAGGACTTCACAGTAAGGATTTTTGTTTCCACTTTTTATTAGCTGTCTCTAACTACAACTGTATGTAATTACCTTCAAAACAATTATTTGTTAGTTTTTAACATACTCATTGTGTTCATGTTGAATTGCAAAACAGATGTCTATCTAATTACTAGGTAATACATTAATAACAGATGTAATTATATGCAGGCACTTATATTTTTGCAGGCAACTATATTTTTAATTAATATCAGTACAACATTAAAACCGTATGTACACAATAAGTTCATTGTATCAAATGATTAATTTAGATGGTAGTACATCATTGGGCTAGTAGTTCCAATTTTTAAACGTACTGTAAACGGTGGCAAGGGACTAGCAAATTTTACAGTCGGAGAAAATAAAAACTGTACAATTCTAAAGAACCTCACCTATTTTAGACAGTTGTAACATTACCTGACAATTCAGCAACAATCCTTATTGTTGAGCCCGGTAACAAAGCAAATGGGACTTATTTTTACTTTTCTGTTATTTGTTCACCATTAATCTCAAATGACAAGATTTCTCATTGCTCGTTGTTTTGTTACATAAAAGGTACTGAGTTAAACTATCTGGGATATTTTTATTTTATTTATAGTTAGTGAAACAATCAACAATCTTATTTTAGCCATGGGCTTTCTGTAGGATGGGTTTCCATAGCTCAACTGGTTGAGCATAGTGTTAGAAATGTCAAGGTCATGTGTTCAATACCAGAAAACACACACACTGCTAAAAAAGTACCTTAACTGCACCTTTAAGTGGCTGTGGATGAAAGCATCTGCCAAATGGATAAATGTAAATGTTTGTTAAATAATAGGCTTGTGAGCAAGATGAGCCAAGCAAGTCACTTGCCCTCTGTGTGAAAATTAGCAATTGCTTCGGTTTGTTTGTATGCTTCACTAAGACCCAGATAACTATCTGCACATGCCCGCAGGTGCCATTTTTGAGGAGAACGCAGCACGGGATGATGAGGTGTTTCAGTTGGCCATCTCTGACCTGAGCCTCAACGATGACATTTTGCAGAGCGAGAAAATCACCCACTCTATAAAATATATCGAACCCAATAACCCGTTTCAGGCAGTCCAGGAAGGTGAGTGAATCATCATGTTATGTCTCTTGACTCTCGAACTGCAGCATTCCCTGATGTCTGTGTGTACATGCTAAAAATGTACATGCATGTTGTTGTCTGGCGGTTTGAATAACCTTCCAACACGACACCACTGAGTAGAAATGACACACATCGCTAGGGTTTCTGCTTTTGTTCAGAGCACGCTTACGGCAACCAAAGATGTCTTGACAATGTACGTGTGTTTGTTTAATGCCAGCATGAAAGGTGACGTTTGGTTACAAAGACTTCCACCTGAAGCTCCCCCACAGTCTAGTGTCTTCTATGAAAGAAGAGCTAGGTGGAGGTATTGAGTCAAGCTGAACTCAATAACAATTTTCCACATAATTGCATTTAAGGATGAGTGCTCTGAAGCCTGAGCTTTCCAAAAGATAATTTTGAAAAGCGAGGAAAAAGAGAATGTCTTCTTCTGAATGGGCTAATGGCAGTTAATGATGCCGGGATTGACGACAAACTTGATGGTGATGATGGCAATGATTATTTCCGTTAGAAAATATCCTCCATCACAATATTCTGTGTCTGGATTTGAAAATATATCCCTGGGATCAATCTAAGTGGGCTATTGATGCTGATATAATGCTACCTTTGCTGTTTTATCTGTCATTCTTCTTCCACTACCATTACTGGGACCTTTATCAACTAGTCAATCATCGAGTACTCCATGTTTTGCCAGTATATGTGCAGTTTTCCACAGTTCTTTGCTTTCAGTATAATAGGTGTCTTTCAGGTGTGCTTGGTGAGGTGTTTTATTTCCCATGCCTCCTAGTCAATCTGAGGAATAACACAAGCATACTTGGAGAACATCCTTATTCAGACAATGCCATGTGACCTTTCATATGGCACAGGGGAACTTACGACTTTTTAATATAGCTGGTGTTAACATCTAGAATGAAACGGTCTCATTTTGAAGTTTTTATTAATTTTTATTTTATTTTTTTGCACACCAAGGATAACCCTTCATAGGTTCTCACTAGTATATATTTATTTATTTATTTATTTATTATTTTTTTTAATTTTACCTAGCAGAAATATTGTTTCTGAGACGTGTTTATGGTACACAATTATCTATGAACTTTATTTATTTGGAGTTACCACTGAAATGCTCAACATTTTTTGCTACTAGGGACTCGTTTTTGCAATCATCTGGCAATATCCAGTTATGTTTGATCTGCTGCATGAATGTGTTGTCATGGTGGCTTGCTTGAAATGCAGGGCAGTGTGTAAGTACCTAAGCACAGTGATGCTGTGCTCTCTTGACTGAATGCCCTGTTGATTTTGGCTCTGTGAAGAGATTCAAGACCATTTAAGCCAGCCAATTGAGTTCTTTTTGTGGTCACAGTTGCCATCTCAAAATGGTAAGAATAGCCCACATTGTGTGCCGGAGGAAAGCATTAGGGCTCGTTTTATTAAGCTGCAGAGTGACTTTTTCATTTTATGATGTTAAAGGGTGACTGATGAATTCTATCAAGCATGTGTCTGCGTCACTAACCTAACAGAAATAAATATCACCACAATGCGAAACCTCTTAATAGTCCTAAAAAATGCATAATAATTTTGTTTATATGGAATATTGGAAATAAATAAAGCTTTTATTCGGCAAAGACACATTCAATTGATCAAAAGTGTGTTACAAAAGATTTCAAATAAATAAAAAAAATTCTCAAACTAATAAACCATTATTTTTCAAATAAATGCTGATGCTAATGCAAATACATTTCTATTCATCTGGGACCATATTCACAAAACATCTTAAGGTTAAAAGTAACTCATAACTCGCTGGTTTAGGAGAAAATCTTAAAAATAATGGGTGTGAATATCCTAAATTTAGGATTCCTAAACGTTTTAGCACTAAAACTATCTCCTAAATCTTTGAAAGGTTAGGAGTAGTGAAGTGGACTCCTAAGTCACTAAGACCAAGCCACAAACTATCCCAAAATGTCTGTTGACAGCCATCAATATCACGTTTGTTGATATTGACCTTTTAAAAAGGTATCACCTTTGGTTTTGGAGGTTACCACAACTCTAAATATTCCTTAGATTATATCCTTGTTTTCATTAACCAATTGGGCAAGAAGTAACAGCTGCATCTAGCGTAGTGTTCTTTTACGTTCGCGTGTGTATTAGTATCAGCCACAATTATTCTACTCTGTTAATTAAAAGGCTGTTTATATAAATATCCGCTAATTGTTTTTGAGAAGCATACATGTAAGAGGCTGACAATAAGCTGAACATATACTTGTTTAATTAATGAAACTTATCCTGCATTTTAAAATCTTTATTTGAATGTGGCAATTAACGTTTTGTATTTTATTTTTAAACCTATTTCAAGGAATAAATTCTCTGACAGAGACTATAAGCTAATCACTGTGTGCATAGTTAGTAAGCATGCTGACATCATAGCAATGAGGTCAACCCCGCCCTTACTCTTAGCTTAAGACCTTTCTCTCTATTTCTTAGTAAAAGTTTTTCTCAGCAGCTTTGTGAATGGGTTTTAAGAGAAAAATCTAAAAACCTTTCCAGGGCCCGTATTCATAAAGATTCTAAGAATCCTCTCAGAAAACTCTTAATTTAGCTTAAAAACGTTTACGTAGGAGTCTTAGCTTAAGAGTGATTCAGGACCGATCTGAGAGCAACTCTGAGTAAGGAAAAGACAAAAACTTTCATCTTAGTGAGGAGGCGGGGTTGACCCCTTTGCTATGTATGACACAATCTTTTTGTAGACTGTGATTGGTTGGTTGTCCAAGAAGGAAAAAGAGAGTGATTTTAAGTATAGGGTCTATTCTAATTCTCACTTTGAATTTACATGCATATTTTTTCCTATTTGATCGTTCTCTCTCTCACACACACACACACACCCATACACACACACACACACACAGTGAATGTGTGTATCTAAATCCTTTCTTTTATTTACCATTGTTTGAAATTTTCTATAAGGTATTTGTCTGGCTTAGAATGATAAAAATTGTTCCACTCTTTCCAATTACAGTGACTGCTGTCCTATTTAAGTGGCGGTTTGAATGTTGGTTTTAATGTATCAAACATGGAATCAAAACCAAGAAGGGCGAGAAAGCCAAACTGGACAGAGGAACAGTGTTTACTGTTAGCCCAGTTAGTGGATTAACACAAGGCCATTCTTAAAGGAAAATTCGGGCCAGGTGTCACAGCAAGGGACACGAAGCAGACATGGGAGGGTATAGCGCAAACTATTAACGGTTCATTCCCCCTGCTTGTGCGCACCTATAAGCCTGCTATATTCATAAATGCAGTTTTTTGAGGGAATGTCCAGTGGAAACGAAATGAACTGCGACACAATAAGATGTTCTGAAAGTTCTGTAATTGTTTGTGTGATCACTCTGCTTACAGAAGGTTGTGACAGACCCAAATCATCACTATTGCATTGTTGCATTTTCCCTGTTGCCAAATATCGTAATGTAGTGATTACTTTAATTTATATATTAAATTATAAATTATTATGTAATCTAAAGCGTCCTCGTCTGTGCTCCTAACAAGTTTTACCTTAAGACCTCTTTTAAGGGTTAAGATGCTTTCTGAATTACTTTTTTCTTTACTAGGATTTTTTCTTTAATTTTAAGAGTAAACACCCACATTTCTAAGAATTTTCTTAGAATTTTGTCACTAGGAGCTACTTTTTGTATTAAGATTTTTTATGAATACGGGCCCTGCTGTTTAGGAGAACTCTTAGTGGTAAGATAAAATGTTTTGTGAACACGGGCCTAAAGTTTAGCAGTTTCCACACACATATATAAGGGATAGTTCAAAAAAACTTCAAAAAAACTTAAAAAAAAAAAAAAAAACAACTTTTAAAAAATATATCTTTTGTGTAAAAAGATAAATAAATAAATAATATGTAACTCAACACTGATAGCAATGGTGATTTTCATTAGACTCTCAAAATGACTTTAATACAACCAGCTTAAAGACAATAAAACATGTTACAATGATAATCATTGTAAAACATATTAACATATATATAACCATTTCAATGGCGCTTGGAGTGAAATATGATCCAGTCATGATTTCCTAAGATTCGAGAAAGTAACATCATTGAATTTGCACTACTCAAGATTTAAATTCTGTTTTCCCAATACAGAATAATGTGGTGTAGTCAAATAGCCTTTTACAGAATCATCTGCAGCAATGACTATGACCTTCACATCAATAATAGAGGGGATTCCTGGGAATTGTTCATTACATGGATGCCTATTGCCTGAAGTTGATCTTAGATTAATACTTTAACCCCCATTGCAATTTTATTACTTGCCGTGTGTTCCTTTATAATTGACAAATGTGTTATAGTTTCATGCTGTATCCCCAGGCTCTAATTTTATGCTCAACACCAAGTGTAAAACCTACTACAGAAACAAATGGAGATGGTGTAATGAAACTCACTATATGAATCCCACAAGGTTTGGTGGTATCGGGATGTCAATAAAGATTTGGGAGCTTTACCTGAACTGCCCAAATCTCACCAATGCAGCAGGACCTTTTATTTATTGTAGCATAGTTGTTTTCATTAGTTGCCTTAGTTCTTTGTTCTAAGTTGTCTTTCTTTCTTTGTTTGTTAACTGTGTGATAGCACGCCAATTGGTTTATTATTGGAAAAGCAATAGCATAAATTTGTTTTTACATTTTCTGATCTGTGTCACAACTGCATCTTAATATGGTTGTGGCTTAGTGCTTTAAAGGTCCCGTTTTTCGTGATCCCATGTTTTAAACTTTAGTTAGTGTGTAATGTTGTTGTTAAATAATATCTATCAAATTCTAAAGCTCAAAGTTCAATGCCAAGCGAGATATTTTATTTAACAGAATTCGCCTACAAAAAATGACCCGTTTGGATTACATCCCTCTAGTTCCTGCAGTAATGACGTCACTAAAACAGGTTTTTGACTAATCTCCGCCCACATGAATACACAAAAAGGGGGCGTGGTCAGTTTCTGTAACTTATTACAAAAAGGGCAACGATGTTTAGCTTTGTTAACTAGATGTTAGGGCTGTGCAAAAAAAAAATCGAATGCAATTTTCATGCGCATCTCGTCAGTTAAAATGCCCCTGTGATTATAAGTACATCTCCAGCACATGCTCCTGCCCACTTGCTTCTCAAAACTAGCCCAATCACGTTTCCAGGAGGGCAGTGTGTGCTAAGCTGGTGTCGAATCACAACACAGGAACCGCTGGCTCAATCAGAACTCGTTATGTATTTCTGAAGGAGGGACTTTATAGAACAAGGAAGACATCAGCTCGTTTTTATGACAGTGAAAACAGCGGTATACAGATAGGTGAATTGTGTGAAAAATACTGTGTTTTTTATTTTCAAAACACAATCGAAACTGTAAACACAATCAAAGTTTCAAAAAAGTGCGAAAAACGGAACCTTTAAGGAATAGTTCACCCAAAAATTTACATTTAATGAGAAGATTCTCACTCTCAGGCCATCCAAGATGTAGATGAATTTGTTTCCTCATCGGAACAAATTTAGCATTACTTCAGTTGCTCACCAATGGATCCTCTCCAATGAATTGGTGCCATCACAATGTCCAAACAGCTGATAAAATCATCTAAATAAAAATAAAAATATGCACAGCTCAAGCACCATTTATAAATTAAAAGTCCAAAAGAGTTCTAAACAAATATCCAAGTGAATTTTGATATGAGAGGACAACAAGGTATGGAGGTTTTCTCAAAGAACTGTTATTACGGATTACACAATTATATTTTGGCCAGAAGCAAGGGTTTGAAGTTAAAAATCCTTAATGATGGATTTTTTTCTTACAAATATGCATTTTTTTCACTTTACAAGACTAATTGATGAGTTCATTGATGACTGGAGTCATGTGAATTACTTTATTGTGATGTTTTTACCAGCTGTTTAGGCCCCGTCCACACGGAGACGCGTTTCTGTGAATACGCACAAATTTTTTATTGGATAGGAATTTCGTCTTTTTTGAAACAGAGTGGATAAATTTGAAAACGCGTCTTTGCGTTTTCATCTGGACGGCTAATCCGTATATTTTGTCAAACGATGACGTCATCAGCCCACGTCTCCCCCCTAGTCAGACAGCTCTACGTCACGTAACAGCAACAAAAACATGAACAAACACTGAACGATTGTCTTTTTATTAACTAACATTAACAAAGTTTAATAAATGTATTGTTCCATGTTCGTTTGTGTACCACGCGCAAGGTTTATGAGCATAGTCCAAGTCTTCTTCTCTGTTTTTAGTGTATCTCTGTGGCAGAATCTCCATATTCTCCCATAGCGTACTGAGCTAACTGCTAAATAGCATTTTCTTTTTCTGCAATCCTCATCCTTCATCCTCTGCAATCTCTGTTAAACATCTTACGGGTGTTATACTTGTACTGTATATACGCAATACAGATAGCAGTTGATAGCTCATACTAATAATTTATATTACATGCATAACTACGGATGCTTATACTTAACAGTGGCTTCCCTTATCTACTTGCCCATGCTTCTGAGATGACTTGTACAGCCCAAGTGGAAGTTATTTGGATGACACTGAGAAAGATGTGTCATTGGACCTTTCTCTCCATTAGGAGATGCTAATGGTAGAGTTTGAGAAATTACACACACACACACACACACACACACACATATTTGGCCTGTACTGCTCAGTCCTAAACCAGTCAGCATGTAGACACCAGCATGAGTATGTGGGATGCATACAAATGAAGGAGAAGTATGTATTCACACACATCAACAGCTCACACTTGAGACACAGTAACATATGGACCCTTATTCTGGACTACGTGGACTGAGCAACAGTCCTCCAGTGACCATAGAGAGAATGACACTGAATGGCTGCTGGCCTCTTTTAGCGAAGGTTCCTGAGTCTGTGATTCACTCTTAATCTAAATTGCCCAGTATGGGACCTTTAATGCACTTTCAACACAAATTAATGAGGTTAATTACCTTGTTACCCAGGCTAGCCATCTGATTGCCAAATTATACGGCGTTCCTGTTAAAACAACATATTTGTCCACCCCGGGAGGCATCCGGCATACTTCTGTGAGTAGAATGCTTTTATGCCTAACTGCATTATTCATGCAGAAACGTAATATGAATTTGTCTGTCATTTGCAGATATTGCCTTCGTCAGTTCTGTGTTTGAAAGCTGGCTGATTAAGACATTTCTAATCACTGTTAGAAGCTCTCCACATGGATCACTCACAGTTATCGTGTTTTTGTTTTTGCCAAGTAGAACATGTTCCTGGATCAGCATCTTTTTCGGTCATTGAACAGCTTTCCTAGAGGGCAACACAGATGTTTAAATTATGTTAGGTGTTATTATAACATTGAATGCTTCTATACTTTAAAGATAAAAGGAACATTCTAAATCATCATTTATACACTCTTTACAAATAAAAGGTGCATTAATATCATTTTTAAATGTACAATGTTGCTTTATTTTATATCTTCTGTGAAAATAATCACTCAACCCTTGACTCAAGTCTAATGTTTTATTTATTTATTTTTTAAATGTTTGGGATTGAACCCGGCAATGTTACTAGGTCCTTGACCCGGGTTCAATGCCAAAATCAATCCCGGGACATGTTTGCTTTCACACAGAAGGAAACCCAGCAATGTTCCCGAAATTTGCCGGGTCCGATGTGCAGTGTGAAAGGGGCTTCAGTGACGCACCCACTGAGAAACCTATTGCAAGAGCCCTAGTTATTGGCGATTAAATTGTATGGAATGTGAAAATAGAGACAGCAGCCACCATAGTCAATTTTATGGTGCCTGACAACTTGGCAACTTTAAAAGTGCCTGCTAATGCTAAAAGTAAATTCAGTAAGATCGTTATTGACACTTTAACTAATTTAACTATACTATATCTTGATACATCCTTTCTGTCAAGAAACATAGTGACCTCTTCTTTAAAATGAAAAAAAAAATTGTGCCTTTTTTTCTGCTAAATGGATGAATGTATGAATGATGGATGAATAGTATCCTATAAAGTGCGAAGCCTGAGCTTAGCGTTGCTCTCTTTATGTGTTCTCTCTGAAGATCAAACAGCAGCAGAGATGCAGAGGGACGCACAGGATCAGGAGATTGAGCTCTCTCTCTTGGGCAATCGAACCGCGTCCCTATGCCTTTACAGTCAGTGCTGGCTGACACTTCGTGTGAAAGATGTCCATTGTACGGGAGAGGAAACAATGCAGGGGAATTAATCAGACTGTGAAGGATTCACTGATCCATGTACGGCGGCTAGAGTTTGAACAGCCAGAAGCATCGCTGAGGAAGGGATAAACATCTGAGAGTGCAAGTCTAGGCCTATCTGAAGAGAGATTAACTGATGTGACTGTGCCTCAGCTTCATCCATTAGCCCAGCCGGTGCTTGGAAGCAGAGATGCCGGGGTAATTAATTTGCAAACTTTTCCATTGCAGTGCATCTAATCTGTGTGCAGAACAGCTTTATAATGGAGAGACAGCATGTCAGGCATGGTACCTGATAAAACACTGCTGTGAGAAAAAGCTTATGACTCTTTAGGTTGCACAGACTTAGAAATCTGAGAACTTGTTATGCGACTCCACAAATACTGTGTGTGAGCCTTACAGTAACTTGAGCTTTATCATGGTTTCTTGCAAATTAACTCAGACTCGACCTGTTGACCTGAGACAAATCACTTTTTGAGAGTAAGCTTGACCTTTTATTCATTTGAATGGATCCAGTCTATAGTGATTTGTTGAGAGAGCTTCAAATCGTGTTTAGATAAAAAATCTGATCAGCCTGTGATGTCACTGAAAGCAACTCTTTGCCAACCGCCTGTGTGAAGATAAGAGCATTAATAAAGTCTGGACCTGTTTAATAGCAACCACTGTAGCTGATTTAGAGACTTTGATCACTAGATCAAGAAACTATTCAGCCCCCTAGTGACTAATATTTCAAAAAAGAAACGACTAGTTGCATGTATGATGACATGCTGTCTGACTTCAACAATGGCTGCTTTCCTATATTTAGTTTGTTGCTAAAAATGAAATTTTTTAGCAAAAAAAAAAAAAAACAAAAAAAAACAAAGTATTTTAGTTGAAGTTTCAAACAAAGGATTATAAATGCATAATAATAATTAAATATAATTACATTTTCAAGTTAAAAAAAAAAAATATCTCACAAAAACACATGATCTAAAAGGCTTGATCTATAATCCGGCCATGTTTGTACCGTGACTCTAACTTGATGCAAGTTATCAAATCATACTTGTACACATTTTTGTTTATCTTTATTAATACAGCGCTTTATACAATACAGATTTTGTCAAAGTAGTTTTACAGTGTAAAAAAGGAAAAACATGCTTATAATCCAAGAGGACAATTGAAAACAGTTTACAATGCACATCATTGAGCAGAAGACTCGTCTGGTTCTCATGGTCTTGTGCTGATGGCCAACAAGGTCTTGTTGTTTGTTTGGTTGACACAGCCTCCTCTGACACTCAGGGCTGTAGAGGTCATCTGTAGGTGCTGATCAGAGGTGGGTAGAGTACCCAAAAACTTTACTCAAGTAAAAGTACTTCTAGAAATATTTACTCAAGTAAAAGTAAAAGTACTAGTCTTAAATAGTTACTTGAGTAAGAGTAAAAGAGTATCGGATAAAAAATCTACTCAAGTAGTTAGTTACTAGTTACTTTGGGTCATATATATGGAGCCTATTTTTATTTAGATATATAGATAAAATGTATGTAATGTATATGTGTGTGTATAAATGTATATATTTCAGCCTTTACTCCAATTTATGTAATTTATTATAAAACCCTGTCTGTTTACTTAAGTAACAGATTTAGGTGTCATGCCATAACATATTTTTAATACGACTGACTTTATATTAAATGTGATTTTAACATTGAAAGTTAATGTGATATAAATATTGCTACTAATCTTTCATTGTTCAGAAAGAGAGCAAATAACATTTACATTATTAAAGATAATTTTTACTGACAGTCTAGATTTCAATCACTCTCAGAATCTCCCATTAAAATCACTGAAACTGTTAACACTGTGAAATCAATATCTTAAAAATTATAGATTTGTACACACATCTGCACTTTGTTGTTTCTGACGAGAGAATTCGCCAGAAAGAGGTATTCAGTCAGTGAGCGAGTGAAGCATTCAAAAGCTCAACAGAATCGTGTGTGATTGGTTATAATGCGCAACCATATAAAAACGCGTCTGTCTCTGGCTCAGCGCCAGCAACGATCACAGATCTGAATTTAGCAGCTGATGATATGACTTGCTGAACATACTCGCACTGGTGTGATTGTATTAAAATGAATACAATCTTAATCGGCTATTTTTTGTCTTTTGGAAGCTGCATTCAACTTAACTCCCCTCTGTTATAAGCCACACACGTACAACAAACTAATGTCACACTGGTATCGTGTACTGTAATCGAATGTAGCCCAAGTTATTACCTGTTAAACAGTAGACAGCACACGCGTTCATCTAATAAGGATTTCCATCGCAAGCAAATAATAGCCTTTGCAGATTTGCTTTCAGTGCAGTTCCATATCCACGTTTTCAACGCTGCTGATGATCTTAAACGTTACAACTCTGAAGCCCCTTTCACACTGCACGTCGGACCCGCAATATTCCCGTAACATTGCCTGGTCGCCTTCTGTGTGAAAGCAACCACGTCCTGGAATTGATTACCGAATCGAACCCGGGTCGGGGACCTAGTAACATTGCGGTAATCGATCCGGAACGAGCGCTGTGTGAACAAAAGCCAGATCTAATTCCGTATCAAAGTGATGACGCGCGTTATCACCCGACTCTTTTACCGGCTGTTTTGAAGGAAGATCAACATTCGCAACGAAAACATATGTGCAAACTGTAATGAAGCAGAGATCAGTTAGTTCCTCACTTTCCGCGCTGACGCCGAGATCGTTTGCTTGCTTCAGTTAAAGTATAACGTGCCAAGCGTTGTCGACTCGTACATTACACGTCACGCGCTGATGTCACGTGTCATTACGGGATCTTCATGGGTTGTGTGTGAAGGCACGCACATATACCGGGTCATCACTGGCAGTGTGAAAGTGCCAAATCTAGCGACCAGGGAACAATTACAGGAACACTTTACCCCTGTATTTGCCGGAATGGCAGTGTGAAAGGGGCTTGAGTGAACCGCTTCAGACGCTCAGCGCACGCGGTAGGGAACTGAACGACCCCTTCAAACTGATTCATGAACCATTTAACTCGTTTGCCAATTGGTTTGATCTAGCCTTTGAACAGAATTGACTCAAAAGAATGAATCATTCGTGAATGGGCATCACTCATTGCCCAGAGAAAAGTACACGGCGCGTTTGGAATAAACTGAAGCATTTATAACATTTATTGCATTAAGATAAAGTAACGAGAGGAGCGTCACCCATAGTAACGAAGTAAAAGTACAGATTTTTCCCAAAAAAATTACTCAAGTAAGAGTATAAAGTACCCATCTTTAAATATACTCCGAAAAGTATTAGTTACCCCGAAAAATTACTCAAGTAAATGTAAAGAAGTAAATGTAACTCGTTACTACCCACCTCTGGCTGCTGATCCGCCATCTGGACTGGATACGGAATGGATCTGGGTAGGTTTGGTGACCATTTTTATCTTAAGTCTTTGTTTTCCACCAGGAGACATTTTTTTATACTTGTCTCTTTTCTGAATGAATGTGAACATTTGAAGTGAATTTTGTCTTTTGTCACCCTTTTCACCCATGACAAGTTTGCATCACTGAAAACAGAATTGCCAATAACTAGGGCAATTTCAACAGTTTTCTCAGTGGGTGTGTCATGTAGTGGGGAGAACCTGTTTAATGTTTTGATCGGAACAGAAGAGCGTTTTGTGCCTTGACTATGCAACCTTACAGTCACCCAGTCACCCTGCTGCAGGGGCTCTGAAACCAGAACTGAATAATTAACGGGTCTCGCTAAGCTATAGTCACATCCAAAGCAGTATCTAAGGCCCTCACATTCTTATTATCCTTATTAAATTTTGCATGCATTTCTCTAGTTCTGAGATATTCTCTATCAACCTAACCATTTCCCTGCATTTATCACATGTGAATCCCTCGCTGCTGAACGAGAAGGCTACACTATACACGTGGCAAGCAGTGGAAGTGACAATAACTAGACAAGAAGCCATTACTCACCATTATTGTTGAATGATTCTGACTTACCACAGTTTTTTGATCAACTTGGAGCGAGAGAGAAAAGAAGCAGAGAGATAAAAGAAATTGCAGGTGCAAATGACAAGCTAACAGGCTAACGGAAGGCTAATGTGCTGAGCTAGCAGTTGATATTAAAAAGCAATATAACAATATAAAATCAGTTTGATCAAATACGGTGAGAATTAAGTTATATTTTGCAACAGATTGTTATTATATTAAACAACAAGAGTGACAGTAATATAGAGATTGCAACAGAAAAGCAGAGCTTCGTGGAGTTACAGATGCAAACCACTCAGCAGCACATTTGTTTAAAGGATTTCCGTGTCTTCTTGTGAGTGCACCTGAGGGAAAGGAATCTTAGGCCCTTCTAGGAGGGTTGTCCCTGAAAGGGTCTCAGAGGGACCATAGATTTTATTAAGAACCTCTTCTTGATGTATGATTCCACTCTGGACTAAACACACTACCGGTACAAAGGGTACATAACATACACAGTTTCACCTAATCTCATGTTAATCTTGAGTACCTATAGAGTAGTACTGCATCCTTCATATATCAAAAAAGTCTTTAATTTTATCATATTTATCAAATAAAAATACAGCTTTCCGATTCTTTCTGGAAAAAGCAGAGCTCCTGGAGGCGTACCGTGATCGGAGATATAATACTGATGTTTCGTTTTGTTTCCATTAACATATATTCACTTATGTGCTGATTTCCAACAAAATACAGAAATCTGATTTAATTGTACTTACATGAATGGGGTCTTTTAGCAAATCATGTGCAAATCCAGCGTTGACTTGGACCTTGTTTATAAAACATTCGTCACTCAAATTACCAGAACACACAAAGGCACTTGATGCGCTGGGTCCTGGGGGAAGCTAACACGGTAAAATTTCCCTCACACATCCAAAAACAAACTTATTTGGAGCCATGGGAACAAATCCTATGCAGCACTGCCGACAATTTTGAAGTGCATTGATGTGCGTGGTCTTGCTCTCCTCTGGTCAATATGTGGGCGTGAATTTTTTTGAGAGAAATGCCCATATAAGGACTTCCGTTCTAGTCTTCGACATTAGATCCATGATCGAAAAAAAACAAAACAAAACAAAAAAACAACCGAAATTGTACCAACCTGTAAGTAAGATTTTCAGCACAGAAATTCTCAGTCATTCTGCTAATTTATTTTTTATAACTTTGGCCTTGTTTAGCATGAGAATCCAACTCTTTATACATGAAGTACCATTGTAGCCCCACTTTAAAAGTCAGGGGGATGCAACATCACCCCTGTGGGATGCCCTATTCTACCAGCAGTAAAAAATTAATAAATAAATAAATAAAAAGTGCTATCTAATATAAGTACAACCCAAATAATACAAAAATTTGTCATAAAGGTTATAAATGTTATATTTTGTTACACTTAATTCAATACAATTTTAGAACTATAGCTTCATTAGTCCTGATCTCTGCCAAAACTTGCTCTACTGGTAGCAGGTAAGGGAAAATAGCATTCATCCATTTTTACTCATGAATACATTACATACAAATAAAAATAATCAAAGTGTCTCGCACCTACACTGTCATGATCGTCAGCTGGAGTGCCCATGAACTCAGTAGAGGGCACTCCACTCAGGACTCACTCAGGACCCATTTTCAACTCCATTTCCCAGAATCCCGTCCTTAGGGCTAATCACTACCAGGTGTTCCCTATTACCACTCCCATATATATAGTGTGTTTCGACTCTCAATGAGGGCAAAGTCTTGTTTAATTCTGTCTGGCTTATCCAAGCTTTTTCCTAGTGTTTTGTTCCTTCCGTGTTTGACTTTGGATTGTTTATACCAACTGTGATTCTCTGCTACCTGCCCCAACCTCTGCTTGTTTCTGTTTTCGATTTTGGATATCCCTTGACATACCTGACGCTGACCTTTGATCATTGCCTGTTTGAACATTCTGATAATAAACCACTGCATATGGATACGAACGTTTCTGACTCCATGTTACATACACAGTAGAGAAACCATATGATATAAAATCTTTAAAAATAGACTTGAGAACTCTAACATCTGACATGATGTGTGCCACAGTGAGTGCTCCGCAGTGTCTCGATTTAAGATTTAAATAGTTCACTCTGTTCTGAGCACACATAGCATTACTCACACTATCAAATACACAATAGAAGAAGATTTTTCTCTTATGAATGGTCATAGTTCTATATATTACACTAAAACAAGATCAAATAATATATACCACAAAAGTAAATTTTCTTTCTTTCTTTCTTTCTTTCTTTCTTTCTTTCTTTCTTTCTTTCTTTCTTTCTTTCTTTCTTTCCATATATTTAAGATGAATACATCTTAAATTAAAAGATGTATCACACAGTTTTAACATAAATGGTAACATTTTACTTTGTTCACATTAGTAATCATTAGTAAATGCATTAACTAACATTGACTAACAATAAGCAATACATTTGTAACAGCATTTATTAAAATAATAATTAATCAATTATAAATGGTTTGTTGTATTTTTCATGTGTAGGTCATGATAACTAATGTAGTTAACAAATGGAACTTATTATATTAAATTAAATTAAACAAAAAATTAAATTCATGCGTTTAGCAGACGCTTTTATCCAAAGCGACTTACAGTGCATTAAGGCTATCAATTTTTACATATCATGTGTTCCCGGGTATTATTATATAACAATGTATAAGCTAAAAAAAAAGTTAATATGGTACATATGTGTCAGTCATACATACATAAAGAAATAATGAGATTTCTGTATCAATACCAATACATCGGTTTTGACTGTTAGGTGATTATTGTAAGTAAATGGTTGACTATATGGACAAACCACAATTCCACCACAATCAACAAAAATCCTGCAGGCTGTTAAGATAGAACATCTGTAATGCTAATCTTAACATCCAAATGCATTTATCCCCACATTTAATCATAATAAGAGTAGGAAAGATGAGCTCTGTCAAATATAAGCTCCATCAAATAAGTGAAAGTGACAGCAAACACAAAAACAGTGTAAATAAAATCAGCAAACAGTTCAACAATCATTATAACGACATAATTTATTAATGCCGCAGTGCACTGCTGGGAACTCCAGTACCACATCTATTAGCATGGTTCATAGATATCACTGTATTATTATCCACAAATTGCACACCTTGCTCAAATATCCTCATACTTGGAATAAGGAATAAGGAAAATGTATATTAATGCCTATTTGATGCTTAGATGTGTTTGCTGTTTAAGGTTTGCATGACAGAAACAGAGTCTGTCAAGGCATAAGGCTTGTCAAACTATCTTATGAATAATATGAGGAAGGAAAGAAAAAAAACTGACAGCATACTGATAAGATAAAGGTTGAATGTACTGTGAATCACTTTGGATAAAAGCATCTGCCAATTGCATAAAAGTGTAAATGTAATATACATCGAGATGTAAAGTGAAAATATGACTTTGCAAAGCATTTCTGCATGTTTATTACACTGCACTGCTAAATAGTTTTATTATTTAAAATCTTTGTTTCCTTCCAATTACTTGGAACAATGATTGATTTTACTCGAAATGTAATGCAATTTAAGATTAACTACACTTAAGTTTGCATCACACATCTAATGAAATGCTGTTATCATGTGTCCACAAAAATTTTGAGCTGACTGTGTTTTTCAAAGTTGTGCTTTGAAATACAGCACAAGAAAATATAAACTTAATGAATTAAATAACAGCCTTTTGCGATTTGAAAAGGGCACTAAGCCATATCTCACTTTTGATTTTAGTTGGCTTGAGAGATGCTTTGCCAAAACAATGGAGCAAAACACAATGTTAGAGATCTTTTATATTATTATAGAAGTGTAACAGGCTTCCACAGTCCAAGTAATTATGGGGAACACTCTAAGTTTTACAGTATACCAGTGGGGCCCATTTCCATAGCCTGACCTAGGGCCTTACAAATCCGGGAAGTTCAAAACAGCAGTGTTGTGACAGAAGCACAGTGTTTTCACTTATCAGAAAGTCACCTTAATTATGATTTACTTATTTCTGCAGGATACACATAGTTTTGTAACATACAAAACAGTACATACATCAAACTAGTTGTATTTTTCTTGTGACATATGACTCAGCACATGCACATCATAATTTATTTATTACACCATAAGGTCACCCTGATGGTTTGCAACACATTCTCAAGTGAAATACAGTGGTGGAGACAGGGGTGTGTGCAGGGTGTCACTGGAGACCCCTGGCATCTGACAACCCACCAACAGACAAGACAGAGCAGGTTACTTTTGATAATAAGAAAAAAAGTCAGTTTTGGAGTTTCCAAATTCAATTTTGGAGCACTTTAGTGGAGTAATGGTTCACGTGCACTCCCACTTTTGCCTCAGTTCAAGTAAATCATTCAGGAGTTCATTCTAATCAGCATGAAATAAACATGAATGAACATCTGAGGGCATGTTGAAATTTACACTACAACTAATGAATGAATAGTGTCTCATGTAATCACTTAATTAATGTTTCAACCCAAACCCAGAAATAAGATAAATAAGGTCCAGTAGACTAACATTTGAAGTAACAGTAGGAATGTTTAGCTAATTTGGGGTAATGTGAAGTATTACTTTTTTATACTACGCTTTTTTATGATAGGATGGAGTTATACACTGATTTTCTGTCATTGTCTATGTAATTAGCCTTGACCACTCCCTGACTGCCCCATGTAGAGAAACAAATGAAACTTATTTGTGTGGGATGTTGTACGGCTGATAAGATTTACAGACATCTTGATTTAATTCAAACCACTTTTGGAAAGAGCAGCAACATCTTGACAAATGTCCCAACCATCTGTGATCTGAGGAAACATTCTACTTATTGTATGTTCTCCCGATTTCTGAGTACTGACTGGCTAGGTTTGTGGTGATGTCACGTGACATTTGGCTTTTTCATATTGTGATGGTCGCATAAATCGCTTATACTGCTCTCAGGTCAGTGATCCTCGGGCCAACATGGAACTGTTAAAACACTGCATGAGACTAATGAAACATTTAATCACATCAGCTTAACAGTATATTTGAAAAAATAAAACGTAAAAAGCCACCCTGTAACCTACAGAGTTGTTGTTACAGTAGCATGCCCTTTAGCATTACCCTGATTTGGAATATTTAGTCACCCAAGTTAAGACTCCTGCTGCTAAGCTAATTAGCAATGATACATAGCTTTCCCGCAGGGGACGTGCATTTATAATATCAGAGTCTGGTGAGCTGTATTTACTAGGATCCCTGCTATTAAACACAGCACACAACTTAGCAACTTGACTAGTTTTGGGCTGGAGGCGGAGGCTTAAGTACAAATTATTAATCATTCCTATCAGGATCACACATTACTTTTTTTGTAATTGTGACAGAAATTGCTCTAGCTCTAGGGAAAACCTGCCAGTTATCAGTATTTAATTATGCACTTATAAGTGTCACTGAAATTTCCTAACCAGTGAGTATAACAATATAATATTTGTTTCAGTAATTATTTAAAGCATTTTATTTACTACAAATATCTGTAACGATGAAAAACCTGAAAACGGTTTACTGAACTTCATGTCATTCCCCCCCCTTCCAAAAAAAAAAATGTGTTAGCCAGCTAGTTCTTTTGTTCTCAACATAGTTGATAGTTCAAGTTAGTATGGACAATAAGTATGGATTTTGAAATGTGCACAAGTAAGTATGAACCAAAATAAAATAAACTGAAATAACAGGGCCCAAAATAATGAAGTAGTCCTCAGATGCCATGTTTGTTTGTGTCACGATCATCAGCTCAGGACTCTTGTATTTGGTGTCCATTTCCATTCCCTACTCCATTTCCCATAATCCCATGCTTAGGGCTAATAACCACCAGGTGTTCCCCATTCCCACTCCTCTATATAAACTGTCTTTGGACTCTCAAGAAATTCAAGGTCTTGTTTAGCCCTGTCTGACATTTCCAAGCATTTTTCTGCTATTTCTGATCTTTCTCTGAGAGAGAGCACAAAAGAAGAGGTAACTAAAGGAGGAGATGCCTGAGGGGATTACTCAAGGACAAGTATGCAGTTCTTCTTTTGTGTCACCGGCATTGCACAGTGGATTTAAGACATGACAAGGGCATAGTTCCCCAAATTGTACAGTTTGTTGTTTTACATATATTTTTCTTATTATTATTATTTGCTTTTGGGGTTAAATTTTTTACCTCTGCAAAAATGTTTTCCCCAATAAAGTTGTCAGGATCAGGATCACCTTGCCTGTCACCTCTGCACCTCTGACTAAATCTCGTACAATTCTCATTGGTTTTCACCTGCACACACTTCACAATCACCACACCTGTCTGCCATCCTCATCAGCTCTCTATTCATGATTTCACACTTGGATATAATTAGCTAAGGTATGGTATGTGTATTTGGCGTGCTGTCCGGGGAAGGGCTCCAAGCTCGGTCTATGGCCTGAACCTAGAGTGCCCTCCCTTCACCGTCTAGTTGTAAGTGAACTCGAAGTGAGGAGATGGGGTGGAGGAGGGATGCTGATAAACCATAAATGGATATAGGTAAGTCAGCTGTATTAATACTATGGTATTGATTACTTGATTGTGGTCCACCAGTGTTGATTAAGCTAAGTATCTGACATGCTCCTCGTGAACCTTGTTACTAATACATCATTAAAAGCCATCACCACACACACAGGCCTTCTCTGGTCTTATATATGGCCAAGACTGCATCTGTTTGGATTGTTACTCACCTGAAAATACTTATATCCTTGGTCCTCTCCGCTTCTCTCTTTCCAGTCTCCAACTCCTTTTCTCCTTCCTTTAAATAAATGTAGTATGTTTAGTACACTTTAAAGTATAGTCTCAGTAAACTACTAGTTTAGTGAAGTGAAGTGGCATATAGCCAAGTATGGTGACCCATACTCAGAATTTATGTTGTGTATTTAACCCATCCGAAGTGCGCACACACACACTCACCGTGAACACACAACCGGAGTAGTTGGCAGCCATTTATTCTGTGGCACCCAGGGAGCAGTTGGGGGTTAAGTGCCTTGCTCAAGGGCACCTCAGTCATGGTATTGCCAGCCTAAGACTTAACCCCACAACCTTAAGGTTAGGAGGCAAACTCTTTAACTATTAGGCCACGACTTCCCTTGTGAGTATACTTGCTGTAGATTTATACTGCAAGTATACTCGTAAGTTTTCTTTATGTGAACTTTACATTATACTTTATATATACTACTATGTCTGTATTTAAGTATCAATTTGTATACATTTTGTTATATGAATATCTGAACATACAAAACATCAAAAGAAAGAACAGGGTATCTGCTTGTAAACAAAAAACATTGTATTCTAGTCATGCATTCCTTTTTTATTAACACTTAAATGTGGGCAAATTTCATATAAAAATAAAGAAATACATTTTGAACAAAAAGGACAGAATTTGATTCAGAATGATGATCAAAACGTCGATGGAACGTAGAGTTGATCAACACCCCAAAGCTTGACAGTCATTACCTCTTCATGGTTTGACATTTTATTCCATAACGTTACAAACGTGTTGATGCTATTTTATGTGTACTCAAAGTTTACTACTGTTATACCTTTAAGTATAATTAAAAATAGACTTGTATGTACTAGAAAGTGAGCCAATTTAGTCACAAGGAGTACTGAAATAGTACACTTACAAGTATACTTCCCTACAAAGGCAAAAGACCTTAACCCGCTAGAGTGTAAAACTGAGTAAAAAAAATAAAGTTTTTTTTACATGTCCAGCCAAATTAATTATAGGTAGGATGCTGGCAATTTAAAAATTAGAAGTTTTAGTAATGAAAATTATCTATATAAAAAAAAATGGTGAGCTCAAACTTGATTTTTACCCCTATTTTGAGGTTAATTTACTCTGCCTTTGCATTGTCTGCAAATGAATATTCATAAAAAAAAAAAAAAAAAAAAAAACATTCATTGGCACGGATTGATTTGATCAGGTTACAAGAAGGTACGATATGGATTAAACTGCAAACTTTTAATAGGCTACTGATTTTATGATTAATCATGCTAGCCTCGGCATTCAAGTCCACATGCGTCCAACTAGAAGTGACAGTCTGGTGAATAATCTACATAAAAAAAATAAATAAAAAAAATGTATTGCTGCCAAGTTATCTGGTCTTTACAGTGCTTTGTTTTATGGAGCTGTTTGGAAGATCTATCTAATTTGTTTGTCTAAACCGTAATTTAAATGCGGCAATCTTTAATGGACAGTAAATCAAACTTCAAAACCGCAACTTCATATTGACACACGGCTAAGCAAAGGCAGAATGCAGTAACTCAATTTGAGGTTCCAAACAAAGTGAAAGAGCAGTGTTATCCGGTGTTCTGCCTTGGTTTCGAAGTTACGGTTGAGACAACCTATTATTTTATCGGAAAAACAATAAAAATTTACTCAAGATACTTATACACATGATAAAGGATGTCTTGAATGTCCCAAAAATATCAATAACTTATATTACGAAGTTACGGTCTTTTGCCTTTGCATGGCAGAATACTACTAGTACACTAATATTTGTATACTTACTACATAAAGTATACTTAAAAAATATACTTGAACTATACTTAAGAAAATAAACTTTAAGTATACTTATTTTTGATAAGTGTAGTTTGTATAATTTAATATATGAAACAATATTTTTTTTAGTTTTTTCTGCACTGGCAGCTGCTCTTTAAGGTAGCACGTTAAAGATGCTACGCTAACAACATGGTGCTCACATAATTACCATAAAAAATTACACCACAAAAAATATACACACATTTGGATAAAATGGTGCTGTTTTAGCCTGTCTCTACTTTTACAATACTTTCTGTTATTTGGTTCTCTTGAACGCAGAATTTAAATTGATGCAATTAGATATTTAGGAGGCAGCATAATGTTTCTTCCTTTTGGAACAGATATTTGCACAATAAGGAACTGAAACTCCTCTTGCTCTGTTTCTTTACCCCTCTTAATCCATTAAAATGATATTTGCAAAATTATAATGCCTTAAGAATATGCAATAGGCTATGTTAAACATCCTAATATGATTTTTACATATTAGTTTTATGTTCAATCAACATGTTTGATCAATCTGAGTCAAATGCTTACTACCCCATTCCAATTAATTTATTATGAAAAATCCAGAAGCTATGGCAACAATATCGTCTTAATATCACGTCAAAGTGTACAAGAATACCATCAGTCTCTGTAGGAGGCACAACGCCTTCAATTATACGTTACACGGCTAAACTATTAAACTGTGCAATTAAGCACCAACTGTCTCATCATATCAGCGGGTAGCTATTACCTCTCTATACAGAGCTTTTAGCAAGTTCTCTGGCACAGTACAGAAACGTGGCAAAACCTCCCACTGTAAAAAAAAAAAATTGACATGAATTATGAAAGGCTTGTGATGGAACAGAAAGAGCAACCTGTAAGATCACAAAGCACATAAGCTATCAAAGCCTTTGCTGGCATGGTGTTGAATGATTCATAATTGTTCACTATCTAATGTCTGTGTAGTTTGCTCTCGTTTTATGTTGGTTAAAATATTTTTTTCTTTTCTTTTTCTCTCCCTATTTATGCTAAGTGTCTCGATTAGCATAGCTGACTGCCTAATGCTAAGTCATTTGAGATGCTTCTCCTGATTTGATGATGAAAATGAGCATCTCGTGAGCATGTTTTGGCACAATGCTATAGGGAGTTAACCTCTGATTACACACTTAAATTCACAAACTACGTATTAGCAAACTGATGTTTAACCAGACAAACACCAACCAGTGGCCTGTTAGTATGTTGCATTGGAAAAATTATAGGTTGATGAAATGATTTAAACTTTGGGCTTTGCATTGTCTTTTCTAGCATTTGTAATAATTAATACTTGGACAGGGCAATTAGTACTTTTTTGAATGCTGGAATTACTGGCATGAAAAAAAAAAGAAATAAAAAAACAGCCACGAGAGAGAGCTGTGTGCTGCTCAGTGTAGACTACAGGGGCACCGAGCAGCATCTCTGGCAGCATAGAGCGCCCCCTAGCGGCTGTAGACGGTAATGTTTTCTCTTGGTTCATTTCTCTCGGTTCATGTCAAATTAATTTTGATAGATTAGTCGCACCTGATTATAAGTCGCAGGACCAGCCAAACTATGAAAATAAGTGCGATTTATAGTCCGCAAAATACGGTAATACATTATTTTTTATTCACCAGACATGTTCACCCAAAGTGATAGAAGTACAAACAACATTCATGCACATAACGTCATGTTCAAAGCTCAAACTACTAAAGTACAGACTACTAGATTAGCGCAGAAGTGAAATACAGAATTTGTTTTCATTATATTTATAAATATTAAAAAAGCTATTACTACCATTAGCTAGCAATATCCAGGGCTCAGCACTAAGGATTTTTTCTACAGGCCTGGTTGTGCCAGTGGTTCACATTTTTACGTGCCTTGCAAAAAAAAAAAAAAAAAAAAAAAAAAATTGTTATCATTGTTTTACCCATGTTTTTTGGTATTCTAATAAATACATTTATGATTTCACATTTTTAAATACCAGTTAAAATGTAAAATTCGTGATTCTAATTTCAACACCACAGCAAGAATTACTAGCCTATCAAATACAGAGTTCAAACATTATTGAAGACACATGACACAGGCTGTGTTTACAATTGCATGAATGTTTAAATTGGCCAGCCTTGAGTGGCAGCAGTGGCCCGATCAGGCCTGGCTGTGACAAATCCGTCAACTGTCCCGAACATCTTTCACGGTGGCCCCAGGCCATCAGGCAGTCCTTATTGTCAAGCCCTGAATATCTAAAACAGGATAATAAAACAATGCCTGCATAGCTGTTTTCTGACTGGTTAGACTGAATGTGCTAGGTCATTTATAATATATTTGGTTATTTATTTATTTATTTTTTTCCTTTCTTTGAAATAACATACACTGATGAATTGTGCATTACAAGACCTGACATATGTATTGGTAACAAGTAATTGGGTCACTTTGGATTACATGTTGAATTCAAGAATGCATGTATTCTTCATTTGAATGTTATGAATATTACAGAGAAGGCAGAAAATAATTTCTTCATGAGGCGCTTTAAAGAATAAAGATCACATTCACAGGAGGAAAGAGTTCATGAATATTCATGTTAAGAAAACTTGTTGAACACTGAAGACTTAGCCCACGTATGCTGGTGCTTGAATGGGGGAGGGCAGGATGAAAGAGCAAAAAAGAAAGACTAATTAACGTAACTATTAATGTGCCAGAATTGAACATGTATTTAGCTGTTTGGCATAAAACAAACATAGCCTATGAAATGCTATATTAGAAGATGTTTTTCTTCAAGTTGTCTACATGAACAGATGGAAGTCTAGTGACGTTACAAACAGCAATACTCTTTCACTCTTACAGCTGGTCTGACAGCAGTGAGGGACCCTGGGTAAAAAAAGGTCTCCTCTGAACACATGGGACACACCACATGACTAGACTGCCTAACACAAAAAGCTTCCCAAAGCCTTAAATACCCTCTCACTGGAAGAGAGAACAAAACTTTTGCCTTTTTCTTTGTGTAAATAAAGAATAAGTGGACAATAAAGTATCCGGTCTTTTATTCAGACAGGACAGTGATTGCCTCTAAAGATTTAATCTTTTGGATTTTAAGTCATAGCTGTCATAGTTTTTTTTTCAAGAGGTTGGATTTAGGTTTTTAATGCACCAGCAGCTTAGATGGTTCGTTTTCAACGATGGAACAAATAAATGAATCTAAAGACACTGAATCCTCCAAATCCCTATTACTGTTACTCATACCGTGGGTTAGGGATTTGAATGAGCCCACACAACAATATGATTTAGAATACTTTAAAAAAATTACTTTGAAGAGCCATATCTAGAGACTTGGGGGTGACTCTTTTGACTTTGCAATCATAGCAATTCCAATGTTAATACTTAGAACACCCTATTAACCACATAGCAAATTCCCTGGAAATTAATCTCCCAGAAGACCCTAGAATTTTAATATTTTTTGTATTTTTATGTTTGGTATTTTATGATAATTTTATGTATTTGCACAACAAAACAACTCAAAACTCTTAACTTCTTCTTCTTCTTTTTTTTTTTTTTTTTTTTTTTTTTTGCTGCCAAATAGAGCATGTAAGGTCAAAGGGTCACTTAAGGAAGAAAATAAACTGACTAGAGAGTCAGATTCTGTTTGGCATAATATTGTCTTCAGGACTGAATCTAAAGAATATTTTATTTTCTAAAGAAAACATGTAACACTCTTTTTGACTCCACTGAGTTGGTTTCTCTCAATATTTTAAAAACTTTAGGTATTTTTATATCACAACCAACTAAAACATTAAATTATACTTGAATTTGGATTGAAGATATTAAAAAAAATATATATTTTTTTGGTACATTTTCAAATTTCCTGACAGGACATAAAAACATACATTGGGAATAAAATAATCTCCAAGATGTTCAGTTGTAATCTGAAAACATTTTACGGGTGCAAGCAATAGTACATATTGACCAAAAATACCTTTTGTACAAGTATGCTCAGATTCTGAGAAAAGCTACACGTGCAAATACATATCAAAGATATAAAATTCACAGTTCAGCTGCATAGCTTATAAATAATAGTTTATATTTCTGGTAAAGGTATAGTTAAAACATTTTAATATTGTGTGGTAGTATAGTGTATGACAAGCATTTATTAATTTATATACTTAACTTTAGATAGTGTGACAGCATGTCACAATTTTTATTTATTAATTTAAACTAGAAACGTTATGTATGTTACCCCACAACATGAAAGACTAGCGGTATGAAATTGGATAGATTTATGCATGGCCGTACCCACCACTGAAGTCCCAGAGGTCCGGATCTCTCTATTATTCCAGTAACAGAAGTTGTAAAATAATTACCTTATATTAATTCTGCTTTGGTGCCGCAAGGATAAAAAGCCAAGATAACTGATCTTCTCATTGAGATGCCTCAGCAATAGGTGTGTGGAATATATATCGTCTGCTGCAATAGCGTGCGATTCGACATGATCAAGTATTTTGCAAAAACCATTTAAAACACCCATGCATCAAGTAAAGAAACTATTGTGCATTTACAGTGCATTCTTTCACTGCTTGATTCAGTCTATGCATTTAGAATGATCACAATTCAAGACATAGGGACTGAAAATGTATATGTTTATACCACTTCATAAACTTCTTCTCCAAATTTACCATGATTATTTACAAATGTGATATTGACACCTCAGTAAACAAAAAGTTAAGAAACTTATGTTTTAGACACCATATTGCCAATTTTTGCTCTAATTCGTCTCTGAGCAACATTACAGTGAATCGTTCCTGAATGAATCAACCGTTTTAATGATTAGTTTCAATGGTGATTAATTACTTATTAACAGTGATTTGCTTCCACCTATTGGCGGTTTTAATTTCACATTTAATTTTATTTATTTATTTTTAATTTTTCATGTTTAAAATCATTTCAAATATCAGCATTTACCGTTTTATGTTTAATATATCAAAATATTATTTATGCATTTGTAATTGCAGTTAAATGTATTCATGTCTTGCATTAAACAGTTTGTAAATACATCTAAATGCCACTTCAGATGGCGCTTCTGTGTTGATTTCATTTGCATAGTAAAAGGCCAAATGTTTTATTATTCAAATTCACTGATTAAGAATTTGACTCCAAAGATAATGGACACTTTAAGACAAACCATTTCCTTATAAAGGTAACAAATGCCCATAAAATGTAAAAATCAGTTTAAACTTATTGGAAAAGATTAGTTTCTACCAGTGTGACTTATTAAAAAATAAAATAATAATAACAATCTTGTTTAATCATTTTAGACACATGATTTTATTGAAGGCTACCAGGATAATTATAAAATTATATGTTTATATGTAAAAAAAAAAAAAAAAAGTTTATTAAATTAATAAACAAAAACCAACTATTTGTTCTCTATTTCCAGTTTGTAGCATGGATCATTCATTGTAACATTTAATCTGATTTAATTTGATTCTCATGCTTGTTATCTTGAAAAATAATTCATGCTACTACTGCCCACTGACCTGATTTTAAACCTGGATTATTATCCGATTTATGAGCCTTAAAACATTTAATAATGTACACCTGTAATTTTGGAAAATCATTTTTTTAATATATATAAACCTGTGTATAGTCCTGGATGGATGAATATTACTTAACCACAGAGCAATGTTTGTTTGCTTGCTTATTTGTCTGTTTGTGTTGTTTTGTTTATTAAAAAAAAACAGTTCTTGTAATTTGAAACTTGATGGACGCAAACCAGAAAATTATTCATTAAACATGACATGATTAGGGTAGCTGTGAATGTATAGCGCTCTCTTCCACCTCCCAATACCATGACTGAGGTGAGACCCTTGAGCAAGCACCTAACCTCCAAGTGTGACTGAATGAGCCACACTGTTGTGTGATATAAATATCCCATGTGTTGATACTGTACCTGTGACTCCACATCAGATGAATTCATTCATTAATTTTGTGAAATTGTCATTTTCTCACTTTAAGAACATATAATGGCAGACAGAAAATGGAAAATTAGGAACTGTGCAGCACTTCAAATGAGCCATAGCTTGAGTTGATTTCTAATGCAGTCAAATGCTTTGCTTTTACTGAACGACTGTGTGCTACAGCGCCACAGGTTATTATTGCAGTGTATTAGAAGCAGTGCTGCTTTCCACAAGCAGACTCATGACACACTGTGAGACTGTGTGTGTGTGTGGGGGTGGAAACAGAGCTGCCACACGGTGCAACTATGGGCCTGAGCAGAATCCTGAAATAAAAACAGCACTTATCTCCTAATGAAGTGAGGAACAATCTAGTCAAAAACAGACAATTCTAAATGTACTTTCCTTACAACCACTGTAATGTCCTCAAACTAAAGTTTCTCATGAGCAACCAAGATTTAAGTGAACAAACCCTATTAATTAACAAGTTTATGAAAAATTATTAAAGCAATTATTTATCAAAAATATGCATTTCATGCATAATGTGGGCTTCACAATGAAATTAACAATTCATATCCATGAGCGAAGAAGAACAAATATTTTTAATAGTGTGGGATATCACAATGTGACAACATTATTCCTCTCATATGTTAAACTGTTTTATACCACATTTCCACTTTTGTATGACTACTTAAAAAAAAAAAGAGAATTAAAGAATGTCCGCAGAGTTTCTGTACAGTTGCCATTTAAGAGCAATTGCCACATTATTAAAACCCCTAACAGTAACATTTCTATTCTACCTACTTTTCTTATTAGTTATTAAATAACCTTGATCCTCTAACACCAGTACTGCTTTAGACTAATCAGGAATCGGCAGACTAGTCTATTTATACTACTTATTGCAAATAGTGGCAATCATCTGCTCCTCAGTATTGTAGTACATTTTAAAACAGTATGCAATAATAACTTGTAGAGTGTAAATTTTAATTTTAATTAAAATTATTAAATGGATGCCACCTTATTGAGACAACAAAGCCCTCCCTACACCTACCCTAAACCTACCCGATACTTTATTTTCAACATTTTGATTATTTCCTTCATTTTCATAGAAAATAAATGCTTTTGAAAAAACGTTTGCCAAAAGGCAGATTCCACCCCAGGTAGATCACATCATTATGAATACTACACACATTTTACCATCTGCGTCACTGGAGCTGACAATTGTCAACTGTCTTTTGTAATGATGATTAACCGAATCACACGGTGGTGGGCAGAGTTAGTGTAAATAGACACTTACTAAGGCATACCCTGCAATTGCACTTTTAGTATACTAAACACATGCCGTATTTTCCGGACTATAAGTCACACTTTTTTTCATCCTGAGTCCTGCGACTCATAGTCAGGTGCGACTTATTTATCAAAATTAATTTGACACGAACCAAGAGAAATGAACTAACAGAAAACATTACCGTCTACAGCCGCGAGAGGGCGCTCTATGCTGCCATAGATGCTGCTCCGTGCTCCTGTAGTCTACACTGAGCAGCATAGAGCACCCTCTCGTGGCTGTAGACGGTGATGTTTTCTCTTGGTTCTTGGGTCTAAATAAATGTGACTTATAGTCCGGTGCGACTTATATATATATAATTTTTTTTTTCCTCGTCATGATGTATGTTTGGACTGATGCGACTTATACTCAGGTGTGACTTATAGTCCGGAAAATAAGGTATACTTCATTTTTTACTTCATGCACTTTAATTGAGCGGAAGTAGTTTTGAAGTCCAACTAAAGATATTCAGAAGTTTTTGATTGTGCTAAAGATGAACTATTGCAAGTATAATTCAGGCACATTATAAATATCTAGCATTTAAAGACATATTATTCAAAGATCCTCATCAATAGTGACATTAAAACACATTTAATGCTTAATATTAAGAAATATGCATTGTGCACAGTTAGTAGTTCAAATCAAGTTTAATTATATTTTTTATATCAGTAAGTCTCAAGCGATATGTCAATAGTCCAACTATAGTTGGTATAAAATGTATTTATAATATAATATTATTTTTTACTAGGTAAACTGTAGGTACACTACATGCACATTCATGAACAATTTTAGCTGCATTTCTGGTCAATTGAAAACTCCAGTTTGAAATCTAATATTTTAAATTTGACTATGCTGACAGAGAAGACATTCTGTACTATCAGAACTGGCCATTAAAACTTTCCACTGGCAGAAAAACAGATCCGTTTTTGGCAGTTATCAATGCACCGGACACTTCAGCACCAAATGAACAGCAGTAGCAAATCATAAAATAATGACATTATTGAAAGACGTCAAATCTGAAATAATGAAGGGACTGGGTTTTGGTTACAGCAGTGCAGTCCAGAGGGACAAATTCTTTGGAGATGGAAAGCTGCAGAGGAGGAAGAGAGATGAAGGAAGCATGGGGGTGTTGTGTTACTCCTACACTAAATATGCGCTATTGGAGCTCCTGGGGTTTAATTTAGTTATGCACATTTTCATAGAAATCGTGTTTGTGGGAAAATAGTCCAGTAGCCGCAAGGAACGGCATATTGTTGCGTTGGTTTAAATGAATGTTCAATATATTTTAATCAAATGTTTTATATTTCACAAAACATCTGGGAACAAAACAAACGGCCCAAATTAGTCTAATTGTGTTTCGTCCCGAATTTCAGTGGCTCATTGTTCCACTGGAGGAGTTTTCCAGAACTGAGCATTTTGTGGTATATGTAATAATTCAGTTTATTTTCTTTCTTTCTTTCTTTCTTTCTTTCTTTCTTTCTTTCTTTCTTTCTTTCTTTCTTTCTTTCTTTCTTTCTTTCTTTCTTTATTTCTTTCTTTCTTTCTTTCTTTCTTTTTTATCCTGACATATGATATTATCATTCTCTCTACACTTTTATTAGAAGCCAAACCCTCCAACATGGAGCTATCCATCAGATCCAAGCAAAGTGGAGCAAATATCTGCACAGGCCACTTGACAGAACACCATAGACCTTTTTCCACACACACAAAAAAACACAAAACCTGCATGACCCATTCAATTTGACAGATACTTCAAAGCACTATGAGAAATCTGACATTTCAAGTCAGCTTAGCTGAGAATGAAATAGTCTAAATATGAATAAAAAGAACTGAAACAAATTGTATTTTTAATAATCAATCTGAAAACCCATTTTCAAACAAATATAGTTATTTTTTAGAGCATATTTTAATGCATATTGTAGTTCCTGCCCTAAATGCATAAAAGCTGCATATTGAGCTAAATTAATCTACTGTGCTTTTAATTTATATTTCCATATTCCATTCATCATAATGACTGAAGTTATCAAAAAAGCATTTGTCAGACATTTCAGGCCACATAGCATCATCAAATCAGAGCATCCAAGAACCACCTAATCATCAAGTCTCTTTCAGCGCAGGCTTAAGGATATTTAGAAACATACTGTATAGCACATTTAGATGAATATGATATTTCAATATAGTTGAAATAAATCATGCTGCTGTGAAACACATCTCTTCTTGGACCAGTTTTGACATGAGCTCACATCTTAAAATGTCATTACCTATTCACATCCAGTGCTTTCCATGTAATCATGAGTCTTGCACATGATAAAATATATTTTCCATGATAATGAGAGTTTTTTATAATTATAATTTTGGATTATTTATTTATGTAGGTTTTTCTTTCTGTTTTCATGACAACATGACTGACAGCTCAGGTACTCATTGTGTTTTGTATATATATAGGAATATGAAAGGGTTTATATTTTATACACTCGCAAAGCATTGACAAGGAACAGGTTTTACTACTGATAGGGAAACTGATAGGCTGGCCCATCATTCATTCTGGGTTAAAATCCCTGCACTCAGTTTTGTAGCCATATAATAATAGCATATCTTATGAGAACTTGTGATAAACAAATGTCTTTCATTTTTGCAACTGTGTCAACCAGCTATGCACATGTTGGTGATCACGTATGTAAGCTACTGTACCACTGAAAGCATAGCTGACACATGGACTTCACTGTTTCTGCATTGTTGCAGTCAGATTGTGTGTTTTTGCTATGTGAGAGTCTCTGTGCAGAAACACTTGTGCAGATGTGTCACATTCCCAGTTCTACCCACCCCTATGGAGCTAATTGTCTCTGCTGGACTAAAAATTGTTGCTTAGTTTCCCCTCAAGTCCCACATTTGTCCCAATAAACACAGTTGCTTGGCTTTAATTGTGTTATTGGAAAAGCTGGAGAAGGGTGCAGGAATTGGAGTGGGGCTTTGTTCCTGTTGGAAAAGGATGTTGCTTATGTCTACTAAATACTAGAATCTAGTGCTATACTGGTGCTTTCTCTTTGCATCAGCGTCTATCACCATATGAGACTTGTACTTACAAAGAGAAAGAAATCTTGGGCTGTGTTTGCTGAGGGAAGTGCCACTAGTGACCAGAACAAATCAATTTTATTTTATTTTTGTATTTATCATTATTTTTTATCTATTAAAAAAAGGTAAGATACATTGTCGAGTTGTTAGCCTGAGGTAGTAATATTTATAATAACTGATAATTACAAATAATTTAAGTTTACTTCTTAATGTGTATCAGCATTCAGATCAGATCAGTTACATCCAGCATTGAGCCAGTGAAACAGAAATGAAGGCTTTATCTGAAACTACCCTTTAAACCTTCATAAATTATTCCCTACTTTACTTCCCTAATATAGTCTATTGAATGAGTGAATAAAAATGACTGAGCAAAATTCAGACACTGAATGCAACAAAAGCGCTGCCGATGCCGTCTTCTGTGAGATGCAGGAACTAATGTGGTTTAACACTCACAGTGCATAAGTAAGTATTCTGTAATGGCTTGGTTTTGAGTGCACATTCTTATTAAGATTGAAAGAGTTCACTCGATAATGTCCACTGTGGTTTCAGACACAGCTGCAAATAGTGGACTTTATAAGTGCATTGTTTCAAATGATTTAAAATGTTAGTACAAAGACATTTAATAAACAAATGGACCAAAATAAAATAAAATAAAAGCTTTTATTTATTATTATTTTTTTAATAATAAATGTACAAAGGTTGAAATAAATAAGCAAATACTTAAATACATAGATGCATACAATAGAATACCTTTGGGCTGGGCTCTTTGACTTGGACCAGTAAGCGACCATCGAGAACATAGCAGTTGCGTAGCAACATCCTGGCAACCACCATCAACACTTCAGTGCTGTCAAGCACTACTCCGAAAATGTAAAAATATACTTTGATAATTGCTGCTTTCAGATACCAGCATTTCTGTGTGTTATTGCAATTTCTGCAGAGAAAAAAAAAATACATCAAATGTTTAAGAAGCCAATGAGGCATCTTTCATTCTTTATTTTTTGCAAGTATTTGCACAAATGGCTTTTGCTGTTTCGTAACACATTATTAACTCTGTGTTTTTAAAATTGGGCAGGAGAAACAAGCATCATAAAACTCTTTAATAAGCCAATGCTGAGATGTAAGTGCATCAATAGACAACAACACACCATTCAAATCACCATTCTGTGGTTTACATCATTCTGCTGGAGTACTTACATATTCATTATGCAACACACTAGAGCTCTGCATAGCTCTGCATCCATCCGCTTCTGACAGCCTCTTATCTGGATCATTTTTCTCTCTGTCTGACAAGCAGGGAGACTAATCACCTGTAAGCTACAAGAACCCCACATCCACTCCATCTCACAGATCTTGTCCATATCTTGCAGTGTAGAGCGCTATGGCATATACTGCTAAGAGATGTTAAGGACCCTTGTGACCTTCTTACTCAGTTTTGTCAGGTGCGGTAAATGCAAACATAAAAATGCACCTATGACTGGCATTCAAACGTTTTGTTAATGTTAATTTCAACATTTACTATGCACTATTAAAATCAAAAGTTAGGCTTTTTAACATTAGTTAATGCACTGCACTCATGTGACTAAATTATGAATACAACTAAATAGCATTTTCTTGAACAGACTATGAATAAAACTAATTCAAAATTTACTATCAGATTTAATACTGGAATGAATGAATGAATGAATGAATGAACAAACAGACAAAATAAATTCACTTGTTTAGCAACACAAATAAAGGAAATTTATCGTCATGCATGGTTCCATGAAGTACATTCAACATCCATTGTACAATCCCAATGCACAAAAGGTAGGAAAGGAGTTATTTACACAGTTAAAATATTGTTCACACTATGCAAAATAAAACCGTTATCTTATGTGGATCAGTGCATATTCATATTGCTGTCATTTGGTTATTCTTCAGATAAATACGTTAAAATGACCATTAACATCTGGCCTGGCAAAAGATTCTTCATTCTGCATGGATTGATGGATTGTCATATGCAAGTTACGATCTCAGCAGTGTTTGACAGATTTGTTATATCAACTTCCATCCCACTGTGTTTGAACACACGCCTGGAGGAAAGTGTATGCATTCAGGCGTGTGTATTGCAGAGAGCTTCAGACAGATTAATTAACTCAAAGAGACTTGTGGGATGGAGACTGGCCAACATAGAATGACAGGCAGGCTGTATGCTATCACTGCTCAGTGGAGGCACACAGTTAATTTGAAATATGCCAGTGTCAATATTAATAATGTTCAATTTCAGAGCCCCTGGTTTGATTCTCCTCCAAACAATGCCCTGCTTGTCCATAAGGTCTGATGCTTTCTGGTTATGTTCTCAAGGTGGTGTATGAAAAGCAAGTATTTTGTCATTGCTTTGTTCTTATTGAATCTTGGCAGCATTGGGACAACATTTATGGCAAAATCCTTAAGGAAAGAAACACCGCAAATTAGATTTCTGTTTATTTATTTCTCCAAGACAGCAATGAGAAATATATAAGCAGAGACTTTTGCTGAAGTCTGTCTTCTCATGTGTTCACCTTCCCTTCACTTTGGGTGCTTGAGCACCTGCCCTTTTCCCCTTGATGCCAAGGGATTTATTTATTCATTTATTATGTGTAATTAAACAACCTTTTATGAAGGCCTGTCCAATCTAAATATTAGTAAAATTAATGAACAATAATTTATCCATAAATAAAATGATCCACATGATGACCTTTCACCTGATGATCTAATCCGGGACAATCCTTCACGTTCAGACACCTAAAAAGGCTTCAATGAACACCTTTTCACTTTTTTTTATTACAGAACAAGTCAGGGAATATATATTTTCTATAGTAAATGATATGTCAGTAAGTAGTAGATGGAGATAACTTGAAAAACATACATAAACCACATATTCCCGCAAATCAGTAAAAAACGTTTCTGCTTTTTATTCAGCTCAGCTACAGTGATAGAGGGTTGCTTTTGACCATATTAGGGATTTCCTGATTATCATAAGTTATTAATTCTATGACTCCATTTTGCACTTTCTGTGTGAGAGCACCCTCCAGCTTCCAGTATGAAAGAAACAGACACAGCATGAGAGATTCAAGATTCAAGATTTTTATTTGTCACATACATGGTTATATGGAGAGCATATGACCAGCAGTGAAATGTAAGTCAGGTCTGCTCTATGGACAGTGTAACTATTAAAGAATAATAAAAAAAAAAAAAAAAAAAAAAAAAAAATATATATATATATATATATATATATATATATATATATATATATATATATATATATATATATATATGGTATGAAAAAGTAAGATCAAAATAATAAAATTCTTATAAAATAAAATGTACAGGACAGTATACTGTAGACTTAATAAATATTATGAGCAGAGATGCACAAGAAAGTTTTGTTTTTATTATCATTGTCGTTAAAACATATACAAATTCATAACATGATTAGAATAAAATTCTATTTATGTTATTTATTTATTTTCTTCAAAAGCAACAGTAATGTTTAAAACAGCAAACCACCATGACCTGTAAACTAAATAATAATAATAATAATAATAATAAAAATAATAATAATAATTTTTTTTTTTTTTTTTTTCAATAAATTAAAATGGTATTTTCTGTTCTGTTTCTTTAAAGAGATCCTATTATGGCTTTTAAAATGTTCCAAATATTGTTTTAGAAGTCCCCAACAAGTTTTGCATGCATGCAATGACAAAAAAAAGACTTTAGTTTTCTTATAATATGCATTTATTTTTACGTGTTTTGACAGCGATTCTCAAATGATTTGTTTAGTGATTCACTTTTCAAAACCCAGCCTTTACGTGACGTTAGCGAGTATAGCCCAGAGTTCATATTGTAAAAGCACAATCAATCTTTGTTTGCATTAACTCGATGCATAAACATAACGTTTTTACCAAAAAAAAAAAAAAAACGCTACGTTATTACAAGGTATGACTCTATTCTTAAAGAAAACTCCGAAAACAACGACAAGCAATTCACATATCTCAATACAATTGTCATTGAAGACCTAGAAGCTAAACGGTGCTTACACAACAAACCAAACAATTATTAAGCATGCTACATAAAACATAAAAGCAACAATTATTAATAACACTTACAGGTTGTGATACGGAGGAGGAAGCTGATGCAAATACACTTGGAACTGAACCTTCCTTCAATATCAGCTGGCTCGCGAATCCAAGTCTGATTGCATTTAGGTTGGTAAAGCCAGAGGGGGAGTGGGGAGGGGGGACAATCGTACTCGGGCCCGGTTCATGGCAACCGTGCCTAGTGTAAGTACACCCTTACTTTTGAAAGACAATAACTTTATATATGGTTCACTCTCATATTTCAAACTTTGCAGGATGTTTTTGTTCACTTAGATCTATGTTACACACTACATGAAAGGTAAATTTAAAAATTCCACGATAGGTGCTCTTTAAAGAAAAAAAAAAAATGCGACATTTGCTGCTGTATCATGTATCTGCAAGGAGCACAGCCCTATTTAAAGACATGTTCCATGTGCCCCTTATGTAATTTGTGCACCTGCCCCTCCAAAGGTCTCTGCATGGCCCTGACCCTGAAGTCAAAGTGACTTGCATAGACATATCTTTGAATAGTCATGAATAGCCTGTTTTGTATTAGACAAAGCTGACAGCAAGAAGGAAGATTACCGCTAGTCTAGACAAAACTGAAGCTTGACCCTTCGAAGAGGCAGGCTTAACTCTTGCTTAGTACTGTTTGTGAAAAAAGCATGGACTATTTGGAATATCTATATGAAGACCAACATGTACAACACAGGCCAACCAGAAGAGTTTTTGTGTATAGCAGTAATTTATGAAATTGCTTTGATGACATACAGTAGCTTTTCGAGACCACATTCATGTGTACAAAGAAAATGCATTTGAGATAATTTCTTTGCTTGAGTGTTCTATATCCCAAAGTGGAGGGCCTTTACCAATTGTCTTCAAATTCTGTTAACTTTGAACTTTTGGCATCTGGAATCTTTCATCATGAAACCGGCAATTTGTGTGATGCCAGTGAAGCAACTGTTTGAGGTTCACAAAGTCTGCAGGGAACTGAGGAGTTTTTACATCAAGTTTCCTGATGCTGCTGTCCAAGCCAACTATAATGTGCAATTCTGTGATTGGCTATATAGATAGATGTCATGTTCCCTTCAAGTGTCCATCAGCTCTGATGCTTGGAACATAAACAGTTAGATATGTTTTTTTTATTATTGTTCAGTGTACATGCACTCCTATTTTAGAGATTTCAAACTTTAGAAACCTCTAAAAAGATTCATTCAGTGACCTTATGTTGCATTTCATATTCTTGCTGCTCTCTATCAGAGATACAGGTTAGAACTGTAGCTTTGTGGCCATTGTAGGGTTACTGTCAGTGAACCAAAATGCCCCCAGGTGCTACATCCTAATATATCTTTAATTAAGCCCATCAACCAAGAGGACACATATGAAAACCTATTATAATGAAGAGCCTCTATGGAACAATGAGCATCGGTCCCGATCCTGACACAGTGATCTCATCTTCTGTTTATAAAGCCCCTGTATCACATTCATCAAACCACACCTTCTCATTTCTGCCCATTGATTTAGCAACAAATTCATAGATGAGTTTCTATTCTAGGATTCCAAATAACAGCAAGCCATTGCTTTGACCCCACAGTCGCAGTAAGAGCTGTTCCAGAATCCCTGCAAATGGTCATATCATCTCCATAATCAGCTCATTGTTTTCTCTTGTGGTGGTCTTTAGTTTAAGTCTGCTGCCGAGTCACACCAGACCATCCCATCTACAGTCTCTGGACGGGCTGCTGCGCTTGGCCTTTAAAGTCAGTCCTGCCGAGTGTTCAAATGTCAGAACACACACAGACCTTTCCTCTGTGTGTACGTGTGTGTTTGTTTGGAAACGTGTGACAGACATCGATACAGCTCACACAATCTTTACCCTAAGCGCAGCTCTTCCTGAAACATTACTACCTGTGTGCCATATAAGGATACATCAAGAGCTGCTTCTGATGTACTGTATACACATGGTTTCTTGACTGCTGTGAAGGGCTGTTCAAGTCTGTGGTGTGATAAAGGCTCTCTCCCTATAGTGTGTGCGTGTTGTTGTTTTTTTTTTTTTTCAGACACTTGCTGACTTTGAGCAGCGGCACTTCTCACTGATTGGCTGATCATTCACTCTTTTTTATGTCATCTTTTTTTTGATGCGGTTGCAGTTTTTCAGTTGCAGCGGTGCCCTGTTGGCTGGGGATTTCAACAGTGTCAGCATGCACACTCACACACATCTTCAGACACTGCTTATATATTATTTAACCCACAATCCTATGTGTACATTCAGGCAATTCAAGGTTAGGTGGCTGGATAATACACTGTTAAGCTTCTAATGGATTCTGCCTGTAGTAAAGGAAAGAAAAAATCACCACTGACATCTTTTAATACCTCAATAGTCCCCACAGGACAGGAATGAAATCAATTGGAGATCAATCGGAGAGCAGACAAGTCTTTTACTAGTCTTTCTCCTGAGAAACAGACCGCCTCAAATTTCTCAAACTTTCCTTTGCCAGGTTTGCAACATTTGTAACCAGAACTCAAATATCTCAATAGATGCATTTCCCCCAAATAACCAGTGTGAGAATTGTCAGATAACTTTCAGTCTGTAAAGCTTGTTAAAAAAAAAGTATAATTTAATTGAAAAATAATATACTTAAGTGTGAACTGAATGTAATGTTTTTAAAACTTACCTGCATGTTGTTCCAATTAAATATAAATGTATCATAACAAATTAAATGTTTAAGAAAATAAATTAAAAGTGCTTATTTGACCCATTTAAGTAGTACATCATTTGTTAATTCATAATTAGTTTAGCTGTCAAATAAAATATACTTGAATGTAATTTGAATTGAAATTTGCATGTTGTGTATTTATATAAATATATAATTAGAAAAGATTGTTAAAACTTGAAAATGTATGAATGTTCTTAAAGTAAAATATTTGTTTTAACAATATTAGAAAGTACACTTTTTAAAAGTGTACTTACTGTAAGTAGAAAAAATGTTTTGTGTTGAAAACAGTCATGATGTTCACTCCCTTTAAATACACTTAAGTGGCCTTTTATTTCATTAATACTATCTGCATGTACCATAAACTGTATAATACACTTAAGATTTGAAGTACACTACAAGGATACCTTTCATACTATTATGCACACTTTTTATAACAAGGGTTTATTTGCAGAAGATTCAAAATTTAGCTATAACTTTTTACCCTGATTCTATTCCAAAAAACATATGAACATATTTTCTTCTGGGGAGTTCAAATTTTTCGTAGATATTTTCCAGTGAAAGTGTACAGTGACTGCAGGCAGTAAAATAATATAATCATACATACAATTATCATTTAGCTACCATGAAAATGGTCCATATGACTGTGCTATAACCAAAAACACAAAGAAAAAATAAGAGACTTTATATTCAGTTGGATCTAGCTGAGTGCAGTGCTTCTGGATGCATATGTCTTCATGCCTGATTGTATTAGAAATGCAGTTCCTTTCAGCTCTGAGGTCTCTGTATGTGAGAGGAATTGAATTCATGGAGGAACTCTATGAATGAACATGTGAGGTGAGTGTGGGGGGTGGGAATCTTGTGTTACTGCTGGCCTTCTGTACCAAATCTCAGTTATGATTGTGGCTGTGCATATTGCAGTGTGAATTATCTGGGAGGTGAGGTGTGAGTAATGCAGGCAGTATGACGTGCTGAATTCTTGCTGAAAATTCTGGGACATACTCGGCTGATGGATAGCGGCTGTTTCATACCATATGATTTTTTCTAAACTCGCTAGTGTTTTCCTTCATGAAAACTGTATTGCTCAGAGATTGTTTCTACTGTTTCTGTGACTTTAGGGCTATAAAGAAAGTGAAAGCAAAATAAACAGGGTTTCACTGTTCAAAATGATTAAGAGAAAGTGGTTTATCAGACTGCATTCTGAATTCAGACTGCAATAAAAATCACTGACTAGTCCTTGTAAATTGTAAAATCACCTTACTTCCCCATTATAAAACTACATTAAGGCTTAATAAGAAGAAAATGACATCAAATGTATTTTTTGATATTTAAATATCCCACTGAAAAATGTAAAATTTACATTCTAAAGTTTAAATAACTTTCTGTTTCAAAATGCTGAATTAAAAAAAATAAAATAAAAATAGATATAAGTTAAATATTTGACCCAGCTACTTGTTTGACTAGCCCTAATTTATATAATTGTCTACAATAAATATTTAAACTCTTTCCCTGCCGCAGTATAATTTTTAAGTTCCCAGCACTAGCATTTTTGTCATATTCACCAATCATTCATGACTCAGTGTCCCATTTTGTCAGGATCATATTCAGAATGATAATCAAACATAAACGATTAGAGATCCAGTCTATCAAAACCTAAAAAAAAAATCACAGTCCAACTGTTCAAGGACATAATTTTTCTCGGTATCATTAGACAGATTTGATTAATATATTTCTGAATGTGTGGTGAACAAATTAATTTACCTGTGCATAAACAACTTCTATCCTATCTTCATCTTTGGTAGTTTTAGAAGGTCCATAACACCAGGGGTGATAATGCAACCATTATTAATTAGCCCTAGTGTTTAATAAAAATGGATAATGATTTAAAAACAAAATGTATGAGCAGTCAAAAATTTAGGAGCACCTTCTGATCAATAATAAAAATTTACTTACACTTTATGAGGCGATATTTGACTCCTTAAAGTGATTTGCAAATCATATACTATATACACATGGATATATATGTGTCTAATGTGTAGCTATGTATACATGTATACATTTTATTTTTAATCAGAACAATAGAAATTAAATTATACTTTAAAATGAAAAAGTTCTCGGCATGAAAGTCCTGGGACTGGCAGATCAGTGCGCTACTTTTCTCTCCAACACAGTAGGAAGTTAAATGAAATGTAGTGTGGAGGATGTTAACAAGACTGTGACAAGATAATTGACAGGCCAGTTTACAGTGACAGGGTGCATGTATCTCTCTACAGAGCGGTCCGTTAAAGACTCAGTTGCGTGACGTGATAGTATGTCCTAAAGCTTGCCTACTCTACTTCTACACACTCAAACTGTACTTTTTCACCAAAAGAGTACATACTTTAAGGGCATAGAATAAGAAGGCACACTGAGACGCTGCAACTGTCATTGTGAATGGGTAGACTCACTAGATTCGTTCAGAAATGCAGATTCATTCATAAACAAAACACCACTTTGTTGAGATGAACAGCGGTTTAGCTGTGACTTTGTTTGAAACTATTTTAGCGGATGAAATAGAGCAAAATCATATATTAGTATTCCTAACATGTACTGTAAGTCACTTAACATGAACTTCTTGTTTATTGAACTGTTATATAAAATCCACATCTCATTTGCATACTCTCTTTAGATTCATTGAAAACGGTAATTCATCTCAGTTCATGCAATCTCTTTTCAGCTTGAATACATCATTTTTTAGACAGAGTTTACATACAAACCTGGATCGTTTCAGGTATGTTAAACACAGCTTTATCTAAAGTACGATGGACGATAAAGGGCGATTTTTGGCAAAAATCACGGTTCATCTGAGATAGTTCACCTGAAGCAGTCTGCTTTTTACAAACTGTTCTGTTAGGAGAAGAGCATGTGTGGATAGAGGAAAGCATTTCTATTGGTTGCTGTCTTATGGCCAGTCACAAAAGCTGACATTGTGCAGCTAACCATAGACAAAACGAAAATATCCCACTACATTTTACTACGTTTATGTGTGGAACTTGGATCACTTTTGTAGGCTATTGAATGGGTACAATATAGAACTCTATTTCATAAAAAATAAAACAATAAATAATAAAATAAAAATCTAACCAGCTGGAAGTGGAACATCATCCCCCCTCAAAATTCACTTTTTGGACTTGTCCCCTCCATTTCCAGCCCCACCCCTACCATTTATGAGTGTAAACATGGCTTCATTGCAAAAAATGCAACTGCTAATTTTCCATTTTATGGAACCTTTTGCATCTCAAATACAAAAGAAAAAAAAAAGAAAAAAAATGCTATTTTCTTGAAACTACATAAAAGTCCTTGTCAGACCAAAAAAAAATACCTCAATGTTGTCCCAACTAGTCAAACACAGTTGTCTGAACAAAGAATTTCAAATGGTTGAAATGTTAAGCCTTTGAGAGTTCCCAGCATGCATTGCAGCATGAATAAATTATGCAGTTACTGTTATAGCATTATTGTTTTGCTGTTTTCTGACTTCATTTAACCTTTTTTGTTATTGTTTTATCATTGTTGTTAGTTATTTGTTGTACTGTGATGTAAAGAGCTCATCTTTTTAACATTTGTTGGTTGTCACTGTTCTTGAGATTTGTGGGTCTAGTTTTGAGACCTAGAGTATGAGGCCAACTACTTATGTTCCTTTTCTGGGTATTTTAGTCTTGTAAGTTTTCTTAGAAACAAAGACAATGTTTTCTGCTTATTAGACTAATTAATCTTGCCGTGCTTGTCATTTGTTAACAAACGTAAATTTGATAATGTGGTGACTTTATTATTATTATTATTATTTTGGTTCCAGGAAACAGAAAAATTAAACAAAATATCTCAACGGCAGTAATTGTTGTTTCAGATGCTGTTTTTCTATTAGTAAAATAAGACAATAAGTATGGCAATCATTGGCTCAACAAAGTATCTTTATTGAGCAGAACTAAAATCTATCGTTGAGAAAACTCAAAAGTCTTACTGCATCAAGTTGCCTTTCTTAAGTTTTCTCAACTATTTATTTTTTACAGTGTTGAAGGAATAACTCATAAATGGTAAGGAAAGTGTTAAAATAAATTGTATACCTTTAAGGGCAAAAAGTTTGTTTGATGTCTTTTAAAGAGTTTCCAGCATTTCAGTAATACGTGTCCATAATTTAAATATGTGAACAAACACAAATTTCAGTAAATAATTAGTCTGGGAATTTTGTGGGTGGTCGGATAAAAACTATGATTCTGGATTCAGGCAACAATAAAATAACTGACTAGACCATGTAAATGTTGAAATTACTATACATTCCCATGAGAAACAATTATCATCTGAATAGGACTTATTTCTTCATTAAAAAAAAAAAAAAAAAAATGTAAATAAAAGTTTCCTGTTGTCAAGTTCTGGCCGTTCTCCCCAGTACACTTACAAACACCTCTCACTTCCTGGTTATGAGCTCCACAGCTCCAGACTCCAGAGTTTTTGCCCTTTTAGATTGTGATCAGCAAAGTCCCTTTGGTTGGTTTAGCTCCTCCTGACAAACACAATATCGGCCACTCTGACATTCCCAATGGCCCCTGTGGGTCCAGAGGCTTAAGCACTATAACTCTAAGCACTAAGATCTGCCTCTGGGTCATCCAGTCTTTATCGACTGATTCTGCCTGCTCCAGTAATGTGCTAGATGACTGTGTTTACCAGGATTAACCTGTTGCAGACTGGACTGAAGAAGCAAAGCAGGAATAAGACTAAATTTTTCATACATAGGTTAATTTACTCAGCTTTCACACAAAAAATGACAGATTAAGCTAAATGGAGTTTGCTAAGGCCTACTGTTAGTTTTCAGTTTACTTATCGGAATCACTTGGAAATGCACTGAAAACCACTAAAAACACCTTAGCGTGGTGGTTTTACATGGTAAAATGTTTTCTTCAAAAAATGTAGTTTACTCTTGCTGTTTGAAGCGTAACTCATAATAAACGAATAAAGCAGAAACCAACATCTTCGTAACAAGAGCTGCTTATTGCATCATTCACAATACCATTAGCATTACACAAGACTAAAATGCACTAGCGTCAGCATTTGAGAAAATGACTCCATTAGTCCTAGCACGACCTAGAATAAAAGTAGCACATTGAAAACGAAATGTTAGCAGGGCAAACCTGCACTTGCGTTCACAATTGAGCCTTAATGACGGTGGAGTCCTTACGTAATGCGCTACGATCGCTCACACCTACTAATCATTGTTTAGACACTCCAATTTTCCTGTGTAGTGGCATCATTTTCTTTCCAGGGGCTTCTTATCTGCCCAGTAGCAGCATGGAGGTGAGGATGAAGGGATTGGTGTGACATTTAGGTAAAGAGCAGCCATCAAAGTTGGGAGCTTTTGAATAAAGTAATATAATAATACGTATAGGTCATAAAATCATACAGCCAGAATGTGTGTGTCCTTATAAATCAATAGGGTGTGTTGAATTAAAGAGTTATGGGATACAGCGGATTGCAGACACACACACACACACACACACGTAGCAACACAATATTGCCAACCCTTTACATTAGCACTAGGTTATAGAAAGGTCACTTTAAAAGGCGGAACACATAATTAAATATCCAATTTCAACCAATACTGCATATCAGCCAACACTTGTAATATAGGCCTGTTGCATCCCCAAAATAGATCCTGTGTTTATGACCTGAAGATGGTAGAATATTTTGCCTCTGATTGCTGTGTTGGAGTATTTCCATTTCGACTTCAACCTCCTCAATATGCTCGTCTTGTTCTTCATTGCTTACATCAGCATCACTGACCTAACCAGATGCTTGCCTTGAATTAGATCTGCACCAGTCCTGAGAATTCCACGTCTCAACTCAGATATCAGGACTCATTACATATCATCCTCTCAACTGCATGCTTTGGGAGAAATTATATCATCCTCAGTCTGCGTGGGATATGAGCACTCACAAAAGATCAGAAAGTGGGCATGTAGATATGTTCTTTTCGGTGTAGATCACCCAGACTGGGTTCATCTGACTCACCCTGTTTGAAGTGTAACTCCATCCTTCCTCTACTTAAACGGGAGCAAATGTGTGACTTATATCACTGGATGGGATCCAGTCAGAGGAAGAAAGAAGTGAGTTTATACCACAGCACTTCAGTCGCCAACAAACCTTAAGAGCATTCAAGGACTTTTCACCCTCATCCTCTCTGGAAAGTCCAACATTTATCAGACCAGACAGTGTTGTAACTCTTTTTCCTTTGATTTCTGTGACTCAGTGTTGTTGTTATTGTGTTTTTTTTTTTTTTTCTCTAAATTGTGTAAATTAAAATTTAAATGAATGTCCACACGTAGGTTCTGAGCAGGAGCCTGATTATTCAGTCCTGTCAGTCACCATTACGAGCTTATGTAATCAGCAGTCATTGAACCGTCCCAGTGACATTTCTTCCAGCATACCTTTACCTCCCCACCGCCTCATCTACTCTTGTCTACCAATTTCAATTTCAGTGTTATATGGAGGGTTAGCTCAGAGATCAAGCCCACTCTTGGGATTGAGCCTCTGCTTCAACGACAGCAAGACAGATTTGCTTACCATTAGATATGGGCAGGTGATCTTATGACTTTGTTCATTAATGGGAAGTCACTTTCACAACTGTCAAATGTTGGCTTATACAGATTTTGTGTCAAATGTTTGCATGTTCACCTTATGTAAATGCTACAACTCTCCTTTATTGTTCACTCTTGATCATTTATATTTAATTAAGGTGAAAAATGAGAATAAAAGAGAAATTGCTGATTCAGATTATGTACTTTTTGTCATGAATTAACGCAAATTGCCACAGAAGTTAATTTTTATTGTTTATTAAACCTCATGAACAGTTAAATGTTCCCCACTTATGTTCCGCTCTCAGATTAACGCTTTCAAATATGTCATTATACCTCAAACTCCTTTAATACGTGTGACTCAGGTTTAATCAGTGTTTGATTATGTTGCGGGGTGTTTCAAATGAACAAATTTTGTCAAATTAAGTGAACTAAAATTGACACCCTGTGTTCAGGGTATAAGCAGTGAACACTGCATTCTTTAAATCAGAACGTAGCTAAGGTCATCAGGTTCACATGGAAATTACTGGCAGGAGTCTATGATGAGGGTTGGAGTGAAACTCTGCAGGACACTGACCCTCTAGAGTCAGAACTGCCCACCCCTCCTGTCAATCTTCTATATTTTTACCCAGAGATGACAGTAATAATGAAAAAGAGGATGGTGGTCATGCAGGATTTCATCTATGTATCACATTTTTAAGTGCTGGAGGTGACAGTGAAACTCCACCAGTGTTACAACCCTCTCTGGTCTCCCCTACTATTTTATCACATTTTGAAACCCACTTGTTATTTCGATTTTCATCTTTATAAACTGGAAACCCCAACAATGAAGTTGCATAAAAATTAGGAAATGTTTATGATATTGTTCTGCAGAAATGCTGCATGGGGGGACATTTGCTTCCTAATTCTCCAAGTGTCTCCAGTCCTCAGATGAGGGTTTCTTATGAAATCCAAACCAAAAGCAATGCCAGTTATTGGTCTCTATCCAATAGACTCTACAATTGCTACGATCATGGTGCAGTTGGGAAATAAACTGACAGGCACTGGAAAACAGCACACAGATGAGAGTTGAGAATCGATCTCTTTTTCAGACGTCCAACAGCACTGAAAGAAACATGGTGTGGGATGCTGATGACATCTGTCATTGCGGACGCTGGTACGGCACGAGGGACGACGTGGGGTCATACTCACAGGGGATTGTCATTTTAATAGACAAGCTATTCTTGTCTGTCATGGATCATTTATTGGGGCAAAGAGCAAGCGGGTACTGCAGTAGGGGAAGCGGCCTTGGCTCCATGCAATGCCTGTGACAACTTGAGGATGGCGGGTGGAAGCTGTCCTCTTTGATCTGTCAAACCTACATGATGGAACATACTCTGCTTCTACCAGCTGCTCTTTCACAAGATTGCACGCACCTGGGGGCACATCCGAGTCCTCTTAATGTGTGTTGTGACATGGAGTTGTTGAGGTCCCATCATGATTGACTGAAGTGATGAGCAGTCATCTCATGAGCCAGTGTTTAACAACAGCCCTGAAGCCCGAGAAGTCCCAGTAACCTTTCTTTGACCGATTTTAACTCTTATGAGATGAGAAATGAAATGGTATTATAATTGTCTGTATCTGAAAAGTGCTAATTCTGTGAGGGTATATTTGAGACGGATTTTTTTTTAAATAGGTCACTAAATTATTGGTATGGGTATGCAATTAAGGGTTAAACAAACAAGGTCCCTATTTGACTTGTTTTAGTAAACTTGTTACTGCATTTCAAAATCAGAAAGTTGTTGCACATAATGATGTAGAGTCAAATTCTTTCTATGTTTTGTCTTTAAAACAGACTTATAAATGTTTAGTTCTTAAGTTATTTTTTTTGGGAATACAAAATATTCATATCTTTATTCTTAAATTAACAATAAGAATAATTGTATTCTTAATGTTTCGTGAATCCAATTCCTGTTATTCAGTACACATCTCTTAATGATTTCTGTGGTTTCAGTAATAGAGTAATTGTCCACAACAGAGAGAGATCATGTCACTGAATGGCTGGAGCTCAACAACAGATGAATATTGGCAGAATGCTTAACCTATCAGTGCTGTTTGACCTGTATTCAGAGTAAAGTGTACTGACCACTGACCTGTCAGAAAGAGAAACCCTTAGTAAGTCGCAGTGGACATATTCCCCTGCCAGAAAATAGATGTTTATGAATAAAGTCACATTTGACTGAGGAAATAACCATAGCAATGCTGTTTGAGCACCTTTAGATTCTCAAAAAAAATTTGACCTTCAAAAAATAAGTATTGCTATTGTTTATCTCTTTATTAAGGTTTTATACATTTTATTTCATTTTTTTTATTTATTTATGTATCACAAAAAAGTGGATGTGGATGCAACATCATGCGAAATCAAACATGTTTAATAATTTATACATTTATTTTGTGCTGACATCTTTTATTTATTTATACCAAAGCTGTTGTATGCTTGATTCTGATTGGTTGACAGACTAAATGCACAGGTATGAAGTATTAATAAGTTTTAATTTTGTTTTTGAAACTAGATTGCAGTTTAATGATACTTTATTTCAAAGGTCTTTACAGCATTTAAATGGCAAAATAAATAAACCCAAAAAGATATTGACCAGGCACACATATATAACAAACAGTATGATAAAAATTATACATTACATTTTTTTTTTTAGCAAAAGCAGATAACTCAAATTTTGTTATTTTGATTATTAGCAATGCAGGAAGGGTTTCCTTCACCACTGTAACATGCTGCTTTAGCAAGGTTCAGTGAAAAAAAAATCCATGAAAATTCCATTATTTTTTATGTCCCCGAAAATATATGACAGGTTCATCAAGTTTTTTTTTTTTCTCCAAAATTATCCATCCTCTATCATTTTAAGTCTGCTTTGACAAAACTCCTTTAAGCTAGCGCATCTTTTCGAAATGACTAGCATCGTTGCCGCCTGACCTGAGTACTGTGTGCTGATTCGCTAAAATGGACTTATCGGGTTATATTCACAAACAACAAGGGTGCTTGTCAGTAAGACGTAAACTATATATAAATATATATATATGAAAAACACACACGTGTTGTCAGTGCTGGTCTTCTAGGTAAAATAGGTGAAAATGTCACATGAGATTTTGATTGGTTGTGGTGTTAGAGATGATATCTCACTGTTTTGATGTTAGATACGCTGCATGCTACCCAGCACTGTTGAGAGCTGCACAGACGTAGGTAATTCACAGATCAATCAATCTCTCTCTCTCTCTCTCTCTCTCTCTCTCTCTCTCTCTCTCTCTCTCTGTGTGTGTGTGTGCATGTGTGTGTGTGTGTGTGAGAGAGAGAGTGAGTGAGACAGAGACTTGGTTTTCTTTATAATGAGGATGCCTCAGAAAGTAGTTCTACACAGCATTTTAAGTAGTTTGTACAGTATTTTAGTATAACTGAGATACTATTATAGGTTTAGTTTATATTTTGAATCAGTTTTTGTCTATTTCCTATTTTTATATTTTCATTGTAGATACCATTTTCATAATTAAGTTGTGTCTGTTATTTTTATCAGGGTTTTTCAGTTTTAGTTTGATATTGTTGCACACAGAGTTACAGTAAACAATGATAGTGATAAATGTTGAATCTAGCTGAAATTATTATGATTATTATTTTCTATATTGTTTCTATTATATGTTAACTGTAAAACCCCTGCTTTTAATGATAAAACCTGACAAATTTATTTAAAATAAAACATCTGTATAATATCTTGAGCTGAGATAAATGTGGTATAAGAATAAGTGAGACCACTGTATTATTGAAAAATTATGGCAACCTGAAGTGTAGCGGCTGTGATGCAATTACCATTTGTTCATAATTTTTTCAACAAATTCAGTGGCCTGTCCTTATAAATCTATATAAATAACATATTTGGTTGCCTGAGTGTGTCAAAGTGTTTAGTACATTAGATTGAATTTTGAAAGCTGCCATAGGATGTTACATTTGTTATTTCAATGACTCAGAATGGCGCTCTTGGGCACCCATTTAAAGCTTTTGCCAAACCTACACTGCTGAGCACTTCACAGTGCACTACTACCCAACAGTCCATATGACATTACACCAACAATAAGCGGTCTCTGAGGAGGATCACAGGAGCTTGTGGCAACATTTAGATAGGCTTGAAACTGAATTACCTATAGAGCCCCTTCAGACAGCTGACACCCTTGAATTCACACACAGGGAAGAACAATACAGAGAGAAGTAGATACTCCTTATGTGAAACTGAGACAAGATATAGAGTGTATGTGACAAAGATGCAGTTCCTGCCGGACCAACAATGTGTGTGTAGCTGAATCTGACAAATAAGGCACGAGCAGTGGGGTGGAGAGCAGAACAGTGTGTGGGGATTGTAATCTGTGGTGCTTTATTCCATGTGTTGGGCAGGTGGGTCTGTGTTAATACATGTGATCTTCCACTGAATGAGTGCAATCTGAACTGAGCACGTGTATGTGCCGAGGCAGTGGTTCTGGATTTTCTATGCATTACAACAAGATCTGATAGTGTATCTGAGCTGCTACTTGCACAGTGATACTGTCATGTAAATATGATTTAGGGTTCAGAGATAATCACATACATTTTAGCAACCTTTTTGATCACTCTCACAATCCCCACCACCTTGTTTCATCAGGCGCGTGCACACACACAGCAAGCATTCAGACGCCCAGAATGAATTACTGCTGCAGCTGGCTCAGACTGTGATGGTGATGATGATGGTAAAGTGTGAGAGGAAAGTGCACTGTTAAAGCCGCCATGAAATCAGAATTGGAGTTTTGCGGCAGGTTGTTTGTCTGAGTTAGCTTTCTATTTACAGTACAAGCCCAGATAAGAAATGCTGGTAACAATTATGGGAAAAAATGTGACATTTGTTAATTTGAGATAACACTTTACATTGTATGAACTCAATTTTAGCTATATACACAGTATTTGTTACAGTATTTATTAATCAATGGTAATGTTAGCTAATAAAATAAAAATAAAAAAATAAATATGATATAATAAAAATGGATATATATATATATATATATATATATATATATATATATATATATATATATATATATATATATATATATATATATATATATATATATATATTTACTGTTTAAATAAATATTGAAATTAAATCAAGCAGTCTGCTTTAGTTCAGGCAGGCCTCACAGACAACCTCTGCAATCAGCTGATTGGTAAAATTGTCATTCTGTTCTTGGGTTTTTGTGCTCATGAAAAGAACAGGGAACTTGTAACAGAGCCAAACTGCCAAGTGTTACTGACCGAAATAAGATTGTTATTGTTACTTTACAAATGGATCAGTCTGTTATTTTGAATATACACTGAACAAAATTATAAACACAACACTTTTGTTTTTGCTCCAATTTTTCATGAGCTGAACTCAAAGATCTAAGATCTTTTTCTATGTACACAAAATGCCTATTTCTTTCAAATATTGTTCACAATATTTGACATCTGTCTGAATCTATGTTAGTGAGCACTTCTCCTTTGCCGAGATTATCCATCCACCTTACAGGTGTGGCATATCAAGATGCTGATTAGACAGCATGATTATTGCACAGGTGTGCCTTATGCTGGCCACAATAAAGGACACTCTAAAATGTGTAGTTTTAGTGTATTTGGGGGTCTGGGTGGTTCCAAAAAAACAATCTACTAGCTACTATTATTTACCTCACGCAGTGCAACACATCTCCATCGCATAGAGTTGATCAGGTTGTTGTGGCCTGTGGAATGTTGGTCCACACTTCTTCAATGGCTGTGCGAAGTTGCTTGATATTGGCATGAACTGTAATACACACCAATCCAGAGCATCCCAAACATGCTCAGTGGGTGACATGTCCGGTGAGTATGCTGGCCATACAAGAACTGGGATGTTTTCAGCTTCCAGGAATTTTGAACAGATCCTTGCAACACGGGGCCGTGTATATTAATGCTGCAACATGAGGTAATGGTCATGGATGAATGGCACAACAATGGGCCATTAAATAATGATCCTGTGTTCATTGTTCATAACATATGCCTGCATACCATAACCCCACCGCCACCATGGGCCACTCAATCCACAACGTTGACATCAGCCACCCACACAACACCACAACACCAAGCTGTCCCTTACGAAAAATAACCATGGTTTTATTATAGTAAAACTGTAGTAACCCATGGTTTTTTGGCGTATTGACTGCCATTTGTAAAACCACAGATTTACTACAAATACCATGGTTAAACTATGGTTAATATAGCAAAACCATGGTAAATTTGTGGTTACCATGGTTTAACTACAGTAACCATGGTTTTTTTGGTTTTATTTGTAGTAAAACCATGGTTAATTTTCGTAAGGGGTCTGCTACCTGCCCTGTACAGTGAAAACTGGGATTCATTCGTGAAGAGAACACCTCTCCAAAGTGCCAGATGCCATCGGATTTGAGCACCACTCAAATCGGTTATGATGAAGAACTGTAGTCAGATCGAGACCCTGATGATGACGACGAGCATGCAGATGAGCTTCCCTAAGATGGTTTCTGACAGTTTGTGGTTATGCAAACCGACTGTTGTGTCAGCTTTCCAGGTGGCTAGTATCAGAGGTGAAGATGCTGGATGTGGAGTTCCTGGGCTGGTGTGGTTACACATGGTCTGCGGTTGTGAGGCTGGTTAAATGTACTGCCAAATTCTCTGAAACACCTTTGGAGATGGCTTATGGTAGAAAAATGAACGTTCAGTTCATGGGCAACAGCTCTAGCCAGTTGCATGCACCCTCAAAACTTGCGAGATCTGTGACATTGTGCTGTGTGCGAAAACTGCACATTTTAGAGTGCCCTTTTATTGTGGCCAGCCAAAGGCACACCTGTGCAATAATCATGCTGTCCAATCAGCATCTTGATTTGCCACACCTTTGAGGTGGATGGATTATCTCGGCAAAGGAGAAGTGCTAAATAACACAGATTTAGACAGATTTGTGAACAATATTTGAGAGAAATAGGCCTTCTGTTTACATAGAAAAAAGTTCTAGATATTTGAGTTCAGCTCATATTATCAAATAATAATAATATGTTTAATTTATATAGCACCTTTCCCGAGCCCGTGACACTGAAAATGGTACACCAAAGCAACAAATATTCGTAACAAAGAAACAATTTCATTGGAAATTTAACACAAGCATTTTCAACATCGATAAATAATAAGAATTGAGCACCAAATTATAATTTATGAGAGATTTCTGAAGGAGCTTAATCTTAATCTTTGAAGGAGCTTCATGACAGGAATAAATAACATATTAAAATATATATATATATATATATATATATATATATATATATATATATATATATATATATATATATATATATATATATATATATATATATTTGTAATTGCTGTAATAAATTATAGTTTTTTCTGTATTTTTTTATCAAATAAATGCAACCTTGGTGAGACTTCTTTCAAAAACAAAAACAACAAAAACTAACTAAATGAATGAATGAACGAATGAATGCATGAATGAATGAATGAATGAATGAATGAATGAATGTGTAAATAAATAAATAAATAAATACAAACCCCAAACATTTGAACACTAATGTGTATAAACATTTATATTACAGTTTAATAACATACAATGAATAAAAATCTGCAGTTAATTATATTTTCTCTCACTAGAACACATTTTCTCAAGTCTAATAATCCAAGCAGTTTAAATTGATTTATCCAATCCCAACTTCCTGTTTCAGTGGGAAATACGTGCTTGCCAACCTTTAAAACCCTGTAAGATGCATCATTGCAGGTCAGTGTTTAATTACTCCTGGCTCAGTTCTTCATCACTGCTCACTGATCCTCTTAAATACCAGCACACTAAAGACGACTGAAGAGAGATATGAGTGCGAGTATCCTTGAGTGACCCTAGAGAAAGAATATGTATGCATGCATGTATCCTCTGATCTTAGCATGGTCAATTATCTGCAAATCTTTATTGAAAAGCATCCTCTGAGTGGGCAGGATCAGAGACTACACTCATATTGCGCTTTACATGCTGTTTATGATTTTGGCTCTATGCCAGCGAGTGTTTTAAATATGCGCCGGTAGATATGGCTAAGTAAATGCGTGTTCGCACCCCAGTGGTCATGTGACACCTTCAAGGGTATCTCTGGGGTTCTGACTTCATAGTCTGCTGCTGAAGTCAGCAAAGTGCTGCACAGATTTAAAGGACATGAGCGTACTTTAGCCCAATTGGATAACCAGAACAGGGCCAGGGATGTTTTTTTTTTTTTTTTTTTTTTTTTTTTTTTTTTTTTTTTGTGCTTGTCAGTTTACTTATTGGATGGTTGGATTTCCCATTTGCTGAGGTTTACACTTACTGTAAGTGCAGTGAAGGAGTTTTACTTAACAAAAAGCTTCAAGCTCAGAAAATTAAATGAATTGTACCTTAAGGGATAATACAGCTTGTCAATAGGGGTCAACATTGTACCTTATCTTATCTTAAGGGGGCATTTTAGTACCTTAGAGTAGTAATATGTACCCTTATGTGGTACTGTGAACCTTTTAGTGGTGGATAAGATATAAAGTTGTCCCCTTTAGAGTATTGTCCTAGTGACAAGCTGTTGTACCCCTAAATGTAAATGTTTTGCACTTCCCCGCTAATAATTTAATGTATACAGTAAAGCTCCTTCAACAACTACCTACATTGAAGCTACAGTATGTACATGTGAAGAGTTCAGATGGAAAAGCCTCTTAGTTAAATTTTCTTGAGAAAAAAGCTAATTTTATGCTTTTGCATCTGAACTCTTCATGTGTTGAGATAAAGTATATGGGATACAGAATTAATAATTCATAATAAAGAAAATGAATAATAAAGAACGAACTGACCAGGCACCTCTTAGATCAAAGATCTCCTGCAATGTCTTTTAGCCACAAAAAGTAGTCCAAATACAATTCCCCCGTTTCTTAAAAAGTAATAAATATTTGAATACATTGTAACACCACATACATACTGTAAAGTTGGATTTTTTTTTTCTTAAAACATAACATATTGTTTTTCCTTTTAAATTAATTAAATTGTACTGTACTGTGAGTAGGTCTTGAGAAGAGTATTCTGTACTTTTACTTAAGTACTTTTTTTTTACACTTATTTCAGCAATATAGCAGTAATTGTACTTGAGTACATATTTTCAGTATTCTTTCCACCACCGATTGTACTTATTGATTAAAATCTATATACACAATATATACACCAGGATATATGATGGGGATATGCAGGTTTTGTTGCATATGAAATCACTTAAATTAATTTAAATATGCATAAAAATAACTTTCAGTAGTGTACACATTGCTTTCATCCTGCAGAATACAAATATGCAGATATTTTATAATTTATCTCTTTGAGCTATACGATCCCACACATGGGATTTTTATTTTCATGACTCTGCTGGCACTGAGCCAGAGAGAGAAAGAATTGCTATGCACTTGTCATATTATCACAACTATGCAGTGTTCTTAACCACATGATACATATTTTAGGTTTCAGACATTTAAATACACATATATACTAGTAGAACAATACATCTAGAGCTTGTAAAATACAGATGTTTTTGGAAGCAGCAATAACAATGCATTCAAATTTAATTTGCAAATCTTTTTTATTCATATCAGATAGACATAGTGTAAGTAACTATAAAGTTCAATCTAGTCTTCACCCAGTTCACCGTGAATAATTACTTGTATTTCAAGAGAAATTGATGAATACACTTGTTGTAAATCTGACTGAGATCTCTCTGAACTGCAGCGCAAACAAACATGGTGTCACGATCATCAGCAGGAGTGCCCTTGAACTCCAATAGAGGCTTTACTGATATGAATTTATGGCTCCCTAGCCAGTTGTACCCAAACATTCAATAAAAGAGCAGTTTCCTGTTTCTCTGGGTCTCAAGAGGGCCAGGATGGGGGTGCACGAGGCACAGCCTCTACACTCTCGCCCCCCTCTCCTTTCACCAGTGGGCAGCAGGGACCGGTTCGAGAATACTCTGCCTTCTAACGCGGCCCCTGGCCAATTGCGGAGCCAGGTAAAAGTCGCATCACTCACTCAGACCTCACTCTGGGACGCTGTGCCTTCCGGGTCAGGTTCCTGTGCTCTGCCTCGCTACCCCACCATGGGTATGTTGGTGGTTCCCCTAGTTCCGCTTGTTCAGTCTATGGGGGCCTGGCTAGTGCTCCCCAGACCATCTCACTAGCTCATGAGAACCATCAGAATCGGGTATGCGATTCAGTTCGCCTGGCGTCCTCCCAAGTTCAAGGGCATTCAGTTCACCTCTGTGCTGACAAAGAAGCTCCCATCTTGCAAGCGGAAATCACTGTCCTGCTGGTGAAGGATGCAATAGAGCCGGTCCCTCCAGCCATTATGAAGTCAGGTTTTACAGCCAGTACTTCATTGTACACAAGAAAGGCAGTGGATTACGGCCAATCCTTGACCTGCGCATCCTGAACCAGGCCCATCACAAGCTCCCATTCAGGATGTTAATGCTGAGACGTATTCTTCAAGGCGTTCGCCTTCAAGATTGGTTTGCATCGATCGACCTGAAGGACGCCTTCTTTCATGTCTCGATTCTCCACCGACACAGGCCGTTTCTCCACTTTGCATTCCAGGGGCGGGCATATCAGTACAAGGTCCTCCCCTTCGGGCTGTCCCTGTCGCCTAGTGTCTTCATCAAGATCATGGAGGCAGCCCTCGTTCCCTTGAGGGAAGCAGGCATTTGCATTCTCAACTACCTCGACGACTGGCTCATATTGGCCCAGTCCCGAACTCAGTTGTGCGCACACAGGGACATGGTACTTAACCACCTCAGCTGGTTGGGTTTTCGGGTCAACTGGGAAAAGAGCAAACTCTCCCCTGTGCAGAGGATCTCTTTTCTCTGTGTCAAATTGGACTCGGTCGACATGACGGCGCGTCTCTCGACAGAGCATGCTCAGTCAATGCTGAACTGCTTGGAGTTATTTCGAGGCAGAAAGGCAGTTCCACTGAAACGGTTTCAGAGGCTCCCGGGGCATATGGCCTCCGCTGCTGCTGTAATGCTGGAGACAGTTCGAGGACACTCAGGTAGACCTGATCACCTCCCCGGACATGTCCCACTGCCAGCTGTACTATCCTCGGCATGGATGCACTGGCACACAGGCTGTCTCCCTCCACTCTCAAAGTATATGTTGCTGCTAATGCAGCACATCACGATGCACTAGATGGCAAGTCCATTGGGAAGCATGACTTGGTCATCAGGTTCCTTAGTGGGCAAGGAGGCGGAACCCTCCGCACCCTCACCTGGTATCCTCTTGGGATCTCCCCTTGGTCCTGGTGGCCTTGAATCAGGAGCCCTTAAAGCCTCTGCAGTCAGTAGAGTTTAAGTTTCTGTCGCTGAAGACAGCGCTCCTCACTGCATTGTCTTTGGTCAAGATGTTCAGGGAGCTACAGGCGATACGTGCCTCGAATTCGGGCTGGCCAACTCTGACGTTGTACTGAGACCCTGGCCTGGATACATGCCCAAAGTTCCCACCACGCCCTTCAGGGATCAGGTGGTGAACTTGCAAGCACTGCCCTGGGAGGAGGCAGATCCAGCCTTCACAGTGATTTGTCCTGTTCAAGCCCTGCACATTTACATGGAACGCACACAGAGATTCGGAGGACAGCAGAAGGGAAAGGCTGTCTCCAAACAAAGACTTTCCCACTGAATAGTGAAGGCTATAGTCTTAGCATATCAGGCCCGTCGTTTACCGTGCCCCCATTGAGTGAGAACACACTCTACAAGAGCTGTGGCTTCCTCCTGGGCTTTGGCACGGAGCTCCTCGATAGCAGACATCTTTAGAGCTGCCGGCTAGGCTGCATACTCACCTCAGATGGTCTGTAATACTGGACTGCTCGATGTCAATCATGCCTGCTGCGCCATTCCCCTCTATGGACCGGATATGTGTGCCTTAGTGCTGCTCAGTTCAGTTTCCCTCTTGGCGAACCCTGTTGAAGTTCCTCTCGCACCCTCGGCAGTCAGGCGTGATGGATTGCCAGACGCCAGGTCCAGCACTCTTGTGTATGCCTAAGATCAGCCCTTGTGCTGGGCTAGGTGCTCATGTGTAGTGATTCCCTCTTTTGGGGTGATCCCACATGTGTATTATTCCACGGTATGGCTTCCGTCAAAGTGAGCCATGTCTTTTCCTGGCAGAGATCTCTCTACCATCTGTGCTGTGTGGTGATCTCACTCCAGGTGGCATGAGTGTACCGCAGGGACTTTCATATGTAGCATTGCCCTATGGCCAGTCCATATGTGTAATTCCACATGTTACCTCCTATGTGCAGGATGTGGTTCCGCAGCGTCCCGTTACTTGGGTACGCTTTCCCAGTGTTATCCAATTCTCACTGTACGGGTTCCTCTCCCTAATCCCTGTCCTTTCTTATACCCAAACTTGTATGGGGGGACTTGCCGGCTTTCGCAGGGCACTGGAGGGGGTCAGCAATAGTAGTGTTTTCCATACGGATCCCCGATTTCGTCAGTCACTGATGTAACATTGAACGTGACTGATTGAAAGGCAACATTTTGGTTACATATGCAACCCTAGTTCCCTGAAGGAGGGAACGGAGACATTACGTACCATTGCCACAGTTGCTGTACCACTGCTGCACGGCCGGGGCACACTGTCTAGGCTCCTCAGTGAAAAACTGTTTATGCGACCGCACGTGCTCTCTTTTTATACCCGCGCTGCGGGGCGGGGTGCGGGATGCAAATCTCCCACGCCAATATTCATTGGCTCATTTTGTTAACCCTCAAAAGGGAGATCCCCGATTTCATTAGTCACTCATGTAACATCTCTGTTCCCTCCTTCAGGGAACGCGGGTTACATACATAATCGAGACGTATTAGGAAATCCATTTGGGGAACTAATATAGCTCCTACTTCAGAGTAGGGTCTTAAACAGTTCTGTATCAGTGATGAAAGTGCATGTTGATTGGCTAAACTCTTATGAAACACTGTCTACCCAGCATTTTTAAAAAGCCATGTAAAAATATTTACTTCATGAACATGGAAAACAGTGAAAACAGCATTTACCTGTTGTCTGCTGCAATGTGTTCTTTACTCAGTTTCAATGATATGTAACACTGCAAGGTGTCATAAGAGGTTTAGTTATATCGTCCTCTTTAAATCACACATATTGTGTGTTTACATTCCATCTTTGTTATCACAAAACCTGTAACACAAAACAGAAACATTCCAAAAACATACAGAAGTGTATGTCACTTTCACTTCAATTCAACTAGGAAAATGGCCAGAGGGAGAAATTGGTTCTGTATGCCTGACCCTGCACTAAGGGTCCCAGAACTAAGTTCCTAGAACTATACGGTGCAAAAGCGCCTTATGGTTACATGAAGGACTTTTAAGCAAGACATTAGGCTGTTCAAAGCTTCAGCTTTTGCAAAATAATTAAAACTTTAAAGCTTTTGCAAAATAAAGAAAACTTCTCTCTGCAGTTTCTTTTTCCTTTCCGAAAACTTTGGAACATGACACAATTAACCATAATTTAGCACACTTTTTCTTTCGTTTCATTATCTGTCAAAATGATTTAAGTGAAATATAAGTACTGTATATGCCTATATTTCTTTTTATGTAAGACTATAGGGATTCAGTTTTCAGTTTTCTCCATTCACAGAAACGCTGCAGGTGTGTGATCTGTTGAATTCATCTTACATATCCTCAGATAAACTCTAAGGGCGGCACATTTGCATGCCGTACTACTGGAATTCATGATCCATTGACAGCAAATTTCAAATATTAAATTGAACGATAAAATAACTTTATTAACCGGTTATTGGCCATTTCAAATTTTCGATTCTATTCAGAACTATAAAATTTGATTTCGTTTCTGTTTCTGGTTCTGTTCCTGTCAAAATTTTGTTCGTTTCCGGTTTTCGTTTTTGTTCCTTGAACCGGTTCAGAGCCCTACTTTTAACCCCATGAAACCATGTTCTTTTAATTTTTTAAATGTTCTTTTCACTGAGAAACCACTTTCCATTGCCACTCTTTTTGAAGGTTCCTAGTAGGGAACAGGTCAAGGAGTGGGCAAAAGGTTTAGGAGAGGACCGGGCTAACAGCTGGTGGTGACAGCTCTACTGCGCCATTATGAACGATCTGTGTGTCTTGCGTTCTTAGACCCCAGCTGGTTTGTTTACTCATGAAATTTGGATGTGACCCAGGAAGCTGTGCTTCTTTACAACAGTGGTGTGGCAGTGCAGGCAACAATTTTAATGCTCCCTGATATCAATCCACCTTACACTCTACAACATGCAGGTATATGGTGCACAGAGAGATGGACAGAGCACTGCGATAATAGGGAAGGGGGCATGTAAAAGTAGATGAAATAGTTAAGAGGGCGTGTGGGGGATTTCTGCAAATTAATCATGTGTTTTGCCTGCCTCTGCGTGATTTATTCATGACAGCTGCTTTTCCATTAGTGCCTACAGAAAATGTGAGGGTACTATGGAGGACATCATATACACTGCAGTGAAAGCAACATTCCAAAGTGAAATAGTTTCCAGTGAAGCACAAACTCTCCAGCCTCCAGACCAGGGCCGTGCAGAGACTTTTGGAGGGGCAGGTGCTCAAAGTATAAAATGGGGCACATGGAACAAGGCTTTAAATGGCGCTGTTCAAAATATCAATACAGCAATATATTGTGATGAATTCCTTGCGGATTCACATATCGATATGGATGGTTATGTATTGATACAGCAGCAAATGCTTTGATGCAAAGTAAAAATAGAGAAGACAATTTTAAGTTTAAAATAATAATAGCTCTGGGATTAGAAACTGAAATGTCTTAAATTGTCCCAACCTGATGGCTTTTTCTTCTCTGTTTCAGCATTAATCTATTATTTTAACCATCACTACTACTCTTGCACCTAATCAATAAGTCCACCTTAAATATTGATACAAAACATAAAAAAACTGATTCACTGGAATATAGTGATTAATATTATTATTACTGTAGTAGTTGTTATTGTCTAAAATTGAACACCTTTGCAATGTAAACAAATGACAGGCTACATTTGTTATTCATATCCTTCACACTGCACTTTGATGTCAGGTATATTATGCATTTTTTATTGACACTGATATTTTTACATTTATTTCCAGAGAGATATTATTGAGTTTACAGGCTAAAGTGGTCTTGCTGTTGAAAGCACTGTTGCTATTGTAGAAAAAATATATATTTGCGTCACATTTAAAATATAATTATATAATTAATTCCTGAATTGTTTTTATTTTTATAATGATAATTCAGAGAATGAGAAAACCTGAATAAGCCTAACCAGTGTTGTGATAATTATTTTTAAGGCACTCAACGTGTTAAAAAATAAATAAGTACTGTAATATAATAAAAGTTTAGTCAAATAACATAAAAAAGACCAGACCCTTCGATGCCTGTGAAACTTTTCTCTCTCAAACAGCACGCTAGCGTTACTTCTACACTACAGGCTACACACAGCAAGATAAACAACATATCTGCATGTTCTCACATCACATCGTTCTTGTAAAATAATAATAAGTATATAAACATCAAAATCACTTCGCTGAGAATGAAACACCACTTACCAGCTGCCACGGTTCTGAAAATATCTTTGAGCAATTAAAAATGCGCGTGCGGCGTGAGGAATTTTCCCGGTCAGGTGAAAGGTCAACATATTGTTCATTTTATTTACGACTAAATTATTATTAATAAATTGTAATAATATTATGATTGGGCGTTGACAAAAGGGTATGTTATAACAAAACAAAAAAAAATCGAGGAAATTTTGCTTTGACAAAAGGGCACTTTTGGGGCAAAGGAGCAGGTGCTCAAGTGAACCGGTTCTTTCGGACAATTCGATCAAATAAACCAGTTGAAAAAAAAACGGTTCACCGGTTCTTTTGTGCTCGATGTAATGTCATTAGCGATGACTGCCCTTAATTCAAGCCTTCAGTTTACCCGCGCTTATAACATAAGCACAGAATCAGTTCAGAATCAATCACCAAAAGAACCAGTTCGTTTCAGACGAGCTGTGAGTCAGTCTGCTTCACACTGAATCACACATGTGATTCAATGAGCGCTTCAGGAACTCCTGACCTGATATTTAGATATACTATTCTTCAATAAATATATTTGTTTGACAGGTGAGCTGTGCGCAAACAGGAATATATATTGTTTTTTCAAAAAAAAAAAAAAAAAAAAAGCACCCCAGAAAAAAGGGCATTTTCTCTCCAGAATTAAAAAGGGCAGGTGCTCAAGCCCCATTTGATGTCTATGTGTGCACGTGCCTGCTCCAGACCCAAGGGGAGACATTAGCAATCACCAGAACTGCATTTATCTACTCGAGACATTCATCCACTGCTTCAGTTTTGGGATCTTTCTGCCCCAAGACACCAGTCGACACTGCTTAACTGTAATTACCATAAAAAAGAGCTTTAGTAACATACTATTTTTTTTTTTTTTTTTTTTTTTTTTGATGGCCCTGACCAAAAAAAAAAGGGCCTGAATTTGTGAGCAAATTTATAACATCTTTTTTTTTTTTTTTTTTTTTTTTTTAATGGGGAGGGGGGGGGGGGTACAGCAATTATAATATGATACAATCAAACTTATAGCTAAATTTGGTAGTTCTGTATGTTGTTTTAGGGTTAGCATCATCTTTAAGAAATATTTCTGTCTTATCCGAATTTAATATGAGAAGATTTTTGGTCATCCAATCTTTAATAAGAGGCTTAATAACTGCCAGATTTAATGGTTTTGAGACCTAAAGATAATGACAAGTTAATAATATTGAGAAGCAGTTCTTCTGCTACAGGTAACAACTCTTTCAGTAATTTAGTGGGTACAGGATCTAATAAACATGCTGTTGGTTTAGATGCAGTGATAAGTTTTTTAGCTCTTATTGTCATATACATGTGCATCAAAAAAAAAAAAAAAAAGGAATATCATTGAAAAGTTCTTTATTTTTTGTCATTTAATTAAAAAAAGCAAACTTTTTTACATTCGAGATTCATAGCACATAAACTGAAACAGTTTATTCTAATGTTTATGACTTAGAGCTTGGGAAAATGTATAATTCAGTATCTCAGAAATGTGAATATTCCATTTTGAGCTTGATTTGTTTGATTAATTTTGAGGGTCCGTGGTGTTCTGGCACCGGAGTGAAGGACATCTGAGAAAATCACGTCCTGGGTGCTCCAGCCCTGTGCAGAGAAACACACTGAGTAGAAGTGGTGGGATTGTTAGCAGTGTGCTGTATACTTACCCTGGACTTGTGAGCATCAGCCACAAACAGTAGCATCAAACCGCTTAGAAGTTGAACTCTCTTGGGCTTGGCGAGAGCACCATGTGACAATAATGTCATAATTTGCATTTAACTTACATAATTTGATTGCTATTAACTTAAGTAGTCTCAACGTGATTTTATGACATTATTATTATTTAAGCACATTCTATAAACTAGCAAGCACACATTATAAAACAAAATAAATTTTTACTATAATTAAAAACACAATTAAAGAACAATTAAGATTAGATCAGTCAATGTTCTGGCAATTGCACATTAATTTCTCATTGATAAAAGCAACATGTTTTCCGTGATGGTATATATCCAGAAAATTATGGTACATGGTTTTATCTGTGTCAGTGCGGAGATTGCTTGACAGTGATGGAAGCTTAGTTAAGGTGGGCTTCTCACTCAGAGCCAGCTCTTGGCTGTCAAGTCTTGCTTTGGAGGATGGAGCTCAATTCCATCTGGCACCAACAAATGAAAAAGTCATGCCTCAGGTTTTGCACTCTACGAGCAACTCCCACAAGATGACTGCTGGGATTAAGGTCTGCATAAGCAAGAGTGCAATTTTTTTGCCTGCCCAAGATTCCCACAAATAAATTGGTCTTGACTCTTTTGAATGACCCCTGACTTGTTGGGACAGCTTTATGGACATTGCTTTTAATTCTCCTTTCCCCTTTACATCCATCGCACTGGCATTTCTCATGCATTTGGACAGACGACTTTAAATGGGTTTTGACTCTATCAGGAGGGGGCTGATCCCCAGTTCCCAGAGTGGTGACCCCATCTCACACTACAGGATCTGTGTGGCAGTCTGAAATGAGCTGAAAGAAAATACAGAGCGAGTTAAAAATCTTGTATTCCTACCACTGATGTTCTTACCAATACCTGCACAATATCAATTTTATTGTCACAACAAATGGTGCAATACAAAATCCATCCATACAATCTCCGAAATCTCCAAAAAGGGATGCTGAAGCTTATCCCAGAATCTCAGGCCATAGACGTGGGACACCTTAAATGGATGGGCAGTGAATCACAGAGCTTATACACAGATTCACAATTTACAGGCAAAATTATTGTGTCCAATTCAACTATGGTAAAGGTATTTTGGATTGTGGTGGAATCAAGAACACCCAGAGGAAACCATACCCCAACATGGGAAAAACACCTACAAACTCTGTGCAACTATGGCAACTATGCCGTCCTTAAACAACCTTGATACCCCCCTGGTTCCTGCAGGAGTATCAAATATTCAGTCAAATAGTGACATTTTAAAATGAAACTTTATATTAACACTGACACATTTATAGAATATAAAACAACACTTGTTTTATTGCCTAAATAGTCTGTTATGAACATCAATTAAACAGTATTATTCATTTTTGACAGACTGTGTTAAAGGCAGAAAAATATGAAGGAAAAAATACCACAGCAAGTATTACCTTTAATATTCAATGAAAAACATGTATAATGTCTAACATAATGTTATGCCAAATATACATCACATATACTGTATGTAGAGGCAGTGTGTTATGATTTTGAAACCATCCCACTATAAGAGGTTTTTGCATGTTTTTGCATTTTATGATAAGTCTTGGAAAAATAATTGTTTATAAGGGTACTAGTAAAATTTGCTATAGAATGTTATCCACCCTTTTACTCAACACAGAAGTAAGCCTATGGGTGAGACTTCTGTTTCATTAAGTGAAGTGAGAAGTGAAGTGAAGTGACATTCAGCCAAGTATGGTGACCCATACTCAGAATTTGTGCTCTGCATTTAACCCATCCGAAATGCACACACACAGAGCAGTGAACACACACACACACACACACTGTGAGCACACACCCGAAGCAGTGGGCAGCCATTTATGCTGCGGCGCCCGGGGAGCAGTTGGGGGCTCGATGCCTTGCTCAAGGGCACCTAAGTCGTGGTATTGAAGGTGGAGAGAGAGCTGTTCATGCACTCCCCCCACCCACAATTCCGTCCGGCCCGAGACTAGAACTCACAACCCTTCGATTGGGAGTCCAACCCTCTAACCATTAGGCCACGACTTCCCCTATAGGTAAATAACGAGGACAATAACAATGTGGAGTAAACGGTAAAACTGTTTGCAGTACAAACCAGTGTCTTCTTAATTAAGATAAATAATAATTAATTAACATTAATTAAAATAATATGATAGGACACATAAATTGTCAATATCAAGCAGCAAAACAAACTGTTTTGTAGATCTAAAAAGTTAGAAAGTTAAAAAGTATTTACAAATGGCGACGCCCATTTTTACGTCAGTAAAAAGGTGGATAGGCCAAGTGGAAATTAAGTGTAAGACATAAAATGAGGGATTGTGAAACTGTTTATTAATTAAAACTTTGATAATTGAAAATCAGCAACTATTCATCTTGAAAATAAAGCATGATCAAATAATTATCATCAGTGGAGTAAAATAGTTGAGATCAGCATGTTGGAACATCAGGATCAGACAGGCGTGAAAGTTCACATCAATCACGGCTCTGAACTCGTATACCTGTCAACAGCTCCCACTGCTCATTAGTATAAATTAACAGAAATGCTTAATTATGAGGGGTGGGGCATTGAGGTTGTTTGGAAGGGTTTCTGGGTGGAAGCTCGATCACTCTCAATTTTTTTCTCATAATTTTCTGTAAATTTCCTCTTGTCTTCCTCTGCCCTGTATTATTTCTCTCTTTCTGATCAATTTGTTTATTTTCTTGCACTGGCAGTCAAAATTTTGGAATAAATATGATTTATTTATATATTTTTTTAATTATAAATGTTTGTGAAACGAGTCTTTAAGGGACCAATTCTCACTATTAAAGGTCCCGTTTTTCGTGCTTTTTTGAAGCTTTGATTGTGTTTACAGTGTGCAATATAACGTGTTCATGTTTCGCGTGTAATAAAACACAGTATTTTTCACACACTTGGTCAATACTAATCTTATATACAGGTACTGAACTAAAAATACATTCATTAGTCATTGCTTCAAACATTAATTCAATGGGTCATTCTGTTAATGCTATAAATTAATTACAGCAATAAAATAAAATTTCAAATGCATCAAAAAAGTACACAAAGGCTCATACTGCATTTTGTGGTTATTAAACATTTTCATTCCATTAAAACTACACAATTTCCTTAATTTGTATTAAGGGGCTTTCATTTCAATCAATAAAATTGTTTTGTATACAGAGTTGGAGGATTGGGGGAATCCATAAAATGTAAAATAAATAAATAAATAAATAAATAAATTAGGCAACACGATACAACTTAAGAACATTGTCATTTAATTTGGGAACAACCCAAATTATATATATATATATATATATAATTTGGGAACAACCCAATGCTATATATATATAGCATTTATCGCGTTTTGGAACCAAACTCTTCTTATTTTAAAACGTTATTTTGCTGAAACATTCATTTTCTTTATCAATGTTTAGATTAGCTGCACTTCTTCATATTTTGGGTAAAATATATGAATCACTACCACTAAAAAAAAAAATAATAATAATTAATGAATTACAATTAAAATTTGACCGCCAGTGTAGATTTTGACATTTTCAAAATTGTTATTTGCTTGTGCAAAGTTCACTGCCTTTACTCTTGGTGGTTGCTTACTGCCCAAATTACAGAAGCCCACTCCATGCCTATGTGACATTTTAGACTTTATACATGGCTTGTGTTGGTCTTTTAAGGTAGCCATTAAACAAACATTTCAGGAGGAATTTTGTACAAAATGTTAACATTTAGAAACATATCATCTGTGCAGCAAATACCATAGAATCTAGTTTTTTGGGGGACTGATGGTTCCCTGGATTTCCAAGGATCATACATTAAATGACAGAATGCAAATATAGAGAACAAGCATATTGAAGCCTGTGATACTGACAGAAATGCAGCTGAGGATGAAAAAAAAATGGATGGCAGGAGTGGAGTAGATGCAAAGATTTCACTGAGAGAGAGTTGCTGGTTCTGTCATAGATGAAGGACATGCCAGAATGGTTTCCTCTCTCTCTCTCTCTCTCTCTCTCTCTCTCTCTCTTTCCATATCCCATTTATCACCTCTTTGTGTCATTGCTTTAAGACGGGCCGTGTGTGAAGGAGACAGGGGAGCTAATCGAATTATAATCCCCTTTCCTGAAAAAGCCAATTGGATCTTAAACCAAGGCTGGTGGTCCCAAGCTAATCGCATTAAATATAATAATAATAATAATAATAAAAATCTTATCTTGACAGTTGATAATACGTGTGTTGCTCAACGGGAACATTGCAGGTGTTTATCTGACATATTAATGTGAGTCTAAGCATCTTTCATGACATGAGGCACTGGTTGAACAGGTGACTGCTTTTCCCTTGTCCTCTGGAGTTTAGTTTCAGTGTGGCGTTGGTTACATTTTCTGCACACTGCATGAGTTAAATGTTTTCTTTGTAGAATGATAAATGGGGAAGTGACAACCGGTGTGTTTTATGAGTGGGGAAGCACAGTTATAAAATAATGTATTATGGCAAAATATGTATTATTGATTGTTTTATCTATTTTGCTCATAAAGGTGACAAAAAAATAAATAAATCTTAATTACTTAAGTGTACCTAAGTGAAAGAGAGAATTGTTTATTAACCTATGTAAGACCTATTTCCTCATACAGTACATCTAGTGCACATGAAGCTCCCAGAGATTCCCAGAGATGCACTGCTTGCACAGTAGTGTTAATTTTGTATGCTTTTTAAAATGAGTATTAATCTTTTAAATTCGTCTTATCCTTATCTATTGTCAAATGTACTTTAAGGTATTATCATATTTAGTCAACCTTTTCCTGTTTTTGTTTAGTCAAGTTTTAGTCAACTCAATGTCTGAGCATTATAGTCTAGTTTTAGTCAATGAAAACTTTTCATCAAATTTTTGTCATGTTGTATTATAAACTGAATAATAATAATAATAATAATAATAATAATAATAATAATAATAATAATAATAAACTCAAGATTATAATCAAAAAGATTGTTGTCATTTGATAAATGTATTTGTACATTTCAGGTATTGCACTTTCACCAATAAGTACAAATCAATAGAATGTGGATGACTCATACAATTATTATTATTATTATTTTTTTTTTTTTTTTTATAATCTAGTGTTTATTTTGGCTATTTAATATGTAAACGAACATCAAAGACTTAGATATATAGTACACATCTCTACATTATGAAACCTGGCGAAAGCAAACAAAAAAATATTTTAACAGTTTAAGTCATAATAGTAATTCCAATAATTCCAAATTGCAATAATGCACTTTATTTTACAGTACGTGTACTAACATGTAGTTATAGTGTACTTACAGTGTATTTATCTAAGAAAGTTCTGGTAACACAAGTAACTACATGGGGGGTTAGGTTTAGGGGTAGGTTCAGGGTTAGTACCTAGTTATTACATAGTTATTGTAACTACTATAATAAGTACATAGTATGTACATGAGGAACAGGACTGTAAAATAAAGTGCTACCATAATGTTTCTCTATTAAAACTACAGTGTTGTTACTAACTATTACTTAGAAAGTGTATTTATTCAGGAACTACAATCGCTAAAAATATATTTGAGATCTCATGGCAGAACACAGACTGGTTGAATGGCACTTTCATTTAAGCTGAACATCTCAAATGGAGATAGCTAAACTAACTTGTTTGCCAGTGTTTTCAGATGATCATCGGCTCTTCCGCAATGAAGAATGAGCATGTGAGAATGATTGCCAGATTTTGACAAAATATCCAAAAGACCAGGCAGAAAATGCATAATTTTAAGAGAGAAGCTCTGATTTGGGGATTTGAACTCTTGATAACTGGCAACCACACAGATGAAAGTATATATACATACATATATATATATATATATATATATATATATATATATATATATATATATATATATATATATATATATATATATATATATATATATATATTATCATTTGGTAACACTTTATAATAGCTTTAATTAATAAATCATTAACAAACACTATATAATTCTGGATGGACCATTAGTCAATATGTATTCAGAGGGTTAGAAGCGTGAGATGATGTGCTTGTTAATGTTTGCTAATAAACTTGTTAAATATTAGATAATGTAAAAAATACAAATGTCATTAAGCTTTCAGTTCCATATGATCAAGCACTTATTTAAATATTTTTAACATATGTTATAAAGTGATTAAAAGCTTGTGTCTTTTTTTTTTTTTTTTTTTTTTTTTTATAAATGATTTTAAAGATACTAAATGATTGGGCTAGTTATTGTTAATACCTGCAAAACCTGAACAAATGATTGATAAATGATTAGTAAAGATGTGAAAATAGGGTAAATTCATGTCTTTCAGGAAACTTTTTGACATAGAGATGACTGCTCATAAAGGTATTAATGATTAGTAAACATTAATAAACATTTGCAAATGATGAATAGTTTCCACTTTAGATTTACCGCCTTCACCTGTCCTTTAATTCGGTTGACCTTTGGGATGCCACAGATGCTCTGGCAACCAGCTCCTTCCATTCCTCCCTCTTCTCAGCTTTCTCAAGCGTCTCTCCGAGCGTCAGGCCTGTCCACTCCTGGATGTTGTTTTTCCATCTCTTTCTCTGCCTGCTTCTCTTCCTCCCTCCTGGCACTGTGCACTGCAGGACTGTCTTTGCAAGTCGTGATGACCTTATTAAATGGCCGTACCACTTCAGCTTCTGTTTTCTTCTCCACTGTCAGGAGGTCATCATATGGCCCAATGGCCCGCCAAGTTCTGTAACGTACTTCTTCATTGGAGATATGATCTCTGTAGAAGATGCCAATGAGTTTTCTGCAGCATCTTATCTCTATGACCTGAACTTTCATTTCCAGTTCAGCTGTTAGTGTCTCACAGGCATATAAAAATATGGACATGAATAGGGAGCGCATCAGTCTGATCTTTGAGCTGAGGGCTATGTTCCTGTCACTCCAGATGGTCTTTAGTTTTGTCAGTGCTGCTGTGGTCTGGGCAATCCTTGTGAGTATTTCAGGTTTGGAACCTATATCCGTGACGATAGCTCTAAGGTATTTAAAACTATTAACACTGTTGAGCTTCTCGCAGCCAATCCTGATGTCAGTGGTGAAACAAATTGTGTTGTCGGTCAGCAATTTTGTCTTTTCTGTGTTGATCTGCATAGGATGTAGATTTCTTTTCAAAGCGTTCTACCAAGTTAGCCAGCTCTTCTTCCTTCCCTTCAAGGCCTTCTATGTCATTAGCAAAATTTAAGTTTGTGATTGTCCTGCCACCTATGCTGACTGTCCCCTCATGGTCTTCTAATGCATCAACCACAATTTGTTCTAAAAATATGTTGAAGAGGGTAGGGGAGACTAAGCAGCCTTGTCTTACTCCATCTGTGGTTCTGAACCAGTCCCCTATGTTGCTGTTGAAGTAAACCCCGATGGTGGCCTTGTCATATAGGTTTTGTATCATTTTGATCTGGTTGACACTGATTTTGTACTGCCTTATGGTGGCCCATAATGCTGCATGCCATAATCTGTCGAACGCCTTTTTGAAGTCCACAAAGATTTGGTAAAGGTTGCTGATGTTGTAGGCATCTCTCACATATTATACTAATGTTGAAGATCAGTGGGTGTATTACAGAAAGATCTTAACTTCAGAATGCCATTTTATCTGTTAGGTATCCATGGCAATTTCAGTAATGACCTCTTTTAAGACAAAAGCTATTACAGTACAACATTTCTGTTGTGCTGTGCATTATCTTATCTGAACTACAGATAGGAAAACAGCACTACAAAAGCATATTAATTGTGACAAAAAATCTTAACAGTAGGGCAACCCCACAGCTGTTGTAACTTCAAAAACATTTGAAAGCTAACGGGAAAAACATTTACAATTGCACTGTCCAAAATTGGCATTACATTTATTAATAATTGAAAATAAAGAACAGATGTGTTTTATGGTAGAAAGACTCAAGGAGAACACTGAAGATGTGTTACATTTCGATGACAAAACACTTATAAGTAATTACAGACTGCCGTGCAATATGATATCACAGTTAGCATAGGAACAAGCATTATAGAGACCAACAAAGTGTAATGGAGCATTAGCAGTTATAGTGCAAGAGACTAATGCCTTAGTATTTATTTTTTTTTATTTTTTTTTTCAAAAGAAATTTTTTTAAGTGAAGTAGCTCCTATTGCAAAAGACGCACTGAAGCGCGCGTGACGCTCGCGGTGATTTCAGTCTCCCCTCTGATGTCTCACTAAATGTGAACACATGAACAACATCTACAGAACTGCTCTGACAGTCACTTCATGAGCATTTGTCCGTTTGATTTGAGTAAAATTAGAGTCAGATCACATACACAGAGCTGTAAAGGTACGTCAACCCGTCAAACTAAAAGTCCTGTTTTAGACAAGTATTTGCCAGAGATGTATTACTATTGTTCAGCAGAATGTACATAGCCTACTACACACACACACACACAAAAAAAATCAAACATTTTTTTGTTTTTAATTTAAAGGTTTAATCACACAATTTCTTCAAAGTTTTATTTTTAATAGTAAATCCCCTTTGTTTAACAAAAATATAAGTTTTCTTAATTTTCAATAATTAAAAGATAAATTAATGTTTGGTGTTTAATGTGCATCTCAGAAAATGCTTTATTTAAAAACCCACCTGAATGGCACTTAAATGCACTTAATTCATCTGTCAACTTTATTGTCATTGTTCAAAGTACAAGTACAGACTGAGAAACAATTTTTAATAATTAAATGTTTATTTTTGATGTATGCATTGCATTCTATGCATTAAAAAAAAAAAAAAAAAAATTCTAAAAAAGGAAACTTAGTTGTTCATTTAACGCACCCCTGAGCTGGTAATAGTGACCTCTTTCAATATGCTAACAGTGAAATGGTAAAACGTACATAACACAGGTAATTTCAGATTTTTGTTTCAATTATTATCCCAGCTACACCATCAACTTCATCCTCAACATCAACAGATGCATCACTTCTCAGTGCTGATGTTTCCTCTATATAGCACAAGGTACCACAAACTCAATAATTATAGCTGATATCCTGCACAGCCCAGAGTTTAAACTAAGTATGTGCTGTCATATTATTAGAAAAAAAAAAAAAAACAGTGCAAATCACTATTGAATTCCCACCAAACTATTTTTTCAAGCAGTATTTGCACTGTAAACTTTTTTTAATTTATATAAAGTGCGGGTGAACTTAAACTGTATGGCTATGCTGTGGTTCCTGTAGGCCTGTAGTCGGGGGGCCTCTATGTCCATTTTGCTTGGGGCCCCCAAATTCCTTCAAACGGCCCTTGCTCCAGGCCATTATCTGACTTATTTAAATATTGCTTAGGAAAGACAGGTGCGATCGGTTGTCCAGATAGAAAAGTCAGTTGATGTTGCCAAGTGTAAACACACTGTGTTCTGATTAATTGATGGTCTGATCTGCTTGATTGGATCACAGTGATCCCATCTTAATGACAAGTGTAAACGAAGCCGTAGTGGCTATATATATATATATATATATATATATATATATATATATATATATATATATATATATATATATATATTTTTTTTTTTTTAAATTATTATTATTATTATTATTATTATTATTATTATTACAAAATGTTAATCATATAAAAGTTAGTTATACTGCGGTTTAATATTGCTTGATATACACCATTATAACTCAAATATAAGATTACTGGTATATTCATCATAACTTGTTATTTGTTCCTATACAGCATACAATTATAACTGTGTTTATTTTTTATTCGTAATACAGAAATACAAAACATTTATTATTATTCTAGTGACATTAATGCATAGCTGGAGGAAAGTGTACAAAATGGTTGGCTGCTAGGGGATTTTGGATATCCTTTGAAACCTTTCCTGATGGCAACTGTGCTTAATCAGCAAACACCAGCAGAAATTCGGTATGATATATGGATGTAGAACTTTAATACTGAACAATGCAATAAATAATATTGTAATAAGAGCAACTGACTATTATATTTGATCCTGTTTACATATACAACCAGGCACATGTAGGTCAAGAGAGGAGCTTCTCTTTGGAGTTTGTAAGAACATGCATTTCAGAATACTATTTATATAAACATCATTTAAATTAATCAGACAACTAAAAATGGCTAAAGTGAAAATGTCTTTAATATATTTTAGATGGAGATGCCATGTCACTAGTGGAGGTTACCGCCAATATTCTCCAGAGAAGGTTGCTATTTTCATCAAAACCACAGCAGTCTTGCAAATCATGTGTGAATGGCAAAACTGCCTGATCTAGAAGTGTATTTAGCAAAGGAGGATGAAGCAATACCTCAACCACAAGGACATAACCCAGGGTTTCACATGAGGAATCAGCTTATTCAATTTTTTTATTTTTTTTATTTTTTGCAAATTAGAAACAAGTCAAGTCAAGTCACCTTTATTTATATAGCACTTTTAACAATACAGATTGTGTCAAAGCAACTGAACAGCATTAAATAGGAAAATAGTGTGTCAGTAAGGCAAAAAGGCAGTTCATCATTGAATTCAGTGATGTCATCATCCAGCTCAGTTCAGTTTAAAAAGTGTGCAGTCAAGTCAACGATATTGCTGGAAATTAAGCGTCCCCAACTAAGCAAGCCAGAGGTAACAGCACGGAACAAAGACTCCATCGGTGACAGAATGGAGAAAAAACCTTGGGAGAAACCAGGCTCAGTCTGGGGGCCAATTCTCCTCTGGCCAGATGAAACCAGCAGTTCAATTCCAGGCTGCAGCAAAGATTCTCTCTAGGTGCTGATCGACCATCTGGGCTGGATATGTACTAGATCCGGGTGACTGCAGCGACTATCTGATCTGGATACAGACTGGACCTGGTGGCTATGGTGAACTCAGAATAAGAGAGAAACGGATGAATATTAGCGTAGATGCCATTCTTCTAACAATGTAGTAAGTTATGGGAAGTGTTCCCTCTTTCCAGAAACAAGTGCAGAATACCCCCAAATAAGAAAACTAACATAACTTTTAATTGATACATTTTATTATTAAGGCAAAAGACTATCAATGAGTAAAATATCATATAAAACATGAAAAATGTTTTACATTTCCTGACTGCACCTTCTGCAGAGCTGTGACCTGTTTAGCTCCAGTCTGTCTCTTTACAATTGTAATCTCTCCTTCTCAATGGGCACTCTCTCCATGAAAAACTTGTCTATATCCAGGAGCTGTGCAGCATGGCATGAGGATACAACTTTCTGTATTTTTGCTTTAATACATAAATCAGCTAAATTACATAAACAGACATTATTATAGTATTATTACATATTGACAAGTTAACAATGAATGCATTACAACATCAGGGTTTCCTGAGGACTTAAAAAAAGTCTTAAATTTAGTTGTATCAAATTTAAGGCCTTAAATAGTCGTAAATTGTACAGGAAAGTCTTAATTATGATTACAAGAGGTCTTCAATTTGGGGACAGAAAGACCAGAATTGCGATATAGCTATATGTGACGATTAAACTTCAAAAGGCTAACATTATGATTTAATTAACTAAACATGAGTGCTGCATGTTCAAGGTGTGGTGCTGTGCTGCTTTGTGTTCTGCTGTTACCAGGGAAACAGTTATATTCTACCAAATGCTCCACCTGCTGGCAGAACGATTGAGCGTTTTCAATAAACCTGTTATTTTGTTCCGAGTTCAGACCAACGCGAGAATCAACCCAAAAGTATAGGGGTGTGCAATGTGGTCTGCAAAACCTGCAAAACCTGCAATAATATCGCAATTGTTGTTTTAACTATGTGTGATTTGATATTATCCAGTATATCACAAAAAGCAAACAAATTGTCTACGAAGTGCACACTTATGTTACCGGATGAAGTCTAGGAGGTTAGACTAGTGCGCGTGCGTGTGCATTCTTTCACTGCATGGATCAGTCCATTAAAATGCATTTAGAATTATCACATACTTCAAGATATGGGGCAGAAAATTTATATATTTATTTAATTTCAAGTAGTTAATATCACACGAAGAGTGCAGTTTTTTTTTTTTTCTCCAAAAGTCAGCATGATAACAAATGTGATATTGACTTTATACAAAAGTTCAGTAAACAAGGAGTTAATATAAAGAGACGTTTTAGACACAGCGCTGTTTTGCTTTTCTGAACAACACAACAGTGTTTCGTTTCTGAACGAATCGCCCATGTAAATGATTCAGTTCAAACGCAATAACTCACTTAACAGTGACTTGCTGCCACCTACTGGCAAGTTTAATTTATCATTTAAGGTACTTTTTCATTTTAAAATATTTTCAAACGTCAGTTTTCAATGTTTTATGTTTAAAATATCAAAACATTATTTATGTATTAAAAGTTAAAGTATTTCCATGTCCCTCAAAGCCGCAATAAACAGTGTGTAAATGCATCTAAATGACACTTCTAATCCCGCCTCTGTGTTTCCTCTGCAATGAAAAGATACATTTTGTTTATACTGATTTCATTTGCTTGGTAAAAGCCAAAATGCAAGATTTGCTTCTGTAATACGAATTTGCGAAAAAAATCCTAATTTAACGTATCATATCTTAAATTAAGATTTAAGAGAAGAAACTTTCTGTAATAAGCCCCCTGCTGTGTTGTGCTGTGCCCTTGTCTGAAGCCTGCTTTTTCTTCAGCAATGATCTTGTCCACTTGCGGCTTCAGTTGATTCAGTAGGATCTTTAGCATAACCTTGCTTGGGTGACTTATAAGGCCGATAGTATGACAATTGTGGCGAAGTAGTAGATTTCCTTTCTTAGGGAGGTTGATGATGAGAACCTGGGTCCATGGTTTGGGCAATTCTCCTGTCCGCCAGATCTTATTGCAGTTATTCAGTAGGGCACTTATCATGGCATGAGCCCAGCAGTGATGTCTTCCACTCCCACCGACTTACCCGTGATTTTATTGGTATTTCCACTTCTGTGCAAAGGATGTGGTAGTTGTCATTGTTTGTTGATGGGGGGACATTCTGTACCTCTAGATCTCCTGGACAGGATCCAAAATTATGCATTTAAAACCTCTTGTCCAATGAACACATTTTTCACTCCAGTGGGATTCTATGGGCTGTGCATCTACTGACTTCAACAGATAAAATCAGATATCCTCAACATAACAAATAGTGCATTGCATGCTGCTATATTGCACATTTTGTTTAACTGAAATGTTGATCTAGGGCAGTCATTGTATACATTTTAGAGAGAATATCTTTGAAAACATAAAGGATGCCATGTTTCCCATGTAGTTGTGTAGAGGGGACCCTCAAGGCTATAGACTGGGACCTTTTATTTTGTTCCATCACTTGGTCCATTTCTACCTACCATTTTGAGCTTTTAATTCAGATATTTCATTTTCCAAAATCATCATTGCCACTTAATTAAAGTTATTCTGTAAATATGTGTCATTATTATTATGATTTACATCTAAATGTAACACACGGACTCAGGGACAGAAGATAACTAAGAACAAGTGTTTATTAAAAGCAGGTATGTTAATGACTTTGATAGTGAAGCAGATGAGAGTGTTCGGTGGATCAGCTGAACAGGGTATGGAGATTGTGGCTTACTCTGTATGATAGGTGGGGTGACCAGAATGGGGTATACGTTGCACACACCTCGGGAGAGACAAAGGAAAGGAGGACTTGGAAAAGGTGTCGCGGGAGACACATTGAAGGATCACTGGGGAAACACAGGAGTCTAGGAGAATTGGGTAGTTAAAGAGGTTAGTATAAGGTTTGGTAGGAGAGTCAATGCTGGTAGCAGTACACAGGAGAGGTCCTGTTTAATGGCTACGAGATCAGACCAAGGTAGTGACTGAGGTTTGTGCTTATAAGTGTTGGTTAGCTGATCGTGAACAGGTGCTGTGATTAATACTCAGGTGAAGGGGTGCACTGTGATTGGCAGGGGGGTGAGCCTGACTGACTTTCAACACTATACCAGTATCATGAAATAAAACTCATTCTGTGAAATAGGCCTGCCAAGCATACTGTTCACACCAGCAGACAGTATATATTACAACTCATGTGTTACAGATTAATACATTACAGTTCAACAGGACATCAAAATTGGTTTGTGATTATAATGGCATTGAATGTTTTATAGAAATGTTTCTGAGCACACAGAGAAAAGCCAATTTCAGAGTTTACACTTATTTTGACAAACTGCTTTATCATTAATTAACCATAGTTAATTATATAAATGAAAACTATAACCCTGTACCATAGGCCCTGCTATTTCCTGGTTGTCCCGTCAGGTTCTTGTGCAACAAAATGTAGAAATTAGTAGTATTCTTTATACATGCTGTTTTTCATATTGCTTTAGCATTTACCCACAAATACTATTCCTCTGGGATTTGAGGTTAATGGTTTCACACAGTTACTTTTTTGTTTTCCTCAAGAGTTGGTAAATATCCAGAGGACTAAAGACTGGCCTTTACCTTTATCAACACTATTACATAAGGTTAATAATTGATAAATCAGTACACAGGATTGGAATATTCTCTATATTTACTCATTGTATTTTCCAGATGGAAAACATTTAATGATTTACAATCAATTTAACTCAAAATGATTAATATACTGTTTATATATTACTGTTGTAAATGGTTTTATATTGTAAATCAAAATGAGTTTACTTGTATGATGTGAGTGTAGAAAGGTTTCATAATGCTTTTGTAAACTATAATCAAAATGTAAATGTCCTTTCCCTTTAGATATGACATGTCTACTTGTCATCATTCAATCAAGGTTTCATAATTCATAAATGCCAAGATGGGTTTTAAGTGGGACCTGTAAGGGTTTTAACTGGGTAATCCATGTCAGAAGGGTTTACATTTATATTACATTTATTCATTTAGCTGACACTTTTATCCAAAGTGACTTACAATTGCTATTTATGTCAGAGGTTGAACGCCTCTGAAGTGTCTTGCTCAGGGACACATTGGTGTCTCACGGTGGATTCGAACCCGGGTCTCCCACACTAGAGGCATCTTTAAACCGATACCAATATTTACCGATTTACCAATTACCAATATTTATATTTACTTTGGGGACTAGCGTGACTTGATATGTATTGAGTTACAATTACTCAATCTCAACATGCTTGATTAGCCTACATGTAGAGTTAATACAAGTTACTAAAACTTGTACAGTAAGTAATTGCATAACCCAATAGGCCTACATAGATATGTTGTGCCTCTGCCATGCAGGACCCATGTGTTCCCAGTTCAAACCCATGCCCACTTGGACCATAAATATGCCATGCAGGACCCATATATATGTTCCCAGTTCAAACCCATGGCCACTTGGACCATAAATATGCCATTCAAGACCCATATATTTGTTCCCAGTTCAAACCCATGGCCACTTGGCCCATAAATATGCCCTGCAGGACCCATATATGTGTTCCCAGTTCAAACCCATGGCCACTTGGCCCATAAAAATTATATGTAGGACCCATATATGCATTCCCAGTTCAAACCCATGCCCACTTGGACAATAAATATGCCATTCAAGACCCATTTATGTGTTCCCAGTTCAAACCCATGCCCACTTGGACCATAAATATGCCATTCAAGACCCATATATGTGTTCCCAGTTCAAACCCATGCCCACTTGGCCCATAAATATGCCATTCAAGACCAATATATGTGCTCCAAGATCAAACCCATGCCCAATTGGCCCATGCCTGTCCCTTATGGGGCCCATGTAATCAGCTCATATGGGCTTCCTATGTAGGACTCATACTACAAATCCTGCATGGGACCTGCTGATTTCACCCAGCCAAAGCCCATGCCCACACAGTAACCATGGAACCCGCAGTTAACCCATTTGGGCCCCACATGTCATTGCTGGCTGGGTGGCGAGACTTCCAACTTCTCCGGCATCCTTGTATTAATCGATCATGCCAACAATTCCTCCGATCGGAAAATGGACAGTATTTAATGATGAGTCAAATGCTGATTAATTCCGATGCACAGTTCTCGCGAAGGGTAAACAAAGCAGATCTTTATGATCTATTCGTCATCCTGAAATTAGTCAATCTCATTCCTAAATCCACTCCAGCAAGGCGGCCATGATTCCAAGCAAGCTTGCAAGGCCCTGAACTCGCCTCGATCATCACCACCACCACCCCGTACAAGACTCTTTTTAAACGATGGGTCTCAACGGCAGGCCTTCAATGAGCCTGAGCCATGCCCCCTTCCCACTTCGTTTCAACCTTTCACCACGGCTCTTCCGGCCACATCGTCATATGCAATTAATTTTAGGTAAAGTTGCTAAAAGGCCTTACAAACTAGTTTGTTGTCGTTAAACTACTTCGTTATATAAAATTATGTTGATGTCATCTTGTAACCGCGTAGAATACACAACTAAATTACTCAGATTTTCTGAATTCATTATACTATTTTTCTTATTTGGATTTTAAATTACACATTTCACTTAGATACAAGGATTAAAAAGAGAGATTTTTGAGTAATAAGTTTAAGTATGTACCTTAATTATTAACAATTATAGTCATAATCTAACAGCTGAGATGTATCAAATAAATTATTATCGAACAAGCATAACTAGCAACCTAATTCACATGTGATATGTATTGCTAGGCACCTCTCTCCAAGTCTCTAGCTGATGTGCCGCTTGGCAAGCTTTTCAGTACTTTCTTCTTTGCATGGTTAAGAGGGAAATTTATGTTTTTTAAAGTATTTTATCACTTTTAAAATATGGCGAAAGTTGCCAAACACATTTGAAATGGCTAAATTTTTTGCTATGTGCTTTGTAAAACAAGTTGATAGGGTGGTCTAAGAAGTTGCTATAAAAAATATGCATAACCGCAGGCTACTTTGTATACATTTCAGCATTTCCCATCAAATGTAACAAACCAGTCCCCTTTTCCCACAACCCACAGCTGAAGCAAGCGTGAGGCTGCCTCCATTTGCAACACAAGCCCTTTCATCCCAGGCTTGCATCCCGCTGCTACTCCTAAACCTTTTCCTTTTCAGCTGCTTACAGCTCCCACAGCAGGTGCTAGCCTGAGGCTGCCTCCACTACCAGTGCAGGACGCACAGGTTCTTCGGGTCTCCCTTCCAGTGGCCTACAGCTACAGCAGGTGAAGCAGTTGTGAAGCTGCTTTGCTTGCAACACAGGCCCTCACACCTCAGACTTTCCTCCTGCTACTTCTTACCCCTTTATCCTTTTCAGTGGCCTCCAGCTCCCATTACAGACACTAGCGTGAGCGTGGCTCCGGCAAGTTACACCCTTGTGCATTCTTCTCAAGAAAGTTAACTCCAGCCGAAAGAAATTACGATATTGGTAACAAAGAATTATTATCCATCAAGGCCGCTCTTGAAGAATGGAGACACTGGCTAGAAGGCGCCCTTCATCCCTTTCAGGTCATTACAGACCACAAAAACCTAGAGTATATCAAGAATGCCAAGCGTTTGAATCCTCGTCAGGCAAGATGGGCACTCTTTTTCACTCTGTTCAATTTCGCAGTCACATACCATCCAGGCAGGGGCGTGTCTAGAGCATTTTCAGTGGGGGGGCCATGCTGGGGCACTGCCTCCTAATGGGGTGGCCGCCACTGCCCCCCCCCCCCCCCCCCAAAAAAAAAAGCGAAATTCTAAAGTGTATTACGTATATCCTATTGATTTTATTATTATTTTTAACTTGAATAAGTTACTTGTAAACAAATGCAGTAATAAAGCACATTTTTGATTACTTTAGCTTTTGTCATCCCTGTATATATCCATTAAGTTAAATTTGAGAATACATATATATATATTTTTTTTTTTTTCATTGAAAGAAACTCCCTATATCTTTACTTCTTTTCATGGCTTGCCACTGCTCTCTTCCCTGCCTTCAAAAGAAACACTTATGTGTGTCTGTTTTTCTCAATCTCAAAAAAAAAAATTCAAATTGTAAATGAAATGCACAGAATGCATCCACAACATTTCATGTGTAAATGGCTAAGTTAGGCCTGACAATTTAACTGACTCTCTAACTGACTTACTCTCATGCATTAACAAGTAACGTGTCACCAGACAAATATTATTATGGAACATTCTGTGCATATTGTCATTTGGTGCAATCTTGCTATATGTGGTCACTGTCACAAAATAAACTGATACAAAATATGCAAATCAACATGACATGTTTATTGTTTGATAGCCCCCCATCGTATTTTACTTTTATTGTGTTTTATTAAACGTTGATTGAACATTCGATTGAAATCAACCACGACCAACGCGAGCAGAGCCTGACGGAGTAAAAACATTGATCTGAGAAAACCATACAAACATTTTAAACCATACATAAAGGTTACCTACCAGCTCGTTTGGTGTCTTGTGATGTTTCGTTCTTGAACGACGAATCTTTAATGTGACTAGGGAAGAACAAGTCGTCTCTATGACGGCGACATCACTTTGATTGTTTTTTTAGTTTTTTTTTTACAGTGGATTCTAATCTTCAAAAATGACTGTGTTGTATGATTTATATCTTTTGAGTTCACCCTTCAGATTAGACTATAGAACTGTAGTGTTACTTGTTTAGGATTCAAAATGCTTTTAATTTATGTGATTATGTCCTTTTTGAGCAAGCATCTTATACATATATTATTAAAAATGGATTAAAAATTAAACTAGGCTATAAATACTTCATTAGATTATTAGATTATTATATAGCCTAGTGTTTATTTACTGATAGACAGTCAAAAAGACAAATTAATCAATATTTTATTTATTAAAAGGTTTTATTTATTTATAAAATAATAACATCACAGATCCTCAAGAAACAGTAACAAAAACACAGTGACAGAAATGTCAGAAATAGCGCATGGGTCTGTCACGTGATTAAGGAATGATTTGAACCCGAAGACTTGTCAGACACGAGGTGAGTTAATCACAGACTGAAGACCCAGGTCAAGAATTAATTAATTAAGTCCAAGATCGCGACGAGCGTTGTTTCTCTGAAGATGCTGCACTTCTTTGAATCCCGAACTTCAGTAGAGTCTATAGACTGATTTGCCATAAAATGAACCAATCACAAGACATCTTATAGGGGGGGCACCTGGGGTGGCCAATCGAATTTCAGGGGGGGCCGGTGCCCCCCCTGGCCACCACGTAGACCCGCCCCTGCATCCAGGGAGCAAAAATAGTAAGGCAGATGCATTGTCACATATCTATGACTCTGCCAATTCACAGATGAGTCCAGAAACCATCTTACCACCATCCATCATCATTGCACCCATCCAGTGGGACATTATGGAAGAGATTCAACATGCCCAACACGAAGAGCCATCCCCTCCAGAGTGCCCAGCTGGGAAAATCTATGTTCCAACCAGAATGCGTAACAGAACAATTCAATGGGTTCACACATCCCCTGCTTCTGGACACCCTGGAATTAATCGCATCACGGCTTTGGTCAGAATTTCTTTTTGGTGGCAGACATTATCTGCAGATGTCAGTAACTATGTACGTGCTTGTCAGATCTGTGCTCAGTCACGAACACCTCGACAATTGCCTGCAGGACTTCTAGAACCGCTACCAATTCCCCAACGGCCCTGGTCACACCCGTCTATTGACTTTGTCACTGATCTGCCTAACTCTCAAGGATTCACCACCATTATGGTCTCCATTGACCGCTTCTCTAAGTCTTGTCGTCTCATTCCATTGAAAGGAATACCCACTGCCATGGAAACTGCCCAAGTTTTGTTCAATCAAGTATTTAGGATTTACGGACTACCAGATGATATTGTGACTGATCGTGGGCCACAGTTCACATCCCGTGTTTGGAGAGCTTTTTGCAAACATTTAAACATCAACGTCAGTCTCACATCTGGCTATCATCCTCAAGCTAATTGTCAAGTAGAGCGTCTTAATCAGGAGATTGGAAGATACTTGAGATCATACTGTAGCCATGAACAGGAGAAATGGAACATATTCCTCCCATGGGCAGAGTATGCCCAAAATTCCCTCCCTCACTCTTCAACTGGGCTTACCCCCTTCCAATGTGTTCTTGGATATCAGCCTCCTCTGTTTCCCTGGTCTGGGGAGCCATCTGAAGTGCCTGCTGTGGATGATTGGATTAGAAGAAGTGAACAGGTCTGGGACAATGCTCATGTCCGTCTCCAGCGGGCTATTCGATCTCAAAAGATCCAAGCTGATCGACACAGACGTCCACATCCTGAGTATCAGCCAGGTCAAATGGTGTGGCTTTCCACTCGTGACCTACGCCTGAAACTCCCGTGCAAGAAATTAAGTCCAAGGTACGTTGGTCCTTTTAAGATTATATGTCAAGTTAATCCTTGGCCCATGGCCCATTGAGCCCCGAAACCACTGACGAAGAACCGCCTCCACTGCTTGAGATCGAGGGAGCTCCTGCCTACCTAGTCCGGGAGATCCTAGATTCTCGCAGGAGGAGGGGTCAGATGCAATATCTCATTGACTGGGAGGGATACGGCCCGGAGGAGAGATCGTGGGTATCAACTAAGGACATCTTGGATTCATCACTTATTAGAGACTTTCACCAAACTTACCCAGATCGTCCGGCACCCAGACCAAGGGGTCGTCCTAGAAGAACACCTAGAGGTGTTCCTGGGGGAGGGAATCTGTAACGTTTGATCAGGCTCCAGTCCACCAGAGGGAGCCTTCACCTGAATATTGAACTCTGCCATTTCCTGTTCCTGCCACATCATTTCCTGTCTTGTCATTTCCTGTCACCCTGTATATAAGTCATTTGTTTGCACTGCCATTTTGCGAAGTATTGCCAGTTCACTGCCCTACTAAGCGTTATTTCATTGTTCCATTTTTGATACTAGTTATGATCTTTGCTTTTGCTCTTTTGACTCACGTTTTTGGATTACTGTTTTGGATTTGTCTGCCAGTGGATTGGTTTGCCTGTGTTTTGACCCAAGTCTGTGACCTGACCACGAGTTGTGAATATTGTTTGGATTTTATGCTCAGATCCTATAATAAAGACCCGCTTATGGAATCCACTCAGCCTAAATCCTCCTTACAGCGAGTTACACTTGCATGTTATTCCGCAGAGAAATACATAAATAATGCTTTTGTAAACTATAATAAAAATTTAAATGTCCTTTCCCTTTAGATATGACATGTCTACTTGTCATCATTCAATCAATTCTCTATGGATACAATCAGGTCACATCACAGAAGGGAAATGGGTAGTGAATATAATTTCAGGTTTACTTGAACATTTCCAACACAGAAACTCACCCTCTCACTGGAACCTCAATTGAGTTTTACAGAGACCAAAATTAAACATTTTACATTGCCAGGGAAAGTTGTTTCAGTTTGTTTCATACAAATTGTACACAAAGGATTGTCCGCTGTAATACTTCTGTGCTTTGGTGGATCCAGAAGTCTGTGGGAATGTGTGAAAAAAATTGCTTTTGGTCACATTATGCTGTAGTAAGCGTTTTCCACACTTCAGTTATGTATATGCTGATTGGATTTTGTAGTGTTCCAGTAAATGCAAAACACAAAACAAATTGTAGATGTATTCTCACCCCTCTGATAGTATAAATAATGTAATCTTCTGTTGCAATCCTGAGTGTTAATCTCTTTGCAACAAAACTTCAGTTGGAGAACTAAGCATAGCAGTGACAGTGAGGGCAATGAGCTCATGAGCTCTGTCTAATCAGCTTTCATTTTTCAGCGCTCACATGACTGAACATGGTAACTAAATTTGGGCTTAGAAATGAAAGCACTGATATGTTTTACTTTAATGAGCCTATTTTTGATTAAATGTGCCAAAAAACAGACCCACATCCACACAACGCTATAATGGCCAGGCTAACCGTGTTTATAAGGATCTTGTGGCTTAATAGCCAACTTTTATGACCTAATCATTACTGGCACTTAAAGATTGTCACAGAAGTGTGTAAAGGTAAAGTAAATGTCAGAGGAAAAGATCAACACTTCATTCAGAAAGTGGAGGGGACACTTAATACAGGGTTATTTTTGTAAAGGTCTGCGTAATTAGCCCAAATGTGGTGATTATTTCCTTTGATGTTGTAAGTCTGCTTATTATTATTATCTTCATTGAAATTCAAAACATTTTACTAACTTTAATGTAGATGTGTGAAAAACAAAAGTGTCCATGAAATAAAAACTTACAGTATCTTGCAGAAACAGAGATTAAACTGACATTTTACTTAATTTGAAAATAACAAAATACATACAAAAAAATAATGTAACAAAATACATTTCCTGTAATGTTTCTCTGTCAATAACTATCAAGAATCAAACTGGTAAGCAAGGCAAACTGTGCAATGTGTACTGTGACTGCACAAAAATATTGTAACCAAGACATCTAGCCATGATTCAGAGTACTTATAGGTACTTGTTTTGTACTAAATTTAGGGTGCTGATTCCAAAAATAGTGTCACGTCAAGCTTTCTCATAAAATAGGATGTGCAATCTGTAGCATTTTTTGCCTTTGCCAACAATATGTAAGGAGAAGTTGTGTAGTAGGCTATTATTCCTTATACACCAGTAAAACCGGCCCCAAAACATGATTCCTATATTTTTCTTTTAGACTGGTTATAAACATTATATAAACATAAATTCTAAGACGATTATCACATGTATGAATGATTCTGAATACAATATTTTAGGTTTAATCCTGATTTAAAGATTAGTATAATGTGCAGTGACACACACACACACACACACACACACACACACACACACACAAAAGCTTATATATTTATAAATTTATGTTTATGTTATATTTTTACATTACATTGAGTAGAACATATTTCATATTTATGTACACTAGACTTAAGAGCTATCGCATTGTAATATTGCGACCCCAAATTTATGTTAATTTATGCTAGAACTTTGTTAGAGGCTAAGATTCATTGCAAAGACCATTCATTTGCACAAGACAATTCATGTGACCTTTCATGTCACAAAATGAAATAAAAAACTAATGATTTTGACAATAGGAATAATTTAGCCAAAATCAACCAATGAACTCAAACTTGCCTCTAGTGAGAATTATTAGATCCTTTCAGCATGGTGGGGCTTCCTAAAGCACAGCATCAGGCTGGATGACAAAAGTACAGTAGTCTGACTGTTCTACACAGCTTAAAAAAAAGGGAAGTAAACAAATGGAATAAAATCTTATTTCAGGGTCCACCGACTTACAAAACCTACATTAGCCAAATTTGAATAGTTACAATTATACTTCATAACCCATTTTATACAAAATCTTTGTTTTGAATATTTGATTGGAGTATTTAAATTCCAACTGATTATGACACAACACATGAACTATGAATTCTGCTAATTATGTGTGAAGAAATAGATCTGATGTGGGTGTTAGCTCCATGACTGCATGACCTTGTAACAGTTCATATCGGTAGCAGTGTACAATTTCCCTCTTCATCATGTCAAAGAGGGGCAAGCGGAGCGAGGGGCCAGGGTACTTTCAGCGGGGTGAGTGTTTTACACTCTTCAATTAGCCTCTAAGGGTATGGATGACCTCCATGATTTCTCTTGGCAAAACCCCCTAGCTCCCTTTATCATCCACCCACTCACTCTGCTCTCCAGAGCAGGCAAGTGCTCTATCATGAGCAGAGGAAAGTAGATATGCAGCTGTTTTACATTATGGGTGAAAACATCAAATTAGTAAAAAATATTCCGCTGTATCAACGACAGCACTAGGGGGCGAAAATTGTTTATACACTGTTTATGAAAAAAAAAAAGTTAATTCTTCTTAGATAACGAAACCACAATAACAGACATTTCAGGTTACGGGTTAATAGAGAAGCGAAAGGAAGGGAAAGATGCGGTAGAAAAAAAGTGTACAAGCAATTAGGGATAACCGCACCCTGGAGACGATTGTGAAGCAAAACCCATTTAAAAATGTGGGGGGATTCACAAAGAGTGGACTTATGCAAGACATGGGCTGTCGCATTCCTTTAGTCAAGACACTCTTGAACAACAGACAGCGTCTGAAGTATCTCGCTTCAAAAAGGACTGGAGTGCAGCTGAGTGGTCCAAAGTTATGTTTTTTGATCAAAGTAAATTTTGCATTTCCTTGCTTGGATATTAGGGTCCCAGAGTCTAGAGGAAGAGAGGAGAGGTACACAATCCACGTTGCTTGAAGTCCAGTGTAAAGTTTCCACAGTCAGTGATGGTTTGGGGTGCCATGTCATCTGCTGGTGTTGGTCCACTGTGTTTTCTGAGGTCCATGGTCAACACAGCCGTATACCAGGAAGTTTTAGAGCACTCTATGTTTCCTGCTGATGACCAACTTTATGGAGATGCAGATTTCATTTTCCAACAAGACTTGGCACCTGCACACAGTGCCAACGCTTCCAGTACCTGGTTTAAGGGCCATGGTATCCCTGTTCTTAATTGGCCAGCAAACTCGCCTGACCTTGACCCCATATAGAATATGTGAGGTATTGTGAAGAGGAAGATGTGATATGCCAGACCCAAGAATGCAGAAGAGCTGAAGGTCACTATCAGAGCAACCTGGGCTTTCATAACACCAGAGCAGTGCCACAGACTGATTGACTCCATGCCACACGCATTGCTGCCGTAATTAATGCAAAAGGAGCCCCAACTAAGTATGGAGTGCTGTGTATATATATATATATATATATATATATATATATATATATATATATATATATATATATATATATATATATATATATTTGTTCCAACATGAGAAAACATTTCCTGAATCTGCATCTTAAATAGCATTTGCAGGGATATGGATATATTTACTGTAAACTGCCGTTAAAGATGCATAAATAGGCCTAATCTTTTGTTTTTAACATAAAACGTTTAATACTGATACTTATAAAATAATTGAAAACATGAAAAATAAAAAATCTAAATATGAAGTATGGCAGCAAGTGACTGTTAATGAGTGAGTCATTGAGATTCAAACGAATGATTCAAACAGCTAATTCATTCAGAAACAAAGCATTTGACTGCTTTAATGAGTGAATCACTGAATCATATTTTCAACTGATTCATTCAAAAAGCTGATTCATTCAATAAGTAAACACGTCCATTGTTTGATATTACTTTTGTGTAATATCTGTCAATCTATCCATGATAAAAAATACCCTAGATCTATGGCCTGTTTGTTATATTCACACAGTGTGTCCCTGAATTTTATGTTAACGGAATTTCTGTGAATTGTGATGTTGCTTTTGTGAATGCATAAATATACATTCTTGCTTCATATTTGTCAAACACCCATATAACAAGGTCAACTAGCTGCCAACAAAGCCATTGAAACTGTTTAAAGAATGTCTAGCTGCAGCCAATACTAATAAATGGCCAGAATAAAATCCAAATTTGTACTTCTCCTCTTTAAACCTACTTCATCTGAAGTTTCTAAATGTCTTTACAGTATTTTGGAGTCAGTATTAAAATGCTCTTGTGCTAGCAAACCTTGGCCAATAACCATTCCTCCTTGTAAAGGGCTGCATCATCATGCATGATTGTCCACAGGCGGCATTACAGCTGCTGTCTAACCTTTTGCCCAACAAGAGTTTCTTCTTTTCTCTTTATTATCCACTTTCACCCCCGGTAGTGCTGCGGTCCTCTGGGTCTTCTCTGTATTCCATCATACCACAAGGGGCTGTCTAAACATTTACACTGAACACCAGCAAGAAACTGGAACTGTTCCTGGAGCAGTGGAGCCCTCTCGATTAATCAGCACCGGCTCTTCTGAGAACCAGGAGGAGGGTAGAGAGCGGGCAGCAGACCCAGCGGTCATATCCTGGGTCCAGCATTTACACATGCCAAATACAAGTGAAAATTAGCTTTGCCAAATAAATAAAACTGAGCTACTTGTCAGCTGGCTGGTAACTAAGTGATGTGAATGATTCAGAGCAAATATATACAGACGCTGTACTTAAGGAAACATCTGTTTCATTCCTTAGAATAGCTAAATAATTATTTTTTCAGGCACCAAATGCATTTTGAACTATGTATAATAATATACAGTAAATATAGTTTGGTGGCAGGAAAGAAATATATATGGCTGGTAAATTTATAGACTAGCTATTTGCAGGTGTTTTAGAAAGTTCCATGTGGGCCCTGCATCCTGCAGCAGGGCAACCGTAATGAAAAGGATGGGCCGTGGTGCAACCAGGCAAGATACAAGTGAGGACAATGATTTGAGATGTGTCTGCCCTCTGATTCTGCAAACAGAAAGACACAAATAAACACACACAGTTTGAGACTAATGATCAGAGAAATACTTTAGAGATACCCAAGATATCCTGCTTGCAATTATCTATTCTTCAAACCAAGTAGGATTTATCATTTTTTTATTAGTTTATGCTTTTAGCTTTGTGAATGCAAATGTTGGATTGGTAGTTTGCTGTTATAGACTGCTGTTTTCTTGCCCACTGTAATTATCTTGCCATTGTTAATTAATATAGAGTAACATGCTTGCATGAAATAACCAAATCCCAAATATGACACAGTGGGAGCTTTTTCATGCTAATTATTGGTGTTTTTTCCTGGACTAGTAACAGTGGCTCGCATGGATTCACAACAAGGCACTAGATCTTTCCACTTGTGTTTCTTAGACCCCTTGTTTTGTTTTCTTCGTAAGCCCCTTTGTATGCATGCTGAACCAATTAAACACTGCTATCTTCGCATTGCAGTGTGTCAAAGAAAGCCAGCCATCTGGAGTGCGTAAATCATCTGTTGGGTTGATATAATTCTAGAGGATCAGAACCACCTTGACTGTTCTCAACAGGGAGACCTCACTATTGCATAACCAGGCACAATGCATACATCTGATTCGATGGCTGCCCTACATTTGTCTTCATAGAGAATGTCTGATGTCCCTCTTATTACATGGAAGGTGACAACAAGACGATGGGGAGTCAGGAGATATTTGCTATGTTTCATCATACGCTAGATCAGTGGGGTGTACGTATGTGTGTTTGACGAAGAATCAGAAGAGTGAATGTCAACAGCGTTACCGATATACTGCAGATCAAACTGATGGCTTAGAGTGACTGCAGATAAAACAATGCATCACGTCTAGCCAGCAGCAATATGTTAACTCTCGCTATTTGACTCCCTTTTCTGAGTCCCAAACCTGAAGAATAATGGTTTCTGAAGCTTTTTCCTAGGGTGCTAAATAACAGGAGGAACAGGGATTTTGGAAATGACATGGAGGCAAATGGAAGTTTGACAGTATTCTATTGAAGCGACTGGGAAGACGGGCACACACAGAGTTTCAGTAATGATCCACCATGCATACACGCCAAGCTCGCTGCTGCTACCCCAAAGCATGTCATTATTGCCATAAACAGCCGTGCGCATATCATGAATGCATCTGCATTAATCTACCGACAGCTCGTGGGTCTTTTAAGTCATCGTCTAGAAGGATGATGAAGTCCCAGAGCTTATTTACCGGGTCGACCACACCACATCCTTCATCTCGACAACAGCTGGGTGCCGATCTGTCCTCCCATGTGGGAGTAGAACCTGGACTCCACCAATAAAGCCAATTAACTGCTGATAATCCATTACACACTTCTCACTTTTCTGTAACTTGCTGTGCCATAAGCACTGTGTTTATTTCTGTCTGTCTGACAGACTTAGACTCAATTCAGTCCTGCAGTCTGTTCAGTGCAGTAAAGGTACAAACAGAGAGCATGATAACGAGGCTTTTGTTGAGTGTAGCCTGTCAGACATTTGCACTAACATTCACACATTGGTATTTCAAGGTGAATTCAGTAGTGGAAAAGTGAAACACATTAATTTAGTGAGAACGCTTCTGTTTCACACTTATCCATTGTCAAAGGAATCCTAAATTATGTTTGCAGGTTTGTGAATCTTAGTAATTCAGTTTTCCTTGCTAATAAATGTCAATTTGCAAACTTGTACAGGAAAGAAGTGAGAAAGAGAAGAAAGGGTCATTTTTCCCACACTTGAGTAGCTTATTTTCTCTGTAGCTTGTGCCATAAAGGATTTCCACACTAGGCTAATTTGAAATATATTAATGTGAGCTTACTGCAAGGAAACCAATTTTGCTTGCCTTTGCCAGCACTCCCTGACAAATGTAGAAATTTAATCAATGTAGAGGAGCTAAAAGTGCTGTACTATCACTGTGCTAATTTAAGTTATTGTCTCTTTAGTTCTGCGTACAATTAATGCTGTAGGAGAACTTTTATGTTACTTTTCTTCCTTCCGAATTTAAGTCATTTGTAAACAAGACATTATAAGCTGCCTACCTAGAGAACATTTTAAGACAGCAGAATCTTATTCAACCTGAGTGAAAATCCTTTAATGCTTTGCAGCACGCTTGACAAAATAGTACATTTTAATGTATACAGAAAAGTACTGATAAATATTATTTAATTTAATGTTCTATGAAAATGTTCTATGAGTGTTGTTTTGTTTGTTTGTTTGTTTTTACGTATGCATATAATCTTGTTGTTTTCTCATAAGTATTATCAACAGTATCATATTGTTAGGACTTCCCAAGATTAAATTAGTTGATAGTTAATGGTCCAGTTTGTCATTTTTACTTAATGAATGTTAGTCTGGTTTTAGGCCAAATCACTATGAGGATAAAATAAATAAATAAATAAATATTATTATTATTATTATTATTATTATTGTTATTTTACACTATGGAATTGGTTTCGGAACAAACAAGCACTTTTCGCCTGTATATTCTCATAACCGTAATGTCAAAAATAAATTAATAATAATAATAATAATAATAATAATAATAATAATAATAATAAAATCAATTGGATGCAATGGGAAAAAAATATTATTGTTTTATTATCTCAATGATAATTTATTAATGCATTAACAAACTGCAGTGTATTTGCAAAATGCTTTTGTAACTAAATTTGTGAGTGACAAGCAAAATATACATACTAGTCAAAACCAAACTTGTCACTTCATCATAATCAGAATCGGAATCAGAAAAAGCTTTATTGCCAAGTATGCTTGTGAATACAAGGAATTTGTTTTAGTGACATAAGTTTCCAGGACACAGAGACAACAACACACACAAAGACAGAAAAAAAAATGCTAATAAATAAGTCTAAACAATTGTGCTATATGTGATAATGGAATAGGATTGAGAAAGATGCAGGGTAACAAATAAATATAAGGATATTGCACGTTTTTATTGCATAAGTGGAGAACATGAGGTAGATTTCCTGGGGGGAAAACTTTTCTTGTGCCTGACTGTCCTGGTATTTGCAGCTCTGAAGCGCTGGCCAGATGGCAAAAGTTCAAACATGGGGCAACCTGGATGTGAGGGATCCATAGTGATTTTCTGAGCCCTTTTCCTTACTCTGGATGGATACAGTTTTTGAAGGGTGGGCAGGGGAGTACCAATAATCCTTTCAGCAGTTTGAGCAGTTTTCTCTGTCTTCTGATGTATGATTTTGTAGGTTTCTCCTGAAGTCCACGATCATCTCCACTGTTTTGAGAGTGTTCAGCTCCAAGTTGTTAAGACTGCACCAGACACCCAGCTGCTCAACCTCTTAGTAAGCAGACTCGTCACCGTCCTGGATGAGGCCGATGACTGTAGTGTCATCATCAGGAACTTGACAGAGGGGTCTTTAGAGGTGCAGTCGTTGGTGTACAGGGAGAAGAGCAGTGGGGAGAGAACACATCCCTGAGGGGCACCAGTGTTGGTGGAGCAGCTGTTTGACATGAATTTCCCCAGTCTCACTCACTGTTGCCTAGCTGGTGATCCACTGACAAATAGATCTAGGAACAGAGAGCTGGGTCAGTTTGGTCTGGAGGGCTGTTGGGATAATGGTGTTGAAAGCCAAACTAAATTCCACAAACAGGATCCTCACATAAGTCCTTGTTTTGTCCAGATGTTGCAGGATGAAGTGCAATCCCATGTTGATTGCATCATCAATGGACCTTTTCACTCTGTAAGCAAACTGCAGAGGGTCCAGTAAGTGTCCAGTGATGTCCTTCAGATAATCCAGAACCAGCTTTTCAAATGACTTCATGACGACAGAAGTTAGAACCACAGTTCTGTAGTCATTAAGTCCTGTTATCCTGGGTATCTTTGGAATGGGGATGATGGTGGAGCGTTTGAAGCAGGAAGGCAGTTCACACAACTCCAGAGATCGGTTGAAGATCTTTGAAAAGATGGGGGCCAGCTGGTCAGACAGGCTGGTGTAATGCCATCTGGGCCTGGTGCTTTTCTTCTTTTGTTCTTCCTGAAGACCTGGCGCACATCATCTTCACAGATTTGAAGAGCAGGAGGTGTGGAGGGTGGGATTGCAGGATGTGTTAATGGTTGTGTAGGGAGATGGTCTGAATGGGTGTTGGGTGTTTCAAATCTACAATAAAACTCATTCAGGTTGTTAGCAAGTCATTGATTAGCCTCAGTGCAGGTGTATTGTAGTTAGTGATAGCTCTCAGTCCTTTCCACACTGAAGTTGAGTCGTTGGAAGTAAACTGGTTTTACAACTTTTTAATGTAGGTCTTTTTAGCCGCTCTGATCTCTTTGTTCAGTGTGTTCCTGGCCTGACTGTACAATAATCTGTCCCAATTTCTGTAGACATCCTCTTTGGCCTGACGAAGATCTCTGAGTTTTGCTGTAAACCATGGCTTATCATTGTTGAATGTTAAATAAGTCCTGGTAGGAATGCATATATCCACACAAAAAGTTAATATGGGATGTTACGATCTCTGTGAGTTCTGCTTGTATGCCAGTATAAGATGAACCAGGCAGTGATCAGACAGCCCCAAAGCTGCTCGTGTAACAGAGTGATTTGCATCCTTTATTGTTATGTAACAGTGATCCAGTATATTACCGTCTCTGGTGGGACATGTAACATGCTGTTTGTATTTTGGTGGTAATGGGAGAGATTGGCTTTATTAAAGTCCCCGAGAATTATTAAAATGGAGTCCAGGTGTTGTTGTTCTGTTTTGTAATCTGATCAGCAAGTATCTGTAAAGCTGAGCTCACGTGTGCTTGCGGAGGAATGGCAGATGGAGCGCGCTCTCAGGTAATGCGTCATTCAGCCAGGTTTCCATGAAACACAGAGCAGCAGAGTGTGAGAAATCCTTATTTGTCCAAGAGAGCAGAAGTAGTTGGTCCGTTTTGTAAGGTAGAGAGCGGAGATTTTCCAGATGAATGCTAGGCAACTGTGTTCGTAACCGCGTTTCCTGAGTCTGAGGCTTTCCCCGTCTGCACGTCGTGTAGTGTTTGATCAGCGCCGCTGCTCCTCCGACAATAACGGTCAGTAAAAAGTCTGAATAATTGAAATCCGGTAAAAGATCTTGTGGTGTGCTCTGCCGAATGTTCAGCAGTTCATCCCTGGTGAAAGTGATCGTGTTTGTAAAACAAAAAAACAGAAAAAACTAACAAATACAGTATAAACACTGGATTTATTTCTTGATTTGATCTTCATATCTTTTTTCTGTTCATCACATCTTATGATTAGATACATATGCTAGCCTCCATGCGGCATATACTGCCGTGTTTTCAATTACGTTCTTGCCAGCTGACTGGACATTTTTTCGAAGTTTGAAAAATTGTCTCAAGGACCATTATTCCCTCCATTGATCCGAGGAGCTGCAAAAGTGGAATCTTAGTTTTTCATCAGCCTGTCATGGTTGGTGATGTCATAATGAGCTCCGCATTTACCAATCTCACCATACAGTTCAGCGGTGTAGAACTGGCTAATGGAACTTCAGGTGAATCTGAACCTGACTTAAAAAGGCATGTCTTAATAACAGCTTGTGAAGAGGATAATTTCTGTCTGATGTCATGGTTTAGGTTCATGTTTGACAGACAGTCGTATCAAGTGTCTTTGATTTTACTGGATTTTAATGAGTTTTACTGGAGTAGTGGCTGGGCAGAGAACAGATTTTCCTGTTTTTCACTCCTCTTTTTTGTTTCACTATCCATTTATTAATATTAAATTCTACTTCACTCTGTGAATTTCATTATTCAAATGGTGTTTCTATTTTTATCAATAAACTACTATAGTTGCTGTGTATTGTAGGAAGGAATGAATGAAATATCCCGGACAAAATGAAATTAAATGAAAAAAAGAAAATGCATCATTTAATGTTGAGCACACGGATGAAAGTTTGATGTGCTGTTGCATTGCTGTAGTGCTCAAAATAAAATACCAAACAGGAACACAAAAAAAAGAGGTTGAACCTCAACAATATATCACGTCTCCTCAAGAGGTTCAGGAAAATCTCAACAATGTTTATCAAACTGCTCAGATTTTCCAAGATACTAAAGTCTAAAGTGAACATCTAAAGAGAGGAGAAGCTCTTAACTCATTCTGTGTATCAACTATTTATTTTGAAAGGGCAAAGTTGGTGCTATATTTGAAAATGAAGAGAGAGAAAAAAAGAAACCCTGTTAAGATAAAATTTCACTTTCTCTGACTCAGAGTCTGTTTAGTCTAACTGGATTGTGGTGAGATTAAGTCTAATTTATCAATCTAAATTGCTGCCATGACAATCACAGTAAATCTATGATGTCAGCAGTTATCCACAGTCGCTTCATATTTAAAGTGGTGACATTTTATTTTCTTAAAAAAGAAAAAAAAATCCTTTCCAGAAATAGCAGAAGACAAAAGCTGTCAGTGTCACTGTAATAGTCGTCTACAGTAAGTGTATCATCTCCAGCAGGTCACAATGACTCAGACTAGGATCTTAGGTTTAATAAAACTGGCAGAAAAGGGAAAAACCAAGTTACATTTCGAAAATTGTTAATGCAGAGCTGCAGGGCTTAAAAAAATGTTCTGGCACTGAATAAACTACTGAATTAAATAAGAGAGAGTAGGAAGTTTATGACTGAAAATGCATCATATACCACGAAAGTAGAAGACAAAAGACTTTAATAAGGCCTTATGCATCTGTAATGTAGTCATATACTGTCTGCAATTTTTAAATGCTAATTTTATGAATGAATTCAGTGCTACTGGATATTACTTTAAAGTTTCATTAGTATTGTTGCTGTTGGGAATAGGTTTTTGTTTTATTAATACATTATACCTCCAATGGGGTGATGCACGACTGCTGATAAATCAAAAGTTGTGCTTGTTTTACGCCCAATTCGAATCAAACTCACTCCTGTTCACCTTCAAGTCTCTGAGTCAGCCTGTGTGTCGGGTCCTTCTCATCACAGCTTGAACAACTGATCATTCCTGCTATAGACTGTCCATCTAATGAGGCCATTTTACTCAGCAGACCAGCACAGCAGAGACAGCGAACCATAAAAAGTCCTCTGTTATATAGTCACAAGTCTGTTTTATTGTGCTATTCACCAAGTCACGTACGCACATACATCACCTCCACCACTGTACTCTCACAAGATGAAACACTGAATCCCTTGAAGAAAACCCATTTTCTCCTTTTCTCACAATTAAGTGACCAGGTTGGGTTTTTGCCATTTTTCTAATCATCCATTTCACCTCACAGGTCTGTCTGCCTTAAGGCACTCCAGCAGATCACATCCATCTTTGTGAAGATATAAATAACCGATAAACGAAAAAGATGATAAATTATGGATAGTAAGGTTGGCATCCTCTTTTTATCACACCTCGTTTCCTCAGTCACAACAGAGATAACACCTGGCTGCTCCTCCCACCTATTCTGTTGAATAACAGCCTGCACTGGCTCGACGGGACAGATTTGCTATTTCCTCCAAATAAATAGACATCAAATAGATGAATAGGAGCTGTTGATGAGTGCTGAAATGCACCGTAACATGATAAGGGGAAAAAAAGTCCATCTTTGTCATTAATTTTCCATCGTTTCACAGCCTGGCAGATGCTTCAGTAAACACACTCTTCACACATCACTCAAAATAAAACAGAAATATATATATTTGGAAATGTAAATCAGAATTCTGTCTTTAAATTTTATCCAGCATTTGCTTTATTCATTTTAAAGGGGAAAGACCTTTGTTTTATGTAGTCCAAACACACTTTCACAAACATTTCTCTGTGCAGATTGTTTTTGTTACCATTGGATCTCGTTTTAAGTGGATCCTTTAAAGCCGTGGCTATGTTCAGTCTTTCTGATGGCCATAGCTTTTCACTTTTTTTTTCATGCATAATGAAACAAAGTGTTGTCAGGAGTGGTGTACCCTCTAAGCATTTAGACCATGCAGATGCAGAATGCAGATAGTGAAATTCAAGACAGGTTCTGTAAAATGTAGGAACAGCAACCAATTTCTCGAATCAGGGCTAAATGAAACGAAAGAGTTCTACTTCTTCTTCTTCTCCACCCACACTATAAAGGATGTTGGGCAATAAGAGCTCTCTAGCAAATGCAATCAAGGTCCAGATCGTGGCTACTTCTCACGTGATGTTTAAGTAACTGAGGTCATTGATAAAGGTTCAGCGCCAGGTCAGTTGTGGTCGTACCCTGTATTGTCGTCCTCCAGGTGGATCCCACTGGAGTGCCTTCTTTGGACTGCGGCTACTTTCCATCTGCATAAATGTGTCCAGCTAGCCAGATGTAATCATTGACTAAGGCTTGGCATATTGCTTTGTCACAGAATTTTCTCATTTGGTAATGTGATTGTAGTATTGAATATTGTATTCTTCGCAGGCAGCGCTGATGGAAGATGTCTACTTTTTGAGAAATACGAGCTGATGCTTAACACGTTTCTGCTGCATAAATTGCCATCGGAGGGATTATAGTTGTATACAAGCGAAGCTTGCTGTTAAGTGAGATTGACGTTGATGACCATATCTTGCACATTTGTTGAAAGACTGATGTTGCCTTGCCAATCCGGCATTTGACGTCTATCTCTGCATCTCCATCTTAGTGCTGCCAAGATACGTAAATCTACTAACCTCTTCAGTGTTACTTCCATCAACCTTAACCCTTGCATGTCAGCTTGAGGGCTGTTAAGCATGACTTTGGATTTTTCGGGCACTAATGTGTAATCCTACCTTCGCTGTTTCTTCATGCAAGATTGATATTATTTCCTGTAAATGGTAACTGTTTTCAGAGAGCAGAGCTATATGGGACTGAGTACACAATTATGAGGTAAGAACAACAGCATCATTATTTTTCATCATCATCTTTGTCGTTGTGACAAGTTAAGTCGAGACAAATAGACTAATTTAAATCTAAAACCTATTATAATCTTAAAACGAGATTTGTTATTAATATATAATAATTGTATAATAATGATTTTAATTGCTAAATCCATATTAAGATGAAAATACTATATTGTAAGTTTTTGGTCAGAGGTTTTGTCCAATGGGCAGTCGTCCTGACTCTAAATTCAAAGTCCATAACTCCTGCAGATTTGGACAATTTAGAAAAATAGAACACCTACATGAAAATGTAGGCTTTTATTTAATCTTTTTTAATTTATTTATTTTATTTTTTTACTTTTTAAGCCAATTGATGTGCTATTTTCATGTTGAGTTGTTTTTTTTTTTTTCAAAATTGTCCAAATCTGCAGGTGTTATGGCTGCACTTCTTTCTGTTTGGCATGTTACTGAAGATTTCCCTGCATCTTCATCGTCTATTGAGCTTTCCTAGTTAATATCAAATTAAATATTCATAAAAATGAATTACTGAAAAAATTAAATTTTTTTAACGATGGAACTTTGATTCTTATAAAAAGTAACAATATATATATATATATATATATATATATATATATATATATATATATATATATATATATATATATATATATATATATATATATATATATATATATAAAACTGGAAGTTTCCAAAGAAGTTTCACTCATGCAGTGGTTAAAACATTGCTGTATTTTTCAGCATACATGCGTACTGAACCAGAAGAATAAAGCCCGTTACAACCCTAATATATATGACAGTTGCAGTCTAGGTGTGGTTACTGTTAAAGTGTGTTGCATCATGTACATTATCATTTCTTATGCCTCTGTGCATGTACACAGTTATCACTTCAGTTTGTGTATCTCATACAGTATTCTGTAACTCTCTACTGCAATTGTAGCTGCCTCTGTGTTTTACATCATTCAAACATAATAATATTGCCTACATAAAAACGAGGTTTCACTGAGCCCCTAAAATGAAAGAAAACAGCATCAGAAAGATGTTTTCATGGCCAGAGCAATATTTCCCCTCATACAACTGAATAATAACTCACCTAGTTTAGCGCAAAAGAGGGTGACTCTATCGTCCCCTACTGAGGTTTATTACCCCACAATAATGCAAAATTGCATGTTAATGTATAATGGGGCTGGGTGCTTACAATGCACTGCCCAAACATTTTTGCCTGCTTTGCATACTTGTGTAGTGATTGTAGAGTCTTGCTGTTGGCTGTTTTGTTCAGTGAAAGCGTTCTTCATTAATTCATCATTGTGTCATGCCACTGAGGAATGTTGATTTATGTAAAAACAGCAATTAAATGAGAGTCAAGTATCGCTCTTGCCATCTGTTGACCTTTACAACCCACGGCTGGTGCTTCTTTCTCTCTATCACAGACTCAAACACACACACGCATGACTTTCAAATGTGTGAAGAGATTTTTCTGAGGGCTTTATTTTTCACTCAAAGCCAAGTAAATAGTGAAACTGAGTCATGCATTAAATTGGTTACAACGCCTTCGTCAATGCATGAGGGACTTGCATAAAACAAAGATGAGGCCACAGCGACTAGCACTTCCTCAAAACATTTGGCACTTACTGTGTCAGAGGTGCAAAAAAAAAAAAAAGATCAAAATTCATTGTTGTACAGTAAGGGCAATAGAATGGAATAACAATGAATATAATAACACACATGGATAAAAACAGCCAGTTAATAATACAAATACATTTTACTATGTTGTTTCAAATTATCTTTTCCCTTAATAGAATAAAACAGCCACAGATACTTTGATCAGGAGACATATTAATGCTTCAATTCAGTCTTTTGACTGTCAACATGAAGTTTGGTCCACTTTGTGACTTATTCTGGACTAGGTATGTTTCTTTAGACAAAAGAGACCATATGAGTAGCATGTAAAAGGACCAACAAGAGTTTGTATTGTTCAATGTACTATTAAAGGCAGTTTTTACAGTGGTAGACCTATTAAAATTACTCATACCACAAAAAAAAAAAAAAGAAAAAAAGAAAAAAAAAAAAAAGAAATGTTGGTGGGTAACTTTGTTTTAGACACTTCAGAATAATGCATGTTTAAAAATGCCACAAATGAACAATGGACTGAGTCTTACAGACCTAAGCAAATTAGAGATTCAAAGAGTCATGTAAAACTCAGTGCACTGTTCCAACATTTTTTTTTTCCATCAAACATTGAACTAGGATTCCAACAAGGTTGTTTTCCTTATATTTAACTCTACAGACACAATTTTGGCACTGAAGATCTGAAACAAAAATAAAAGTTTGCGCGGTAGAAAAACATTTTTGGATGGTAATTCTCTCAGTTCACTCACCATTGGCAGGTGTATGCAGGAGATAAGTTCATTTTGGAACGTGGTGGTGCAGCAGTCTCCGCAAACAAAAAAGAAATCAGGGGAAATTTGGGTAGACTCATAAATTGAGAAAACAATGTGGAAAATGCAGATCTGCCATGAATATCTAGATTACCTGTTACAAAGTGAGTCAAACAAAAGTTGAAGTATTTAAAAATGCGATCTCACACAATTTGTTCACAAAAGCTTATATTATCAGACTGTTAAAAATTAGCACTTTGATCAGCACCCAAAATTAGCATGCCAATGTGTACACAGGATTGTAAGTTGTCCAGGCATAATATTTTAGTAAGTAAAGATAAGGTCATCACATTTTCGTATCCTGAGCTCATATACTGTAGTCCCTGTTCTGTATAATATTCCCATTACTAATGAACGTCCCCCTCCACCTTTGTTGTCTGGCTGTAGTAGGACATATTTTATAGGGCTTAATGTACCAGTTTATGTCTCAGCACTATTGAGTGTAGTGTTTTCCATGGCTAAAGAAACTCTTCCAAGATTTTATACACACATTTGTGTGGAGGGCAGGATGTATACTGGTATACTGACAAAGGGAAGAAGATGCGAACGTCTTGCTTTCACTGTGTATTATTGAACAGATATGTCTATTTTAACATTTATCATAAAGTCATAGTGGTATCAACCTTACTTGTACTCCTACAAATAGGTGTGTCTATTGTTCCCTGAAGAACATTAAAAATACATGGAAACTTTCCATTATACTAAAGACTCTTATTTTTAAGAGTGTAAAGACACATGCTAAGTTGGGAGAGAAGAAACATCTTAGCATCACACTTCACTTCTAAATGTATCCCTCCTCTGACTCTCATACTCACTTCCGCCAGGCAGGTGCTGAGCAAGGGATATTATTGCCTGGTTGTCATGGCAACGAGAACATGCACACACTACTCAGTTGGTTGCTAAGGTGAGCATCACTGTTAATAATGCACTTGCTTAGAGGTAGTGATTAGAGCAAACCCCATACCCATAACTTACACATGTGTAACCATTTGTGCTTTGGATATGAATTTGAAGTTAACTAAACTGAGCAGAAACATGGCATGATGAAAAATAGTGGCTTCATAATTTATTAATTTCACAATATAAACACTATTTTTTTCTGTTTATTACTGCGATGCTACTTTGAAACAATCTGTATTTTTAAAGCACTATATAAATACATGTCACACAACATAAAAAATTAAATGCAGTTTAAATAAGCAAGGTGTGCTGTTATATTTTAAACCATGAGTTGGGTATAGCAATGCCTCAATAACCTCCCAAAATATTTAAAATATTTAAGCAACTACATAGTAACACCCTAGCATATAGTAGCAATGTATTTTGTAACAGCGAGCACTGTATTTTCTTCAGATAATATACTGTAGTAGGGCAAATACTGGGTTTTTATGACTCAAAATGAGACTGATGTTGTACCATCCTGTGCACACAATGTACTCACCCTTTAACTGGCTGAAGCAAACACTTTTTACACGTATTTTAGGTGCTATAACAATTATATTATTGAAATAATAATAATAATAATAAATGCAATAAAATACAATTATAATGTTACATTTTACAGAAAAACTCATTTGATTTTACAAAAAAAGAAATTCTGTGTTGTGTATCTGGTTGTCAAATAAAGGAATAAAACATAAAAGTGTATTTATCTTTAAATTTTGTTTCTTTAAATTATTTTATTTAGTATTATAATTAAAATATGGAAGAAATGTTGTCATTTCTTTAAAAAAAAAATCCTTTTTAAAAAAGTTTTAATAATTTTATTAGCTGTAGTAGTAGTAGTAGAAGTAGTTGTAGTAGTATTTATGTACATTAAACAATTAAACTGGGCATTTATGTTGAAGGGTTGCCATTAATACCTTTATATTTCTGTGTGTATATCATCTGACGCTAGTTTTATTCAAATGAAATGGTAAATAATCATGAAGTGACTCCTAGAGCAGTTCTGGAGATGTTGTTTGTGTATTTATGTCCTCATTTAGAGAAATGAGAGATGTAGAAAACACTGCAAGCGTTGCTCGTGCATCAGTGTGTGTGTGTAGTAAATTAAACCGTGCGTCATTCATGAGTTAATGCTCACCAGATCGCATAAATCACTGGAAAATGTATAGATTCTGTGTAAAGAAATATCAAGTAAACTTGTATAAAAATATCAGTATTTTTCCAAATAGTAACTAAAAGCTCTCATGGAAGCAGTTCAGTGATGCTTGCACGTGACTGCCTGCCTTGCAAGTGGTAATTCAGACAATAAGTAAAAAAATGTTCATGGTTTTTCTTGACTTACCTCGTCATATGCTTATCAGTCCAGTGCAGAGGTGAAAGAGAATGGGTATTTTTGTCAGTATGCTTGTGCGGGAATCCGGGTGTATGTGTAAGAGCAGATATCCATGAAAACGTAAAGGGTCAGCTAACATTGCACAGCATGAGTGATGTGTTTCTCTCCCTGCGGCGTTCTAGCTGAGTCTGTGAAAACACATGAGCGACTGAGGTTCAGAGATAGCGGTGGGCGGCAAGGTCACGGGGTTTGCACTTTGTTGTAATTCAGGGCAGCTACGCTGTGGGCCTCATCCTATCGGTTCAAATGACAAAACAGGCATTATTCCTGTGAGGAGCTTAGCACTGGACTGTGAATAATTGCCCAAGCAAAATATTGATACTGACATGTTCAAAGTGTTTCTCTGGGCTGTAAAGTGTCACTTCAGGTCTGTTTTGACACAGGTGTTGGACAGTTTGGATTCCCTGCAGTGATTTCAACAGGCTGAGCGTCCAAGAGATTATGACAGTGATGTAGTCAGCCTTTCTTTTGACGCCTGATATACTTGTGGGATCTCTCTGTGTCTAGTTGGTGTAAATTACTGACAGTTGAGGCATGTTCCCAAAACTGCTTGATTTATCCTCATTCGTCATTTTAAGCTGGCTGTGAAAATCTCTGCACCTTGGCTGTAAAATATTAGCAGGCAGGCCTTTGGCAGAATCAACACTAATGCATTCTTTCTTCTTTGGTTTTGTGGACACTGGATTGCTGTACTACAGACATTCTGTTCTCCAAAAGCAGATTTACATTACTTACATTTGAACATGCACACATGCAAAAAAAAAGAAAAAAAAAAAAAAACCCAAGTAATAATAATAATAATAATAATAATAAAAAAACAGGTAAAGTAAAACAAGGTTATTGTCACGGACAGAAGAGAGAGACAACAGGGAATACAGGTAAGTAGATGTTTAATGAGATATTGGAGATAGAAGCAGGTATTACGTGATCAGAACACTGAGGACAGACGGTGGCAGGTAAGCTGGATGATCAGACGGTAGGTTTTCAGATGATTCTTAGAATGGTTCAGGAAGTAGAGTCGGTGTTTCTCAGACGAGACCAGACAGAGAGTGAAAGGAGCTGAGGGCTTATGAAGTGGCAGTGATGAGCAGATGCAGGTGTGGTGACTTCAGTAATCTGGTGATAATGAGCGGATGGGCGGAGTCGGGTGATCGGACTCTGATGGTGTGGCAGGTGTTACTGGTGGCTCCGTGACAGTTATAGGCTTGTTGAGCTATGGTGCTATTTGGAAACATCTGGATTATACTTGCAAAAAAAACAACAATAATAATAATAATAATAATAATAATAATAATAACAATAATAATAATAATTATTATTATTATTATTATTATTATTATTATTATTATTATTATTATTATTATTATTATTATTATTATTATTATTATTATTATCAAAGTAATTTCAGGAACTTTGATGAGGTTCTGTCTAATAATAATAATAATAATAATAATAATAATAATAATAATAAATGTTTTTCCTCATAATTGGTGGTGTGTGAACTCATACAGTTATGAGAAGGAAGGCTGAGATTAACTTTTTTTTTCTTTCTGTTTATTTCTGGCCTCATAGTTAAATTAGGAGCACATTAAACTGAGAATAGTCATCATTTGGAGATCAAATATTGGCCTAGCCTGGAGCTAAAGGCACACCGATAAGGAACAGGAGACCTTCGGTGTACATTTAAGTTTCATTGACATGCAAGATTAAGTACTTTGCCTGCTCTGAGCAGGGCTCGAAACAGCATGAGATCATTAAAGCCAGAGCTGTGAGGTTTACCTGCACAGCTATCTCGTACCCACTGGCATCCGTTACATGAGCATACAGCTGGCGTCAGAGGGCATTCGACAGATTTTTAGTAACAATTATCACATTGTCGCTAATTATGTCAATCAGCTCTACAGCCACAGACAGAAACTGAATGATTGCAACAAGAATGGCATTCATGCTTGTGGAAATAAAAGTCTCAGTGGATTTCCATTTTGTTTATACTTTATAACCCAAGTGTGCTGTAATAGTTGTGCAAATAACTGTAGCAGGTTCTCCTACATCTGTGGTTGCACAATGTTGACTTTAATGAATGCAGACGGAATATACAGTTTGCAATCTCTATTAGTGTATGTCCTCAGAGAAACAAATGTCACTTCAAGCTAAATGTACTGATCACACCTTTATTTATTTTTGTTATATATATATATATATATATATATATATATATATATATATATATATATATATATATATAACCTCGTCTTTTTTAGAGTTCTCTTTCTTGTTATTTTGTTGAAAATTCAAAGGAGTCATAAAAAAGGACAGAGAAGAAAGAGAAGAGTTTAAATGCATAATTCATAAATGTTATTCATTATCTTTCTAAACACCCTGACACTCAATGAAGCATGACATTTAACAGAAACATGAAATGTTTATTGGTGCTATGTTGTTATAGCTTTTAGTTATATTTGTAATTTTATATATTCTGCTACATGCAGAATCTATTTTGTTGCTTGCCATTCTTCAAATTAGATGAACCCTGACCTCCTGACCTCCTATGTATATAGCGAGGAAGCTCCAGAGGCTGACAGTGTTATGCTTTTTATAGAATTAAATGGCTTACTTACAGTTGTCTCTGCATATTATTAAGCTGAGAGAGGAGAACATATTTTTTATTAGTGTTCAACAAATTACACTCTGCACCTTTACAGTTTAACAGAGTTTATTAAAATGCATCAATCCTTACAGAATAACTACCACATAATAAACAGGTCTAGACATCACACTTTTACTTCCTGTGTTTATTGTGTTAGTTCTGTGATGCACATATAATGGTTGGATCCCTAACGAATAAACAAATAATACCCATTTTGAAGTAGTTTTTTATTCATTTATTTATCTTTGCCTTAAATCTGTCTGTTATGCATCATTTAGCTAAATAGCTCTTTTGAATCACTGCAGTTTTTAGCTACACTAATGAGCAATTTCTGCTAATCAGAAGTTTTTAAATGCATTAAACACTGCTGTAATGAAACATCCTAACTGCATTCATTCTCACAGCGCACTCTTAGTTTTACACAAGGCCTTTGGAAAATAAACTCACTGCACTGTCAAAGAAAATAGAAACATTTGGTGTCCTCTTATTTTCTGGTGGATGAATAAGTCTTGGTCATAAGTTACATTAGTTGAAAAGGATGACGCAATATCTGCAGATAACTGGAAAACCATATGCATATTTTTCTGAAATATACAATGCACAGTTGGTGGAAGTGTGTGGATTCTGACCGATCGCTTAGCTCATTCCTTGAATGGCATGAAGAGCGGTTGCTGGCATGAATTCAGCCTTCCCAGGTGGCAAATAGAGGGTAATTGCTCCTGCCAGCTCTATTTTTAGGTGAGTGCAAAAAGATACATTAATCAGACCACAATCATTTCGATAGGAAGTGTTTTTGTTATTATGCATTCGATTCAGCTAATGGATTCCAGTCTAATCACATTAATTTTTTAAAACAATATACTTTGTCTGTGTGATAGTGTGACTATACAAGAGCTGATTGTAATCACATTGTCAATTAAAGTGTATAATCACCATATTTAGTTGTTTTGTAGAGCCACAGGTGTTTTGCCATAAGTTGGAGCTACATCAACTGCAGTCATTTTCATATTGCATACAAAAATGGATTCGATTTTTGAGAATTTAACAGGTTCGGGGTATCGAATTATGTGAACATAATCCATTACTTTACTTAACAGATAAGAGAATCATTGACATTAATGAAATGTCCACATGAAACTGAATTACATTTAATAAAAATAAAAAGAAGTGTGCTGATAATGCCTTGAAAAGCAGCTTAGTAACTATTGGAAAAGAGCTCTGAAAAGTTCCATCATTAAAAACATGAATGAAAAGTGCTTAATGTGCACGTCTTTCAAAGACTAGTTTCAGTGATAACACTGGCTTACCACATACCTTCAAAACTAACAGTTCTGTCTACAGCTACCTGAGGTCAACTTCATCACGAGCCCTTCACATAAAACATGCTACTTAGGCATTTTATTTTAGCATACATTTACCAAACATAAAAGAGGTTAAACAGAGGTCTCATGAAACCAGACTGACAGGTCACAAAGTTGACTTTGTGTCAAAAGTGGTTTCCATTTTGCAAGGGAAGGAGAAATCCATGTCAGCCTCATTAGCGGTCACATGCATTATTTATGAGCACCCATTGTACGCAGATGCTAGATTAGTCTCTGTCTGACATTTAGAGTCGACTTCAGACACCATCAATATTAATAAATGCTTGTAAATGACATCACGGTCCATGTGGTCTCACTTATTAGGAGTTTGTGTAGGCACGTGACTCTGTCAAGTGTTTTTATATTGTCTTGACACTAAAAACTATTTAATAATGTAGGAAAAACTTTGACTATTGAGTAGCATTGACAAGCAATGTGTCATATAAGGATAGATTTCTTCAGCATATGTCAGGAATACATAATCGTTTCCATGATAAATCATACTACTCATCAGACTCACCCATTATATTCATGTATAGTTATTTTCAGCACATATTATACTTAATCTTTGAACGTTTGTTCCTTTCTGTTCAAATGTCACTTTTAAGCCCATTTGAAACTGTTTTGCTGGCTATAATTAGCGCCATACGTTCTGTTTCTTTTCATGCCCTGTGTTCAGTGGAGAAAATTGTGATCGAAAGAAGTAGTTCATTGAGAATATATGTGATTACAACGTTTGTTGGAGGCTTTGTGAAAGTCTCCCTCATATACACTTTAAGATCTTGCCATTAGAGGAAGAATTTGCGATGAAATACTGAGAAACTGCTAGCGAGGTTTATAAGTACAAAAGTAAAAGGCTTGACCTGAAGTGAAAATTGCACCTTTCCTTTTATACTACGATACAGTAAATTAAGATACCATTCATACGCTGTAAAAATTGTAACTTGCAATAGCATATTCAGACTTATTTTGAGAGAACTGTATAACAGCATGTTTCTAAAAAGCTGTTTTGTTGACCTTACCTCCTTAAGTATTTGTTACATCTTTGCAAATTATTGTTTAAAAATTCTAGATCGAATCATATGAACAAACAATTTTACATCAAACCATGTTGTACAAGTGGCAGTATCGGTCATATCCCAAGAGGATCTGGCTGTAGGCTTGCACTTGCAGGGAAGTCGTGGCCTAATGGTTAGAGAATTGGACTCACAATGCATAGGTTGTGAGTTTGAGTTTCAGGCCAGCAGGAATTGTAGATGTGGGGAGTGAATGTACATGAATCTATGCCGGAGGTGCCCTTGAGCAAGGCACCGAACCCCCAACTGCTCCCCGGGTGCTGCAGAATAAATGGCAGGTCACCATACTTTGCTGGATGTCATGTCACTTTCAGATTTGCACTCTCAGATATTTGTGCTTCAGCTAGTGACATCAAAAGCAGTCTTTTTTATTTTGTTCTATGTATTGATTACTTTTTGAATGAATCTCTCAACATTTTACAACAGTAGCCAGATGGTGAAGACAAGAAAAAATGAACTAAATTATGAAGTCACTTGCAATCTTCACTTGCACTCTCCGCTACCTGCAACATCACTTGCAATCGACACAAATCATGCGTGTTGCCACTGGAGACAAAACACTGTGGTGGTTAAACGATTAAAATTAATTTATTACTATAATGTACAGGGTCATGCAAGTCATCTGTAGAAGAAAAAGACAAGTCCCGCAAATCTTTTGCCACAGAACAGCAGAATATAAACGCAATGCGCAAAGGTTTCCTCCTGTAGAAAAACAGAAACACTTAATATAGCGTAATGTATTAAGATGCTATAAAAATACAGTTTATCAATATAATATGTATAACCTATAGTATTTTCCTCCCATACAGCAAAACATGGCATAATGGACTAAGATGATAAAAACCAAACTCAGTATGCCCCTATTGATTATTGAAATACATATGCCTAATTAATATGTACAGGCAAGCAGGTGAGCCCAGAATAGACACAGCATGCAAAGTTGTGCATTAAGCATTTTTACATATAGAATAAAAACTGTCTACAGCTCTGTTATACCGCTGTCTTTGTCCATTAAGCTACATTACATGTTTTATTTATAATGATTTTCTATGGGAGAATTTTTTTGAATGTTAACGCATTGCGTTCTGTACTCATTTGATTGGCTGTATGGAGTTGATGCTTTTAATATCACTTACTTTTAATCATTTAACCACCGCGGGCGTCTTGTTTCCATTGGCAAAACGCTCGATTTTTGTCGATTGCAAGTGACGTTGCAGGTATCGGAGAGTGCAAATGAAGATTGTAAATGAATTAGTTATTTGTTTATTTTTTCTTGTCTTTTCCATTTGGCTACTGTTGTAAAATTTTGAGAGATTCAATCAAAAAGAAATCAATAAATAGAACAACAACAACAACAACAACAACAAAAAGACTGCAAGTGATGTCACTTGTGGAAGCGCAAGTGCCTGAGAGTGCAAGTCTGAGAATGCAAGTCTGTAAGTGCAAGTGCAAGTCTGCAGCCAGACCCTTCTCCTAATATCAGAGTTCATATTTTTACTGAATTAGCATCTGTTGATAATCACTGTGTCTGAGATTTGTGTGTTGAGGTATTTGTGCATCTCATTGCAGCTGTTGGGTTTTATATACATATTTGTCTATCAGGGTCATGTTTGCCTCTAATTTTAAAAGATAAATAATGCCTATATCATGTATTGAGCTTAGAAAATCAAATGTTAATGTAAAAGAATGAGGCTGACTGCAATGCTAAATGCTAAACAATCTTTACTTGACTTGACAATAATTTTTAAATAGACTACCTGTTACTCATAAACAAAAATATGTATGCATGTATTTAATTATTTAACACGGATGAATTGCTAATAATAATAATAATAATAATAATAATAATAATAATAATAATAATAATAATAATAATAATAATAATAAAATAAAGTGAAATTATAAACTTTTACACTGCCAGTGATTTCCTACAAAAAAAGTACAACTTGTTATGTGACCACAAATAGGAGTGCAGACTTTTGTCCATAACACACTTGGATACAGAAGTCAAGTATGAAAGCCTACAACAGCAACCAACTGTACAGAGACTTCCTGACCTCCAGCGATTCAGTCGTTGTCAAGTGTGAACTACTTAACTCCTACATACCAAGGAAATTGTAGTGTGCCTGGTTCTTCTGTGAGATGGCTTTCTCAAAATCATATTTAGATTTTTGTATCTGTGCTTTGGTTCAGATACAAATGTATTTTAATACTCTTTTTCAGGTCGGTTATTTGGATTTCTTTCCATATCGCCATATGGCATGACAGCGACTTTGAAGTTGGGCTTTGCTAAACTTGCATCCTCTAAACCACTCTGCCTGAGAAAGTGATGTTCTGCTTTGATGGAGTTGGCAAACAGTGTGGAGATTAAACTTCAGTAATCAGTTCATGTGCTACACTCTGAATAAGTGGCACTTATAAGTATAGACTAATGTTTGCCTTAGGGCAGCAATTGAATCTGTCACAGATTTCTACCAATTTAAATTATGAACCCTGCCATTGAGTTTTGCACATTGTGTGTTAGAAATAGCACATTCCCATTCTGTACACACAATTGCTTATTGTTAGTTAATATTACTTAAAGCATTAACTAATATTAACTAATAGGACCATATTGTAAAGTATTATCAAATATGTATAAATACGAACTGCACGTTTCCTTTTTGAATTAATATTATTCAGCATACAGTATTTATATATACTTGATGCATTTTGAAAACAGCAAATAGTACAACCCCCTAACTTCTAAACATCTAGTGCTCGCAGTGACCTCTCAGTCAAGGCCATTTCCCTTCATTGTTTCATCGTGTCTAAGCCCCAGTCCTCTACAGGAGTGTTTACATCAATTCCATCTTTCCCCTCAGCTGCAGACACTTGCAGTAGTTACGGATGACAATCCATAGGTCTATAATGGCCCATTAAGAGCAGCGTTGTTGGGGACTGTGGAGAACACAGAGTAGACCTCAGGGGATTGAGACCAGCCAGATCACCAGCCATCACACGCGCCCATTTACCACTGTTCTTGACGACATATCTCTGAGCTACGATTTTCATCTATATTTGCCTTCCTCAAGTTTGTCTGAAAGTAAAGGAATCTTTTGATGTATCTTTACATGCATGCATTTTACAATGCATTTTACATACAACAGCAATTTGTAAGCTCCAAAAAGTGCATGCCATTAGTGTTTATTCATTTACAATCTAACACAATCTCATGGTAATTTGTATCTATGTTTTGGCAAATTTGTGGCTAATTCATGAATTTGTACAATCTAATTTGTATGATCTATGGCATCAGTGATAGTAATGTTTTAGTCTAAAGGCAGAGGTGGACCTTCATGCTTTTCTTAAAAATCACATTGTATGATTTTATACAAAATAGTAAGATTTTCCCATGAAAATGCTTTGGATGATCTTCCCTACAATCATAGCTCATAAGTGCCCTAAATTGTGTGGACTAGGAAAAAAACAAACAAACAATTAAATAAATACCTTAACAGTGATAAACAATAATTAATTCTCAGGACAAATGTCATATATGTCAAGTTTGACGCAACACATCAAAAGGCAGAATATCTGACTAAATAATTCAATTTTGGTAAGTTAACTATTTCTGTAAATAAATAATAGTTAGTTACATACACCTGTTTAATTGACGTTTAAATAAAAAAGTTCTAGATGGAATTTAATTCAAATGGTTTGAAACTCTATACAGCTATTTTGGATGGTATTCATCAGGGAGGCCATGTTTTGTTCCATTGTGTCTTTAAAAAAGGACTTTGAAAGATTCAGTGTAGTTTGCAATGAATGCCCTTGGAATAGCCAAAACACTTGAGAAGTTCAGTGTTCAGTGGTTAAAGATCCCAACTTTGCTGTACTTGTCCGCACCTATTCAAGCACAGGATTGTGGCTATTTCTAACTGAATAAGAGGGGCAGATGTACCATAATGGAATACACACTTTATCTGCCTTTTATTCTCTCTCTCTACAATGAATTCTGTCCCTTGGTTACATTTTTATCATTTTCACAGTGCAGAATTGCTAATGGTACATAGCGATAACTCAAAGGAAATTAAGTAGTTCACATTTTGCTTATCATTTAATGAAATATTGTTCTGCATACCTTGGCATACCGTGCAGAGACCAGCGACCTTCATGTACATTAAACACTTCTCTTTACTATCGACTAACCTTCTGTAGTGCAAAATTCTCTCCCCACTAATCTAAGGAACTGCAATATGTGCCTTGGAGGTGTGGAAATTAAGACATGCTCCCATAAATAAACCACTTCATACTGTCCTGTTGACTATTTAATAGTGATGAATTTCCACATTTCTTATGGCTTTCTATAAACTAGAGAGAATTTACTATATTGCCGTTTATGAAGGAAACATCAGTGCCTGCAATGCAGGAAAGGTTTAATGTTAAAAGTTAAGGTTTTATGTTTTGTTTCTGTGTTAAATAAAATACAGCACTTCTTAAAGTATGTATATCACACGATATGTATATCACAAACAGAATACTTACAAATACTAGTATATTTATTTTAGTATACTTATCACATTAGTTGGAATTGGAAACTATACTTGAACTTAAATTGACCTAAAGTGAAATGCATTTGCTAATTAAACGATGTGGCGCTTGACGGGAAAATACGAATGGCGCCGGACTGAAACTAGCAAACACACTTGCACTGCGCCTTGCATCACATTGCGCTGGGTATATTATAGGGCCCTACAACTTGAAATCTAGAGCAACTGGCATTGTTGATTGGGGAAACTGAATTTTAGATGCTTTCAGACAGTCAAACAAACCCTGGGCCAGGGAAGGCCAGACACCTGAACAGTAGACACAGCTATTGATCGAGTTGTATTGATCTTCAGTATTACAACTGCCCTTTTGCAGATACAAACCGCAGAGAATTAAAGATATGTACCTCCCTGAGTACTTATAAACAATCCTTGGAATATTATCTCTAAAAAGAGTATGTAGTGTAGAGCAAAGGGGGGTTTGTTTTGCAATTGCTGGCTTAGCTACCTTATATGTTCAATGGATGTATGGCATAAGTAAATCCACAAGAGCAAAAATAAAATAAAAAGGCGTTATAAATCACTTTACATTTCAATCAGAAGCTTATTGACTCTGCATAAATCAGTCGCATGCTGTAGGAAGATTACCATCGCCGGTGCTGCAACAGAACTCTTCACTGCCAGCATGTACGAGGGTCAGGCTTCATGTGTGTCAAATCCAACATAGGCTCATTGGAAAAAAAAAAATGAATCTCTACCTATATTTTACATACTGTACAGTACAATTTACTGCAGATTCCAGTTGAAATTAACACTAGTGACAGTAAAACACCAACAACTTTTGTTAATTTCACACAAAATGTGATTAATGGTGAATTATAGAGTAATACAGACTAATTTTTCCTTGCACAATACTATATTATGGTCTCAAAACATTTACCACGGGGCATGGTTTGTAAATTGACACTTTTTAACATTTGCATCACATCACCAGCACCATATGTATGGCTATTCTGCAATTTTAAACTTTCTTGGCAGGTCACCTGATACAGCATTGCACATAAGCTGCAGAATGTAAGAGTACACATCCTGTGAAACTTAAATCATGATGAAGTGTGAGAGGTGTTTCAGCAAATGCGTTGATAACTCACACTAGCTTCTGTTAATACTATTGATTATGTTTTGTAGTAGACTATCAAACTTTTAACACCATTTACTGGACATTTCATTTCTGAACTGCATGCCGTAATACACACAACAACCAACATAATAAAACATAGACAGATTCAAAATTCAGATCTAAACAATTGTGTTAAAAGTAGGACAGTCAATCGATATGAAAATAATTGAATTCCTTTATATGATATACTTATATTAAAGTAAATTAAAAATATCCAAAAGACATTACGAGTAGAATGCAACAGTACAACATTGCTTTTCTGGGCACTTTGATGAGTGCAATCCTTTTTTTATAAAACAAAACAAACAAATAAGATGTCATGATTATTGAGCTGGTAATGCTCATTCAATAACAGTTGGCTCTAATAGTGAAAAGGGCAAATAATTGGAGCGGTTTCTTATGATAAGGATGATCCTCTCTAAAGTCGCCTTCTGTGTGAAAGCAACCACGTCCCGGGATTGATTCCCGCATTGAACCTGGGTCAGGGACCTAGTAACATTGCCAGATTCAACCCGGGACGAGCGCTGTGTGAACAAAAGCCAGATATAATTCCGTGTCTAAGTGATGACGCGCGTTATCGTGCAACTCTTTTACCGGCTGTTTTGAAGGAAGATCAACGTTCGCGACGAAAAAATATGTGCAAACTGTAATAAAGCAGAGATCAGTTAGTTCCTCACTTTCCGCGCTGATGCCGAGATCGTTCGCTTGCTTCAGTGAAAGTATAACGTGCCTAACGTTTTGGACTCGTACATTATACGTCACGCCCTGATTTCACGTGTTGTTAAGGGATCTTTACAGGTTGTGTGTGAAAGCACGCACATATCCCGGGTCATCACTGGCAGTGTGAAAGTGCAAAATCTAGCGACCCAGGAACAATTGCCGGAACACTTTACCCCAGTGTTATAGTGTTCCCCTGAACACTACCCCGGAATGGCAGTGTGAAAGGGGCTTAAGATTATTATAATTTTTTTTTTTTTTTACACATTTGAACTTTTAACTGTCTCAAAATCCTACATTATAATCCATCCATTGTATCGCTGTGTACAAAAGGAAAATAAGAGCATTTGGGACTTGGCACATACTATATATGTGTATACATATGTGTGTGTGCGTGTGTGTGTGTGTGTAGTTTATTTATTTATTTTCATGTGTGTGCGTGTGTGTGTGTGTGTGTGTGTATGTGTGTGTGTGTAATGTTCACTTCCGTGTGCATTAGTATTTCTGAAATTACACTTCTGATAACACTTCTGAGATTACAAGAAAATCTATTGCCTCTTGTATGCCCTAAAGCTAACTCAGATTAGCATTTTAGGATTTAAGGTTTGTAGATTGGGGTTAGGGGAAAAAAGTTTGAGCAACTCAAATATGCACATGCACAACACTTTCAACTTAAAAGTGCTCCATATGTATGGCCTTTATCCCCATATAACATTGGGAGATAATAATAATAAAAATAAGAAATAACAGCCACACATTTTTGTTGAAAAATAATAAATAAACAATTGATTCCTTTTGCTTATGGCTGTTTATTTATTATTATTATTATTATTATTATTATTATTATTATTATTATTATTATTATTATTATTATTATTATTATTAAAATTATTAATATTATTATTATTTATGCAGCTCCAAGAAAGTTATCATAAAATGAAGCCATTTTTTTTTTTGAAAACCTGCTATTCACTAGAATGACTTTGCACTCTGCAATGCCATGTTTTAACCTACATAAAAGTGAAGCAGCAGAATTTATAGTGCTGTTATTATGAGACAATGTAAAGAGTCCCTCGGACTGTAATGTGTATCTGGTTAAAACAAGGCAAATTTATGTAGTTTGCATTTGCTGCTTGACATAGCAAAACTGATCTTACCAATAGCTGGATTTTGGATTGTTTTGAGAACCTGTTGAAAACAGTTATTTTGACAATTCTGTTTGGGGCTTCTAATCTCACAGAAATTACATGCTGGAGCTTTACAAAAGTTTTGAGGAGCCATCTATTGTGAAGTTTATGTGAATATGGGAAATTAGCTAGGACTGACTAATATGAGGGGCATATGCACATTCTAATGTAGATATAAGAGTTATAAGGGAATGCCCAGACCATCTCATTTTGTCACTCATGGCAGCAGATCATCCAAGGCTCTTGTGGAGCCATCAGGTTTATAAGGGACCCTGACGGAGAATCTAAAATTAACTCATCCCATCCACAAATCAATTCAGCATCAGCATTCATTAGGCAGAGGGGCTGTTGTCAAGGAGAGATTGATGATCACGGCCCAACGTGGATGAAAGCAGAAGTGTCTATCATGATGAAAATGGAATAGCCATGCTTCACTCAGATTCAGAGGCATCTGCTTTTCTCATGTGAGAAGAGGAGAAAGAATGAACCACTATCTCCTTCAGAGGCTTTTGTTGTTGCTGAAAATAGTATGTTTAATCAACTTCATTTCTGCCTTGAATTGTATGTAAAGATGCTAAGCTACAGTATTACCCTCTGGTCACATGCAGTTTTGACCTTTTTGTCTGAAGCATATTATTACCAGACCTTACCAGACATTACCAGCGAGAATCATAACAAGAATGACTGTTGAATCCTCAAAGTGGCCCATGATGCTTGTGCATTTAAGTACTGACATCATTTGAAAGAGACTTCAAATGGTGTGTGAAATAAATCTTTGTACTTAAAATCTAGCCCCGGTCTCTGACATCAGTCACTGCAGTCTGTTCACTGACTGAATACTGCACAGACACCAGAAAGCACTTTCTTGAGCTGGCAAACTGTAATTTGATTGGTTGGCTTTATGGACATTCCCAAAGTGAAGGGACAATTGGTGCTTTTGAGGAAAAAAACGAATTATTGTTCTATAGTCTTCCTACATGAGACAATACTGGCATGTGTTAATGTTGCAGTAAGACATACCCTATAATTAGTTGACACATGACTTTTCTCATTAAACTTTTAATTGAAAGCATTATCAGTTATAATATAATTATCAGTTATAATATCTGTATGTGTGCACTGTACATTCTCATAAAGAGTAGTCAAAGATAAAAAAGAGAGCAATTCCATGAACATCAATTATTTTATCAATCAATCAATAAAACAAAAAGGAGCAATAGAGTATTGGAGAAATCCTTATTATGTGAAAAACGTAAATATTTCTGTGTGCATATGAACAGATTTGCAAAGCTTCTGGAAATGTTCTGCAAAAAAAAAAAAGAAAAATACCAACTATTTTAGTACTATCCGCTTAAGGCTATACATATATATATATATATATATATATATATATATATATATATATATATATTTTTTTTTTTATTTTTTTTTATTTTTTTTTTTTTTCTGCCGTCTGCAATTTAAAATGCCTTAAATTTTATGTGAGTTTTAAAAAGCTAATAAATCATCTGCATGCACTCTGCCTCTGTTTGTGTGATTTGGTGATATGCTTGATAATGTCAGGTCGCACATCATTACAACAACACTAACCATATTATCGCAGAAGATACTGTATATTGCACACACCAGACTCGACTTGACTGGAAAATGAATCATTCGCAGTTGTGCGAGCACTTGTTTGCAGATGAGCAAATGTGTTTTTTTAGGAATCTGATTCGTAAAAACTACTTTCCTGCATTATGTGTTCTTTTGACTTCTGACTGTTTTGTAGTAAGTAACAAATATGTTTCGGGGAATGTATTGGAGGAAAAGTATACATTTAAATTCAGAAATCTAGTGTTGTAAAAATTGGCTGAAATATAAAAACTCAAGTATAAATAATCCCCAAAAAATACTTAAGTACTGTAAAAAAGTATTATTACTTTGTTCCAATACACCACTGTATAAGTGACAATGAGTGATATTTTATTTGGTGAGATCTTTCCCCACAGAGGGTCTATCTCCATTTACAGAGAAACACAGTGCTGTCTCTGCAGAGTTTAAATTAGCTTAGAATATTCTGATCTGTTTTAAAAAAATCACAGAATTAAACTGATAGTGTACATATACTATATATAACAGTTTTAATCAATTAATCACATACAGTATGTTAATGTTAATGTTGGCAGCCAGAGTTTCAACCTATTCCAGTAGTATTACATTTACATTAAGGACTTTTGCAGAGGAACATACACTGGGGAACAAAATGCTGGTCAGTTCTCATTATCTAATTGTAAACATAAATCTCATAAACATCTTATTTAATCTGAGGGTAAGCACTCTTAATACTTGGTCAATACCCATAAAGTCTGTTTGATTGCTCCAATTAAATTCGATCAACTTAAAATGGCAAGTTTCCCAAAGACCACATCAGTTAATTTGATATTTATTGAACAATTACTTTAACTGACATTTTGCAAAGAACAAAAGCTCTAAATGGTGACACACAAAAGAGATAGATGTTAGTCAGATTAGTGTGATTAAAAGGGACATCCAGTATGATTAAAAAGACCCTCCTGTTTGACAGACTGTTTGGACTATCTCACATCTTATTCACAGCATGCTTCAAATCACTATGCAAATCATCCACCTTGTCGTAATTATGTATCATCCATATTATTGAATATTGTTATAGTTTTGTCTCTAAAGCACTCTCATGTAAACACAACACAAGAATCTACCCGACTTTAAGTCAAACCCTAATCAAACAAGACCACATTTCTGCCCAACTTTTGCTCAGGAATATAAATGACTGTTTTTCGTTTTTATGTTCTGGAAATTATGCATTACAAATATCTACCACTTTGCACTATATTTTGTCTACCTCATATACTGCAAAAATTTCATTTACAGATTAAAGCAAATAAATTACATTTCATTTTGATTTATTTTACTTTTGTTATAATCATTATTATTATTATTATTATTATTATTATTATTATTATTATTATTATAAAAAAGTACATTGATAAAAAAAAGAACATGGCAAAAAAATCAGTTAGCTTTAATGCTACATTTCTGTCAGCAATTTACATATCACTCATAAATTGGTGCAGTTTACATTACGTGGTTTACATTGCATAGCTGAACCCAGTTCTGTGCTAAAGCAGCACAACGTCTTGGTTACGTATGGTAACCCTCAGGGAAATGGACGTCACGTTGGTGTCCAGGTCCCTGTGCTTGCACACCTGATCCAGAGACTGTGCTTGTATAAACCAATCATCAAGATAGTTAAAGATGTGAACAGTCTGCTCTCTGAGGGGAACAAGAGCCGCCTCCGTGACTTTAATGAAGACATATTGCGACAGAACATGATATGTACTGATGTGCACGTCCTTCAAATGCAAACCGCATGAATGGTCTGTGGTGTGGAAGGATCGACACATGAAAGTATGCATCTTTTAGGTCGATCGCTGCAAACCAATTTCAGGGATGGTGGCACCTGAAGATGCATTTCTGCGTCAACATTTTGAGTGGTAACTGATGCAGGGCCCTGTTCAAGACTCACAAGTCCAAGATGGGCCGTAACTCACTGCCTTTCTTGGCTACAATGATGTAAGGGCTGTAAAAACATGTCCTCATATCGGCTGGAGGGACCAGCTCTATCGCATCCTTCACCAGGGGCGGCAGTGGCTCAGTGGTTCATGTATGTTGTCTACAAACCAGAAGGTTGGTGGTTCAATCCCCGGCTCCACCTGACCAAGTGTTGAGGTGTCCTTGAGCAAGCTGCTCCCGACGAGCTGGATGGGGCCTTGAATGGCTGACACCGCAGTCGGTGTATGAATGGGTGAATGTGAGGCAACTTGTAAAGCGCTTTGGATGGCCATGTGTTCTGTTGAATGTGCTATATAAATGCAGTCCATTTACCATTTACCAGTAGGACTGCGATCTCCGCTTGCAAGACAAGAGCATCTACCTCCTTCACTATTGTGAAGCTGATTGGTGAACTGAATTGCATAGCTGAGGCTGGTGGTCCACAGAAGCCAGCGGGACAGGCTGGGTAGTGCCAGCCAGGCACCTAGATACAGTGCAAGTGGGGCAGCGAGGTGGAACGCAGGGACCCAACTCGGATGGCTTGTGGGTGGACCGGAGACGTGTCTGAGTGTGCAGTGCAATGCTTATCTGGTTCCACAGGTTGGCAGAGGGTGCGTGAGCCTTCCACAACTCTCCGTGCCCTCCTGGGACCCAAAAATAGTAAAAACTGCTCTTCTGTCAAGAATTCGGGTACCACTGATGCTGAGGTAAAACAGAACAAAAGATTTTCCGCCCTGGCCCTCCTCTGGGGGAAGGAGTGGTGCTTTCACCATCTCCTGAAGAGCAGATTCCTCCATGTCTGGGTTGCCTGTCTATGGGCTACTTGCTCTTCTGCTTGCTGCCAGGTTTGATGTGGGCCTGGACAGGCAGGGTAGCTTGCCTACACCTTGCTCCATGGTGCTGTTGTGGTTGCTGTGCGGGAGCAGGGATGGGGCACCCTCGGCAACAAGCAGACTGGGGCGCTCGAGATGGGAGGAGGCAGCAGCTGCTTCCAGGGAGAATGTGTTGGATTGCCTCCGTCTGCTTCTGTGCAGCCGAGAATTGCTGGGCACAGTTCTCAACCGTGCCGCTGAAGATGCTGGTCTGGGACACAGGGGTGTTGAGGAACTATTCCTTGTTGGTGTCCCTCATGTCAGCCAGACACAGCCAGAGATGGCGTACCTGGATCACAAGCGTTTTCATCGCATGACCCAGGGAACCTGCGGTGATCTTCGTCGCTCGGAGCATTGCTACTCTCGTGCAAGGTCCGTCAGTGCCTTGGCCTGGTGCACGTGCAGTAACACCATAGTGTGTAAGGTGGAAGCAGATTCAACTCAAGCCTTACCTTCTCGACGGCCCAGGAAACCATAGCTGTCATCTCTGGATCTGATTCAGACATTGCCACCGTCCAGGAGGGCAGCAGCGCAGCTGAGCGTTGAACTCGTAGCTCACTTGAAAATACTGGATGGAGCAAAACGATGTTGTCGCTCAGCTCTGAAGCAAAATGCTGGTACGCATTGTTGCCTGCTGCATTCTTACGTGCCTGAGGCCTGAGGTGAAGTTTTGAGTTGAATTCTCCAGATCATGACATTCAGTCTAAAAATATCCATTTAGTTCTTTGTGGTATTTACTTATTTGTCATACAAGGACAGGATCAGACAAAGAATGAACGTCCTTCCCATCTCTGTCTGCAAACTGCAGGGCATAAGCAAACCACACACACAAACACACACACACACACACACACACACAAAATCAGATTCACTATGCCTGAGGTCAATTGTTTGATCTTTTCATATGAAGATCAGCACACAAAATAAAGACTATTTTCATCACAGACCAACTTATTGTAAAATTTTATTTCAGAAGGGAGAGGCCAGTAAGTGTTCTTTGTAAGTGAAAAGATAAATATATTATTTATTCTGCCCACTTTTATGTTTCATGCTATTTTGTTGTTGCAACCAAGCTGCTTGATACAAATAAAAATCAAATAATATATAGAATGCAGAAACTTAATACTTGTGTTATAACACAATTTAACTCTTTCTCTGTCTCTAACAGAATTTTTCATCATTTACAAGACAATCCTTGCATACCACTAACAGAATTTTCAGGCTTTCCATGTTTTCACTGTTATATGGTAGGAGGCGATATTACTGAATATCTGGATCAAAACTGGCAAAGAAGAAGCAGAAACAAGCAATCGCATATGTAAGCAGATGCAGAACTGCCTAATGATACTTTCTCAGCTTTTGTTCAAAATGTTGTTTTTTATTATATTTAACCACATTCAAATGTACAAAAAACAAAAAAATGCATAAAGCTTGAATAAACATTTATTTATTTATTTATTTATTTATTTATTTCACTAATGTTGAAAGAGTTAAGAAGTCAGTCTTTTCACAAGCATTATTCTGACTTATTCCAACCAAGATATAGGCCAGTGTATGTTATGTAATTCTGAAATCAATACAACTACAATAACAGACCAGCACACAGTTCAATAGTAGCTAATTAAAATATGGGGTAGAAGCCTCGGCAAAACACTGTGAGGACAAAAACAAAGGAAGGAAATGTGTACAGACTTCCTTCCGAATTCCCTTCTGTCCCAAAGTATATCCATCAGAGTTATGATGTATTAGTGAATAATTTATATCAGACAAAGTGAAACACACTACTGTGCTTGAGGATATCTCATTTGCTTACTTTACTTGCTTCCTTTGAATATCTTTTAAATGTCTGAGGCCTTGAAATGCTGTAACTATTCAGAAGAAATATCAGTGACTTTTTTTTTTCTTCAGAAGAGTTTATTGTCGATACCTGGTGAGTTTCAAATAACATTTCCCTGCATAGTTGCATAGCGACCAGTCTCTAGCCAATTCAGTTTGCATTAGACAGTCCATACAACCTACTGAGCTAAATGTTTTCTTTAAAACCTGCTTGTGCTTTACTATACAAGCTTATTTGCTCAAACAGAACCATGTGCTGTAAGCATAAACCTCTAATGCCCCCAAAAAAGAAGACACAATAATAGTGACTACATTCTGTCTGCTTTTCTAACTAATGCAGCACCTCAAAGATTAGACCTTTACCTCCCTCTTCCTACCTGCATCTGTACTGTTTTGTGAGGCTACATGGCCCAAGACCTTCAAGAGAAATAGTTTTTTATTCATCTTTTTTTATTCTTTGTGTATTCACGTAAACTCACAAGAAACAATGTGAAACCCCAATGAATGATAAGCAAACTGTGGAGCACTATTGTAATGTGTGCACACTTGCACACTCTGAAAATGTGAGGATAGTTATTGTATTGTTTATGTACACACACAGAGAGAGAGAAAACAACAACAACAATAATAATAATAATAATAATAATACAAAAAAAAAAAAAATGTGTATGTCATGTGGGCGTAGATGTCCTGTTCATATTTGGTGTCAGTAGAGGGCTGTGGGGATGTCATGTTTTGTAGGCCAGAATCCTGAAACGAGTTTGCATTTTATCACTTCGGGTTTCGACCATTCTGAAGTCAATAACTATTTTTTAAAGGATTTTTAGTTGAAACCCAGAAATAATTTCTCTAGTTAACACAAGCTCAATATATTTTCATGTTTTATTCTATAACATAGAATACATTAGTGATACGCCATTGTAATTTTGATACTCGTCATGAAAAAGCCAATTGCTAAGAAGCAGCTAAAAGGGACTCAAAAAGTAAATAAATAAATAAATAGTGAGTCATCTACTAACTAGTTTCGCAGCATTGTTGTGTTTATAACAACATTCTTGGAAACTATTTAAATGTAAAGTTACAAATGCTGGAGATGGAAAAGAAAAAAGTTTCAGTAATTTATTTATTTAGCTAAATAAGGCTGGTCCAGCGAATGCATATGCATTATAGGTGATAACAAATAAACTATAATAATAATAATAATAATAATAATAAACATCGAAAGAGGTCTACAAAAAACAGTACTGCAAAACTGTAAAGTTGGAATTACATTTTGTTTTTGTTTTTTAATGAGTGGTCTCTCTCCTCTGGCTTATAATGTGTCTGTTGTCCATCTGTGTGAAGTATACAACAGAGCTCATTTAATTAACACATTTGCTGTTATTGCAGTGGCGATAGATAGCCGATGACACAGTCCCACTCTCAGCCTGCCAGCTAAAAGCTCTTCACCAATTGGTTTGAGCCAGGTGGGTTGTTCTCCTACAGCTCACTTCCTTTCAAGCACCTAACATGTGGCACTGTCATCAGAGTGTTCTGGAATCATTTCTAGGGTTTTGTAGAGTGGCCAGATGTGTTACTGGGCCCAACAGCAGGGGAAGGAGTTTTGCATTCAGAATTAGCATACTATACAGCCCATCATCCCCGAGCAATTCGTATAATTTAAAGGGCACATGGCATGAAAACTGGATTTTCTTTGTTCTTTAAAGCCTCTTAACCCAGAACCCGATGCGGGTGTCCTGAACTCCCCTTGTTTGCATGTGTTAATATTTAAGAATAGATTAAATTTAACGGGACAAATTTTATCTTGACAAACTATAATAATAATAATAATTCATGAAATTTTTATAGCGCTTTTCTAGGCACTCAAAGTGCTTTACATTGTCAGGGGGTATCTCCTCATCAACTACCAGTGTGCAGCATCTACCTGGATGATGCGACAGCAGCCATATTGCGCCAGAACGCCCACCACACACCAGCTTACTGGTGGAGAGAAGACAGAGTGATAAAGCCAATTAGCAGATAAACAATTTATCATTATAAAGATCTGAGCCTCAAGCATCGATGACAGATCTCTGTTTTTCAATGGAAAGTTTATAAAGAATGTATTTGCTAAATTTGTGTTTAGCAGTGCAGATAAAAACATTAAGAATAAAAACGCAGTATATACCAGATTTGTCATACTAGTCATAAACACATCCACAGCTGTAAATCCCAATTTAGTTAGGAAGGTAAGGGTCTACAGTGTCACAAACAGAATGAGACGATCCACCTGCTCTCTCGTGACGCACGCTCTGGTGCACTTGTCATCTGATGGAGGCAGAATATAGCGATCGCCTTTTTCTTATTTTTTTTTTTTTCTCAACATTTTCTCATATATGTATAAGTGTGTTTTATGTTGAATTTGCCTGCATCTGCACAATTACCATCTGTCTGAATGCAAATCAGCTCGCTGATTGATATTGATATCAATGATAGATTTGTAAAACCCTTCAATACAGTTGGTTAATGTTTTTATATTGGGGGGTGGGGGGGGGGGGCACTAGAAAAATGTAATCTAATTTTTCATGGAATCTTCTTCAGATTTGAAATAGAAACTCATGAGACTTTTGTCTTTCAACCAATTACTTGTTATATATATATATATATATATATATATATATATATATATATATATATATATATATATATATATAAATTCACTGTGGTAAAAAACAAAAACAAAAAAAAAAACAATCAAAGCACTTCTGTGTATATAACTTTTAATATTTTTGAGCATTATCAACTCTGGTTGATAAAAAGTAAAGCCCAAAGAGTCTTATTTCCAAAGACACCAAAATTATGTGTGTAACACACTGAAGTAAGGAACTGTTACAATTTAAAGTTAGGTAGGGCACTTTCAGCTGTGAGTCCCACACTGGGGAGTCCTGGCTAACAGGTTAAAGGATATCTTTGAGATACTGGTTAGATGTCTGAAGTTTAAAACCTGAACCTCCCTTCTTATTCTGATTTCCAAGAAACTAAGAAAATAAGAAAAAAAAATCTTCAAAATGTGTTATGCTTATGATGACACATTAATTCATACATCAACATGACTTCATATACATTTATGTTAATACATTGCCACAGACATAGTTATTTGCAGTTGTGAGATCAAATGTCCACGTCTGACACTACAGCTGGTATGTGTTTTACTCCTCTTTTGTTTCCCAGGCTGGCTTTTTTGTTGAAAGGAAACACCAAGCAGTGATATTCATGACAATATTGCATAACTTTTATATTAATGCGTGGAGAAAAATGCTGGACCATATGTTGACAAAATTACTATCTAATCTCTTCAGTTTGATCACAAAGTAAGCATATGAACAGCAATGTGAGTCATCCATGTTTTGTAATCTTTTATCTGAGTCTAGCACTGACTGCAATACAATAAATGGCAAATATGCAGTACTGTTTACATATTAAAATATCACCAACTGTTGAGGTTCAAAGGAACAGCAAGCAGATGATTCCCTTGAATTGGATGTAGTAATACACAGACCCCTTACAAAAAACAAAACAAACAACAACAACACAATAATAATAAAAAAATAAACTTTGTATACTTTACTCAACAATAAAACTAATTGTATTTTCCTTTAATACAAACTCCTTTTGCTATTTGACTTGCTGTTTTGTGATGAGCTTTTAAATAATTTATTCTTGAAATGGCAGCATATACATATATATATATATATATATATATATATATATATATATATATATATATATATATATATATATATATATATATATATATATATATATTTATATTTATTTATTTATTTTTTTTTTTTTTTTTTTTTTTTTTATTCTTATGGTTATGACCTACAGCTTAGTAAAATTACAAATTCAGTATCTCAAAAAAATGTAGTATTTTATATATATATATATATATATATATATATATATATATATATATATATATATATAATATTTACAAAACAGAAATGTTCAAGATCTCCAAAGCAGGTTTAATTATGCACTCAATTCTTGGTTGGGACTCCTTTTGCACAAATTACTGCTTCAATGTGGCAAGGCATGGTGACGACCAGTGCCTGTGGCACTGCTGAGGTGTTATTGAAGCCCAGGTTGCCTTCAGCTCCTCTGTATTTTTAGCTGGATGTTACTTATCTTCCTCTTGACAATACCCCATACTGTAGATTCTCTGTGAGGTTCAGGTCAGGTGAGTTGGCTGGCCAATCAAGCACAGTAATATCATTGTCATCAAATCACTTGGAATTGGTTTTGGCACTGTGGGCAGGTGCTTAAAAGTCCTGCTGCAAAATGAATGTGGCTTGGTTCTTGGAATGTGACAGCTGTATCCCTTTTCCTGAAGACGTCTGAGTGTGGTGACTCTTGATGAGCTGACTGATGCCTCAGTCTATTCCTTGTGAAGCTTTCCCAAGTTCTTGAATCAATTTTTCCTGACAGTCTTCCCAATGCTGTGGTTATCCCGGTTGCTTTTGCAGCTTTTCGTACCACACTTTTTTCTTCCAGTCAACTTTCTATGAATGTATTTTGATACAGCACTTTCAGCATTGACCTTCTGTAGCTTTCCCTCCTTGTGGAGGGTGTCGATGATCGTCTTCTGGACAACTGTCATGTCAGTAGTCTTTCCCATAATTGAGGTTGCATGGTCTAATCTAGCCCAAGAGGTACCCTGTATTTTATACTCAAAATTAATCAAACTAATCAAGCTCAAAATTGAATATTCAAATTTTTTGAGAAACTGATTGTTTAATTTTCCTAACCATCTGAATTAAAACAAAAAAAAATTTAATATCTCTTTATACTTGATTATTTTAATATCAACCTTCATATTATAGACTTGCAGGTATATTTTACAGCAGTGGTTCCCCACCACGTTCCCGGAGGCCCCCCAACACAGAATATTTTGTATCTCTCCTTTGTCTGACACTCCCAATTCAGGTCTTGGAGTTTCTACTTATGACCTGATGATCTGAAGCAGGTGTGTTTGATAAGGAGACATGTAAAACATGCAGTGTTGGGGAACCACTGATTTACAGCATTAATTAAGAGAATTATTATTATTATTATTTTTTTTTTTATTTGCCACGTCTTGTAAATTATATATATATATATATATATATATCCAAAATAATAGAAACTAAATCAAATCCAATTGAAGGGTTATGAAGGACAATCAAATCGAATTGTGTAATGTGTGTCAAAATCCACCTCTAGAGCATGCAACTGTACTGTACATTTTTACAATTTTAAGTTAAAACATTTCTTAAGTAATTTACATGACAATCATTGCACTAAAAACAGAATAGTTTCATACTAGGCCAGAAGTTAGGAATGTCACTTTGTAAAGAAACACTACGTGTCTGCACAAGTACACATTGTTATATATTGATCATGTAATGCAGATGTGCATGATGTCACTTGTTTTTTTTTTTTTTTTAAGTTTACAACATAGATGATTATAGTATTGTTTTTGAAAACAACAATGATACATTAGTGATACATTAGTCATGGTAAAAGAGCTCACATGTAGAAGCAAGCTACAATGGCATAGTTGCTTAAAGGGATACTCCACCCCATAATGAAAATTGTGACATTTAATTACTTACCCCCATGTTTTTACATAAATGTAAATGTTCATTTGTTTTTTGGAACACAATTTAAGTTATACTGGATGAAAACCGGGAGGCTTGTGACTGTCTCATAGACTGCCAAGTAAAATATACTGTCAATTCCTCTTCTACATGTATTTACACATCGAATTTAAAGAAAACAGCACATCCTTGTGGCACAGCAGAGCGTAAGCAGCCTGCGTTGGCTCATATTATCCAAAATGGATGTACAGTGATGTGGGGAAAGACAAAGACGACAAATTGTTGAAAAAAGTCATTATTTTTGTTTTCTTCTCATTTAAAATGTATTTTTGTCGCTTCATAAAGTCATGTTTGAACCACTGATGGAAGATGATCTATTCTGAGGACGCTTTTCATACTTTTCTGGACCTTGACAGTGTAATTTACTTGGCAGTCTATGGGACAGTCACAAACCTCCCAGTTTTTGCACAACTCTGGATGTTTCATTTTCAAAGTGCCATGAAATGTGCATGAAGCAACGTAATATTCTACATGTCGCCACAGGCAATGAGCCTTGTGTGGACTAACATATGTAAATATTTCAGACATGCCCATGTCATTGCTGTTCTACTTAGAAATCAGACTTGGTTGGTATGAAATCAGCTTTTAGAAAACAAGCAAGCAAGACTTGCTGATCACAGTTTGCTTTGTTGAGTGCAAATGATTTTCTTGTCTTCCAGCTGCATTTCCCTCAACACCCTTCAGTGACATTTATATTGTTGACTGCACTCCACAGGACCCATCAGCCAAGGACAATAAAGCAAAATAATAAAAGCAAATTTGGGCCCACACATAAATTTAATCATTTCTTAGGTTATAATGACTATCGAAGGCAATACTATTCAAATGGCTTTTGCTCAGTTCACCTTTTCTTCTACTTTCTTAACACAGAGAACTTAAAAGCAGCATTCATCTGCTTGCACAAAAGCCCTCTGGATTACAGTATTTGTTATCACTACAAATTAAATCCATTGAAGCCAAGACAAAAACAATTCTGAGGCTAAATTACAATGTGTCATGTCTCTCTTGTAATATAAATTAACTCGTAATGGCCAGGGGGAAAAGCTTCACACCCAGAAACTGTGAGAGCCTCAGGCTGGGTTCTAAGTCATGTGTTCTGACGTGGTCGACAGATTAGTTAAGGATGAACTGACTCATACTACACTAAAGGCAGCTTGGACAAGAGCTTAGAGCAAATGTCTACTCTGTGAGACTCCTGCCTCAGCGATAAGGGTAGCTATTCAGAAGCTTTGTTATGTGAGCCATGACAGAGACTATAAGGATGAACAGACAGACTATTACTACAAAAATCCACAATATTAAATATGTTAGCTACAGAAATAGAATTATCATCTTCCCGAGAGTGTTGCCAAGATGGCTTCCAAATGAACCAACTTGTCTTAGAGACTTTGTCAAAAATTAGTTTTGTGATCTTCTTTTCTGATGTTTGTCAATGGCTTGTGTCCAAGTTGGTCTAATACAGTGGTTCTCAATAAGGTATATGTTGAACGTCACCTGAACAAACTCAGAAAACTGGTCTCATCACTTCCGCTTGTCAGAGAAGGTGCTAACAGCTGTAATAAATGATAGCAATATCTATGGACTTATCCTTAGATTATCACCTAACTAGCTGTCTGTTTTATACATTTTTTATATCTTAATGTTAATGTGAAAATAATAAAAATAAAAACGTAGATATCAGTCTGTCTGTGTGTTGGACATTGGATATGATAATCTTTGATTTTATCTTGAGTAAAACGGCTTCATATTTTAGAAGCATATGCATAACACTTAAACCAGAAGCAATGAGACCCAGTTAACAGAATATTTAAGTCTGTTGCACATAACCCCTATCTCAGACCTTGTGTATTACCGCTCTGCATGTTTTGCATGTCTCTCTTATTTAACACACCTGAGGCAGATAACCAGCTCGTTAGAAGAGAGTTTCATACAATAACTGTGGTCTGATTGACATAAGCTGTGTCCAAATTCAGGGTCTGCGTCCTCCTTAGGATCCTCCGACGACCGCAAAAACCGGAAGTCGGTGTTTGTGAATTTGGACAGCCTACCATTCTTTTAGTTCCCTCCCTTACCCGTTGCTCATATCCTGTCGCCTAGCAACCGTGACAGCGCTAAGCAAGACGTGGTGAAGAGCTCATCGTTCTCTCCTCGGAGCTTTATAAACACTTCTGTCTGCTCTTTCGTCCTTAGAAGCGTTAAAAACAGCTTCAATCACTAACAAATAAGCTGTGTGTAAGGGGATATTCACACAGGCAGTAAGGAAGAAGCTAGTTTACGAAAGTAAACGTTTTTTTTTTTTACATATACACGTACAAATGTAAAAAAAAAATGCTTAACGCTAAAACAAAATGCCTAACTAGAAAACCACTGAAAATATATATTTTTGAAAAGCCAGTTTTTAAAAAAATTCGAAAATAATACTCCTCCCCCACTCCGTTACCGCTCGCATCGTCCTGCCGAAAATAATTATGGGGTAGGTAGTATGCGAAAGGATCCACCACACCCATCCTTCCAATTCGGGGAAAAGGAGGACGCATTTGTGGGCCGCATTTGAAGGATCCTACGAATTTGGACAGCCTTCGTCGCGGCGCTGTGACGTAACATCCTTCAAATGAGTACTCCGAAGGATGTAGACCCTGAATTTGGACACAGCCATAGTCCCCTACACAGTGTTCTTTCCTTCTTACATCCAGAGCATGGAAAATCAGTTAATTCACTTCGGAACATTGATTCATGGATTTGCTCTACGCCTACTCCTTCAGAGTCTTCACACACAGATGAAACATACTAGAGAAGTGCAAAGTGTGACATAACATACCTCTGTAAATAAATACAATTTAAATTCTTGCACACTTTAATGTCCTTTGAATTGAACATATGCTCTCCCTTATATACTTGGTGGAATATCCTGTAAGTGTTGGGTAAATTAATTAAAGAAATTAATTACTATTACATCATCAATATTGTATTTAATAGTGAAGTGACATTCAGCCAAGTATGATGACCCATACTCAGAATTTGTGCTCTGCATTTAACCCATCCAAAGTGCACACACACAGCAGTGAACACACACACAGAGCAGTGGGCAGCCATTTATGCTGCGGCTCCCAGGGAGCAGTTTGGGGTTTTTAAGTCATGTTATTGCCGGCCCGAGACTAAAACCCACAACCCTAGGGTTAGGAGGCAAACTCTCTAACCACTAGGCTACAACTTTCCCATTTAAATTACTTTACTAATTACTCTATCTGAAAAGTAACTTAGTTTCTCAATAAGTCACTTAATAGAAATTAAACTATTCTTTCAATTTGAGTCAAACATAGAAAACTTTAGCCTTGTAGCTGTAAAATGACTGTAATACTTAAACATTTTTATTGGTTAACAAATAGTAATACTCTGAATAACAACATATCTGAATTTCAAAGAAGCTTAAGAAAAGTTAAATGATGTACGAATAAGGTAAGAATAAATGACATAAATGATCTTCTCTGCTGAATAATGCCATGTCAGATCACACTGTTCTTCTGAGGTAAATTCCTCATAGCAGGACTTCTTTCAAAAACCATTAAAATTTGACGAATCTTGATTTATTTATTCATTTTTATTTTTTATTTTTTTTGTATCTAGATGAGGGTGTTTGCGCGTAGGTGACTGCATAAAATGAGCTCAGATATGGGAAAGACTTTACATAATCAGAAAATATTTGTTTTCGATTTGAATTCTTTCAATTTAAAAGAACATACTTCAAGCTTATACACAGTAAATATTGTTACTAGCTTTAGTTTCATGCAGATTACATAATCAGATAAAATTTGTATTTTGTTTGAATTCGTTCATTTAAAAGTAAACTTCAAGCTCAGATACGGGAAAGACTGTACTTCGCTTTAGTTTCATATGGATAACATAATTATATAATATTTGTTTTTGATTTGAATTTGTTCATTTAAAATTAGACATTTCAAGCTCAGATACGGGAAATACTGTACCTATCTTTGGTTTCATACGGAATACATAATCAGAGAACATTATTTTTCAATTTGAATTCGTTCATTTAAAAGTAGACATAAGCTTTCTATAAACATATTTCTCATGTCTCTGTGTCAAATATTCGCTGAGTTTGTGACGTGTAGAAAGTTGATCACGGAGACCTATACGGCAGAACGTGCACCCAGTTTGTTTTGTTTATTTTGCAAAAGCACAATGTTTTGTTGTTATCGTCAATGTACAAAAATAAAAGCAGGCTCTTTTTAGATTTGATTGATTTTAGTCTTATCTGTATCTGAGTATTTAAGGTTTCTCTGTAAATCAGGAAAAACTGAAGGTGAACGTGCTGGTGCACAGAGGATTAAAGACACTGCATTAGATTTTATGTTTAGACGGTAAATTTAGATTTCAAATTCAGTATTTATTTTAGAACTTTTGGAATTATTTACATTATGTAACACAAGTACTTTATAAGTAACTGTAATTAGTTTACCTAAAACTGAGTAGTGATGCCTTACTTTACTTTTTCAGCGGATGAGTAATTTAATTACAGTTACTATGTAACGCATTGCACCCAACACTATCTGTGATGCCCACTTTGCAGGGCACTTATGGTCAAATAAAACAAATGTCTGAAGTAATAAGAGATGCGTACAAAATGTGTAGAGCAGTGGTATGCACGAACTGGAACTGAGAACCACTGCTCTAATGGATGTTCAATTTATTTAGATCAACCTTACAAAGCTCAGTGGGCATCTCAAATTATTACCAGTGAGTTTGGCTCTTGTGATTGCTATTGATGCATTCAGCACACCGTCTGCTCCTCTTATCTGGGTGGGAGCACCAGGGAGTCTAGATGGCGGCTCTTGTATTGACCACACGGCAATGTCCGTGTTCTCCCTGACATTTGCTTCTCTTTCTTCTGCAAACAAATTGGTATATCTGAGGATCTAGCACAAGGACATTTTCAAATTAGTTTTCAGTTTGCACCTATATGACGAGCGAGAACACACTTCCTGATTAGTATAGGAGAGGTGATTGAATCAAGGTTATTTAACCAGCTTATAAAGCCATGCTGAAATTGCATGAAATTGCATGAAAGTGGTTGTTGAAAAGCCCATGCTCAGAAAGGTTAAACTCCCTTGCTCTCACTGGCCTCGGCTCAGATGGTTGACAGTAAGCCATAAATAAACACAGCAATACTGGGACATTTCCCAGGACTTCTGAAAGACGCTGGCAACTGTTCAAATTTAAATCAATGTCCAAAAGACTGCGAGAGATTTGGCAGCAGAAAGGATTTTTTACATGATTAAGTGCAAATCAATGTGTTCTGCACAAACCAGCCTCAACTAATTGAATGACTTATATTTTTTGTCTATAGTACATTCTTTACATACATATAAGATGGTCAATCAGACAAAACAACATAGATTAAGTGACACTTTGTTGGAAGAGTTTGCTGGAGTCTCAGTTGCTGAGGTCGCTCGTACTTCTGCAAAGCATTCTGGATAATTAGAACAGGAAACACATTACCGATATCATCAGATTGCAATCACAAGACTTTTGAGGGACCATTTATAATATAAATGAGGACATTAAGACATTGTTCCAGAGTTTTCTAGCTTGCGTCAATGTCCTTGTCAAGAGAACTGATAAAGACAAGCAGAACAAACTAACTTTGTTTATTTAAAAGAGTCTTCATAAATAAATAAATAAACTTTAACAAGAGTCAATGTATTGACCATACATTCTAGGGATGTTTGCATATATGCAGATGCAGTGGTGGTTCACATGATTAGAACTAAGGACTGAATAAACAAGTAACATTGGATTATTTAATGAAGCACTACAATAAAGGCAAAACTTTCTTTTTGTTCGGTTTTCATCATCTTGTTCTTTTTTATTTAATAACATACTGTGCAACTACAATTACTACCGTTCAAAGGTTTTTATCTTCAGTATGGACTTATACTGTATGTGCTTCTAAACTGCTCATGTCAAACTACTGTAGTAAAGATGATCTATGGACAGAAAAGGCTTAAACATGCACGCTTAGCTACAGATTGTTCATTTTTGACCACTGCACTTCTAGTTGAGTGGTTTGATCAAAATCAAGAGCCCTGCTTTATACTTTGGCCACCATGGGCATCGCTAGGCCATTCTTTTTTCATTTCTGTTTATCAATAGATTGTTATAATTCTGTGGAGTTCTTTGTCATACATTCCCTTCATAAACACCAGCACACCACAGCTGTTTCCTCCAGAGAAAATGACGCCTTTAACTCATATAAACACACTCTTTTTAAAACTATCATGCCATTCTTATTTGAAAAGTTAACTTTTAATATAAAGCATATTCATTATAGTGCATGTGGCAATAAGGTTTGCAAAGCCTACATGAACTAAAGAAAGAGGGTTGTACTAGAAATACAAACAGTAAAATGTTGATTTTGTAAAGTAAACGTGTGTGTGTGTGTGTGAGAGAGAGAGAGAGAGAGAGAGAGAGAGAGAGAGAGAGAGATCGGGATTCAGGGAGATTTGTATTTGGCTTTTTCTGTACTCATGTTTTATCCATCTACAGTATGTATGCAATACGGTGGAATACTTTAATACGTTTATTATACTACCTCACCCTGTTAGTCAAACATTTTTATTTTATTTATATATTTATTATTAAATATACAAATACATTAAATAAAGCCTCTGCTGACCACATACACACTGTAGCTAAATATATGGTTGTCGCCTCTCTTCTAAGCAATGAATCCCATTCTTTACATACAGTAGATGATTCAGTTTTCACTCTGTTTCACTGTTAATAAGTGAATTCACTGAAACATCCAGGCAGTGACAAATTATGTTTTAAAATAAATGTGCACAGAACTGAAGTAGCTGTTAACGTAGAGATTCTATTTTCGACACTGACAGTTTGTCTGTTATTTGTTACCATTATTTGGTATATAGAAAACACACAGACAGACACACACACATCAATAATTTAGGGGTTTCGCACCTGAATTCAAACACAACTGTTTTTCTTAAAACTTTGCAGTGTGAATGTGGCCTTTGTGAGAGTCAAAACCGTATAGCTGGAAAACATTTTTAATCTCTTGACTTGTGTTGAATGTGGAACCTTCAAATACCGAAGGTCCTCTTATCTGAGTGTTTTCCGGGGAAAATGAGGGTGTTTTTGTTGAGTGATATTTTTTCTTTGCCTTTCTTATTTATTTATTTATTTTACACTAAACCCCTAAAGGATGTAGGTGGTGTGCATTTTCATACTGAAAAGAAAACATAGTTTACGTAAAAAAAAATAAAAAAAAAAAAAATAAAAAAAACTTCTTATTACTATTATTATTATTAATTACATTTTTCATAAATTCCATAGAGAATTCCATAGTCAATAAGAAATGCAAGGGGTGTATGACACAGTGCTAGACATACTGAATTGAACTACTGGTAGATATTTTAAAAGCCACACAATAGCAAGCCAGAATTCACCAGATGCATCCATCGGAAAGCAATTGCAGCATAAGGTAAGCACACAGAGTGAGAGAGGGACACCTCTAAAGTGAAGTACTTCTTCGAAGTCTCTTAAAAGTGCTTACATAAAAGGCAGACACTTTATTTTGTTTTGAGAGGTTCGCTGCAATTGTATTATCTTTAACGTGCTCCATTTCACTCTGTTCTGACATTCTTCTTCTTCTCTCTGCTGTATCCTTTGGGAATGAGTATTATTTCTTTGCTTTTATAATTTCTATAAAACATTCACAAATAATATTCCATGTCACTAGATTTATTATGCATATTTCAGAAACCAAATTATCTTTAAAATAAACATAAACGTAAAAATGTAAATACTCTTTGTAAAAAAAAAAAAAAAAAAAAAAAACCTTACAGTACAATATATAGGATACATGAAAGTAGGAGAATGTAATCAGGAAAAGATACAAACCAGACAAATATGCAGCGGTCACTGGTGTCCTTATTAGTGGAACTGGGTGCATGTATAATTGGCAATAAAATCTTGAAACCAAGGCTTAAAAAAAAAATATGTATTTTTCAAGCTGGCCTGAGATTAGCAAATACAAGTAGTATTTTAATACAGTAGTAATGGAATGCAGACAGCTCTATCAGAAAGATGATTGGTATGTTTGATTGTAAGACAGCATTCTTACAGCTGTCATATTGAGTGTTGAAATGTCTTTCAGTCATTTTATGTGATTGGTCTATCTCTACTTACTGTACTGTACCATTAAAATTCCAAAATTAAAATAAAATTTGTATTTGACTAAACAACAACAAAAATTTATTAAAAATGTATTAAATAAATAAATCAGAAGATAAAATGAGTTAAGGAAATATATATATACACACACACACACATACACACCAGGTCCCTTCCCTGCCATTTAATATTACCAGAATTTTCCGCCCTTCTAACATCAACACCAAGGTCCTGTCTGCTCGTCGAAGAGACTTGATCAGCAATATGTGCTCTATATAGGAAATTAAGTAAAGCATGAAGGGCAAGATGTGCAGTGGGAGAAACAGATAGGCATAACCTACTTGAGAAGAAGAGGATCTCTGCTCCTGTCATGTCTTTATTACTCTACTGCTTTATGTGCCATTCATCCAAAGGTAATGAAATGACATCAACATGCCTTGAGGGCTCCATTATGGGAAATGGTAATTCCAGAAACGTATTACTTGACTGCTGTAGATTCTGTCTTAGAAGAACTAGAACCGCTGCTCGTATCTTGTGTGTTCAACAAAAGCTCTGCAGATTTTTGGAGAAGCGCTAGAAAAGGAATATAAAGGAACATAAAGGAAGTTAATTAAAACATTAATGTACCAATGGAAGTGATCCGGCTAATTGCAAGTGTAACCTTCAACACACTGCCTTTCCAGGTAGAAAGTAGGAGGAACAGGAAATAATGGAGAGAGCTAAATGGTTTATAATGAAAGCCTGATTCATTGGACACGGACAATGTTAGAATTGTGTTGTTGTTAGAGTATAGTTCCTGTTGGCATAGGACAGCAACTTGACTTTCCTGTACTGTACATTTCATGTGTCATCTGATCTCAGTTAGATATTAGCTATTTGTTTCTGCTTCAGATTGCAAATTAATAGAAGGATAACTTTTTGTTGAGGTCTATATTCTCTTAGTTAAATACATTAGATAGTGCTTCCTTACCATTAACAAAGTTTTAGTCTTCTGAGTCCTCCCTCATGTTGAAAAAACACATCAGAAATGTCCTCTCCAGGCAGGGCCTATTAATCCCAGCCAGTCAGCTCAAGGTCATGAGAGTGTTTCTCGACTAATTAGAGTAAGAGTATCCCTTCACTTATCTCCATGATCAAGTCTTCATTGATGATACAATAATGTGGAGAATCATCTAAAAGCTTTATACCCCAAGAGTGTCTTGAGGTGCAAGGCACCATTTAAAAAGACTGTAATGTTTGGTGTAAAATATTTATTTACCATTTCTGTCTCCTAAAGCAGATGCTAGAAGGACCAAAAAAAGCAGAACAGTTGCTAAAGACTATATACAGGCCTAATCGCTTACCCGGGTATATGAAGTGAGGTTAACCTCCAACTAATAGGTGTTTTCTCAATCCAGTGATTCTTGAATGAAATGCCATAGTGTTTAACTCTCTACCCAGAGCTCAAGAATCAGAGCCATTCAGAATTAACCCTAACTGAGAGTGTCTGAATTATAATGAAGTTAGGATTCAAAATGATACTTTGAGTTTGAATTTAAGCAATTGATTTATGAATATTTCAACAAAATTTGACAATTTTCCTTTGTTTCAACTAAAGGCCCAGGGTTAAGAGACATTCAATTCAACAGAGTTGCACTGGTGCTGTTTCTTCTTCTTCTTCTTCTTCTTCTTCTTGTTATTATTATTATTATTATTATTATTATTATTATTATTATTATTATTATTATCATATAGATATACCATATATTCTTATATATGTTCTTTTAAATCACAGGAACATGTTTTTCTGTGTAATGTCTACTCTAAATTAGTTTGCAGAGTCCATAATGGATCTCGGATATGTGTTGTTTATACTTTTTGCTACACATTGCTGTGTTGTAGGGTTGAAGTTTAGGGCTGTTTTGCTCAGTGCTAAGTGTTCCCACAAGGCAAGTCGTGTGCTAGTTGTACAGTATCAGTAAGAATTCATTAGCTGAGACACTTGCTCAGTTAGGTTTGTATTTATGCATTCAAGTGTGAGTGAGTTCGTGCTTGTCCTTACAGTACAGACCAATGCCTCTTGTGACTTTGACACTTTACATAAAGCATTGCTGCAATCTAAGTCATCAATAAAGACATGTCTGTGTACGTTACCATAGCTCTTAGCTCTGTTAATCACCACTGGCCTGCTAGGGTGCTCATCAATTCTCCATGGCCACGGATCATTTGCATGGCAGTTCAATCTTGATATCACATTCCATACATCCAATCTTGTCTCTCTACATATCATAATTAAATGTGCTAAATCTTCACATTAAGGTGTAAGGTATATACCACTAGCCTTTTTATTCATTTCTGCATTTTGTCCATTTGCTATATAAAATCCCACGTGGAATGATAAAAAAAAAAAAAAAAGAAATGTACAGTAGTCATTTTAAATGAGATCGAAAAGCACAGCTGCTCTCATGAAATGCAGTTAACTCATTGAACTGATTGGTGGTGTTGGTAGTAAATGTAAAGAAAGACAGCAGATGCAGTTGTTTGGTTATTTTCCCCATTCTGTGCAGTATTAATTAGGCATATTCACATATCATATCAAAGGCAAACATAATAACATATCAACATACAGTATAAGATCATTTATAATAATAAAGTCTTTGTCTTCTCTTTTGATATTTATGTACTGCAGATGCTACTGTACTAGCGGAGATTTAAGTGCCTTATAACTAAGATTCATGGTACTGATGTCAGCTGTTCTTTTTTTTTCTCTCATATTCTAAACCATTTTAAAGAACTATGATAAATCAAAATTATAACTTGAATCTGTGCCATTAAAATGTCTGTGCAAGTACAGTATGTTTTTATTAGCAAGAAAGCTCCATAAGAATTCTTTTAACACAAGTGGAATTCTTCACTGAGCTTGTGTGACATCAAAATTATGCATTTCCCTCAGTGGACTCATTTAACACAAAGGGGAACATTTCCACTTTGTTGATTGGCACCAAGAGGTTTGGCTAACCATGCTGAAAACACTATTTATACAAAAACAAAATTGTAATGACAATGTAAATTTTTGAGCATCTTGACAATCATTTAAAGCATCAGTTATATTAAGGGATGAACTAAATGGTTAAATGTCACAGACATAAAACACCAATGATAGAGTAACACACCAGATATTAACACCACAAAGTCAGAGAGCAATACCTCACGCTTTCATATTAGCCGCAGCAATAAACAAATACATGTTTTAACTTTAAATATAATAATTGAATTATGTTTTCTGTGAAAGACTGAGGAGAGATCTTTGTTCTCTCCACTGTTCCAGATATCATTAAAGAAAAGAGGAAGAGGCCAGTTGATGGCCAAATCATAATATGCAGAAAGCCCTATGATTTCTTTTGTAATTACCATTTCAGTAATGGAGATTTCAGAATTCCCCCTCCCCCCCAACACAACTTGTGTGTGATGAGGATGAAGGGAAGGAGATTAATTGTCCATAGGCTGGCAGCTGTGCCCTTCCTGTTGTGCATTTGTTAGAAAGGAAACCTTGTGTGGAAGAATTAAAGTCACCTAAAATTAGGATTAGACATGCTACAGCAGGATATGAAACTGTCTTGGTTCTTGTCTCTAATGAAAATTTGATTAAATTCTTCTAAAGAATATCTTCTTTGACCCTGGAAGAAAATTTATAACACACTGCCTACAGTTAAGCATTGTGGTGTTAAGATGTGTTGAATTTGTGAAGTATAGCAATTAGGTTGGTCACTGTTTACTGTTTTTGAACCGATCTGGAAAATGTAATTATCCAGCGTAGACTCAGGAGAAAACATGATTCTTTCTTCTTTTTTAAAATTTCAAAAATTCACTGCAGGTTCCAGCTTAGTATTCCGGCTAGCATTAGTTGGTCTTCCAGTATGGTCATAGCTGGTTTTGCAGGATGGTTTTACAGGGGTTTAGACCTTTGCATATTAGCCTCTTTTATTTTTTTTCATCAGCAGGGTAGTGAGTAAAACAGCTACAACTTTTACCTTTCATACAATTTATGATTACGGGGCAAACGGGCAAATCATCAGCTAATAAGGATTTTTTTTTTTTTTTCTAAAAGTCTATGGCGCCATTCACTGGACATTTCAAGTTGAAAGCATCACAAAAATATGCAAGAAGCAAAATGAATGTAAGACATTTTCTTAGCCTCTTCACCACCATGTAAACTTTAATTTTTTGTTGGGAAAATTTCCCAGTGTTTATATATCTCTGAGGGCACGTTGCGAAGGACAGTCCTGGGTTGGTTGTAAATAGTTTATGAATTGCACACTGGTGTAAACAGTCTCAAATTTTTCAGCTGACCTTATAAAGCTAGTGTTTTACTGTTTTTTGGCCAATTTACAAATAGTAAAATCTTTTAATCTTTTTCTATATGGGGGAGGAAAGGCTTGTTAGAATTAGGGCGGCCTTATGCGCCATTCATACGGGACACATCCCGGACAGGTTTTTAATATTGCCTATAATATCCTGGTTTTGGCTGTTTGCACTGTACAGGTTGATTGTTGTGTGACATTCATGAGAGCTATAGAGACCAGATGGCTCCTTATGCTTTTGAATCACTCTTGAACCTACTTTTTTATCAGTGCACAGTGACGTTGGGGTCAAACTAACGAACAAACGTGCGCATATTTGGATCGCTTTGATCACTCCCCGTAGATCTCACCTTCTTTGGCGCAGCCCCGAGATTGGTCAAATATGTACAATACTTACATTTTTTTTGGTCAAACTGCTTTGGATGTTTTAGGCAATATTAATATCCTGGCCAGAGCGTGTCCTGTATGGACAGTGCATATGGCCACCCTAGTTAGAATTCTCTCATTATTTTACTCAAATACTGTTCTTGTTGCTGCTTATTATGAATTGTTATTGAGTTCATTTGTAATGCTAACTGCTAACTAACCATGTTTTCAAATCCTCCTGCACTCTGTAGTTTAAACAGCTGACACATGCATTTGTATTGACTTATAGTTAATCTGCCACTTAACCTTAACATAATAGTGACCATAATATTTCATATTTTTATGTTTGTTCTTATAAATATTAATTAGTAAATCTTTGCACATACATCCCTCATGCATGGAAACAGAGTGTGTCTGCATGTCAGCGTGGTCTGGCTGACATCAGGCTATGTCTTTACCCAGTGTACGTGACAGGATGAATCCAGCTGGTGGGTGAACAGGCATCAGAGAGCCGTGGTGCTGGAGTGCGCGCAGTACAGGCCTGCAATATGATTAAACCTGAGCAGGCCATAGGGAGCATGACTGTAATCACATTATATCCACCTAGCTGGACGGCTGTCTTTCAAATCTCCAATTATACTCAGCTTGAAATTGTTTTCCTCCATCCCTCTATATCGTTCTCTTTTTTCCTGTCACTCCTTCACTTGTTCTCTCACATGATATGTGCTACTCTTATACCCACGAGGCACTTGCAAAAAACATAATTATATTTCCTTATTCCTGAATGCAGGTTTTTATATATATATATATATATATATATATATATATATATATATATATATATATATATATATATATATATATATATATATATATATATATATATAAAGCTTTGAAATATGTTATATGATGGGATATTAGTTTATTTATTATAAGGATATTTTTCTGGAGGCAACATCAGTATTAACATAGATTTGGAAAATAGTGTGCATGGTATTTGATATTTGGATTTATTTAGCTACATTCATGCCGCAAGCCAGAGAGCCCGATTTCAATTTTCTACTCAAATCCGCAAGGTTATGCACAGTGACCTTTTAAATGTGGCCCTTTGATCTAAACAGTCTAATCCCTACCCTTCCAAAATTGTTGTAATGTGATCATTTATATGAAACAAATATATACTTTAAAGGTACCATCTGTAATTTTTGGCAAAAAAAAAATCAAGTCATACTCCACATTCCATACCAGACGGGGGCAGTATGCCTCAATAAAGTGAATTGGTCTACTCTAGAGTAACAAACGAGAAACGGCATAGTCTCTATGCTCCGCCCCTACCTCCACAACAACACTACAGCCATAGCCGAAGCCTAACTGTGCGTTCACACAGACGGCGTCTAGAGCGTAAAAAATCACTCTTGCCGCTCTGCTCACGACGCTGCAGAAAGATTTGTGAGCGCTCAGACGCTCTAACATAGATTGAATGCTTATTTTGTATTTAAAGTGGGCGCAAAGCAAACAAGCTTGTTGATCTCGTGCAGACTAACCACAAGGAGTTATAAACTCATTAAATATTATTGTTAATATTAGGATCCTTTACTTAAAATGAACAATCTCAGACACCTTGGTCCATGTATCACTTTTAATTTATTGTTTTATGTCCCTGTACTCAAACAGGGACACATCATAGATTAATTCAAACGCTAAACAGCAATAATCAACCTGTCCTTTATTCTGCTTGAGAACTAATGTGCCAACTCTCAAGCATTCACCGTGAGACACACGCAATTGACTCTTTTCACACGCTTTCACGCCACACATAAATTTTTTCACGCACAGAAAAAACACGAAGCAAAGAGGACAAGGAGACCAACAGACTAGACAGAGCAGGTTAGTTATGATAATAGGGCTGTGCAAAAAATCGAATGCGATTTTCATGCACCTCTCATCAGTAAAGACGCTCCTGTAATTAGAAGTATATCTCCAGCATGTGCATTCAGATCAGGGTTGCCAGGTTTTCACAACAAATCCTGCCCAGTTGCTTCTTAAAACTAGTCCAAAACTAGCCCAATCGCGTTTCTGGGAGGTTCCCCGATAAAAAATTGCTTCCCGGGGTTAAAATATAAATTTTTGGGAAGGGTTTGCCGATAAAATTAGCATTTTAGGGGCTAAATATCACGTTACTGGTATTGGGATTGCTTCAAACCGCGGACATGAAAAACAACCGCAGACTTGGCAACACTGGTTCAGGTGGAGCGGCAGTTACTACACAGAGCCGTAGTCTACCGACAACTAACACAAAATCGCTTTCAAAATCAACAAAGAATCGCCTGCGATTTTAACATCGATTTTGTGTAGATTGTCAGTGAATTACGGCTCGGTGTAGTAAATGACAACCAGTGTTGCCAAGTCTGTGGTGGTTGTTTTTCATGTCCGCGGGTCACAGCGACCCCAATACAAATAACGTGATATTTAGCCCCTAAAATGCGAATTATACCAAGGCAACCCTGCTAAAAAACGTATATTTTAACCCCGGGAAGCAATGTTTTATCGGGGAACCTTCTGGAAGCGAGATTGGACTAGTTTTGAGAAGCAACTGGTCAGGATTCGTTGTGAAAACCTGGCAGCCATGATCTGAACACACGTGCTGGAGATATACTTCTAATTACAGGAATGTCTTTACTCATGAGTATAGACATGCACAGCCCTATATAATAAAATGGGTAACGTTAAGTTATAGCTAGCTAATTATCAAACGCAGCTACGGTTAGCCATCGCTAACATTAGCACATTTATCGAACAGCCTTCTATACATTTCTATGTTATAACTTCCCGAAAACAAACACACAAACATATAAAACAAACTTCTAGCGAAATACTAACAGCATCTAACTTGCAAGTTCGGAGTCGAACCTCATTTCTTTCAGGTCCATCAGTTGTCTCCAGCGATTAAAAGCAGTGCCGATGTTTACTCTGGTATTCTTATCGGATTTGATTTGTGATTCCGAGCGCGGTTGTTTCCCTGTAGCGGATGTTGGTCTCTTGCAAAGGGCTTCAGCTATCCTTCCGCTCTATTCCCTGAACTGAAAGTAGTGGGCTGTACTTTCCACACGATTGACATCAGGTTCAGGTACGCCCTGCGAGTTATTCGTGTATTGCAGGTTGGCTGGTGGTTATGTTGCCCGCATACAGCATCCCATGGCCGAAACTGGTATTACGACACCTGTCGGGCCGGGGCTAGTAATGCTAATGCTAATTAAGGTTGATATCTCTGCAGCACTATAACTTGACATTTTTTTAATGACATCATCGCCCTTAATTCTTCTCATTCTTTTGATGCGTGTAGGTCATGTTATGGATATTTTTACCTCAATTTTTGCATATGGCACCTTTAAATATGAAATCTAAATTTGGCCTATATTGGCGTGGGGGGGGGGGTGGCTTTAGTTGAAAATTTCTGGTTAAAATTGCAATTTAAATTTAAATTTTTAATCAATTAGCACCACCACCAACAACAACAAAATAACAATATAATAATTATTTAATTTAATTACTTATTTTAAAAAATAAGATGAAAATGCATCTGTTTGGCCCAGATTGGAATTTAAAATGTGAAACAGAATGGGATTTTTGCAGTTCACACCTGCAGTTTAAATTTTCCACAAAACGTGTTTGAATGTTAAAAATGTTTGTCAGACACCAGAGTTGAAAATATCTGGGATGTTTATGTAATTTTTCTGCTCAGGCACTACAATCCAACAAACACATCCAGAGTGTGAAATTATGAAAATAATGTTGCCATGAATGGAGAATGAGATAGACTTGAATGCATTCGGAAGACATCATCAGGGATCCTTACTAAAAAACATGTCACATGCATTAATTTACTTTCTGTAAAAATCTTGCATTTGACAGAATCTATTTCCACCTTTGTACCGTTTTGTGAGTGATGGTGGTGGCCTTTCTTTTGAACATTAATGTAGATGTCCATCAATTCATCGCCTGCAGGGCTCCAGCAATCATGCTATTTTCCAGTGTGTATTAGGATGTATTTGTGAACATGCAGTGCCAAAGCACTCCATCTAGAGTGGACCTAGCCAATATTTTCACTTCAATATGTATGTTCCCTTTTTCCTGCCTTCATTGGCAATTTTCTACCTTAAAAGCTTCAGACTTCCTCCAAAATGAGATGCTCTGCTTTTCTACTGTTCATTTCTGTTGTCAATATAGTGGAGCAATGTGTGAAGTGCAGCTCACAAAAAAAGCCACTGTCAAACCAAGCAGCTTTCTGTTGGTCAGTGTGGTGAATTCCCACGTCCAGATATGTGAAATCTGTGTTATGTAAAATTCCTTTTGAAATGACTAGATTTTTCTGTGTAAATTCAGTGAACAAATATGCATGAATCTGTTTATGTAGCTGAATGAAAAGATGTGCACTATTGCTCTTCATGGAACTGAACATGAAATGTATTGATTAATTGTCAATGATAAAATAGGCAAAAGACATTCTGTTCCACCTAGGCTGTACATAGAGACCAGAATACCATAGAGCTCTATATGAGATCTTTAGACTTTGACTATTTTACTTCAAAAAATTTACAAATTTATTCATTTTTTTATTTATTTTTTTCGAGTTGCAGATTTGCACTAGCATCTATTGACATTGCATTTGTTTGAATGGATGAAGGAGAAAAGAGAAAGTGTAAAAATGTCAGTTGGAGCTGAAACTAGCAAACAGCAGTGGCCTCTGGTAGTTTGAAGCTATGCATAAATGCGGTTTACAAGTATCTGAGAATTTCTAAAATGATGTATGCTGAAGGAGGTCACATGGTGGGAAGTTTTCCCAAAACTACACACCATTAACACTGAGGGAACAACTGCCAGAAGACATCACCGGTATATTGCTTTCAGCAGATATGAAATAATTACACAGAGTGAGTTTTTCTTCAGGCAGCTTTCCTTAAAAAGAAACCAAGAGACTGTTGTGGTCTATACCTCTCTGTTGACAAACATTGTTACAACAATTAATTATCCCATCATGGATTTTTTATTAATTTCTCTTTATTAAACCCACATCAATTATTCAGGGTCAATTTGGCATTGATCTCGGACAGCCACTCTAAGCGGCAATCCATCAAGTGATTTACTGATGTGTCTCTCTTGTGCTTTTAATTTGGGAATATGCCTGCCTTATGTAATTGAGTTTAGTGAAGCAGCCGTGTCCACTTATTCTCACTGCAACCATTAAACAATTATTGTGGTGTTGCATTCCTGCTGTGTATGCCTGCATACCTTCTTAAAAATCCGCAAGAAAATATTATGTTAAAGTTGGTGTGAATTGCAATTGATTTAGGACATAAATCTATTGGCTTGTTTAAAGTTGGCTTTTGATGCCAGAATGGATTGAGACATCGCGCTGGTTTGCTTAAGCAATGACTCAAATGATTTTTGGCTTTTGGTTAAAGTTGTCCAGTAGTCTGTATCATTTATGTGACATCGGCAGAAAGATGATGCATTTTGCTGAAAAACTGTTGACTTTAAATGTTTCAGCATAAACTATACATTAAAGCAATTCTTAATCAATTATGTTAGTTAAGATTTAAGGAACAGTTTAACAGATTTTATTTATGCAGGTTTGGATGTTTTTTTTTTCTTTACAGTAAACTGTAACACTGACACAGATGATCCACATACTATTTAAACAAGAGAACTGTATTGAGTCAAGGCAATCGTTTTAAATGACCCATAGACATACAGTTATACAACCAGAATAAACAGCACATCTTGTCCTTTATCACCTGTGATTTTCCCTCATAGTCAGGGTCAACGAGCACCATGCCATTTTAAGTGGCCTCAACCAGGGTGCCCTCTGTAGTTTCGGCAGTATCAGTGATTCATGCATCATTGAGTATCAGGAGGAGTTTCTCAGCTCTGCTGTTCCCTCGGTTATTCTACATCTGAGCAGTATTTAAATCCCTGATCGATAACAGTTTAATCTTTCCACCCTAATTACAGCATTTATTTCCATCTATCTCTGGGGAATGGAGTTCCTTGCGAGCAGTATAGACTTTAAAGATGAAAAATGATAAATCTGAATAAAAACGTTGTTTTTCCTGTTTTGCTTGGTTAAATATCTGTTTTATTTTACCTTAATAGATCATTAACAGATCATCAATATATAAACAATGGGGGGAGGGGGGTTGCGATACAATATATACATTTATGGGTACTTTTTTTTGTGTAAACGTGGTAGTTACGTTTAGCTAAATGCTAGCTAAATACATACAGTAACCCACATTGTCATTTGAGTGCATAACATTTTTGATTTTGTTAGCATACTGATGTATGTCATTAAACAGGATGTTCCTTTAATAATACATCAACAGTAGAAAACTAATCAATTTTTCAATAAAATACTTGTTCATTTATCAAAACAATGTAATAGAAACCTAATGAACCGTATACTCTTGTATTAATCAATTTGACCCTACTGGCCGTACACTTCTGACCCCTTGCTTAAACCTACCACACCACCAAACCTGACTCTAAACTCACCTTTATCACAACTCAATAGCAACAAAAGTGTTAAATAGTTAACAAAAGCTTTTAATCATTGTTTAGCATATGCTAAAATCATTTGTAGGTTTTCAAGAAGTGCATAATCATATGAATTGAAAGTTTAATGACATTTGTACGCATTTTGATTTGCATACAATTATGAACTCTCAATCATTAATATAGATTTAATAAGCAAATTAGTAAACATTAACAAGCAAATTATATAATGTTTGTTAATGATTTCTTAATTATCGTTATTATAAAGTATACATCCCTTTGGTTGAATTATTCTGTGAGTTTTCGCCACAGTGAATGTGTGCAATTATCTAACACCGTATGCTTTATTATATTTTCAACCACTGCATTAAGTCACTAGACTTTTTTTGGCTGTAGATTTTTGTCTTACTATGTTTAAAACGCCACAGTTGCTTCATCCTGTGCATTGAACAGTAATTACTTTCTTTCTGGGTCCCCGTACTATCAGTGACATGAATAAACGCATGCACACATACAGAGGCAGAAATAGCAGTAGCCCTACCAAGCCCCTCATCACATGTAATTACATGACAGTTGTGCTGGGGTGTTTTTGATAGCCGGCTTTGATGTGTGCTGGATCAAAGCTCATCGTCTCTTCTTAAGCAGACACTTAATGCAGTCGCATTTGCTTGTATCAACACTTTCACAAGAACCCAAAGCATAGACTCACCTGAGATTTTCCTTCAAAGGCCTAAACAAATGGGTGGGTGATAGGAGGTGTCTTCATCACTGAGTGTAGGTAGAAGAAAACAATAAAATCACACATAAACACTGCTTTTATCTCCTGTTCAACTTCAGCTAAGGCACAACATGGCTTAGACAAGTAAAACACTTTCTCACTTTACTCGCAATTCAGGCTCATTAGAAAAACGTGCCTGTGGTGACATTTATGCAAAATACCACGTTGCTTTTTGCATGCTTCATGACGCTTTCAAAGTGAATAATTTCAGTTAATCTAAAATAGATAAACTTCAATCTTGCAATGTTTTATTACATTGGTTGTTGTTGGCAGAAATGCCATACATATGCACCACTTCAGATGCAAACTTCAAAATGTATTTGTTTACAAATTACGGAATATGGTTTTGTGGTCATAACATAGTATTGTGTAAGTAACATCACAAAAATAAGTCTATATTAAATCTATATTCTGTGCCTGTAACCATAATTTGTGTGAAAAAAGATTAAAATAAATGTGCATGTGTTATTGCCACTAGTGGTCTTTTTAACTGAAAGCTGCAAATAATTGTAACTAAATACTATTTTGGAGTTTTGAAAAAAAAAAAAAAAAGTTGGCATAGGCACATTTTTGTAATGAGTTTAGGTGGGGAATGTAATTTGTAAATGTGTTATATTAAGACATATTTATAAGTTCCATGTGATCAACCATATGACACACAAAGAGCTTTTTATTGTTTATTGTCACTTTCAAACCATATCTTGAGGCTTCCAATTTGAATATGTACATGTTTGAAGAAGATTTAAAAGTAGAGGGCTGCATTTCATTAATTTTCTCTATAAATTTACAGAGCAGACCACTGTATGAAAAAGACCAGCATGAAGAATTTTGCTCAATATCTCTTTTTGTCTTCCATTAAAAAAATGAAAGTCATTAGGGTTTGGCAAGGCATGAGGAGTCATTAATAAAATAATAAAAATAAGCTTCAGCTATGATAAACAAGCTTTCTTTATTGGATGGACGATGTAATGATTTGTACATCACATGTCTGTCACTGTGAATGGAAATGTAGTTGGGTGGCAGTCCTGTCTCAGTTTCTGGCTAAAACCTGGAATGAAAGTGAAAGCAAGGCATAGAGATTTTATTAGTGGTCTGGCTTATATACGCTTATATTTCATTTAGATTAATGAACTCCTCTCAGAAAGGTGACTTTCAGTGCACTAATAATAGTAACAATTATTATTTTTTATTTTATTTTTTATTTTTTTGTATTTTCTTATTATTTTAGTAGTTAGAAGAAGTACGTTTTGGGCTAAAATAATTAAGCCCCATATCCTAGCATGTTACGTATGTTCTCAAATTGAGAGAAGAAACAGTCGAGCAACATAGAAGGACAGCAGCTTGTGAGTGTTTTTGTCTTGTTTTCTCATCAGACTACTGTGTGATCATCATTGCTAGGAAAGTTTTTGTTTTGGTTTAAATTGTGTGTGTCTTACCGTGGTTAATACGTGCTGAAAGTGGCGCTTGGTTTTGCGTTTGCCTATCGCGGGACTGCCTGGTTTCGATCTGCTAAATAGCGAGGCGTGGCCAGCTGACTTCAATCACAGGTAATCAGGCTAATACAAAGCACTAGGTTTCACCGCGGCAGCGGTCGCGGCAACCCTCGTGTGAACCCTCCTCGTGTGAAGACCAACGAGTGTAAAGACAATCGACTCTACCTGTGCGACTCCACCGAGCAAGGACACAGACAGGGCACCTGAGTATTGCTTTTCTCTTTTTTTTTTTGCACTCTTGGTATAGTTTGCTCTCAAATATATCTTACACTTGTAGTCACTATGTGCTTTCAGATCTCTACTATCACTACTAACACTCGGAGAGCACGCTATGTACGTCGCAGGAAGGCCTGTCTGACAAACCTATGCCATGTCCCTCTGACCTCTACTACTATGCTCTCTATTCCAGTTGGTCTCTGGAACTGCCAGTCTGCAGTTAACAAAGCAGACTTCATTTCCTCTATTGCTACCCATTCCGGTCTCAACCTCATGGCACTGACAGAGACTTGGATCAAACCTGAAGATACTGCCACCCCTGCAGCCCTCTCTACTAATTTCACTTGTTCCCACACTCCTCGTACCACTGGGAGGGGTGGAGGCACGGGTCTCCTTATATCCAAAGAATGGAAATTTGAACTTCAGCCATCACCTACAGGTACTGGTTCATTTGAATCACATGCCATTACTGTAACCCACCCTGTTAAAATCCACTTTGTGGTCATTTATCGTCCTCCAGGTCAACTGGGAAACTTCTTGGAGGAGTTGGATGTGCTGCTATCAAACTTTCCTGAAGATGGTACTCCTCTGGTACTGCTTGGCGACTTCAACATCCACTTAGATAAACCCCAGGCTGCTGACTTCAAAACTCTGCTCACCTCATTTGATCTCAAGCTCATGTCCACTACAGCGACTCACAAATCGGGCAACCAACTTGACCTCATCTACACGCGTGGTTGCTCTGTGGACACCTCTTCAGTTGCTCCACTGCACACCTCAGACGACTTCCTCATTACTGCTAACCTAGCACTTACTCCTGAAGTGGCACACACTCCAACGCAGGTCACCTTTCGACGGAACCTACGATCACTCTCTCCATCTCGCCTATCTGCTGTGGTTTCATCCTCTCTTCCACCATTCTCTCAGTTTTCTGCTCTGGACACGAACAGTGCTACGGACACTCTTTGCTCCACTTTAACATCTTGCTTGGACAACTTTTGCCCACTGTTGTCTAGACCAGCACGCACTGCCCCATCTGCCCCCTGGCTGTCCGAGGTTCTCCGTGAACATCGCTCTAAACTCAGGGCTGCAGAGAGGAAATGGCAGAAATCAAAAAACTCTACGGACCTCAGAGTGTATCAATCTCTCCTCTCTTCCTTCTCTGCAAAGGTCTTAACAGCTAAAACATCCTACTACCACAACAAAATTAACAGCTGCTGTGACGCTCGGACACTATTCAAGACTTTCTCTTCTCTTCTTAATCCGCCGCCTCCACCTCCTCCATCGACTCTTACAGCGGACGACTTTGCAACTTTCTTCACAAATAAGACGAGATCCATCAGTGAACAATTCTCCACACCACAGACTGAGGAAAACTTCACAATGACTGATGCACACTCTTTATCCTCCTTCTCCCCACTCTCAGAGATGGACGTCTCCAAAATTCTCCTGTCCAATCATCCTACTACTTGTCCACTTGATCCTATCCCCACTCACCTCCTTCAAGCGATCTCTTCTTCAGTCATACCTTCACTTACTCACATTATCAACTCCTCTCTTCAATCTGGAACATTTCCCTTAGCATTCAAGCAGGCTCGGGTAAGCCCACTGCTCAAGAAACCATCTCTAAATCCAGCGCTTCTTGAAAACTACAGACCGGTATCCCTTCTTCCATTCATTGCAAAGACACTTGAGCGGGCTGTGTTCAACCAGCTTTCTATGTTCCTTGGACAGAACAACCTCCTGGACAGCAACCAATCTGGCTTCAAAAGTGGCCACTCAACTGAGACTGCTCTGCTCTCGGTTACTGAAGCCCTGCGACTAGCAAGAGCAGCTTCAAAATCCTCGGTACTCATCTTACTGGACCTGTCTGCTGCTTTTGACACTGTTAATCACCAGATTCTCCTGTCCACCCTCAGAAAGATGGGGATCTCTGGAACTGCTCTCCTGTGGGTTAAGTCCTACCTCTCTGACAGATCCTTCAGTGTGTCTTGGAGGGGTGATGTTTCAAAGTCACACCACGTTGCTACTGGGGTTCCTCAGGGCTCAGTACTTGGACCACTTCTCTTCTCCATCTACATGACATCTTTAGGATCTGTCATTCAGAAGCATGGCTTTTCTTATCACTGCTATGCTGATGACACCCAACTCTACTTCTCATTCCAGCCTGATGACCCGACGGTTGCTGCTCGCATTTCAGCCTGTCTGAGTGACATTTCCTGCTGGATGAATGACCATCACCTTCAGCTTAACCTTACAAAAACTGAACTACTGGTGATTCCAGCTAACCCATTGATTCATCACAACTTCTCTATACAGCTGGGCTCGTCAACCATAACTCCTTCAAGGACAGCCAGAAACCTAGGAGTTGTGATGGATCATCAGTTAAGCTTCACTGACCACATTGCTACAACGACCCGGTCCTGCAGGTTTGCCTTATACAACATTAGGAAGATTAGACCCTTCCTGTCAGAGCAAGCAACCCAACTTCTTGTCCAAGCTCTTGTTCTCTCCAGACTGGACTATTGTAATGCTCTCCTGGCGGGCCTTCCTGCATGTACTGTCAAGCCTCTGCAAATGATCCAGAATGCAGCAGCGAGGGTTGTCTTCAATGAGCCAAAAAAAGCTCATGTTACTCCCCTCCTCATCAGGTTACACTGGCTACCAGTAGCTGCTCGCATCAAATTCAAGGTACTGATGCTTGCCTACAAGACGACCACTGGCACGGCACCAACTTACCTAAACTCACTGGTTAAATCCTATGTGCCCTCCAGAAGCTTGCGCTCTGCAAGTGAACAACGCCTTGTGGTGCCATCCCAAAGAAATTCAAAATCACTCTCACTGACCTTTTCCTGGACTGAGCCCAGCTGGTGGAATGACCTCCCAATCTCAATTCGTACAGCGGAGTCTTTACTCACTTTCAAGAAACATCTAAAGACTCATCTTTTTCGCCTGCACTTAACCTACTAACACCAGTACTTTTCCTCTTCTTGTCTTTTTCATTTAATAAAAAAAAAAAATAAAATAAAATAAAAATTTAAATACACCTGGCTATGCGTTCTATACTAGACTAACTGAGACTTGTCATGGCACTTGTATTCTGTTGTTGTTCTCTTGTTGACCTGACTGCTTCTATTGTTCTCATTTGTAAGTCGCTTTGGATAAAAGCGTCTGCTAAATGATTAAATGTAAATGTAAATGTAAATGAGAGGACGTGAGAGGACTCTCTTTTCTTTATTTTCCAGCATTAGTAATTAACAAATCTTCGTTGTTTTGTTTATAAACCTGCAAATAAAAATGTTGTAGACTGAGTCATTTCTTGCTGAATTGGACAGGCAACTTGAAGTGATATCCTTGAGTGTGGTGTGTGACAGTTAGCTATTCAGTTTAAGCATGTATGCAAGCTTTAAGATTCACCCTTGGCTTATGACAGCTGAAGTTGATCTTGTGAAAGGTGTGATCACATCTTGATCACAATTGAGAAACTTATAGATGAAGCAGGCTACAGAAGGACAAATATGCAAACTTTTTTTCAGACTACTGCAATTTGCACTCACACCAAACAGGTTCGGCTACATCAGAAAGTTTCTCAGTTATAAGGAGAATCTGGCTCCGATCTTCAGTGGCACAGGACAGATTCTCAGATGTCTCTTTTCTGCACATAGAGAACGATTTGTCTGAAAAACTATCAGAAGCGAAGATATGTAAGAATGATGCCTGCAGGTGCACGTCTGTACACACTGTGCCATCAGCACTCAGACTGACCTGAGATTTGCCCCGCAGATATTTCAGCAGTTATTATAGGTCTGTGTGTCTCATATTTCTTTCAACTGAACCAGCCATGTGATCAGTTATGAAATTATCTTATTTATCTTTTGCATGCCAAAGTCAATGTCTCCATATATTATGCCAAATAGAAGCAGATAATCTGTAGCCTATGCACTTTCATGAGATCTGGGTAGTCTGCAACAGTTTATTTGTTGGCAAATTGGGAATACAAAGAAATAATGACAATGTTTTACATTCAAGCTTCCCGTTAAATTTATAGTGAAAAGCACTTTAAAAGTGTCATGAATGCTATAAAGTAATTTTTAAAGATGTTTTTAAAGCATTTGCTGCACGGATAAAAAAAAGGGCTAATAAATAATTCACATGGGCTATCAGACAAAACTGCATTGCAGCAAATCTTTCCAGTTTTAAGGTATTCAGAACAGAGCAACATAAAAATCTGAAAATATAAGCAGCTATTATTAATTATCTGTGCCTTTAGAGATAAATGCATGGATTAGTCTACAAAATGAATGACTTTATTTTTTTTTTATTTTTTTTTTTATTTTAAAGTAGTAAAGGTGCATTATTGTAAAGCTCTTGAAGACAGATGGCAGAAAGCATTTGATTTCTTTTTTTTTGTAAAAGCACAATGTTTTTGTTGATATTGTGAGTGCACACAAATAACACTAGACCCTTTAGACAGTTTAGAATGATGTATTACTCTTACCTTTATGAGAAAAAAAGGACTGTATATTTTAAATTGTTTCCACTGTTAGAAAAAATGCAAGTATATCGCTGGCGCCTCTATGTCCTGCAGAGTGCGCTTTCCACTCTCTGCACAAATGCTCGGATAAGCATCTAACAACGCACATTTATATAGGTTAAACATGTAAAATAACATTGTGATATATGCTTGAACTTGTTTTAGATATACATTTTACTGTAAGCAAGTCATAATTAGAGGCAGCCAAATTGATCAAATATCAATTCACTGTCTGTCGCTGGCCTTCGTCATACAAAAAAAAATAAAAATAAAAAAACACTTAACAAACAAGAAAATCCTTCATACGTGTTTCTAAATTAACTTTATAAAACACGTACACACACACACACACACACACACACACATATATGTGTGTTCCACTTCGCACTGTTTTGTTCTCTTTTGTTTTTTTATTTGTGAGCATGTTCTTCATATATGTATTTTATCATTTTGTTGAGTTTAAAATGTGTGACACATTTGTTCTACTCTCGCTGATCATTTGGTCCCCATAAATGAAAGAAAGAAAGAAAGAAAGAAAGAAAGAAAGAAAGAAAGAAAGAAAGAAAGAAACTCTGAGTGCATACCATCGAAAGAAATCCTGCAGGTGGCCGTGGTCATCTATGCACCTCGGAAAAGATGCTTTTCTGCATACATTTTTCAATGTCAATTATATGTTATATAAATATATGAAATGTAGAACATATAAAACAGTGTTCCTGGCTCGTCTGCTAGTGGGTGTCCCCCCACCATAAAAGCATAAAAGCGAAACTCCACCTATGGCTTCCACAGATACACCCTGTTTGCACTCAAACACACTAGATTCAATAAAAATAATTGTATCAGGAGGTGATTGATGACAAAGTGGCTGTAATCAGTTATAATGTGAATAAGATCACCCAGGCCAGAAACTGTTAGCTTAGATTTTATACTTTATGGGCTTTTTTTCTGAACTATTCTAGTGAATCATTTGTGGGAACAAGATCTAATAGAAGGAGACTTGAAGAGTTTAAAATGTGTTTCCAGTGTACAGTTGTAGAGTGTACATTCTGACCTCTAGTGAATTAAAATGTCATGTTCCATCAGTATGCTCTGAGGAGAATAGATGGCTTGTTTTGTCATACAATCTGTTGGTGTCACAATTGGCTGTTTTCTCTTTGCGTATTGTAAACCTGCTTGTGGTACAAGGGTCTCTTAGAGCATCAGTGATAGATAACCTACCTGCAAGCTTGGTAGGGTTGTCATAATACCAAAAGTTCAGTTGGTGATATCAATAACAGTGCAATTTCATGATACTCCTTAATTAAATTGTTAAAGTAAAATACAATAATTTGAATATTGATGAATTAAATAAAAACAAAGACATGTCAACTTCAGTTATTAAGTAGATACTTCTTCAAGCTTCAGTATCTTTATGTTTTAGGAATATATCCTAACCATCACTCAAACGGGCCACATGCTGAAACTTTTCTTTCTTTTAACCTGTTCCCATTGATTAGTCCATCCTTGTCCATTCTCTCCATCTGTCTAAACTGTCTGTACATTCCAGTCATGTCTATTAATATGACATAATATTAAACTAAACATATACAATTATTTTTACTTCGTCCTATAATTGGTAGCTAATGCTAGTTCTTACCATATGCTAGCTGCCAAACAGTCAGAACATGGTATGTCAAACACTATAATCCTGTATCCAGCAGACAGTTTTAAAGTGTACGTTCCATATGCCCATTAGTATGTTATACAACTCTGTACAACCTATAACTACCTGCTGAATTTGCCTTGACACAGTAAATGCTAATAGTAACATGCAAGAAGGTACTAATTAAATCATCATACAATTATGGTATCTTTGTTCACTAAAGCATAACCTCAAAATAAAACTGTATGTATAATTTAGAGCCTGTCCTACAACAAAAAATGACCCTATAGGTCATTTGTGCAAGCACCTTATTACAACCTATAATTTACGTTTTAAAGCATTCTCTGGGATTGAACCCATGATCACACAATCACATGATTACATATCGTTGTTAGGGATGGGTATCGTTAAGGTTTTAACGGTATTACTACTCTTATGGATACTGCTTAACAGTCCGGTACTTTAACTGTATTCTTATCGGTATTTGTGTTGTGTGTGTGGTTTTTTTTTAAGAACAAGTTTAGAAAATAATTAACATTTCTTTCTTTTTTTTTTAATGTAAAATTAATAAAACAATTATTTGTAGCTCAAGAAACAGCCATGTTTGAACAAATAGCCATTATACAAAAAAAAAAAAAGAAAGAAAGTAAAACAAATAAAATAAACAATATTTTTATAAACAGAACTTCTACGTAAAGTTAGCAAACCAGGGAGATTTTACATCTATTTTAAATGACGTGAACAACATTGATTCAACATGATTTTAGCCTACATACCTGATGTAGATGGGGCAACAACCAGAGACGAGCTAGCTAGGCAGTCGAAAACAGCATTTCTTTGTCTGAACATAATGCACTTTTGAAAGATGCTTTGCCATATTGCTTGTGTTTCCGCCCTTACATGCAAAAATTTTGTTGCAGTTATGACAACGAGCGTTGACTGCATCAACTCTAGTGAAGTTTAACCACACTTTGGAACGTTTTGCTCTCTTTGCTCTCTCTTGGAGTTTTCGTACTGTTGTGCGTGTACCGCGCTCGTTCTTGTTGTGTGTGTGTGACTGACAGACAGCCTCCACGGCGCACATGAGAGATCTTGCAGATCTCACAGACAAACGTCTTAATAATATCGCAAATTAGAAATGTTTGGTAAGATAAAATGTGCACGATAACATTATTAAGCAAATCTCTTTACCATCGTCATTCTTTATTATTAAGTGGGAGTTTTCGTACGGTGTGTGTGCGCCGCGCTCGTTCTTGTTGTGTGTGTGTGACTGACAGACAGCCTCCGCGGCGCGCATGAGAGATCTCGCAGATCTCACGTCTTAACATGATCGCACATTAGAAATATTTGGTGAGATAAAATGTGCACGATAACATTATTAAGCAAAAATACATAGTACATTATTTTTTTTTTTTTTACTCCAGTACCGAAAGCAGAACCGATAGCGTCAGATCTTACTGATACTACAGTGTTTCATAATTTAGTCCCGGGGCCAATTTAATACCGGGTTTAGGTACTCAACCCTAATCTTTGTATAACACAATGCTCTACCAACTCAGCTACACAAAACCCAAATTACGTCGCAGATTAAAGAGTACAAAACATTTATATGAAAAAAAGTCCTGTTGCCGTCAGGAGCACAATTGTAATGTACGTTCTGATGGGTCATTTTTTAGGGATTTTAACAAATTACCTATACGGGAGTATTTGTTGGAGGACAGTTTGATACTTTATAGTGTTCTCAAATGTTACTCTAAATATTGCAATAATTATGGTACACTAAAGATCCTTATTCTGTGCCAAAAGCTCAACCACAGTATCACTTAATTATGGCTATGGGAAGTCTGCTCAGTAATATGTATAATGCAGACTCTGTAGAAGAAAGAAGCTGAAATATACTTTGATCAGACAGTTTATGGTTGCTTTAGTCGTATTTTCCTTTGGGGATCTTCACAGCAAACAAGTCTAAATACTTTTAAGCTGATCCTTTGAAACTAATTGGTTTTAAGTTATTTATATTGCCTATCCATTTTGGAAAATGATTGTATATTAAACTTTATGAACATATTTAATCAAAATGTTGAAGGAAAGTTTAATAAACACATTTAGATGAAACACTAATTTGATTTTATTGCAAAAATGTAAATCCTAAGAAATTGTACCTATAATTTAACCCAAGGCTGGTTGTTATGCATAATTTTCTTCCTTGTTAAATTAAGTTAGACAACGCATCATTTTGAGAGGGTGCAATTATGCATCAAAAGCCTCTGAGGAAATTCCAGCACTGAATGCTTGAAAATGTAGCCACACTGATAAAGATCAACTTCAGAACTGGCCTGTCTTCATCAGATGTCTGTTGTCCAATAGATAATAATCCCAAAGATGACTGGAGAACACGAATGGTTCTGGGAAGGCTGATCATCACAAAGAGATGCTAGATGCCCTTGAAATAGAACTGAAATCTCAAAACGGCTTGAGCTGCTTTGTTTTGAGAGCGATTTCTGAGGTTAATCCCTAATTGGTTCCACACAATCAATTAAGAGATTCCTGATAAATCCATTCTGCCGTTACCCAATACTACTGCTGCAAATTAAACTCAAAGGTTCATTGGAGAGCAAGATAATGTGCTAATCATAACACGGTCTGTGCTATAAAAATAAATAAAAAAATACATATATAATAATTAAAAACATCTAGGGTGAGATCATTGGACAAGATCTATCGATCCACAAGCCTTTTACTAAAGGCAATAAGCCATGAATTAAGTATTGGCCCCTGAGCTCTCAATAAGGCAGAGAAGATGTTTTCACTAGTGACTGGAGCAATGTTAGCTTTGCAATTAGCTTCCCAGAAATCCATAAAAGAGCCAATAAATATTTTATGGAGATAGGGTATGATAGTTACAGCTACCAAATCTTTGGAAATATTTAGTTTTAGAATCATTAAAAGCTGTTTCAGGAATAGCTCAGCTAAACTAATGGATGAAGACTCATTTGATTTTGGAAGATATCCCTTGGGCTTCATTTCAATCATATTTCTGAAGCATGAAATGAAGAGACACCAATGAGGGGGTGAATGGCGATGCCCAGTTTATTGCCACTGTCAGGCATCTCATTTGTATTTGTTTGTTCTCTGGCTCCATGCCATATTGCCATCACAACCGAAATTTCCATATTCAGATCTCTCATGGCATTAATCACCCTTCCCAAGACACAGATGTGTGCCATATCATCACCAACAAAATCATTTAGACGTGCCATATCTTTCCCTCCAAGGGACCTGCAGCAGAGCGGGTAAGCCGGCCTCGGCATCACATTGCACATACAGTGCCTCGAGCAGTTGAGGTGGAAAATAATTAACATGGAATTTCACCCTTTCACATGCGAGCACACGGCCCTCTTATGCCTGCCAACGAATAAATAAAGATGAGTGGGGTTGAGAAAATGAAGCCTTCTGTTAAAGACTCTAAAGACTGATTGATGTCTGGCTCATGTCAGGAACAGGAGCATGAATACGGGGTTCACAGGTCCAAGGTTGAAGCGGCTGTTTAGTCGTTTGTGTTTATGTGTTTCTTGTGTGAAACATGCCTCTAGGACAGAGTCAATAATTGTGGCCAGTATGTTCAGACATCTGTTGCTAAGACATCTGACGTGCACCTACACGTCTTCTCGTGCAATTTTAATAATCGACCGGACTTGTGTGATGTTCTGTTTTGACAGGATCTAAAATTAGCTACTAATCATGATTATGCTCTGTGATGATGTTTATTAAGGATCCAAGTGTCTAAAAAACAGCATTCTACAATCTCTATTTCAAATATTTGATGAATTGTGTCATGTAGTTGATTTTCCCCTGAAAAAAGGGCAGTATTTTATTCATTCAAGTACAGTATGTATGCATGTATGTATTTGTTTGTTAGTTTGAACTATAGTGGGTTAAGAATGGCCGCAGTGTCAGACTCTGTCTTGCGACCATATTTGGTTTTCCTGTTCCTGTCTTTAGTTATATCAGTTCCAAGGTGGTCCCCATGTAGTTAATTTGATCTCAGGTGTGAACTATCAGTTCTATTCATAGAATAATATTTTAGACATATTTCTTTGACTGGGATTATGCCATTTGTTTGTTTTTGTTCAACTGTTCTAAACTAAATGAACCACTGTCTAATGTCCAAATGCATTTATTTATATAGAAAATTGTATTGTTTCATTAACAACACATTTAAAAAAGCAGGAATATTTTATAAGTTGAAAGATGATTTTTAGATTTTTTGCAGTGACAATGAAAATACAGAATGCTGCTATTTACTGTATGTTTAGGATTATGTAGTATCCTCTGCATACTAAAGACACCGTACACACAGAAACACAAACTCCCCTATAAAGTATATCTGATGTATGGTATATATCTTTACATCTCAAAGCATTAATACAAATACAAAATAATGTATATATTGTCACATATATTATTAATAATAATAATAATAAATGTCTGGCATGAAACCAAGGCTTTTATAACCTATGTTCTATACAGAAAACATTACAGAATGCAATGGTTTATAGGTTATATTTTCCATCCAAACAGCAGTGGCTCTACTGCTGAGTCGTTAGCTTTCAAATTGATAGCCAAACGAAGATTCATTGACTGGTCATGCATTTCACTCCCTGCACACTAAATTATCCATTCTCCCTGCATGGCTTTGAGTGATGACAGAGAGCTTAGTCATAACAACCGAGACCTTGTTTACTATTAACATTAATATAGCATACTTTTTAGTTCATTTTTTATGATGGCTATGTTAAAAATATTTATATATTATAAAAAACAGACCTTTGAACTAAATCAGTCCTTACCTATTACCAAGGTCTTTTCCACCTTTACAAAATTCATAGTCTTTAGCCGCTTCTACAGTACTAGACATCTGCATAGTATTCACTGTGAATGGCCTACTATTATTATTATGTAAAACTGTATTTTTTTATATGCAGCACGTGTAGTCTGTTGCCTTTATAGTCTTAAGCTGATTCAGGTGGTAATTGTTTCTCATGTGGACACCTGTAAAAATAAATTTAAATATCACTTCAGTGATAAAACTCATGGATTCGGATGGCGATCTATTCACAGATGAGTGAGTTCTGTGATCAGTAAGATACCAGTCACCAGTCACATAACTGTCTGCTGTAAATAAAATTAATTTTTATTTTAAAAATTAAATAAAAATTAAATAGAATTATTAAACGGCTAAGCAGCATATGTATGCAAATTACAGCAAAGTACAAAATGCTAAAAGGGTTTAAGCACTGAATTGGAATCAATTTATTCTTCTAAACTCAGAGATGTGGATTCGTATGGCAATTAAATTACCACACGACCTCTGTGTTTTTCAAAAAACAGTATGTCATTTGGCCAGGGATTTTTACTGGGGTGGTGAGAGAAAAACACAGACATCCGGGATTCGGACAAGAAATTAAATCACCGACTACCCCCTGTAAATGGTGAAAATCCCTTACGTCCCCCTGAGAAACAATTACCGTCCGAATAGGGCTATTGCTTAGATAAGGTGAAGGAAACATATTTATTTGTTAAGAAAAACCTGAAAATAGGAATTACCTTGTTGTCTTGTTGTTTTACGTTTCACAACACTTTTAAGTAAAATGTGCAATAAAAAGTTTTTAGATTTATTGAAAATATATGAATGTTTACCTTGCAACATTTTTATTACTCTGGTTTTTGTACCAATATTGTAGCAATTTGGAAACTGAAATATGAGTCTTGTGCCTGGCGCTAAAAGATCAATACTATTCTGTATTTGAAATGAATGTAACACCTCCATCCTTACCTATAGTACTTACAAAATCAATCTTGAGATAAAAACACATTTAACACATTTAACAATTTATTTTATTTTATATATATATATATATATATATATATATATATATATATATATATAATAAAATATATATCAATATCTCAAGATTGATTTTGTAAGTACTATAGTACTTTTATTATGTATAATTATTATTATTATTATTTATTTTTTTGTGATTCCGCAGTAAAATGCAGTGTAAAAAAAAATTGTGGTAACACTTTAGATTACGGAAAAATATTATGATAACTTGTTTCTAATTAGCATGCATATTAGTAGCATATTGGCTTTTTATTAGTACTTTAAAGAACATATTAATGCATTATTCTGCAAAAACATATTCAACATCCATTAATAATAACCAAAATCTACCTTACTTCTTGTCAATAAACAGCCAATTAGGAATTTATTGAGGGAAAATTCATAGTTGATAATGAATGAGTGTTCCCTATTCTAAAGTGTTACCCAGTGCCTATTATTCAATTAGATTTCAATCATACTGCCCAACACAAACGATACACTTTCAAGAGGAAAAAGAGTCTATGCAAAACAGGATATTTTTTTAAGTCAGTTTAATCTCTTGGTTTATGTGTATGTGTGTGTGTGTTTGTTCTATTTTTTTTTTTTTTTAAGCAGAAATGTCTGTGACCTCTTCTCAATTTGGATTTCTCTCACTAGAGGAACATTGAATTTGTCAGACAGCATGATCAAAAGCTGTAACATGTGAAGTTGGCAGTCTGAGCGTAATTTGTTTAATGGAGATGATGGCTTGCAGGCAGAGTGCAAATGACACCAGCTGAGATTTTTTAATTAGCCAGTGCTTACATACTGATTATTACCTGCTTTGCCATTTTCAATAGTATAACTCACACTTTCTCCTTGGCTTCCTCCCATAATTCAATTAATTTAGCAGTCAGGGAAAGATTTGATTTCAATATATGCAAAAAAAAAAAAAAAAAAAGGAATAAAACATTAAAACCAAGGAGGATACTATTCTCAATAAATTAGAGAAACAGTATCCATTTTCATTTTAATTTTATCATGTTTTCTGAAGTGAGAAGTTCCCCGGGAAAAAGAGCACTCAGGTGACACACCTGTAATAGGGGAAATTAAATTCTCTGTCATCTTGAACAGTGTCATTTTCTTTTCTTTAACACACTATCTATCTGCCGCTGATGCCCTCGGGGATAGTGAGATTTTGGAGGCAGGTATGAGAGGTAATGATGCAGTGACCCTCTACCGATCGCATCTCGCTCTTAAGAGCCAGTGAAAAATCCCTGCATGGTGCAGTAGACAGCTAATGGGCTTCACACCTTCATCTGTCTGTCTTTCAGACAGGAAAATAAACAAAAGTACAGTTTGTTGGGCTTGTAATAAAGAAGCAGTGCAGGTATTTTAGTCTAAGGGTGACAGAACAGAGATATGAAAGCATGAACAATGGCTTCAAGCATCTTATTAAAGAGCTCCATTTAAGGTAAATCTCTGGTGAAAATATCTAAATAATGGTGTCGAGAAAGTTCTTTGCTTTTTTTTTCCTTTTTTTTTTTTGCAACATGGAATTAAAGTGCTTTGTTTAACACAAAGCTCTTTATTTATCTAAAGTAATTAATCCTTTATCTAAAATGCAATTAATAAATGAAAATGTAATTTTTACAGTACTTGAGACTTTGTAGTTGTCTTTGAAGACATCATCCACCTCTGTACTTGTCTGGGGTGCATTTCCAAACACCAACTATGCTCACAAGTTCCATCATTACCATAAGAGTTCAACGGAACTTGCGACCCCAATTAAAAAAAAAAATGCTTTTGGAAACTGCAGCCCTGAACGGCTAAGCAGCATTACGGGAATGCTGATATGGAATGCAATAGCAATAGAATGTTTCACTGTTGTAGTGTATCACTCTATTTATCTCTGTTTACATCTGATCAGACCATAGTAAGTGAGTGGTGCCAAAAACAGTAAGCACTGATGTGTGAATATTATGTCACCTAATTAATATTCATGAATGTGAGCTGATATAATGTATTCAAGGTTTATAATTTATTCATGCCATGCATCTGCCATCACTTTCAGATAATTTCTACTCAAAAACAAAGGCGATCACACCGAAATGGCAGATTTAACTAAAGTCAAATCAACTGAAACTCTTTATTTTTGTTTCTTTTTATATAATAGATATACAGTATGTTAGATAAAGTGGTCCCACTTTATATTAAGTGGCCCTAATACCTGTGTACTTAAATAGTAACTAGATGTGCACATATCCTGTAAACACAGTATGAGTACACATTGGTGCATAGTGTCTACAGCTGTAATGTTTGTGTAACTACACATATGTACAACCCACTGAATGGTTTCCCACACGATTTTGATGATATTCACTAAAATTTGATTGCTTACAGTATATTTTGATATATGAATATTTGAATATGCAATACATCGAAATAAAGATCAAAGCCTCTACAATAAATAAATAAATACATAAATAAATAAATAAATAATAATAATAATAATAATAATTTTATTTTAGCTTAAAGCATTTTTTTCAACACTTGATTATAGGTAGGTTTCATAAAAAATCGTAATTTTGAGCAAAAAGCTGAGAAAATATATATATATATATATATATATATATATATATATATATATTTTTTTTTTTTTTTCTTTTTTTTTTATTATTTGTCAAAAACTACATCTGGATAATATTCAGTATGATAATCAAAGCATAAATCCAGCAAAATGCTTCCATCAACACCTCCAAAGCTTGCACACCCATATACCACTTCCTGGTTCAACATTTTACTCGAAAGCATTATGCAGTTTTCATTGGTATGCTGTTTATTGCTGATGATTGCATTATTTATCATATGCATCTTTACATGAGAGATCGCTCGTTTCTCTCTCCTGTTCACATGTGTTTTTTGTTCGGGAGGTTATGTACTCGTTCAGAAGATGTGTAATAGTGTCCCCAAGTGTTTAACAGTGAAAACACAAAAGCCGTAAAAACAAAGACATGTCTTTGGCGGGGAAGCGTTGTCTTCTAAATGACATAATAACTTGTCAGTGATGGGGAAAGAATGAATTCCTATGGAATTACCATGTAATTATTCTTATGTTACACAGCAGTGGCTAGTAAGTTAGGCTTTACATAGAAATTGTGGATTGTGTCCAGAACGTTACACTTTATATTAAGTGGACAATTCCTGAGGAGTTACCACGTCACTGGTATTGCAGTGGTGCTCCAACTCCTCCCACTTTACATATCCCTAAACCTACCCATTGCCACCCCTGGATCACATTTCCATGCCTTAACCTACCCATCTCCAATTACTCTCATATTGTTGTTATGAAAAGTAGTTATAGATGTCCTGTTACACATTACATTACATTATAGCACTATAATTATATTAAATGTTATTTGTTTTGACCCACTTAAGAAGAACCTAAGAACAAACTTCTATTGTCTTCGAAATATAGTAAACGTGTTCAGTCAAACTTATTGATATGTATGGTAAGTTAAAACATGTTTAAATGTAATTTCTATTAAAACTTGGATGTCATGCATTCAAACATATTTGTAATTACACTTTCATAATAATTAAGTTGCTATTTAGTACATTTGAAATGTATTAACTTGAAAAGCAGTATCAAATAACACTTTTTGCATGTGCTTTAATCGGAATTATCACAATTGATCTACAGTATTGCATTTTCCACCATAAAGTGTAAGGGTACTTGCAATTAGTCGCTATTTGTTCATGGCTGGAATTATCTACAAAGTGAACCAGACTTCATGCTAATTTATAAACAAGGGCAACATTGCCAGGCCACCTCCACCATTATAGCCAAAAGATTTGCACATTTCAGAATTTATAAAACTCTAGTTGCTGGCAATGTCATTTAAATTTGCCCATTAAAAATATAAGCTTTTCACACTTGTTTCAGTAATTCATTACATTGTCTTGCATCAAAATGATTTTTACCAGCACCTTGTGTACTGCAGTCAGCTAGAGTACTGAAGCTCTTTTGTTTTACTAAACTGCTTCCATTCATGAATATATATGAATCACAAATCCAATGCAAATCCAAACTATTGTTCAGTGCCAGAGTGTGCAACCTGTGTTTGCCTTTATCGCTCCTTAAAATGCCATTCAGACTGTGCACAATGAACCCCTCGATGTTGATATCAGTGCTGCCCAACTCTCCAGCTCCCATAATCACAATCATGAGATTAATGGTGATATTGTCACATTTGCTTAGCTTTGTTTTGCACCCATAACCAATCCTCTCTTTCTGAATAATTTTTTGGACTGCCTGTTACCATGAGCTGGGTGGTTTAGGGATGGAAATCACATGGACATTCAAGGGCACTTTTCCACAAACCATTAGCAGACCAATCTACAAGTGCACGTGGATGCTAATATGACAAGATAGTTAACGAATATTAAGCACGTAATGGGCTAATTTATGTCTGGCAGAGCTTGGGAGAAAGGTGCCATTTGTTTTGCCTGTTTGGGTGTCAGAAAGATTGAGTTGTTCTCAAAGTTGCTCTCAGAGGAAGGTACCTATCCATTAATGTTAGATTTCACATTATTTCAACAATTCAGAATATTCAGAAAACAAAAAAAATCATCATTTTATTTGTGTAAGGATTGTGTTTCATGATTATATCAATAGCGGTGAAGAATGAAACCTGATGATACAAATTAACTAAAAAGACAGTATTAAGAAGTGAGTTTTTTGGATTGTGGTCATTTCTTCTAATCCCTGAACATACTGCTTTAGATAGGAACTACTGCAGTGATTTACCTAATAATTTTGATTAGTGCTCTGTGGCACAATATGCGGTATTGTGTTCTATAAAAAAATTACATTGCATTTAATTAAAAATAATAATAATCTATGAAATTGCATCTTCATCATTGCAAATGTGCAATTACAGATAAATGCATTTAAATTCAAGACATACAAGTTTCTATAGAACTAACATAAAAAGTATATGTAAGTTTACCATAAATGACTATCAGTACATTTGGCAGTATACACTTTAAGTAATTATGAATTTGCATATATATAATGCATAACTAAATTCACACTTATGTGGTTCAAAAAAAAATAAATAAATAAATAAATAAATAAATAATTTAAAATTACAATATTTTTTAGAAACACTACCAATGAATATGAACGGATACCTTAAAATAAAGTCTAACCATGTAAATAGCATGCAATTAAGTGTTCTGTTACTTACAAATATGAGAAACACATGCATGCCCAAATTTAGACCTAAAAGTAAACCCTTTATTAACAAAAGATTAAAGCAGCTCTTAAATAAAGTACATAAACAATAAAGGAAATAACGTTTCTGTATATGTCAGTGTGAGCAGTAAGTAACCTAGGGTGCGTGATTAAATGTATGTGTGTCTGAAACACAGCTTCAGGTGTAAACAATATACTACACTTTGGAGTAATCAAGGAACAGAGCAACCAATCACAGAAACTTTAGCTGATTTAATTATTTTATACCGCTTGCTGATCCAATTAAAATGATTAAGTGTGCTGTATCCACCCAGTCCTACTGCTGCAACACTCACTTCTATTCAGGTACTGAGGTGCTAATGTCATCCACCTGCACGGGCATAATTATCATATCCTGACAAGCAGAAGACAGCTCCACTGCTGATATTAAAATGGAAGTCTGAAGTCTTTCCCCCTTAGGTAAACTCCATTTCCTTTTTCTCTGTATGTGCCCCCGAGCTGCGCAGATATCTGACTCATTCACTTTATTCCAGCATCAGGGGAAAATGTCAGTGCTCAAATAGTAGCTAATTAGATGATTATGTCTTGTGGCCCCTGCCATCTCACCTTCCATCTGAGAGTATGAGGGAACTAAAAAAATGTGAAGGACTGGGGAAATGTAGACCAATTTACTCACCCAAGTGAGTAATAACCACTGTTATAACTACAGTTTTCTCTGAATGGATGGAAGCCTGTGTGTGATTCATTGTATTTATTCTATATTGTCTATATACCACAATAAGTGAGCAATATGCAGTGCTTGTATGATTAACTTAACATTACTCAGAATGTTAACAAATACCCCTTCCAAGTAATGTTAGAATAATTATATTTACAAGGCAAGTGCACATGAATGCCACCACAGTGAACAAATTACCAGTGGGAAACTTGCCGAAAGAGTTGGGGGCATGTTGATTAAGAGATAATGGCAGAAGCAAATTGTAATTGGTCATATTAGTTTTCACTGTTGACTGTTTTTCGTGCACATTTTCTGTACTGTAGATAAAGAGCATAGATTAAGCTTTCCATTTTTGTATCAGAATCAGCCAATAAATGTTTGTAAAAATTGGTATAGGTATCGGCCCCCAAAAATCCTATTTATGGATTGTAGTTAATATCAAACTTCACAAAAAGGTAGTTTTTATTTTATTTTATTTTATTTTATTTTATTTTTTACACCAAGTCACACAAAAAGTGTTGAAAATTCTCCCAGTCAATCTTCGTCACCTCCTCTGGTATCAGAGTACTGTTTCTCAGGTGTTCCTGTAGCTCAATTGGAAGAGCATTGCGCTATGAAGCGCTAGGTTAGGGGTTTGATTCCCCCACAGGTAAAAATTTATAGCCTGAACACACTGTAAGTCGCTTTGGATGAAAGTGTCTGCTAAATGCATACATTTAATTTAAATTAGCCCTACTGAATTTAAAATTATACTTGATACTACCATACTTAATTTGTGGTAAGCTTAACCAAGATTTATTTTGGCCTTAACTCATAAGAAAGCCATAGCTAGGAAGGAATCCAGTGCCTTTTCATTTATCACTCATGAGAATAAAAGTTTAACATTCTCATCTATTATCAGAAACAGCAAGTCCACATTTCTTTGCTAATGTAAAATGTCAATCTGCTTATGGATTTTCTTCTGTAGCCATGATATTTGAATCTATTACAGAAATGGCACTAAACAGGTTCCAACTAAAAAAATTTTAATTGAAAACCATTAACCAAGTTAACAATTGAAATAGTTTTTAGTACATTTTCAGGGACATTATATTCATCTATTTTAAGAATGCTCATTGAGGGTGAACATTCAATGGGTTCTATAATGATGGATTGATTTGAACTTTCCAATATTCTTTTCAGCAGAAATTGCATCAGGCTATTGAGGGCACATTGAGTTGGATTGCATGAACTGTCCTGTTATTTTTATTTAATGCCACTCAATTAATTATATAACTCTAGCCTTTTCAATTTCATAGCACCTGGATTCTGGAGCGTAGTCAGTCATATTTGACTAAAATCGGTTTAGATGTTTGTTTGATGAACTAGAATGCATGTTTTGAAGGTGTATTTTTTTTTTTTTTTTTTTTTTATCTGACCATGTGTGTGTAAAAGGTTTCTGACACTTACATTCTATTATGTGCCTTGTAAGTTCAAAACCACAGAGAGGTCGTAATAGACATAAATAGAGGCATTTTTTATTATTATTCTGACCTGTTTTTCCTCTTTCTTTTGTTGTATGAGATGGCATTGGCATTTTCTTTTCTACTATTGTACCTTTTGAGGTCCACTTATAATGTTATCAAGTTTTAACATGAAAACATCATAATTTAGAAGTTTTGGCTACCATCTGTCCTGTTTTGACCCATTCTCATCAGAAAGCTCCATTTGAATAGGCCTGGCGGATTGTAGACTCAAAATTAAATATCCACTGATATGATTGGCTGACAGTTGTGTATGTTTGACAGCCTACATCCTTCACAGATGAACGCTGCTATCATAGGTTAAAAAAAGCATAAATACTCAGTACATATCAAATGATCTGTAATCATATATTGTTCACATACATTGTGAGCAAATACGTGTTGAGAAATGCTCCAAAATCAACCTCAACCAGTTGTAATAGAGATAAAGCACATGACAAGTAACATAAAACGTAAAGGCCAAAAGACCTACAGTACCTACACTGTAAAAAATTTCTTGTTGTTTTTACAAAAACTTTTTGGCAGCTGTGGTTGCCAGAATAATTTTGTAAAAATACAGAAAACTGTAAACACATTTACGTCAAAAACTGTTAATTTTACAATATAAAGCTGTAATTTACAAACAAGAAAATGTGAATATAAACCAGTAAATTCAACAACACACAAAATTAAATCTGTTTTGTACCTTGAAAATACTGACAACCACCATAATAATAAAGATGGTACTGTATAAGAGAAAGCCACATGAAGTATCAAAGCTCATCACAAGTAGCTTCACCACAAGCAGAAGTATATATATATATTAACATATAGAAGGTGCACATTTATGGAAACACAAAACACCATCATGGTAACACACGTGATACTTAAATAATGCAAAAAACTTTCATTAAGCAACAGAAGATGTAACATAAAGCTCAAATGTACATAACTGATAACAAGAACTATTTAAAAACATGATTATTTAAACAAAATACTTTCAAACGTGGAGTGTCACGCAGGGAATTCTGGGAATATCAGTTTACAGTTTTAGACTGTAAATTATACATTGATTTGTTCTTTTTTTACTTCTAAGCTGTATAATTAACAGAATTTTACTGTAAATTTACATTAAATGCTTTGTTAGATCTTTTACAGTTTTTTACAAAATTTTACAGTTAAAATTACACTTATTTTTTACAGTGTATCTACAACTGATGGTCAAAAGCCTCCAGCAGTGAGAAAAGCCTCCATTAGCTCTCCATACCTCCCGTCTAAAACCGCTGGTTGATGAGGCACAGCTGACTTCCTTCTTCAATCAGCTGTTTTTCAAAGCCAAACCATTTCATTGATTATCATATGAGGAATGAACCAGCAGTATCGAAAGGGAAATTTCAAGACATTAAAACAAGCAACAAGCTCTTAGACAAAATGTCCAGAAATTAATTAAATTAAACTCACATTTGATGGCTTTCAGGACATGTACTGATGAGATCTCACTTTTGGCACTCATTGTAGTAATACTAGCAAGAAGTCATTTTGTACTTTTATCCCAAGTGCCTCACAGTTCACTTATTCCTGGAGTAATCAAGAGTTACAGTCTTGATCTGTATTATTATATTGACGGCTCACGTCTGGGGATTTGAGAATGACTAGGAATCTGAATCATGATGATTTTAAAGATTCTGTTTCAGATTCAACCAAAATATTTGATTGATGCTCTTTTAGAACTTGAATAATAGCCGTTTTCTGAAAAGCTTTCCATTTCCCCTGAACATTTGCAAACAGAATCGCAAAACTGTGTGGTTGGAACTACAGTTCTCAACCCTCATTCCCAGATCGTGCTTTTGAGCTCAAAAAGCAAGTCAGCCGTCAGCACTATTTTTGAAGAGTGCACATGGGTTTAAATGCTTAAGTGGTTTAAATGATGGAGGTGCAACCGTGATTTCAGGAAACGGTTGTGAAATACACTGATAAATTGTTTGATTGATCATTGATTGAATGGTTTGATTTTGGTTCTGGTAGATTTTCTGGAATCTATGTGTGCATTCACACACATCCCGTAAGGACGCATGACATTGTAATGTGACGTGTAATGTGACGCGTACCATTTGACTAAATTGGCGAGCAATCTCAACTTCAGATTGGAAATTGAGGAGCTCCCTGGTATCTGCTTCCATACCAGTTTGCACATACTTTTTCTTCGTGAACGTTGATCTGCCTTCAAAACATCCTGGAAAAGAGTCGAATGATAATATCATCACTTCGACACCCTTTACAACATCTGGATTTTGCACACAAATATTGATACAATTTTTATAATTTAACCTGAATTAATTAATTGAACCAAATTCGTATAATGCCTTAATAATAATGTCTTAGGGAACTCATTAATACTTGGAATATAAGTAAAACACATAGCTTCTTGAGTGTTATTTGGAAACAGTGCTCAGTGTGATCATTTGAACTCATTTACTCTTGACATTAATATGGTTTTTATAACAGCCAGTATATACATAAATAGTTTGCATGTGATCATCATGTAACCATGTCATAATTTAATCATGTTAATGGATGTCTCTTTCTCTCTTTCTCTGTAAGCAATGAAGCGTCCCCTCCCCTTGCTTTTCAAAATTAAATTAAATTTCAATTGCAATCAGACATTTGTTGCCTGTTTTGGTGGGTATAATTCATCTCTTATAATCAGAACAGTCCTGATATTTTCTGCAAACTGAAGGTGATGTAAAAATGTTTGAAATATTTTCTGTTTAAGCAAAGAAGAGAATTCAACTAAAGAATATATGGCAATTCTCTTTTGGTTCATGATGTATGTCAGTACTTCAGTTGATTTCAAATGTAGAAGATTTTATATAATACATTGAAAACTGTTATACGTAATTGGAAATTTACAAACACATAATGCATTGTACTTGCATATGGTAATGACAGTGACAGTGTTTTAGTACTTAAGGTTGCACTTGGTCTTTTTGAGACAATATGTTTCTGCTCTCTGGCTTGTTATGGACATGGAGGCAATTAGGAAATACTAGTCATGGATTTAAACCATTGTTAAATTTAGTATGGTGAATTGTACATGCATTTGTGTGATTGTCAGCAAATGTCAGCAAAATGCTCCCTTCTCGATACAATCCTTTATTTATTTATTTTTTATTTATTTTTATTTTTTAGCCAAACAGCTTTGGAAAATCATTAGTGAAAGTAAAATATGACAGATTTTTTTCATTATCTGAGGTAGTGGTCGGTATTTGGTATTTTTCAAATATTGGCATAGGGCGATACATTTTTGTGCATATTTTGACAGCACTGAAAATAGCAGCGCCAGTGCTCACTCTCTCTCTCTTGTTTACTGTCATCATTAACAGCTCTGTCTAATACAGATAGAAGTCTGTCTAATAATCAGATAGAACAGTTAAACAAAGGAATTAATGTATACAGAAAGTATTATAACAATTGCTTTTAAATTATTAGTAATAGAAAGGCAAACATTATAATACTTTCTTGTTTCCTGTCAGCATTAAGCGAATATGCATTTATATAATTTAAACAAATCTTTGAATGGCTAATGAACATTTAATTTCACAAACCTATCAAACTATGTAGAATCCCGCTGTGAGATCTTGTGAAGTGTGCATTTTTATCCAGCATGATTCGAGTGTTCTCTGAGTGACGGTCGGCCCGTGTGAACTTTTTTCAAATTTAAACTCATGATTTCAAATTATGCTGCGCTTTATGCATTTTCCAACTGTCATATTCATGTCATTTTCTCTGTGTGTTGTGTGTAAAATTTGTGTTACCTTTTTGAATTATTTGAAAAAAAAAAAAATCCCAATGCACACAAACTTCCCAGAATACTGAGTGACCTGTTGGTTACAGTATTTACTTCCTTTTTAATTATATTTTAATATTTGTTATATTTTATACATTTTGCTGATTATATATATATATATATATATATATATATATATATATATATATATATATATATATATATATATATATATATATATATATATATATATTTTTTATTATATATTTTATTAGATATTTATTTATTTGTGGAAATACTTTGTCATCTAAAGTATAAGAATGTTTATTTTACACATTTATTTTTAATCATTTATCAAATTATTTAAATTGTAAAATATTAATAACATATATCAGCTAACGGCCCCCTGCTTTCCAAGATATCAGCATCGGCTGTCATAAAACCAACATCGGTCGAGCTCTAGCCCTGCTACTTTTTTGTAAACAAGTTCACTCTGTTTTTGTCAAGACATATATGATATTAATAAAACTTTGTCATAGAGAATAAAAGAGAGAAACTGGTTTGGAATGAGTAAATGATTATTTTCATATTTCAACTGTTTTATTATGTGAGGCAAAACTTGCTCTGCTTCTTTACTTGAAATTAATTTGTTCTTATTTGTATTTATCAAGACAGGTAAAATATGACTTATTTTGACACAATTTATTTTTATTTTTATTTTTTTAAATATCCACCTTATTTTTTTCCTGATTTTTATTTACTGCACTTTGTTATTATTCTTATTATTTCCGTAAAGCGGATAATGAACCGAAAGTGTTGCACATTCACAGAAAACTGCTTACTTCCGCATTGAAAAATAAAGTGGATATACATGAGTATTATATCTTCAAAGATTGTTATAATTCTTGTGGGAGTTCAAGTACAGACACTCAGGGCCAGACTGGGACATCATTTCAGGCTGGGAAATCTCACACTCATCCAGGCCACACTTCTAAACAACTTGACACCGTAGCAGCACAAATATAGATATATATTGTTATTTTTTATATTTTTGTGTAATTTTTACAATCAATACTGATGTCCTTTAGCACAGTATTCTGAATGATGATAATAATGTGGTGCTACTGATAGCCTTACAGTTGCTTGCAGTTTAATACTTGGTTAATTAACTAGGTTTAATAAAGAGAAAACTATCTAGCATATTTACAGATGAAACTGACATGCACTTGAACACTGAACAGGTCAATTATGTTGCCACATTTCACTGCTCCTTACGGCTGCTTCATCTCCTTCATCAAGTCCTGCGCATTGATTCTGTTCAGAACCATTTGATGAAAGTGCGGAACACCTTTGAGCCAATTTGTATAGCGCAGCGCTGACAGTCAAGACTAAACAATTTATGCTTTATTAGGCATTTCGATTTATTATCAAATGATAACACTTTGGTAACATTGAGAAGGAGTAAATATAAAATATTATTAATAATATATAAAAAAAAAAAAAAAAAAACGGCATTGGGCCAAATCAGGCTCCAGGCCACTGGGAATTATCCCGAGGCTCCCGATGGCCAGACTGGGCCTGCAGACACTCTTTTGTTGTCAAACAGCAGCACTTTTTGAAACATGAAGGCAGGAGAGTGTTTCTCCACACATACTTTTAGCAACTACCGGATTCCCCAGTTACCAGTTTGGAGGTATGTTGTTAATTCTCTGCAGGCCATATCTGCAGTGAAACAAAAGGCTGCATCAAGGTGCAGCACTCAGCTTTACAGCAGGTAATTTCAGCATTGCTCAAAGGCATGACAATAAACTCTGTCTAAATATTCAAGCCCACAGATGCTTTTGCCATTTCATGGACTCCAGAGGTTCAAAGACGGCCCCAACAACAGATTTCTACCTTTGATTTTGTGCCGTTATGCTACTTTGCTACTTCAGATATAAAAAAAAAAGCACAAGCTTTCATACCCTCTGGCTCATGAATACAAACGTTTTTCTCCATCGGATCAAATAAATGACAAGTTTTACATGATTTTTCATACTCTCCAGCATAAACGGTCATCATCTGCCATTTTACTGTATCATTGGATTGTCAATATAAATATTCTGGGGTGTTTATTGGCTTGCTGGCATTTTGGGAAATGTTGATTGTAGACAATGGCTCATAAACAGGCAGTTTTCAAAAAAAAATAAAAAAATACTTGAAATGTGAAAATCCATGAAATGCCATCCACATTAGTTTTCGACCATGAACTCGCTTTATGCTGTGTGGGAACTGATGACTTCAGCAGCACAATAAAGGATATTGTATGATTGGCTGCCTCTCTTGTGAACATCTGATTTACATGCAGGCCATGTGAAATGCGTCAATGCAAGAGCAACAAAGGCTGCAACTGCTGCTGCTTCAGCTAAAACAGGTGGCTTCTCTAAATGAGGTCATTTCTGTAAATATTACATTTTACATTCCATGTAAGGGATTGCTACTAAGACTCTTCACTTTATTTTGATAGTTCACTATAGAATATTAGATACTATTGACTATAGAATATTAGAAATGTGGGGTGATAGTGTAAAACCAAACAGAACCCGGTACTGGTATGCTTTGCCCCCTTAAGCAAACCTCAGGAACTTCCTCTGTTTGGGAAGGATGGAAACATGGAATTATGTAGCCTTCAAATCTACGGTGACGAACCAATCCTTGGACCTGATTTGTGTTGCGATCCATTTCCACGGCAGCATCGTGACAGAGCGGTTGAGATGGGGCAGATCTATGATAGGACACAACCCTTCATCCTTCTTGGGAATGATGAAGTATCGAAAACCCGGACTCTTTCTCAAGCAGAGGGACACACTCTATAGCCTCCTTTCTCAAAAGGGTAGACATTTATTTTTCCATCACCAGAGCCTGTTCAGGGCATACCACAGTAAGTGTGACCCTGCTGAATCAAGAATGCTGGAAACTAAACCGGACTGTAGCCTCTTTTCACTGTTTGCAGGACCCACTGTGCCATGTTTGGCAAGCGTCTCCAAGCTGCCAAAAAGTCTACTAAGGGAACCAACCTCTCCAGACTGGCCTCCGGTGTTGTCAGAACAACCGACTCAGTGCCCTAAAGCAGATGACTGGCAGAGACCGACTGGTCTGGCTGTTCTAGTATCCTCACTGGAGGATGTGAACCACCCAGGACTGGTACATATCCAGGCGGAAACTGAGAGGTGTGCTTGCTGGAGACTGCTGTACCCTGAAGCTCTGGAGGTGGCAGGGTTGACAGACTGGCCCCCTGAGGGCACTGAGGAGAGACGGCACTGTATGATGGGGTGTAATCTGCTCTTCCCCAGAGGGGTCTGCCCTCGGAACCCCAATGCTCTCAGCATCAGGACTTCCTAGAGATGTGACGGTTTGTAGATCCTATGAGCAGATCAGTCTGGTATGCCCGCAACACCACCATGGTGTGCAGGCATGTGCCAGCCTGACCCACTACCGCGAAGGCTTTACCCACCAAAGCTAAAGTTGAACTGATTAATTAATGCAATTACAAGACACATACACTTCAAAGATGTACACATCACAGAGTGCTTGCTAAAGAGCAGGTGCTAATGCCTTTTACACCGGGTGCACTTTTAAGCTTCCTGGTTGTTATGTCTCCCCACCCATGATGTCTTGCCACTGATTTTACACATGCTTTAGAAAAAAGTCATACAGAGGAAATCCCAAAGCATTTCTGACACAGCATGAGTTCCTGAAGTGGACACTCTTTTGTTGTCAAACAGCAGCAGCACATAAAACCCATAGTGGAACTCGTAGTGTAGCTGAAGTAAATGATGATGTCGTATGATGTCGTTAATCACCAGTGTTTACGTGATGGCTGTGGTGAAGTATACATTGAAGGGATTTCTATGACTCAAGTACCAGCCTGCTGTGATCATTGAGGACACTGTTGAAGGTGAAATGACTTCTCCTACTGTATGGACACTGCATGTGTGAGGATGTGTTTGAGAAGTATCTTCTGCATTATTTTGAGCACCTTGTTGTCAATGGCACAGAAGCTCTTTCTGCTGTCCCACTCATATTGCCATGGATGTGGGCACATGTAATGAATTCAAGTAACAAAGACTATCTTGAGCTGCTGGGGAAAGATTGTGTTCAGCCCTAAACACCAAATCTTGCCCTGTCTTTCCAGTGATAAGAGGTGCCTGACAGGATAGATCCAGGTATTTTTAGGTTCTGGTCTGGGTTTGCTTCAGAACCCTAACATTTAAATGGAATGAGAGGGAATTGGTACTATAGGATGGAAATAATAATCGTGTATTATTTGATCGATAGCCAGTCTCCTTGCACTGGCTACTGATTGTGGCTGGCATCAAGTTCAAGAGATTGATGCTTGCATATAGAACAGCCACAGGCTCAGCAACCGCCTACTTCCAATCACTATAACGAATCTACATCCCCTCCAGAAGTCTGAGATCCGCTAGTGAGTGACGCTTCATGGTACCATCACAGAGAGACTCAAAATCACTTTTCGGAACATTCTCATTCACTATTCCTGGCAGGTGGAATGATCTTTCCACTCCTATCTGGAATGCTGAATCCCTGACAATTTGCAAGCGACAGCTGAAAACTCTTCTCTTTCAAAACTACTTGGCTTCATTGTAAAAATAATAATAATAAAAAATACCTTTCTCTTTCTATATTCCTTCTTTTTCTAGTTTGTACTTATTTGACCAATTGTCTAGAACTTGGTATTACAAGCATTTCCTTTGTCTGTTTGCCTCTTTAAGAAGGATCAATTTATGTATCTTCCAGTTGTAAGTCGCTTGGATAAAAGCGTCTGCAAAATAACTAAATTATTTACCCTATAAAACTTTCTAAGGACTCTAAACTGATCAACAAAATCAAAACTTTGCTGAAAATTCGGTTGCACACAATATATGCATACCTTCTGTTATTTATTAATTTATTTATATATTTCAAGTAAAGGGCCTTAATTAAAAAAATAATAATAATAATAATAATATTCTACATACAGCCCATAGTACACTTGTTCCTTAGCTGTGCAGTTTCACAGATTTTTATAAAGTAACTGTAAGAATAATTTGTTTATTTTTAGGGATATTTCAAGATGAACACTAATGGACTGAAGCAATTTAGGTTTACTTAATTGTTCATATATATATATATATATTTATATATATATATATATATATATATATTTTTTTTTTTTTCAGAAAAAACATGTTAACATCTGAGTATTACAAGATATGCAAGGCTTTTGAGGAACATTTATTTGTCCATCTCTCAATCACCATGTTTTGCCTTACACAATTGCCTTATACAGAAATGTGATTATAAAACTAAGCGTATAAATATCTTAAATATCTTAGACTTATTATTTGGAGACAAAGAGTGGCATTTATATTAGTCATAGTTATAGTAGCATTTAAATTGTCTGATATATTGTTCTCATGGTTTTATATTATACACATCATAATTTCATCTTTTTTCCTTTTTTTTCTTTTTTTTTTGCCATTTACATATGAGAAACTGAATATGTACTGTATATGGTCTCTGGATAAAAATGTTTTGTTTTCCTCCTCAGGTATGAGCTTCATATTGTCCTACATCATACTATCCAGACTTTACAGGGTTAAACATCACTTCTTAGACTCAAAGAAATACATCTCTGCCTGTTGGTGCATCTATTTCTAGTATGACTTTCCTCATCACCACTCAATCTGTCTTCAGGATTCAGTGGACATTAGACCTTTGGCAGATCACTGGATTGATAATGAAAGACAGAAAATGGAGATTGCATTCACACAAAGGACACAGTAATTATGCATGGAAGGCTGCTGCCTGAAGTTTATTCCTTGATATTCAATCCCAATGCATCAACACGTAGGGTGACCAGATGAGATTGGCTTAAACTCGGGATGGGGGGGGGGGGGGGGTTTGATGTCTGCGGTCTTGGGTGACGGTATGGGGGACTTATGATATTAGACTTCGTTAGTCTGCCACAAAAAACAACAACATGAACTCAAATGTCATTGTAAAAAAAAAAAAAAAATGACTGTGGGTAAATCAGACATTTCTGTAATGCTAACGCTAATAAGCTTAAACGAAAATAACGGAATAATTGTGCAGCAACTTGCGCCCTCTTTATCGAGCTTTAAAACAAAAATGGGACAAAAATGTTGTATTGTCTTTGTGCATAGATTAATTAGATCAATGAATATCTAAAATCATGCCTAGCCGCAGTATTTTTTTAGAACTTAGAAAAAAGATGCTACCCAATAACAACTCAACATTTTGTTTTAGTATAATTTTCGGGAAAATTTGATTCGGGACAACAGTTTCGATTTCTGGACTTAAATGTACCTGGCTAAATGTACAACACAGTAGCATTCAGTATATATATATATATATATATATATATATATATATATATATATATATATATATATATATATATATATATATATCAACACCTTTGTTTTAGTGACATAGGAAAACATTGTTTAAAACTTATTAATCATAAGATAACTCCCTGCATTAAGACATTTTCACAGCACTCAAAAATAAACACAGCACTCAAGCAACAAAAATAACACCTTATGTTCATTCCTATGTCTGTCTTTACATGATACACTAAGGAGACTTCCACATCATGACCTCTTCATAATGAAGAAGAAAAAAATAAATATTAGTAAGAGTTTTATTGTGGTGCTCAGGAAGTTATCTTAACAAATGTCACAAGCTGCCAAAACAGGCACTTATTCTAAGCAGCATTTTGTAGATGAATTTTAAATGTATATATAAATAAAAAATAAATATATATGTATGAAAAGGTGAAAGTGACGTGACATATAGCTAAGTATGGTGACCCATACTCAGAATTCGTGCTCTGCTATTAACCCATCCAAAGTGCACACACACACACAGCAGTGAACACACACACTAGGGCAGGGACAACGCGGCGAGGTCATCAATCCAGGGTTTTTTTTTTTTTCAATCCAGGGGTTTATAACCAATCCAGGGGTTTTTCTGGATTGATCTTTTTTTTTTTGGCGGCTGTCAAAGCCTTATTTGATCGGTGAGTGATGTAGAATAGAATGACTGCTGCGCCTGACAGGGCGCGTACGAGAGAGAGCCCCAGCTGCACGCACACTCACTGTCTTCAAACAACACGAGCGCTTCTTTCTTGCTCTCTCTCTCCCTTGTGCATATTAATCAAAATCATTAAACACGATAGAAAAAGGGCGAAACACCAAAGTTTCACGCACGCTCGCGCACTCACAGTCTTCAAACTACACGAGCGCTGTCTTTGGTGCGGAACACCAAAGTTTCACGTGGAGCATTCAGAGATTTTTTTTTCTCCATGACAGGCTGCTGGCTCCCACTGTTAATTTTATTTATTTATTTATTTTATTTTTTTGGGGGGGGGGAAGCACTCTCTGTATTAGCTTAAAGCCCTCAAGTTTACATTGGTTTACTGTATTCTTTCAATTGCTCTAAACAAGTATTTTGGGTGACCTTTTTTATTGAATGTTAGACATCAAGTTGTTGTTATTTTCATCTGAAAGAAAAACTTTTTCAGTAAGCTAGGCTCTATGTGTTCAGTAAGCTTGTTTCAGTAAGCTATGTGTTTTCAAGGCTTCAAGGTTTTATTGAATGCTATCTCTATACAAGTGCAAAGTAATGCATTCTTAGTCAGTCTTTTATTTTGTAATTTTAAGAGCAATAAACATATATTGCAATGTTAAGGAATTCATGTTTTTTTCATTCAGATATGTAAATCAACATGTATAAATTGTTAGTAGTCAATTAATTGGGAGATAATTGAAATCGAATCGGTCTGGAAAAATTAATCGTTAGATTAAACGATGCATCGAAAAAAATAATCGCTAGATTAATCGTTTAAAAAATAATCATTTATCCCAGCCCTAACACTCACACACACACACACACACACACTGTGAACACACACCCGGAGCAGTGGGCAGCCATTTATGCTGCTGCGCCCGGGGAGCAGTTGGGGGTTCAGTGCCTTGGTCAAGGGCACCTCAGTCATGGTATTGAAGGTGAGAGAGAGCACTGTACATGCACTCCCCCCACCCACAATTCCTGCTAGCCCGAGACTCGAACTCACAACCCTTCTATTGCGAGTCCGACTCTCTAACCATTAGGCCACAACTTCCCAAATGCCTGTGTTATTATAACTGCTAATTAATATTACAGCAGAATTTAATGGAAATCTGCATTTTATTATCATCATTCAGAGTCCCTCTTGTACTAGAGTTCTAATGTAGAAAGTCAAAGTCACTTTTATTTATATAGCGCTTTAAACAAAATACATTGCGTCAAAGCAACTGAACAACATTCATTAGGAAAACAGTGTCTCAATAATGCAAAATGATAGTTAAAGGCAGTTCATCATTGAATTCAGTTATGCCATCTCTGTTCAGTTAAATAGTGTCTGTGCATTTATTTGCAATCAAGTCAACGATATCTATCAACGATGCTATATAAATAAACTTGCCTTTCCTTGCCTTGCCTTGCCTTAAGCACCATATTTTTTGGATACAAAGTGTACGCTCATTTCTAGCTGCATTAAAATACATTTTCATTAAAGGATTTACTGTAGCAGATCACAGCACAAATATTTTGACATTATTTAACTTGGTGTTATTTAATAATGAAAGTGGTGATTATGATCGTCTGATCTTTGAGAAGAACAACATTGCTGTTTCCACTGGCCGACACCAGATCCAAAATCTGGGCCATTGTTAATGACCCCATTACTCTGCTTTGATAGTTTCTATGGGTCTGATGTACTGTAGCAATGGTGACATAGTTGTTTATCCAAGCAAATGGACACATTGAACCTAGGGTGTAATCAATTTCCTCCGAGACCCTGACCAAAGACAGCAGAATAGAAAGTCAAGAATATATATATATATACATGTTTTGAAGCTTTTCAAACGAATTATAAAAGCATTACCGTAAGCAGCACTGCATCAACACATAGTATGTTTTGATCACAGTTGGGCACTTTTATGGAATAATCAATTTATGTCTAGTCTGTTTGCTAAAATGAAACTGCTTCTACCCCTCATCTCAAATGTTTCGAGGCAATGAATCCTGAACATTGTTATTAAAAATTCAATTTCACTAAACTCTATTAGTGAATTTTGCATTACCTGTTCACCCCTACCTGCATATATAAGCCTCTTGGGTCTGTTGTGATTTAATTTATTTCCCAAAGATATCAAACTTGAATTAACTTGTGCACAGTGCCTCAGAGGACATCTCTATACTGTATACTGAATATTGATTTGACCAGGTTGTTACACACATGTAGAGTAACCCCACAGAAGCTCTGGAAACCCATGAGCTTTATAACAGTCTTAGACTTTGAATCAGTTCTACTGGGTGTAGCAGCGACATATTGTACTGTGTATCTTTCCTACTCTGGAAGCGTTGAAGCTGCATATTACCTCAGAATGTTGAGTAATCATTGACCAGCCAGCTGTGAATTTGATGCTAGACTTTTGCAAAAAATAAAATGGGAAACTTTGTTTTTATAAAAGAAATAAGCACTGGCATAAAAAAGTGATTTTACACATGATAGGCCTTGCTAAGTAATTAAGGCTCCTGGCATCAATGTCTAATGAGAAAAAGGCCTTACATATGAGTTGAATATGGGCAGGTATAGTCAACAGAGGAAGTGTCTTTCAGTCCTGTAGAAGAGCACTATCTCTATTCTGAGTTTGTTTTCTGATACTCCCTGACCTCTTTCCGCTCTTATCAGACTAGCCAGTCTGAATGTGGCCTTTTTAAAATCTGCCCTTGTGTCCTCACTAATGTAGCTTCTATAAAGAGCCAAAGCATGTATCTGCCATAGCAAATAGCAATAGTGGCAGGACTTTACATTGGTACACTCCTTGATATATGTTCATGTCTTTCCACCGTAACTCTTACAGTTTCTTACTAACTTTAAGACATACAAGGAAATCATAGCTGCACTTCTGGGACTGTTCAGTATCTAGTTTTGACGAAAATGTAAGGTAGCATCACATGTGTCCTTGGTGGAGAAGTCATTTCCAGAATACACTCAAGCAATCTCATTAGCTACAATATGTTTACATGCACACAATTAATCTGTTTGTTATCAGACTGATGGCTCAGTCGGATTAAAGGTCAGAGAGATCAGAGACCACCTCCTTGGCTGTGACAGGACAGGTGGAGAACTCGGAGATATCCTCAATGGACGTGACAGGACAGGCAGGATATTCAAAGGTGGCCTCCTTGGCTATGACAGGACAGACTGAGTATTAAATGAATACACAATTAAAGGGAGATCACTGTGGTCAAGACTGGAAGGACAAAGAGCTCATTGGTTGGTACCAGCACAGGACAGAGTTCTGAGACTTGAGGGGGCTCTGGAGCAGATTAATCGAGAGGAGCATGTTCTGGAGTGGACTCATGGACTGGAAGGAGTTCACTGACTGAAGAGCAGTATGTGGCCCAAACACATACTTCCCTACAAAGGCAAAAGTTAAACTGTCAAAGTTTGCCAAGTGATTGCAGAACATTCTGACGAGTGAGTTGCACTGTGTGTGTACCACCGAGGACTTGAACGAGCATGATGCGTAACGTTTCTTTATAACTAGCAAAACATAGGCTACTGGAGATATGCTTATAAATAATTTTATTAAAAAGCCATAAAAAATATTGGTAGGGTTAGTGTGAGGACAAGTTGACATGTAATTGCAAAGTCACTTATACAGTAGTCAGCAGAAAGTCTGGGAGACCATGACAATAAAGAGTAAGCAGATATTAAGCAAACAGTCTTCTAATACTCTGCTGAGAGTTAGTAGACATGTAGGTGCAACAATACTTATTGTCATGAGAATGTTCAGAAAGAGAATCATCAAAATGAAATGTTACCAACTTTTTAAATTAATGTTTTGAAATGTGTTGACACAAATTACTTTATTTGAATGTTTCATTAATACAACATGGCACTGAGTTGTTAGAAAATAAATGTGTTTTGACGTCAGGAGCGATGAATTGGCTTTTTGAACCGGTACAATGAGCCGAACTGTCCGAAAGAACCGAAATGGACATGACATGAACTTTGCATCACTAGTATCCAGGAGGGCTGATAACTCTAACATAGCACCCATGATGGATGGATACTCTAGCATAGCATCGGTGACAACTGGAGACTCTGACGTGGTGGCCATGTTGGGTGGAGGCTCTGGCATTTATATGTACAGCTCCCCGGGCACCGCAGCATAAATGGCTGCCCACTGCTCAGTTTGTATGCGTCCACTGCTGTGTGTGCACTTTGGATGGGTTAAATGCAGCCATACTTGACTGTATGTCACTGCACTTTCACCTTTTCATATATATATATATATATATATATATATATATATATATATATATATATATATATATATATATATATATATATACTGTGTATGTATAGTAAAACCTCTTCAAGTTTCTCTAGTAGATTATTTTCAGCTTGTTCCATTAGAAGAATAAAATCACAGTGTGTGCTTTTACTTCAACTGTGTGCTTCAACTGTGGCCATGTGTGCCTTTGATTTGGATTTGCAGGTGTTGCCGCACCCTCTTCCACTGCCCACACCAACTGAAGAAACTCAACAGGGTAGATGCCATATCCTCTCAGAGACCAGCATGATGTTTCATCTCAGCATCATATTAGCATGAAGAGCTTTCTTTTCACACGGCCATTCTCTCTCGCTGCAATCAGAGTGGTGGCAACTGTTCCGTGAAGGGGATTTGAATATTAGAGACAGAAATAAGTGCAAGAAAAGAGGGAAACAAATTGAAAAAAGGAGTCTTTTTATTTGCTGTGTCTGTGTATCAGCATCAGTAATACTTACCGCCGTGGAGTTGTCTTAGTGTAATGAAGTTGGAATATTTAGAAGGATTTACTTAAAATTAAGGCAATAAAATGCCAAAAGTAAAAAAAAAAAAAAAAAAAAAATTAGATAGTCCAATTTATCTTTTTCTTCTACTCAACTTTCTGTTAACAAGCTTGGATACAGCACTCTGTGAACAGCCAGCTTTTTGGCAATGAATGTTTGCAGCTTACCCTCCTTTTGCAGGGTGTCAATGATTGTCTTCTTGACAACTGTCAGATCAGCAGTCTTCCGCATGAGTGTAGCCTAGTGAACCAAACTGAGAGACCATTTTGAAGCCTCAGGAAACCTTTACACGGATGTCACCATATTCTAATTTGTTGAGAGTGAATTGGTGGGTTTTTGTTAACTGTGAGCCAAAATCATCACAATTAAAAATAACCAAAGTGTGATGAAATAACAAGAGGATTCAAGGTAATAATAAATGAAAGTCAGAATAATGACACAGGTCGGGGACAAACAATCAGGTGGTGGTGAAGCAGGGACGAGATGGCGATCCGGTGGTGGTGCGGTGAAGAGCGTGTAGAGAAACCCAGGAACTGTGGAACATCCAGACGACACAAGGAACTGACGAAATCCAGGAGACACGAAGAACTGACGAATTGCAGACGGAGAACTGGGCTGACAAGACACGAGAACAGCACGCACACCAAGGAACAACCACAGCGATCTGACAACATGAGATGGAAATTACTGGCATATAAAGGGAGGTGAAATCAACGACAGCTGGTGACACTAATCAAAACAACGAGTAACCACACGCACACATTTACACTCAGGCAAACACCTCAGTGACTACGTTTACATGCAGCCAATAACCCGTTCAAAACCAGTATATTATCAATAACCCGGTCGCGCACGGCCATGTAAACACCAGCAAAAACCCGGATATGCTCATATCCCAGGTATTTAAAAACCGAGATATTATACCTGGGGTACCCCTTTTCTAACCCGAATATTTGGTCTTGTAAACGCGTTTCGGCATATCCCCATCAAAATGTGTGTTCTGCGCATGTTCTAATCGCAAGGAATCTTGGTCTTTTGAGTTTTTGGATACAGGAAGAAGAATCGGAAATGACGCATATTGCGTCTTACGTCCAGACGCTAACCGTCCGTCGCCGTTTACATCGGGATATTGGCGACTGATTACACATTCCATGTATACAGGAGTAACTCTCTCTGCTCACGCATGTAAACGGGTTATCCCGAATGTTTCAGAAACCCAAATAGTGACCTTAACCCGACCATAACCCGAATTTTAACAGCTTGTAAACGTAGTCACTGTGAGACAACCGATTCATGAACCGTGACACAAAGACTTAAACTACTTCAGTCTGTGTGCACTGAATTTCTTTAATACACGAGTTTCACAATTTGAGTTGAATTACTAAAATAAATTAACTTTTCCACAGGATTCTAATTTATTTAAATGCACCTGTATGAGCGTTGTGTATCGCACTGTGAAAACATAAAACCAAGTATGCATTTGTGATCAGAGAAACGACAAACAACAAGCTCTAACAGTTACTCTACACTGCTCAAAACTCATATTTGAACCATTAGTGGCATGGGCGGTGTTATGCAAATCTTCCCACATCGAAACTTAGACGTGGGGGAATGTTAGAATGAGCTATTTTAGGTAGGAGTGGTTGACTCTTAACTTTTATAAAGAATGTTTTTGGATTCGAGACTTGAGTATTTGAAACTTTACAGATCTTTTTGTATGCACCAAGAGCTTGTAACACTCCAAAGAGAAAGGAAAATTTTCAATTGCATCATATGACCCCTTTAAAGATGAGACAGACAAAATTGTGAGTTGGTCTACAGCTTTAGAGGAGCTCATCCATCTCTAACTTGAAGGCAAAAAATATTTTCACTCCTTGCAATACATAATTTTCCTCTGCTCAGTACATATACCATGTGACTAAACTAAACATTTCTTCATGCTCCCTTTTTGCCTCTTCCTGCCCAAACAGCAAGCATATGTCATTCTCCTTGGACTGTTTAGCTCTTCAAATTGTTCTACATTTTTCAAATAGCTGCTGTCATATTGATGGAGCACTTTGCTAGTCCACTGAACAGATGCATTTAATGAGTTTGCAGAACTTAAGCACACAGACTGATATGGATTCTCAATGCATCATTTTAAAGACCCAAACTCGAATATACTTCACAAAATATTTTATTAAATAATCCTCTTAAAATGAAAGTTGTTGGTTTGGATTCATTACAATTACTACAAACAAAACTGTAACATGGTGCCTCATGTTTGCATAGATTTCTTCATACAAGAGTTTGTATGCATACAAAAGATAGATTTTGCTTATGCACAGAAGTTTTCTAATTAATAAAAGCAAACTTAAAACCTCACAGCATTTTAATTTGCTAAATATTGTGTTTATATTTTTATCCAAGGTTAGGCTTTTATTTATTATAATTTATTTTTTGAAGAAAGAAGTAAAGCTTGTCATCCCAACTCGCTCATTCTGCAGTTGCTTAAATGTCGCATGAGCTAGGCTCCTGGGGATCCAATGTTAAGGTCAAGGCTATAGAGAGTGAGCAGTCAGTTTTTCTTTCTCACTTGCTTTGCACTGTACCACATACAGTGTATGAATGTATGTATGCATTTATTTATTTCTTTATTGTGGTGTTTGCATGCAAGGTGTTGAATTCAAGACCAATAGCTTGCAATATTTATGTTACTATCTACTCCTGATTTGGACTCTAAGGAGTCCAGTCATGGACAGCACCTCACTTGCCTATTCAAGGAGATTAGACCGGTAATAGATTTTGGGGCTTCTAAATACCAAACATTCGGCATGTGCAGTCGGTCACTTCATGGCTGATTATTCTGTGTCATTTCCACAACAAAAGTTCAGATGTGCATTTTGGATCAACATTTTACTTGTTCATCCTCCGCGCTACTGTGCGATGTACAGGCCAAATCAGAGCACAATGTCAGACTTTTTAAGCTTATCTGCCTTTTTCTGTCATTTGCTTTGTGTTCCATGTTTTGGATGACAAATGTTAATTGGAATGGATACATTTTCTCACTTGTGCTCCACACAATAACGCCTTTGGAGCTAACATGACTACAGGCCATTGAGCCTGTAATGAATATCTGCCTTTTATCGCTTTCATTTGAGATTCTGCTCTATGAGTTTTGACGTGTTTCAGACAACAACAGTTTGCAGTTTACTCGGTTACACATCATACAACAAAGCCTTTGGAATACAGGAGCACTGCCCACATCATTTCAACATACTCCCCATGATGGTTGCTAAGAGACTCAGCCTTTTGTGACACCAAAGAAGAACAATGTTTTATGCAAGATAGCGGGGTTTGCTTTTAGGGGCAAAGCTTATCATATCTTAATTAATGAAATTAATGAAAGAATTTCTGTCAGTCAAACTAAACTTATGCATGATGGGAGCACATTTCCACTGCTTATGTCCTTTTCCTTTGCTTCTGACTCAGTTCAGGGCGGGGCAAAACATTCCCGCAGGTTTGTTTCACTGAGACTTTTGGGTCTCATGGCAGTGCTTGCAACTTCATAAAACATGCTCACATCATGAAAAAATGCACATAATCATTTACTTGTAGTCAACAGTTGCACCTCAAAAGCTACTGAATGTACTTCAATCAGTCTACTGAGCTTAATAATTTATAAATATGAAATAAATCTGAGAACAATACAATCATCTTACTGTGCATTGTAACTTTTTCTCTAATCTGAATAAAATGAATAAATAAATAAAATAAAATAATGCATTGGAGCTATGTGTAAGGTGTTTTGCTATTTAAAGCACATGATGAAGGAATATTATCCAAAAATAATATTTTAATAACAAATCTACAAGGGATACACATGACAGAATTGCAATAGCAATGTACCACACACTATGCTAAAGCAAATAACTGGCAGAGAACTGAATGGAACAGGGAATATAAGTCCTGGGTGAAGAAAAAAGACACACCTGAAATGAATACATCACCATAGAAATAAATTAGGAATCATAGAAAACTTGGACAACAGAACTACACAGGGCAGGTGAACAGGAAAAAAGAAACATAACAAAAAATCCATAGCCGTAACACTAAGTTGATTTTTAAAGTTTGATTTTTAGTGGCATTACAGTCTTGCACTTAATGAGCTTTCAGTGTTGTTCAGTATTTGTTACGTCAATAGTCTCTGCAAGTTGATTATCTGCCATGATTTCTTCTCTAGCTTGTGCCTCAAAATGGCATTTCAATATCTCTCCAGTAAGCACAGAGTTTCTCTGAGAGGCATCAATCTATTGATCAGAATTTTATTATATTTTTCTTTCTTTTTCCTCCATGTGGTTAGAGAGGTTTGTGTTTTACACAAAAAAATTAAAAAAAATAAAAAAAGTCTCTTAAAGTTGTTTTTCAAGAATCACAGAACAGCACGGAATTCAAATTTACCATGTTTACTTTTTTAAATACGCCTTCCCTGATCATATTGTGCTCAATGCATCAGTGCATGTTATTCCAAAAAAAAAAAAAAAATGGATAAATAAATGAATGTTAGTCTCTGTAATCTTTCATGAATCTAATAACTTTGCCTCTAAAATTACTTAAACTTTCAGTCAAAGCTACAAATCCCTCTTAGTTTTCAGTCCTTTCTGTCCTCCTTTCTGGTATCGAATGGCCATTTTCATGGTCCAATGAATTCCAAATGTATTCAAATCAATTTTTTTCCTCATTTAATATTATATTTTATGTAAGACTTAATTTTCTAAGGCAAAATGGGTTTTGAATTGTGTTTTAGGGAACAGAAACTGAATGTTTCATCTTCATTTTTAAGTTTAATAATATAATTACAAAGATGACAACCAGTCTATGCTTGAAAAGCTTTCAACCTTTAAGTCTTTAAAAAATGCAACACTATAAAGCCAAAGTTTTGGAGTTACCAGTTAGCAGAGAAGGAATATACACCACCAACAATATTGGAACTATTGCAGTAATACATTAAATGGCAGTCTAGACAACTGATTAGACTAATTGAAGTTTGAGCTGTTAGCTGGGTCTCAGCCTCAAGGACCACATTGCTTTTGAGACCAACAATATAAGACTAACATTTCAGACATAATGATTTCTCAACTCTTTTAAAAGTTTGTGCACATGCTATGTGTATGATTGTATGATTGTATGAGACTTGTTATTTTGCTGTACAAATAATTATTCTATAATATACAGAAATACCTGGGTATTATACCATTACAATATTTTGATTAAATAAGAGTGATATATTTTGATCTAAGCACCTTTGATCTGTGCTCCCTTTCCCCATATTGCTTTGCTGAGGTCAAGGATAATTTCTTTTATGTATGGTGACCCTCGTTCCTTAAAGGATGGAACGGAGACGTGACGTCGGATGACCGACAAATTGAGATCTAACTTAGAGAGACCAATTCATTTTGAGTATAAACTAAAGGTGGTACAGAAACTATGAGGATGGGACATGACGTCCCTGCTCCCTTCTTCAGGGAACGATGGTTACCATATATGTAACCGAGACATTCCTTTAAAGTCAGTCAATCTCGACATCACGTCAGATGACAGACAAATTGGGATCCCTACCAAAGGGCCTTAGTTACTGCCCCTTCCAGTGTCCTTTGGAAGTGTCCTGCACCCTTATTTTCTGGTGCTGACCAGGGCTTACCATAAGATGACCAGCTACTGCTGCTATGGCACTACCCACTCATTAGGAATTGATAAAACTGGGAAAACGTACCTGTTCCACTTGGAACAGGGATGCTGTGGAGGTTTCAGATAGACATATGAAAATCCGTTTAGGTGCAAATTAAAAATTGGAGGTGATTGTAACCCTCTTTGAAAAGGCAGAGGTCTGCTGGGGAAACACAGGCTCTGAGGCTATACCAATGAATTTTACACATATGAGATCCACTTAAGTTTCTACAATATGGAACCCAGCCCTTTACTGGTTCTCACAAATTCATTGAGTGAGGGCCTGGCACCAGATGTTCCACGGAGGAGGAGTTCAAAATGTTCTGCTGCATGGACTCTCTGGAGCAGTTTTTAGCAAGCTGACCCCAAGTTAGGGCCTCTCAATGCTTCTACCCAGGAGAACACCGGAGGATACCGGCTCCGCAGGAAAGCTATAGAATCTAGCGAACGTGTTGGGGGTCACCCAGCCCACAGCTCTACACATATCTGCCAGCAAGTTCTAGTTGAGTGAGCTCGTAACCTGGGCAGGGCACACCCGGTGCCTGATAAGCCAGGGTGATGGCATTCACTATCCAGTGAGCAATCCTCTGCTTGGAGACAGCATTTCCCTTCTGCCGGCCTCTGTGACAGACATAGAGGTGGTCTGAGATCCTGGAGCTTTGTGTCCAGTCTGCATATGGAAATGAATCAACAAACAGAACTAACAATTATTGCTAAATGTGTGACTGAATCATATAATAACTTAATTAATAATATTGATAGTTCATCGTCTAGCTGACTACGTCTTGTATTATTATTATTATTATTTTTATTTTTTCAAAAATCCTGTCAAATGTGCACAAACCACTAGCTACTACTAAATATTGTAGAAACATAATTTTCTGTAAAGTTGCTTTGTAACGATTTGTTTTGTAAAAAGCGCTATACAAATAAACTTGAATTGAATTGAATTGAATATGGGACAGAGCAAAGCTAAGGCTGGGTCCTGGGGCAGTGTTTGCAGGCTCACCACCTGATCCCTGAAGGTAGTAGTGGGAACTTGGGCACATAGCCGGACCGGGGCCTCAGGGTTACCTGGGAGTCAGCTTGCCAAAACTCTAGGTGCTATTTGTCAACCAAAAATGCATGCATGTCCCCTACCCTCTTGATGGAGGTCAATTCAAGCAGGAGCAAATTTTTTATTCACAGGAACTTTAGCTCAACTGCCTGCAACGGTTCAAAAGATTCAGATCCCAAGAGGGTATAGAGGGGCGCCATGGAGGATGTAACCTTCTTGCCCCCCTAAGGTACCTGATGAACAGGTCATGCTTCCCTAGTGACTTCCCTTCTACAGGGTCATAGTTAACAGCAATCACAGTGACATAGTCTTTGAGAGTCGAGGGAGACAGCCTTCGCTCCAACCCTTGTTGCAAAAAGAACAGCACGAATCTGACAGCATCTTCTGGGGTCTTCCAGGTGAGAAATGCACCACTCAACGAACAGGTTCAACTTCAATGTGTAAGCATAAAGCGTCTCGTGAACAGTGCTCTGACCGAAGGGATGGTGTCAAATACCTCTTTGGGTAGGTCACCTAAAACCTCTGTGTCCCATCCAGGGACCCGATGTGAAGTTTCCAGAGGTTTGGAAGTGGTTTGCCACAGCATACCCTGTCACTGAGTTAGTAGATACTTCCTCAGAGGAATTGGTCAAGGGGCTATCACAGGAAGCATTATTTCTGGAAACCAAGTCTGGGTGGGTCAATAAGGCGCCACTAAAAAGACCTGCTCCTCGTCCTTCCTGACCTTGCACAGTGTCTGTGCTAGAAGGCTCACCGGAGTAATGCATACTTGTGCAGGCACAACGGCCAGCTGTGTGCCAGTGCGTCCATGTCAAGTGTTCCCTCGGTCACGGAGTAAATCAACTGGCAGTGAGAAGTTTCTGGAGAGGAAAGCAGGTCTACCTGAGTGGCTCCAAAACAACTCCAAATCAGCTGGTCCGTCTAAAGGTTGAATTCTCCAAGATTGGTCTCAACCCACTGCCTTGAGGACGAACCACTGGAGAAGTTTCTGGCAGTGTAATGTACCCTAGTGAGCTCATCATCCACCTCCAGGAAGAAAGACACCAGAGTGGAGCCCTGAGAACCAGCTTGCGCCACTCCGAGAAACCAATCGTCCAGGCTTTAGGGTTTGGTGGAGGATTCCACTCGAGCCCAACACTCTCGGTAGCCCAGGAAAGCATAGCCATCATTTCTGGATTTGCATCCATCACCAGAGAACGGCAGTTCCACCAAATCATCCTCCCCAGAAAAGTCTGGCTCACCCTCCAATGCAGCAATCAACATCTGATTATTGGGGAGTGCACCGAAAGATACAAGTGGTATCCCTCTGGAGGTTCCAGCCTGTTCTCTCAGGGGCACCACTGGCTGTGAAATGAATTGGTCTCTCTGAGCTAGATCCCAATTCGTCGGTCATCTGTCGTGACGTTAAGAGTTTCCGACTGAAAGGAATGCTTACTGAACTACTGTATGCTTCATACTAGACAGTGACCTAAAGCTGAACAAGCTAATTTATTCAACTGCCAGTGCTAACTTTTACCATCTGCGAATATTAGCAAAAGTTAAACCCTTCCTAACCAGGAAGAGTTTTGAGATTGTCATCCATGCTTTCATTTCTTTGCGACTTGACTATTGTAACTCGCTATATTATGGGCTGCATGTCTCATCTGTACCTTGTCTGCAGCTTGTCCAAAATTTGTCTGCTCATTTGTTCACAGGCAGTAGCAGAAGGAATTGCATCACGCCTATCTTGCAGTCATTGCACTGGTTACTGATTAATTATCGCATTCGATTAAAAATTCTGCTATTCTTCTACAAAGCTCTAAACAACCTTGCTCCTCCATGTCTCTCTTAGTTGATTATTGTACACAATCCAGCTAGATAACTCGGATCACAGACTAAGTATCAGCTTTTGGTTCCTAGACCTAGATTGAAATGTTGGGGTGACAGAGCCTTTGCTGTTGCTATGGAAAATTTTGCCATTATCCATCATAATAGATTATTCTGTGTCTGAGTTGAAAAGTCTTTTAAAAATGTAGCTTTTTTTTCAATGTTTCGTGTCTATGGTTTTCTAATGACATGATTATTCTATTGTGTGATTGGGTCAATGTAGCTGTGTACAGCACTTTGGTAAACAAACTCAGGTTGTTTTAAAGTGCTTTATAAATACATTGAGCATTGAATTCCAAAGAGGCTAGATGCTTTTTTTCTAGATACTTTTTTTCTTCTTGTTTCTTGGCATGGCTACCGTAGCTGAATAAAATTAATACAATGCACATATTTAATTTCAGATGCCAAAACAACTGTTTAGGGCTGCATTTTGCTGTTGTTGTTGTTTATTATTATTATTATTATTATTATTATTATTATTATTATTATTATTATTATTATTATTATTATTAATAATTATGTGTTATCAATAAAAAAATATATATTTATTTATTTTTTGTGACTGATCTCACTTTTTTAAAGAAGAAGAAAGAAAAAAAACTCATTTGGCTTCGATTAATACAAAGGCAGACAATGAGTATGTCCTTTTATAATGTGTCTTTAAGTTATTAAGCATTGAAACCATGTTGAAGTAGTGTCATCAGAAAAAAAAAAATAATAATAATAATTACTAGTTGAATTAAGTGGCTTTAAGATTGCTGCAAAAATAGAAAATGGGGCTTCTTCATAATCAGCACAAAGACAATTCTGCCTATGGTTGGTTCTTATGACTAAAATTGAATATTTTCTATCACACTAACAGTATTGATCAGAACAAAGTTATTTTTGCTGTAAAGTCAAATATGAATAATATGAATTACTGCATGTTAAATAACCATTTGGTTAAATTAAAAACCAGTTTACACATTAAAGGTATATCATCTCAATTGTATATTTTCTCTTTTATTTGGAGCTTAATGGAATTAAATGAAAATATCTGAAAATATGCTGTATATTTCTGAAGCAATTTGCAACGTTGCTTGGCCATAATTTTGTGCTAGTACAAAATCTTCACTGACTTACATATTTCTACCTTTACACTTCCCAGTTCAACTTATGCTTGGTTTAGATTTCTAGGTCCTCCATTTAAAATGCTTTTAGCCAGAAACAAAATGTGTTTGCTGGAGCTGGCAATAACATAACCAAATAATTTCTAAAGCCAAGCTTTAGAGAATAGACCTCTTACTCACTTAATGACACAGAGAGTCATTAAAAATAAATTAACAACTTTTTCAAAAATATTGTCTGCCCATGCTTGCCCTCTTTTATACAAAATAAAGAAATACATAATAAACAAACAAACAAATAAATAAATAAGTGGGTAAAAATTCGTTAACTGCTCTTCACTGGATATTATGCTTTTTTAGGCAATAAAGGGAAGGTAGGCACTCTACAGGAATTGCCACAGATTGTATTTATTTATTTATTTATCTGTTTTGTTATTTATCTGTTTCTTACACTTTGTTATACACTATATTCTAACATCCATGCTGTATTTCAACTGCTTTAATAGCAGATCCTTATTATTGTTTTGATGTCATTGTTTCTGCTAAGACAATTATTTGGCTCTTGGTAAACCACCCAAACTCATCAGTTGTTCCTCTTTTCTGTCATTTTGCAGCATGTGAACTGATGACACAGGGGATCCTGGCCTTGGTCACATCTACAGGCTGTGCCTCAGCCAGTGCTCTGCAGTCCCTGACAGATGCCATGCACATACCACACCTTTACATCCAGCGTAACGCTGAAGGATCACCTCGCACCGCATGCCAACTCAATCCAAGCCCTGATGGAGAGCGATACACCCTTGCAGCACGACCGCCTGTCCGTCTAAGTGATGTCATGTTGACGTTAGTTGGTGAACTGCGTTGGCAGAAGTTCATTGTCTTCTATGACAGTGACTATGGTGAGTGATTGATGCAATCCTGCTTTTGAGAGAGAAAAAAAAAGAGAACACTTAATATTGAGTATTTGTTGTGGTGTGATTCCATGTGATAATTAGTGATTTGGTTAAAGCTGTGTTCACACTAAACAGTGATTAATTCATGGAGTCTCGGAGCTTTTCGTTTTTGTAGTAGCATTGCTTTGCTGCTCAGTTGCATAAATATTTAGTTTGTGTTCATTTATTTATTACCGTTGTTGCTATTATTAATATTCATTTTCAGTTTGGGCTGGTTAATCAATTTGCACATATTACAGTAAATGGTAACACTACAAAAAGTTTACAATAAATACAAAACATTTACAAAAAAAATAATAAATAATAATAATTATTATTATTATTTATATTAATCTTAACTTTTACTCTATATTGATTATGCATTGTTCATTGATAATTATTTATACTATGTACTTTATACAGTATGAGTATTTTCGTATCAGCATTAGAAGCAGCGAGCATGATGCATGTACGCGCACAACACAAACACACACACACATGTGTATAATTAACCTTACCCATAATTAATTTATAGTGCTGTTTGCTGAATAATTTAATAATTATAGTACAGTGATTTTATTTATTGATTATTTTTTTTAAATTAGAGTTTTATATTAAATTCAGAGCAAATTAAAGGCAGTACAATAAATACTACTATGTACATATGGTTTACAATCAAAATAATACTTTTTTCATATATATATATATATATATATATATATATATATATATATATATATATATATATATATAGCATAAATAAATACATTTTTCATGACATTTACCTGTTTTCGGCCAACATCATGATTCTGAATTAGCATGCAGTGTGCTCTTGAAGCATTATAGATTGACCTGTAATGGGCTCCACACAGGTGCAGCATGAAGAACTGGTTCAGATGACTGCTTTACAAACCTTGATTTTACTTCACATCCATGAAATAGTGGCAATGAGAGAGTAAGATATTTTAGAACTAATCCATTCAGAACAGCTGCACAGGTCTGAACTTTACAAAGAAATGCTTGTATGTGGAACACAGATTCAAAAATGCTATTTGTTTGAGGCTTTGATCATACGAATTTAGCGTTGAAGTGGAGGAAAATTACAAGGAACTCATTTTGTTCCTCAAGTGTCCACGGGTGGTCAGTACAATGAAATGAGAATGGCACGTAAAACATGTAAACACTTCTTTAGTGAAATAACTTCTAGTTACAAGATTAACAAACCATTTTTTATTTTTTTTTCAGACATTTTTCAGACTGGGCAATACTTTTGAATTACTTTTCCACCCTTCATCTAAACAGGTATTTGAGGTAACATTCAGTTTTGATAGTTCATTTCATTTCACTTTTATTTGTACAGTATATTGCTTTTCACGATACAAGTTGTTGCAAAGCAGCACAGAAAATTTAAGGTTCTACATTATATTTAGGAGTAAGTGGTTACTATGGCAAAGTGATGTCCATAGGGCAGAAATTTACAGTAGAAATCAATGATTATATGTTGCAATCAAACTTATAGCAAAACTTGATAGTTTTGTGTGTTGGTTCAGGATTGCTGTCATCTGAGGTCCTCTGAGGGGTTGGCATCATCTCTTTTCAGCAGTGCAGTCATCTCAGATTTTTGTAAGGAATGCTCATCCCATGGCAGAAATGGAGAAGCAAATAGAGAAAAATTTGCGTAACTGCTGTTCAAATCAAGCAAAAAAGAATAATGTGTTCGAACCAAGCAAAGAATAATAATGTGTACTTGATCAGATATAACTGAAGTACAAGGTTATGAGATAGTTTCCCTGAATGTTTTGGTTTAATCTAGTGGTGGGCCATTATCGGCATTAAAGTGCTGTGTTAACGGGAGACTCTTATCGGGCAATAAAAAAATACAAATAAATCAATGTTAATCTATTCTCAAAGTTGGATTGAGAGCTGGGTCTATACTAGGCGAGTTATGATGACTTTCATCTTGATATTTTAGCGCAGATGTATACCTAGCCGAATCTGTAGGGGGCGAGAACGAGTCTTTAAACCTGTGTTTATGGCTATTCTGAAATTATCACATCAAACGTGACGTGCTAACATGGATGATGAAGCTAAAAATTTATTTAATTTTTTTTTTTTTTTTTTTAAAGAAGCTTCCCAATGGAAACCTCGACAAAGACGCACGCCGGTTTCACACATAATCCGTCTGCAGTGTGTATGCAGTCCGTGTTCATTTCGTATGTGGTGCTGAAGCAGCACGGACTCATACTCATTATGCTTTCACACAGGACGCGTTTGCAGTCCGCTTCTCGGTACGTAATCATCGCTGCACTGCTGCAGATGCAACGCTCCTGGAATGCACTGACAGACCGCAACTGCGTGAACGCTGGAATCTTGACATGGGTGCGTAAAAAAAAAAAATACGAAACGCATACGCACTGCAGACGGATTATGTGTAAAACAGGTGTAAGACCTTGTGCAATGTGAAATTCGTTTACAGCTTTCTCAAGCAGTTTGTGATGCATTTTGGAAACAGGAGATGAGCCCCTGGTCTAATGCACCACCTGGCTTGAGAAACCTGTTCTCAAAGACTTAACGTTACTTTTAGTATAATTATTATATATAGAATTATTATTATATTATTGTTGCTTTCGTTGAAATAATCAAAAGATGGTCACAAGATAAATATTTAGATTTTTTCCCCAGTAGTCTGTTTTATTCAAACAATTATGAATTTATTTATTTGTTTTTATGTTTTATTTTCGCATTTAGATACAGAAGAACTTTGCCTGTTGAATATTAAAAACATATATAAAAAAGTATCTCTATGATCTCTATGTCAGCCATGCAAATCAACTGTTCCTGCTCATCTCCAGACTGGATCTCTTCTCTCCACTTTCCCTAATTGCAGATTCAATAATACGATCTGTCAGCATTAATATTTTTATACTTAGATTATTCTAGGGGATCAAACTGTATCACCGTGTGTCCCAACCAGACGTGACGCAACATGATAAAAAGTATCTTTTCCATGTGTTTTTTGTCCTAAAAACAATAAGCAACACAAAACTCTGTTTTAGAAATGATTTTTATTTTCTGCGACATCGTGGCAGGAACAACATACAAAATATGACAGTGGTAATCTTAGGTAATGATTATGTGCTTTATTCAGTGTTAAAATCGTCTAGTAGAGTTGGGGTACTCGAACTTGGACTCGAGTCCAATTTTGAATGAACTCGGACTTGTCACGCACTCGGGTGAATTTGTACTCGGACTTGACACGGACTTGAACATTTTGGACTCTGAAAATATTCAGAGTACAGTCGAGTCCGCGTCATGTGTAACAATAAAACCAGCATAAAATTGAGATGATAAATTAATGAATGTCTCCCCTTCTGTCATTTTACTTCACCAAACCGGCAGCAGCAGTAGCATATCATCTCATGCTTGCAGACGAAACACACGCACCACTCACTGGATATCAATGTGGATTAGTGATGGGAAGTTCGATTTTTTTCCGCGAACCGGTTCTTTCGGACGGTTTGATTCAATAAACCGGTTGAAAAAAAAACAGTTCACCGGTTCTTTTACGCTCGACGTAATGACTGGCATTGGCGATGATGTTATGGCGTCAAGTCTATCAAACATTCAAATATATAAAGTCACTAACCATAACTTCAGTCAGTTAAAAACCTCATAATCATGAAAAGTTTACAATTAAGTTTTGTAACAACACACCCAAATACAGTAACTGCAATAATGTGCATACGAGGATTTAAGTCTTGAAAATATAAAGTAAATTAGGTGTCATCAGCGCAGAAACCATGATCCACTTACTATACATAATCCATTATTTGTTATTAAATGAACTTACGTTTCGTCAGATTGCCCTTCATTCAAGCCCTTGGTTTACCCGCATTCATAACATTAGCACAGAATCAGAATCAATCACCAAAAGAATCAGTTCGGTTCAGATGCGCTGTGAGTCAGTTGGCTTCATGCTGAATCACGAATGCGCAGTATCATCAGCTCCTCAGTTCTCGAATCAGACGCGTCCGAAAGAAACAGTTTTCTGGTTCAGTTTACTGATGATCCGAAAACCGATACAACCGGTTCTTGACTCGAAAACGAGAATCGCTCTAACCGGCACATGCTGTTCAGTATCATCAGCTGCTCTACTCGTGTTCAAGTTCTGTTTACTACAAACTCAATTTGTGAATCTGTCATCATTAACTATAAATACAGTACAGATATTTCATAAATCATCCATTATTCAGATTAAACATGGAGTCTTTAGAGTCTTAATTATTGTCCAACTTCCCTGAAAACCCCTTTGGCCCATACATAATCTACAATATACAGATTAGAAACATGTATCTAATATCTAAAAAAATAATAATAATAATAAAAAAAAAAAAAAAAAAAAAAAAAAATATATATATATATATATATATATATATATATATATATATATATATATATATATATATATAGTTATTTTATCACACTTTCCGATGTTTAACAAAATACTTGAAAAATTACACGCATGCGCAGTATCATCAGTCCATCGGTTCTTAAATCTGACGCGTCCGAAAGAAACGGTTTTCGGTTCAGTGTACTGGTGATCCGAAAACCAATGCAACCGAGTACCAAAGACAGCAGCAGCAACCATGGTTTAATCCTGCATTGCAGGATTTGCAATACCAGAATTGACCAAACAAGCAATGCAACTTTATGAGGCAAGTTCTCCAAGACAACAAGAAATTCATAATGTCATCATTAAGGATCTCCTCATTGGCTGCACTTTACCTCTGTCAAATGTGGGGGAGAGGCATTAAATAATTGAAATGTCAGCTTTAACTGGAGGACAATATAGTGTGATACAATAATAAATCAGGATCATTTGTATTTTCATGCACTTGTAATACAATAAAACCTTTGAAACCTTTTTTGATAGGAAACTAGTTCTGTTGACATAAAATAAAAATGTTCAATGGCAATGACTAGATGTAACAGTGGTATTTTTTTATTACATTTTTATATTGCCATTGGTTTAATGCAGTGTTCGAACTATACCGTGTCCTCTGGGGGAGCCCACTTTTTTTTTGGGGGGGGGGGGTGTATGCACTTGCGTGTGCCTCAAATAAGGACAGCTACAAGTGAATGCACTATTATTAGATTTTATCGACACGAGTGCCTCAAAAAACTTACAATGACTTACAAAGATACATAACCGCTACAACTGTATGCATTACTTATATATATATATATATATATATATATATATATATATATATATATATATATATATATATATATATATATATATATATACTTTATCAACACAAGTTGATAGGTCAAACAGCAAACAAACAGCCACCCACAAAAAGCCTGTATATATATTTTTTCGCAACTTGTTCTGAGCAGCGCTGCTTATTTCCCCATTAATCCACTCCTCAAACAAGTGCGTGCCAGGTAACTTTTCAGACAGAAGAAGGTTTTTTGCATCCCTACAAGAGATGCTCCTCAAGCTTCCATCCTTAAAAAACAGCCATGTATATCGGTTCTTACAGTCTCTCCACTGCTGGCTGTTCCAGTTTAACGGGAGAGAGGACTCGGAGCAAGAGGGGTTAGGATAGTGACCGGTGTAGCAGTCGATTCTGTTCCCCTTTACGCAAACATACTACAATTCTTGCGTAGTTGCCGAGTTACTATACGTACGATCAGAACTAGCGTGCACAAGAAGCATGACTGGATTTACGCCAAGTCAAATAGTTAAAAATACCGTCCTAAATCCTAAACTTGAAAATACATTTAAGACGAGAGGTTTTTCAACTTGAAATGTAAAAACATAAGACAAAAATAACGGAACAACTGCAAGATGAATAAGAAAATAGAGTGTGAGAATAATTTTACTATGTTGCATAGTTTGATTAACTATATGGCTGGGTTTATTACACGGACCTGGCAACCCGAGAGGAAACAGACATTTAGAGGGGAACAGAATCGACTGCTACACCGGCCTCTAAATAGCTATTACTACAGCCAGAGATACTTTTCTTCAGCTTCTTGGTTGTCACAGTGGGCGCGCGGCGGGAGGTCTAATAAGTGTTTGTAGCAAGTGAATCAGTCGTGCTATTAATGTCATCACTACACAATTTCTTCATAAAACCAAAATTAATTAAACTGCCTTGTTTTCTTTTTACAATTGCTATCATTGCTATAACTGCAGAATGAATTAAGGACTTTGCGCGTGATGGCCTCCAACGTTTATTTTTGTCTACGAATATACGACGTACTAAAGGGGAATTTGCAGCGCAGCGCCCCCACACATTGATGCTCATTACAAGAATAGCATGTATAGTAATCTTTATTTAAGTAAATTAGGTTTTAATCGCCGTCATGCATGAATGAATAATATTTTTGCTATTTTACACTTAATAACCCATCATGATCACATTGCACAACTGAAATTGTACTTCAAAATATTCATATTGTCAAAAAATTTTGAGACCCCCCCAAAATTTCACATTTCTCGTTTTCAGGGGAGCCCATGTCTTATTAAGGGGAGCCGAGCTCCCCCTAGCTCCCCCGTAGTTCGCACTATGGTTTAATGGGTTGAAAGGTTAAAATATTAATAGAATGTAAAAATGTACAATACCAATTTATAATCTTTTTTAATTTAATTACTTTCTGGACTCGGGCGGACTCAACTCTGCCTTTAAGAACTCGGACTTGAGTCCAACTCGGCCCCTCTTGGACTCGGACTCAGACTTGGACTCGATGTTTGTGGACTTGGTCTTGACTCGTACTCGACAAAGGTGGACTCGGACCCAACTCTATCGTCTAGTATCAATTTGAATGTTATTTTGTGTAATCTTTATAGCCTTTGTGAAAGCAACAATAGATATTTTGCCTCAGATCTTGAAAATAAATTATGCTTAAAGCAAACAAACTGTGAACTCACTGCGAACCAGCATCCATAACAAAAATGGTATCACTCACACAAAACATTTCAGTCCATTCAGATCTGAATCATCTATTTTCAGTGTGCACTTTTCTTTGCTTAACAACACTCACATGTTTTTGCTATCACATCGTATATTTACACAAGGGCTGCATGATAAATCGCATGCAATATTTAATGCGCATTTTATATCTCCATCAGCTGCACGCTTTCACATGGAGCAGAATTAACTACACAGATCCATTGTTCACTGACAAGCTGCGCAAAACACTGCATCGCTCGTGTCCGATGTAGACATGATGCAAGTTAATGGCACTTTCTGATGCTGCATTTTGAATTTTCATGAAACTTTATTTGAAATATGAGTGGTTTGATATATAGCATTGCCAAGGACAATATCTGGACATATCTGACTACTGAATGCCATGATTGACCAATCAGGTTCAAGTATTCCAGTTCTTTAATAATATACATACAGTAAAACATAACATAAAAAATAATCTCAGGTTACGCATGTAATCATGGTTCCCTGAGAATAGAGAACAAGATGCTGCATCATCTAGAGGACGCTAGGTTAATGCCTTTAGTGGACCAGTAAAAGAAAATGACAATTCACTTCTGTGAAGATATACAGAAGAAAGAAGCGCAGATGGCTGCAGGGGTGCTCCGTGACGCAGGGACTGCAATGGGGAAACGAAAGCAGGAATCACAGAGGATATCACACAAGGGCAACTTCACTGGAACTTCAAGCACTACCACGTCCAGAGCCGACAGAGAGAGAGCACAAACAGTACTGCAATAGTGCCTGCAATGTCCAGAACCAACAGAGAGAGCACGAACAGAATCCCAGTAGCGCCTGCAACATCCAGAGCTGACAGAGAGAGCACGAACAGAACCACAGTAGCACCAGCAACGAACTGACAAACAAGACATGCAAAAACACACATTAAATAAGGTGCTCGTTGAGAAGCAGCTGTCGCTACTAATTAAATCAGCACTCTGATACGGTAATGCCCAACTATATACACACACGAGGGCGAGTCCATGAATCATGAACCGTGACAACTTCACATTTGCAGGCAGCAGCCTCTGATATAAACAATAGTAACTGTGGGTATAAAAGAGCACCTGTGGAATACGTCATACACTTCTTTGTCTGAAGGAGATGCAGGCATGATGCCCAAAGCATGGTACAGGGATGTAGTGTCTCGTTCCCTATTCTCAGGGAACCAGGGTTACATGCATAACCTGAGACATTCCCTTTCAAGAGGGAACTCCATGCTGTGTCCTCTATAGGGCACTAGAGGAACAGTATACCAACACCGCTGTGCTGAGGGATCAGTGCCCAAATAACTGGATTTTTCCTAATTCAAAGACTCAAATTCGCTATGGCCAGAACCCAAACTAAAAACCTCTACAGGCAGGCTCAAAGCTCACCAACGTCATAGACTCACTCACCCACCAAACTATGGAACTTTAACAGTGGAATAATAAGAAAAAAAATATTTACCAACGGTATTGAAGGGTTCTACAAACTATCTTATTATTATCATTAAACATACCACTGCATATTTTTTTTTTCAATTATAAAACAATAGACAGCAACTTAGACATCATATAAGTGATTTTTTTGAGCACTACAATTATAAAATAAGAATCATTTGAAAAAAGAAAAATAAATGAGGAAAAAAAGAAAAAAAGATTTAAGAAAAATGTGATCGCTAAGTTCCGCCTCCATCAGATGACAGGTGCATCAGACCCGTCATGAGAGAGCGCCATAATTCAAATAAACAATCTTCCGCCTATCCTTCACTTTTTTTTTTTTTTTTTTTTTTTTTTTGTGGATCATCTCTTTCTGTTTGTGACACTGTATGTTACAAAACCATGCTGTTTTTTTGTTTACTACTAAGACTCTGAGTGTGAATTATTCCATAATTGACACAAACAGTTATGTCACTGAAGAACTGAAACATAAACAAAGGAACTATCATCTAAATTACAACGTTATTCCTTCATTGGACTAAACGTGCTCCATGAGATGTCATTCAGTGGAACCTTACCTTCCTAACTAAACCAGGATTTACAGCTGTGGATGTGTTTATGACTAGTATGACAAATCTGGTATGTACTTCATTTTCATTCTTCATGTTTTGATGTGTACTGCATACACAAATTTATCAAATACATTTTTTATAAGCTTTCCATTGAAAAACAGCAATCTGTCTTCAATGCTTTAGGCTTAGATCTCACAAAATAACCTAAATACTAATAGTACTGCTTAAGCGGAGCTCTGGAGAGTGGAGGCTTCAGCAGAATGAATCTCTTAAACAAGAGGAAGCCAAACAACACTCACTAGTGGTTTAGGAGCTTTTAAGAGTGGAGGTCTCAACATAACGACTCTCAAAATGAGAGGAGTCTTGACTACACTTAATGTTAGACACAATAAGTGAGGCTGAAAGAAGCAGAGTCTGCATAACATAAGTACTGCTTAAGTAGAGCTCCGGAGAGGGGAGGCTTCAGGAGCATGGCACTCTTAAATGAGAGGAAGCCTAACAACCCTCAAGTAGGGTGGAGGACTGAGCAAACAACTCTCTAAAACTAAAGGAGACCTGAATACACTCAACGCAAGAGGCAGTTAGTGGGACTCAAAAGAAAGAGTCTACAAACTCATATTACTGCCAAAGATGGAGTTTTGAAGAGCGGAGTCTTCTGCAGAATGACTCTTAAATGAGAGGAAGCCTAACAACACTCAGCCCTAGTTGAGGCACTCTTAAGAGTGGAGCTCTCAGCATAATAACTCTCTAGAATGAGAGGAGACATGACTACATTCAACACTGGAGACAGTTATTGAGGCTCAGATGAAAGAGCCTACAGATTGATTCTGCTTAAGCAGAGCTCTAGAGAGTGGAGGCTTCAGCAGAATGACTCTCTTAAATTAGAAGAAGCCTAACAACACTCAATCCTGGTAGGGGAACTCTTAAGAGTGGAGGTATCAGCATAATGACTCTCTTAAGCAAGATTAGACCTAGCTAAACTCAACGCCGGAGGCAGATATTGAGGCTCAAAAAGAAAGAGCCTACATACTATATTACCGCCAAAGTTAGAGCTCTGAAGAGTGAAGGCTTCAGCAGACTGACTCTTAAATGAGAGGAAGCCAAACAACATTCAACCCTAATTGATGTGCTTTTAAGAATGGAGGTCTCAGCATAATGACTCTCTAGTACGAGAGTAGACCTGACTATACTCAACACTGGAAACAGTAAGTGAAGCTCATGATAGGGCATACATCTAGCAGCATGGATATATCTCCTTCAAGATCCAAACCCACTCTGTTCTAGCATTAAGTTCCCTCAAGAATCTGGCAAAAACAGAAACTGCTTTGCATACACCGTATGGTGTGATGTCATACCATCGTACACAATATTATTTTATAAATATTGCACAACAAAATATATATCCAGGAATTATATTCAACAGGACGATTAGCAGGAAATACTATATTTACCGCTGGATGGTCTTAAATATGTCACCGATTATGGAGAGTGTGCAAAGGGAGAAAGAAACTTCTATACATTTTACCACATGCAGGTGCAGGTTCCATGGCTTTAACTCAACTAATTACCCTGCAAATCGCTACAAACTCGCTAACCACTCTTGGTAACACAAGCAACAGTGAATGTGTCATTCTTTACACTCTCAGAAAAAAAAAAAAAAAAAAAAAAAGAATAAAAACAACTCATTTTCTAAAAATCAAAAGCTACACTTTATGTGTTTCATTAAAGCGATGGTTCACTTTCAAATGAAATTTTGATATGTTTTAGCTTACCTCAAGGGCATCCAAGATGTAGGTTTCTTTGTTTCCGCAGTATTTCCCATTTTGATATTTTTAGGTCAAACCCTTCTTGTCTGTGACTCATATAATGGAGGTCTATGGTCACCACCTCAAAGAGCATGCACAGAGAAGTCCAAATGAAACAATTCCCCAACGTAAGTACACATTGATGACCTAAGACACGAAACGAGCGGTTTGTGTAGGAAAACAAATTTTTTCTTATTTTTTGACAAAGATGCTAAAAAACTGTTTTTTTTTGCTTTGCCATTAGGGTGTATGGAGTGCAGATTGATGTTGGAAAAAGTAATTTAAAGCAGTTTAACACAGGACAATGAAAAATGAATACTTTAGCAAGGCACTTTAATTACAGTAATGTGAGTATTTGTAATTTGTTATTTCAAACCCCCGCTCCAGAGGAAATGCTTATGCGCTAGGTGTTTTGTACCCTTTCTATGTGGTTCAGACCGTGGTTTCTTACCTTGGGTCCAACTCTAGGCACGTTGTCATCGCAAGAGTCTAACAACAGATGCTTCCCTCATGGGCTGGGGTGTGGTCTTAGATGACCATCCAGCCCAATGGATCTCGAATGGCACATCACTTGCCACAGAATGATACTTCTTCCAATAGTTAAGGAGCTAGCATGTCCTAGTGCGGGTGGAAAACACTGTGGTAGTCTCTTACATAAATCGGCATGGCAGACCGAATTTGCACCACCTGAACAGGATGGCAGGTTCTGATTTGGGCACAGGACAAGTTCCTGTCCCTCAGGGCGATTTACATTCTGGGGCATATGAATGTGGGAGCAGACTCACTGTCCAGCAAGCTCATATGGGGAATGGAAACACCACTCCAAAGTAGGCAGACAAATTTGGGAAAATTACGAAGAAGAGGTGGACCTTTTGGCTTCAAAGGAGACAGAGATGTCCCCTCTAATTCTCTCTGACGCGATGACCAACACAAGGCCCAGACTGCATCTTTACACATTTCCTCCGATCATTCTGTTTTCAGGAATTCTGGTTCTGATGTGGGTGATTCTGATCCTGATCAGGTGCAGAGGACAATATTTAATCTCCGACCTGAGCTCTGAAACCTTCATGTCTGGCCCTTAAAGGGGATCAACTTATAGATGCTGGTGTTTAGTATAGATCAGATGTAGTATAGGCTAGTGCTAGGGCACTAGAATAAGTTACTGTATGCCCTCAGGTGGTGTGTCATGTCAAGGAGGGATACAATGAAGTTGGTGTATGACACACCGTGCAAACCCAGTTTACTGCCAATTTGTTTCAGTTCTGGAGTTCCTGCAAAAAAATAAAAATAAATGAATTATAAAATTATAAATAAAATAAAAGTCACCATGTACATGTCCTGGTATTTTCAGGCTGATGATTCACCTAGCAACTTTTTGAGCAATTCGGCAAGGCAATTTTTTGGCACATTTCTTGGTTTCTTGCTTGGGCAAATTCCCATCAGTTATGGGTCCTTGTGGCTCAACTGGATGCCCGTTGACAACAACATTGTTTAAAAAGATGCCAAATATATCATTAGCTTCAGAGTCGATGTTGTCAACAGTTTAGTTTCCTTGCAGGAACTCTTTCGTGGAACTCTGAAGATGTTTTTTCTTATGACTATTGCTTCTTGAAAGAGAGTCTCACCATCCTGCTTAGATGCCAATCCTTGCTCTTTAGATTTACATCTACTGAACCAGTGTAACAAATTAGCTCAAAGTGAGATTTACATAATTAAATGGGTTATTATTAACTACATTCATCTTCAGGAATTACTTGTAGCATTATAGTACTAATAGTGCAATAAAATGTTTATTCGTCCACAGGGCAGATAGTGTTGATCGTTTATTGACCCTAATTAAAATTATTTCTCTGGCCACGAAAAATAATTTTACTACTAATACATTGCTCCCAGAATATGTAACAAAACCGGAATGTTAAAGTGAACTGAGTAAGAAAGAATTATGCTGAAACTGGATGGAAATCCACATAGATCTCTACCTGTTGGATTTTGCAGGCAGAAGTAAGGCAAACAAAATTAAAAATTGTTGGTGTGACCAGGAAGAAATATAACTTGTTTTTAGCCAGAGTGGGACAGATTTCTGTGGGAGACTGAAAAACTGATCCACTCAGACCTCTACTATAGAATCAGTAGTGCCACAGTGGGTAATTCTAGCATTACATCCACACTCTTTTTAATGTTGACCTCAAAAGCCATCTAAGTATCACTGTCTCTGATGAGCTAAAGCATTTAAAAATATGGGACATTTATTCAAATTAAGGTTTTGGTTCGGTTTTATTGGGACCAGATGGGTATAAGCTCAGACCGGACTCCCACTGACAGCTGAATGATAATGAGTAAGGAGAGACCTTGGATTTCTGTGCTGATTTCCATCTCTCCCCTGCATTTCCCTTGTGCTCTTTCTCATCTCAACCTCTCTGATCAGTGTCACACACCATTTCCCGCTTTCTTTTTCTCTCTCTTTCTCTCACTTTGGGAATTATGACCATTTTAATGCATTTGTGTGTGTGCGTGTGTGTGTGTTTGTATGTGGGCATGTTTTTGTGACATATGAGGACACAACTTTGTATAATGACATGGCTATGAAACAGTTATTACAATGAGAGGGTGACTTATGAGGACATAACCCATGTCCCCATTTTTCAAAATGCTTATAAACCATACAGAATTAGTTGTTTTGAGAAAGTAAAAGTGCACAAAGTTTCCTGTGAGGGTTAGGGTCAGGTGTAGGGTTGGTGTAGGGCCATAGAATATACAGTTTGTACAGTATTAAAACCATTACGTCTATGGGATGTCCCAACTTTTCACAAAAATAAATGTGTGTGTGTGTGTGTGTGTGTGTGTGTGTGTGTGTGTGTTTGTGTGTGTGTGTGTGCGTGTGTGTGTGTGTGTGTGTGGTGGAATGAATAAGAAAAGTGAAAAACTAACAGCATGAAGGTCTAAACAAAGTCACTCAGGCGTCAACACTGCCGTAACCCTCACAGTTTGTTGTTGATGTATTCCAACACTTTCTATCACACATGACTTCATTGCTCTTTCTTCACAGTAGGGCCCTTTTTTCAATGGCTGCCATTCACTATTTGGCTTCTGCACTCCCTTTGGAGTGGATGAATACTGTCCTCATAGAAACCTTCTGTACGAAGTCCCATTTCCCACTGAAATTCTCCTCTTGTATTCTTTGTGTAGCCAATATTGAGATACCCTATTGTTTTGTAGCCTACAGCCTATTTTTGAGGTGTACAACTGTATATATGAAATCAGAAAAATGACAGAATTATGCATGTTCTATTCACAAGGCTGTTTGCCTACAGTTCCTGGAAATTTTACAGTAGTGCATTAATGCAAGACCAATAGGACTGATGGGTTACAGCAAGGTTAGTCAAATCTGGCCGTGAAGGGATAATGCCTTGGAGAATTTAGCTCCTGCCTTAATAGAAAACTAAGCTAATCAAGTTTAGAGTTACTGGGTGTGTGTGTGATTGTGTGTGTGTGTGTGTGTTGGTGTGTGTGTTCTGTTGGCAAAATTAAGCAAAGCAGGCAATACAATATTGTCCAAAATTTCATATAATATTAACCTATTGTTTATAGAACTATTGTATAAATTCAATATAACATTTGCAACTATGCAAATATTCTAAAAAACAGCACTTTTGCCTGTGTGATATTGCTAAACTATACACCCACTGAACACAAACAAATGCATCAAGATAGAGAAAAGCTGTATCTGCATATATTACGAAAATAATTCTAAAATATTGTGCTTGGTTAAGGCTATATATATATATATATATATATATATATATATATATATATATTTTTTTTTTTTTTTTTTTTTTTTATAGGACACACTGCAGCTTATATGTCATAGGTTAATGTTACTAACCTTTGTAGATGCGGTTTCAGATGTGATACATTCTAATATTTGATGCTGCCATTCCGGTATTTTTTTATTATTATTATTGTTTTCACATTCACTGCATCTGGCCTGATCTTCATATAAAGTTCCTGATTCTGACACACTAATATAACCAAATGTGGGAGAACGTGAGAGTAACGTCATCAAATAGTATGATAAGAGTCCCATCTACCTCAACAAGGAAATACGAGATAATTCCAAGTTCTTTCTTTATGATATGAGTACTTAAAGGGTTAGTTAATCGAAAATGAAAATTATGTCGTTAATGCAGGTCATGGTCTCGTTTTCTTTTTGTTCCGCCACTGGCCCTGGGGCTGGTGGTACCCAAACCTTCACTAAAAGAGCTGTTTCCTCTACCTCCGGGTCCCAAGAGGCCACGAATGACAGTTGGCAATGAGCTTCCTCACCGCTCTCGTTCTCCTCTCCCCTTGCCAGGATTCCATGCAAAGCTGGCTCGAGAACGCTTCGCCTTCTCATGCCCTCTTTGCTACTTGGAATCAAACAAGTGCTCGCACTCCGCCCCCGCTAAGGGACTCTGTGCCTCCCATGCTGGGGCTGTCTGATCCACCACGCTTTCACCCCACCGTGGGTATGCCTGTAGTCCTCTTGACCCCCGCCCGTTCGGTTTCTGGGAGCCTGGCTAGAGCTCCCCGGGCCTTCCCACTGGCTCATCCAGACGCTCAGGCTCAGCTACGTGATTCAGTTCACCCGGCGTCCCCCCAGGTTTCAGGGTGTCCATGTGACGATGGTGGGTAAAGATGCCCCTGTCATGCGCGCGGAGGTCACTACCCTGCTGGCAAAGGGCACGATAGAGCCGGTCCCTCCAGCCGACATGAAGTCTGGCTTTTACAGCCCTTACTTCATAGTACCCAAGAAGACAGGTGGGTAACGGCCAATCCTGGACTTGCGTTAGGCTAACGCCCAAGCGCATTTTCGAATGCATTCGTCTGATGGATTGGTTTGCAGCGATCGACCTGAATGACGCGTACTTTCATGTTTCCATTCTTCCTCGACACAGACCATTTCTTCGGTTCTTTCGAGGGGCAGGCATATCAGTAAAAGGTTCTCCCATTCGGGTTGGACCTGTCTCCCTGCATCTTTACGAATGTCGTGGAGGAAGCCCTTGCTCCTCTCAGGGAACAAGGTGTCCGTATCCCCAACTATCTCGATGACTGGCTGATCCTAGCTCACTCTCGAGAGCGGTTGTGCGAGCACAGGGATCTGGTGCTTAGGCACCTCGCCCGACTGGGTCTTCAGGTCAGCTGGGAAAAGAACAAGCTCTCCCCTGCGCAGAGGCTTTTTTCTCGGTATGGAAATAGACTCGGTTGCCATGTTCACGTGGCTTACAACTGCTGAATTGCCTGATACATTTCGAGGGCAAGACAGCGGATCCACTGAAACGCTTCAGCACTGGCTTCATGACCGAGTCCCGAGATGGGCATGGCAACAGGGCACGCTCCGAGTGGCCATCACTCCGGCCTGCCACCAGAACTTCACCCCATGGTTGGACCCCTCGTTTCTACGGGCCGGCGTGCCCCTTGAACCGGTGTCCAGACATGTTGTTGTGTCAACAGATGCCTCTGCCACGGGCTGGGGTGCCATGACCCCGACTTCAGTGGCATGTCGCAACTCGCTCGCCATCTCCTCTTGTGGAGTCACAAGCATCCGAGGTCGCTTCGTGCCATTCACATTCCGGGCTGGCTCAATCATGCAACCGACGAGCTCTCACGGCACCAGTCTCGCCCCAGGGAATGGAGACTCCACCCCCAGTCAGTTCAGCTGATTTGGGAACGCTTCAGAGACGCTCAGGTAGACCTGTTTGCCTCTCCAGAAAATTCCCACTGCCAGTTGTTTTACTCCCTGACCGATGGCACTTTCGGCACGGACGCCCTGGCACACAGCTGGCTGCTGGGCTTGCGCAAGTATGCGTTTCCCCCAGTGAGCCTTATTGCACAGATGTTGTGCAAGATCAGGAAGGAGGAGGAGCAGGTCCTCATGGTTACGCCTTTCTGGCCCGGCCGGACCTGGTTCTCTGAACTTGTACTCCTTGCGACAGCCCCTCCCTGGTCAATTCCTCTGAGGAAGGACCTTCTTTTTTAGAGGTGGGTCACCCTCTGGCACCCACATCCTGACATGTGTGGGTTCTGGATGGGTCACGGAAGGTTTACAGGGTTTTTCCTACATAAATTTTTTTTTGGTGGCAGCCAAAAAGTTTTTTTGTCCCGTCAAAGCCTTATTTGATCTGTAATTGGGTTTTGTGAGTGAAGCAGGCTACTGACGAAGTGATGGAGAGAACGAGCACATCGCTCCACCCCCGTGTGGGCACTCTCTGTCTTCAGTTCTGTCTTTGCTCTCTCCTTCACATTAAAATTAGCTGATCCTTGGGTCGTCGCTAGTGGGGTGAAAGGTGGTGATGATTATAGGGGCACACGGCTGAGGGGGTGCCCCTGGCGATCTCAACCGTCTGGCTGAGGCCAGCCTAAAAAGACGCTCAGGACAGTTGACAGGCCACTGCTGCTTGTGGTCACAAACGCTTACCATTTTCACGTGTTGTTAAACCTTGCCACTTGTCGATTTAAACATTAAAAAGAGTTTAAAGCATTCAAACACAAGACACGGAAAAGCTGAACTCAGAAGCTGTTACTCACACACTGTGTTCCTTGTGCACGCGGAGAGAGAGCCGCGTATAGTGGACATCAACACTGAACCCGAGCTCTCCTTTGTGAGGTTCTCCTCGAACTTCCTACTGCACCTGAACAAACAACTACAAATTGCAGCTTAAACAAACAGAAAAGAATTCAGCACTGAGGTTTTCTGGTGTTCAGAGCTCATGCAGAGAGAGGCATCTCAAAATGCTTAAACACAGAATTTGCCTTATTTTGCTTTTGTACCGTCAAATACAAATACCGTCAAATTCATACCAACTTGGAAAGTATGTTTGAAAAAAAACTGTCAGTTATGTCTTAATTGAAAGTAAAAAGTTTAGAAAAGAAAAATTTACGTGTATTATATTGGATGGATTAATTGTCTCTTAAAGTGACCGTGCCTAATTTAGCCATATAGCTGCTGTAATGTTAATCCAAGGAAATGAAAGAAAGAAAATCACACACTGCTCTTGACTGAATTACTTTGTAGTTTTAACAAGAATTAATGCACAGTCAAACCAGCAATTATTCAGACACCAGATATATTTTTTTATATATTTTAAAATAAAGTGAACTGTGAAAAATTATACCCAATAATTCTTCATACAGTGGACCACTAGTGAAATTGATTAATAATAATAATAATAATAATAATAATAATAATAATAATAATAATAATAATAATAATAATAATAGAAATTGGGACCAAAAATTGTTCAGCACCATATAAAATAAAATAAAAAGAATCTATACAGTTATGAGGTGTTTTGTGTGTGTGTGTGTGTGTGTGTGTGTGTGTGTGTGTGTGTGTGTGTGTGTGTGTGTGTGTGTGTGTGTGTGTGTGCGTGTGTGTGTGTGTGTTGACAAATCTTTCACGATGTCTTAACAGCCAGGATTCCCACACAACACATCCGCTAAAGTCTGATTTGTGACTTAATGACTCCTTTGAGCTGATTCATTAGTGCCCGTCAGTGTTTGAATCGATGTATAACAAATCATTACTTCTTAGAAGAACATACACATCTGAAATGAGAAAGTACGTGTGCTTACCCCATTTAGCAAGAGTGTTAAGTAAAATTTGGCCTTAATAATCCACAGTATGTATAGGCCTATGACAATGTGTAGTAAATTACCTATAAAATACTTTAGTTTAAAGTTAGACTGGAGTGAGATGAAACTAAATCTGTTGCTAGCTAGCTTCTAATTTTATTAAATTTTATATGGTAAAAATTGGACTATTACACCTTTTAACGTTACGTTTTTAATTAATATGATTATATTAAAATAATTACCAGGTCTATCAAAAAAGGATTTTATCTTTCCAAACTATGTAATCCAGTCGTGGAAAAATCACAGCTTTTTTTGCAAAGAGGGCAAGAAAAGATGACAGTGATCGTTGTTTTTCATGAATAGGATAAAAAAACTGTTTCTTTGTATGTGTTTTAAATGTAACATTTGTTATCAATATCAGACTTGCGGATTGTGTGGGTACTTGCTTTTTGAAGTGGAAGCTCTTCGTCACTTGGTGTTCTTCACGGCGTGAGGACCCCTGGAAATGTCCGATTGGGTCAGTGCTTCTCTTTCTTCAGGAGGGGTTGGAACGAAGGCTGTCTCCTTCCACCCTCAAGGTCTATGTGGCCGCCAATTTGGCTCACCATGACCCTGTTGAAGGTAAGTCTCTTGGCAGGCACGATCTGATCATCAGGTTCCTGAGAGGAGCAAGGAGGCTCAATACACCTCGCCCTCAGTAAGTCCCCTCTTGGGACCTCGCAGTGGTTCTATTGGCACTGCAGAGAGCTCCCTTCGAACCCTTGCTCTCAGTAGGACTAAAGTTTTTTATCTTTGAAAACCGCGCTCCTGACAGCTTTGGCTTTGCTGAAGAGGGTCGGGGACCTGCAGGCATTTTCAGTTGCTGAAGCGTGCCTGGAATTCGGGCCAGCTAACTCTCACGTTATATCGAGACCCCGGCCTGGGTACGTGCCCAAAGTTCCCATCACTCCTTTTAGGGATCAGGTGGTGAACTTGCAAGCGCTTCCCCTGGAGCAGGCAGACCCAGCCCTGGTGCTGCTCTGTCCAGTACGTGCGCTCTGCACCTACGTAGACAGAACTCAGTGCCTTAGGACCTCAGACCAGCTCTTTGTCTCTTACGGAGTCCAGCAGAAGGGAAAGGCTGTCTCCAAGCAGAGTTTATCCCACTGGATATTGGATGCTATGGTCCTGACTTATCAGGCTCAAGACCTGCCATGTTCCCTAGGGGTGAGAGATCACTCAACAAGGAGGAACGAGGGGAACGAGGGTTACATACGTAACCAAGACGTTCTTTTCTGTGAACCAATAAACCAGTTGAAGAAAACTGTTCAGCGGTTCTTTTGCACTCGATGTAATGACGTCATTGGCGATGATTGCTCTTGATTCAAGCCTTCGGTTTACCCGCACTCATAACATTAGCACAGAATCAGTTCAGAATCAATCTTTAAAAGAATCAGTTCAGTTCAGAAGCGCTCTTTGTCAGTCTGCTTCACGCTGAATCACACATGTGCAGTATCATCAGCTCCTCGGTTCTTGAATCGGCCGCGTCTGACAGAAACGGTTCTTGACTCAAGAATGATAAGGATATACATCTTGAGTTGTGTTTAAAATATTCATAAGTATTCATTAGTCCTTCTTGTTAAATTGAGTCAAAATCTTTTCAGGTTGATTCTAGAGTCGATTATGAAGTTTATTAAAATATGAATATCCGAGACACTAATTTGAGTACACATCTCTTTTGGGTACTAATGTTGAGCTTTATTCTTGTACAAACAGAATAAATATGTGGTGTGCTTGTTGGCTATATGTTTTAAGTTGGTGGCAAACCAGTTTCCCTTTCGGGATTAATAAAGTTTTCTCTCTCTAAGCTAGAATTGGGAATTTAATACAATTCTAACCAGTTACCAGTGGTCAGTGGACAACCAAAATATTTAATTCAGGAATATCTTACTTGTCGAATCACAGTCACCAGACCATGATGTTCTTTGATGGTCTACATCATGGCTGTCCAATTTTGCTTATGTTGGGCCACCATCCTGCTGAATTTATATAACACACCTACTGGAAATTTGCATTTGGGTGGAGGCATTGGGAGACAAGCATCCTCCAGAGTGTTTGATCTGCAGCCATGTTCTCATGAAGCACAAATGTTCTTCATATCAGATTTTCTTGGAATGTATGTCTCCACATCGATTTTCTGAACTACTTTCGTAGTAAGTGGATTGGTCACCTTTGTGCATTGGCTATAAATGTCTTTGAGCTGGTTTGAGTTCAGTTGCTTCACTTGTTCCTTCCATTCACATGAAAGGTCCTCAAGATCCATCTTAATTTTGGAATGAACTCCTAATCAATACCAGTTCACTACATATTCTTACTTCTCTTGTTAACTTGAATCACTTTATAATTTAACAACAACAACATATTAACATTTTAAGTGCACAGCATTTTTCCATGGCTTTCTTAATACAATGTAACTTCCCCAACACATGATGGTTAATGAGATGGTTGCAATGAAAGATCATTAGAGAAGGGTTCCTGTAAGATCTTATAATTTAGTTGGTAATTTATTTTCTCTAATTAAGCGTTCAATGAGCCCACGAGTGACATTGTGTGGACACCTGCAGCTCCAGTATCTGGCCTGTTTATTGTACCTTAGTGTTCTGTTTCACCCTTTGAAGTCTTTTTCTTATTTTTCTAAACCTAATTGGCCAGGAAACACTGTGTGTAAAAGACAAAAGTGAGATGAAGCGCTGTGAGTTAACATGGGCATATCAACATGGGCATTTGTGTTAGATTAGATGAGAAAAAATAAATTTGACTATTACAGATGTCATAGAAGTAGTGCAGAAAGTGCTTTTGCAAAGCAATGATGGATTATAAAGATACAGAAAGTAATGTATTTCTATTACCTTGAAATCCTGTATAAAAAATGTGGTGACTCATCATGCTGGACATGGACAGAAGAGTGTGACATGATGAAATAACCACAGATGCCAATCTGACACACATTTACACTTGAGCAGTCAAATTGGCCAAAAAGCACATCTATACTGAATGCTATACATTTTTACAATAACAATAATAATAATAATAAAAAGACTCTACAACCTAAAACATAATATAAATTATTGTATTTCTTCAAAAAGAAAAGGGATATATTGGTGTTGATTGTCTGTCTCAACTTCTACCAATTTCCATGTTGTTTATTTTTATTCCTAACACAGTGATGCAAATTAAATACCATCCAAATGTTATTCTAGTTCAGGTGTCATCTAGAAAGCATATAACATGAAAGTCATTTACCAGAAAATTTTCAGAAGAAGATTTGAGCTTATGTGCCTATTTAGTATACATTGCCTTTGCACCATTGATTTGACCTAAGATAGGGAACAGATAAACAGTTAACAGCCTGAAGATTGATGATTGATATACTGACATTTTAGCTCATAAGTGGTGTTTTCTTAGGTAAGCTTCACTATTCATAAAAAGGGTTAAGGATTCCAAGAAACCCCTTAAGGTTATTATTTATTTATATTTTCCAAAGACAAGTTTCACTCATTTGAATTTGTACATTAATATAATGCACCAGTATGTCAATGTGACTGATGTTTTTAATCGCACCCTTCTCTACTTCTTAACTTTGTCACATATCCAGCACAACTGCCTCACCAAGATGTCTGACTCATCCTCCTAACCTGAGCATCACTGATTAATAACACAGGCCTTGATACTCCATTACTGACTGTCAGGTGTCTTCCAGGGAGACCCTTTTAATGCAATTGCAATGCTTTTGTGAGTTTCTTTTCTAATGCTGCTAGATATAGTATAAATGAGTGTGGAGAAAGGCCTCGTCTTGTCTCATTTAATAGGAACAGCGACATTTGACTGGTGTTAGGTGCATGATTGCCTTTTGGTTCACTAACAGTCACTTAAAGGAATATTCTTTACAAGAAGAATAGTGGAATAGTAGTTGGCATACATGATCCTCTATGACCACAGAAAATCTCAAATGAGAGCTCTGTAATCAATCTCCCTTGCTCTCGCTCTCGCTCTCTCTCCGTGTTCCATGCTGGGAGTCGGGTGAGAGTGGTGTTGGTGAGGGTTTCTAAAGTCCCCTTTTTTTCCCTATACTAAAAAAGATGGTTTGGAAAGTACATTTGAAAGAGTATTGTCTTTGATTTGTGTGGTAGGGTGACGTCTTTCTCCGAGATGCCATCATTAGCACTTCGGAATGGTTTCAGGTGTGTTCCTGAAGGCAATGTCTCAGTGGAAGATGTGCTTGTCGTGGTTGAGGACCAGATTGGGCATGGAAATATTTAATCTGCATTGCGTATGAATAAAGCTGTTGTGGTATTTTTGAAAGAACAGGACTTAGTCAATCGTTTACTAGTTCGTGGAGCACTTTCCCTGCTTTACACAATAGTTACAATTTAAAATGTCCCACCATTCGTATTTGATGAAGTTTTACAACGCAAATTTGGCACAATTTGGCAAGGTTGGTAGTCCTTTTAAAACTTGTCACTTGGATGTAAACATCCTACATTGAGACACGTTGTGTCTTTTATGAGGCAAGTTTTTATTATGTTGGAGTCTAATGATAATATATTGGACATAAAGTTTCAAGACTTTTAATGCAGGCTACATGAATCCATATTAGTCAGTAGCCTAAGGTTAAAAAAAAAAAAAAAAAAAAAAAAAAAAAAGCCTGCACTGACAGTGGCAAATAGAGGGTAGTAGCCTAAATATTTGGGTGGTACATTATTATACAACGTCATTAATAAATATATTAAGATAACCCTTGCTATTTAAATAAGTAATATTAGCCTATAGACAATAATGAGCAATAATAATTCACCACACTGCACAGGATTATGTGATGACAAATTCAAGCTCACAGCTAAATATTAATTAATTTGTTTAGTTATAGTTTGAATAAGAGAACAACACCATTAAATAAAATGACCCCGTGGCAGGTCTAGTTTTAATATAAGAAGTTCTATTTATAGTAAATGTAAAAGCCCTTTTACACCAAAAAGTGTAGTGAATAAACCTCAGGCTGGAGGAACATAATGGATTTACATCAACAGTATCTTTTGCAATGGCTTCATCTGTTAGTGTCATTGTTGACTCTTTTAATGTGCCCTTTGTAATCTCTCACTTTTGTTTACAATGTGCTATTTATTTTTTGTAATCACATCTGTATAGTAAAATGCAGGAGAAGAAGGTTCAGCACTCTTCAGCAATAAAAAAAAAAAAAAAACAAAAAAAACAATAAGCCCAATTATTAGTTTATCTAAAGTAATTTTTGCTTATTACTATGCAAAATACAGCAACGACATTTGTTAATAAAATTAGATTAGATACATTTGTTTTTTGAGTGGGATGAACTAACATTCACATTTAGACTAGAACTACACCATGTTCACACAGTGCACACAATGCCTCTTTACTTTCTGATTTCTCTGAACATTGGGACAGGAGAACTGTCAGTCAAAATGGGGAAAAAAGTAACTCAGATATTGTTTTGTAAATTAAATAGTAATGTGTTACTTTAATAGTTTCTTAAAAAATATTCTGATTACGTAACCCGCATTACTTGAAATGCGTTACCCCCAACATTGGACACAAGCATCGGGCACAAGCATCTTGCATGTCCACAAGAGAACAGGTGACGAGAGCGTGGCAGGATTGAGGGTTGATGCTTCAGATAACATCAAAGATCTGGCTGAGGCAGTTCGAGATTACGTTCTTCCAACTGTTGAGGTGAGTGCTGCTAATGCTGATGCTGTGGTATTTGCTGAAAGTATCGAGTCCGTTCCCTCAGTCTCTAATGAGTTTTGTACTGTTGGTAAATCTGTTGTTAGTGCAAACGGTATAGTTTTTTGATGTTAAAACTGTTGAAGCAGTCCCTAATAATATTGGTGTTAAAAAAAAGTGGAAAATAAGTAATGCGTAAAAGAAGCAAGTCACGGAGAATTGTGCTATGATGTTGTAAATGATGAGGAAATGGAGGATGTGTTGCCTGATGATTTTGAGTTTCAGGAAGATTCCCAGTGTGATTATGGTAATTCACAAGAAACTGTACTCAGCTCAGTTCGAGTTGATTTTAACAAATACTCATTGTATAGCTTAGAAGAAATCAACCGTTTTCTAGATGAAACTTATGGTAAACAGGTTACCATAAAATAATTATTTACTGATGTAGACAAATTAGTCCGTTACCTTTTACCAGAGAAACACTGGAATTTATGAGCTTAGTGAGAAGTAGTGTTTAGGTTGAGAAAGCATCTTACCACTATAAGAAAATGTAAAGAAATGGATAGGAAAAAAGGAAGGCCAAAAGTAATGTATTGTAATATGTTTAGCATGATAATGGCACGAGGGACAGCTCTAAATGATTATTCTCCAGCGGTGGGACATGAAAGCATTAATTTCTTTGATTTTCTGAGTGGGGTTCTTAAAAAAATGTCTAGTGAAGGAAAAGTTTTTTATTTTATTTATTTATTTATTAATTTTTTTTGTGGGGGGGGGGGCTGGGAATGGAACTGTACTTTATATTTTATTGGAGAGAAAAAAAAAGCAGTTTGAAAATGTAAAACTGTGGTAGGATATGGGCAAAATTCAAATATAAATGTTTTCTAAACAGTATACAGTTAATTCTACTGACAGAGTAAAGAATGTGATTGAGACCCTTGAAAAACAAATCAATTTAATAGAATATCAGTTCATGGATACATATGACTCTACTTTATACAGTAACTTACAAAAGAAAAAGAGAGAACTGAGTTTGGTTTCGAATGAGAACGTAAAAGGAGATCTGGGGAGGTCGTGTTTTCTATCTCTGGCAGAGATGGATGCTCCAACTACTTTTTTCTTTCATTTGGAAAATAGAATGCCTCAACAAAAACAGATGCCATGTCTTAAGCTTCCTGATGGGAGGGTGGCCTCTAATGTGCTGGAAATGAGGAATCATGCCGTGGACTTTTACTCTAATCTTTATGCTGCAGAGGACTGTGACAATGACTGTATGATACAACTTTTTCAAGATATTCCTCATTTGGATTGTGACTCTAAAATTGTTTTGGATGCAAATATATAATTTAAGGAAGTTAGTGATGCTAATTGCAAATCTCAATATAGGATGGTCCCCTGGAATGGATGGATTGCCAGCTGATTTCTATAAGAGTTTCTGTAGTTGTATAGACAAATAAATATTTGATGTTTTTTGTGAATGTATAAAAGTTTTCTTTCTGTCAATATCACTGTTGCCAAAAAATTCTCAATCATGGTGAGGATCAACAAATTTTAAATCAGTAAAAATTTTAACTCCACATGACAGCAAACTGGCAGTGATAACAGCAGCAACAGCATAAATTAAGCCAGTAAAACAATAATTAAAAAAGATTGAAAGTTTTCAATCCACAATAAATGCTGGTGCAATATTGTTCAATGAAAAATTGTTTCTTCAGATGACTCGTCTTGAAAAGTTGTGAGAACATTTAGATATGTTGTGAAGAAAACTCGGTCGAACTGCATTATCTAGGGGTCGCTATGGGAAACACCTCGTTGTGACTTTCTTTATGACCATAGCCCTCCAGCTCAGGTAAGCCTTCCATTTCTGCCTGATGGCCATGCAGAGATCGAAAAATAATGGAAGAAATTTTTTTTTTCTCGCAACAACCGGGTTCAGCATAAGAGTTATGCCATTATCGAGGTGATGCAGGAAAGTAAGGGGATGCCCCCCTGTAGAAGAGCTATCTTTCTGTGGAGGAGACATCTTCTCTTAATCTCCCTCCTTGCCATCTAAACCTCTTCAGGATATATCATGCTTAAAAGGGCAAGGCATACGCAGCAGCAGCTCAGGCTGTAGCTTCATTGCACACGATGGCTGTGCTTCAAGAATATCAGGCTGAGCTGCTGAAAGACCTGGATAAAGGCGAGAGCCTTTCTCCTGATCAGGTAGCCGAGCTGTGCAACACCACAGATCCCTCTCTCCATGCTACCAAGCAGGCCGCCTCTGCTATAGGCAGATTTATGGCGGCCATGGTGGCAACGGAGAGACATTTGTGGGTGAACCTTGCAGACATCAAGAAGAAGAACAAGGCTTCTTCTTGATGCTCAGGTGTAGTCTTTCGAACTTTTTGGTACCTACGCTGAGATGGTAGTTGAAAAGTTCAGGGAGGCGAAGACGCGCTCAGCTGCCTTCAAATCCTGCATTCCACAAAGGTCCAGGTCAGAACCCGAACAACATAGGGGTCCTGGTCCGTCTCAATCTGCAGGCTAGTGTCGCGTATCACGCTTCTCCCTCACCTGCGGGTAGGGGTAAAAGGAATCGCGAGTCACGGGAAGGTAGGCAATCAGAGCAATACTTAAGTATCTACTCATTTCCATTGGGGGGTTTTACCTCTGCCTTTATCCCCCCCTTCCTAATTCCCCTGTAACCACCAGCTCTCCACTTGACTGAGGTTAGGTGAGAACTTCTTGTAAAACAGTCCAGAGCGCTCCAGCATTATTTCCACAGATCAAGTTGATGACTCTCAAACATATTGTTTTGGGATGCACCATTACATCTATGAGTTGCTCTATCAGAGTGCCTCGAGAGCCCCTCCTTTGAATAGTATTTAAAATCCATATTTAGGCAAGTGTGCAGGTGAAGTCTTTGTGCACTTTCTGAAATTCACACTGTGGTAAGTTTGTACGCTAGCGCTCTGCGTTCTTTCTAAAATCCTAACTGGTGAGGGCTTCATGCGGTTGCTTCATGCCATGTCTTGAGTTGAGTTCTTCTTGGGCGCCACTCCACCTTTATATCATCAGATATCTAAATAAAAAGGGTGTTGCTACTAGGGATCTTCTGAGACAGTTCCGTCAGCAAGCTTATGCAAGAGCAAGTGGTAGCCCCTGTGTGACAGGCAAGTATAAAATGCTAGGTTCCTTGTTGTATCCCTTTAAAGGATTTTTTCTTGATTCCAAGCCTTCAGCTCTACCCTAACAAGTAATTTGGATATGTAGCCTAGGCCTTTTGCCGTAAGGGTAATGTCACAGACAGTCGTCTAAATGTCTCAGGGGCAACTCCCATGGAAATGAGTTATGGGTACTTGAGTGAAAGGACTGGGGTGAGATCATTGCGACTGCTAAAGAAAGATATGTCTTTAAATATGCAAATACACATATAGTATCCGTTTAGGTGTATATGGAGAAATTTGAGGTAATTAAAACTCTCTGGGAAGGCACTACCCATTTGAGGTGAGAACACAGGAAGATACTGGCTCTACACAAAGGCTATAGAACCTAGCGAACATGTTGGGGTCACGCAGCTCTACAAATATCTGTCAGCGAAGTGCCACAAGCCAGCAACCAGGTGGATGCAACACCTCTAGTTGAGTGAGCTCGCAATCTGAATGGGCGGGGCACACCCTGTGCCTGATAAGCCAGGGTTATGGCATCCACAATCCAGTGGGATATCTTCTGCTTAGAGATGGCATTCCCCTTTAGCCAGCCTCTTTAACAGACAAAGAGCTGGTCTGAGGCATAAGCATGTCTTGTAAACTGTAAACTTGCCGAAGTGATGGTGTTCACTACCTCCTGGGGTAGGTCACCTAGAACCTCTGTGTCCCGTCCAGAAACCAGACATGGGTGCCAAATGGTGCCCCATCTCTGAGTCAGTAGATCCTTTCTCAGAGGAATCAGCCAAGGAGGGGCTGTCATGAGGAGCACTGGTTTAGGGAAGCAGGTTCGAGTGGGCCAATACAGCGGCACTAACAAGACTTGCTCCTCATCTTCCCGGTCTTTGCACCACTGTATCCCTCAAACCGCTCACACTACTGTCGGAAGTGGTTCTCATCTTTCAGCGGCAAGAACAAGCTCCAGATCATGGCAATGGGACTCCGCCCACCTGAGGGGATGCAGAGCCTGGTTGGTCATCTTCCCGCAATGGGAATGTGACACATCCACAAAGGCCATCTCAGCGTGCTTTATGGCCATACACGTGAGGTAGCGATCGTGACCATCACCCAGTGCCAGGTAACACTTACACCCAGAAACGTATGGGTGAAATGCCATCCTTACAAGGACAATCCATTGTCTTTATAAAGACACATCCGTGGAGCTCTTTTAGAGGAAATTGCTCTTTTGGAAATGCTCTTTTAGTGCTGAGGGGCACATGGGAGATGGCCGCTGGCAACACATAATGTGCAATCCACTCGACACTGGAACGACCACCACTGAAGTGCCATCTCACCAACACAAAAAGCTTCCGAGAGCATGTTGAACTCATAGTTCACCATAGACATAGCTGAGCAGAACAACAATGTCACTCGGCTCCAAAGCGATAAGCTATTATGCATTGCACCTGCTGCCTTCTTATACTCACACTGTGATCAGCGGCAGCTGAAGCGATATCCCAATTTCTCAAAAAAAAAAAATTTTTTTTTTTAAAGAGAGATAATTTTCATAATTTTTGTATACAGCCAAGTATGGTGATCTATACTCAGAAATTGTGCTCTGCATTTAACCCATCCAAAGTGCACACACACAGCAGTGAACATACACACACCGTGAACAGTCATTTATGCTTCAGCGCCCGGAGAGCAGTTGGGGGTTCTGTACCTTGGTCAAGGGCACCTCAGTCGTGGTATTGCTGGCCTGAGACTCAAACCCACAGCCTTAGGATTAGGAGTCAAACTCTCTGACCACTTAGCCACATCTTCCCCATCATTAATGTCATTAAATATAAATTAACACTTATCATCAACTTCTTCCAACACTATATGATCAAGCTGCTATCTAGATTAATTTTATATTTTATAGTTCTATATAATGTTACTTTGTTGACTATTGTCTTGTTTCTATTGACATTTTTGGAGAAAAATATATGATAAACTTTATGCTTGGTGAAATATAGCTGAAAACTTAAGTCTAGATAGAGCAACCTGTTTAGTATACAACAAATAAGCAATATCTTATAAAACTTCCTTCTAAAATGTCTCCTCTTGTCCATCGTATTTGTCAGATAAAGTGTCAAAAGGGCATAAATACAGTTAAAAAGGAAGGGGGAAAAATGTTGTCATGAGGTGTCATCTGTGAACTGATCAACATCACAGCAATTTGCCAAGTACGCAGGCAAGCATACACCTGCACCAAATTAGAAATGATCAAAAATTTGTACAAAAGGAGTTGAGTCCAAGCAGTAGAGTGGTGTCAACACAAACCCAAAGTTTATTTTTATTTCATGGAAGGAAATGACTAACCTACTCTTCTCACTTGCCGTATATCTCACACCTGTACTACAGTAGTATCTTTCTCAAATCCTTTCAACACTTTTCTTTAGAGTTCTCTTCACTTCTCAGATTTCACAAATGTCCTATTCCTGCACCTGGATTTATTTCTGCAATATGAAAATGGAAAATTCACATGTTTTTATTTCAAATTCATTCTAAGACCTGTAGGCATGAAAGAAGCAGTGCTGGATCCTTCATTTGGCCCAATCATCTTCTGATTACAGACAAACTCTTAGGAGGCTGTACAAATAAAAAGTCATGATTCTGTATTTTTGCAGATTATCTATCTATCTATCTATCTATCTATCTATCTATCTATCTATCTATCTATCTATCTATCTATCTATCTATCTATTTTTGATATTACCCCACAAGTTCTCAATTGGATTAAGGTCTGGAGATTGGGCTGGCCACTCCATAACATTAATTTTGTTGGTTTGGAACCAAGACTTTGCCCGTTTACTAGTGTGTTTTGGGTCATTGTCTTGTTGAAACAACCATTTCAAGGGCATGTCCTCTTCAGCATAGGGCAACATGACCTCTTCAAGTATTTTAACATATGCAAACTGATCCATGATCCCTGGTATGCGATAAATAGGCCCAACACCATAGTAGGAGAAACAGGCCCATATCATGATGCTTGCACCTCCATGCTTCACTGTCTTCACTGTGTACTGTGGCTTGAATTCAGAGTTTGGGGGTCATCTCACAAACTGCCTGTGGCCCTTGGACCCAAAAAGAACAATTTTACTCTCATCAGTCCACAAAATGTTCCTCCATTTCTCTTTAGGCCAGTTGATGTGTTCTTTGGCAAATTGTAACCTCTTCTGCACATGCCTTTTTTTTAAACAGAGGGACTTTGCGGGGGATTCTTGAAAATAGATTAGCTTCACACAGACGTCTTCTAACTGTCACAGTACTTACAGGTAACTCCAGACTGTCTTTGATCATCCTGGAGGTGATCATTGGCTGAGCCTTTGCCATTCTGGTTATTCTTCTATCCATTTTGATGGTTGTCTTCCGTTTTCTTCCACTTCTCTCTGGTTTTGCTCTCCATTTTAAGGCATTGGAGATCATTTTAGCTGAACAGCCTATCATTTTTTGCACCTCTTTATAGGTTTTCCCCTCTCTAATCAACTTTTTAATCAAAGTACGCTGTTCTTCTGAACAATGTCTTGAACAACCCATTTTCCTCAGCTTTCAAATGCATGTTCAACAAGTGTTGGCTTCATCCTTAAATAGGGGCCACCTGATTCACACCTGTTTCTTCACAAAATTGATGACCTCAGTGATTGAATGCCACACTGCTATTTTTTTGAACACACCCCTTTCAACTAATTCAACTAATTGCCCAATTGCACAGCCTTAAGAGCGTGCATATCATGAATGCTGGGTCTCATTTGTTTACTGAGAATCTACTGAACCTACTGGTAACTTGTTTGCCACGTAGCAATAAAAAAATATACGAAAAACCTTGATTATTCTGGTTAGTCACATTGTACTGCTATTATTTTGAACAATACTGTATATATATATATATATATATATATATATATATATATATATATATATATATATATATATATATATATATATATATATATTATTATTATTATTATTATTATTTTTATTTTTATTTTTATTTTTTCTGAAATGTTGAGAGCAAAAAAAAAAAAAAAAAAAGTTCAATAAAATGTGTTCCTTCGTGTAATGTAGGTTAGGTTATGTTTATGTGGCAAGTTTGAAATTAGTTATAGCATGATACTAGACTGGCATGGAACAAAACAATAAAATAATTCCACAAACATAACAGAAAGCACCAAAAGACATTAACAGAAAATGTGTGCAGACTTCCATCCATCTGTAATTTCACAGACATAACTCGGCAAACATTGCACAATATTTACTCTGCTAGTCAATATGTTGTTTATTTGCTAAATTCACTGACGCTACAAAATTCATATGCACATGGTATTGTGTATAATCAGTTCAAATGTGATATCCTATGTGACACACATCATTAATAGAAAACTCATTAAATACAAACCTACTGCCAAAACTGAAATTGCTAAATATTTCAATGGTGTGAATATAGGGCTCTGAATTACCTCTTTATTGTGTACTGACCATGTGCTGTGAATATTAATCTTGCATGCCTCTTGCTCTATACGACCTAGTGTGTGTTTGCATCATCTGGACTTAACTCACCTGGACTTAACTTACCAATTTCTTTTATATCACCACGTTGGTAATTCAGAACATTACCCTATTCATTAGAGTGTGAAGAGGTGAAAGACAAATTAGGCCATCACAATCATATCAAACATCTTGACTTTTGTAAAACCTCATCCAGTGATGTTTTATTAACAAATGTCCCCCCCCCCCCCCCCCAAAAAAAAAAAAAAAACCTAGTACACCTTTGGAACTGGAAGTGTCATTTCTGCATTATGGTATCCATGAATAAATCCTAATCCCAAAGCCTGGTCTTCACCACTTGACAAGAATTCACAAAATCACTTCAGATCATGAAGTTGGAAAATGCCACCATCCCAGCTAAATCGTTTATCATGAGCTCTATACTCCACTGTCTTTAAATTGTGTGAGGCAGAGCAAATTAATGGAAAGTGAGATACCTTACCTTGGCATTCCCTTGGCATTCAGAAGTTTCCATAAGTATGGAAATCACACAGTGTGTACATTCCATTTGGGGATGAGATCTGAAATGAAAAGGAAACGAGAAAGGGGAGGTAGAGAGTAAACTAAGAAGAAAGGTTACATTATTCAAAGAGGGACCACAGCAGGACTGATACACTCCACTGCAGCCTGTAAGGAGATGTCTATCATTTCAGTAACTTCTGATGCTCTACATGAATAAGGTATCTGCAGATTTTAACCCAACATCACTCTTAAGGGAATAATCTATTTATGCTGCATACTGTACATTGCATTTACAGATGGTCCCTTTTAGTCAGACATCAGATGATTTAAGGTAGAAAGTTAAATTATTTCTAGACAGGGTTCGTGAGATGCATAGTGCAAATATCCTCATATATCCCACTGGAGCATGAAGGAGCTGACATGTTTTCCTGGACATCTGAACTAGAGGTCAGCACAAGATTTTTTTTTTTTTTTTTTTTTTTGTCTCGTTCCTGCAAGATTGTGTTGTGTTGTGTCCTGAAAGAGGAGTATCTTTCCTTATTGTATGATGTAGCATTACGATTTGTCCCTCATTAATGACTGGAATAGTCAAATGCATTAATTAGAAATAGGTGTCCACATACTTTGGGCCATGTAGTGTATTATATGTGAAACTGTTCTCAGTTCCCATTTTGGAAGTGTAACACATTTTCCCAAATTTATTATGTTCTTTTCAGTGGATTGCTTCAAAATTCTGGTTCAGTAATTGAGCCTGTAATTTTAAGTTATCAAAAATGCTCACCAAATTATTCTGCCTTTCTTAAAGACCATTTTGTGGCTGGATTTTGGAGCAAAATTATTTATTTATTTTATTATTATTATTATTATTATTTTCTTTTTTTTTTTAAAGAAGCAATGAACCGTTTTTAATTAGTTTATGGGAATCAGCTTACATTGAAGCCAATCTGACATAACGACTTCACTTTACTTTATAATATAATAATGTGACTAAGTACTAACTACGCAGTAGAAGTTCAGTGCCTACTTCTAAATCACTGCCTGTTTAGCCCCGCCCACTGATACATGCACATAGTGTAAATAATGAGAGAGGCAAACGCAGGTCTATGCAATAATAATAATAATACATTAAAATTATATATATCCATATATATCAAGATGGCTCTGAAGACAAGATGCTGTGCAGTGTGGAAAAACACAATCTTTGTATTTCTGTCCTTTTGATCCCTACATTAGGAAAGAGTGGATGAATTTTATTTTTAATGAAGTTGCAGACAGTTTCAGTAAGAACTTTGTCCTTTGTTCATTTCATTTTAACACATATTCATTTATAAACAAGGCACAATTTTCAAGAAAGATTCAAACTACAAAATTATGCTGTGACGACGACATTGGATCTGACAGTAATGTTACACCATACAGTGTGAGCAAAATAATTTATTTTCCTTTTTTTTTTTTTTTTTATCTATCATAACACAATTTTATTGTAATCCATCTGGTGTTGACCACTGACTCTTAAATCCAGAAGGATACATGAGCTGTAAATTTGCACTGTAAATTTGCAGAGATCTGCACAAAACTGGTTTGGTTTTAAGTCTGCCCAGTAGTTTTGATTTCCCTGATGTTACAGATACAACTACACACACAAAAAAAAAAAAAAAAATGCTTATAATAGCTGAATCTTGCGCTCTCACTCACTACACTCTGAAGACTCCGTTCACTTCGTCTCACAGTCAAAAAAATTTTTTATACCACGGATGCTAAACATTCTGAATTATAAATGCAGACATTCATATGAGGAGTTTAGCAGCAAATTAGTCAATCAACAAATTTTATTTTTGAACATGAAAAATGTACAGAGGTCTGGACCTCGGTGACCTCACAGCTGGCTACAACCATGAATATAAAGTTACATACAACCATTTAAACCTTAAGCAATTATATGCATATCACAAACTGGGGATGTCTTTCCAGGACTGTTAAAATAATAAAAAGGGTGTCAGCTGATTGTTTAAACAACTTCATGCTACAGTGATGTGCTCTTCTCTTTAAACAACATCTGCAAAGCTTAAAAAGATTTAGAATGCTTTATTGCACATTTATCTCTTTAGAACAGTTGATTTGACTGGAGTTTGCATGTGCTTAGAGCTCTGCTGACTGACAATGATGTTTCTTACCTGAAGAAAATTACCTCTTGTTAATGACTGTTCATTTGCATGATTCAGTCACGCAGTGTAGATCATAGCTTTTTAAAGCTAAACTTTTAACTTGATAATTGGTCTGCTTCACTTTTCCAATTATTTTGGTGAAGAGTCAAAGGTCATTGAGTGGGCTTCTCATGGCCAGTCTGAGGATGAGAGTAAATAGTACATCCTCACTATCTGTTTTTATACCTGACACAGAAAATAATTTGTAGTATCTCTGTCCATGCAGCATATAAAGGTATAATGTGAAGCCTGGATTACACAATGGCCCAGTGAGATCCAACCCAATAAAATGTCAAACGTCATACACAAATGGAACATGTCAAGAACGTAGATCAAATAAAAGTTACATTTTAGCTGAAACTCAAACAAAATAAATGTTAAATATGTGTTATGTTTAAATACTTGTACTGAAGCAAAAACTTTGAATATATGTAGCTACTACAATTACTACTTCATTGTACTATTATTTTAAGAAATATTGTTGGGGGGTGGGGGTAGTTTTGAATTGTAGTGTTAAAATACTGAATAAGTAAAATACCTTTTTGTTGATCTCCTTCGTCCTCGTACATTTGTACCTCACCAGCCCGTAATAGAAAAATGGACCTACAGGTTTTTTTTTTTTTTTTTTTTTTTTTTTTTTTGTGGCGCTCCCTAGAAACTCACAGCAGTTATTTTTTTGGAGTTGGCATGCCTAATGCACGAGCGGTCCTTGGGTCAACTTTGCTGCATGTGCGGAGTGGGTGCTGGAAAATAATGGACTCCAGCCCCGCTCCCAAACCAGAGACCAGCCAGCCATCATCCTGCTGCACGGAGTTATTGCCAGAGCCCTTAGGGTGAGTTGCAGCCGGTTTCTGGGAAGTACTATGAAGAACTAATGGACATTTTCCAGATGGATTAATAGACTGGTTTGAGGAGTCATTACCCAGTTCTCCTGTGTCTGTGCTGGTTCCACCCAGCCCTGAATCTCCTGCATCTCCGCTGGTTCCACCTGGCTCAAGTTCTCATGTATTCCCTCACAGTCTCCCTCTCTTGCCACCGAGCACCCTCATCCCTCCTGCTCTGCTTTGGTCAATTGTCGACCATCCGCCGCCTCGGGACTCCACTCCTCTGGCTTCACCTTGTAACTCTATCCCTCCGGCTCTGTCAGGCTCCTTTTTCCCTTTGGCTCCACCTCCATCCTCAGTTGCTCCACCGTGGTCTTCCTGAGACCCGCCACTGCCTTGGTCACCTGAGCCTTCAGCTCCGCCTTGGCCCTGCGGATCCTCTGTGTCACCCTGGCTCACTGTCTATTAGGCTCCATCATGAGCTCCTCAATCACCCTGGTGTTGTTGGCGCCTTCTCCACCATGGCTCCTCCCGCTGTCGCCTCCACCGTGGGTTGCTATCCTGGCAGGCCTCTGGAGTTCCATCTGGCTTCTCCTGCTCCGGGCTCCTCCCTGGCTCTTCCATCCACTCTGCCCTGGCACTATGGACCATGCTTCCTCTCCATTGCCTGCCCCTTGTCTGCCCCACACCCACATCCTGAACCCCCACCCTCCCTCCTCTGTTGGACTTTTTTGTCGGCACGAGACGTGCCTTTTCGGAAGGGGGCGAGCTGTTATGATCATGATCTATTTTGGTTTAGTTTTCTGTGATCCCATTTTTCCTGCCTTGTATGTTTCTATGGTTTTTGATTAATTTGGTCATTAGTCATTATTACTTAACTACCTCCTATTTATCTATTTTCCCCTTGTCAGCTGCCTTATTTAAAGTCTTCTTCCTCTGTGATATTTTGTCCATTCACATTGATGTTTATTCATTGATCTGATGTGGATTTATTTTCCTGTCTCCTGGATTTTCTAATTAAAATACCTTTTTGTTGATCTCCTTCGCCTGTTTATGATTGTACCTTACCAGCCCGTAACACCTGACTTCTGCCACCTAGATAATAAAATATAACATGTTTTTTAGCAGTGTCCTATTTTCTTATGTTCTGTTAACTTACAAACAACTAATCCTAATCCAAACCCTGTAGCAAGTAGATTTTGCTACAGTAATTACATGTAATATGTGAAACAAGGACACTGTACAATAAAGTTGGACAAATTTTCGCTATTAATTAGTTTCTTATTAGCATGAATATTACTAGCATATTGGCTGTTCATTAGTACTTATAAAGCACATATTAATGCTTTATTCTTCATGACCATATTTTAGATAACTTAATAGATCCTGTACCTACACTTAACAATTACCCTGCTAATTTATTATTAAGATGCAAGGAGTTTGCTCAGGGAAAAATCTTAGTTAATAGTGAATATGTGTTCCCTATAAATGTTGCCGTAAGGGGTTACTTATGCAAAAGTAGTGAATGCTTTGGCAGGCTGCCCCAATCTAAGAATAAATGTGTCCTTCAATCCCATCATCCCTGTGGTGGCATGCAGTGCCACCAAGAGGAGCAAGAGAGACGATTCACTGTTTCCAACAGCCAAAACTAGCAGACAAAACTAAGAGCAAAATCTCAATGCTTCCTTTGCCCTTCCCTTGACATCACTGCTCCTCTCGGTGTGTAAATTTTGAGAGCGTATTGATGTCTCACGCTGTGTGAGATGCTTAAGACAATGCAAATATTTCAGTAGTCCATATTTAATCCTTTCCGTGCAAAACAGTGATTTGTTTGATTCACTGATTATTCATGGTTAGGTCAATGCATTACAGAGTCAAGGCAGCAAATACCTTTGCAAGGCAATTGCAAATTTGTGTATATAAAATATCTGCAAATATGTTTTACTATATTTTAAAATGTAATTTCCTGTGGTGCCAAAGATAAATTTTAAGCAAACATTATTCCAGTCTTCATTGTAACATGAAATCATTCTAATATGCTGCTTTGGTGCACAGTTGTTATCCGACTATTGGTGGTCATTTATTAATAATGGTTCTAATTATTGTTAGTGTAGTACACTGTTGTTGATGCTGCTGCCTTATGTGAAGTCTTTTTTTTAAAGCAAGTTGGTCGTCAGCACACATTTTGTTTTCCCGCAGTTATGAAATATTTATTTATTTATGGAAAACGTTATGCTTTCTTTTCAGGATTCTTTTATGAATATACTGCTGAAAATGTAGCTTTGGCATCCTAGGAATAACTTTAAATGTTTAAACAGAAATGCATTATTTGAAATATATAATATTACATAATATTATTGTTTTTAACGTACTTTTGATCAAATAAATGTAAGCTCAGTAAGCATAAGAGACTTGAAAACATGTAAAAAGCAAACTTTTTGACAAGTGAGCTCATGTAGTGTGATATCTTGCAGTACCAGTTGATTTTGCAGTTCATCTCATCAACATGTGTGCTGTGTGGATGATTGCACTCAAGCTGGCGCATGACCACATACAGTCTGGCACACGAGTGCACCTCTTTGGCTACATTGCATTCATCATGTTGCTGTTTTATCTGGATCTTCATCCACTACTGAATATATTGCAGTGTATGCGGCTGCATATAACTTCACCAACTCTGTATTTGTTGACAAAGTGTCTGTTTTTGTTTGATGCCCCTAGGATGTTTGCTTTGTTCATATTTTCCCATTAGTAGTGTAAACAATTGCTCTGATAATGATTATTTACTAATTAGATTTTGACAGTGGTTTCATTTGGTTAGGTTTAATTTGTTTATTGTACAATTCATAATTAATACGTTATTCCGATTTCATTACATATTGCTCTTAACAATTAAAACCATTGTCCTAAATAAACCTTTAACTGCAGTCTTTAGAGACAGTTCTTTCTTTGGAAACAACACTGAACGGTGTTTAAGTCTTTTGTTTCTGTCTGTCATTTTTAAACAGATAGCTGGCAATAACTCAATCAATCAATCAATCAATCAATCAATAAATCAATAATGTGCAGTCAGAGAACAGGGCATAAAACTAAAAGGATTACAGTCTGGAAATAATATCTCAGCTGTCGTCATTTAAAGGGTTAGTTCACCCAAAAATGAAAATTATGTCATTAATGACTCACCCTCATGTCCTTCCAAATCCATAAGACCTCCATTCATCTTCGGAACACAGTTTATGATATTTTAGATTAGAGAGAAAAAAAAAAAAAAAACTTTATTCAGCATTGTCTTCTCTTCCGGGTCTGTTGTGAGCACTTTCACAGCACTGCAGTGACGCTGCTGATGTGTTATTTTTGTTATTGGGCGCACCAGAAAACATGTCAGCAGTGGTTGGGGACGCATTCACAGCAGACCCCGGAAGAGAAGACAATGCCGAATAAAGTCATAATTTTTGTTATTTTTGGACCAAAATGTATTTTCCATGCTTATTTCTATGCATATTAAGATGTTACCTTAGCAACATGCTAACATCAAACACTATTTTATTCTATTTGTAAAAAGTATTTATGGATTTATTTATTTAATTATTATTATTATTATTATTATTATTATTATTATTATTATTATTATTATTATTATTATTATTATTATTATTTTAAGTTCTTATTTTGAAAAATACAAAATGTCCAAGATAGTAAAAAACTGAAGTAAGCAACCAGAATGTGGAAACCAGACAACAGTTCCCTTAATTAAAATATTAAGTATTAACAAACATGCTTCATCATTTTTTTATCAATATCTAAAAATCCCCCAAAAAATTCTGTGAGGTTGCTGGTAACATTTTAGATCAGGAAAGGGTTTCTGCAAGATAAATTTACTTGAAAAATTACCCTTTACATTTTTGTAAAATTGCCATTCGCTGCAATGTTAAGCTGAAATAAACCATAGACAGTAAAAGAAATATACACAGCGACCCCATTGGAACTCAACTGAGACAATTGAAGCCCATTTTTAGCGTTTTTTAGCACTTCCGTTTCTGACGCGCAGACTCAAACGAAGCTTGACGAGGTCAGCAACCTGTCTGACAGATGTAAATGTTCTGGTAGCTGTGCGTGCAAACTGCCATCGTTAATCTTGCAGAGACGGCGAGCTTGAGCGGGGAGTTCTTTGGCGTGAGTGAGCAGGAGTAAGTATTTAGATTAATTATTTTGTATAGTATTTTAAAATGTAACCCCAGTACGCCATATTAAGTTAATTGCCTGCGAGATTCTCCTCCTGTCTGTACGATAATGCGACAGAGAGTCGAGTGGTTATGACGCAATCGTTAGCCTATTTTTTACAAAAACGTTTTCTACGGGGCCATAATGTAACATAGAAGGTAATGGAGCCCTTTATACATTGTTGTGTATCTTTAGAAATAAATAATGGACAAACGGAGTCTTTAAATGCCTCAGATGTAAAGTTATTCGCTGTCAAAGTGACGCCAAAATGAATGGGAGTCAATGGGAATGCTAACGCAAGTGAAGTTCTGCTACAAGATGGCAGCATGCAGCCGACTTCAACTTCCGGTCGACTTCCTTGCTGCCTGAAATAAACACTAGTTGCAGTAAAACACAAATGAGGTTTATTCCTTTTCAAACTAATTATTATTACAAACAAACTGCTGCGATAACATCCTAAGTAATAAAATGTTGTCATGCAAATGTATACACTCACAGGGTTTTTCACTTTGAAAGTGTCACAAAATAATATAATTTTGCAGAAATGTCACACAGCATGTTTTTCCTGGGTGTGCCTCAGACGTCCTGAAAAGTAAGGCCAAAAATGTTATCACCCCCTGTTGGCTGGCTGCTGTATAAGTCTTAATGTAAACTTGTGGGATGTGAGCCAAACTTAAAAATCTTTAATAATTAACATGGAAAAATTATGAATCTTTGTAAATGTTAGTTAATGTAAATACAGTTGTTGATTGTTAGTTCATTTTAATTCAAGATTCAAGATTTTTATTCGTCACATACAAAATTATATATAGCATATATAACCAGCAGTGAAATGTGAGTCAGGTCCGCTCCATGGACAGTGCAATTATTAAAGAAAACAACGCAGATGAAAATATACATAAATAAAGCTATGTAAGAATGAAATAAAAGTAAACAATAAAAATATAAGAATAAAATATAAAAAAGATGTATATTGTAGGATTAAATATAGAACGCAAAATAATGTGCATGAAAGTAAACTGTAGTCTTAAATATTAAGATATACAGGGATGAAGAATGTGCATATGTGCATTATACTTTAGTCTTAAATATTAAGATACACAGGAATGTACAAGAAGCAAATGTGCAATCAGGGTGACACTGTCAGTGTGGCTATGTGAGGTAGTGAATGATGAATATCTTACTGATAAAGTGTATATTAAGTGGAGGCATGAGGATGTTAAGAGGCTGGTTTTGAGTTTAGGAGCCTGATGGCCTGGGGGAAGAAACTCCTCCTGAGTCTCTCGGTTTTTGCCATCAGGCTACGGAAGCACTTACCAAATGGCAGCAAAGTGAAAAGATGGTTACTGGGGTGGATGGAGTCTTTGATGATTTTAGCAGCTCTGCTTCTGCAGCGTTTGAGGTAGATGTCCTGCAGAGAGGGGAGAGCAGACCCTAAAATGCGCTCAGCTAAGCGCACAACTCTCTGCAGGGCTTTGCAGTCTTGACTGGAGCTTTTCCCACACCACACTGAGATACACGGAGTCAATACACTTTCTATTGCCCCAGAATAGAAAGTTTTCAGGATTGCTGGTGAGACCCTGAATTTCCTCAGCTGTCGCAGATAGTACAGTCTTTGCCTGACTTTATTAACCTGTGTTTCAATGTGAGTAGTCCAAGGCCCAATCCCAATTCTATTTTATACCCCTTCCCCTTGTCCCTTGAAACAGAGTGTCAAGGGGTAGGGGAGAAAATATTCCTCTAAGGATTGGGACATAACTACTATGACGTCACACGTCATCATTCGTCGTCTAGCTCTTACAATACACACATATACTGGTGTGTATTAGAGCCTATAATTATCATTCAATATTAATGAGCTGCTTACTGACACACACATATATCGGAAATCGCGCCGCTCACACATCCAGGAGAAAATAAACTTGTCAATCCTGCCCCATGACTTTTATTACATACGGTTTAAATACTGAATCGCTATCATTATATTTTCGAGCAACGAGAGGATACAATCGCTGTTTTTAAGTAAACTCACTCTAAAAAGATAAACGCACAGACGTGAATACATGCAACTTTCATCTCTCTCTCTCTCTCTCTCTCAGGCAGTATTTGAGAAAATGGTTTAGCGATTTCTAATTATTGGGGGGATTAGCCCCCCTCAATGTCTACAGCAGTTATAGCCCTGATCAGACATATGATGTGGCACTATCATGCAGTCTGTAATGATATGACGTTAGCAAAAATAAGCGATTTTTTGCAAACATTTCTTTGAGTAGCATGACCATTAATATGAACTCACAATTGAATGTAACATAAAACAAATGATTACCTTTTGTTAAATTCTTTATGTATGCCAAAAAAGCTTCCATTTATGTGTCTTTTTGTTCTTTGTAGCAGCCATGTTGCCGAGATAATTCAAAACCCTTCGTTTGAAGTCTGGTCCCGAAAAATCTTTGGTTGAAGGGCTATCTGGCCCTTCCCCTTACCCCTACCCCTCCAACCAAAAGAGAATCGAGACACCCCTACCCCTTCACGTGAATGTGCGAAATGGAGGGGTAGGGGAAAGGGGAAGGGCTAAGGGCTAAGGGGTAGAATTGGGATTGGGCCCAAGTCAGGTCCTCTGAGATGTTTACACCAAGGTACTTGAAGCTGCTCACCCTCTCCACAGGGGTCCCGCTGATCATAAGAGGTGTTTAGGGCTGCTGCTGTCTCTTCCTGAAGTCCACAATCAGTTCTTTAGTTTTGCTCACATTCAGAGAGAGAATGCTCACATTCACAGACTAGTGTGTGATCATCATTGCTAGGAAAGTTTTTTGGTTTAAATTGTGTGTGTCTTACCGTGGTTAATACGTGCTTGGTTTTGCATTTGCCTATCGCGGGACTGCCTGGTTTCGATCTGCTAAATAGTGAGGCGTGGCCAAAGCCAGTGAAAGTACTTAATTAGCTGTTTGGAAAGCACTTGTCAAAAGAAACAGTCGAGCAACATAGAAGGACAGCAGCTTGTGAGTGTTTTGTTTTGTTTTCTCATCAGACTAGTGTGTGATCATCATTGCTAGGAAAGTTTTTGGGTTTAAATTGTGTGTGTCTTACCATGGTTAATACGTGCTGAAAGTGGCGCTTGGTTTTGCATTTGCCTATCGTGGGACTGCCTGGTTTCGATCTGCTAAATAGTGAGGCATGGCCAAAGCCAGTGAAAGTACTTAATTAGCTGTTTGGAAAGCACTTGTCAGAAGAAACAGTCGAGCAACATAAAAGGACAGCAGCTTGTGAGTGTTTTGTCTTGTTTTCTCATCAGACTAGTGTGTGATCATCATTGCTAGGAAAGTTTTTTTGGTTTAAATTGTGTGTGTCTTTACGTGGTTAAAACGTGCTGAAAGTGGCGCTTGGTTTTGCGTTTGCCTGTCGTGGGACTGCCTGGTTTCGATCTGCTAAATAGTGAGGCGTGGCCAAAGCCAGTGAAAGTACTTAATTAGCTGTTTGGAAAGCACTTGTCAGAAGAAACAGTCGAGCAACATAGAAGGACAGCAGAGAGGAAATGGCAGAAATCAAAAAACTCTACGGACCTCAGTGTGTATCAATCTCTCCTCTCTTCCTTCTCTTCAAATGTCTTCACAGCTAAAACATCCTACTACCACAATTAACAGCTGTTGTGACGCTCGGACACTCTTCAAGACTTTCTCTTCTCTTCTTAATCCGCCGCCCCCACCTCCTCCATCGACTCTTACAGCGAACGACTTTGCAGCTTTCTTCACGAATAAGACAAGATCCATCAGTGGCCAATTCTCCACACCGCAGAGTGAGGAAAACTTCACAATGACCGATGCACACTCTTTATCCTCCTTCCCCCCACTCTCAGAGATGGGCGTCTCTAAAATTCTCCTGTCCAATCATCCTACTACTTGTCCACTTGATCCTATCCCCACTCACCTCCTTCAAGCAATCTCTTCTTCAGTCATACCTTCACTTACTCACATTATCAACTCCTCTCTTCAATCTGGAACATTTCCCTTAGCATTCAAGCAGGCTCGGGTAAGCCCACTGCTCAAGAAACCATCTCTAAATCCAGCGCTTCTTGAAAACTACAGACTGGTATCCCTTCTTCCATTCATTGCAAAGACACTTGAGCGGGCTGTGTTCAACCAGCTTTCTATGTTCCTTGGACAGAACAACCTCCTGGACAGCAACCAATCTGGCTTCAAAAGTGGCCACTCAACTGAGACTGCTCTGCTCTTGGTTACTGAAGCCCTGCGACTAGCAAGAGCAGCTTCAAAATCCTCGGTACTCATCTTACTGGACCTGTCTGCTGCTTTTGACACTGTTAATCACCAGATTCTCCTGTCCACCCTAGGAAAGATGGGAATCTCTGGAGCTGCTCTCATGTGGGTTAAGTCCTACCTCTCTGACAGATCCTTCAGTGTGTCTTGGAGGGGTGATGTTTCAAAGTCACACCACCTTGCTACTGGGGTTCCTCAAGGCTCAGTACTTGGACCACTTCTCTTCTCCATCTACATGACATCTTTAGGATCTGTCATTCAGAAGCATGGCTTTTCTTATCACTGCTATGCTGATGACACCCAACTCTACTTCTCATTCCAGCCAGATGACCCGACGGTAGCTGCTCGCATTTCAGCCTGTCTGAGTGACATTTCTAGCTGGATGAATGACCATCACCTTCAGCTTAACCTTACAAAGACTGAACTACTGGTGATTCCAGCTAACCCATTGATTCATCACAACTTCTCTATACAGCTGGGCTCGTCAACCATAATTCCTTCGAGGACAACCAGAAACCTAGGAGTTGTGATGGATCATCAATTAAGCTTCACTGACCACATTGCTACAACGACCCGGTCCTGCAGGTTTGCCTTATACAACATTAGGAAAATTAGACCCTTCCTGTTAGAGCAAGCAACCCAATTTCTTGTCCAAGCTCTTGTTCTCTCCAGACTGGACTATTGTAATGCTCTCCTGGCGGGCCTTCCTGCATGTACTGTCAAGCCTCTGCAAATGATCCAGAATGCAGCAGCGAGGGTTGTCTTCAATGAACCAAAAAAAAGCTCATGTTACTCCTCTCCTCATCAGGTTACACTGGCTACCTGTAGCCGCTCGCATCAAATTCAAGGTACTGATGCTTGCCTACAAGACGACCACTGGCACGGCACCAACTCACCTAAACTCACTGGTTAAATCCTATGTGCCCTCCAGAAGTTTGCCCTCTGCAAGTGAACAATGCCTTGTGGTGCCATCCCAAAGAAATTCAAAATCACTCTCACGGACCTTTTCCTGGACTGTGCCCAGCAGGTGGAATGACCTCCCAATCTCAATTCGTACAGCTGAGTCTTTACTCATTTTCAAGAAACATCTAAAGACTCATCTTTTTCGCCTGCACTTAATCTACTAACACCAGTACTTTTCCTTTTCTTGTCTTTTTCATTAAAAAAAAAAAAAAAAAAAAAAAAAAATATATATATATATATATATATATATATATATATATATATATATATATACCTGGCTATGCGTTCTATACTAGACTAACTGAGACTTGTCATGGCACTTGTATACTGTTGTTGTTCTCTTGTTGACCTGACTGCTTCTATTGTTCTCATTTGTAAGTCGCTTTGGATAAAAGCGTCTGCTAAATGAATAAATGTAAATGTGAGACAGTTGTCCTGCCACCATGATGTTTTCTCTACCTCATCCAAGTATGTGGTCTCATTATTGTTGTGAATGAGGCCCAGAACCACAGTATCATCAGAAAATTTGATTATAGATGTGGAGCTGTGTGAAGACACGCAGGGTGCTCCTACGTTCAGGGTGATGGAGCTGAAGGTGTACTGGCCTAGTTTCACCACTTGAGGTCTGCAGGTGAGTAAATCAAGAATCCATTTGCAAAGTGAAGAATTCAAGCTGAGGTCTATGAGTTTAGAAGCTAGCTTTAAGGGGACTATAGTATTAAAAGCTGAGCTATAGTCAATAAATAGCAGCCTTACATAGTTCCTGTTATTGCTGTCAATGTGTGTGAGAGAAGAGTGCAGGATGTGAGAGATGGCATCATCTGTGGAATTTACGTGCATTACCTAATGTTAACAAGCACATCTTTTGATTTTAATATTGCATTAATAAATTATAAAATTAACAATAACAAAGATTAATTAAAGCTTTGTAAGTATCGTTCATGCTTATTTCATGTTAACTACAGTAGTTAACTAATGAAACTTATTGTAAAGTGTTACCAAATACCAAATATTTTGACTAATAATAAAGAATGCTGTATAGTTAGAAATTATGCATTTGTTTGTTTATTTATTTATTTATTTATTTTAGAGTTAAAGCAGTCAGAAGCACAGTTGATAACTAATGTGAAGAAATACCAATAGCCAGTGCATTTTGATGTATATTTCAATACAACAGTACAACCCAAAAGATGGAATGCTTTTCTTTTTGCAGGCAGGCTAATGGAATGCAAATGTAAAAGTGTAGAAAAATGTGCAGAAACTTTGTTTGTTGCAGAGATTTTGCTCACTGCTGATTTCTCTTAGAAATCAACAAAACGTCATTTAAAAGCCCATCATGCTATCATACCAATTTAGCCCCAATTACTGCCTGAATACAATTTCTATGGAGTTTCCAATCTCAAACTGTGGCAGAGCAGAATCAAACCCATTTGACAAGTGTCTGCAAATTGGATAGCAAGTGTAGAAATTTCATTTCAGCCTCTGTTTATGTTTTGAAAGAGCTAGAGTGGAATTGATTACAGATTTACAAAGACAAGGGATGGTTCTTTATACATTCTTGGCCAAAACATGAAATAATATTATTTTAAAGGAGTGTTAAGATGAAGACAAAAATCACTAGTGAAATTATCCTGGAGGGGCTTTATTGATGGCACAATTAATGAAAAAAATAAAAAAATAAAAAATGGGTGAATATTGTTTCATCATGTGACCTATGGCCTATTGTTATTATTATCGTTGTTGTTGCAAGCCCAAACACATTACATATTTAAATTAACGCAGCCTTTTAATGTTGGGTCGTGGCCTAGTGGTTAGAAAGTTTGACTCCTCACCCTAGGGTTGTGGGTTTGAATCTTGGGCTGGCAAAATCAGAGCATGTATTGCCTCTGCTTCATGTGCCAGCCAAGCAGCTGTCACTGAAATTAATAGGAATGAGAACAGATAAATGTCTCACACTATTGTGTACTTCCTTGTTTCCACACATTTGTATGTTTTGACATATTAAGAAGAGCAAAGGAGAATGCCAAAAATTAAGTGAATTCAGGATTGTGGCTAGCTGTTACAAAATAGGCTGTATCTATCTATTTATTGTATTGTCACATGAATGCTAGGGGAATCATGACACATTGTTAAATGGATGAAGGCACTGAAGTAGCTTCACATCTTCACCCTTTTCCTCTTGAATGCCCACAGAGTCCTGACTGCCAGAAGCTCCCCTAATGAGCCACTGCTAATGGCAGCCACTGGTGCCTTCACCATGATTGCAAGCTTTGTAACGCAACCTGCCTCCAAATCAAACTTTGTGCATCAACTGAATAATTAGCTGTAGAAGTCTAATCATGGATTGGGTAATGATGCTATCAATAATGACGATGATGTGTCACTGTGCCATTCAGATTCTTATCAGTGATTTTTTGCCCAGCAGACAATTAAACAGGTGGAAGAAATTCCACAGACTTACATTAAAGGAGGAACCTGAGCCATTTCAATAGACCAGAACAGAAGTTTTCAAATTTGTCCCTTAGCATTTCACAGTGTTTTTTTTTTTTTTTTTTTTTTTTTTTTGTCTTCCTTATATAGCACACACTATTCAGTTTATCAGTTCATTTGTAAAGACTGCAAAAGCTAAATTGGGTGTGTCCATTAACAGAGACACATCAAATGCAGCCCCTCCAGGACAGGTTTGAAACCCCTAGAATGTCATATATCAGGAGTTCTCAACTCTGGCCCTCGAGGTCAACTTTCCTGCAGAGTTTGGCTCCAAACTTGACCAAACTCAATTGAATGTAACTTTCTAGTAATCCCTAAGATGTTGATTAGCTTAGAGCTTGAGTATCAAAGTTGAGAAATCCTCTCATAGAAACTTGGGGGCTTATAGAGGGCTATTTTATTTATTTATTCATTAATTTATTTGTTTGTTTTTCTTAACTGGGACCAGTTATCAACTACCTAGCAACCAGTGTTGCCACAGTTACTTTGAAAAAGTAACTTATTTACTTTACATATTACTTGATTTAAAAAGTAATTTAGTTACTTTACAGATTACTTGATTTTAAAAGTAACTAAGTTACTTTACAAGTAACTTTATTAGTTACATTCAGTAGCTGCCGACAACATAAAAATGACAACCAGTTTTGCCAACACTCACTTTATTGGAAGTGTATTTTTAACAGTAACATCCACAATCTATTTCCTGACAAAGTTGAACTTAAAAACTATTTCCTGAAAAAAATATGTTTTTACAAAAAATACAGGCAGCCTTTCTTGACTTAACACAAATACTTGTTTTACTAAAAAAATATTAGATTCCTAATAAGTTATAAGTTCTGTGAGGCAGCACGGCATTGACAGTGGTAGGGATCTTGTTTATTATGGCATGATATGAGGGCGAGTCATGCGTATTTAATGGCATTTCCTCTACAACAAACTGCCCGACTAACTTCTTCAACTCTCCCCCACTTACTGGTTTTGCACCGAAGTCCATCTTTTGTTGTTTAGGTGGTCAGGGACCTCCTGCTCTCTGCTTCTCATCACCTGGTGTGACTTGCTCTATAAGTTTGGCTGTGCAGTGCGGCGACTCCAAATGTTTTCTTTAATTCGATGTAGTGTAGCTAGATAACATTTTGTCGCCGCCAGCACAGAGTGTACAACGGACCTTAATGTTGTCATCTTCAGCTGACACAAACTCAAAATAGTGACTATCTCCATCTAGAAAATGCACATCTCTCGCCTCCCTCCATTGTTTACGTTTGTGTCGCTGCGTGGCACGTACACATGACGTGAACTTCATGCATGCTGAAAACGTGACTTGTCGCATACGTGACTTCACTCCCCGAGATGCAAGAAGAAATAAATATTTATTTTTATTAAGGAAAATGACAAAAATAATAACGCACAGTGACTTGGTAAAGTAACTTTAATCTGATTACTGGTTTGGAAATAGTAATGCGTTAGATTACTCGTTACTGAAAAAAGTGGTCAAATTAGATTAACGCGTTACTAAGTGTTCCTATCACAGCTAGCAACATCAAGTTTGTTTTGAATTAGCAAGCGCGCACACTGGCCATTGGCTCAGTGAGTAGCAATGTCACCTCACAGCACAAAAGTGCCCACTTTGAGTCCTGGCTAAGCCAGGGAGCCTTTCTGTGTGTAGTTGTCATGTTCTTCCTGTATCAGTATAGGTTTCCTTTCATAATTCAAAAACTGACTGGAGACACTTAATTGTCCTCAATGCGTATGTGTTGGTAAAGTGATAGACTGCCCACTTGTCCAAGGCCAGGGGTAGCCAACTACAGATACCGTGTCTAAAAGTTTAGACAGCAAACTTTTTGCCTCACTGCCCTGTCGGGCAATTACTTCTCAAGCAGCATTTGCCATAAAGGCAGCTCCCCAAATTGATTTCGGACAGGTTTCTGAGGCAGCATAGTCCAATGATGATCAATGGAGAGAACAACAGAGAGATATTTGGAACTAAGCTAATTTTTAAATACTCTAATACTAATCCCTCATTGTAATCAAAAGTAGAAAAGTTGCACAGTGACACATAAACATTTATACACAAACTGACCACCACCTACAGCTTTCATAGGTATTTTTTTTCTTTTATTTTTTTATTCTTAAGCTTTCAATTTATTCTTCAACTTTAATGGAATCAATGGATAATGGCATATCATAGGCAGCAGTCGATTTTTGGTCATAGTCAGAGATAAACTCTGCAAGAAAGTGGATCTTGAGGACCAGTTTTGCCCAGCTCTGATCTACAAAATATTGCTTTCAAAAATGAATCAGCTGAAGGTCATCTCAGGAGACAGCATGTGAGGTGATCATAGGATTCAGACTTGGACTGTTGACTTCATATCTCCATATTTTCAGCATTAATGTCAGCCAGAGTTTAGCACCTGAACATGCAAACTAAGGTCTTCTGGATTAAATGAAAACAATAGCAAGGTGTGTTGGAGCAGGGTTTGAATTGTAGTCTGCAGAATGTTAGCTCTGCAAGAGGTTGGCTACTAGTCCAGGTTGTTGCTCTGCCGATGTCCCAAAACGCTAGCTCCATCAACCCTGTGATCTTGCACAGGACAAGTTTTTAAAATGAATGACTTTTGCCCAGTTGCTCAATTGACTTTTTTTTTAGACATGAATATTTACACTATGGAATTATGAGCTCCTTTCAGCATGGTTGAAACATAAAATAGTGAGTTACTTGCAGTGGCAGTTTTTAAGTTATGCTTTGGCACTGCTGTTCGGTGAATTTTATGTTTTATCTAAATAATGTATCCTCTGTAGTGTACATTTTTGAAAAGTTACTTTAAAATGTTCTTTTTTTAATTATTTGTTCTTTGAAACATGCTTAGGGATCAGACAAAACCATGTCTATTCTGTCAGATGGGAACAGCTCAGCAAGTGTGTTCAAAGCTGGGATTATCTAAACTATAGGATCCTGCTGGCGTTAAAGAAAAGGGCAGCAGAGACCTGAGTGAGGAGAGGCTCTTTTCCAGTGAGTCAACACTGCACTGCATTTTAAGCAGGAAATATCTACAGGGCTACGTATCTACAGGGCCATGGTATAATGAAACAAGGTGCCAACTGTACATCATTGTTCAGCTTTAAAGGGCACTGTAGAAGCCTGAGACAACAGAGAGAACAGGAAAAGATTTCAGCAAAGAGCCACTGTGGTCTCCTCAGAACTTAAAGTGCAAAGTGCAAGATGCGAGCCTTTCCAACTGTGGCTTGTCCACTCTCAGATGGGTGTTTCCTAGAGAAATCACAGTCACAGGGGTCATTAAAATTTCCACAGACAATAAAGAATTCAATGTCACGTAGATGCACTGAAACCCTACATATAAACCCAACTAAACTTATTATGCAACCCAGGTTCATTGGAATAACATGCCTCTAGCGACATTTTTGCAAAATTATATTATGCTGCTTCTTGCACATTTCATATCACTTTTCAGGAAAAATGCCCAGTGAGCAATGCATAAGCACATTCAGTTTATCCAATATGGATGAACCTGAATATGTCAATGTTTTATTAATGTTGGTAGATGCATTATTACAGCAATTGAAAAATTCCTGGTGAGTGACGCTAAAAGCTATTGGTGTGACGAGACATCCCATGAGACGAGACACGAGACTGGCTTCACAAGAACGAGACAAGACAAGTTTTTTTTTAGAAAAGATACTTTCGTTTTAATCACTACTGTAGAGAGAATAAGTGTTTATACCCATACTATAAACTTTCATACTAAGAACATTGTAGCCGGAGCGACTTCTCTCTGTTCATGTCTATGAAGAATCACAAAGGTACTGGGTTACTCTGCCGCGGTACCCCCGAAGTAATCTAAAATAGTCTGAATATAAACAATTATTATAGGTGTACCCTAGTGATTCAGGACAGGCCAAAAACACGGTTTGGAAAATGGATCCATGGTGTACTCTGTTATTATATACTTTTTGTAAATTTTGTACACAAAAAAAGTTACGGACCGCAGCTCTGATTGGTTGTTTCTTCCCTTGAGCAGTGTACTTCTGCAATTGGCAATAAGACCACTGGAAAGAGCCAGAGGAGCTTGATTTTTTTCACAGATTATTTGTCTCATATTCTACTGTCAGAACATAATGACAGGTTTAATGAATATGTAAAAAAATTATTTTTTACTAAAGTTACCTGCTGCAGCTTTAACCACCCAATACATTTACTTGCACATATTTGAGAATATAATTAACATGTTTTTGAATAAAGATGAAATAAAAGTGATACATTACTCATACACAGCTATTATAGCATTGGTGTATCATGTGACAAACATGACGTTTGCCACGGAAACAATAAGGCTATACATTATAAAATAACGGTTGCCTAAAAAACTAATTTTCAGCTAGAATATTTTAAACTTACCTGTACATGTGAAAAAGTGTATATATATATATATATATATATATATATATATATATATATATATATATATATATATATATATATATAATATATATATATATATATATATATATATATATATATATATATATATATATATCTGTATGTAAAAATGCAGAGGTTACAGGCACAATTTCGTAGGGCCATTGCCTTTGGCCTGTCCATAATTAAATGTCAGCCAGACATCCTGTAAGTCTTTGTAGGGACATGTAGAGTATAGAGATTGTACTCTATATAGTCTACAAATGGCAGCAATCTAATTAAACAAGCCCCAACTTTGTCAAATTAATACACTATAGCTTCTCAACCTAGAAGCAGTCACACAAAACTTTAAGTATGAAAAATTGCAGAACGATAGGCAACAGGATATGATGATACACTCTGGGGTTATGCTTTTAATAAATACTAGCAAATCATATAAAATGTAGTACTATACTAGTGTTTCCACTTTCTCAGAATGCTGCAAACGAAGGGGCTCTAAAAAGTTACATTACCTATATCCAGTCAAGATGTCAATCTGTGACATTTCAATTTTCTGTTGATCAGAAGTCTTTTCACTGTTCGCATTTGCAGGCCAGAGATCACCAAATAAGCAGCAAATGATGAGATTTCTAGATTGTGTCTGTGTTCTTGCCTTCCCACACTATATACATATAATATTTGGAAAAAAAATATTTTGAATAGTAGATTATAAAAAAACTGTCAGTTTTGATTCGAGGAAATGTCACTTTTTGCTCTGAACAGAGACAAACTATTCAACACATTTTTATTCACAAAAGTGTCTCGGGTAAAAACTATTTTTATAATTAAACAGCTGTATGGATGAGGACAGAAGGAAAATCATCTGTTAGTGCAACAGTCACTTAAATATTAATGTGCGAGCACAAAAAATGCTACCAAAACAAGTTTCTTCTATTTGAATAGGTTTTTCTTTCTCGCTTTCCAAGAGATTATGAAGACAGAATCTCTTTCTTGAAAATAAGGTATTTCTTTGCTATTTCTTGTCAAGCAATGTGATGTGTTGCTCATTTATAAAACATTATAGTTGCAGGATAAAACTGCCTCAGGCAGTCAAACCCATGGCATCCCCAGAGTTGAAAATGCACGCCTCCCTCTTTGGATTCATCTTCTGTTCTTTCCCGCAAGCCACTGTGTTTTGCCATGCTACTAAAGCTTATTGAGCTCCTCGTCTGTCCACAATTCCCTGTACACTAGATCCTCAGCCAGCAAACGACACAAAATGTCCTTTTCATGTTTGGGGGACCTTGGCCTTTGAATGCTCACTGTAAAGTGTCACCTATTTATTTGACAGATGCTTTAATCCAAAGTGACTTGCAGTGCTTTCAGGGAATACTTTTATCAGTATATGTGTTCCTTGGGAATTTACCTATGTGTGACCTTGGAGTTGTTTGCACCATACTCTATGCTCAACCTTTTGAATTCCATTGTATGACATTCTCATTAATGGCTGATCATTTGCATTTAAGGGTGCTTGTCAGGACATATAGGTCACACTCCATGTGACTGTTCCTACCTGACCAGCTAATAGGCAGTGTTGTTTGTTGAATCCAGCTCCTTCTAGGTCAAGATTGAGACAATAAGAGGGTTGAGTTTAATTTGGGGTTGAGGGTTTTCATGAAAAATCTTTAGCACTATTTAAATGGTAATTGTTTCTCATGTGGATGTCAGTCAAATAAATCTGCATGACAGATAAAACTCAGGCAATTTGATCAGGGTGGAGGAGAGCGAGTTTTGTGGGAACAAGGGCGCTGCTCAAGTGGTCGGTTGTATGATTGTCTGCTGTGAATAAAATGGCACATGCTAGGAATAATGAGAATAAATTATTATTTAATGTAATAATAATATCCCATGTCTCATTTGTTTAGTAAATCTTCTGTTTAAACGTAGAAAGACAGACGCAATATAGATGAATGGTTTTGTCTTGTATTTTCTCTTAAATAATGTCATTTTTAAAATGGGGAATTTAGCATAAATACTGTAATAATGCAGCCATTTATTTGCAAGAAGTTAGCATGAAGCTGCTTGTTTTTTATTTTTTATTTATTAATATATGATAAGCTATACATATTTTAAAATTGTATTGCACACCTGTTGCTGCCAGAATAACGACTCATTTCAGAATCAGAGAGAGCTTTATTACTAAGTATGCTTGCGCATACAAGGAATTTGTTTTAGTGACATAAACTTCCAGTTCACAGAGACAACAACAACACATAACCAAGAAATAAAAAAAATAAAAAAAATGTATGAATATTTGTGCCATAGGTGATAATGGAATAGATTAGAGTGAGATGCATGGACGTACTAGGATGGAGATGGTAACAAATTAACAGAGGTGGGACAAAGTCATTGTTATGCAAGTCACAAGTAAGTCTCAAGTCTTTGCCCTCGAGTCCCAAGACAAGTCGAGTCAAAGATGAGGCAAGTCCCAAGTCGAGTCAAAAGTCAAAGCCAACAAGTCTCAAGTCGAGTCCAAAGTCCTACCATTTTAGTTTCGAGAAATTTCAAGTCCTCTTACCACAGAAATAAAATGTATACAAATCATGTATATCTGTAAGATTTGTATTTATTTAAACCTCATTTATACAATGACATTAATAAAATACAGTAAAAAACTGAAAATGTATATTTTCACAAAAAATGCTTGTATTTCAACAGCATATTGCACTAGAACAATGGCCTGTTTTTGTCTCATATTTGTTGGAGAGACTGAGATATACATTTGTGTTTATCCATCTAGCAGCCAGGTAGAAATGGTACTTTAAAACGGACGTTGACATTTTGTTGGCAAGGTTTTCCATCTGAGTGTGCTACACTCATGTATATAATCCGGGTTCAAAAATCCATATTTTTGTTAGCATGAACCAGCAAGGGAGACGTGCGTTTACTGTCTTGTTGATACAGTATGGTACATCCGATAAGGTGATTAGCATTCATTCAAAACTTACCTTTCTTTGTGCAACTTCAGGTGTCGTACATCACCTGTAGGAGAAAAAAAAAATCAATCTGTGGTGACGGTTTTGCAATCCGTCCCCTCAGTTTATAAATCATACTCACGAATTCATAAACTGTTCCCTCGGTTTAACAAACAGTGCCCATGAATTCCCAATCCGTGCGCTCAGATTTTGTAAATCGTACCCACAAATTCATAATCCGTGCGCACGCTTTCGCAATCCGTTCCCACGGATCTGTAAACCATACTCACGGATTCATGCAGCAAGCTCCTACGTGTTAACATACAGTTTTATTGAATATTATTATGTGGAATATTATAATAATAAAGGAATAATCTTATAATAGCACTTGATTATTATTGTACAATAAACCTGGCATTGTGACTAACTCTGGAGTAATTTTTTCCTCTGTTGTAAATTGTTTTGGATAAAAGATTATTTTGCATAACCTGTATAATAATATATAATAATGATAAAAATAAAAAATAAAGTTATTTTTATAATTTTAATTTGTAGGCTAAATAAATGAGTACAAGAAAATAATTCATGAATTGCTTTATTTTTAAATAACCTTTGACGGTTTTGGAAATACTTATGTACATTTTTTTTTTTTTTTAACATGAAGACTTATTTTTGTGATTTTATTATACTAAGCTCCATCCACCCCACCACACCTGCCGGAGTTAGATGCATTCATTAATATGAATTTGTGGGTACGGATTAAAAAAACGAGGGTATGGTTTACAAACTCTGAGTGCACGGATTGGTTTTTCGTGGGCACGGTTTGTTAATCCATGGTTACGATTTGTTAAACCGAGGGAACAGTTTATGAATTCGTGAGTACGGTTTATAAACTGAGGGGACGGATTGCAAAACCGTTGCCACGGATTGATTTTTTTTCTCCTACAGGTGACGTGCGGGGCTCCGTAATACGGAGAGCGGCGCGGCCATGTGAACATTTTTTTCCCCCAAATTTCATGGGAAGTAGCAAGTCTTCTCGAGTCAAAAGGCGCAAGTCCAAGTGAAGTCACGAGTCATTGATGTTAAAGTCCAAGTCGAGTTGCAAGTCTTTGTACATTTTGTCGAGTCGAGTCTGAAGTCATCAAATTCATGACTCGAGTCTGACTCGAATCCAAGTCACATGACTCGAGTCCACACCTCTGCAAATTAATATAAGGTTTATTGCACATTTCTATTGCAAAAGTGGGGAACATTTAACTGTTCATGAGGTATATTGCCTGGGGGAAGAAACTGTTCTTGTGCCTGTCTATCCTGGTATTTGCAGCTCTGAAGTGCCGGCTATATGGCAGAAGTTAAAATGGGGGATAACTTGGATGTGAGGGATCCAGAGTTATTTTCTGAGCGCTTTTCCTCACTCTGGATGTATACAGTTCTTGAAGGGTGGGCAGGGGAGCACCAATAATATGTCTGATTTTGTAGCTGAACCAAACCAGACAGTTATGTGCACAGGACAGACTCAATAACGGCTTAGTAAAACTGTTTCAGCAGCTCCTGTGGCAGGTTAAACTGTTTTGAGTGTGTTTAGCTCTAGGTTGTTAAGACTGTACCAGACAGCCAGCTGCTCAACCTCCTGTCTGTAAGCAGACTTGTCACTATCCTGAATGATACCGATGACTGTAGAATGTAGAATGTTGTTTGCAAACTTCAGGAGCTTGACAGAGGGGTCTTTAGAGGTGCAGTCGTTGTTGTACAGGGAGAGGAGCAGTGGGGAGAGAACACATCCCTGAGGGGCACCAGTGTTGGTGGAGTGGCTGTTTGACATGAATATCTGTCAGAAAACTGGATGTGGAGCCTGGTCAGTTTGGTCTGGAGGGCTGTTGGGATGATGATGTTGAAAGCCAAACTAAAGTCCACAAACAGACTTAATGATCAACACTTAATGATCTTAATAATCTTGGCATTTAACTGTTGATATAGGTAAAAAAGAAAATTATTTAAATCTTGATTCTATATTTTCAGAGTCTGAAAAAAAATATATAAATAATTATCTATTATGGAAGGGGAAAAAATACTGCAAAAATATTGAATACGATTCAGAGGCCAGGCAAGATTGAGGAAACATATGCATGCTTTAAACTATTATTTTCCCCCTTCTCTAATCACAAATTACTGTACTATACATAATTTGCGATATTTAAAAATCCACCTACTTCAACCTAAAAACTTAACCTGCTGCCTTAAAATTTTAAGTATAATCAAACTGGCTGTGCAAGTCATTTCAACATGATATCAAACTAGTGTCTACATTTGCAGAATTAATTTATTTTGCCAAAATGTTTTCTTCTTTTCAAGACATTAACACAGCATTTGAGTCTTTTGCTCTTTTGTATGATCAATTTATGTTTTTCCAGAATTGTTGGACAAATATAATTCCATAGAGAACTATATCTCTATGGAGTGTACTTCAGTTGGCAATCTCTAGCTGGTGTTCATCTTCATGTTTGTTCCAATTTCATCACTTTCCATCCTACAGGAAGGAATTTTTTTTTTTTTTTTTTTTTTTTTTTTTGGTGCTGAGAGCAAACTGTGTGCTTGTGTGCATGCGTGTGTGTGTACACTGTTGCATGATATGCCATGATAACTCACACTGCCCTCAGCACAACAGTAGTGGAGGCTGTTGTCAACATAGATAATTCGGGGGTGGGGGTAGTATGACTGGAAAATTGCTATGATTTTATTTATTTATTTATTGTTTCTTTAAATAATGTATAAAGGGCAACAAACTGTGAGGGAATGAAGTGAGGATGTCACCTGACTTCATCTCCCCTGAGAATGATCCCTTGGAGAATGCTGTGATTTGTTCTGTGGTTCAGTTTTTTGATTATCCTGCTCGTTATAATTTCCCCAAAAGTGTCTTTGTTAAATTACACTGGGATTTCAACAGCTGGTACTAAAGTTATGAGCTGAAGCAGACAGCACTCTCTTGCCTGTCAAATCAATCCCACTTCACCATGCACAAATATTGCTGCATGCAATGTAATGAAGGCGAAGGTAACTGCAGATGAAACTGCAGAAAGGGAAAAGACAATTGTAACATAAACAACTTTGCTGAAGTTTAAATGGCAGTTTTTATTTACATTGCTGAACACTTTAAATGTAAAAATGCATGCTTTTTGCTAAATTGTAGAATAATGTTTGTTTGCTTTATTTATTTATTTATTTATATATTTATTTTTATTTTAGATTATTTATTTATCTGTGTGGAGAAAAAAAAACGGTCTACTTAGCTCATGCAATGACTGTAAAGCTTCAAGAAGTACCAAAAGCACTTAAAAGTAGGCAATAAATGCACTACATGTATATTCTGACAGATTTGTGAGAAAATTCAACATCACTGACAACATTAAACTTGCTAGAACATTTCTTATATACCAGAATAGATGCAAAGACGATTTAATTTAAAAAAGCTCCAATGTAGGAGCTTTAATAAAATACAATTTAAAAATTAGAACTCCTTGTCACTTTAATATATAACTAAACAAAACTTTATAACTATATGCTTAAAAAAATGGTTCTGCCACTTAGGTGGCGGTTCACACTTTATTGTTACATCAGTGCATTTGCTTCAGGTCATATGTTACTTGATAATAAAACCTTAAAACCTGTTAACCAAAACTGGTGTGTTCAACATGAGAAATTATCTACTCTGGTGATAAAGCAAAACAATGCAGACCTTTTTTATTTAATGTTTTATGTTGAAAATACAGACATCTAGTAGCAATACTTCAGTCTATTTATATAATAGCCGCAGGTAGCTGGCATTTACTGTTTGTTATTAGTGACTCAGACTTAGTGTACTGGGCCTTTTGCAGTATGTAAACCAGGCATTGAAATAAAACTTTTTTTTTTTTTTTTTTAACTAAGAACATCTGCAAAATGATGTGGAATGGGTTTAAACACTGAGCTTATACACTTATTGGTAGCTGAAATAATAAAATTGACCAAAATAGTAAATAAGTGGGTACACATGGATCTGGGGTGTGTGCAATTTTTTTAATGACAGGTGTTTCAATTAGGAAATCAGTGTGGCTTGCTGAAGATTCTGTGTGAGGTTGCCTTTCATATACCCACATAAAAGCTTCTATTTATGTCAATTAGTTGCCGCTGAGAGGGTGTAATGGGCAATTTGATTCCGAGGGTGAGGCACAATAGCCAGGCACAGCATTCAATACATCCTGAAACAATATTCAAGATTCAATTTTTTTATTCATCACATACACAATTATATAGAGCATATATAGCAAGCAGTGAAATGTGAGTCAGGTCCGCTCCATGGACAGTACAATTATTAAAGACTACAACACATATGAAAATATACATAAATATAGGTATGAAAAATGTAAATAAAAGTAAACAATAAAAATATAAGAATAACATATAAGAAAGATGTATACTGTAGAATTAAATATAGAATAGAAAATAATGTGCATGAAAGTGTAGTCTAAAGTATTAAGATACACAGGAATGTACAAAAGGGGAATGTGCAAACAGGTTGACACTGTCAGTATGTCAATGTGAGGTAGAGAATGATGGAATATCTTACTGATTAACTGAATATTAAGTGGAGACATGAAGAAGTTAAGAGGCTGGTTTTAAGTTTAGGAGCCTGATGGCCTGGGGGAAGAAACTCCTCCTAAGTCTCTCGGTTTTTGCCATTAGGCTACAGAAACGCTTACCAGATGGCAGACAAGTGAAAAGATGGTTACTTTAAAATCATCAAATGGCCAAACATTACTCACTTTGACATTACTCACTAAGTTTTTCTTGCAGATATCCGAGGACTGCAAGTCTTTCTGGACCAGACATCAAGACAGGGTTTGGATGTGTCTCTGCAACGAGTGGATAGGAACATCAGTGGCGTGTTTTCCAGTTTGTTCACCTCCATGCGCACAGAGGAGCTCAACCGCTACAGGGACACTCTCAGAAGAGCTATCCTACTCCTGAGCCCACGTGGAGCACAGGTCTTCATCCATCAGGTATGTGATGTCATTACCATAAACTCTAGGACATAATGGTAAATGAGGTGGGATGAGCAAGTGGATAGGTTGAGCCACCTCTGGTAAATACTCATGTCAGTAGTGGTGAAAAGATTCATAAGTTTTGTCAATGCATAAAAAAACATGGATTTTTTTTTTATTTTATTTTTTTTATCAAAATTATTTTAAATGACATAAATAAATAAATGAATAAATAAATATTAATGACCGCATCGAAAATTGCTTGCCATATGAAATTGTATCCCTGCCAGGAGGACAACTTGAGTAAAAACTGGCTTATTATGGCCTACAAAACCTGTCACTTTTGTTGCATCCCTCCATAATGACTGTACAAATGACCTGTCAGGCCAGCACACCTTTACTGTCATTATCTCAGCATCTGAAGTACACCCCTCCACTGATCTGAGGTCACACACATCAGATAACATCACACATTAGCTTTAACAAGCTCCGTGGGATCTGAACTGGAATCAGTCACTCATGCTGGCGGGATGCCCATCACATCATGCCCATCAAGAGCTAGAGCATGGCTTTCTCATGCATATGGATATACCATAAAACAATGGATGTCTGTAATCCCCCCTGCTCTTTGGAACTTTTAAGTTTATTTGAAATGAGTATAAGCTAGATTAGCCTTTAATGCTGTATTCTTTAACTGTAAAGATGAATGAATTGTAGATTAGACATTGCAATTTGGATGGACTTGCCATTCCACAAATCTAATGGAATTTTTTAAAACAAGTGAAGTAAAGAATGAGTTAATTGAATTTGTAAGTGTGGATTGATCGCTAGATGGATGGATGAACAGATCAAAAATATTTATGTATGGATTTATATTTAATCACTATTTATGTATTTTAGTTTGTATTCAAGTTAAATTTGAATTCAATTATAGTATATATATATATATATATATATATATATATATATATATATATATATATATATATATATATATATATATATATCGTTTTAGCCAGTAGAGCTTCAAAGGGCAAGTATAATGCATAAAATTTTACATTAAAAAAGTTTCAGCTTTCATTGTATTTCTGAATGTTTTTTACTGGTGTGCACTATGGCTGAGCCTGCTGTCATGTTCTCCTGTCATCTGGTTCCAGTTTGGTTCCATAGCTCATTGACTAAACGAAGGGCTTACTAACAGTTCAGCTCAGAATCTGCATACTGATTCACATTACAGTTTCCTCTTACTGTGTCATGTATTGTGTGAGGTATCTTTGATGGGGGTTGACATTTTACATTATCACTAGGTTTGATTTTGCTCTATTTTTCCTTCATTTTGATCTTATAACACCACTGGAAGAGTATACTTAATTTGGGTCTGCTTTTCCAGTACTCTTTATTTGTGAAAGTGTTTTTGAGACACCATGTCTGAAAACAGTGTAGGACAATATGCCTTGAATTTCATGGAGAGGCAGATAGAAATGCATTTATTGCCACTGATGGCATGCAGGCTCATTGGAAAATCAACATTTCTATCAAATTATATTACATTTATCATTGCCCGTTTCATGGTACTTTCATAGTGAAATGTCCTTGTTCAGTGTAACTGGAAACTAATGAATGTGATTCTGGCAATGTTTTATTAAGTTGGCTGAGTATGTATCTCGGCAGTTCAAAGATGATAATGTCCAGTGAGTGGCTGAAATGTTTGAGTGTTTGAAAATAACTTACCAATAACACTAAAGAGCAACACAATACAGAAGTAAAGGTGAAATAAAAACACATTTGCTGAAGCAACCATGCCATTTTAACTTGATTCTAAAAGTCTTTGAACTCTTTTATTGACTCATATCCAAGCACTCAGCATTACAAGTGTGATGCACTTCTTAGGTGAATAACCTATGCTTGAAAACTCATACAGAACTGATTATGTAATTCTAACATCATTTCATTCACTGTGCTAAAGGTGTTTTAAGGTCATGACACACTATTATGCAAATAAACCACATAAAATGGCATGTATTAAATCAACACTCTGCCCCTGTAATCATATGAAAAGGTGAAAAGGAGAAAGAAGTTTGTTGTTCTTTTTTCCCATGTTAGTCCCTGATTGTCTGCAAATGTGTCATATTTGTCAATTAGCCAATTTTCTAATGTTTGCATCTGATCTTGTTATTTCACTGGAAAGAGCATGGAAGAGCATTTGGACAAGAAAAATGGAACACAAGTGTTAAGACAAACATTATCGCCCTTTATCAGCTATGATATGGTCTGCTACCGACTAGAACGCAGGATGATGCAGAGACTGTGATCTTTAAATAGGATCTAGTATGTTTATGATGTGAAGCATCTAACACAACCCCCTGCACTTTACACTAGTAAGTTGTCTTGTTGCCTTGTTCTCATAGCACTGTCGGCAGCAATTCCATTACCACACAAAAGAAACCCTCTGGAGTTTAACATTTCACTAAGCTAGTGACATGAAACTATTTAGCACAAGAAGAATGAAATCCTGAATAATTAATGAGATTGAGCTAAATTGCATTAATACATTGCAACACATATTTAGTCTCATGATGCGTTCTATTATCTCTGCAAAAAACACATTAGAAATGACTTTATCCCACTTTCCAACCAATAACAGGTTTTTAGAGTTGGGACTATAATTGCTTGATGCAGGATTGCTGTTACTAGAACTTGCCCATTTGGGCAAATCACATTGTGTTCTGCTTGTTAGGCCTCATGTTGTGCCAGTATTGTTGTCCCCTGTCATTCCTAAAGGAAGTAGTTGATAATAAATACTCAAATGACTTGTGATGCACACAAGAGGTATGATTTGTGGCACTGCATCATCTGCAGAGTCTGTGCTGACCAACTGAGGGTTGTTAAACAGAAGAGTGGTGAGATGCCTCCCAGATGCCTGGACATACTGCTGACAAAACTATCTCTAAGACCTTCGGTGTTGACATCTCTCTTTCTTTCAGTTGCACATAATCTTTTGCCATCCATCCAGTGTCTTTACTTGCATTGCTCCCCATAATCACACAGATACCATACACACCTTGAGTTCTACAAGCAGAACTGAATCAATTTCCTGAAACAATAATTATCACAATATCAGACTTTAAGATAAAGCATATTTTGTGATCCACTAATATTGGAAAGTTGCAGTTTCCAACTTCCTTACACAAACCAGCACTTGAACTCGGTTCTGTCATTACAACTCGCATGGTAATGGCTATAACAATGTTACTGTATTTGGTCTTGGAGGAATATATCTGTTACGCTGCTGAACTGCTGCTGTTGGTTATTATAATATATATCAGACCTCCAGCTGATGTAATCAACAACCGAACACCGTTGTGCCTGTGCCATTCTTTTTTTATTGTATGTGATATTCTGAGCATCAAACTATTTAACATCTTTATGGTTGGAGATCAGAGATATCAAATAGGAATGATCGACACTGGACTTCAAATCTTGTCAGACATTTTGACTTTGCTTTAGGATTTGGGTAAAGATAGGAAAACCAGTCTTTTCCTGTTTATTTTAGCAAACGTTTAGATTAATGGCAAATGATAGGACAATGGATCTTGGAAAGGAAAGTTGTTCCATGACTGGCAAAATATACCTATTCAGAAAAACATCTTATCAGCAAAATTATAGTCAATGTTTAAACAACAGTCATTTTACAGGACTATTTAAAGCTCTGCATTTACATGACTCAGTCTTGCTGTCAACTTTCAACAGAATTTTGCCATCTGCAGTTGACAAAAGATATTGTTATAAATTAAATAATCCACTGGATGCTGAGATGTGTCAATATGTCAGAGTTCCAGAAAGCATCCCTGATGTGTCATTTTCATCTCAGCCTTTAGTTTTGGACTTCATGTAAGCATTTTGAAAATATATTTGATCTGTAAATATCTCCAACGGCTTTTTTAGCACATTAAACGTTTTGCTTTTCTATTTTAGAACTCTTAAGTTCTCATGGTTTTAGGCAACTGATAGAATTGCATTGAAATATTTATAGCTCCTACTGCTTGAACACAGAATCAGATATCTGAATTTTAGAACAGTACTGCATTTTAAAGTTTCAGTCCTCTTTTAACTAGGCCATACACTGTAAGGATGTAGCTGTGGTTGAGATGGTCTTTCTCTGGGCCTGTCTTTGACAAACTGTTCTGTTTTTAGAAACTAAGGCAGAAATAGCAGGCCAGTGTGCTAATATATTCCTGTACAACATTCATGAGACTGCAATGCTTTCAAGGCTGTGTCATGGAGTTGTGATAGGTCATATTTGATAATGTTAAATCTTGTAATCAAAGACTTTTCAAAGACTAATCAAAGACTTAGAAAGATGTATTTCATTTTGTAGTATTGTCATTGCCTCTTCTGTTAATTTAAGTGAGATGATTCTGTAACAAATAGAAACATACTAAACTAGAGTAAATCTAAAGTAGATAAACTCCAGTTTCCAAAAAAAAACAAAAAAAAAACAAAAAAAAACAATGAACTAAAAGTGATGTACTCTGAATCCTACCTGTTGCTAAATTTTCTGACTTACAATTTTGATGTGTAAACTCTAACAAAGCTGTAAATCAATCCAACATAAAGTTTAAAATTTAAAATGTTGAAGATTAATATAGATTGGTCGATTCATTAAGTGATAAAGCTGCTTCCTCACAAAAAGCAGCTTATTCAGCATATTGACGACTTTCCTACAGTGATATCCATTGACTAAAGTGCTTGTCTTTTCTTCTTTTTTTTAACTCACCTTGGAGGCCTCCCCTAAGAGTGGGTTTCTGAGGGTGCTTATTTACTTGAGCAAGTGATTAAACAAGGACCACATGGAAGTTATCAAGCAAGGAACCATGCAGAACCTTCATTCTTTAGGTCATCAAAACAAAATATCAGTTTGCCATGTCATCTTGAGTAAAGCAATGTAGTTGTATGATGCTTTTTCAAAGGTCATTATTTTGTGTATTTGGTGAAACAGAATATGTTGGCATGCTTTAATGGTCAAAAAACATTATTTCTTCAAATACTGTTCATTATTGTAGGTCCTCTATGGCCCGTATATATCAAACATGTTGTTTTAAAAAAAGCCCCTCCTTCTGACAAGCACAGTCTGCTCTGATTGTCCAGCTGACCATGATTGGTGCATTATGATTGGCCAAACACCACAAGCATGAGTCAGAAATGTAACGCCCCTTACCGTAATCGAAAGCTTCAGCTTTCAAAGTAAATATCAAAACAGTTAATAATATCATTAGTTTTACCATCAGTGGAAGACCAAATGGGCACCAAAGTCGCGTGATAGACACAGTGATGATGCATTACACAAGCAGCGGTTAAGACAGCTGACGTGCTATGATTTCTGTTAGGCTTTTCACTTTGCTGCTCTCCTCACACACACACACACACACGACGCATTACTCTACGCTGCCCAAAACTCTGCATTTGAACAGTCAATAGCAAACACTTAAACTATTAAGAACATACTTACAGTCACTAATTCAGAAGCGCCAGACTGTCATAGCAAAGTTGGAATTGACAAATCTTTTTTTTTTTTCAGAAATAGCACTTGTACACAGTAAACCTTGTACTCTCAAATTGTAGTCCATAAAATGTGTAAACCAATTCGAACATCTGGGTTTTGCTCTTCTGTTGTAAACAAATCTCAAAATGATTGCCAATTGCATTTACTTTTGGAAGGCCAAATAAAGTGCTTTAGCTTTCTCACAGAAACACACAACCACTCCCTGACATGGCTGCATCAACAGTTCAGCAGTTCCTGAAACCATGCCTTCTTCTTTGCATGAATATTTGGACGGCATTATGCAAATTATGCAAATTATGCAAATATTCCACATTGTGATGTGGACATGTGGGGGCGTGTTTGAATGAGGCATTTTAGCCTGGTCTGGATCAGCCTTCTCTTTTAGAGTTTTGTAACTTTGTAGATCGTATACATGCCCATATAGCTACATAACACACTAAAGAAAAGGAAGAATAGAAATCGCATCATATGACCCCTTTAAATTTTTATTGGATTTCTCCTCTTTTAGTTTTGTTCTCTGTGTCTGCTGCTCATAGACGCAGGGGTCCTCCCTCTGCTGCTGTCGCACTGGGAGACTGATTGAGTGGCATGAGATATGAAGCATGATGGATGAAACTCATTAGGAAGGATGTGTTACTCCAGAAGCGTAAGAGAGATACTTTTCAGGTGTTGTAAGTGCATTTGTATTACTTGCCTTCTGCTCTTGATTACTTGAATGCATGTTGAGATATTTCTCAAAATGAAAGATGAGGGCTAATGGGTATCAGACAAAAGTGATTTGCAGACACAGCAATTCAAGCAAACCCAGAAATGACAATGTAAACTGGATTTTTACAGATTCTGAACTAAATGTGAGTGTTGCTTGACTATTCAGTTAACATCAAGCATAATGTACTTATTTTATGTATTTAGTTATTCCAGTAACCATTTAGAATTTCCATTCTCCATTAATAAGTCAATTCTCCTTCACAAGTCCATTCTCCATTATAATAAATGTACAATTGCACATTTCAGTGTAAATACTGTATTTCTAGCCATCTGTATTTTTCTAGTGCTCAAATAAATCACTTATGTGACGTATAAGATTATGTATATTGTTTTATAATTGAAAAACTATGCAATTGTATGTTTAATGACTAAAATAGTTTGTAGAACCCTAGTTTGTAGAACCCAGTACAGTTGGTCATTTTATTTTTAGTTATTTTTATTTATTTGCAACCCATTATCCATTAATCGAATTAATTGCATAATGTGGCGATTAATTAATCTAACTAATCTCATTTCATTGCACATACATATAAGTTTAGTTTAGTTTAGAATTTCACCCAAAATATCATTTAAAATTATTGTGATTGATGAAGATTGAGCCAATGTTACAAAAAGCATTTTTTCTTTTTTTTATTAAACACAAGCCTATCACTTTGGTGACAATGGCCTTAATTAACACGTTTTGATATTATTATTATTAGCCTGTCTCAATGGTCATACAGTAATTTAACAAGAATACCTCATTTCTTTATTTCTCCTTCAACCAGTTGATAAGACAAAATCAGTTAAAAGATGCCCTCTTCTTTTGCACAATGTTGCCCACCAGTGAGAAAAGTCTTTCACATAGTACAGTGGTTGCAGGCGTGGCCAAATATTTGCGTGCTAAGGAAGACAGTTTAACGTGGGCCTCTACATTAACTAACCACCACTCTAAAGAACACTTATCCAACTCAATAGTGGGCTGAGCTCTGTAGTTTTGTAGCACATTTCTAACATGACTTTCTTCCTCTGATTCTGAGTCTGAACCCAGCAGAATGATTCTAATTTTCTTAGATGGCTAATGTTCTTCTTTGGGTTGTGGAGTATGTGTGCTGGGTCCTGCCTCTTGTAGAATTCTCTCAAGGCTGGACCACACCTGTTCTCTCTATCCTCTTTCTAGGCACTTCAAGTCATTAAAACGTATGTCAAGAGCTGATGAAAGTTTCATCCATTCATTGTTCATGTCAGCTTGGCGTTCAGCAAGGTCTTTCTTGAAGGCAGTCTTGAACCTTGCCACAAATGCTGGATCTTCATCAGAGATCTTGATTACATCACACCCAAGGAATTCAGTCACACACCTGAGGTGGAAGATAACAAGGTCAATAAATAAATTTCAGTACATTTAGTTTAGGCTAAGATAAGCATATCTATCTAACATGAATATAAAAGAGTTCATTTTATGGATGAAAAAAAAAAAAAAGCTTTATCTTGTAACAAGCATGCTTGTCTTGCTCAGTAAGAGCTCAAAGACATTTTAACTGTGTAAAAAAATATAGCTGAAACCACAAATGTGATGGGTGTGTGGCAGACTTACTTGCATGGTTCAAGAAGCATCTGCTGCTTGTGCAGTTTGTCCCACTCAGCAGCAAAGTAGCCTTAACAGCCTCTTCATTCCGTAAGAGACATGTGATCATATTGAGTGATGTGTTCCACCTCATTGAAATGTCCTGTATCAGTTGCTCTCTTTGTTGTCTGATTGCTGTTTGTTGCTGATGCAGTTCCTCTGTGTTAGCAGGTACATGCTCAAAATGTCCTGGAATTTTGCGACACTTTGTCAATGCATCGATAAACGCACTGTCCGAGAGGCAAACAGTAATGGTCCTCTGCAAAAGGTGCACGGGAATGTGATCAAATGGAAATTTTCTTGCTGCTGGAACCATATTTCGAGCGATGTCCATTCCGATGATGGTCACTTTCTTCTGTAATGTTCCACTTCTCTGCCACCATTAGGAACTGTTCGGCACATGCACCATGCCGTGTGGCTGTTTTAAGAACCATTAACATGAAGGACTGAAATGTCCAGTTATGATAGATGAAGTGCGAACACCTAGATAGTTGTGATTACTAATTGAAGTCCAGTGATCTCCGGTCAGAGCAACATATTGTGCTTGGGCCAATTTTTCCTCTTTTGATAGTTTTTTGGTGTCATACAGCTGATTTATTTTTGAAAGTACTGTATGTCAGTAGTGTGCCAGTGAAAGTACTGCCAGTAGTGTGTATCTTGTTTCGGAGGACGCAATTCAAAAATCATTAATTAACCCCTTGTCTTCCACAAAATTAACAGGCCTACAGTCCATTGCAATCCATTTAGATATCACATTTGTTAGTGTTTCTGAGGATAACTTACTGAATTTGTTGTGATTCTCAGTCAGCATGGTTTGGCGGAGCTTGCTGACTGGATCATCTGGGGTTGTGCTAGCTGCACAGCTCGCAATATGTTTTGAGTTCAGGTGGTATTTCAGGCTAGAACTGCTTTGATGTTATGCAAATTCCTTATTGCAGAGAATGCAAAGGACTTTGGATTTATCAGTGGCTCCATTGGAATGAGTTTTGAATCTAAATTTTCCCTTCAGAATGCCATGCAGATCTGTGTCGTCCAGTAAGGAATCCAGTAGGGCCAGATGCATGGTGGATGGTACATAACTTTTCCCTTCTGTACCTCCAGGCGGAGCAGGTTCTGTGAGGGTGCCAGCATGGATTTGGTCGTCTAGTGCCCACTAGATGGGAGAAATGAAGACTGAAGGTTGGTAGAATGTCCTCCGGGGGTTGGATCAGGCTGATGTAGGCCGGAGAGTGCATCCAATCTGAAGTTATTACTCCCCGGATGTTAAGTGACCACAAAGTAGAAGAGGGTAAAGAACAGAGCCCAGTGGGCCTGCCTAGGGTTAAGCCGTTTGGCTTCTCGGAGGTACTGCAAGTTTTTATTGTCTGTGATCACCTCAAATGGATGTTGGGCACACTCTAACCAATGCCACCACTCTTCCAGGGTGAACTTGATGGCCAGCAACTCCCGACTCCCCATGTTGTAGTTCTGCTCAGCCAGGGATAGTTTCTGTGAGAAGTATGCACATGGATGGAGTACTGGGGGTTCACCCTTCCATTGGGGCAGAACAGTTGCTGCATCCACCTCAACTACAGAGCAGATTTTGGGGTCTGGGTGTGAAAGAGCCAGGGCCATACAGAAGGCAGATTTGAGCTGGAGGAAGGCCCAGTGTGCCTCTGGGGTCAAGGTGAGGGATTTGCCCATCATTCGGAAGGGAGAGGTGATTGGTGTGGCCTTCTGGCTTTAGTGGGAGATAAAGTGGTGACATTTTTTTCAAATCCCAGTTCCGAACTGCATCCACCTTCTTCTGGTCCATTTGTATTTCTACAGGTGTGATGATATAGGCCAAGAAATGGATGGTGGATTTGTGGAATTCACATTTCTCAGCTTTTAAATACAGGTGGTGTTGGCGGAGACATTGGAGTACCCGCGTGACATGTCCATGGTACTCTTCCATATTAGGCGAGCATATGAGTATATCATCTATGTAGATGAGGTCGAACTGGTTGAGGATGTCTCTGAAGATCTCATGCATAAAGTTTTGTGAGACGGAAGGTGAGTTGGAGAGCCAATAGGCCATCACCCGGTACTCATTGTGCCCGGTGGGCATCACAAAATCATTCTTCCATTCGTCACCCAGGCGGATGAGGATATAGACGCTCCTTAGATCAAGCTTGCTGAAGATATGGGCACTGTATAGCTTCTCCAAGGCAGCCAGAACCAGAGGAAGGGGATAGGTGAATTTTACCATATGGCCATTGAGTGCACGGTAAGCGCTTTAGACCCACATCTTTCTTGACTACAAAGAAGAAGCTCTATGCTGCAGGTGAGGTGCACGGACGTATGAACTCATTTTGTAAGGCTTCTTGAACATACTCCTCCGTAGCAGCTCTCTCCAGGATAGACAGTGGGTAGATGTGTCCTTTGGGTAGTTTGGCCCCAGGCAGCAGGTCAATGGAGCAGTCCCATGGCCGTTGAGGTGGAAGGTGAGTGGCTGCGACCTTACTGAACTCGTCCTGGAACACCTGATACTCATGAGGAATAGGAGTGGCATTGCACTGAGTCTGGCCTTTCCAAGAAGGTGGAGCAGATGGTAAGGTTGGTTTGGACTGAGATCAGGACTGGCAGATCATTTAGACATCGCTGCTCACACACTGCACTCCACTTGAGAATTTCTCTGGACTTCCAGGCAATGGAGGGTTGATGTTTGGAGAGTCAGGGGCATCCCAGGACGATGTCCATGACAGCCTCCTCCAGCACCAGTTGCGAGATTCCTTCAGTGTGGAAGCACCCAATATGTAGAACAACCTCTGGAGCTGCACCAGCCCATTGGCCAGTGGCTTTCCTTGGACAGCGGTGAGCTGGTAGGTGGTGTAATTTTTGCAACGGAGAATTTTGGATACAGGCTGCAGGAGGAGATTCAATTTCCTGATGCTCCTGAGTCTGAGGATTTTGACTGGAAAGGATTGGTTTCGATATATTAGAAGTGCATCTATATGAGGCATGCAAAATACATTTGGAGTGATTTGGATAGCACTCATCGCTGTGTGTGGTGGATGAACAGGGCAGGTGCAGAGATGGTGCTCATTGGATCCACAGTAGAGACAGAGGCCATGGGTGAGTCAACAATTTAAGATATTTTGGTTGAAAACAGGGATGCTTGTGACTGTCCCATTCACTGCCAAGTAAAATACACTGTCAAAGTCCAGAAAAGTATGAAAGATGTCATCAGAATAGTCAGTGGTTCAACCATAATGTTATGAAGCAACAAGAATACTTTTTGTATGCTAATAAAAACAAAAATAACAACTTTATGCAAAAATATGTCTCCTCTGTGTCTCTCCACATCACGCGAAACAAGGATATGTTTTTCTACCTGTATTTAAGCTTTGATTTGAATGAAAACAACGCATCCTTGTGGCATGGCTGACACAGACAAATGGCAATCACAGACAAACTAATTTCCCTATTATAAAGCCTTTTAAGGTAAAAAAAAAAATAAAAAAAAAAAAAATGAAAAGGTATGGCAGATATTTAGGCCAAAGTACATGACTAAAAAAAATAATCTTAGTCTTTATTAATAAAGTGTTTTATTTTCAGGTACAATAGGTGTATTTAGCAGGAGCATTCAAAAAAATGAATGAACAAATATAAAAATAAAACACTATATTCATTGATTCTCATTAAAGCAACTGTATTATAGTTTTTCCGTCAAGAGTATTGAGTGATTTTTTCTCTGTGCATTTGGTGTTTTACTAACATTAAAGGATTAATTCACCCAGACTTTTAAATAGGGTTATATATAAATAAATAAATAAATAAATAAATAAATAAATAAATATATATATATATATATATATATATATATATATATATATATATATATATATATATATATATATGTATGTGTGTGTGTGTGTGTGTGTGTGTGTGTGTGTGTGTGTGTGAAATGAAATGTTTAAATAACCAGTAAGGCTTTAAAGCACATGCAAAAAAAAAAAAAAAAAAAAAATATATATAATAATAATAATAATATATATATATATATATATATATATATATATATATATATATATATATATATATATATATATATATATATATATATATATACCTTATAATATGTTGTGTCATTTCATGAACAGTTTTAATATTTACTTATGTGTTGTTATAGCTTTTAAGAGTATGATGATTTATAACACAATGAACATATTGCATCATTTTTTACAATGGATGATACTTTTCAAAGTTATAATGTATTATTAGTCCCATATCTTGAAATTAATTAAGTCATAATAATATTAATTATAAAAATAAAAATAAAAAATTATCTCAAACAGTCATAAGATCAGATATCAGATCGAATGAATGTTTAATGTGACACATTTTCTTTGAACTATTTATACTAATAACATCAGTTTTATTATTTTGATAGTACCCTTTAGACAGCTGTTGATAAGTAATTCTGCAACTACATTTCAACTAGCTGTTATTAGAGTGTTAGTATGTCTGCTACTATAAATATATGCTAACACTTTATTTTGATGGTCAACCAACAGATAAACTCAGTTTATCAGTTTATTCTACCATTGTTGAGCATACTGATACTGAAATGAGTTATTTGGCATGTAGTCGCAAAGTTTCTTATAGTTGATTGATTAAGGGGACAATCAAAATAAAATGCAACCATATAAAACATTTCTTTTTTCTGTTGGAGTATTCAACTAAAAACAATTAATTAAAATTAGCTCCACTGGAAACACTCTAATAACACTCAACATCTAACCACTCACAAGCTGTAGTAAGATACTGTGCAGATCTTAAACAATATCAAGATATGATACAGTCCATTATACTGTAAATTAAGTAGATTTAATATGTTGTTCATTGTGTGTTATAAATAATCATAGTCTTAAACTTATAACCACAAATATTTAAGTATTATGATGTTATGATATTATTGTTATGATTATTCATGAGTTGATACAACATATTATAAGTTTTTGTTTTATAATGCATTATGCATTCATTATAATGCCTTAAGAATACCGTTATAATGTATTATAAATACGGGCTTCATAGAAAGTGTTACCACCGCAGCTCATAGAATGTGCACTGCAGCACAGTACAACAATTGTCTTTTTTTCAAAAGCAGATCATGGAGAGATTTTTATAATACACAATCAAAAATATTAATACCCTTCCCCCGAAAGAAATTGCGGACCAGGAGCAGACCGGACTGTAAGGTCACTTTAGCATCAGACCTCAAAGGGGGAGGGGCTCAAGCCTAAATTTATTTTGACATGGTGCAAAGAAACAACAGAAGTACAGTGTGCACTTGCTCTGTTGACTGAGGCATAAAAAACAGTCGAGATGCTATACATACATTGTACCTGTTACGCAGTGTAGATGAATTATGGGAGTATCAATATCGATTTGATAATACAACTATTCAAGAGCTTTTATTGGGTCACGCTCACCAGTGTGCCCAAATATTCTGCAAATGAAATGATTTCAAAGTAGAGCCCTGCATACATAAATTGATGAGGACAAAATCATCTGTGACGAAACTAGTCCCATGTCTTCTCCATCCCCACCAAAAATTATGTTTCTATATGTACATAGTCATTAGCTACATTAGCAGCTCGCAAGACTGCATAATTTAACTTAGATGGGAAGAATAAGAAAAAGCGTTCTGATGGATGTGACAGGTTAAACCCTGTTTATATCCTGGTCATATTCCTGTTCAATAACTATAACTCCTCCTTCATTTTATTCATTTACAAAATAAATCACCTCTTTAATGCCCTTGACCTCATATACAGTAGTACAATGTCCCAGACACCATTTAGACATTAAAATCCACATTAACTGTCCTCAAGAGATCTGCATTGTTCACCACATTGTGCTCTTCTCGTCTAATCAGATATGCTGTCCTACAGCACCAGCAAGGACTTATTTGATGAGAAACAAATCCTGGTGATTAACAATGATTAACATCAGCCTGAGAGGGATAAAACTGTGGGAAGTGTCCTATCTTAAAAGTCTTTAAATCTTGGTTTCTGGTTTTACAAGATGCACTTTGTTGTCATTTACACTGAGAGACGTCCCCTCATTCATGGGTCGAATGTTAATGAGACTAGTTCAAACGCTACCTCAGAGAGTTTTAATGTCCCAGTGCTGTTAAATTAGCATATATACAGTAGACAGCGGTGAATATTAAACAGGACAACAGTTCCACTGTTAAGCAAAAGTTTTTGAGGCAATTGAGCTGTGAAATCTGATACAATTAGTAAATTGACATCTCATGCTAGTTTTGTCTATGTCATTCTTCTAGGGCATTTGTATGCCAGTCACCTTTGCGTAAATGTGAGATGGATGTTGGACTGGCAAGTGGGATCATTTGTCTTGTGAAGAGAATATGCCATTCATATTGCCACTGGATATGATGCTGATAAAAGACATTGTTGTACTATCTGCTATCAGTCACCTGCCTGACATGTCTAATATTGCCATCAAAAAGTTGGACAGTGTGGCAAAACTGGCATAAAGGTGTCCAAAAGGAGAAGAAGAAGAAGAAAAAGAAAAAAATACACTTGCGACAAAAGTCAAGCACTCTAAGCAAGCAGTGAGCCATTCACTAATTTAGTTCTTTTCTCTGCCATCATCACAATCTTGACAAAAGCAAAACTTTTTTTTTCCCTCAACCCAAAACAAAAAAAATTAAGTGTCCAATAAAAAGCAATAAGGCAGATCACTAGCAGCTGGCAGATGTATAAAGAAGATGTTGTCAGGTGAAAAGCCCAAATTCTGAGTGCTGACAAAGGCAAACTGAAGCTGCTTTTTAAAATCCTAAATAGCTGAGCATCAGTTCAGTGTGGAAGTATGAGGGGATTAAAAGAAATAACTCTGTCTCCTTGTTTGTGGAGCGTGGGATAGAGCTATAAAATCCTTACGGCCCAACCGCTGACTGCATAATTAACCTCAGCTAAACACCCAAGGCTTTTTGGAGCAAATTATTATTGCTTTTTAATAAATTATATGGATAGATTTCATGGGAGTTTATGGTTTAATTGGGACTATCAATTTTGAGTGCCACATGATCACAGGTTAGACTTCAAAGCAGGCAGCTTTGAGGTACTTACTGCCTCTCTGCATCTTTTGATTTGTTTCTATCCTCCAAGTTTTAAATGGTGATATGGTAGCTTATTGACTTTTTGTTATACAGATAAACAGCATGAAAATGCTCAGTTGTTTTAACACCATTGCTCACCATTATTTATTGTGGAGCACTAATGTTTTGAGCACCAGCTCTCTCAGCCACCGTCTGTACCACCATTCCCTAACATCCATCACTGACAACCGCTAACTCCCCAGGAGCGAACAAGTAGGGTCAGGGATAATTAACTGTGTCCAATACTGGTTTTCTTACTGAATTTTAAATACAGAGAAAAGTATTTTCATGTTCTTTTCTTTTCTTTTCTTTTTTTTTTTTTCAAGGATAGACTCACACTAGAGCCTTTTGGGATAATAATGCCTGCAGACAGTGAAGGGAGTCTGTGTACTGTACAGTATCTATAAGGTAAAATTTGTTACCTGCTTAAGGCAAAAAAAATAAAATAAACTAAATAAATAAAAAAAGGTTAAAGAACACCTGTTGTGATCTCTGAACATTTTGTTATTTCCAAGAGTTCAAAGAGACAGCAGCATTATCATTTCAGACAATGGGTACAAGGATATTAGCGAAGTAATGAAAATTCTGTCATCATCATTTACTCACCCTCATGTCATATTTACACTTCTATGACAAGGGTGTCCAATATTGCCCCTGGAGGGCAACTCTCTGTTCGTTTCTGTTGAACATAAAGGGCCCTTTTGTAACGATCTAACCACATGCTCTGCAGCGGAATTGCAAAACTCACTTTTGCCAGTTTAAGGATTGGAAAATGATCTGCGCGGCTGACACATGGTCTTAAAGTGTTGTCCCTATTCTCTTAATGAGTAATGGGTGTGTTTTGGGCATAACATGCCATAAACCTTTAAAAGTCCCATCTCCCATTCCCTTTAAAAGTCAGTTGTGCCATGGAATTTTTGCTATTTACATGGTGAAATTAGCGATTGAAAAAAAAAAAAAGAAAAACAGTATATGGGAAAAAACGGAATGCTTCTGTAGTGAGAAAATGGATCTGCTCGTGCGCTTCATTCTGAAACATGCAAAGACTATTCAGTATGTCATGCAGGAATTTTAGATTTATGTAAATTTTAAACCTTTAATGCAATAAACATTATTTTTTTTAAAACATTATTATTTTTTTTAAATGTCTGTGTACTGCTGCACATCCCTGGGTGTAATAAGCAATGTATACTCTAATTGTGCATCCACCTATAGGTGTGTGTTACTAATGCACTCTTTAAATAACTATATATACTTATATATATATTATATATATATTATTATATATTACTATATATATATATTAATTGTGCCAGACTTAAGACCAGGTTTATGTTGGTCAATTGCACAGTCTATTTCAGTTGCCTCAAAATAGCAACACACCAGCAATGCACCTGAACAAAACTTGTTTTCAGACCAGCTTGCCCATGGGCACACAAATGGACGCTGGTGTTGTCCCTAGCACCGCATTGCCAGATGTACTGTATGATAGGGCCCAAAAACAGAAATGTTGAAAAGTGTACTGGCCACACTTGCACATGGAAATAAGGCTGTAAAGTTTCAATAGCTGTCAATAGGACTAGTGTGCTATTTTCCAAATCGAAAAGCACTTGGCAATTTGTAAATGGCAATGAATTGATGCAACTGATGCTGGTTGATCATATGACAATGACAACATGATATATATAGTACAATCAGATTACATTCATACCACACACATTTAAGGGGCACAGTCAGATTTTCTAATTGAAAAAATAAAAAACACTGTTTGTGTTTTTGCTCCACCCCTGTGCACTATTACTTTAGTTTTCCCATGTGTTTGATTTTGTCAATTGTTTCTGATTATTAGTTGATTCCCCGCACCTGTCTGTCCTTCCTTATAAGCCCCCAGTCTGTTCAGTTTGTATTTGTTGGTTATACTTGTTGGACTGTGTGTATTCCAATGTTATTCCTTGGATTAAAGACTTTGTTTACTGTGAAATCTCCTCGGTCTGCACTTCTTGCCATCACACAAAGAGTAGAAAACACTGTATCGGCAGAGCAAGCACTGTTCGGGATGCACACAATATCGGACAAAAATCCTATACATAAAAAAAAAGAAGAAAAAAAATCACTTTACCTCCATATTACCAACACCTGCTGTTTTGTTTCAATACAAAAATAAAACAACACACACATATACATATATATATATATATATATATATATATATATATATATATATATATATATATATATATATATATATATATATATATATATATATATATATATATATATATATATATGTATGTATGTATGTATGTGTAGTCAGAACTTCCATTGTTCTGTATGCCCACCCTTAAAGGGTGTGTTACCACTAAAATTAAAACCTTAGTTACAATACTTCAAGGGAAAGTTCACCCACAATTGAACATTCTTAAATCATTTTTAAACATAGAAGAAAGTAATACAGGTTTGGAACAGCATGGGCATAAGTAAATGATGAGAGAAGTTTCATTTTTAAATGAAATATCCAAATATACCGTTTGGATAAGCTGGCTGCAGTACTTGAACTCGATGTGGGCCTATTCAACATTTGTCGGACTGTGCTGCAAAGTGATGCAAAGGCAGACGCTGTTTTTGCAGACTTGGTTTGAAAATTGTGCACGTGTTTTCATTATGAACAGGAGGAGAGAGACCTATCTCTAATTTTGTCTAGATTAGATAAGATTCAACTTTATTGTCATTGCACATGTAAGGTACAAGGCAACGAAATGCAGTTAGCATCTAAGTGCAACAAGCAGTAAGTACAGGATATACGGTGTCTACTATATGTTACAGAGGTACAATAAATATACACAAAAGGCAGTACTTTGGACATAATTTACATATTTTTTAAATACTATCAGCATGATATACAGATAGGTTTACTATGAACATACTATACATATGGATTATATAATACGTGTATGTACACTATAAGCAGAAACTATGAACATATGACCATCATTTAGACTAGTGTTTATCGTAAAGTTTCACTTTTTTAATAGAAGATCTACCAAAGACAGCTTTAATGTGATATAGGAAACTTCCAGATATGAAAGATGTGTGGATGAGGAGTGTAGAAAATAAGTATGGAGAAGAAGTGGCTTGTAGAATTCAAGAGGGAATGGGGTCAAGTGGGTAAGAATGGCTGGAGAGAAGACAGTTTAGAGGAGAGAAAAAGAAACCATAGATTTTTATGTAAGTGATGGGTCTTTGTGAGCCTGTGGTGATGAGAATTGAATATGCTGGAAAACAAGATGAATAGCATGAGTATAACTGTATATATATGAGTATAGTCTGTTGCTCATTCTCCCTTTTTTTTAAATGATGACAACTACTTCATAATTTCCTGTATGCTCAGTATCATTGACATGATACTTTTTTTTTTTTTTTTTATTCCAGTGGATCAATGTTGAAGTGGTCTTAGAGAACAATATTAAGTCAGAAAGGGCATTTAGGTCAGAGGTCCCAGTGGCTATAATAGAGAATATGGCTGTGTGGTGTGAAGTTTATCTAGTTAGCTGTCCATTCTTATCGGTCTTCACTGGCCTGAAGGTATTTTTCTTCCACTTTCTTTGACCTCATTATACATCCCCACTCTTCTAGTTTCCGCCATATTCTTCCAGAAAATTGTGGCTTCCAACAGATAATCTATCTCTGTCTGCTGCCTCAACTTTGCCTCCCTGTCTTTTGGAAACTCGCTCTCGCTCATTCATTGTCTCATGCACACACACACAAAAAAACACATCTTCTCACAAGCACTCAAATCTTTGGGTTTATATCTCTATAATTAATTGGGTAATAACTCCTCCTGCTCTAGAAAAAGCATAAACCTGTGATTATTCGCATCCTCAAAATGTGAACAAAAAGTGTGTTTGACCATAAACCTATATAGCTGTAAGTCATGAGTGCTCTATACATAGCAGATGTGTGTGTGTGTGTGTGTGTGTGTGTATATGGGCCCTGTTTGAAATGGTTCAATTTGTATGTTTGTTCGTTTTTATTTATTTGTGCTATTTACACAATGCTTAAGGTTTTTTTTTTTTTTTTTTTTTTTTTTTTTTAGTTTGTAGGTGTCAAGGTACAGAAACTAAATAATTAAATGTAAAAAAAAAACACTGGATAGTCTTCAATGTAAAAATTAAATATACAATCACACCAAAATTTATACAGAGACCTCCAACATTTCTCACATTATTACAGCTTATTTGCAAAAAGTTTATTTGCAGTTTATTTGTAAAATGGTTCTAAAATATGACAAGAACTTAGAGTTAAGCTGTCAGAAGAACAAATTTGTCTTGATAATGTCATAAATTTGATAGAAATGTATGTTATAGACAATCAACCAAAACTACAGACAACTGTTATTATAAAAAATATTTACACTACCATCAATACTTTGTTGAACAATTACCAAGCAATGCTTAGTTTTGTTCAGACTGTGGTGTGAAAAGGTTGCATTAGCAATTTAGGAAAAAAAAAAAAAAACACATAAGCAATACATAGTGCTTTATAAGGTGCTGAATAATTTTTGATATACAATTTTTTTATCAATTTCATTAGTAGTTCACTGTATGAAGATTTTTTTTTGTCACAGTTCACTTAATTTAGCTATACTCACTCACATAGATGTACTACAGTGTCCTGTGCCTACTAGTCAAATATATAAAAAATTATATCTGGTGTCTGAATAATTTTTGGTTTGACTGTGCATTTATTCTTGTTAAAACTAGAAAGTAATTCAGTCAAGAGCAGTGAGTGATTTTCTTTAATTTCCTTGGATTAACATTACAGCAGCCAGTAGCTAAACTAGGCGCAGTCACTTTAAGAGACGATGAACGCATCCAATATAATACACATCCCATTTTTTTCCTCAACTGTTTACTTTCACTTAAGAAATAACTGAAAGTTTTTTCAAGCATACTTTCTAAGGCGGGTATTTTGACATATTGTGTATGTATTTGTCTGCACAAGAGCAAAAAGAAGTGGATTCGGTGTTCAAGTGTTTTGAGATGCCTTTCTCTGTGTTATCCCTGAACTCCAGAACACTGTGACGTTGAATTGAGAAGCACCCGGCTGCAGCCTGCAGATCGAGGCGGGGCTGCACCTGGGTCAGGGTTGCACGTGCAGCCCTGCCCCACACCTACTCTGATTGGTTCAATCGTCTTTCATAGACTTACATGATAGGAAATGTGTGCGTGGTTGGTGTTGGACGGAGAATGCGGTTTAAAAAGCTAAAAACGCTGTACATTTTTACAAAGCCATTTTTATGAAGCCCAGGTGCAGCCCCGCCTCGATCTGCAGGCTGCAGCCAGGTGTACTTGGTTGAATTGGGCTCTTTCACATCTTTTTGTTTGCTCAAACTGCGATTTGTATTTGTTCGTTTAAGTGCAGGAGGGACCTCGAGGAGAACATCGCAGAAGAGATCTCGGTTCAGTGTCGCTGTCTGTGATACGCGGCTCTCTCTTTGTGTGCGCACCGTGTTAGCACGTCACGTTTAATGTGGTCATTTCACAGTAAGTTTAAAGACTCGTTCTCGCCCCCTACAGATTCGGCTAGGTATACATCCGCGCAAAAAAATTTCAAGGTGAAAGTCATCATAGCTTCTCAACCCATAGTCATTCCAGCTCTCAACCCATCTTTGAGAATAGATTAACGATACAGGATAACAGGATAGCGATATCTTTTTTTAATTGCCCGATAAGAGTCTCACGTTAACGCAGCACGTTAAGGCCGATAATGGCCCACCACTGATATATATATATATATATATGCATACTATTTTAAAGCAACTGTCTGTCAGTCAGATGGTTTGGGGGCCAAATTGAGTTGACATAATTACAAAAGGTCAAAACATTTACTGATGCTTAAGGCGGAAACATGATGCATTAAGAGCCAGTGGGTGTTATTCTGTAAAAAATAAATAAATAAATAAATAAATTACATTTTGCATATTATGTGACACACACACACACGTTATTCTTACAAACTTATATTAATCTTTTGCATACATAGATTTCTACTCACACAAATATATACGTTCTTGTTTCACATACATATGTTTTGGTTTACATATACACTTTTACTTTTCAACACATACATGTATTCCGACTTTCACACACATATTTATACTTCCACACATATTTATTCTTACATACCTACATTGTAACTAATTGCAAATATCGTCATATTTGTTACACACTCATATGCATGCATTTCAGTTCTTTTTATTTTTATCCATTACTTTCTCTCTAAGCAGGAACTCACTCTCAAACCAGGAAAGGCTTGCTCACCTCATCCTAACACAACTCTACAACTATGCTATTCAAAGTCATCCTCTTTTCTTTTCAAGCTCATATTTAAAGTTTTTAAATTTTAAAAATACCATCATGAAACCTACTGTAATGAGTCAGTGCAAGGGAGTGCAGAGGTAGGACCCAAATGCAACCAGTGGAACATTTAATAAAACAAAAGGTAATCCAAAAACATAGAACCAGACACAGAGGGCAATAAAAACACCATGACACATCTTAGCAAAGGCAACAAACACTGGACTGTTTAAACACAGAGAAGCTAACAGGATGACAAGGTAACAAGAAACACCTTTGAAAGCAATTAAGATGACCAATGAAACAATAGGACTACAAGTTGACTACAAACGACACTCTAGACAGGAAGTAACACAAAAGTCAGAACACAAGACCAAGGAAAATAGGCCAGATCATAACCTGCCAGCACTATTTATGGGCCTTTTTTTTATTACTGTTAGTTGAAATACCGGCATTGCCAGATATTGCTATGAAAAAACAAACAAATAAAATAATCTAAAAAAAAGACACCGTAATAAGTCCAAATCTTGAGTTATGGAAATAATACAAAGATATCGCTGTCCCTAACTTCCTAAAATAAGTGGAAAAAGAAATCCATAGACACTTATAATAAGTGTATCTGGCAACACAACTGAGGCTGAGCCCGTTCCCTCAATCACATCTTGCTCAAGGGACCTTTTCACGATCATAAAAAATAAAATCAATCAATAAATAATAATAATAATTCAGCATCGCTTTAGTTCAGGCAGACCACATTAGTCAAGCTTGCATCAGCTGACTGTCAGCTGTTCCTGGCGTGTACCAATCGCGTGTTGACACCTATCACATCCGGTCTATTTAAATTCCCATTCTTCAGCGTCTCTTGCATCGCATTGCTGCTTGCAATTAACTCGCTCCTCCAAACCCAACTCCACCAGCTAAACCTGCAATCAGATTTAACTTTTGTTTCTTTCTTTACAGTCACTTCATTGGAAGCATTCTCTATCACATTTTTTTATAACTCATGTAATTCTGAATTGTAATTATGTATGCATATAATGGTTCTGTTCTATACACCAGGGTGGTTTGTCTTGCTGCTCTCCCAGCTCTGTCAAAGCATGACTGCATAGACAGGCATGTGGAGTGTTGCCTAGAACATAACCATATGGCCAACACTAGGTGTATGCAATATAACTGTCATATATAACTATTGCGGCCTCCTCATCTACCTCAGCCATTGCTAAGTGAGAACTGTCCTGAACGGAAACATGATTGCACCTAACCTGCCTTCCATTTCCATCATACTCCTTCCATTTCCACTAAATTCTCTCACCAGAGTTGGGGACAATGTGTTTCGGTAATCTAATTACTTTTCCTGGTAACGCAGTAAAGAGTTAAATTTTAAATGTATGTAATTTGATTACAGTTACTTATGTCAATAAAATTATGCTACTTAAGTTACAAATGCCCAACATCAACTCCTGTGGCACTCCCAGAGGCACTGCACCTAAGATGGTGAGTCAAACAGTCTCCTCACATCACATGCCTGCTCAAGGTCACTTTACATGCGGACATTTTTTTTTTTTGTTTCAGTGTAAATCAGGTATCCTCTATTCATGCCTGCCACTTTGTATATTTCCAGTGATAAAGATGTCACTCGTAATGGAAAGCGATGCCCTTTACTGGCTGTATTGAGCGTATTTCGTATACTGCATGCACTTTTTTGGTATGTATTTCTTTATTTATGTCTCATAAGGCTGAGCATCAAGGGAGATGAGATGACAAGGGGACAGCAGGTGAATGGTGATGTGATGGTGACTTGCACAAAAAAGGAGGAAGTCAAAAAAAAGACATGTACACAAACACACAGTACAGAGGAAGAGGATGTTAAGGTTGTGTAGCAAACAATATGTGAAAATCGTTGCTGCATATCCTTGCATATTTGAACATGCAATCAGGATGTTTCCATATACTTTGTGTATAAATTAATTGTATTCATTGTATGCATCGTGTCAGTATAACATCTACATGTCTTCATAACAAAAAACATAATGATTTATTGTAAGACTGATACATTATAAGGAATGCTGTTCCCATCGCACAGTAGATTTAGTCTCTTATGTCAAAGCAAAATTTTGGAATTTTTAAAAGAGCTGCCATAAAAGCAAAACATAATCATTGACACAACTTAGTTAAACTCCCTCGCTTTGTAAAATTTCAGAACACCAGTACATTTGGCATAGATCTATGGTGACATAGAGGACAAAATGGCATGCTTGGCAATGGTATACGTTGTCCATTACATCACAGTCATCTGTGTCACTGCTGAAACATTGATGTAGAATGCATAGCTGCTGTCAGCCAAATTGGATGCTAGGAGAGTTGGACAGGAAAAGCAAGTGAAAGCAGTGACTGTCATGGGCAGGTGTTGTAAAGCAGGCTGGACTTATTGAAGCTGGCATGTGTTCCTGCAGAGAAGAAAACAAAAAACTCCTCATGTTATTCGTGTTCCACATGTACTGAGATCTGTTCACATAAATGTTAAGGTCCTTGTGGAACAGCCTGCAGCCTTGCATTTGTAGGCAGGTTCAGGAGATAAAGGAAAGTAATAAAAAAATAAGTTGATGAAGTGATGGTGCTAGTCAATGATTAGATTAACCATAAGCAGGTTACTATAAGTAGACAACTTGAATACCATAGAAAGATTTCCACATTTTTCAAATATCTGCCATTAAAGAGGTCATATGATGCGATTTCAAGTTTTAATTTCTCATTGGAATGTTACAAGCTCTTGGGGCATAAAGAATATCTGTAAATTTGCAAAGATTTAAGACTCAAATTCAAAGAGATATTTTTTAATGAAAGTCAAGTCAACCACGCCTTCCTAAAATGGCTCATTCTAACATGCCCCCACATTTTTTATTTTATTTTTTGCCCCCACAAGATTTGCGTAACACCGCCCAAAACTTCACGCAAAGAAATAAGGTGTAACTTTTATCCCCACTGTTGTCGCCGCCGCCATGTTGTAGAGAAGCTGTGTTTCGTGTAGAAAGTGAAACTACTTTGTTTGGCCTTACAAAAGAGGACACAACTAGAAATCAGTGGTAATCAGTTCAACCCAAATATGTGTGCAATGCATTTTATGGAGGATGAGGACTGTTTCCTGTGCGAGTAGCCTACAACGTGATGTTTAATGTTTTATTAACAAATTTTGGGAGGAGCACGCGCAAATAATGCGCAAATGGGGCCAATTCACTGTCAATAACCGCACCATCCATCCAATCACCTAGAGAGAGAACCACCCGCAGATAATCAATGCGGCCAATTCACCATCAGTAATCACATCATCTATCCAGCCACCATGAGAGAGAACCACTATAAATAATCATAGCAGCCTTTCCTTCATTCTCTCTAGTCTTACCGCATCCCTCCACCACCCCAACTCCTCACCATCGACTCATTCCAGGGGGGAGCATTCAGTGTTCTGGCCGATGCTGAGCTTGGAGCCCTCTCCCTCAGCCTGTGTTTTACTCACCTTCAAAGGATCCTAGGTGTATGTGACTTTCTTCTTTCAGACAAATCCAGTCGGAGTTATATAAAAAATTGTGTTTTTTGTCAAAAGTTCAGAAGACATGAAATAAAGTGTGTACATTGATAATAAATTGTCCCTCACACGGCTCCAGGTGGTGAATAAAGGCCTCCTTTAGCAAATTCATGCATTTTTGTAAGATGGATAGACATATTCCATGCACACACTCTATTTTGCATCTTCTGTACTATTGAGAACAAACAAATAACCACTTAACACCATTGAAAGGCTTGTTGTTAGGGGTCACCAGGTGAAGGAGTTTGAAGGAATATGTCCTTAATATGAAGCAGATATATAGCAAACAGAGACTTTTAATAAATCCACTGGGGAGAAATGAAGAAAACAACCACTTTCAACGATGGAGACAAGACAAAAGGAAAGGCAGGGATATTTATACTTACCCAAATGAAATGATACACAGGTTGAAACTAATGAAAGATAATTAACAATCAAGGTCAGGAACTGACCAAATAAGGGCAGACAGAAACCAACACATAACAGATATTGCCCCACCTCCCAGAAGGTGCATCCTGCGCTGTAACAATAACAGGCCTGGATGCTGATGAAGGACAGGAACAGGGCGGAGACAAGGAGAGCCTCCAGGGTGAATAGGGGAGCTCTTTTAGCCATGGTGGAGCAGGCAGTTCAGGTTGCTATGGCAGAGCAGGGAACTCTGGAAGCCATGGTGGAGCAGTCAGTTCAGGTCGCCATAGTGGATAAGGTGACCCAGGAGGCCATGGCAGACTTGTATATGCTCCCCCAAAAAATTTATTGGGAAAATCTAGGAATCTTTGGGGGTGCTTTGAAGGAACGGGCATTTGAGGGCACTCTATAGGGCGCTTTCGATGAGTGGGCTCTGGAGGGTGCTTACTAGGCAATAGCTCTGGAGGGCGCTTTCGAGGAGCAGACTCTGGAGCATGCTTACTATGCATGGACACTGACGGGTGCTCTGGTGGCCGCTTTCGAGGAGCCGGCGCTGGGGGGTTCTCTAGTCAGGACCAGCTGAGATGAAGGAGACTCAAGAGATGAAGGAGAGCTTTTTAGATCTGATTCTAAAAGAGGATAGGGGCCGTGAATTCTGGGGGAGAAGCCATGCCCAACAGTGTTGAGAGGCCAGCGGCCGATGGGCTTGCATCAGCGGCGGACGGTGGGCCTGCAACAGCGGCAACCAGCAGGCTTGCGTCAGCGGCGGCCGGTGATCCTGGGCTGAGGATGAGGGAGGAGCTTCGCAGGACTTTGGGAAGAGCGGGAGGAAAGAAGGGAGTGTGCTCATTGGAGTGGCATGTGGAGGGAGCTGGCTTGTGATGAGCTTGAGCGTCCACATGCTTCCAGGTGGGAGGAGGATGAGGATCATCCACATCTACAAGGAACTTGGAACCAGTTATCTCTAGAACATAATTTAGAAAATCTGCTATGGGTCTGCAGCAACTGACAGGAGTCAAAAAACTAAACAAATTATCATATTTTAGTCCCATCCAGAAGCACAAAGTAATCATTAAAGTGGCTTCAACTCACAAGATGCATCAGGTTCAAATACCCCTCCACATACTGCACCGAAGGCCGTCCCTCCTGCTGGATATCAAGGAGAAAATCCTCAACCCAATTCATCTTGTTTTAGAGTCCTCTCTTCTGTCAGGGGTTGCCAGATGAAGGAGTTCTCTTCATCTTCATTTGGCAGAACTGTACCAAATAAAGGCAGGCAGAAACAAAAATGAACACACTTGTTGGGGCCTAGGACCTAGGATGCTTCAAGGGTGTGTAAAACATAGGCTAATAAAACATTTTGAATGAACTTTAAAGATGGTGTATGTATTTTTTCAAAAACGCTTTAAGAAAACTGAGTCAGGCCAAGAAGCAAAACAAACTTGTAATCAATCAGCAGGAGCATGTCTACTCATGATGCAGAGGAGAGAGCGCTCAGTGCACAGGACGGACATTGGCCAAGCCGAGTGACAGAAAGAAAGACATGGCGAATAAAAAACAAAAGATGAAAACGTTTTCGGAAAAAAAGAAAGTTTACGATAAGGCAAGAAGTAGGACCCATGTAAATATCGGATCAGCTTTCAAGCAATGGAGAGATCTCAAGGAGCGGGAAGGCCTGTGATCAGATGCCGAGGTTGCTTTGTTTCTTCTCAATAGGTGAGTAACACCATGTATTCACCTGATGCAACAGTTGTTGCACAGTGCCAACAGATAATAATGTCTGTTGTCTGTCTAATGTCTGTCTACACTGTATGTGACAAAGCGACCAATGAAAATCAACACACTACCCCACATCCAGTGTAAACAGCTTAATTAACTGATTGTAATGAGTTCTGTAGTCAAGTCAAGTCACCTTTATTTATATAGCGCTTTAAACAAAATACATTGCGTCAAAGCAACTGAACAACATTCATTAGGAAAACAGTGTGTCAATAATGCAAAATGACAGTTAAAGGCAATTCATCATTGAATTCAGTGATGTCATCTCTGTTCAGTTTAAATAGTGTCTGTACATTTATTTGCAATCAAGTCAATGGTATCGCTGTAGATGAAGTGACCTCAACTAAGCATGCCAGGTGACGGCGGCAAGGAACCGAAACTTAATCGATGACAGAATGGAGAAAAAAACCTTGGGAGAAACCAGGCTCAGTTGGGGGGGCCAGTTCTCTTCTGACCAGACGAAACCAGTAGTTCAATTCCAGGCTGCAGCAGAGTCAGATTGTGCAGAATAATCATCTGTTTCCTGTGGTCTTGTCCTGGTGGTCGTCTGAGACAAGGTCTTTACAGGGGATCTGTATCTGGGGCTCTAGTTGTCCTGGTCTCCGCTGTCTTTCAGGGCAGTAGAGGTCCCTTCTAGGTGTTGATCCACCATCTGGTCTGGATACATACTGGATCCGGGTGACTGCAGTGACCCTCTGATCTGGAAACAGACTGGATCTGGTGGCTACGGTGACCTCGGAATAAGAGAGAAACAGACAAATATTAGCATAGATGCCATTCTTCTAATGATGTGGCAATTACATAGGATGTTATGGGAAGTGTTTCTGGTTTCGGTTTACCTAATATGTGAAAGAGTCTCTATGTGCTGAGAATTAACTGACCTCCGTGACTTGAGGCAGCTAGCAGACGGTCGGTTTAGCCAGTCTGTCTGCTTCCTGACCTGGGCCCCAGTTAGTCAAGTATAAACTCTAAGACTATTTGCCACATTTCTAGAGAGAAGTGTGGCGCCACCCCAGGAGGGATGAAGACCATCTCTATTCAACAGGTCAGGTCTGCCCGAAAAGCTTGTTCAATTGTTTATGAAACCTATGTTATTCTGTGGGCACCACTTAGACATCCAGCCATTGAGTGATGACAATCTGCTATGCATCTCATCACCACGATACGCAGAGAAGTACATTTAGCATTAGCCAGCACATTTAAATTTGCCAAGATGTTAGGCGCTCTGGCTCCTGGTAAACATTTGACTATGGTGGGTGGTGTCTCTATATTCACGAACTACCAATAACTAGAGCATTTTCATCAGTTTTCTCAGTGGGTGCATCACTGAGTGGGAGAACCTGTTTAATGTTTTGATCGGAACAGAAGAGTGGTGTTTTGACCCACGACTACACTGCTTCACTGTCACCCAGTTGCCCTGCTGCAGGGGCTCTGTTGCCGGAACCCAACAATGTACAGGAATCCCTAAGCTATCCAAAGCCGTATCTAGAGCCCTAACATTCTTACTGTCCTCAATTAAAGTTTGGATGCATGTCTCTAATTCTGAAATCTTCTCTTTCAGCCTAACTATTTCCCTGCATTTATCACATGTGAATCCCTCATCTGTGACAGAGATAGATAAACTGTACATGTGGCAAGAGGTGCAAATAACAATAGCAGGAGAAGCCATTACTCACCTTGCTTGATGAAATATTCTTACCACAGTTGTTTGATGAACTTGTGAAAAACTGGAGCGAGAGAGAGGAGAGGAGAAAAGAAAACAGCAATAGGTTCGAATGAAAATGCTAATGACAAGCTAACGAGTGCTAACGCAATGCAGGTGTACTGCACTCAAGGATATAAAATAAAAGTGAACCATCAAAATTAATCTGATACAACTGATCGATAATATCAGAAATATGGTGTGAATCAAGTTATATTTTATCACTTTAAAAAACAGAGAGGTAGTAAGATAAAGATTCTAGAAAACAGCTACACGGAGTTACGATTAACTCCAGCAAGGCCAGCAGTCCAACAGGAAGCACAGAAAACACTGTCCAACAGCGACACCCGCAGTCATGGAGGGATAAGTCTGTTGTAGACATGGTTTTTAACATTGGTTTTGCTTTGTTTCACAGAACTAATCATTTCCTGAGTTGCCTATGTAAGTGTGGGGCAGAGCTATCAAAATTGGGGCGAGACACTTTTGGGGTAGGGTCATGTTTGTTTTGGTGATTTGAAATGTTAATATTGGCTACCAGAAATCACGTACCCCACCTTTCATTAATATTAATGATTTATTAGTGTTTTCAGTCATTTTTCAGTTCTATTTGGCCTTTGACATTTTTATGTGTACTAGAGTAATTATAGGTTAATCAGTAGGTGTGGGATGAAACTCTGTGTAGCTGTCTACAAATGTGTAGACAGCTAGTAGAAGAAGTGCTCTTTAACACACAATCACACATGTAATCATGCAAGTTTAAAGATGCATTGCTCCACTAACTTCTTATTAACCTTCCTTATTTATTTTTTCCCTTTTTTTTCTTGAGTGGTGTGCAATGACACACAAACACACACAAAGAAAAAAATTATTAAACATAAAAAAATAAAAAATACGGTGTATATTTAGCTATATGCTGACATAATTATCAGATTTAAAGGGGTAATGCACATTATTGTTACTCATCTATTCCTGGCCTTTTTAAATGCATAGATTTTTACAAGGCCCATCATTCTAAGTGAGGTGTGCTCTGATTGGCCAGTTATCCAGTGGGTTGTGATTAGCCAAATGTTTCAAGCGTCTGATGGATATGTTACACCCCTCAACATATACTGTTATGGCGTGTCCCGGTAAGAACACCGGCATGACAGGACAAAAACAATAAAATCAAAATGCATCCAGTTGGAACATAATTACTGATTGTAATGACTTATACTGTCTTTTTATTCATTGAGTTGCACATCGCACCACATAAACATAAAACCTGCATTTGTGATCGGAGAAATGACAAACAACAAGTGCTACTCTATACTGCTCAAAACTCTCATCAGTGGCAAATCCTTTACACATGTAAACCTACTTACATACTGTGAGTCAGAAGCACCAGAGTGTCTTTGCAAAGAGTGAGGTATGACCTGTGGCTTAAGTGAACGGCAGCTGGGGGCTAGAGTGAGGAACGGCCCACTGCTTGATTGAGCAGCAGCCAGCAGCTATAATGAGAAACGGCCGGCGGATTCGATGAAGGAGCGGCAGGGGTTTGCGGCAACCACATGTGACAACCCAGAGCTGGACTCTGCTTCGTCCACAGTGAAAGCCAATCCAGCGATCCACAGTGTGAAGTAGATGTATTTCCTCAGCGACCAGCACAGATCAGCTCTAGGTATGACGAAGTGGATATTGTGCTCTTTTGGAAGGCCAAACAAAGTAGTTTCACTTTCACAGTGAAACACACAGCTTCTCCACGAAATGGTGCAACAGAGAGAATAAAAAGTATGACTTCTTTCTTTGCGTAAACATTTGTGCAGTGTTTTGCAAATCTTCCCACATAGTGACATAGAGATGTGGGGGCGTGATTAAACAAGCCGTTTCGGGGGGCGTGGCAGAGTCTTAACTTTGATAAAGAATATCTCTTTGGATTTGAGACTTTAGTCTTTTAAATTTTACAGATCTTTTTTATGCACACCAAGAGCTTGTAACACGTCTAAGAGAAAGGAAACATTTTAATCACATCATTCAAGTCAGACATGACCAAGTCAGTGTTAACAGTGTACTCCACTAATATATGGAATATGTGGGGGGTGGGGGTGGGGCGTCTCATTATGAAATAAATGTTTTTCTCTAGTTCACATTGCCCGGAAATATTGGCACTCAATTATCGCAATGTCCTTTTCCCAGGATAACCTTCCTGCAGTGTTCTTCGTTGCACTTCAGGTTATGGATTACTACTTTGTCTTCTCTCTTGCATTATCTACACATTGCAGCTCCCCTCTGTGTGCGGTATCCTTTCCTTTGGTGTTACACTCACCCATTGTCTGAACAACATTATATTGCCTGTTATCAACTGCCATCATGCATTGCTGCCTCCATATCATCTGCCATTTGCTCACCTGTACATCTGCTGTGATTTTGATAAACACCCTGCATCTGGATTCAAACTATTCCGTGTTATTATTCCCTGACAGAATGCTATTAAAAATAATAACTCATTTGGAAGGTGGTGTAAACGAGTGTGATGTATGTGTGTATATATACAGTATTGTTCAAAATAATAGCAGTACAATGTGACTAACCAGAATAATCAAGGTTTTTAGTATATTTTTTATTGCTACGCGGCAAACAAGTTACCAGTAGGTTCAGTAGATTGTCAGAAAACAAACAAGACCCAGCATTCATGATATGCACACTCTTAAGGCTGTGCAATTGGGCAATTAGTTGAAAGGGGTGTGTTAAAAAAAATAGCAGTGTCTACCTTTGACTGTACAAACTCAAAACTATTTTGTACAAACATTTTTTTTTTTTTTTCTGGGATTTAGCAATCCTGTGAATCACTAAACTAATATTTAGTTGTATGACCACAGTTTTTTAAAACTGCTTGACATCTGTGTGGCATGGAGTCAACCAACTTGTGGCACCTCTCAGCTGTTATTCCACTCCATGATTCTTTAACAACATTCCACAATTCATTCACATTTCTTGGTTTTGCTTCAGAAACAGCATTTTTGATATCACCCCACAAGTTCTCAATTGGATTAAGGTCTGGAGATTGGGCTGGCCACTCCATAACATTAATTTTGTTGGTTTGGAACCAAGACTTTGCCCGTTTACTAGTGTGTTTTGGGTCATTGTCTTGTTGAAACAACCATTTCAAGGGCATGTCCTCTTCAGCATAGGGCAACATGACCTCTTCAAGTATTTTAACATATGCAAACTGATCCATGATCCCTGGTATGCGATAAATAGGCCCAACACCATAGTAGGAGAAACATGCCCATATCATGATGCTTGCACCTCCATGCTTCACTGTCTTCACTGTGTACTGTGGCTTGAATTCAGAGTTTGGGGGTCGTCTCACAAACTGCCTGTTGCCCTTGGACCCAAAAAGAACAATTTTACTCTCATCAGTCCACAAAATGTTCCTCCATTTCTCTTTAGGCCAGTTGATGTGTTCTTTGGCAAATTGTAACCTCTTCTGCACATGCCTTTTTTTTAACAGAGGGACTTTGCGGGGGATTCTTGAAAATAGATTAGCTTCACACAGACGTCTTCTAACTGTCACAGTACTTACAGGTAACTCCAGACTGTCTTTGATCATCCTGGAGGTGATCATTGGCTGAGCCTTTGCCATTCTGGTTATTCTTCTATCCATTTTGATGGTTGTCTTCCGTTTTCTTCCACGTCTCTCTGGTTTTGCTCTCCATTTTAAGGCATTGGAGATCATTTTAGCTGAACAGCCTATCATTTTTTGCACCTCTTTATAGGTTTTCCCCTCTCTAATCATCTTTTTAATCAAAGTACGCTGTTCTTCTGAACAATGTCTTGAACGACCCATTTTCCTCAGCTTTCAAATGCATGTTCAACAAGTGTTGGCTTCATCCTTAAATAGGGGCCACCTGATTCACACCTGTTTCTTCACAAAATTGATGACCTCAGTGATTGAATGCCACACTGCTATTTTTTTGACACACCCCTTTCAACTAATTCAACTAATTGCCCAATTGCACAGCCTTAAGAGCGTGCATATCATGAATGCTGGGTCTCATTTGTTTTCTGAGAATCTACTGAACCTCCTGGTAACTTGTTTGCCACGTAGCAATAAAAAAATATACGAAAAACCTTGATTATTCTGGTTAGTCACATTGTACTGCTATTATTTTGAACAATACTGTATATATATATATATATATATATATATATATATATATATATATATATACACTCTCACAAGTAGTTAATGTGTACTAATAATGTCAAACAGAGTTTATTTTCTTAAAGTCTACAAGGCTGAAATTCTTCTGATCCTAGGCCAAAATCAGTAACATTTGATCGCTAATTTGACTTTTTCACCGGCAGACAATTATTGACTATTTGCGCCACCATTTAAATTATGTTGGTAAAAACTTATTGTCACCGAATGTGTCACAGATCAATGATCAATAAAAATCAACGGGTCATTCTTGAGTTTTGACAGTTGTATGGTCTGACATCAATGACAACTGAGATCCCACAGAGTGACCTGGATTGACAAGCAATAATTGTAAAGGACTATTATAAATCATACAGTGTCCACCAAGGTTTATTCAAACAGATAATGCATCTTTATGACCAGTTCATCAAAAGAACCAGTTCATTCTCTACTCATTGACTTGACAACCTGCAGTTCAAGTGGGGTGGGGACTGAGCCTGACTCGATGTTCATATATCATGCGCTCAAATGTGATGCTGACATGACAGAACAGCATCATCTGCTGGTACAACTGCTTCCTATGACATGTCCTCTCCTATTTTCCTATGAGATCTCCATCCTAGCATCACTGAAATGCTTCCCTCTCATTTATGTCACTCACAAATATTTATGGTTAAAATCTCCAGCGCTAACAACTTGCTGTAGCTCAGCAGCTTTGTATTTTCTAAATGACAGAAATATTGAAAGATGGAGACATATTTCAGCACTCTTGGAAACTTGCATTTGAAGTAGATGCAATGGAATATGTGCACATTAACAGTAGTGTTTGGAGCACTAAAGTAGATTAACAAAAATGTATGCTTCGGTCTGCATTTAAATGATGAGCCACACTGTGAGTGTTGTTAAATATATGTGCCAACACATTCTCATGGCAATTTGTATCAATTAAACATTTTAGTGAATTGTCATGATCTCATTTGTACATTTTCATATGTTCTGCTTCCGCCGCTGTCATAGGGTTTAGGTTAGGGGTGGACAGCCATGCTTAATTATTTATTTATTTATTTATTTATTTTTCTTAATTAATTTAGGATTTTCATATAGTACACATTTATACAAAATCGGTACCTTATAAAAACCTTGTGTTTTCCTGTGAGACCGAGTTGTCTGTGCAGAAACCACCCTCATGCTTGCCCATGCAATATCTGTTACGTTAAATGCTTGTTACTGACATATTTTCCATGTGTTGGTAGTCAAACTTAAACTCAATCTGACACTTCAGATCTTTGTTGTAACGCAAACTCATGCATAATGCAACTAACCCAGGCTGATGAAAAATATGTGTCTGTGGTGACATAAAAAAAAAAAAAAAAGTTTGCAAAAACATAGTGTGGCGAGTGGGGCGGGGCCGAGAGGCGTGGGAACGAGGAGTGAGGTCAGGTGTAGTGTGTAAGGGAAACAGGTCAATTTAGCTCAAAGGGAATCATTTAAGATTTTAAAGGGAATTTGAACAGAATCACTGTTTCACGGCTGGTCACGGAGACGCCCTGCGATTCAGTGAACTAGCCGTTTAACATCAAATCTGCACTGGATACTAATATCCAAACTATAGTGAAAACACTATTAATTAGCACAGTAACAAGATCGGCAGTTTAAGACATTAACTTGTAAGCACAAAACACAAGATACTTCTCTTTTCAATATGAATAAGGCTTTATTAGATAAATCTAAGACATATAAACTAATCTAACACATAAACGCAGTTGCAGGAAGGTCGAAAGTTAGGGAAAGATGAGTTTAAGAGAATGGAAATATGGAATTCCAAGTTTACAGCAATACGTTAAATTGCATAGACATGAACAACCATCATTCACGTAATTAGCGCTCGCATTGAGTTCCTCAATGGGGTTAAAATTATATTAGATACACCAGCACAACAGATATCTGGGAATACGTTGCCTACGTTTGCTGTGAAAGGGACTCCAGTTGAAAGGGGTATCCCGGTGTCGCTGATTGGCTGGAAGTTCAGTTGGCTGAAGTGACGTCTTGGGGAGCCCGTGCTTGGGCGTTGGCTGAAGCTGGAGTTGTGTGGCTGGTTGGAGTTCAAACGCGCAGACGAGGTCGACGTTACAAAACTTAACTCAGAACACGAAACTCTCAAACGGAAAAGAAAAGAAATAAAGTTTGACGAGACTAGGTTGTGTTCCTTCTCATCGTGGCATAGTAGCAGCAGGCAGGCACGCTGGAACCGCGCTCAAAGAACAATGATGACTAACCGCATGGCTAGATGCTACAAGCTAAAGCTAGGTAGCAAAGCTACAAGCTAAAAGCTAAGAACAGGCATGACTGATAGCACGAGCAAGGCTGGAACTAAAAGCAAAATTTCATGGGGTCCAAAGTATTTAAACTTCCTTGTGGGCCACCCCTCAAATGTTGCCTTGACCAATCAGATATGGTCTTGGCTCAGGGGATCATAAATCATTTGTTTATCTTACCAAGCATGTGGTTCCTGCCTCTCAGGATCTAAATTTGGACATGATTCCTATAACACGATTATGATATATTTTACAAATAAATGATTGTCAGGACAACATCAAGCAAGAAAATTTGATTATATCAATACTAGACATGACTATGTATCCTATAGTTATCAAAAGACATACACAATAAGTGATTATACATGATAGTCAAATGTGTGGGTTACACATAAATGAATATGGAGTTAAGCAATGGAACGATTCATTTATAAGTCTTTTTGAGTTCATTCTGGTCCATATATAATGTACAAAAAGCAGTTTCTTTGCCATTCTCTGGCAAAGGGACTTTTCTGTGAAGACAAAGGTTTAAAGCCCTTCCCCCTTAGGAATTTCAGTCTGGTTTCACTGGCTGGGGGGGGAAGTCAATGCAAGTATTTAACTTGATCTCCTGGGTTTACATGTGATGTCCAGCGTTGCATTTCAATCACGAACAATACATTTGACAATCTCTTCTTCGAATTAAAATTGTCAATAATTGTTCTATTGGTGTTAATGTTGAAAGCTGTTGTGTGAACAAGTTGGTTGGTTGGTTATCTTGCTTGGTTCTTGTGGCACTAGAACTGATTTATGACTTCCTGAGGAGTTCGGCTCTCATTTCAATGCACACAGCTCTGATAGACTCTTTGATTTGTCTAGTTCGGCTAATTTCTGCTACAAGTGATTGAAGATGAGCTGCACCTGCGCCCCACCGCCAGTATCGAGTCCCACGTAGGAGATGGAAGGATATAAAACTGGAGCGACGACTGTGAAGGACGAGAGAGGACCAGGCCTGGGACATTATTTTATGTTTGCTTTTTATTTGCGCGCACCAGTCGTCCGCGAGGGGCTGGTGCGCTGTTTTGTATTAATTTTGTGATTATTAAAATGCCTTCTGATTGTGCGCCGGTTCCCGCCTCCTTCTTCCCGATGAGTATGGAGTTCGATATCGTTACAGTGGTGCCGAAGCCCGGGAGAAGGAGGGACACGCTGCTGAAGATCCCTCGCCGCTGTGGTGAATCCGCGGTGCCCTCGAGCAGGCGAAGTATGTGCCGCCATGGACGCTCGAGGCGGTGGGCTGGAGTGAGTTGCCGGGGACGGGCGAGCTCGCTGCCGGCCGCCCACGATATGGAGGGGCGGCTGCCGTCCGTGAGGGAGTGGAGGAGTTGGCGCCGTTCATCAGGGGGCCGGAGCCTGCCGCCTCCGTGATGGAATCCGGAGGGGCAGGGAACGGGGGACTCCTGCCGCTGCCCAAAATCGGAGGAGCCGTCGCCGTCCATCGGGCGGCGGAGGAGTGTAGTGCCGTCCGCCGAGGGCCGTCCAGTGCCTCCGCCAGGCACCGCGGAGGAGATCACCCAGCTGGTGGAGGGCCGAGCAGCAGTGCGTCTGGGAACCGGAATTTTTTTTTTTTTTTCTTTCTTTTCTTTCTCCCCTCTCTCGTCCTTGTCGCTCCTCCTTCCATCTCCTTTTCTCTCGCCTCGTCTGTCCAACCCCCAGGTTCCCACAGGTCCCCGTGAGCGGTCCCCCCCGGAGGGAGGGGGGGGAGAGTAGAGCGCAGTCTCGGGAGTACCCCCCGGCCTGCGAGGGGCGATGGGGGTATGTGGCGAGTGGGGCGGGGCCGAGAGGCGTGGGCACGAGGAGTGAGGCCAGGTGTAGTGATTGAAGATGAGCTGCACCTGCGCCCCACCGCCAGTATCGAGTCCCACGTAGGAGATAGAAGGATATAAAACTGGAGCGACGACCGTGAAGGACGAGAGAGGACCAAGCCTGTGACATTATTTTATGTTTGCTTTTTATTTGCGCACACCAGTCGTCCGCGAGGGGCTGGCGCGCTGTTTTGTATTTATTTTGTGATTATTAAAATGCCTTTTGATTGTGCGCCGGTTCCCGCCTCCTTCTTCCCGATGAGTATGGAGATCGATATCGTTACACATAGCTTCATGTATGGTTTGCAACACTATCAAAAAGTGATATGTCCAGTGCAGTGGCACTAGAAAGCATGATGTGTCTTTATTTTTTTATTTTTTTGCACCATGTTTTGTTCCAGTAGGGGCACTGGAAGCTCCTATCACCAAGACATATTCCTTGTGTGTGTCAACAAACTTGTCAATAAAGCTTTTTCTGACTTTTCTGACTTTCTGGTGATTATCATAAAGTCTGGTTATGTGGCACACGTCAAGTACAAAAAATAACTCCTATTGCTTAACTCTGCCTTTGTCTTCTGAACCCTCTTCATTGCATCTCATCCTTATCCATTCTGTTCTCTTTCCTACTGCTTTAAAGGGACGCAGGTAGTAAGGTTGATTGTGATTTTGATCCCCCGTCACACCTCTCTTCTGCTTGACATTAATCTCTCTGGCCATGTGCTTTTCTCACTCATTTCCCACTGGAACACTGTGGCTGCACAAGGACATTTACAGCACATCTCCATGATAAATCACCATTTCACTGCACTGACCTGCCCTGCATGCACCCAGTCTGCTTGGGTGTCTGGGGCCACCTTCACATGGAGAGAGAGACAGAGAGAGCAAGTGATAGAGATAGAGGGAGAACTAGAAGAGGACAGGAAAGCTGTTTTGCATTGAAGCTGTCATGAAGATGAGTTGTTGGACTCTCTCGCTCATGAATACAGCTTGTCACGGAAAGCTTACTGTGCTTAACGCTGACACAGGAGCCCAGAGTTCATGTGCTTTATATAGTCGACTCACCTGTCTTTCACTCTGCAGTGCACACTATGCAACCAAGCCAGAGTATTTTTTGTATTATATCTTTTTTTTTTTTTTTTTTCTGAAAACCTCACAGGACAGGTGCAGGGCAAGTTTATTTTCTCTCTCTGTCTTGCTCTATATATATATATATATATATATTTTTGCCATCATATGTGAGAACAGCCATATTTGAGTATACTATATATATATATATATATATATATATATATATAGGTAAAGTCATTAAAAATAATGGCTCTCGAGTTCAGAGTATCGTTTTTTCTATTCACGGGGTACTCTAAAGGCTTTTTTCATTAAGGTTCAAGTATCCAATTTTTCACTCCAGAATAGAAGTACATGGAAGCTTTATGGAATGAGTTTGTGTGCCCCCCCCTAAACCCCTCCCCCTCTTGCCATTTAACAATAAAATAAAATAATTACAACTGAAATACATAATCAAGCTAAAAAACTTCCATGGAAACGTGTTCCATTTAACTTGAGGAAAAACGTACCACAGTCATGTATTTCCAATGAGCCTGGGATGTGTATATGTGACCCTGGACCACAAAATCAGTCTTAAGTTGCTGGGGTATATTTTAGCAATAGCCAAAAAAAAAAAAAAGATAGATTTTTATTTTATGACAAAAAAAAAAAAAAAATGTTAGTATATTAATTAAAGATCATGTTAAATGAAGATATTTTGTACATTTCCTACCGTAAATATATCAAAAACAAATTTTGATTGTTAAAATGCTTTGCTAAGAACTTCATTTGTACAATGTTAAAGGTGATTTTCTCAGTATTTAGATTTTATTTTTGCATCCTCAGATTCCAGATTTTCAAATAGCTGTATCTCAACCAAATATTGTCATATCATAACAAACCACATCAATGGAAAGCATATTTATTCAGCATTCAGATTATGTATAAATCTCAATTTCGAGAAATTTACCCTTATGACGGGTTTTGTGGTCCAGGGTCACATATAACAATCCTTGATTAGTTGTTTTTGCTTCTTCATTGCATGTGTATCATAGAAATGGATTCAGACAGAAAACCAAGCCACAGTTATATAGACACAGTAAACATTATGGTTCTCATTAAGCATCTGTATTGAGATGTCATGTGATAATGAGGTGGCAATAATCATCCTGAGTCTGAGTTATGTGACCATGAAACCAAAGTATCTATCCAAAGAGCTTTATTAATGCACAGGTTATTAGTTACCTGTGGGTAGGATATTGATGGGTATGCAACACAGAGATAGGGACTGCATTCTGCACAAACTGTTTTATTGTTGCTGTAAATATAATGTTATTTTAGTAGTTTATTTGATGAAAAGAAATCACAGTCAAAACAATATGCCAATATAATATTTGCATCCCCTGTAATACCACAATGACCATTATCTCCCAGTGTATTATGCACATTATTTTCACAGTTTATTAAACATTCACTGGTGTGCAAAAAAATGAATGCTATAAACTAAAGAGTTGATCATGAGATAGATCTACTGGATAAACCTCAATTTGAAGTGGCTGAAAATCAATGGCTGGTACTAAACACTTATTGATCATGTGACCTTCACGCAGAATGAATTTTGCATTACTACAACGGCAGTGCTCACTACATTTCACCATGGACATGTGCAAATGCTTAAGTAACAAACAGACCTTTGTTTCATGCAAAAACCTGCATTAGTTCTGTCTGAGTTCACCTCACCAGATACATCTTGTATTTTTATTTACTTATTTTACATTTCACAACATCTTGCCAGCATTCACCTTGCGGCCGCTTACCCTCTGTCCCTTCCTCTTCAGGAAATCGCTGTTTGGAGGTGATGTTAAAATTCCTCCCCTTTCTTTTTGTTCTGATATTGTTTGCTGTTTGTAATGCCGCCATTGACTGGCCACTGCAGAATTCTTCATTATAAGAGACGGCACGGAGGTGGAATACTAATGAGACGGCACCATCAGCATTCACAGTGCCTGCGAATGACATACACACACTGCAACCTTTCTTTTTCTCTCTGTAAAGCCAGACATGTTTAGTCTTATACAGGTTGATTTGTCAAAATAAAAAAGTTAAAAAAAAATAATTAAATAAATTGATTATCTAGGGTGATGTGTTTCTTTGTTGTAGGAATTTGTATGCAAAATATGGTTCTACCACATATACAGTTTCACATGTTTGTATAGACATGGAAACATCATTTGTCCTCTTTCTAAATACCAGCCAGAACTGGAATTAGTAAAATATTTGAGTGGCTTTGAACACAGTTGCACAGCAGAACTTTTATTTATTGGTTAAAAATGTATTCCGATAAATGCCTTTCTAATGGCACACTTATTTATATCCACAGATTAGCACTCCAGATGAACACTTAAAATGTAATACATTTAATTTGCTGCCTTTGTATGGCACAATTGAATTAATATTGAAGATCAACAAGTATGAAATTAAAGTTAAATGAATGTGATGGTGTAAAAAAAGAAGGAAAAAAGTCAATTTTAACAACTAGTGTGACTTAATTGAAGTTCTTGCACAGTGGAAACTGAATGCAGTGGTTTGTGTTGGCATGCATCTTTTATTATTATTATTACAAAATGTAATGAATATGAATGTGATGAACAAATAGGAAGTGATTTTAGACTGCTATTTCACATTGTGAGATGCAATAAATAAATAAAAATCTAGATTCTAAACACAAGCGCCACACTTCAAAAATTGTAACCTCAAAAAAATAAAATAAATAAATAAATAAACAGGTTAATATAGTCTAAGCACAACAGGGCTAGATTAACTAATGTGCATATTATTAATAAAGTGTAGTATTAAATGTAGTATTAACATAAAACTACCTATTCATTGTCTAAATTTCATTTTGTTTTATGCATATTACATATTTAAGCATTTATAGTTGCAACTAAATGGGCTGCAATGTTTATTATTTAACAGCAAATGCATTATATATGATGTGAGTTATTATGATCATATTTGCTATAAGATAGCTTTTTGGAATCCTGCCCCAGTCTATCTTTAGGTATCCGTTGTTGCCTGAGGCATCAAAACATCAGACTTTTGAAGCTGTATCTGTTCTTCCTTTTCATTTCAATTACCTCACATTGACTGGGTGTGTTAGTGCTCTTGAGTGATAAAAGGCTGCATTCTCTCAGCTGATCAATAAAAGAGGTGTCGGAAATCTGAGAGAATGAAAAAGAAGTGTGTTTTTCTACATTCTACACCCTCTCAGCCCTGTCTGCAATAAGATCAGTGTTTGATGAAGAACTGGGAGGTCATTGAATTCTCATGTAAACATGTTCTACATTTCAAATATTTATATAGCATATATTTAACTTTAAAATATATATAAGAAAAACATACCTAATGCAGAAAAGCTGCCTCTTTTTCCAAATTGCATAGATGATCTCTGTCTTTCTTTCACTACCAATGTGCAGTGACGCGTGAGTGTAAACTGCAGTAGTCTGACAAAGTTTGGATATTTCTATAAGTTTTTAAGAGTAATCGGCAAAGCGATCACACATTTTACAAGATCCATTTCAGCTGTCACAAGCCAAGGGTGAATCTAAAGGCCATCGCTTCAAATCGCAAATCGTAATTCAGCCAGAAATGGCTCAGTCCACAATATTTTCATTAGCGGGTTTATAAAAATAAACACAAACACATGCCAAAGCGACTTGTCATTCGTGACTTGTGAAGTTATGAGGCTTAAATAATATAAAATAAAACTAAAATAATAAGATAAAACAAATACATTGAGAAATGTCTGTCTGATTGGTTACACCTCACGAGTAATAGCCTATCAACACTTGCGGGATTGTTGAAGCCGGTTATTTGCTCTTGCACATGGATTACTGTAGCTATATAGGCAGTAGCTGAGTGTTCAATTCTAATTTTACTTAATACACATGGTACAGAATGCATAGCATCTACAACATTTTACTTAAATATTTTGCAAACTTACAGTAAAGCAGTAGTGTGTTTTAAAACTAATAAACTTGTCTATGTGTATTTGTAGAAGCACAAACAACCATGAAGTGTGCGATTGTGAGATTTCAGAGCTTCAGATACTTGCACACTGCGTGGGGGTTTTCTGATCACAGAATCCCCAGATAGTGTTTTGCCATTTTGCTAATATAAGCATACCAGAACAAAGAAAATCCTCCAAGCAGATGTAAAAACATAAAATAGCTTTTGGTTTTTCAGGATCTCAAGACCCAAAGGTCACACCTCGTCAGATTAGGGAAAACATTCTCATCAGGCCCTGAGGAAGACGCACCCCTCAGAAGCAGAATTCTTATAAAACTGTTCAATCTTTCTCATAATGTAAGTGATTGCTGTGAAAATCAGGACATTTTACCAATAACACTGTGACATTTAGAATGATATTAAACATAAGAGGGGGTGCAGAATTAGAAGATAAAGCATATGTTGTATATATTCTTGGTGAATTTACAGTGAAGCCTGTGGGGGAGAAGAGTGAGAGGGGAGGGGGTCATAAATGAGCAAGGAGAGATGTCTGGGCATGATGGTGTCATTTGCTCTTTCTTGAGATCTTTGAGATCTCCAGATTAGTGAGCTTTATTGTTTTGTCACATGGCATCTGTTTGTTTGAGTTAGGAGATTACTTTGGGTCTTAAATAGTCTTGATAAACATGTTCTGTCCTAAGTGCGAGGAGTGGGAATGAAGCAGACCCCCTTCTGCGCTGGCAGCTGAGCCTCAAATTTGAAACCTCATCACAGTGTTAAATTGGCGGTGTTTTGGCCTTCCTCTTCAGAGCCCTGCTCACTCAGCCAATTCATCACCCGTGCCTCCAGCTAGACGCTCCGCCACTTCATTTCCCTGCACTGCAAATCCATCCATCCCCATCCCTCTTCACCAAGATTTTTCTTAACCAGTTTATCCACTCTGTGCTTCTCTGGTGCACCGATATGTCTTAACCAATCAACACAAAGAATACAGATTTCCCACCACATACATTTCAGTGATATAAATGGAAACGGAGTGAGTGCATGTCTAATACAACAGTCTGCATCTAGCTGTCAAGAATTGTGTGATGGGCCCCACTGTCCCCAGAATCACTCTCACACATCTGATGAATAGCACAGCTATAAACAAGGATGTGATGTGCAAGGAGAACTGTCCATGACTTTTTAATGTCAGCATGATTCAAAGTTCCAGTGCTCTTTTAAAAGTCAGAGTTTGGATGTGATAGATGTGTCAGGAAAAAAAAAAATGTTTATGTACTTTACAATTTAGAGTTTAATAAGCTACACAAACTAGACATTCAATAAGAAAAAATGGAGGGTGGGGAATAGTATAGGGTGTCTTGGAGGGTGGGGAATAATAAATGCATTGATAATTGATTGTATGGTTAAATTGCCACTGTATAACAGGATGTTTGAGCAAATGGAACCAATGGGTCAAAGTTTTGCTGGTTTTGATAAGTGAATATGACACAATGCAAGTTAAATGTATGTGGGGGAGGTGCATGCACTTCCCATACACTGACATTCACTTAAACATTAAGTAATTTAGCTAGTCACAAATGTTTCCTGAAATCAGAGTAAGATGGTTGCATCCCTGTTGTTTGAACCATGTTAGTTCAACAATGTAGGACTGTTGTTAATGACTTCACACACAGATTAAGGAGTAATAACTTCTGATAATTAATTGAATCAAGATTTATACCATTTAAACAAATAACAAAAGGGCTTTTTTATCACATTAACATGCAGTATGTAATTACTATACAATATACTCCTGTATACATGCAGTCCATTGCAGTATCACTGTAGAACATAGAAGGCCTTTCTGAAAGCTATGTCACTATTGTTACTGTTCTTTCGCTTCGTTTGATATTTGATTCATTGCTGGTTACCTCCTATGTCTGGGATTCCAATACACGTTTTGGCACATACGAAATCTTCAAAAATGCAGCTGATTTTTGACATGTTCAAATATATAGATTACAATTTATACAGTATATTTTTAATTGGAATTAAATACAATGTCTTACAATGTTCTGCACGTTAGCTTTTGTCAAAGAGCATAATCTGTCATACTAACTAGAAACTTTTTCCATAAACATTGAGAAGCTTAATCAAAGTCTTCTGGAAATTGTTGTATATTGTGAATAGATATAATTAAGGCTTTTATTCAAAATTTCATGTATTCAGGGCACATACACAGAATACATCAAATATGGCAAACAAAAGCCAACTGCACTTGCTTTACACAACAAACAAACCTCAATTGTTGTTGCATGTTATCCAAGCATCATCAAGCTTTCATTAAACCAGTATTGATGTACTTCTATTTATGTGCTGATTAGTGTTTACATGTCTCTTTATATGTCTGAATTATGTTTGTTCACCATACAAATCAATTGATTTATATGGATTATATTTGCGATGTCTTTATGAACTTTCTGACCGTTTTCAAAATGAAAAACTACAAAACTAACAAGAATTAGAATGCTTCTAATCAATGGTCAGGAGCTGTAGTTCCAACCACACAAGTTATTGTTATGCTTTTTGGAAATGTTTGTTGGAACTTTGGTTTTATATACTCATCAACTGGTTTGGCAACAATTTGCAACCATAGTTGTATAGCAAGGCTTTTTGGAAATGCATCCCCAGGTCTTTCAGAGACTTTCATTTTGTAATGTCTTTCTTTCTTTATTATTATTATAATGTTTTATTAATTCTTTATTATTATTATTATTATTATTATTATTATTATTATTATTATTATTATTATTATTATTATTATTATTATTATTATTAGTTAGACAATTTATTTGACAATCAGGAAGAAGCCTGACATAGGACAAAACAGGAAATGTTCAGGTCTGAGTTACTGAAAAACTCAGAGACAACCAGATGGTTGGTGCAACGGTAATCATTAAATCTAGAGCAAAGTTTCTAAGGAGAAAAGGAAAAAAAAAAAAAAACAGCAGGTGGTTTTCTGTGCTCTCTCTTTCTCTCACTCTCTGTGTGTGTGCTTTTTTATGAACTTCCCATCTAGAATGATGGACATGTTATTGCAGCTTCTGCAGTGTTCCGCCAAATTAAGCACCACAGACTTGGGCTAACACCTCAAGAGTGCCTGTTTCTCCAGCTGTTTCAGTAGAATTGTCCATGAAAAAAAAAATAATTATAAGACTAGACCACTGCAATTTATATGCTTTAAGCTTATAACCCCATTAATGTGTTCAGTTAAAAAGAATTGGAGTAAAATGCTTAATCCCTTAATAGACGTTTTCAAATTCTTAAAGCTGTCTGGCAATTCTCCTTGTGAGACTGCAAGGCAAAAATCTGCACCTCAAATCTGCATGTAAAAAACACATTTTTTTCCCCTTCGAATACAGCTGATTTAATAAACTGTCTTGGTATCTCTGAAGATATGCAATGTCTAATATTACCAGAACACTTCTTCTGATTCAACCTTTCTTGCAGAAAGAACCAAATAAGATAAAAGTGATGTAGATCAAATTTGTGAACTGTTTAGGTCCATAATTCATGTCTCAGCTGTTTTGGAAAGTAAAATAAAAATGCAGAACATAAAGACCAAAGCAAAAATGCCTGACTTAAATTACCAACGAACTAATGCTAGAGGAACATCCCCAGGGGTGTCATGTATAAACACTGCATACACACAAAATGGGATTAGGTATATGCGTACGGAATTTTACACTCACATATCGTGATAGATAAAAAAAATAAACTTGCCGTAACGCATTGTACGGACATTCTAGACCATGTGTACCAACCCTTTTTCATGGAGTGAGAAAAGTAATGAAATAAACAACGATTTTATACTCTGTTTTCATGTCGATATACAAATTTACATTAAATAATCCACTCTCATTAAAGGAGATAAACACTGAAATTTCAAAATTTTACAAACAACAATCACAACCAAAAGGATATAAAAAGGAGAAAACTGCAAAATTTGCATGTTTCCTTTTTAAAATACTTTGTCAGTGACGCGCTGAATCAGACAATATACTGCAGTAAAAATGGGCCTATCCTGTTTCCACTAGATAAAATATGTTCATCTTGTCAGCAAAACATACATTCAATTTAATTTAAATTGTTTAAAACAACTGAAATACTATTTGTGTAAAAGAATGGGATCAACTAAAATATATCTGAGAACTTGTACTTTATTTTAAAACATAACAAGGCTACTGGCACAAATGGCATTATAGTCCGTATTTCATATTTACTAAATGGCTCTGTGTTAAACATGGTGTCATGTGCATAGGAATTTGCATGGAAATGATATGCAGATGAGCTTATGCACAGTAAAACTGGATGTTGCAAGCTCCATACATGGTAATTTCAGGGAGGAGTTGAGGACGAGATGCACGTATGACAATATTCCCCTGACTGGAATTTATAAAGAGATTTTTGCACAGGTTCTGACATTTCATAAATCAGATCTTTTGTGCATACTCAAAATCTAGTTTTGTGTCTACGTACACTTTAAGAATTAAATCTACAGAGAGCTTTATAAATGAGACCTTAGACCTGTCTAATGCTTACCTACAAGTACAAAACTGATAGGTTTTAACTTGGAGGCTTTAAGAAAAGCTTTCAGAAAGCAAAGAATGTAATCACTACTCTTTTTGCTGCAGTGGAAATGACTGTTTACATAAAGCATTGGTCAAAATATATTGGTTACACAGCCAAAGCACCTTTCAATGCTCCATGGCCCATGTGTTCAATGGCCAATGTGAAAGAATCTGTACCAAATGTAAAAAGCAAAAAAAAAAAGCAAAAAAAAAAGCAAAAAAAAAGAAAAAAAAAAAAAAAAGAAAGGCTATACGCGCATTGTGTGTGCTTGATTCAAACTTGCTTAGCGGTTTTTCTATAATGCAGCACAGCTGCCTGCCAATTGTTCCTGGGACATGTTTGTTCATTTTCTCCATAATTATCAAAACAAACTTGATAAGATGGCACATAACGGCGGTTTCACACTGCAAGCGTGAGCGGCGTGTAAGCAGCGCATATTCTGTTTGGTGTGTATGTTAAGCAATGAGTGTATTCACACCGGCAGCAGGAGCAGCACGTGAGCAGCAGTGAAGCAGGGGTTTAGGCACCGAGTCTTTTTTTGTTGCGCTGCTGACGCTAAATTAAAGTGACAATACAATTTTGTTGGACAAAATAAACATGATTTCACACAAAACATGCTAAAAATGCACAGAATAAGTATGTGGAATATGTCAGGAAAGAAAATGAAGAATAAAAATATGTATAGAAGATTTAGTTTAACCTGTTTAATTGCCATAATTATAACATAAAACATGTTTATCAAAGTCGCAACGAATAATTCACCTTGCTCAGGATCTTAAGTTACAATGTAATAATTTTAGAATCCTAACGAGACTAACGAGTAGTTAAAATCCAACAAATAATTCACATTTCTCCCAATAAGCCACAAAAATGGAGCTTATCACAAGTAATTTACAAAAAAACATATTGACAGCTTCTATAAGAAATGTACATGGAGATTATGGACACACACTGAGCTTTAACTTAGTTAATACCACATGTCTGGGTATGGTAAAAGTAAGTAGGCTATTATTTAATTATAATAATAATAATAATAATAACAGTATAAACAGCACATTCTATATATGAGTACAACTGAAACAACATAATAGGAGCAATTTTCTCTCACGCGAATCCCTGTTTTATAACTTTCAAGACTTCTAAGCATTCAAGTTTATAACTGACCAACCTCTAAAACAAATGTATAGCTGTCTTTGTTAAGAAATATGTAGCTTTGGAGCAGCTGCTGTGACGCTGTAGCTACGCACACTCGCTGGTCAGGCGCCGCTCACGCTTGCAGTCTGAAACAGCCGTAAGTCACAGCCAGAGGTCATTCGGAATGCAAATCCTATACACTTTAATATAAGGTTCCCATATTTATTTGCTACAAATTATTTTTGTTTTGAAATCTACAGCTTATACTTACGGTTACTGTAACACACAGATAGTGTGATCATACACTGTAATGCAAGCCAAAGAATGTGATCAAAATACATTCTCTACTTTTCCACTTCTGTAGTACAATTTTTTTACATCTTGTATTGTGCTTTAAACACAATTACAAAAAGAAATCCCTGCTGCAAGCTAATAGCATATGCATGAGTGAGACGTAATGAGTAGTCAGTACTGGGCAATATTCATGAGGTGCTTCATCTTTACTTGAATAAGAAAGTGAGAGACTGAATCAGAAAGAGCAATTTAACTCCCAAACGTCCCAAAAGAATCACTCTTTTTGCGATGGTGAGGAGGGCTTCCCTCTCCTATTCAAAAATGGGGTAATTGCATCATTTTTCAAGCAGGGCCCCCGCCTGAGACATAACCTGGCCACATTAATCAAACTAATGGAGAAGTAAGTGATCTGAAATATAAGCTTTAATCATGTTTTCCTGCACCCACGTAATTCAAGCCATTCAGTCTGTACCCCTTTACAGACAAAGAAGAAAGCCATCATAAGGCAATTATTTGTGGATAAAATTAAAGGGGTAAATGTCATTAAGAAATATGCCATTATATTATATTATATTATATTATATTATATTATATTATATTATATTATATTAAAATGAAAAATAAAATGTTATATTCATCATAGTAATTCCCTAACAGCATTTATTTTATTTTATTTTTTTAAGTAAGGAGAATTGGGACAGAATGTAAAAAAGCAATTCAAAAATTAATGGTCTTGAAAAAACAAAAATCTAATTTATTTGTATTTATTTTTTGGCTGACATGGCTGAAATACCATCTAAAACAGTTTTTGACAGTTTTCATGAGATTCACCACACCCAATAGCTTTTTTTTTTCCTTCCAGATTTGTATTCCATTGAGCACTGTGGAATGACAAGCAATGCATGTTTGAATTAAGAGAATAGCTGTCAAAAAAGATCAGGATAACAGTGACAAGTAGTGTGGGTTTGATATCCAGCAGCGTGCCTCCTGAGGGTTTGAACCACAGAATGATGATGTGTTTATACATACAGGCCAGTGCAGCTTTCTGCAGATAGCCTTAACATTGCCCACAAACCCATTTTGTTTTCCACACTGACTTATCTGTCAAGCAATAAGCAATTCACGATAAGCTAACCCCTAAGCCTCTTTCCCAGCAGGTCAGACCCAAACCTGCTTGGAGCTACTCCTTAATCAATCATTAAAACCAGTGTGCAGTATTATTTGGTATTCCTTCGCATGTTTTCTTTCTGTTGGGTTTTCTTCACACAGGAAGTCAGGAGTTAGACTGACCTGGCTCACTGAGGAGCTGTGTTCCATTGCTCATCTAAAATATAGAACTGGGGAAACACTTTATTTTGATTGTCAACTAACTAAGAAAAAAGACGGACATGAGCCATATAAAGCCTGGAACTCAAAAGTACTTAAAGGATGAGTTATTTTGAACTTTAATACTCTAGAAACCTACTCCTGCATTAACTACTTGTCAAGCACTCAATAAATGTGATTGTGTCACGTATCTCAAAGTCCAAGGATGAAGACAAGTCCAAAATCTTCAACCTGAAGGTGTTCATATGATAAAATAAACTCTGATTCAAACATGCGTAACAATGTATACCATACACAAACAACAACCGACAATGAACTGAGGAAACAAAGGAACTAAAGTATATTCTAAAAGATGAACAGGTGTGATGATGAAATTAATTGTAATGTTCACTTTATTTTTAGGATTTACATGTCTTTTTAGCTTTCAAAAGTTTGGGAATTAGTAAGATATTATTCTTCTTGTTGTTATTATTATTGAATAAATCAATACTTTGATTATGCAAGGACGCATTAAATTGATCAAAAGTGGCAGTAAAGACAAATCTATTTCAAATTAAAGCTGTTTTTAAACTTTTTGACTATTCATCAAGTAATCCTAAAAAAAATGAAGCATGTTTAAACACATACACACAGACACACACACACACACACACACACACACATAAAAATATTAAGCAAAACCATTTTAAACATTTATAATGATAAGAAATGTTTCTTGAGCACTAATTCAGCAAATGATTTCTGAAGGATCATGACATACTGGAGTAATGATTGAAAAAATAGATATCTCAAAATATATTTAAATAGCAAAGAGTTATTTTAAGTTGTAGTATTTGACAATATTACTGTTTTTACTGTATTTTGAATGGAAGTGTAGGGATGGACCTTTTTACCTTTAAGGCACAATAAGAGAACAGACAGGAAACCAACGTTATGTCGAGAGTGACCGACTGAAAGCCTGAAACTATGTATGATGGTTACAAATTACTGGGGCTCATGAGTCTTCACAACAAGAGGCCTAGTCTGGAAAGTTATCTCAAATAAAGGGGCCACTGTATATACTGTAGCCTCTCCTGACACAAGATTTTTAGGGCATAACTCTATTTATGGACACTGAAATGATTTTCTGTCCTTTCAGATAATTTGCATCTCATGGCTAATAATCTTCTTAGTTTAATGGAGGTCTCCTCAGTGATATGAATCATCAAGTCCTTCCACTGTCAGATACACGATGATGATGATAAATCTATGTCCCACAGTCAGTTTTCAGGGGTTAGCATACATTCAGACAAACCAATTCATACGCAAATGTGTTTCCCACACACTTCAGAAGAGAATTTGCACCGCTGTGAATTATACTGTTGCCATCCAAGACTGATGGCGTATACCTGGATGAACAATCTTCTATCTGCATTCTGTAATCGAGGTCAGTCCTCATCGCTCATCCACTTTCTCACTTGTAATTTTTCTTTTTTTTCTCCCACTGTTCAATTATTGGCAAGAGTTTTAACGCATCAGTTGGGGCTGTTCAGTAAGCCCCTTTTCCACTCACTTTCTGGTTTTCTCAGTTCATGTTGTTTCCCTTCTCTTTTGCATTATAGACATCTCTTTCCATGAAATCTGTTGTTGGCTGGTAACTTTCCAATCAAAATTTGAAAGTATTCCAGGAGAAGGCCATACTATCCTTGTCATTTTTGAACATCATCACTGTGGGGCATTCATTTAGAGTTGGGAGGGGAAAAAATGGATTGCGACAATGCAATAAAATCTCTGACAGGTGGAGTGGAAATAAGCTTGTTTTTGGAAAAACAGGCCATAGGTATATCACAAAATATCATTGTAAATTTAACTTGCTGTTAAGATTATTCCTGTATGGAATGACAGTCCTTAAGATAACCGCATGTTATTGCAGAGAGAGAAAAGTTGATTACTAGAAGCGATAAACCAAAAGGGATTACTCAAGGGAACTCTGCTCATTCAAACCCTCTTCAGAAGTTGTGGTAAAGCATCAGAAGAATTTTAGCATTTATAGAAGATACATTCGCACTCGTTCTTTAACAGTGCTGTTTACTGTATGTACCTGTTGTCATGTACACTGTCTGTAGGGAAAAGTAAAGAAGATAGATTTAAAAAAAGAGAAGTATTTCATTTCATGAGAATGGGCCTATGTTATCAATTTTACTGTATGGTGTGTGTGTGACATCTAGAGGTGAAGTGCTCTTTCTGTATATGCAATTGTATATGTATGTGTTATTTATATTTGTGTTTTAGGAATCATAGACATCCAACTATGTTTTCCTTTCTCGTACACCAACAACAAGCTAATCATAAACACATAATTTCACTGCTGTCACTCCAGACCACCTTCATTGCCTCTTCTATCAAACATTACACAGAGAAAAAAATAAAATAAAATAAAATGCAGGTGTCTGAGGGAGGGACAGGCATACAAACATCAACTTCACGGTGACAAATAGCAATAATAGAATGAGCAATATGTGTATTGGATGACAGAATCCCACTAAATGGACATTTAACTGACTTATGCCATTTTTGACCAAAGGACTAAGGAATTTTAACACAATTTTCACCAGTGTGTGTGTATATATTTCAAGAATGCTTCACATGTCGCTGTGAATATGGCTATACGGTAATTCAGAACCTCAGGCTTTACATGCTTCACATCTAATAATATTATATAATCCATTTGAAGTCTACAAACCTTCATCTAGCTTAAAGATTAAAAGCCAAACTTAAGGCAAGGCCAAGTGATGTGAAGTAGCTTTTTAACTCTGAGCATTAAACAACACTCTTGTTTAACTGGAGAGCATTTGAAGGACCCTGTGGAGGGTGTGATATCACCATATAAAATATGTGTAAGGATGTCTAGAAGCCTTACCATCCAAAACACTTTCTTTCAATCGTGTCATACTTATAAGTTGGGGGAAGTTGTGGCCTAATGGTTTAGAGAGTCAGACTCCCAATCGAAGGGTTGTGAGTTCTAGTCTCGGACCGGCAGGAATTGTGGGTGGGGGGAGTGCATGTACAGTTCTCCCTCCACCTTCAATACCACAACTTAGGTGCCCTTGAGCAAGGCATCGAACCCCCAACTGCTCCCCGGGCGCCGCAGCATAAATGGCTGTCCACTGCTCCGGGTGTGTGTTCACAGTGTGTGTGTGTGTATTCACTGCTCTGTGTGTGTGTACTTCGGATGGGTTAAATGCAGAGCGCAAGTTCTGAGTATGATAAGTGGTTGATTCACTGATTATGATAATTCTGAGTGATAAGTGACATGTATATCACTTACTGTATCTCAAATAGCAATAGTGGTCAGTAGTTGGTTTTCACAAGTCAAGCTACAGTAACATTGATTTTCTACATAGAGAACCCGATTTATCAAAGGGAAAATAAATCTTCAACCGAGCCTCAATGGAAAACTTGCATCAAAACTGCAAAACCTACACAAAAAAATTAACTGAAGTTTCCAGCAATTTGTATTATTTTTCAAACAACTTATGATTACAGAGGCAGATAATCAATTAATAAAGACTTATTTTGTATATTTGCACAATCCTATGTAATGATCTCAGAACAATTTGACCATAGTGCGTTATTTGTAAAGTAATACGTGTTGATGTTTCCTCCACATATCAAGCTCCATGAGTATGACTTTTCTTACTTTGTAAACTTGCTTGGTAACTCATTTTGTGCAGTATTGAACTTTCAATGTGATTCCCATGAGGTATGAGTCACGATAAAAGAGTAAAAGCATCTTTATCTCACATTTGCTTTTGTTAACATTATCTTTTAGATTTAGAGTAGTGTTTAGTTTAGGTGGTAAGTTATTGTTAAAGCAGCATTTTACAGAAATGTCACCAAAGATGTAGTTCATTTCAAAACAGTTAATTCCATTTTAATGCTTTCATATGCCGTTGTAGAGAAATAAATTAAAATAATAAGCCTTAATGTTTTTATGTCGCAACAATCATTCATTTGCCTTTTCAGAAGCATTGGAACCATCAGTGAAGTACTTTGCTTATGTGTTGTCACAGATGGGCACAAACACATGCAAATACTAACAAATACTTTATTGAAAATAAGTTTAAAAATAAAATACAGTATTTTGTATCTTGAAAATACACAAAATACATCAAAAAATTAGCCATTAAGTGAAGTGTCACTATTAGAGCAAAATCTGTCAAAACCAATTGCACTCAATAGATCAGTCCTTGTGTTGTTGTAGTTTGGTTAAAATGTTGATAATAACATTCATAAAATATTAACAAAACATTACATTACACGTTAAAATATTTGAAAAGTATGGCACAAACTGACAGAAAGTAAGAGAGTAAAATACAAACACAAAGATGTATTTTCATATATGTATTTCAGACATTTTAAGCTTTTATTTCTGAATTAATTTCTGCCATTCAAACACTGTAAATGAATGAACTTTATTTAAACGTCCCATCTTGAGTGGATTTTAAAATAATTGCTGTTTATAAAGTCTATCTCCATCATTTACTGATAAACGAAAGCTCATTACAGTAGCAGCTTATTAAAAATGAACTGTAATAATAGAATAACTAAATAAAATCTATTTAAAATAAAAGTGTATTTTAAATATAATATTATTAGGTCACTTTCATTTAGCTATGAAGGAATGGTTAATAGTAGAAGAAATAAATTAAGGTGACATTTCTGGATAAATATAAAAGAATATCATGGACAAATTCATTCAGCTTACCCACCACACCCCCACCCATATTGTTCTGTTCAATGGTAAAGCAAATAAAATTTAAATATTTAAAATATTTAAATGAAAATATTTAAACTAAATTTGATGTTGAGGTGTTCAACATATTCAACATGTTGTACTTCCTGGCTATTGTCACATTTCCTGGCTATTGTCACAAATAGGGCTTGCTTTACATTACATCAATATTAGCTCTATCTCTCTCTCTCTCTCTCTCTCTCTCTCTCTCTCTCTCTCTCTCTCTCTCTCTCTCTCTTGTATAAGACTAAAACATGAAAGTCGTCTTCCAGATTCTACTACCAAATGCATTTTTAATATTTGCTTGATATTTGAGCAGGAGGTCAAGCTCATTATGTCAGTGTGTAATGAACAGAAATGGAAGGACACGAAGAGAATATTGATGGTCAAAAGAAAAATATATATATATAATAATTATTTAATCTTTAAACAAGACCTCATGACTGAGACATAGATGGATTAGTTTGCATTAAAATGACACATGAAAAAATGCAAAAGGTTATTTTTTATTTTAATTGTTTTTTTTTTTGTAAATGAGACTAATTGACAATATGTGCAAGTTTGTATGACATAGTAGAATCTGTTTTTCCAGATTTGTTTCGCCTTAAAACAGTGGTAATCAATGTCTCTAATGCTCTAACAAAGTTTATAGATCAGGAAGAAGTGGTGGGAACCGGTGAACATTTAAACATAAAACTTTAATAAATAAATAAACAAATACAAAACTAAAGTAAAAGCATTTTACTCTCTCGTCCAGCACTATCGCCGCTCCTCATTTTATCCTTCTGGAGGTCCTCCATGGCACTCGAGACTGGTAAGTGGCACAGGTGTCGCTCATTACCATTAACTCCACCAGCCTCGCTCCACTCCCACGGCTCTCAGGCCCACCCCACTCATCACATACCCCCATCACCCCTCACAGCCCAGGGGGTACTCTCGAGACTGTGCTCTACTCTCCCCCATCCGGTGGCCCCATCACGGTGGCCGCAGCACCTGGGGGTAAGGACAGAAGAGGCGACAGAAAAGGAGACGGAAGGATGAGGAGAGACAGTGAGACCCAGACACACTTGGTCCTCAACCAGCTGAGAGGCTTTCACTCGCCGTGCGGTACTGGACATCTTTGGTTAATGACTCAATGCTCCTTCGGCTCCTGGCAGACAGGTCCTCCTGTTGAGGGCAGCTGGCAGTGAGTTCCCCGTTCCCTGCTCCTCCCCAAACATGGCGGAAGGTAGCAGGTGTGTTGCCCAGTTGTCGCTCATTATAATTAAGTTCACCGGCCTCGCTCCTCTCCCACGGCTCTCGGGCCAGCCCCACTCGTCACACATGCCATGTAGCCAAGAACCAAGACCTATAACCAAGATATATAGGCAAGGTGGCTATTACATATTGAATAAAATTACAATTTAGCTTGGCCCATGAATTACAAGAGTTTCATTTAGATGCACTCTAACCCCTCGTTCAAACATACTCCCCCTTATTTACATTGCACACATCTGCAGCGCATTATGGCTCAGACGAGATTTTGTTCTGTCCTCCTCGTATTATTTACCTTTCGTAATTTACAATTTCAAATATTTAATGCATTTGCTTGATTCATGCAAAATGTATATTCTTTAATTTGAAAAAAAAAAAGTATATTTTCCTTATTTCATTTTTGTCATGTTGCACACATTGCACATACTAAATTTAAAAATGATGATGCATATTATGATTTAGTCTATGTCATGGATTTTTCTTTAAGTTCATTATACTTCCAGACACCACTAAGCCATGCTAAAGACAATAAACGTATTTTGTTGATAAACACCCTCTACCTTGCTGTCATTTGGTTTCTTAGCTGAAGATGATATTTGACAGGCTGCCTGTTCCATAGCAACTTTAATTGAAAGTAATATATTCTGTGCTGTCATACATGCTAAATACACAAAGAAAGAATGTGATAAAGACAAGACAGCTGCATGCATTTTTAAAGTCAATTTGAATCAACACAACAGCCTGTGTTGTGAGAAAGCATAATGCTTAGCATAAACACAGTCAAAACATGAATATATATTTATATGCTTTATAAGACAAAAACCAGCACAATGCATTTAATTGGATAATTAGGCTATAGTAAGGCAGTGCTAACAGTTTGTCCTCCTAACCCCTTAACAGAAAATGATCTGGCTACAGCATTTATCTAAAGTTAGATTCATCTGACCAGTATAATGCATTGATAAATGTTGGATCATAATAAATTCAATTGTGTAATTCTGTAAATATATAGTTTGTTTATGATGAAATCTTTAAGCATAAACACACACACATACATGCAAACAAACAAATAGTGAACATCATGTAAAAGGTTCTCTTTAGGTTATTAACATTTCATTTTAGGGGAATATTCTGTATTTTCTGTGTTCTGTGAAAATATTACCAGTTTAGCTCCAACCCTTGTTCAAAAAATTAGCTTCCCTCCCTGTACCTTGTTGTAGTTTGTATCCCTTTGTAATGCTTGTTTTGTTCCTTTTTTATATGATCTTTTCCAATATTACATATTAAGGAAAAAATAATAAGGTTATTCAGTTGTGGCATATTATTGTGTTGACTGGTAACGTTGTTTGCTTTGCTTTTTGAACACTGCTTGCATTGAAGCTTGCCATTAAAAAATATTTAGCAAGGCCTGTTTTTTATTTTATTTTTTATTTTTTTGGTTTCCAGCCTAGATATAAAAAAATACAAATTAAGTCTGGTATTGCTTATTGTGTACATCTAGTTGATATCGATGCTCTCTTTTTACTCTCACCTTTCTTCAAGCCATTTCTTAAATGTTAGGTAGCTAATTTACTCCTGCCACAAACAGCTCACATTGATTTCTTCTATATTTCTGTCCCTATAGGCCGTGGAGACTAACCTGGCCTCTAAAGACAGTCACTGGGTGTTTGTAAATGAGGTAAGGAAATATTTATTAAATATCTATTATATATTTGTTTTTCATGTTTATCTGCTTTCTTTCATTAACTGCGCTCTCTTTCAGTCTTAACTTTTCATTTAATTAGTTTGCATGCAGTAAAAGATTATTTCTGCCCATGGCAGCCTGAAATTTACTAAAATATGCAAACATACACAGTGGAAATTATTTAAATCAGGCACCCACAAAAATCTGTGTCAAACTAAATTTTCATGAAACAATTCCCAATCTCTACAGTTAGTTCTGAATATTAGATTGTAATAGTTTCAACAGTTGTGAGTTTTACTGTTACCGGGTTCTGGTATGCTTAACACTTATTTGTACTTGAAACCTTTCAGCAGCTTAACAAAAAAAAATAAAAAAAATAATATATATATATATATATATATATATATATATATATATATATATATATATATATATATATATATATATATATATTGTCAGGAACACAACTGGACACAGATGCAGGTTACGGTGCAGGACCAATTTATTCAAAAACCTCAAAAGAAAAAACTTCCTCCAATGAACAAAAACAGGCCGGGAAATTAGGAAAAATGTCCAACAGAAAAAGAGACTTCAAATGTCCTTGCAAAAACACCCGGCAGGGGGCGCTCAACGGCGCGGCCGCGATGATAGCGGAGAGGGGAGGAAGCCACGAGCGAGCCAGCGACCGTGCAAAAACTCTTCTGGGAAATGCCGGTGCCCGGTCTAGGAAATGAGGGAGTGGGGAAAAAGAAAAACAAAACAAACCAATAGCAGCAAACAGAGGCACGACAGAACACGGCTTGACAGGATCAGACAAAGAGGATACACGGGGATTGTTGCCGAACAACGATCTGGCACCGATAGGCGCGACAGACGGGAATAAATAGAGCAAGAGATGAACAGACATTGAATTCAGGTGAGCGAGGTCAAACCATTAGAAACGGAAACTGTGATAATGAGGGGGAGGGAGGAACGCCAAAGATAGGTGCAAGACGAGCGATCAAAACCAAAACAAAACACCATGTGCGCACGAAATGCAGACATATACAGAAACACACACACACACACACAAGAACGGGGTGATCAGACAGTGGACATGACAGTACCCCCCTCCGACGGACGCCACCAGGCGCCGCAGGAAGGGGCTCACCTCGTCGCCGGTAGAAGTCCTCGACAAGTGTCCGATCCAAGATGTCCCGGGCCGGAACCCAGCTCCTCTCCTCTGGGCCATAGCCCTCCCAGTCCACAAGATATTGAAATCCCCGACCCCTACGTCGGACATCTAGCAACCTCCGCACCGTATAGACCGGGGAGCCATCCACTAGACGGGGGGGAGGGGGGGTTGGGGCAGATGGAACAAGAGGGGAATAGAACACAGGTTTAACCCTGGAAACATTGAAAACAGGGTGCACCCGACCAAGCGTGGTAGGGAGCTTGAGCTGCACCGCCGCCGGACTCAGGACCTTCGTGATCCGGTATGGGCCAATGAACCTGGGTGCCAACTTGCGTGAGGCTACCCTGAGAGGCAGGTCCTTGGTAGAGAGCCATACCCTTTGACCACACACATAGCGGGGAGCAGGAGTTCGGTGACGGTCGGCCGCTGCTTTAGTCCGCCTATTAGCCTGGGCCAAGGCCGCCTTGGCCCTCTTCCAGGTGCGGCGACACCGTCGGACAAAGGCCAAAGCAGACGGGACCGCAGCCTCGGGTTCCTGTGTGGGAAACAAGGGAGGTTGATAACCGACAGAACACTGGAATGGGGACATACCTGTGGCAGAAACAGGAAGGGAGTTATGGGCGTATTCTACCCAGGACAGCTGTTGACACCAGGAGCCGGGATTGTGGGATGCCAGGCAGCGAAGAGAACGTTCCAAATCCTGGTTTGCCCGCTCGGACTGCCCGTTGGTCTGGGGATGGAATCCTGAAGACAGACTCGTAGAGGCCCCGATCTGCCGCCAGAATTCCCTCCAAAACCGAGAGACAAACTGGGGACCCCTATCAGAGACCACGTTGACCGGAAGACCATGAATCCGGAATACATGATCAACCATCACCTGAGCAGTCTCTTTGGCTGAGGGGAGCTTGGGAAGGGGAATGAAATGGGCCGCCTTAGAGAAACGGTCCACCACCGTAAGAATGACGGTGTTACCCTTGGATTCCGGAAGGCCAGTGACAAAATCAAGGGCCAAATGTGACCAGGGGCGGGAAGGGATGGGCAATGGGTGGAGCAGACCAACGGGAGGCGCGTTGGAAGTCTTGTTCTGAGCGCACACCGAGCAGGCAGCCACGAACTGCCTGACATCCTTGGCCATGGATGGCCACCAGAATCGCTGACGGATGGCAGCCAGCGACCTCCGGACTCCTGGATGACAGACTAGCCTGGATGAGTGACCCCACTGGATGACTTCAGAGCGCAACTTGGTGGGAACAAACAGATTACCCGCTGGGCACCCCTTCGGCACAGGCCCCTTAAGTAGGGCCTCCTCTACTCGTCTCTCGATGTCCCAAGAGAGGGATGCCACCACCACCCCTTTGGGCAAGATAGTGTCTGCTGACTCCCCTCCCCCAGGAGCCTCGAAGAGACGAGAAAGAGCATCGGGCTTAACATTCTTTGACCCGGGCCTGTAAGACAGTGAGAAATTGAACCGGCCAAAGAAGAGGGCCCAGCGAGCCTGTCGAGAGGTCAGCCTCCTGGCCGAACGGACATACTCGAGGTTCTTGTGATCCGTCCAGACCAGGAAGGGCTGAGCCGCGCCCTCCAACCAATGACGCCACTCCCCCAAAGCCAGCCTGACCGCCAACAACTCCCGATTACCTATGTCGTAATTCCGTTCTGGGGGACTCAGGCGGTGGGAGAAGAAGGCGCAGGGATGCACCTTTCCATCCTCGTGCGACCGCTGAGATAGGACCGCGCCCACTCCGACATCGGAGGCATCCACCTCAACAATGAATTGCCGTTCAGGGTCTGGAATAGACAAGACAGGAGCAGAGATAAAACGGGACTTTAATCTATCAAAGGCCTCCTGTGCCCCAGTATTCCACTTGAACGGTACCTTGGGAGAGGTGAGTGCCGTTAAAGGTGCAGCAATCTGACCAAAGTTCCGGATGAACCGCCGATAGAAGTTGGCAAACCCCAGGAACCGCTGCAGAGCTTTACGAGAGTCAGGAGCTGGCCACTCGGCAACGGCCCTTACCTTACAGGGGTCGGCTTTGATCTCCCCCGCAGAAACAACGAACCCCAGGAACGGAACCGACTGGGCATGGAAGACGCACTTCTCCGCCTTAACATAGAGCTGGTTCTCCAGCAGCCGTTGTAACACCTGGCGAACATGCTGAGTGTGTACCTGCAGAGATGGGGAGAATATCAAGATATCATCAAGATACACGAAGACAAAGCGATTCACCATGTCTCTCAACACGTCATTAACCAGGGCCTGGAAGACAGCTGGGGCATTGGTCAGACCGAATGGTAGGACCCGGTACTCAAAGTGTCCCGTAGGTGTGTTGAAAGCTGTCTTCCACTCATCCCCCTCACGTATGCGAATAAGGTGATAGGCATTCCGAAGGTCTAGCTTGGTGAAGACCTTGGCTCCCTGCAATAACTCAAAGGCAGATGACATTAGAGGCAAGGGGTACCTGTTTTTAATAGTGATGTCATTCAGGCCTCGATAATCTATACAAGGACGCAAGGAGCCGTCCTTCTTCTTGACAAAGAAGAACCCAGCACCTGCAGGAGATGAAGAGGGTCGGATGAGACCGGCTTTGAGGGATTCATTAATATATTTGTCCATGGCCTCTCTTTCAGGGCCTGAAAGGGAAAACAAGTGACCCTTGGGCGGAGAAGTGCCTGGGAGGAGCTCGATGGCACAGTCATAAGGGCGATGTGGAGGTAAGGAGGTGGCCCGGGACTTACTAAACACCTGGCACAGGTCGTGGTACTCCACCGGGACCCCCTTCAAATCAGCAGCCTCCACCTGCAAGACAGGACACACAGACACAGGAAAAGAGGCAGCACCCAGACAAGACGCAAGACAAAACTTACTCCAAGACAGGACAGAGTTGTTGGACCAATCCACGTGAGGGCCATGTTGCACCAACCACGGGTGCCCCAGAACTATGGGAGCACTCGGGGATTCAAGAAGGTACAGCGTGGTCACCTCCCGGTGATTGCCCGAGACTATAAGATTAACAGGGGGAGTGGCATATGAGACAGTGGTTATTAAAGTGCCATTCAATGAACGGGCAGGAATAGGTTTGGGAAGAGGAATGGAAGGAATTCCCCAACGGGTGGCTAGAGAGAGGTCCATAAAGTTGCCCTCAGCTCCCGAGTCAACCAGTGCTGTACAGGAGTTAAGGACACCACCAAACTGAATAGAGACAGGAAGGAGAGTGCGAGAGGAGGGGGGATGTAATAAAGGGGTAGCGCTCACCAGGATCCCCCTCTTTACTGGTGAGCCTTGACTTTTAGTGGACAGCCCACTGCGAAGTGACCTGATTTGCCGCAATACAGACATAGTCCTAGGGCGAGGCGTTGCTGCTTTTGTTGAGGAGTGAGCCGAAGGCGCCCCACCTGCATAGGCTCAGGCTCAGTGGTTTCTGTGGGGGAGACAGATGACGGCTCCTCAGTCCTCCAGGATGCACGAACTGCCAGGCGCTGACGACGGCGGTGAAGGCGACCCTCGATGCGCAACGCCATGTTAACCAGATCGTCAAAGTCACGTGGCAGGTCCTGAGTGGCCAGCTCATCCTGGATGTCATCCTCTAGCCCAGCACGGAACATAGCTCGACAGGCCCCCTCATTCCAGTCGCAGGTCGCTGCAAGAGTCTTAAAATGAATGGCATAGTCCGTCACTGAGCGACCCGCCTGACGGAGCCGTGCTAGCTGGTCAGCCGCTTCCTGACCTCTTGCAGAGCGGTCGAACAGTCTCTCCATCTCCTGGCGGAAATCTTTAAAAGAAGCACAACAGGGAGCTTTGGTCTCCCAGACGGAGGTTCCCCAGTCTCTGGCCTTGCCGGTCAGAAGAGTCAAAACAAAAGCCACTTTGGACATCTCAAGTGCGTATGTGCGTGGCTGCAAGGCAAACACCACAGAACACTGGGACAAGAAGGCCCGGCAGGAATTGGGGTCCCCATCATAGGGTGGTGGGTTATTGCATCGGGGCTCAGGCTCATGGTGAGAAAGATGGTGAACTGCACCACCCTGAGGAGCCTCTCGTTGCAGCTCTTGGATCCGGTTGGTCAACTCAGCCACTTGGTTGGCTAAGAACTCCATCTCCCTTGTGGTATTCGTGAGTCTGGCTTCGTGTTGGCCCAAAAGAACACCCTGCTGGGTGACTGCGGTTCTGACAGAGTCTGTACCTGCTGTGTCCATCTTGGCCAGATCGTTCTGTCAGGAACACAACTGGACACAGATGCAGGTTACGGTGCAGGACCAATTTATTCAAAAACCTCAAAAGAAAAAACTTCCTCCAATGAACAAAAACAGGCCGGGAAATTAGGAAAAATGTCCAACAGAAAAAGAGACTTCAAATGTCCTTGCAAAAACACCCGGCAGGGGGCGCTCAACGGCGCGGCCGCGATGATAGCGGAGAGGGGAGGAAGCCACGAGCGAGCCAGCGACCGTGCAAAAACTCTTCTGGGAAATGCCGGTGCCCGGTCTAGGAAATGAGGGAGTGGGGAAAAAGAAAAACAAAACAAACCAATAGCAGCAAACAGAGGCACGACAGAACACGGCTTGACAGGATCAGACAAAGAGGATACACGGGGATTGTTGCCGAACAACGATCTGGCACCGATAGGCGCGACAGACGGGAATAAATAGAGCAAGAGATGAACAGACATTGAATTCAGGTGAGCGAGGTCAAACCATTAGAAACGGAAACTGTGATAATGAGGGGGAGGGAGGAACGCCAAAGATAGGTGCAAGACGAGCGATCAAAACCAAAACAAAACACCATGTGCGCACGAAATGCAGACATATACAGAAACACACACACACACACACAAGAACGGGGTGATCAGACAGTGGACATGACATATATATATATATATATATATATATATATATATATATATATATATATATATATATATATATATTCCATATGAGCATGTATTGAGCATGTACTTTACATTTTCAAACCAATGAACACGATAAACAAAGAACAATTCATCTTGTAAGGCAAGAAAAGAGGTAGTGGATAAATTCAAATAATCCACAGCCACTGTCACATTTGTCACCTGGAGTGCCCATGAACTCCAGTACAGGGCACTTCACTTAAGACTCTTACAATTAGTGTCTGAACTCCATTTCCCATAATACCGTGCTTAGGGCTAATCACCGCCAGTGTTTCCCATTAGCACTCCCCTATATATACTGTGTTTGGACTTCTTGTGAAGTCTTGTTTAGCCCAGTCTCACATTTCAGAGTGTTTTCCTTGTGTTTGTTCCTGCCTTGTATTATTTGATTGTTTGTACCGCCCGTGATTCTCTGCCGCCTGCCCCTTTTGACCATTGCTCTTGTTTTTCAACTCTGTTTTACGCTGATTGCTGCTTGCCCCGACCTCTGCCTGGAATACATCTATGTCTCTGGGTTATCTGTGTTATCCCTGACACTGGTGATTGATCTTGTCTGTTTCTGACCGTGATTAATATAAGCTGCAAATGGATCCACTCGCCTTTGACTCCCTTTGACTACAGCCACACACACACAAAAACAACAATCCTAAAAAAAGTTTAAGAAAAAAAATGAAAAAGTTGACCACCGACAGTTTCACTCATGTGCATTATTCTGGAACACCGGATTCCTCAAAAGAACAAAAAGTAATCCACACGAGATCCTGCAAAGAGTAAACAATTTAATTATCTGGAAACAGGCTGCCAATTACAGATAGTTCTGTGGCAAAGATGTAAAGCAAAAAGGTTGCCAATAGTCCAGTGTTTTGCCACAGAAGAGTGTGCCACACCCTGAGGTAACCACGAGCCAGCGCCCAGGAAGATGCAACACTTCTAGTTAAGTGAGCTCGCAACTTGAATGGGCAGGGCACACCCTGTGCCTGATAAGCCAGGGATATGGCATGCACAATCCAGTGGGCCATCCTCTGCTTAGAGATGGCATTCCCCTTCTGCCAGCCTCCATAACAATCAAAGAGCTGACCAGAGCTGGTCTAAGGTCCTAAAGCTTTGTATCCCGTCTACGTAGCATCTCAATGCTCGGACGGGACAGAGCAAAGCCAGGGCTGGGTCTGCCTCCTCCAGGGGCAGTGCATGCAGGTTGACCACTTGGTCTTTGGAGTAGTGGGAACCTTGGGCACGTAACCAGGCCAGGGCCTCAGGATTACCTGAGATTCAGCTGGCCCAAACTCTAAAAAATGCTGGGTTGTTTCAACCCAAATATGGACTAACCCAACAGTTGGGTTACATTTTTACATAAAATTTTTAACCCAAAAGTTTGGTTAGTTCAAAATTTGACCCAAAGTTGGGTTGAAATAACCGAGCATTTATTAATGTAATATCACCTAAATTTCGAATTTTCAAAAAAGCAAATGCAGTATTATTTACATGCTAATCCACTGTACAACAGATTTTTTTTTTCTTAATTTAATGCCAGTGCACACAGTACATTTAATCCTGCAGCAAATTCTAGAGGTGAGATGCAAACAAGAGACAGGTTACATTATTCAAGAAAGAAAAAACAGTTGAAATTTGTCTAGTATAACTTAATATGCCAGAAGATTAGTAACAATGTGTGTTTACTTTTAAATTGCACAGGTATAATGAATACTTCATATACATATTTAGTTTGCATATTTTACTTCAAGATGTCATAACAACAGTACTACAAATTCAAATTTAGGATTTCTCTTAATTATCCCATTGGTCTCCAAGAATGGCAAGTATGTCTAAAATGTATTGTTTAACTCAAGGAATTATTGTACAATAACACCATGAGTTACAAATACTGCATTAAAACTAAATAAAACGCTAGCAACACAAATCTAAAAACATCATTCCACAATACTTAACTTTTACTGTATCTCACAAATGCTGATATTCAGATGCAATTACAAAATTAAGGAGCATACCCATTCAGTAAATGTGTTGAGGTAAGATTTTGTCAATTATGGTCAAGAGAAAAACAGCATTATAACAATTCTGTTATTATATTAAAAGAGTTTTATGATGTGTATTTTGGGTGATGGTCAAAAACAGTAATCTTCAGTAGACAACGCAAATAGATCAGCTTAGTTTTTAAGCATGCTATCAAGTTTGCACAAATCTGTAGTAATTCAGGCTGTTTGTTTATTGTGTGATATAGTCGATTTTATTGTCATTAGATAGTCATTAAAGCAGTGCCATGAATAATGGATGTCTGGGCATAAAGGCAAACTAAAAAAACTGTTTAGGAAGAGGCTAGCATTTGCTAGCAGGTGTTAGAAATATTGATGGATCAAATCAGCATAAAAATGATGATGAAATTATGTTGTTTACTGAACTTACTTAGTGAAAAAAGGCAAGTTTAAAATGTTGTGTCAGTAAGGGCATGAACAGAGGCTTGAAATCCCCCATTCCTGGGGAGAAGCATTCCCTCGTGTTTAAGCCATTGTAACAAGCACAAAAACATTCTCTAGTCATCTTTGATGCATGTTAAAAGCAAATTACACAAAGGCAGATGGTGTTTAATGGATCGCATGTGATTGAAATTTCGGGTAAGTCATTCTGTAAGCTGCCGATTTTGTTTAAGTTAATTGTGAAGGATGATGCTTTCTTGTTAAATATGCTGTGAAGCACCACATGCTGCTGTTAAATATTAACATAATCTCTTGCTGACTTCACAATGCATAGAGTTTGAATTTGAATTAGGAGACCAGGTAATACTATGTAATACTTTCCGATTGCCTCTCATCTGAAAAAACTAAATCTGTTTAAATCTTCTATGTTTTTTTTAAAAGTCAAAAAAAAAAAAACAAAAAAAAAAAAACATTCATATCAGGTGTTTATTATCATCAATATTACTTTCAATGATGCTTCTGCACATTGAATGACTGATAAATACTGGTAGGTCAGTTTTGCAACTGTAAATAAGTTTGTATTGTTCTCTTTCGAGTTATAATGTCAGGCACACTTGAAAGTTCAGTTTGGTTTAGATAAATTCATTTATGCAGTGGCTTGTGTATCAGTTTTAACTAAGGATACTGGTTCAAACAATTCAGTCTGAATCAGTCTCTCTCTCTCTCTCTCTCTCTCTCTCTCTCTCTCTCTCTCTCTCTCTCTCTTTGTGTCTCTGTCTCTCTCGCTTTCTTTCTAACAACTAAATGAATAACTGCATTAGAATGCTATCAATGGCTCAAGCCTGTTTTACCAGCTTTAAAATTAAGTTTTGGAACTAGCAAAAGAGGCACTGGATGAGATGCGGAAGAAATAATCTATTGCAATTTAACCCTCTGAGGTTTAAGGGTATTCCTGACATTTGTGTTTTTTTTGTTTTTTTTTCAGTTGCTTATAAACATCTAAATGGCTAAAGTCCAATTTCACTGTAATCAGCACAAACCGGGCTATAATAATATATGAGCAGCATGTATGTACATGATTGTGTTTTTGAGAAAACAATGTTTATGTGTGGTTAGTGAAAAACTAAAAATGTTAAATCACTTGAATAAGGCCAAAAAAAACACATACAGAACATTGGTTCACGGGCCTTTTGAGAACTCTAGTAGCCTAGATTTTTTCTTTCTAAATTATTTGAAAATCATCTTGTTTACTCACTCACAGAGTGAGCACATGGTCCAGAAAATAACTAACAAGGCCATGTGCTGACACTAGACAAGAAACAAACATAAAACAAAGTGACAGTGCAAAACCCTGACAATGTGCTTTTATATTACATATATTCAAATTTTAGAAAATATTAATAGCAATAATACTCAAAAATACTTTATATTGCAATTTTACCTACCTCCGTGTCATCGTTTTGGTTTCGTTGATGGTATATAATTATTATTTTTTTTATATAATGCTTGTAATGTTCAAAATCATTAAATGCTATTTAAATGGTGAGAACAAAAATAAACACATTAACACATGTTTATAATTTCATGTATTATTTTTAGCTTCTTGACACTCGCTGAAGCAGCGTTTTTTGAGCTCAGATAAGATGGTTGTAGAGCGCCCTCAGGCGATTGTTAATTTTACAACAGAATGAATACACTACTGTGATTAACAAACATTTTTTAATTTTCCACCAAATTATCATCATTTCTGTAAGTTAACAACAATGCCACCTCAGTAAATTAGTGAAAAATTAAACTGAGTTATTGACACTGAAGAATGGAGCAAAGGCTGATGAATATACAGGTGGTGGTCATATAATTAGAATATAATCAAAAAGTTTATTTATTTCACTAATTCCATTCAAAAACTGAAACTTGCATATTATATTCATTGATTACACTCAGACTGATATTTTCAAATGTTTATTTCTTTTAACTTTGATGTTTATAACTGACAACTAAGGAAAATCCCGAATTCAGTATCTCAGAAAATTAGAATGTTGTGAAAAGGTTCAATATTGAAGACACCTGGTGCCACACTCTAAGCAGCTAATTAACTCAAAACAGCTGCAAAAGCCTTTAAATGGTTTCTCAGTCTAGTTATGTAGGCTACACAATCATGGGGAAGACTGCTGACTTGACAGTTGTCCAAAAGACGACCATTGACACCTTACACAAGGAGGGCAAGACACAAAAGTTCATTGCAAAAGACGCTGGCTGTTCTCAGAGCTCTGTGTCCAAGCACATTAATAGAGAGGCGAAGGCAAGGAAAAGATGTGGTAGAAAAAAAGTGTACAAGCAATAGGGATAACCTGGAGAGGATTGTGAAACAAAACCCATTAAAAAATGTGGGGGAGATTTACAAAGAGTGGACTGCAGCTGGAGTCAGTGCTTCAAGAACCGCTACGCATAGACGTATGCAAGACATGGGTTTCAGCTGTCGCATTCCTTGTGTCAAGCCACTCTTGAACAACAGACAGCATCATAAGTGTCTCGCTTCAAAAAGGACTGGATTGCTGCTGAGTGGTCCAAACTTATGTTTTCTGATGAAAGTAAATTTTGCATTTCCTTTGGATATCAGGGTCTCAGAGTCTGGAGGAAGAGAGGAGAGGAACACAATCCACATTGTTTGAGGTCCAGTTTAAAGTTTCAACAGTCAGTGATGGTTTGGGGCGCCATGTCATCTGCTGGTGTTGGTCCACTGTGTTTTCTAAGGTCCAAAGTCAACACAGCCTTATACCAGGAAGTTTTAGAGCACTTCATGCATCCTTCTGCTGAACAACTTTATGGAGATGCAGATTTTATTTTCCAACAGGATTTGGCACCTGCACACAGTGCCAAAGTTTCCAGTTCCTGGTTTAAGGACCATGGTATCCCTGTACTTAATTGGCCAGCAAACTCGCCTGACCTTAACCCCATAGAAAATCTATGCGGTACTGGGAAGAGGAAGATGCGATATGCCAGACCCAAGAATGCAGAAGAGATGAATGCCACTATCAGAGCAACCTGGGCTCTCATAACACCTGAGCAGTGCCACAGACTGATCGATTCCGCCACAGCGGATTGCTGCAGTAATTCAAGCAAAAGGAGCCCCAACTAAGTATTGAGAGCTGTACATTCTCATATTTTTCATGTTCATACTTTTTCGTTGGCCAATATTTCTAAAAATCCTTTCTTTGTATTGGTCTTAAGTTATATTCAACTTTTATGAGATACTGATTTTGGGATTTTCTATAGTTATATTCATCAAAATTAAAAGAAATAACCATTTGAAATATATCAATCTGTGTGTAATGAATTAATATAATATACAGGTTTCAGTTTTTGAATGGAATTAGTTAAATAAATCAGCTTTTTGATGATATTCTAATTATATGACCAGCACCTATATATATATATATATATATATATATATATATATATATATATATATATATATATATATATATATATATATAATGACATGCATTTTATCTGTATATCTAAATAAAATAGACTGTAGATATTCAACATATGACCCAAAATAACTAGTAAATGCATACAAAGAATTAAATATGTCTGCTTCTGATGCAGTTGAAAGCAATGGATTTCCCTGCAGGATGAAAAACCATGCTAAAAAGGTATAAAGTGTATTAAAAAAGGAAACCGTAGGGCCAAAAATTAATATGTCACGAGTTGAGAGTGAAAATGTGTTGGCAGATGGTACAGCGTTCTCCCCAGTTGTCTGAAACAGCAGACTGTGAAAATATGAGGAACATCACAAACCCATCAGTGCATGGAGAACACTAGTCAGCTTTTAGCATAAACATATATCCTTTGAACCAAGAGTCACATGGGGAATATAAGAGGACATACATTGGAATGGAAAAAAATATGTTAGATATTATGGTCTCTATTTGTACTGGCTGTTTTTCTACTTTTGCAGAAAATATAGCTAAAGAAAAAAATATATAAATAAATATATTTTGTGTCTCTCACAACCTTGTGTCTCTCGCCTACCTGTGAAAGTTTTCAGGCTGAACTATGAATAATAGCTGAACAACATCTTGATAATAAATATTTCAGTAACAGAGCTGTTCAGCCTAATTTATTTACACAGTATATGCCGTATTGTATCTACATCTTTGCAAGTGATCACTGTAAATGCAGGAGAGAAAAAAAAAAGTAAAATAGGACAAACAATAGTATATTTTCTCATGGGAAATTAAATACACAGATTCCACTGTAACTTATTACATTAATTCTATAGTACTTACATTGTTTTTATTATTATTTCTTGCTTATACAGTTGCACATTTTGTCAACATAGTAGTTGTTATGGAATTATAGTTTAATGTAGAGCGCATAACAACATAAAAAAAATAACAATACATTCCAATATAATAATAAAAATGCATGTTGACACCATCTAACAGCATGTTTTCCAGTGAGCCTGGATAGGAAGGGAATCAGTGGTGGAAAGAGTACTGACAAAAATGTATATATATATATATATGTATATATATATATATATATATATATATATATATATATATATATATATATATATATATATATATATATATATATATATATATATACACTTGATATTTGTTCACCAAATATATTCACAAGGTTCAACAAAGTTACCTATTATTTATAATGAAGTTGCAAATTCTTCTCATGGAATAATAATAAAATAATAAATAAATAAATAAATAAAAATCCAAAATATGTCAGAGGGGTCCAATCATTATTCTTCTATTGAAAACTGTTTCCATAGCGTTTAATTGGCTTCCCATTATATATTTCTAAAATAACCCAGTTCTCTGTAATAATACCCAGCTAATCCCAGCCCAGCCTTCCGATACTGCTTTGAAATTGCTTGTATATTGATTGTTTCATATTCTTCTCTGAGTCTTTCTTTCCTTAAATGTCCTGCATGCTTTTAAAGAATCATTATGTCATTTTCTTGTTCCTTCCTTTTCTCCCTGTCCTGTGGCCTTTTAAAAATACAATCGTAACTTAGCATAATAAATAAATAAATAAAACTGTAACAAGTTCTCTTTCAAAAACACATTGAGGTGCCTTGATATACTGTATGACATCCACAGCCAGCTTCCTTCTAAAGCAGCACAGCAGAACTTTATAAGTGACTAATATGAACTGCTATATTGGTGTGCACCATATAAAATAATACTCTAACTGGAAAACCATATATAGCACACTCAAATATATGTTTTTAAGATGTAATTTAATTACAATGAATGTTTTTCCCCCCTTTAATAATTTTATTATAAAAGATATGTTCATATTTAAAGCCAACATTTCTTGACTCTGAAGTCTAAATGTAATAATGCTCGCTTCAAATTTGTCTAAAATGAGGTGTCTTGAAAGGAAGTAGTATCCCTTAAAATATGATCTAGGTTCTAGTATACAAAACAATCATATTCAATAAGCAACAATGTCATTACAAAAGTTGCTTAGCAATTCAGTGAAGTGTACAAAAGCAGTGCTCTGATACAGCATTAAAGTTATGTAAAAATATGACATTTTACCCTCATCCAAAACTATTTGCTCTGGAACAAATAAGAGATTAATGAGACCAAAGATTGACTGTTATACCCAAGACTAATTATTGCTCATGTTTAACCACTGTAGACAGACCAGAGTCGGAAGCAAATTCTTGAAGAGATGGCCAAGGTAAGAGTGCTCTTGGCAGGTTCATGAGCACTGAACGGCGGCGGATGCTCACATCTCAGAAAACGTAGAAGCAAATTTTCACTTTAATTTTAAATCTATAAATATATTTGTGACCCTGGAACACAAACCCTGTCATAAGGGTCAATTTCTCGAAGTTGTGATTTTTACATAATCTGAAAGCTGAATAAATAAGCTTTCCATTGATGCATGGCTTGTTAGGATAGGAAAACTATTTGAAAATCTGGAATCTTAGGATAAAAAAAAAAAAAATCTAAATACTGAGAAATACTGCTTTTGCTAAAAATATACCTCAGTGACATAAGACTGGTTTTGTGGTCCAGGGTCACAGGGTAGTTTAAACTACAAACTAAAAGAACTCCTGTGTCGGTAACACAATAACAGTAGTAATTGTGAAGTTGATTTGGGCATCCGCCTAGACACTCGGTGTAAAAAAATGCTGCAAGCAAAGTGATACAAACTGTGAAATGGCTCCCGTGGAATGTCTCATGGTTGGAAAGACTTCTCAGCAAATCAAATTTGAGGAACAAAAAAATAAAATAATGTTTTATAATATAATACAACTTATAATAGTTTATTTTTTTAAATGAACTTTTATTCATAAAAAGTTCACCTTGTGAACCCATGCAAGTAACCAAGTTACTATCGATTCATAAAGAAGCATGATTGTTATTCTTTGTATTCTGTTTCTGTATGAGTTTAGGAGATCACTGACTCTGAGATTATGGAGCTGGCCCACAGTTCCTTGGGAAGGATGACAGTGGTGAGGCAGATTTTCCCTCTGTGGAAAGACAGCAGCGTGAACTGTATGAGGAACAACCACCGCATCTCCTCTCTGCTCTGCAACCCTCAGGAGGGCTACCTGCATTCACTGGAGGTCAGTAACCATAGAAACCGCATCATCATCATAAGATTGATGATGCTTTATAAGAGCTCAAATTGATATGGAGTCTCAAACCCACTAAACCTCTTAAAACAAGTGAACAAAAACAAGTGAAGATCTGGGTTTTTCAACCTTTAAAGACATGGGAATCCAGACTTTCAGTTAAAACAGTGTTTGTTTGCTTGTTAGTTTGCCTTTTATTGCCAATTTATTTGTTTTTGACTTGACTTATTTTTAACTAATGCATTTTGAATATTTTGTTTTATTGTTGTTTTTTGTAGTTTTGTAAATGTAGTTAGTTTTTTGTGTGCTTTTTTTCATAATACTTTAAATTAATTAACTAATATCACAATCAAAAGTTTGAAATAATAGACATTTTTGTAATCAATTTAATTTTGAAAGAAGTCACTTATTATCACCAAGGCTGCATTTATTCAATAAAAATACATAAAAAATGGTGATATTATGAAATGAATTATGCGATGGCAAAGCTGATGGGCATAGCCTGGGACTAAACATTTTAGATGTCAATGCCGTGCTTGATGACTCCCCAGCTGGATAAACTGATAAAGGGGCATCCAAATTTGTATTTAATTTACACAGAACAAAACCTAATATACATATTGTTCTGTGTATATATATATATATATATATATATATACAGTACAGACCACAAGTTTGGAAACATTACTATTTTTAATGTTTTTGAAAGAAGTTTCTTCTGCTCATCAAGCCTGCATTATATTAATATATTACTCAATATATTACTATATTGACTAGGTTAAATAGAATAGCATTACTAAAAAGAGACTAAAATACAATTTCCATTGACTAAAACTAAATGTCATCAGTTTCTGTCAACTAAAACTAGACTAAAATGTCAAAAAATTTTCTCAGACGAAAACTATACTAAAATGTTATCAGTTTTCGTTGACTAAAACTAGACTAGACTAACTTCCAAGTGGTTTCTTCTTGAATAAGCTCTTTTGCATTACAATCATTATATCTGCTCTGTTTACTTCACTGGTTTGCATTCTACCTGCCATGTGCCTTGCGCTGCTTTACTTATCTTTCTTTTTTACATGATCCATTTGTATATTTGTATGGTTGTACTTTATATTTTATTATCTTTTTTAAATGTTCTACTATTCGTGTTATATGTATGCACCAAGGGTTTGAGAGTTACACAATTTCAATTCTGTGTATGTATGTACTGTACATGTGGTAGAATTGACAATAAAGCAGACTTGACTTGACTTGACTTCATCTGCTGTGACGTCCACATTTCCACTTCTCAAAACCCACATGGAGACTAGTTTAATTGTATGGAACAGATGGCTGAGCTTTGCACCGCACATACTCTGAGGGCTTATGCCTCAATTATTCATGAAAATGTGGGTTAAATATTCTTTGATGTTTAATCACCTTGACAAGCAAACCACTAGTTCACAGCAGTGACAAACCTGTCAGCTTTCGTCTGCAAATCTGCAGTGTCAACACAAGCATACACCTTTGAGTGCCTTTCCTTTTCACTCAGGAAACAAGCAACCACTGAAGTCACCCACACAGCTTTTACTAATATCTCCATCGTGGCTTATCTGATGGTCATCTCCAGTAAAGTGTAACAAATGTCTACCTGTCAGCTCAACTATCATGGCCGTCATTCAATTATCAGAAAGTGGTTGTCTCTATGATAAGGACAGGTAGTGTTTTAAATATCAACTGGAATGATAACTGACATATACCAGGTTGTAATGCTCAGCGGAGTCACACTTGGATGAGAAATGACCATTAAAATTTTATTTGAATCCTGAATGCTTAGCACAGGTGAGAATAAAAGCAGCTGAGTTTTGAATATACTGTAATTTAGCAATAGACGTAGCTGGTAAGCCAATGAAAAGGAAATTACAGTAATCGAAACGGGGTGAAACAAAAGCATGAATGGAAGTTTCTGCATCAGTGGCACTAATATAAGGACAGAGCTGGACAGTTCAACATGTAGATCGGTGACAAAGTCAATTGTGATATGTGACCAGGGACGTTGTGGAAACGGAAGAAGTTGGAGCAGGCCGGCTGGTAGTTGACGTGATGGTTTTTGAATATTACAGGTTTGACATTGGTGGACAAACGCTATAGTATCTTTAGACAGGGAGGGCCATCAAAAGTTTTGTAGGAGATGGATGGTGGCATTAATACCGGGATGTCCAGAACTAGGCAGAGAATGAACATGTTCTAAGACTCAATTTCAGAAGATCTTATTATGGGGACACTCAACTGGCACTTTACACTGGGCGTTGGTTTGTTCAATCTTCGTAATGATTTCCCACTGGACAGGAGTACAAATGAGATCGGGGGGCAAATGATGAATACGTCAAATGAAATGTCGATAAAAGTTGGTGAAACCAAGAAAGCGTTGTAGAAAGTGTTATAGTTTTTCAGGGTTGTTTTTGAATGTTGAGGACAACTGAGAACTGACTTGACCTTATTTTCATCCATGGTGACACCTTACGGACTAATGATGTACCCCAGGAATGTAATGGAAGTTCTGTAAAACTCACACTTTTCCTCTTTAGCGTGTAGTTTGTGGTGGATGAATTGTATGAGTATAGCTCTGACGTGTTTAATGTGTTCTTCAAGAGTATTTGAAAAGATCAGAATATCATTGACGTACACAATTACTATTTTGTTAGGGTCACATCAGGCAGGAAAAACAGAAGAAACCGCTCAGAAATGAAAACCACAGTAGTACAAGACTTCGCAATGAGATGGAAGGAACAGTCTGTTTATATAAGCCAGCTGATGGGCTACAGCTGGGCTGAGTGATCAGTGCTAGATATGGGGCTGATGAGAAATGTAGTGTGAGATTGTAAGAGTCAATATTGCTCTTAAAGGTGTGGAATATCAAGATGCAGATTAGACAGCATGATTATTGCACAGGTGTGCCTTAGGCTGGCCACAATAAAAGGCCATTCTAAAATGTGCAGTTTTACAGTATACATAGAAAAAGTCTTAGTTCAGCTAGTGAAAAATGGGGGCAAAAACAAAAATGTTGCATTTATAATTTTGTTCAGTGTATATTACTTACTAGGTTAAGTGTTGATTATTACTAACACTAACCCCTTTTTAGACCTCTCTACTTAACCGTTGATCACGCTCATCCACCGTGTTTGTATATATATATCTCATAACTCATAATAACTCATATTTTCACAGATTCTGCAAGGGGTGCCCAAACTTTCGAATACTTGGTAGTGTCACGGATCGCAAGAGGCGAAGACTCAAGTGCAGGCAGATGGGAAGACTTTATTTATACATCACCAAAAATAAACAAAAACACAACAGAAACCATCCCGAAGTGGGAAAAACCAAAAGTTACAGTACATAGACTGAACACAGAGTAGACAGGCATCAAAGGCATTAACGGGTACCTATGTGAGACAAACAAGCCCAGAACAGTAAACACAGGAAGCATATAAAGAAGTGGCAATCAGGTAAGCAGCTGGGACAAATTAAATCAAGGAATGAGGTAACAAGAGAACAGGTGAGTGGAGTTTAGAGGAATGGAGTCCAGAGGAAAGGGAGAAACACAGGTGGAGCAACTAAAACAATGATGAGGTAACAAGATGGGCGGGGTTAGAAAATAGACAGAAGAGAGCACATGGCACCAAACAAACAAAACACCAGCCACGTGCTCACAGAAAGACAGAAGACTGTGACAGGTAGGGGCTCCTTTTGCTTTAATTAATGCCTCAATTCGGCAATAATTTATTGGTTAATGGGTGCAGTGACTTTGGTTTCCAAAAAACTAAATGGACCAACACCAGCAGATGACATTGCACCCCAAATCATGACAGACTGTGGAAATTTAACACTGGACTTCAAGCAACTTGGGGTATGATCTTCTCCACCCTTCCTCCAGATGCTATGACCTTGGTTTCCAAATGAAATACAAAACTTGCTCTCATCTGAAAAGAGGACTTTGGACCACTGGGCAACAGTCCTGTTCTTCTTCTCCTAAGCCCAGATAACAGGCATCATAACAAGAGGAATACAACAATTGTATCCAAATTCCTTGACATTACTGTATGTGGTGGCTCTTGATGCCTTGACCCCAGCCTCAGTCCATTACATGTAAAGTTCACTGAAATTATTGAATAGATTTTGCTTGACAATCCTCATTAGGCTGCGGTTCTCTCGGTTGGTTGTGCATCTTGTTTTTTCTCAACACTTTTTCCTTCCACTCAACTTTCTGTTAACATGCTTGGATACAGCACTCTGTGAACAGCCAGCTTCTTTGGCAATTAATGTTTGTGGCTTACGCTCCTTGTGAAGTGTGACAATGATTGTCTTCTGGACAACTGTCAGATCAGTCTTCCCCATGATTGTGTAGCCTAGTGAACCAAACTGAGAGACCATTTTGAAGGCTTAGGAAACATTTGCAGTTGCTTTGGATTGATTAGTTGATTGGCATGTCAATTTTTTTTTTTTTTCATTTATTTATTTATGTATTTTTGTTTATGTGAGCCAAATCATCACAATTAAAAGAACCAAAGACTTAAACTACTTCAGTCTTTGTTCACTGAATTTATTTAATACCCCAGTTTCAGAATTTGATTCAAAGTGATTTTAGAGTGAAAACTCTATATTCCTTTGAGTTGTAAAACAATCTTATCTTGATGTGTGTCTTTGTAACCATGGTAACCAGAGGCCTGGTTCTCTCTACCACATGTTTTGCATGTTGGGGAGAGGTATTTTCCACTATATGTTAAATATAACAAATACTTTTGTGTCTGATCCACCTCATTCATTACAGTGTTGAATATAAAAAAGTGATCAAATAATTTATTATTAAATAGCATAATTTAATTTCATTTCATAAAGTTTCAGCTAAATGTAAGCATTATTTTGGTTTTGGTAAAAAATCTTTCTAATGCATCTCTCAATTGTTTGTTTGTTTTTTGTTTTTCTCAGGTGTCAAATTTGTACCTTTATGATAGCGTGTTGATGCTGGCCAATGCATTCTACCGGAAATTAGAGGACCGGAAGTGGCACAGTATGGCCAGCCTCAACTGCATCAGGAAGTCAACCAAGCCCTGGAATGGAGGCTGGTCCATGCTGGAGACAATCCAAAAGGTACTATGCGTTTGATGTCAGGTATTTTTCAGAGAGTCTGTTTTGCTGCTTGTCACACTGTTGGGGGGATATCACATATAGCATGCAAGACTAGAAGTGGCAAGAGAGAGAGTAGTTGAATAAAAGCAGCTATGACAAGATGATATTTCCCTTTGCTTTACATCAGGTCCCAGACATACAGCTTTTTGAAATGCAAATTGCTTTCATCTAAGTTGTTTTCTGCCTTCTCCTCTTACTGCTGCAATCACATTTCTCTTGAACACCAGCACAGCGGTCAAGCTGAGATAGCTGTTGGTTGTCCTCACACAGAGCTCTCTTAGGGGCTACTGAAAGCTACACAATAGTTGGTGAGGTGGCTGCAGCAGCTGATGTCTCATCTTAGGAGCTCATGTCTCTGTGAGCTCTCAGGGGCAGCAAGCGGTCTAGTGTGTGTTCCTCAATTTCACGCCCTTTTAACGTTATATGAGCCACACAGAACTGCAGAAAGCCTCTAATCGGCCCAGAGAGGGACACACCACCAATAGATTTGTCTCTGAACCTTCCACTGCCCCTCTACAGTCAAACCAGTGGTTAGTCCGAAGTCAAAGATATAAGACTTTCATGGTGATGCTTTTTAAGTATTGAAAGTAAAAAAAAAAAAAAAAAAAAAAAAAAAAAATGACATACAGCCAAGTGTGGTAACCTGTATTCAGAATTCATGCTCTGCATTTAACCCATCCAAAGTGTACACACACACACACAGCAATGGTCAACCATTCATGCTGCAGCACCCACTGAGCAGTTGGGGGTTCAGTACCTTGCTCAAGGGCACCTCAGTCATGGTATTGTCAGCCCGAGACTCAAACCCACAACCTTAGGAGTCAAACTCTCTAATCATTAGGCAACGACTTCCCACTTCATGGCTTCCTATGACTTGAGTGACCCACAATAATCTAAGCAGTTGGTTTTAAATTATGTTTCTTTAAAAATAGGCTAAAACTTATGTGTTTATAACTGTTATTTAAAAGTATTTGTTTATTTATTTATGTATTTTAATATTTTGAAGCTTTTATTTTGATATATTTTCTTAATAGTGGCAAGTAGTGATAATGCCAACTGAGCCAAACCTCTCTCCAAGTTCCCCAGGCCATGATGACATTCTTGTGGTCAAGCCCTAGAAAGCCTAAATGTTTAAAATTGCAATTGGTAAAATTCAATGTATGAGGGGTACAGCACATTGCACTTTGATCTGGCTCAGTTCTTTTTACTGTGTCGCTTTATTGTGTATTGATTCAGACAGTTTTGTTCCAACAGGGCCATATAACTGGTCTCACCGGAATTATGGACTTCATGGACAATGGATCAAATTCCCATGTTCAGTTTGAGATTTTGGGAACCAGCTTCAGTGAAACGTTTGGAAAAGACATAAAACGAGTGAGTTCAATAGCTCATGCTATCATTTCTAATACCTTGTGTAAAAGCTGTCTTTAATCTGGTGTTTAGAACGACTTGTTAATGAGAACAACTCGGCTTGATGTCATCTGTGCAGATTGTGTACCAAGACTGCCATTTTGACACCTTATCTCTGTGTCAGCAGAGAGGTGAATGTCTTGACGGGCCAGGTCAAATGTGCTTTAATGCAAACTTGATGACATGGCCCTTTTTTTCTATGTTTAAACAGCATAAGCTATGTGTTCCCTGCAAACTTTTTATTCAATTCCATATCCAATATAGTTAATTTAGCCTATAGTTGGATATTTTCAATGGCTTCTGCTGTGCTTTTTCCTAGATCCAATCACAAGTAATTTTCATTACAGATATTCTGTCCTCTCTTCTCTTCTTAGCTGGATTTACTGATTTTCAAGCTTTGTTTTTGTTGCCATAATCTGTTTGCCTCCATCCATCATTTAAAAGAAAGAGTAAATTACAGGAGAGGAAACAGTCTGCTGGTAATGAAGATTTAATCATCCTGCATCCCAACCTGAATTATGAACCCAATGTATCACATTATAGCCATTAGGATCCACAGCCACAACCATTTACTCCCTGCCCTCACACACATGGGCCCTGGCAGTACCAGCTTCCCCTCATACAAAGCACATTTATTAGCTATTATAAAAGGATAGGACATCTAATGTTATGTCAAATGTACTCCGTCCTTTTGTTGTTCATTATTAGAGCACCAGTTTTAGTCTTCTAAGCAGTCCCACCTAATAAGAGATTAATGTAGCCAACTGCAATTCCACCCTGCTATAAAGACAAACAGTGAGCCGTGCTGTTAAATTGGCATATGCCATGGTTTGAAAGCAGAGGCAAATACATTTACTGGCTAAAAAAGAAACCCTTTAGAGTTTCAAGTGATTTCTTGAGGGGTGACTCAGTATTCTGTTTTAGTGTTCACTTTTGTCTTATCTTAGTCTTTAGTCTCTCTGTCTCTCTAAATGGCTTTTCTCTGACCACTTCTATATATTAGCTCTGTACGGAAATCTATTGAGCTGCCAGCCAAGACAGCATTTTAAAACATTTGTGGCACTTTCCCGTCACTAACACTCTGTCTACAGTAGATGTGAACAGGGCGTTGTGTCGTGCCATGTCAAAGGCAAAAAGAGCCCTTATAATAAATGATGTTGCTGACAATGGCACACCAGCAGACAGATACCCGGTTCTATTTCTGACAATTTTTTTTTATTTCCTATAAAAGGAAAAATGGATGAGGAATTATCAAGGTTAGCTTGGAATTTTTTATTTTTTTTTAATTTATGGAACATTCACTTTAACAAATCCAGTGTAGATATGCTTTAGTTGCTGATCCAAATTGTACCTCATTTTGGCAAAAATAAATAAATAATAATAGTTCACATGAGATGAAATTCCACAATGTATTGCAACAAGCTCTTACAAACAATAAATAAATAAATAATAAAATATGTCAGATGAAACAAGAGGTAAGATTTAACAGTAACCCCTGTTTTTGCTTAAAAGTCTATGGGCCAGATTTGCTTAACAGGGCAAATAGCATGAGACCACAATTTCATAAAAGCACCATTAGGACTGGAAAATTCTATGGGTGATCTACTGACAATGCACAGATGAAAGAACACAGACACAGCCAGCACTTTTAAATAATGACCAATACATTCTACCAAGAGCAGTACAAATTATCAGTTGCCACAGCCGTGTGAAGTGCAAAATGTGTTGACATTTTATAAAATGTGTTTAAAATGTGTTTATAAAATATCATTTTATGATTATATTTATTTGATCATGATTTGCATATGTGCATATGCCATAAGGTTAGCCACAAAAATAAGTGTGTATGTCTGTCTTTTCATTGCAAATTTTTCACTCTTTAGTTAATACTGACAGTAGTTTTATTTTTATTTGTATTTATTTTTTTAAACCAGGAGTGGGTTTGCATCGGAGCAAACTCAATTGTTTATCTCTGTGTGTGTGTGTGTGTGGGGGCATGTTTTTGTGACCTATCAGGACACATCTCTGTATAATGACATGGGTATGACACAGGTATTACAAGGAGAGGGTGACTTATGAGGACCCATGACTTATGAGAACCCATGTCCCCATTTTTCAAAACGCTTATAAATTATACAGAATTAGTTTTTTTGAGAAAGTAAAAATGCACAAAGTTTCCTGTGAGGGTTAGGGTTAGGTGTAGGGTTGGTGAAGGGCGATAGGATATACAGTTTCTACATTATAAAAACCATTACACCTATGGGATGTCCCCACTTTACACAAAAACAAACGTGTGTGTGTGTGTGTGTGTGTGTATTTATGTCAGATTTTTGTATAATTTTCCAACATTTGTCCTAATCTACAACTGAAATTAGTTATCTAACATTCTAGGGGATTGGGTCCCACTTTATATTAAGTGGCCTTAACTACTATGTACTTAAATCAAAAATAAAGACAATGTACTTATTGTGTTCATATTGTATTGCAACTTTTTTTTTTTAGTGCTATTGAGGTGGGAAACAGGTAAGGTTAGGGACAGATTTGGTGGTATGGGTAAGTTTAAGGGTGTGGGTGTAAGGGATGGGTCAACGTGTAATTATACATGTAATTACAGAAATTAATTACAGATGTAATTATGTGCAGATATTTTTCAAATATAAGTACAATGTAAAAACATGTATGTACACAATAAGTGCATTGTACCAAATTAATAATTAAAATGTAACTACATAGTAGTTAAGGCCACTTAATATAAAGTGGGTCCGGGGATTGTAACAGTTGCAATTAGTAAACATGAACATCAGCTTCATACATATATTATTTATCAACCAATCAATCAATCAATTAATTATATATGTACAAAACTGGTGTTCATGTTTACTTCTGAACTGTTACAATCCAATTAATATTAGATAACTAATTTTAGTTGTAGATTTATAGTGGTGTGTGTAAGGGTCTTATTCCAACTAGCTCAATGCCCACATCGTTTTAGAATAGAGCTGTTGTTTTCCTTTGATTCTTCTTCTACCCATTTACCACAGTAATTCATGCAACTATATCCTAATTTAATTATCCATTTTATCTCTACTATAATTAGCCAGTTAGCATTATTATTATTATTATTATTATTATTATTATTATTATGTTGTTTGACACACACACACACACACACACACACACACACACACACACACACACACACACACACACACACACACACACACACACATATATATATATATATATATATATATATATATATATATATATATATATATATATATATATATATAAACATTGCATTATATAACAACTTGCTGCAGACCTTTTTACTATATTACTTTGAAAAAAAAAAAAAGTGACAATGTGATGGAGCAATGCTGAGTTATTACTTAAATTGCTCAAATTGGTTGAAAAGAGTGCCAACATTGGTGTTATGTGAAATGTGGGACTCTAAAATCATAACAGTTAAAATGTATCCAATTATAATAACACACAAAAAATATTTTCTGTTTAAACACAGCACATTTCACTCAGAATTGAGAATTCTGATATATGTGTTCCTTATTAATTTTTTTTTTTTTTTTTTTTCAGAAAACGATACTGTGGTGTTATCATATGGTAATACCACAGTTATTTTATATAAAGCATGCACCTGAATTATGACCATATTAAATCATGCTGTTAATGTTACCTTGTCTGAAAATCCACAGTAATACCACTATTGGGCAATGTCCCTTGTGAAGGCAGCACATTTAAGCTGTGCTTATAGACTTCACTAACTATAGTTGTTCACTGCTCTTCGTTAATTAGTTTTCACCAGAAGTATGTGGATTGCAGATTACTGAGATCTGTTGGGACTGTTCAAAAGTCCTAGAAAATGATTGATCATGAAAACACAATGATTGCATTGCTTGATTTTTGTGTGATTTGATTTTTCAAAACATTTCATACTGATCGAAGTCCAGTAATGAAACACAAATGAATCAAAACGGTACATAAATTGCATAAACCCCCCTGATTACTTGAGTAGTCAAAATGACTAAAATGCACATACCGAAGGACCTGTCAAGGTTTGTGTTCTTGCTAAGCTTTTCATGTTTACAGTGTAAAGATAAACACATGGTGTTGATAAACACTATGCCAGAGAGTTTGCTGGGCCAGCTCTTCTGTCTAATGCTGTCTAATGAAATCCTACAGCTGCCGTTTAAGAGATACTGTGGCAATTAAACAATATAGCAAAGCCTGGCTTGGTCACAGTCATGTCTCAGGCTTTGCCACCAAAACAAAAGCATAGCATACTGTATGTCCATTTTGCTATTGGCTTGGCAAGCCATTAGATGACCTGGTACTATGAATACAGCAGACAACAACATATGTGTCTGATGCTGAGTGAAATATCACTTCACTTGGAAACAGGACATGTTACTGACTTTTCATTAAAGCTGACTAACAGTAGACTGAAAGAGAATAATAATAAGAAGAAGAAACTATTTGCTTTGAAAATAATAATGTTAACTCACAAACTGCTAGCAAATTTCAGTAAAAAAAAAAAAAAAAACCTTTGTAATTACAACTGAAATTTAACCAGGATTTTATAAAATGATAGTGGAAATCACCACTGTTGTGCTCAGCACAACAAGGAAAATATTAATAATAATATCCATTTATTTTAGCTTTAAATGGCAAGCATAAATCACAACACTGACTCAGCACATCAAAATGACAAGAGAAAATAAATAAAAATGCATCTTCCACTAAATTTAGCTGTCTTAGTTCATTCTTAGTCTGTCTTAGTCATAGCCTAGAATTCAAAATTTTTGTTTTATGTAACGCAGATTGGCAAAAAAAAAAAAAAAAAAAAACGGCAGATGTCCACAGAGTCCTGTTTACTTTTACCCAACCATCCATTATTTATAAACTTTTATCCCAAAGTCATCGAGGTCTGAGCGAACAGATAAATGCTTGTCTCGTTTGGGGTCAAGACTGACAAGACATCAAATAGAAGATGAAGGATATGCTTTTGTTTGTTCCTTGAGTCTCTTGAGCCCCTGGATAAGATGGCCATCTATCAAGTCTTCAATTTCATTTGTCATCCAAGAGAAAACTTTGGCAGAAAGCGGAAAACTCTGACAGCATTTGATGAATTGGTGGCCTCCTCATTCTCTTGCATGTTCTTTCATATTATCACTCTAAGCAGAGCCGTGACAGACAAAGACAGGGTGAAGCATTGCCAGACATTTGTGTTTAACATTGCTGTCTACAGGAAGCAGTAGAATTTTCAGTCATACATTTGGAAAAAGCTCATTTGCTGGGAAAAAAAAACTCAATGATTCATTCATTATACAGCCAGTTTGCTGAGGAAGATATCAGGGTGTATCATTTCTGTGCCACTGGCTTCACCAAACTGTGGTTGAAGCAATGTTGGTGTTTCATGTAACCACAGTGTTTATACTTTTCCGGGAAATCAACCTATGAATGGCTTACATTTGTTTTTCTGCATATTAATCTGGGATTTAAGCAAGTATTTTAACATCACAAACTTGCCACTATTCAATATACAATAGCAAAACAGATATGATCATTACTTATATGCCATTGATGCCGAACTACAGGATTTGTGATTTGCAAGTCAATGAGCTCGTAGAAAGTTTGAGCTGTGAACAGGGGAAAATCAGTGGGTGATCAGCACTCGGGAATCTTTATGTGTGAACTATTCAATGACACATCAAAGAGGCTCACAGATGCCTTTCTCACTCAAAACAATTATATAGCACTTGACATCACGTGGTATCACGTGGTGTCACGTGTTGTGACAAGCTACAGCCAATGAGAGAGTACGGCATGGGTTGAGGTCAGCGGAAGAAAAACGTGAGAATATTTTGGAGAATTTGTTTTGACATCATTCCCATTTTTCTTGCGAGTTTTTATGACTAAATGAATTGGGAACAGTGTAGAGTCACTGGGTGACAGAGTTGTTGTTAGCTTGTGTAGTGTGTCAACCCCTGTTGCAAATCAGTTACAGATATGTAGTGTCATGTAGTGTGAACAACACACTTACTTCAAGACAGACAGCAAGTCTGATCTGTCAATGTTTAAAGTCGTGTAGTCTGCACTAAGCTTAACTATGTGGCATAATGCAATAACATGAACAAATTTCCCTGTATGGAAGACTCACGACTGGCAAACATGCTACTTCTTTTCTCTTTGATTGGGCTGGACGCATTGTTAATAAAAGTTGTTGTTAACTGTGAGAGGGTGTTTGTCCATTGTATCATGATACAGTATTAGCAATTGGTAGTAATGTCCCAAACACACACACACGTATATTAAGCCCCTTTCACACTGCTATTCCATTATACTTTCAGAAGCAAGCAAACGATCTCGGCGTAAGCGCGGAAAGTGAGGAAGTAACTGATCTCTGCTTCATTACAGTTTGCACATATTTTGTTCGTCGTGAACGTTGATCTTCCTTCAAAACAGCCCGGTAAAAGAGTCGCGCGATAATGCGCGTCATCACTTCGACACAGAATTAGATCTGGCTTTTGTTCACACAGCGCTCGTCCCGGGTTGTATCTGGCAATGTTACTAGGTCCCCGACCCGGGTTCAGTGCGGGATCAATATATATATTTAAAAAATAAAATTAAAATCACTGTGTTGTAAAGCATCATATTAATATTTGTATTTATAAGTTAACCCTCTGGAGTCTAAGGGTATTTTTGGGGCCTTGAGAAGTTTTGTCATGCCCTGACATTTGTGCTTTTTTCAGTTTCTTCTAAATATCTAAATGGGTAAAGTCTAATATCACTGTAATCAGCACAAACTGGGCTATAATAATATGTGAAACCCATGCATGTACATGATTGTATTTTTGAGAAAAAAAATGTTATGCATGGTTAGTGAAAAACTAAAAATGTTAAATCACTTGAATAAGGGAATAAAACACATACATAAAATTGGTTGCCGGAAAAGTTGAGAACTGGAGCTTGTAGCCTAGAATTTTTCTTTCTGAATGATGTGAAAATCATCTTGTTTACTCACTCACAGAAAACAATATATTGATTTAAATTTTCTAAAACACTTTTTGTTGGTAAAAGTCATATGCGAGTAGGCGTCAACTATCATGAATATCATTGTGATTTACACCTGAGAAGACAAAGGCCTGCCCATTCAACTGTGCCACTGTGAGGGAGGACTTACAAGAAAGAGAACAAAATAAAAGTATATAATTTTATGTTTGTAGTTTATTAAGAATATATTTAATTATCCCACAACATAATTTAATATCCACTTGGGGGAGCAGTTAAACAGTTTATTAGGAACAATCAAAGCTGACTTTCAAATTTTTTGGCATCCTTTCTCTAGTCACACAATCCTTCAGAAATCCTTTTAACAATCTTATTTTCTACCAAATAAACCCCATTTATTATCATCATTATTATTATTATTATTATTATTATTATTAATGTTGAAAAGAGCTGATAATATTTTTCAGGTTTTTTTAGGGGGAATAAATCGAAAGAACTGCATTGTTTGTACATTTGTTAGAGTTATCTCTATTTGTCACATTTATATTATTTACATCAAGCTTTTGAATGGTATAGTATTGTATATTGTTATTGAAACTTCATAATGTTTCACTTGATTATACATTTAGTCAGGAATTATAGTTTGGAAAAAGTATTTGGAAAAAGTCTAACTAGTAAAATGTTTACACGTTATGTGAAAACTAGTACAAATAAATAAAGAGAGACTTACTCTGTTTATGATCTCTGCTGAATAAAGTGCTTCATTCTTTTTTCTGAGGAAATCCATTTCTCAAATCCTCAACCACATCACATCTTTTTGGGGTGAATTATGTCTTAGTCCTCTCATCGCGAAGCAAACAGTAAAATAAAATAAAAACTTGAAGAATAGTCTGTACGATTAAAACTGAGAGTGTAATTTAAGTTCTTTTCGGGTTTATCAGGTGAAAATGACTCAAAACGCATATATGCGTTAATCGACTCGAAAGGGTTAACTCACAGTGATGATATGAAAAGCTGAGACAATAATAAAAAAAAAACTATGTTTGGTTATTGAGTTGCAGATTAAAGTGGAAGGTATTGGGTATTAAACAGGTCCTGTGTAAAAATTATGAAAATTAGGTATTTCATAAATTTTTCAACATTACAAGCTTTACTCTAAGGTTGGCTTAAAAAAAAAAAGGATTTCTGGTCCCGGGGCAGGTGATGGTCCAGATGCATTTTGTAATTTGATCCAGTGCCACCACCTGGAACCAGACCAACATGGTACATATCCATGTAATGAAGAGAAAATAGTGCCTCCTGAAGGGATATGTCTGCTACTTTATACATGCATGCAAATTTTTAAGTACATTCTATGCCATCAAATTTAATGTGCTTACAGCTAATGCAAATACTTCAAAGAAGACAAATCACATTGAAATAAGCTTGGTTCTTATTTTTAAATCATATTATTATTCTTCATTATCACCTGTTTCTTTGACTAAATTAATGATTAATGAGATTAGTCTTCCAAATCAAGTCATTAAATGTAGCTCATTGATGTTGACCTGTTTCTGTTTTGTTTCTCTTTGTCCTGCAGTTGGCTACATGGGATTCTGTCCATGGCCTGAATGGAAGTCTAAAGGAGAGCCGTATCGAGAACGGCATGCAGGGGGTTACAGTTAAAGTTGTGACATTATTGGTAATACTTACTTTTATCATTTTAACATTTAATTTTTTTTTTTTTTTTTTTTTGCAAGCATACCTGATTATTAGCGGGACAGTTACAATACAAATTATTTTGACTAATATGATTGTGCTTACCATAGCAAATAAAAGTGTAGCACTCTCAGCTCTGTTTAAAACTGTCACGTGTTAAATTTTGTATTGTTCAACTATTCTCCATTTTTTCATGATTTTGAGTAGACATGCTTCATTTTTTATTTGCCTGTAATAAATGTTACCAGCATGGGAGAGGGCAACATTCTTCTTGGGATCTGCTTATCCTTTATTTCTATAGCGCTTTATACAACACTGGTTGTGTCAAATCAGCTTTGCATTGTTGAATAGGAAAATAGTTGGTCAATAATGTAATAAGACAATAAAAGAGTATTGCATAAACAGATTACCTTTTGGTAATCAGTATTCCTCTTCAAAGGAGGATCCATTCGTGATGGTGGCAGAAAACATCCTCGGACAGCCCAAAAGATATAAAGGCTTCTCAATTGATGTCCTGGATGCCTTGGCCAAGATCCTAGGATTCAAGTATGAAATCTACCAGGTGGCAGACAGCAAATATGGTTCTCAGCTCTCCAATGGCTCATGGAATGGCATGATTGGGGAACTCATAAACAAGGCAAGAGCTCTAAATGTCTTTGTATTTCCAAAGCCATATTTACCTGTTGTTTTCTCAAATTATCCTGATGAAAAGTTCACCAGCATATAGTGAGTTTTGGATGCTGGTGTGCTAGTTTGTTCTGGGGGTACTTTAGAAGTTACAATAATGATCAGTCAAGCAAACACAATAATTGTGTGGCTGGCACTTTTAATTATTTGATTGGTTTCATTGGCATTTTGGCCAGTACCTTGCACTCTAAGAGGTTATTGTTAAGGAATGAACTGTAAAGCACAATTTTCAAACCACTCTGCTTAGCTAAAAAAAAAAAAAAAAACAGTGAGAGCTGAATCAGTCAAAAAAATGTGTCCAATCTATTACAGTATATCAACCAGCAATTAAATAAAGCAGGCCCCGATACCAGGGCTGAAATCTTTGCATGTTAGCTATCACTTTGATGTCATACTTCGCCCCCACCCCCCAAATCTTGTTTTCATGTGTTTTCTTTCTTTCAACAAATATGCTGACTTTACAACAATAATCGTTTTTCTTATTCCGTTTTTTGTCTTGTTTGTCGATATATATTCTTATTTTATAATATTAAAATATAAAATAGATGCACTACTTGGACAGTCGTAAAATGTACACTTGTTTTAAGGATGTTTAGAAAAACAAAACCTGATTAGAATTAATATTTTGTGTATTTTTGTAAGGCCTGTATTACCTAAAGAGTGAGTCTCTATGGCAGAGAGCTGCACGGGTCTGACTTTGTAAATCCGCACCCGCCCGTGTACCCGCTGTGTTTAAAACCGCATCCGACCATTTTCCGACCGCAGCACTAATTAAAATCCGCACCCAACCCGACACGCTTAAAATAGAACCGACACCCGACCCGCACCCGAAATCAAATCAGTTAAGCAAATCACATTAGACACACTTTTTTCGAATTTTATTGCCAGGTCATACAGAAGTTATTTATGGAAAACTCTTTTTAAAAGATATTCGTTTTTTATACATTGTAATCTTAATTTTGATCAATGTTTTATCTATCAATTGCCCATATTTGAATAAATAAGAAGCAAATATAGAGCAGACAATGAAATAACCTTAGTGTAATTGACAGAAATACTAAAAAATATTTTGCTACCTAAATTTAAATATTTTTTGTATCACGCATGCATGCATGCCTATTTCCCTTATATTAAATATAAAACGCATGTGGACTGATACTCCTTTATTAATGGAGTAGGCTATATAAACAGACGTTTCAATATACTGGTATTAAATGCATTTTCTGAGAATTTATATTTCACTTTTTTACTGCAAATGTCGAAATACGTGCTCTTTGGTCCATCAGTCACTGATCACATTAGAAAAAAATATCTCATAATAAAATACAAAATTGACTGATTTATGAATGTGCATATATATGCATGGTTCTCATCAGTCGGAAATACAGATAAACGCTTTCATTTGTTGAATTTTTGATCCTGAAAGAAAACAGAACAACAAAAGAGCGAATCATACCACCGTCTGAGGTTGTGCTTCAAGTCGAACGCACCCATTTATTAATCCTTCACTGCTGAGCATCGCAAGAGGCGACTCTGCGCCAGAGCGCGCATGTAAATGAGCTGCACAAAGTCAAAAAAACAACAACCCTGGATAGCCTAGATTAGGCCCATATTCACAAATGTGCTATGGAATTAAATATCTGATATTCCGATTGTCAAATACATGCAAGTGGAAGTGTATTGTTGTTTAAACACCTTTATAGCGATCGCGTTATGCGCAATATAATTTTATGACACAAATTTTAAAATAGGCTTAAATCAAACACATTTTAATTCAGATTCTATATATATATATATATATATTAGGGGTGTAACGATACGCGTATTCGTATTGAACCGTTCGATACGACGCTTTCGGTTCGGTACGCGGTACGCATTATGTATACCGAACGGTTCGTTGGAGTAATTAATTATATTTGAAAAAAAAAAAAAAAAGAGAGAGAAAGAAATATGATATGCGTTCAACAAGGTAGCCCAATAACCCAAACAACGTAACAGGCAACGCCCCTGACACTCCCGAAGAAGAAAAAAACACCATCTTATATGTTTATGTTAGGCTACTCAGCAGGCGCTCGCTCACTCAGTACGCGCTGAAGGCTCGTTGCAAAATAGCCAATGCGTTTAACAGACTAGAAATGAGAAGATCCTCCAATAACCAACAGGTCTGGTGTTTGGGTGCACTTTGGATTCCCTTTAAGCTATAATGGTGATGGCAAGAGAGTGGTGGATAAATAAACAACGGTATGTCGCATCTGCAACATGACAGGGTACACCAGCGGGAATACAAAAAAAAAAAAAAAAAAACCAGCGGGAATATCTGGGATATATGCGTCAGTACTATCTGGGAAAAGACGAAAAAAAGGAGAAACATGCACGCAGCAAACTATCCCTGCAGCATTTAGACACTATAGCTTACAGGGAATCCAACCCAAACACCAGACCTGTTGGTTATTTTAGGATCTTATATTTCTGGTCTGTTAAATGCATTAGACATTTTGCAACGAGCCTTCAGCGCGTGCTGAGTGAGCGAGCGCCTTAGGGGCCGTTCACATATCGTGCCTAAAAACGCATGGAAAACGCTAAGCGCGTCTTTCTCCTGAGGCGTCTGTCTTTGCTAAGCAACAATGACGTGCTCTCTCCATGAGACGCGGAAATTTCAGCGAAGGATAAATGGATTTGCAGCTCTAAAAATCGCTTGCAGTAGCTCTGCTACTGAATTTATTTCAAAATTGCAATCCATATACAACTATGATCAGCTGTTCCTTCATCTTGGCTGAGCTCTCAACGTTGTTACGGGAAAGGATGAAGCTGATTGGTTGGTTCTTGTCACATGACCCGCGGTGCGCTTGCGGCATTCTGAAAAGTTGCGATGTTTTTACATTTTGCTGTATCTAAAACGTATCGAACAAAACCGAACCGAACCGTGACATCAGTGTATCGTATCGAACCGAACCGTGAATTTTGTGAACCGTTACACCCCTAATATATATATATATATATATATATATATATATATATATATATATATATATATATATATATATATATATATATGAACGGAAAACAAAAACAACGGAAAAAAAACAGCTGGCTGATCTCAACTGATCTTAACGTCTGTTAACTATGACTCATGCAGCCGTTCGTGCCGTGGTGTTTTTTTTATTTTTTTAAGTGAAACGTAGGCCTATTTTTACGTTTGCACGTGACTGTTTTGAACCCGTGTTTAGACTTGTGTTTCCCTGTGTCCGACCCGACCCGCACCCGTATCCGACACAGTTGGATATTTTTCACCCGTTTCAGCCAAATTTGCGGGTCACCCGTTGGTTGTAGGAACCCGTGCAGGACTCTACTCTATGGTTGGACATTCCATTTTCAAATAAATGCTTATCTTTACAGAGAGCTGATTTGGCAGTGTCTGCCATAACTATAACACCAGAGCGAGAGAACGTTGTGGACTTCAGCAAGCGCTACATGGACTACTCTGTGGGGATCCTATATCGCAAACCGGAGGAAAAGATCAACATTTTTTCCTTGTTTGCCCCATTTGACTTGGCTGTGTGGGCCTGTATCGCAGCTGCCATTCCTGTGGTGGGCCTTCTGATCTTCCTGCTGACACGGATGCAGATGCTCCGCTCCCAGAATCCTCCAGGAGCCCATCACACTTCATCCATGTCTAACTCATTGCATAGTGCTATATGGATTGTCTATGGAGCCTTTGTACAACAAGGTACTTCAATGAATTCCTCTGTCATGTGTCCATTCCAAGGCATATTCAGAAACAACTTATCAGCTTAGAATGCTTTTAAGAGCAGCCAGAAGAACAGGTGATGATTTGACTCAGGGCTTTGAAAGATTTAAAATTAAAATTAAAACTGGTGCCAGATGATATTGGGGTGTCAATACATCATTCACTCTGCTAATGCAAGCATCTAATACATCAAGCTTTCTTTGGAGCGGTAAGCATATAGTGTTTGCAGATATTCAGAGAATAGTTTGTCTAAAAATGAAAATCCTGTTATTATTTGTTTACCCATTCAAACCCATGCAACGCAAAATGAGATATTTTGTATGTTTGTTTTAATCTTGAATGCAAAAAAAAAGTGGATGTATCCAGGTGACAGCAAAGCACCATAACAAATATAATTTAAGTTTCTAAGTAGTTTTAGCATGTTAATTGGTATTACTATGCTAATACATTTGGTCTTGAAGGAGTAAATCTGCAATAGGGGTGCTCCGATCACGATCGGCCGATCGTTATGCGCGTCTCGTCAGTAAAGCCGGTTCTCTAATCAGCGGTTAATTCCATCAGGTGCCTGATTTCACATAGAGCAGATGTTACTACACAGAGCCGTTGTTAATAGAGAAGATGCGCAAATCCACTTCATTTTCAGCGTTTTTTGGTGCATCTTCTCAGTTAACAACAGCTCTGTGTAGTAACAGCTGCTCTATGTGACATCACCTCCAAGCATTTTCGGTAAGTGAAGAGTGCCTTGTGTTCGGGCCGGCCTACTCTCACGTTGTCCTGAGACCCCAGCCTGGATACGTGCCCAAGGTTCCCATCACTCCCTTCCGAGACCAGGTGGTGAACCTGCAAGCGCTGCCCCTGTAGGATGCAGATTCAGCCTTGTCGTTGCTGTGTCCCGTAAGAGTGCTTCGCATATACGCGGACCGCACTCAAAGCTTTAGAAGCTCTGAGCAGCTCCTGGTCTGCTTTGGAGGTCAGCAGAAGGGGAAGGCTGTCTCTAAGCAGAGGTTGGCCCACTGGATAGTGGACGCCATCTCCTTGGCTAACCATTCCCAAGGCAAGCCGTGCCCCCTGGGGGTGAGGGCCCACTCCACACAGAGTGTGGCCTCCTCCTATGCGCTAGCGCACGGCACCTCTCTGGCAGACATCTGTCGAGCTGCGGGCTGGGCGACACCTAACACCTTTGCAAGGTTTTACAACCTCAGTGTAGAGCCAGTTTCTTCCCGTGTGTTGGGTAACAGGTAATTGGCGGGAAGGGCTGGCTGGGTGTCACGCTTGCTGCGCCATTCCCCCTAACACGGGGATGTGAGCGCCTTTCTTCTCCCAGTAGAGTTCCCCCTTTTGTCGGTCGACATAACGTCTCCGTTCCCTCCATCAGGGAACGAGGGTTATGTACGTAACCGAAACATTCTCATCCAAGAGACAAAATGGAGTAAATAGCTACCTCAGCAACTAGCATTCTAAACCCCCAGGTCCCTTTGTTAATGTCTGGCATACTGCCTACCAACGTGTTGGAAACTAGTTATTACATCTGGCCTGTTTCTATATGACATCTCTGTAGCTTGCCACCCTACGAAATGTGCAGTAGATAGTACAAAACCTAATAAAACTTTTTCAGCAGTAAGCACAATCACTTGTTCCACTGCTCACATCTTAAACATGTGGAATTAGCTATACTGATTGCATTTTAATAATTAATGCCATTTCTTGCTAATTCTAATGACTAAGGTCATTAATGTGAATGTGTGTTTTTATTTTATAGATTATGCACGTCTGTGTTGAAATTACCATATGATAATCTTTTAATACTCTTTGTTGTAATAGGCCTCCATTTTATGAGTATAAAATCCGGAATATAAAAAAAAATTATAAGAAAAAGAAGAAGAAAAATTATGAAAGGTTTAAAAAAGGCATTTTTTTTAACAACAAAACAAAAACAAAACAAAAGCTAAAAAAACAAGGGTGATTTAAATATGTGTGTGTGTGTGTGTGTTATTAAAAAAAAAAAAAAAGGAATCAAATCCCTTCTTACATTTATATATTCTGAAGGATTTTTGTGTTATCTGCCACAGGTGGAGATTCAGTGGTGGGGTCTGTGGCACTGAGGATAGTCATGGGCAGTTGGTGGTTGTTCACATTGATTGTGTGTTCATCTTACACGGCTAACCTGGCTGCGTTCCTAACGGTGTCCCGCGTGGACAACACTATAAGGTAAAGTGCTATTTCACAAATAGTCCCACTCAATGGTACCATATGGTACAGAGTTGATCTATGTCTATTAAAAGCTTTTCTATCCTGCATTTGTCCTTAGAATTGGTGCATCCTTATGTTCAGGAAGCTTCAAACATAGTTTGGCCACATGGCAAGCAATATGCTGAAAATTGATGCAGTATTATACAGTTTAACACACGCTATGTGTGGCAAGAGAAGGCAAGCAAGAAATTTGAAATATTGGGATTTTACAGAAAAACTGTGGAAAATATGAAGATTTTTAAAAGGGTCCAATTATGGTCTTTTTCAAAGTCTTGATTTTGTTTTGGGGGTATACTACAACACGCTCTAATGCTTGTTGCTACAAAGAATTATGTTTCACAGATTTTACATTATTACAATACCTTTTTCTCCAGCCTGGAACAAATGGCTCGATTACTTCCGGGTTCGATGAAGGCCCACCTTCAGAAAAATGAAATGTGAAGTGAATGGCTAGCTGTTCCAGTGTGTTTGTAAATGGCGAACAGCTTAGACTGTGTTTCAGTACTGCCACGCCCCTTGCAAAGCAGCAAGTTTCGTCTGTTATATATGGCGTATAATTATAGATGGCATCAATATAACCATATAAACCCCGAAATATTGGGGATCGCGAGGATCGCGCAGAACCTTTGCACACATGGATATTGCAAGACATAATAGAGTGGTAGCATTATTGTTTTGTATAAGTGCATTTGAATTATGTTTATTGTTCTTTAAGTCCAACATGATAACATTAATTGAAGTGAAACTATTAAACTTAATACCATAGTACAGTGTTTCCCAAAGACTACACTCTATTTTTGGTGGCATATATATGCACACTCATTCTCTGTCAGCAGGAGGGGCTGTTGGAGTGGTAGAGATCAAGGTTTGCCCAGTAACGGCTGTACACAAAACAGCTCTCCACTCACAAATGCTGCATTATCAGACATTACATGAAAGATGACATGAAAATGACATCCTATTTTTGTGGAGACAGTTTCCTTCAGAAATACAATGATAGAAAAACACTCACACTCAATCTATGGGAAACACTGTAGTCACAAAATTTAAATGTAAATTTAGCAGATTAGGCCTACATCATTGTCCTGTCAGCAATTTATTTTAAAAACAGCTATTTATTTTCATAATTGTAACATATATACTTACATACATAACTATTCAGGTGCATGTGTAATAACTTGCGAAAACTTGACACTACAGCAGCATTTCTTCTTCATCGTCGTCTTGTCTGATGCACTCAACCAAGGGTTCTAGCCATGACCTCGCCCCACCCCACCCCCCCAACCATTTGAATTTCCACAGGTGGGAATTACTTAAATAATATTCTAATGGCCTGCTTTGTGGCATCACAAAAACATGGAAAACAATGCTGCAGTCCAAATGATCTGTTCATTGTTGTTCTTGAAAAGTATTTTTTTTTTTTTTTTTTACCAAAATATCTTCCTTTGGGGTGGACTTTGAGACTTGTAACTTTGTAGATCTTTTTTTTTATGCCCAAACATACACAGTACACACTGACTAAAATCAAAAATTGAAAAGCTTAATAGGACCCCTTTAGAAAACTATATCCATCCATAAGTAATAACTACCAATTATTTTAAAGACATAAATTAAACAAACAAAGCAGAATATAAAGTTCAGTTTAAAAAAAAAAAAAGTTTAAAAACTACTAAATTCCTCAAATAAATCTCTTGAGTGTATTTCAACTGTTTAATCCTAGAAGTTTGTAGGTTTGCTGTCTGAAGCTGACAATAGGATTTCATGATGGCAAGAACTGTGCAAGTCGTAAGTCGGCTTTCTGGGACATGTTCCCATTAGAGTGAAGCGAGGTGAACTAGAGAGATAAATGTATTAGTATGGATGGAGAGAGGTTGAGACTATTACAGTGTGTTTGTGTGTGTGTGTGTGTGTGTGTGTGTGTGTGTGTGTGTGTGTGTATTTGCTTGTTTTTGTTTTTGTTTTTTGAATAAACAAGCAAAACTGAAGCTGAATTTTAATTCTAGTGATCACCCTACATTTTCATATATGGAAAACTGCAGAATTCACTTTTTGATAACTCACTTTGTGTTTCATGGGAAAACCCAACCTCACATAAAGATAAAAAATATGTATAATAAAACTTGACTTCATTTTCACTATAATAATTACTAAAGTGTGTTCATATTTTTTTTAGTTCAATTTTACCCTTTTTGAACTCAATCTTATTAAAGGGCCAAACAGAGATCATACATTATTAATGTTCACTGTCACTGGCATTGATTCAGTCTTTCATTTAGTCTACAGTTTGGACAGCTGGCGGAAGTCATTTTCATAAAAGGCTGACAATTAGATATATATCAAAATATATATACTGAATACAAATCCATATATAATATCTCAATAAGTGCAAAAACTCTTAGGCTGTGATTAACGAATTCATGTTTTGTAACATTTTGGACTGATTCCCATAACTACCCTCACCCATAACTCACAGAAATGTTATATACTGGCTTCAAAATTCTCCATAAGGTGACAACTCTGTCACTATCATTTCATACCTACTTTGATCATGGAACATAATAATGGAATTTGTTTATACTTTTGGAATTTGCAATTTACAAAATTTGACTCAAATATCGGAGGGGGCACTTTCCCCCTTGGTTTGAATGGGCATGAAGCCCGCCTAGGGCGATTAATATAATTATACAGTTAATCACTCGAATTCTATGGGAATAGGCGAGTCCACATCACAACTATACATTGTATGTGCCCCTGCCCTTTTCAGTCCTGTGCTCATTGTTTACTGGACATGTGATGCATATTGGCACACAAAACTGAACATACTTTTGATAAAAATAATTTTACCCTAAGTCAGGAGCCAAAATCTGATTGGCTTACTTCAACTAAGTTTCCAGGAGCCTAAGCAGTCTGCCAGGAAATAAAGACAGGTTCAGGAAGACTGTGACAAATGAGCACTTCACATAAGCAAAAAAAAAAAAAAAAAAAAAAAAAAAAACACTGGATTTCAGAAACCTTATGAAGATTAACTAGAAACATTAGAAACAGTAAAAAAATAATAATTACATTATTATTATTATTATTATTATTATTATTATTATTATTATTATTATTATTGTTATTATTATTATTATTATTATTATTATCATTATTGGACTTTATTATTCTGTGCTCAAATATTTCTATTCTGTGTGCTTCTTTTCCTGTGTTCCTGCTAGTTTGTCTTCACATCTGTAAATGTTATCCAATGCTCAGGTATGATGACAGGTGTTTACCCAGCCTGTGTGCCTCTGATGTTTGACTGCATTTGATTATGCTAATTTTGAGCGAACTGCGTCACATCAGAGTGTGAACAGATCTCTGCTCTCAGACAAACATAACAACATATTCATTTGTGCAAGTTTTGTTGAAAGACAAATGCTACATATACATGTTCAGGATGGTCTCACTGTTTTTCATAGGCACTATTTTATAGAAATCTTAATAAAATGTATTTCAAAATAAATAAATAAAAACTGTGTAAATTTGTGTGTTTATAACAAACTATGTAATGTAGCCACACTATTGTTTTTCCCCTACCCCTGTTTGCTGTGACATCTCTGTTTCAATGGTTATCTAGATTTTTTTCCCCACTCGTCCTCCTTATTCTGACTTGTATTGACAATTCCAAAGGTCAGATCAATTGAAGGGATAGTTAACTCAAAAATTAAATCACGCACAAACATTATGTTGATCTAAACAGTGTTGTTACTGTAATTAGATGTACTGTATATTTGTTCAGTAATCCAATTACACTTTATTTTCTTTCTTTCTTTCTTTCTTTCTTTTTTTGATAAAATGAGCATACAGTTTTCCATTTGGTTAAAGGTCATGTGAAGGCTGAGTGAGCAGATACTGAGGGCATGAACCTTAACGAACAGATTGTATTGAGCACACTCTCACCTGTGTCCTCTCTTTCAAATAGTATGGGGAAGTCTATTATTAATTTATTTTTTAATAGACAAGATGACATTCAGGGGGCGTACTTAATACACTCGCTCGTCTGTGCTTCTGCACATGCTTAACATACTCTGTCGGTTCATAGAGTTACCATTGTAACCAGGATTGTAAGGGTGTTGTAGGGGATTAGAAAATAATCCACAGTTCAAAAATAAATATTTAAACATATTACAGTAAAACATTATTATTATTATTATTATTATTATTATTATTATTATTATTATTATTATTATTTTATTTTATTTCTGAAAAGTGACATTGTCCTACAGTGAAAAAATAAGGCAACATCTATCATGCCTCACCTTACCCCATTGAGTTTTACCAAACCCCCTAAAGAAGGAATGGGCAAATCTGGTCGTGGAGGGAACTGTCCTGTAGAGATTTGCTCCGATCCTGATAACCTGATAACTGGTAACATAGTAATTACAAAGACACTGATTAGCTTGTTCAGGTGTGTTTGAGTAGAGTTAGAGCTAAACTCTACAGGACAGTGGCCCTCCAGGACAAAGTTTGCCTATCCCTGATCTGAATTGTGCAAGGGGTTAAGTGGGGGGAAATGAAGAATAAATGGAGGTAAGTCACTTGACAGGAAGAAATGCCTCCATAGTGCTATGACTGGCCTATTACCCTGTTCCCCCCGAGTTATTAGGAAAACTAATTAAAAAGTAAACCGCTCTCACCTATTTACAAGTTACATTACAATTTTAAATTGCCTCGAAAACATTATCAATGACAGAACAAGAAGTGAAATTGAAGGTACAATGCTGTGTCTGTGACCATTTACCCAATCTTACCATTATTTTGTCTATAACCAGGGGTGCACATAATTTTTTCAGCCTGGTTCTCAGAAGAGAACCTGGAGATTTGTTTTTTTCCTGCAACTATAATATAATAATAGTTATAATATTATTACACTTTATTTATTTAGTTTTTTTTTTTTTTTTTTTATTAAATAATAGTAAATAAACTAAATAATAGTGTGTGATAATATTATTAAAAATAAAAAAGAAGTCCTAGTATTAAATACAAATGCATTTATTTTACAGTAAATAAACTTATAAATAAAATGCTAATATTTACTACTACTTTGTTTGTTAGCCTCTTTAAGAAGAATTGCTTTATGTATTCCCCAATTTTAAGTCACTTTGGAAAAAAAGCATCTAGAAATAAATAAACAAAAGCGTTTTCATCATATTCAAACTTAAAATCAGCAGGCTTTTTATTTTGGCGGGTTGCCGGCAAGTAAGTATACGCGCTTCCGGATTTAGCGCTGCTGAGTGAAGAGCGTCAATGGAGGAATGTCACAGTTTTGTATTGTGCTTTGAAACGGTAGGAGTATAGCCTAGATTTATGCATTCAGGTTGAAAATAAAACTTATATAGTACAGTTTGTGATCTAAAATGGTAATTGTGCATTAACAGCTGTCAACCATGTCGTATGCAAATGCGCTGTCAGAACTTATTTATATTATGCATTTTTTATTTTAGTCGCGCATGCGGACCTGCAACCCACTTATGTGCACCCCTGTCTATTACAACAATTACCTTTAATATAGGTAACAACAATTACCTTAAAATAATAATAATAATAATCTAAAAATTAAATTAGCATACCTAGTTGTTGTATGCCAACTCTAAATCAGGAAAACACTTACAGTAGACCGACAAGCAAACTGGCATTACAGAGTGAAACGTTTTCTTTCTTATGTTTCATCGGCTGGGCCTGACAGCTCCATTAGCAGTACAGATGGCCCAACATCTCACATAACTTACAGAGTTGTTTTTGGATTTTAAAGTTAGCTCTTGACAAGTTAGGTCCCTGTCCTGTTGATGTATGTTGGCTGAATTCTGGATGAATACTGTGGCACCATTAACATGATAAATTCAGACATCTTTAGGTTGGGCCCGTCACACCAAGGATTTCAAGTTTATGTTTTTGTAACGAGGAGGCATTACTAGAATCCATTTGCAAAAGTTTATTAGAGAAAGATCAGACAGAGTCGTGAAACCAGGCAGCGAGTCAGTACCGATAGCAGTCCGATCTTTCAACATACACAAAGGGAAACCAACAGGCAGAGACATGTAGGCAGGGGAATTGGTCAAACAAACATCAGTCCAGTCAGGCAGTAAATGCACAATACTCAACTACTCAATGCTCAATACTGTTTAAGGGGCCGTTCACATATCGTGCCTAAAAACGTGTGGAAAATGCTAGGCACGCCGCTTTCTCCTTCTTTCCAAAGCGCTCGGGCAGTTGCGCTCCAGAGGCATCTGCTGTTGCTAAGCAACCATGACCTGCGCTCTCCATGAAGACGCGGAAATTTCAGCAAAGGATAAATGGGTTTGCAGCACTAAAAATCGCTTGCAGTAGCTCTGCTACTAAATTTATTTCAAAATGGCAATTCATATATAGTTATGGTCAGCTGTTCTTTCATCTTGGCTGAGCTTTTAAAGTTTTTACGGGAAAGGATAAAGCTGATTGGTTAGTTCTTGTCACATGACCTGCGGTGCGCTTGCGGCTCTCTGTAAGGTTGAGTTTTAACTCAATGTGGTGCGGAAAAAGCGACTGTGTCGCTTCCATTATGAGCGCGCATTCCGCACACCTACATTGGAAATAATGAAAATGAGTGCGCATAAGATGCGATATGTGAACGGCCCCTATTACTTACTGTCAACTTAATTTAAAGGTTGGAAATGTCAAACGCAACATGTATTACAGTGTACAGATCTTCATAAGTAGGGTTGGGTATTTTTAGAAATGTTCCGGTTCGGCTTCTGGTTCTATTTAAATTAACTATTATTATGTTGTTGTTTTTTTACTATTTTAACTTCACTGAATGTAGCATTGCTGGAAGGTAGTAAGTCATGTTGAGTAATGCTAGTCCATCAATCAGCACGTGTTTTTTACATCTGCCATTAGATGTACAGTCACACAAAACGATGTGCACAGTTATCAAAGGCGCGAGTGCACATACAGTCGTGGGAAACAATATGTTCGGCAATTTAAGACGCGACAGTGCAACGAGTTTGTGGAATGTGCGTCATTGGAATCAATGTGCTCAGAGAGGCAAGGAGGCGTGTTTGTTAATCGGTCCGTGACATCCTTTACGGGAAACGCTGAATACTCAGAACACCGGCACAAGGCTGTTCACAGCGCTTGGTCACGTGTTGTACCAGAACCATTTTCGGAACCGAAACTTAGAAATTGCTCACAGTTCCGGTTATTTTCAGAGAACAAAACCGGTTTTGAATAAGAACCAGTTCTCATTCCCATCCCTATTTTTTTTTTATTTAGACATTCTTTCAACATTAAGAAGATCAGGCCCTTTCTTTCGGAACATGCTGCACAAATCCTTGATTAAGCTCTTGTTCTGTCCAGGCTGGACTATTGCAATGCTCTCTTGGCAGGTCTTCCAGCCAGTTCTATCAATCCTTTACAATTAATCCAGAAGGCAGCAGCAAGATTAATTATTAATTAGCTGAAAAGAATACTTCACACCTCTGTTTATCAATTTGCACTGGCCACCAATAGCTGCTCGCATAATAAAATTCAAGGCATTGATGTTTGCATACAAAACCACCACTGGCTCTACATCCCTTTACCTAAATATATTACTTCATTCTTATGTGCCCTCTAGAAGCTTGCATTCTGCAAGTGAATATCGCTTGATTGTGCCATCCCAGGGAAGCACAAAGTCACTTTTACGGAATTTTAAATTAAATGTTCCCTCCTAGTAGATGACCTTCCCAACTCAAACCGAGTTCTTAGCCATCTTCAGGAATCGGCTTAAAACACATCTCTTCGATCTTTATTTGACTCTCTAACTTTAGCACTCACTATTCTAATTCTATTCTAAAAAATAATAATAATAATAATAATAAAACTACCTACCTACCTTTCTAATCTTTCTGTATTCTATCTATTTTCTTTTTTTTATTATTATACAATTATAAAAAAGACCTCTAACACTAGCTTGCTCTATTCTTTTTCTATTCTATATGTTTTCTTTTTATTTATTGCATTATTTAAAAGCCCTTGCTACGTGTACTGCTTTTAAGCTAACTGAGACTTGTTATAGCACTTATATGTCATTGCTCTTTTGTTGTTTTTGATTGCTTCCATTGACCTCAATTTGTAAATCGCTTTGGATAAAAGTCTCTGCTAAATGACATAATGTAAATGTAAATAAAGTGTTTTTAGTTTGTTTGTTTTTACAGTGCAGCTTGTAGTCTATATTTTGTAAGTTTTGGATTGTAATTGATGAACAAATGCACACACATCACACAGTGGTCTATTGCCCTTGCCTTATTCAGCCAGAGGGTGGTACTCTTATGTTTACTGACAGGCTTTAATTTCAATTTCAATTTATTTATAAAGCACAATTAAACAAAACTACCACTGACCAATGTGCTGTACAAAGTAAAAACAACAAAATAACAGATAAGTAACACAACATCAAACTGTAACCACTCGTTTACCAGAGAGACACAGGAGATAGTAGATCCAATCGCAAGTATTTATTAAATAAAGGTTAATCCAATTCTTGGTCGAACAAGCAGAGGTCAAGGCCAAACAGACAGTCCAAAAATAAACAAAAAAATAAACAAAGTAGGGAACAGGAAAGGGAACTCGGAAGACGAGAGGTTAGGGTCAATCTCGGGAGACGAGAAGATGAAGGGGAAACTCGGATGACGAGAAAGCTGATAACAGGAAGGGTAAGGACTCTATACAAACAACAGGGAAAGACTGGTATTTATATGGAGGCTAATGACACTAAAGTGACTGCACCTGGTGCAATTAACAGGAGTGCAATTACTGTGAAGACAGGACCAGACTAGAGGAATTCTAGTGCCTACGGTGAAGTGCCTAAGGGGAAGTGAGCCCACTAGTGGACACCCAGGGAAACAGAGACTAGACAGCGTGACACAAACCAGGACAACATCATCACCCACACACATTAAATGTTATCATAGAATGCATACCATAAATTCAGAAGCAAGTATAAATTGCATTTAAATATTGATTTAGATTGTTACAAGTTGTGAAGGAATTCAGGAGAGGGAAAGAAAACCATTCTCATCGCACATATAGCAAATACAAAAGCCTGTTCATGTGAGCACATTTAAACTGAAGGTTTTTCACTACTACGGTGTGCTATTCCACTTATTTTTCTGTAAGAATTCCTGGAATTCTCAGAAAATAGTTTAATTTCTTCAAAAACATTACATGGAGGTCTGCATGAATTTAGGATATGTCACTAAATAAATAATGTGAGAGACAGAACATTAAAACTGTAAACATCCCATGCACATTTCTGGTGTCTCTCAGTCTTTCTTTGTATGAGCAATAGATGTACAGTAATTGACTGTGTATGTAAGGTGAGAGATTGGAATGAACACTAACCATGATTATTAAACCTTTTACTTAATATTTTTTTAAAAGGTTTTATTTATTTATTTTATTTTATTTGTTGATGATCTTTTCTATCTATTCAACAGAACGTTTCAGGATCTTGCAAGGCAGATGGACTATGCCTACGGCACCGTTAGGGACTCAGCAGTGTATGATTACTTCAGAGCCAAAGGTACAAACCCACTGGAGCAGGACAGCACATATGCAGAGCTGTGGAGGACAATCAGCAAAAACAATGGACAGGACTACTCAGTTTCTAGCCCTTCTGAAGGCATACGCAAGGTATGATCATTGCTCACCTATTTGTTATGTGATTTCAAAGATTTATGAAAACAAAAAGACATTTTGAGGAATTTGTTATTGGTGTAATCCTTTTTTTTATGGCAAAAACTTTTGGACTAATAATTTGTTCTTCACTAATATGTTAATTGCTTCCAAATTTAGTCCATTACTATTGTTGTAATTGTTTGAGCATCCCCCTGACATTCTGAGTCAGAAAACTGTGTCTCTAGCTCAGGAGAACAATAACCAATGATTTTTTGGCAAGTTATCAAATATTCAACATACAGCAAGTGAATGTGACATATCTTTTCCTCAAATTCCTGACTTCTCAGTAATGATGGTGATATGCCAAATTAATTCTAGAATATTCTGAGCTCTGGACATTGAAGTTATCAGAACAATCTTTCAATGACCACACATTCTACATCCCCCTGTACACTTTGTTTTTTTTCCCCCCTAAGCTCGTTTGTTTGGGCATATTCAATTCAATTCAAGTTTATCTGTATAGCACTTTTTACAATACAAATCGTTAAAGCAACTTTACAGAAAATTACTTTTCTACAGTATTTAGTAGTAGCTTATAAGTGGTGACTGTCAGTTTATGTGCATATGACAGGATTTTTCAGAAAAATGAATACAAGACATAGTCAGCCAGACTATTCTGTCCCTGCTGCAAGTAGGTTGCACCTCGACAGATAGTTAAAACAGGATGAAGGCTGAAGAAAAAGTTTTACTTGAAATCTTCAGTTGCACAACATCGTTTTTCTTGTGAAACTATAATACAACACAAAATATAAATTAAGTATAAAGTATGAGTAAATGTAATTTTAAAGAAAGAAATACAATCTAACATTTATATGTGAGAGAACAACAATCTTATTCAAATGTACAACAAATGGTTCTTTTTTAACAGATGAAATACAATAAACAGTTTAACTTACAGACTCTGGCATGAAATAACAAGAATATAGCTTTTATCAGGGAGACATCTACGGCTGCATCACTGCTGTTGTGAAGAGAAATTTAAGATGGCTGCCATGAACCTAAGTCTCATGATGTGCCTCAACCAATAAAATAAATTTCACTAGTTCACGTTTACATATCATTAGCTGAGGTATGGTATGCGTATTTGGCGTGCTGTCCGGGGAAGGGCTCCGAGCTCGGGAATGGCCCAAACCTAGAGTACCCCCCCTTCCCCGTCTATTTATAAAGTGAACTTGAAGTGAGGAGATGGGGTGGAGGAGGGATGCTGATAAACCGTCAATGGATAGAGGTAAGTCAGCGATATTTATACTATGGGATTAATTACTTGATTATGGTCCACCTGTGTTGATTAGGCTAAGTATCTGACGCGCTCCTCCCGAATCTTATTAGTACATTACATTTCACTAGTTCACGCTTACATATAATTAGCTGAGATATGGTATGCGTATTTGGCGTGCTGTCCGGGGAAGGGCTCCGAGCTCGGGAATGGCCCGAACCTAGAGTACCCCCCAAAAAGGCAAATGTACAAGAGGACAGCCGCCAGTTTAAAGAATGCCCCCCCAAAAAAGCATAGAGTACTGGCGGGGGCTGATTTGGTTTCTGAGAAGTCATCTCGTTGGCAGGCTGGAAGGGCCTACGTACTCCGGAGGGAGCGACTTGGGCGTTGGGAGAGTAGGCCCTACCGGCTGCAGCTAGTGAACTACGTGGTTGTTGGCACCCGGTCGGTAGGGCTCGAGCCAATGCTCAAATGGAGCTTTTTGGCGTTGGAACGGTGAGCCCTACCGGCCGATGAGGAGGAGCAGAGTGGTTGTGGTGCCCGACCGGGAGGACCCGGGTTGCCTCGACCGGAATAGGTCACGGTGTCGGCGTACAGGCCCTACATGCTGATAGCCCCTGCTATTCAGTGGGTGAAGGGCCTAACACTGACCGAGAGGGCCCATGAAGCCTCCGACAGGAGATTGAGACTCAGGATGACGGACGTCTGGGTCCTCTCGGTTTGGCAGATAAAAAGCTTTGGGCTGGCCGACAAGGAGGACTCTAGCGACATCCGAAGGGAGATCCTGACTCCCGAGATTGCTTAAGCGGGAAAGCATCTGACAGGATTTTAATACTTGCGATGTCATACGAGTAAGCTTTGCTGATAGTTGAACGGAGAAGGCAAAGGTTGGCTCAACTGGGAGCACTCTTGCAGCGCCTGACAGGGAGTTCAATACCAAGGATGATTTGTTTGTCTACGAGGGTAGACGCTGTGAGGCTTACTTGAATAATTATTTAGCAAATCCAATGAGCTGCTTCCGATAATGAGTCCGAAAGATCTTGGTGCAGTCATAGTATTCGAAATTAAGCGTGCAAAAATAAATTGGATTTCCTGTGCCAGTGTACCCTAAATAGGTGGCATGTATTGGCGATGTGGTCATTGTCAGCACGTGAGATCGATGGTACATATCAACGATGTAATTGTGCAAGGGTGGAGTAAGAGAAAGATTCTTTATACTTGTCTGAGCTTACTGTTTGCCATTTTGACCATGCAGGTGCAGGAAAAGAGCCTATGGAATCACCAATAATCGAAAAAATATACTTTTGGACGTACTGATAACTGGCATCAAGTATAAAATACTATATTTAAATACTGCTAGTTCATGTAGTCGGCACTACTGTCATCTCGCTTGTCCTGTGATTTTTTTTTTTTTTTTTTTAATATATATACGATAGTAGATTCCATTTAAAGTCCAATGATTTAACCCTAATATGGATGTAAACTAATGCCTTGAATATAAGGTATTCAAAAACCGGTAAGTGCATATATTTGGAGTGAGTTCGGTTGAAATGATGCCTTGGTCGTACGCGCTCCGGATCACATGCCTCATGATGAGGTTTTTTTTTTTTTTTTTTTTTTTTTTTACATATATATATTTAGGTATAGAAAAGGCTCCTGCGGGAGCAGACACTGCGTGGCAGTGAGGAGGTATAGGAAAGGCTCCTGCGGAAGCAGACACTGCTGCGGCAGTGGGGAGATACAGGAAAGGCTCCTGCGGGAGCAGACACTGCTGCGGCAGTGAGGAGCTATAGGAAAGGCTCCTGTGGGAGCAGACACTGTGCGGCAGTGAGGAGGTATAGGAAAGGCTCCTGCGGAAGCAGACACTGCTGCGGCAGTGGGGAGATACAGGAAAGGCTCCTGCGGGAGCAGACACTGCTGCGGCAGTGAGGAGCTATAGGAAAGGCTCCTGTGGGAGCAGACACTGTGCGGCAGTGAGGAGGTATAGGAAAGGCTCCTGCGGAAGCAGACACTGCTGCGGCAGTGGGGAGATACAGGAAAGGCTCCTGCGGGAGCAGACAATGCTGCGGCAGTGAGGAGCTATAGGAAAGGCTCCTGTGGGAGCAGACACTGTGCGGCAGTGAGGAGGTATAGGAAAGGCTCCTGCGGGAGCAGACACTGCTGCGGCAGTGGGGAGAACGGGAAAGGCTCCTGCGGGAGCAGACACTGCTGCGGCAGTGAGGAGGTACAGAAAAGGCTCCTGCGGGAGCAGACACTGCTGCGGCAGTGAGGAGGTACAGGAAAGGCTCCTGCGGGAGTAGACACTGCTGCGGCAGTGGGGAGATACAGGAAAGGCTCCTGCGGGAGCAGACACTGCTGCGGCAGTGGGGAAATATGGGAAAGGCTACTTGCTTCTGCTGCTGTAGATTTTGGCTGTGGGAAGAGTAAAAAGGGTTAGTAACATTTGATGGGGCAAGCTAAAAATGAATGGGTAGCCTACTGTGTTACCAGCTTAGCAATTGTTTGCCTGATTTGACAATTCCTCAAGCCTTGTCCACCTTATTATGTTCCTGTTGTAAAAGCATCTTTCCTCTCATTTGGCCTCCGGGCTCTTAGACGGTCTCCCGAGCGGATACGTTTGGAACGCTGTTTTCACGTTGTAGTATGGACTGTGGAAACAGAGGCTTTTGGAAACGATGAAGCATGTTTAGTCTTGTAAGACGTTGTACAGAAAGACATGATTATAGCAGTAACGTTAACCCCTTACCAGTCACCCCCCATTTTTGGCATGGAGACAGAAATTACATACCCAAAATAAAGATGTTTCTGTTCATGATTCTTTCTGACTAGATCCATGATCAACATTTGTCCACAAGCTAACACTTCGACGTTTACCGTTCAGGAATGGGAATAGTTTTCCTGACATGATGGAAATTATCACTGAAATGATGTTTTATCGAAATATTGGTGAAATATAAAAGCCAAGTCTTTAGACTTTCAATTGATGCGTGGTTTATCCAGATCAAGTAAGAGTGTGATGTTTAATGTGCTGTGAAAGTGGAACGATGATAAACTGGGGCCATTGGCGATGCTTGAAAGCAAATGGGTTAACAGCAGTTATGTGCTATTCACTTCCAAGTGGTTTCTAAAGATATTTACTTGCCAGTTTTTTCGTATTACGGTCCTTAAAAGGCGACAGTAATTTTACTCACGCTTGCTATCCTGCATCAAAACACGAGGGCAGATGCGTTTAAGATTAATTTTGAGTGATCACGCCAGTGAATGGTGAAATAGGTCCCTAAATGATTTGATCCTACCAAAGACTTGCACGGAAATTAAAATGTAAAATTAAATTAAGCATTTAGCAGACGCTTTTATCCAGAGACTTACAAGCTTTTTTTTTCGTGGTTAAAAGTGGCATCATCATCCGAAGGAATGTTTGTATCTGTAGTCCAAATCTATGCGCAATCCACACTCCAGATCAGCGGGTGGCGGTAAAGCACCTTTACGCTGGTTTGCCAAAATCGCCATAAATACTAGTAGAAGAAGACGGAAACTGCGTCATGACGTCGTTTAACAAACTTAAGCCGCGAACCTGCTTTTAGATGCAACGCTTTGGAAGCCAACTGCCGTGAAAAATACAATGAAGAAAAAGAAGAACCTGTTTTTAGCGTCTTCGCCTGAAAATGTATTGGTTAACGTCGCGCGGTCTGCGCCGCTAGAGGAAGCGGCCTCAAACTGCCACTCGGCCGGAACGCCGTGGTGAAAGACTGAGCCGCGGTGAGAACTGTCCAGCCCAGGCTGGTTGGATTCTTTCTGCTGCAATCCAGCGCTCGACAAGAGCTCTGTCTCGGGCGGCGCGATCGTTGTATCGAGCGAGGCGAGCTCGGAGCTTGCACGGTCTATTGGCCACGATGTGTGGCTTGGCGAGGAGAGCAGCTGTCGCGATGACACTTAATGCTGCACAACGGCCGTGTTTGGCTGGGTAGAAATGATCTCGGGTCCGGCAAAAGCAGCAGGTCTTATAAATCCCCTGTGTAGCACTCTTCGTTGGTACGAAAATTGGGTCTGTAATAAGGTGATTGACGAAGCGAACCAGCATGCTGATAAACCGTCAATGGATAGAGGTAAGTCAGCGATATTTATACTATGGGATTGATTACTTGATTATGGTCCACCATAAGGCTAAGTATCTGACGCACTCCTCCCGAATCTTATTAGTAAATTACATTAAAATTAAATGATTATAAAAACAGTCAGAACACAGACGATGAAAATTATTAACAGCAATTATTATATGATGCAATCACACTTGTAGCAATATTTGTTAGTTATGTTTGTTGATTCAGGGTTAGCATCATCTGGGGTGCTCTGAGGGTCAGCATCATCTCTTATCAGGTGTTCTGGATCCAGACTAGAGCTTGTGTAAATCCTAGTTACCATGGGATGTAAATCCTGTGGCAAAACAGAGAAACAAACAGAGACATCATTAGCATAGCTGCTGATCCAACAAAGTAAAATTAATTAGTTTAACCAAAGATAAAAGTAAGAATGCGCATTTGAGCAGATGCAACTGCAGTCACAATTTATGAGATATTGGTGAAAGAGATGTGTTTTTAATTTAGAATTAAACAGAGAGAGTGTGTCTGAACCCCGAACATTATCAGGAAGGCTATTCCAGAGTTTGGGAGCCAAATGTGAAAAAGCTATACCTCCTTTTATTGGACTTTGCTATCCTAGGAACTACCAAAAGTACAGCATTGTGTGACCTTAGGGAGCGTGATGGGTTGTAACTTGGTAGAAGGCTAGTTAGGTACGCAGGAGCTAAACCATGTAGGGCCTTAAAGGTAAGTAATGATAATTTGGAACTGATACAGAATTTAATAGGTACCCAGTGCAGAGACTGTAGAAATGGGGTAATATGTTCATATTTTCTTGACCTGTTAAGGACTCTAGCTGCTGCATTTTGGACTACCTGTAACTTCTTTTTTGAAGATGCAGGACAACCATATAGATATTTCAATAGTTGAGTCTAGAGATCATGAATGCATGAACTAGCTTTTCTGCATCAGAAACAGGTAACATGTTTCGTAGATTGTTCATAAGATGGAAGAATGCTGTTTTTGTAACATGGGAAATATGGTTTTCAAAAGACAAGTTGCTGTCAAATATAACACCCAGATTTTTTTATTGTAGAGGAAGTAACAGTACATCTGTCTAGTTGCAACCTGTAGTCTACTAGATTCTGTGTACTGTTTTTGGTCCAATAATTAATATCTCTGTCTGTAATGAGTGGGGCAGGGCCGAGAGCCGTGGGACCAGAGCGAGGTCAGTGGAGTGATTGGAAATGAGCAACACCTGCTCCACTCACTGGTCTTGAGTCCCACGGAGGAGATTGAAAGGATACAAAAGAGGAGTGATGACAGTGAAGGACGAGAGAGGACCAGGGCTGGGTTTTATTTTGTGTTTGGTTTGTGTTTCGCTGTTTTGTGTTTATTTATTATTAAAAGCTTTATTTAAAAGTCAGCACCCACCTCCTTCTTCCTGTGATTATGGAGTTTTTATACATTTTTACACTGTCTTATCAGAATTTAATAGGAGGGAATTATTTGTCATCCAATCTTTTGCATTTTAACACACTCTGTTAGCTTAGATAATTTAGAAGTTTCATCTGGTCTCGTTGAGATATAGAGTTGAGTATCATCAGCATAACAGTGGAAACTAATCCCGTATTTTCTAATAATATTACCAAGGGGCAACATGTAAATTGAAAATAGAAGGGGACCTAGGACGGATCCTTGTGGCACTCCATATTTTACTGGTGATAAATGAGATGACTCACCATTTAAATAAACAAAATGGTAGTGTTCGGACAGGTAGGATCTAAACCATCTTAGAGCATGCCCTAGAATACCTGTATAGTTTTGTAATCAATCTATGAGTATGTCATGATCTATGGTGTTAAACGCAGCAGTAAGATCAAGTAAAATTAGCAATGAGATGCAGCCTTGATCTGATGCAAGAAGCAGGTCATTTGTAATTTTAACAAGTGTAGTTTCTGTGCTATGCTGGGGCCTGAAACCTGACTGAAATTTTCATACAGATAATTTTTTTGCAGAAAGGAGCTTAATTGAGCAGAAACAACTTTTTAAAAATTTTTAGACATAAATGGAAGATTTGAAATGGGCCTATAATTTGCCAGTTCACTAGGATCTAGTTCGGGTTTCTTAATAAGAGGCTTAATAACCGCCAGCTTAAATGGTTTTGGGATGTGACCTAAAGATAACGACGAGTTAATAATATTGAGAAGCGGTTCTTTGGCTACAGGTAACAACTCTATAGTAATTTAGTGGGCACAGGATCTAATAAACAAGTTGTTGGTTTATATGCAGTGATAAGTTTATTTAGCTCTTCCTGTCCTGTAGTTGTAAAGCACTGCAGTTTATCTTTGGGTGTGATGGATGAAACTGAAGTATTAGACACTGTGGAATCTACATTCGCTATTGTATTTCTAATGTTATTTATTTTATTATTATTATTCAGTGAAGAAAGTCATTAAAGTTAAATGTTGATGGAATATTTGAATCAGGGGGCATCTGGTTATTTGTTAATCTAGCCATTTTAAATAGTATTAGCACACATTAGTATTAAGTTTATTATTTTATTAAAAAAACGAAATACATAAAGTGCAATTATATTATAACTATTATTAATACATGTTTATAGTTATTTCTACTGAGTCACGCTATATGTAGTGTGAGGACCAAACCAAATCTCCAGGTTCCCTTATATATAAACTTCAATAAGCCCCTTGAAGCTGCTGTAGTTCCATCAAAGCTGGTTCCATCCTGATGAATGACAGCTATGAGTGGAATTCAGGAAAATAAACCGTGGAACTCTGACCAATGATTGGACAGTTTACTCATACGTGATTTGTATTAACAAATTTGGTACGTTTAGAAACTTTTCCAAGTAAAAGCGAACTGCACCAAAAATAAAAAGCAAAATTGTAATAATTTTAATCCGTTTCAGAACAAAGCAATTGATCTAGAGGTGTAAAAGTCCCCTTATATTACATACAGGATGTTCGGGTCCACTGGACTATGGGCTAATAAAAGTGTGGAAATTTTAGGTCCTGTGTACTTTTATTTTGTCCCCCTACTGTCTGGTACTGCTACAAGTTTGGGTATGTGTGTTTTATGTGTGTGTATGTGAAAGTGTGAGAGAGTTTTGCATTCCTCATTGCAGCGTTTTGGACAATTTGCAGACGAGAAACCACCGTTTGAGGCAGGCTAAAGTAAAGGGAAATACAGTAGTCCAGACATAATGTTATAAAAGCAGGGATTATGGTATTCAAATCTTTGTGGGGCAAAAACTGTTTCAGTTTAGCAATTGAGCTCAGACAGAAGCTGCCCTTTAACACTGTGCTAATTTGTTTCTCAAAGTTGAGTAACGAATCAAATGCAACCCCAAGATACCTTACAAAGGGTTGAACACTGGCAGATAGAGACCCTAAATTAAAAAACAGTCCTACAGTATCCTAAAATCTGAATTTTGCTTTTGCTTTAATTTAGTTGCAAAAAAATGTTGTTGAGATCAGAGGCCAACCACTGCAGAGAGACACCCTGAATGCCCATCAACTTGTTCATACATCAGAATACTATGATCAATTGTATCGAATGCTGGACTTAAGTCCAACAAAACAAGCACTGCATATGAACCAGTATCGAAAACTTGCAAAAGGTCATTGCTAACCTTCAACAGTACAGTTTCTGTGCTGTGCAGTGATCTAAAACCCGACTGAAAATTATCTAAAACATTGGACATACTGACATAGAAATTCAACTGATGATTAAAAAAAAAAAAAAAAATCTATAATAGCTGTGAAATAAAAGCCAACTTAGAAATAGATCTGAAAAATACTGAGGATAGACGGATCAAGATGAGGTTTTTTAAGCAGAGGGTGAACCACAGCATGTTTGAAACTAGCCTGGTACAACTTAATTTGCTAAAGAAGAATTAATGATGGCTGTAACAGCTGGACTCAGGGTTGCAAACACTTCCTTAAAGGGATGGTTCACTTTCAAATTAGATTTTGATATGTTTTAGCTTACCTCAAGGGCATCCAAGATGTAGGTGTCTTTGTTTCCGCAGTAGTTCCCATTTTGATATTTTTGGGTTAAACCGTTCTTGTCTGTGACTCATATAATGAAGGTCTATGGTCAACACCTCAAAGAGCATGCACAGAGGAGTCCAAATTAAACAATTCCCCATTGTAAGTACACATTGATAACCGAAGACTCGAAACGAGCAGTTTGTGTAAGAAAACGAACAGTATTTATATAGTTTTTACCTCTTGTACACAACCACGTCCAACTAACCTGAGGGTGCGCGTGCTTCCTGTTGTCGTGTGACGTTTGTCCGGGCTCTGGCTTAGTCTGTGCAAGCGCGGAAAGCCCTGGAAGTTATCTCTCGAAATCTAACGATTTCAGCACTGCTTAGCTTAAGTGGGCAACGGGTCTTGGGCTCAAGGGTGATATGGCTGCCGGCATTATAACAATATCAGCTAGCTGTACAGAGGAAATTGGATGAAACAGATCCATAGTTTGCAAACCTGTTGGTGAACTCAATGGGGAATCTTATGTTGATGGTTTAATAAAAGCCTTAACACCTTAACTGTCACCCCGTCCCGAATACGGGACGCCTACGTTTACTTCACTATATTACAATCAAATCTAATCTAATCTTGACAAACTATATATAGTTGGAAAGGTCCCAAATATATATTTTACCAATGTTTTTTTGTTAAAAATTATGTAGTAAAAGTAATAAATTAATTTATGACAAGAGTGCACCCTCAAAAGTCTACATTATAACAGGAGTTTTGACCTTTATTTAAAAAAAGACTTCTTCGTTGCCTTTTTCTATGTCACATTTTAGAAATCATCAGAAATTATATATCACTTGAAAACATAAAATCTCAAAATTCATCCTTTAAAACCCTTTTTAAAATCAGACATTGCATTACCATGTAAATGGTACATCAATATCATGTTACAAAATGTTTTCATTCATGAATTATAAAAATTAAGGTTTGTATCAGTGACAGTTTAATTAATATGAATTTATTTATTATCATTTTCTTTTTTTTAAGTTCTCAAAGGTTTCCTGAGATGGATCAAAAGATAGTGGAGGCAAGGGATTTAACACTAAATCAATTGTCTTAAGCAGCATCTTCGGTCGGTTCACATTTTCAATAATGAGTTTGGAAAGGAATTCAGACTTAGCCTCTTTAACTGACTTTCGGTGGCATGCAATCATACACTTGGAGTTTGTCTATTTTCCATTTTCAATCTTCCTTACGACACTCTTGTCTAAGAGCGTGGGTATTATCATTTAACCAAGGCTGAGTGGTGCCCTTTCCCTTCGAATTCCTTGGCTTAAGGGGATCAATAGAATCTACAGAAATGGAGCAGGAATTAGTAAAACCTCCACTATCTCTTCAGTGTTTAATTTGTCAAAGGCAGCAACATCTACAGAGTAGTGCTCTGAAAATAAACTGGCAGTGGATGGCTGAATATAAAGAGAATAACTTAAAGACTGAGAGCATCTGGGGGTGGTGGAATCACAAACAAATTCAAACACAATTTGCAAATGGTCTGAAAAAGTCCCAAATTATTAGTAGGGCTCAAAGCAAATTGTGACAGATTTAAAGATTCAGTGAGACATAACTCTTTCACCAGATGTTTAGATGGACAGCAAAGGTGAATATTAAAGTCTCCTAGAATCAACAGTCTATATCACTATGAGACACGATAGTAGCGGGGAGCTCAGATAATTGCTTAAAATAGTCCTTGTTGAGTTTCGAAGGCCTGTAAATCATTGCACATAATACACCTTATGTTGATTCTCATTAACTGTACCTCAAAGTTGGAGTACACATCTGTATATACAAATATATTTTTTTAGTTTTTAGCAACACCACCACCATGACCAGAAAGTCAAGGAGTGTTAAAAAATAAAAATAAAAACACAAAGCACAAGAAGAAAGTTCACAAAGAGATGATAGTTCATCCAGTTTCAGCCATGTTCCAGCCACACATAAAAAATCAAGGGAATTTGTGATGAAAAAGTCATGATTTGTTTGCCAGAGACCGCACATTTATTAAGTCTGTGGCACAGCACTTACATAATTTGGAGATAAAAAGTTATTTGAACAGAAGAAGATATTAACAGTTCAGATTATGCAGATCCGAGTGTGAATGCAATGATAAAAAACTTAAATAATATCAACCTTTGGGGATAAATAATGATCCATTGTATTGCTACCAATCCCTAATGTTATAAAGTTTTGATATTATAAATCTATGAGAATAGGGATGTCCACACCACAGCTATAACAATAACGACACAAATGAATCACTTTCAGCAAACTAGCATGATAATTTAAATTGCAGACTACATAACTTACTCGGTTACTAATGTAACCTTGGTTCCCTGAGATACGGGAACGAGTACTGTGTCTGTTTAAGCTGCTTTAGGGAAAACTAATTTTTCTCTGAATAATGAAGTCTGTTTCAATCACGCAGTGTAACTGCATGGCCATTTGTTCATGCAGTGTGTTAAAAAAAAAAAAACGCCTGCCATCTGGCTATATAAGTGTGCACTTCGCCATAGGATCCTCACGTTACTTCGACTGAAGCATCGGCTGAGTCTTGCAGCTACATAGCATGGCCAGCAACACAGTACTCATTCCCGTATCTCAAGGAACCAAGGTTACATTAGTAATGAGTACATTCCCTGTCAATACTTCATTCATACTGTGTCTGCTTAAGACACTTCGGGGAACCAGTACAATCCTATCATGCTAAGTTAGAGGTTAGACGACTGATGCTAGAGCTTGCATTGACCAACGAGCCCCAGAGGGATCGAGCAATTCTTCCAAGAAAATATTGTACAGCCCCAGAACCCAGTAGGCCCAAGCATGAAATGCATTTACCGTGACCGTCAGCAGTTTGCAGGGGAGTCTGATGGCAAAGTGCACACTTATATAGCCAGAGGGCTCTGATGCCATACACTCCTGCAGCTCTTCTGCCGAGCCATTGGTTCGTTTTTTAATACACTGCATGAACCAATGTCCATGCCAGATACACTGCATGGATTAAAAAGGCTTTAGTAGTCTGAGAAAAGGAGTTTTCCCCAAAGCGTCTTAACTAGACTCAGTATGAGTGAAGTATCAATAGGGAACGTCTTGGTTACGTATGTAACCCTCGTTCCCTGAAGGAGGGAACGGAGACGTAATGAATGGGACCTCGCCCGAGAGCCCAATCACCTTCGAGTGGTAAAAAACGAGCCAATGGTACACAAAGTGGTACAAGTCAGCGGAACAGCAATGTGGCAAGGGGATGTAACGTCTCCGTTCCCTCCTTCAGGGAACGAGGCTTACATACGTAACCAAGACATTCCCTTTCAGTCGGTCAAGTTCGATGTTACTAATGGGGTCCCTTACAAAATGCCACATGGCTGTCTTCCAGCGACCCGTGTGACCAGCACCCTGTCGTAAGGCCAGCAGGAGTGAGGGTCTATAGCTCACACAGAATACACTGGGTAGCATATTCCAGCTGGACGTATGCTAGCAGGCTGCCTGCCTGTGGGAGGAGTTACAGAAGGAAGGTATCCACCAAGGTGGTGATACATAAGAGCAAGGGGCTTGCCAAGGGAAAGACACATGCTGCGGAGAGACTTACTGTGGACATACACACGTGGGATTGCCCAGAAAGGGGAATCACAACACATGGAGGCACCTAGTCCCACAGAGGGCTGACCAAAGGGCATGTACACAAGTGTTGGACATTAACAGTGCTGGAGGGACCCAGGGTTCTGATTGATGAACTCACCTGAGGGGAATAGCACACGCATCCAGTCTGCAGAGTTGCATTGCGCAGCAAGTGGATTGACACCGAGCAGGTTCTTACTAGCCCGAAGGGGCGAGTACCCAGGAGGACACGGGCTCTACACGGAGATTATAAAATATCACGAATGTGTTAGGTGTCGCCCAGCCCGCAGCTCTACAGATGTCTGTTAACGAGGCGCCATGCACCAGCACCTAGGAGGAAGCTACACTCCTAGTTGAGTGAGCTCTCACCCCCAGGGGGCATGGAAGGTCTTGAGCCTGATAAGCCAGGACAATAGCATCCACTATCCAGTGGGATAACCTCTGCTTGGAGACAGCCTTTCCCTTCTGCTGGCCTCCATAACAGACAAAGAGCTGTTCTGAGGTCCTAAGGCATGTGGAGTTCTGTCCACGTAGGTGAGGAGCGCACGTACTGGACAGAGCAGCGCCAGGGCTGGGTCTGCCTCCTCCAGGGGCAGTGCTTGCAAGTTCACCACCTGATCCCTAAAAGGAGTGGTGGGAACTTTGGGCACGTACCCAGGCCGGGGTCGCAAAATAATGTGAGAGTTAGCCAGCCCGAATTCCAGGCACACTTCATCAACTGAAAATGCCTGCAGGTCCACGACCCTCTTCACCGAAGCCAAAGCCATCAGGAGCACAGTTTTCAAAGATAAAAACTTTAGCTCAACTGAGAGCAAGGGTTTGAAGCTCTCTGCAGTGCCGATAGAACCACTGCGAGGTCCCAAGAGGTGACTTGCTGAGGGCGAGGCAGATTGAGCCTCCTTGCTCCTCTCAGGAACCTGATGATCAGATTGTGCCTCCCAAGAGCAAGTTGCGACATGTGGCGGGAGCGTAGACCACCTTGACGGTTGATGTACACTACAGTGACAGTGTTGTCTGTACGGACCAGAACGTGGTTGTCCTTCAGCAGGGCCCTGAAGCGGTGCAGAGCAAGTCATACTCTTAGCAACTCGAGGCAATTGACATACCACTGAAGTCGGGGTCCTGTCCAGGAGCCTGACACAGCATGCCCGTTGCACATGGCAACCCAGCCCTTGGCAGAGGCATGTGTTGACACAACAACATGTCTGGACATTGGTTCTAGGGGCACTCCAGCCCGTAGAAATGAGGTGTCCAACCACGGGGTGAAGTTTCGGTGTAGGCCAGTGCCCTGTTGCCATACCCCCCTTGGGACTCAGTCGTGAAGCCAGTGCTGAAGCGGTCTCATATGTAGTAACCCGAGCAGTACCGCCGCCACGGACGCCATATGCCCCGGTTTCAGTGGAACTGCTACCTTGCCCTTGAATTGTCTCAGGCAATTCAGCAGTGACTGCGCGCTCGTTCATAAGCCGCGTGAACATGGCGACTGAGTCTGTTTCCATACCGAGAAAAGAGATCTTCTGCACAGGGGAGAGCTTGCACTTTTCCCAGTTGACCTGAAGACCCAGTCGGGCAAGGTGTCTGAGCACCATATCCCTGTGCTCGCACAACCGCTCTTGAGAGTGAGCTAGGATCAGCCAGTTGTCGAGGTAGTTGAGGATACAGACATCTTGTTCCCTGAGAGGAGCCAGGGCTCCCTCTGCGACCTTCGTAAAGACGCGGGGAGACAGGGCCAACCCGAATAGGATAACATTGTACTGATATGCCTGCCCCTCGAAAGCAAACCGAAGAAACAGTCTGTGTCGAGGAAGAATGGAGACATGAAAGTATGTGTCTTTCAGGTTGATTGCTGCAAACCAAGCCATCAGACGAATGAATTCGAAAATGCGCTTGGGCATTAGCATCTTGAACGGGAGTCTGTGCAGAGCTCGGTTCAAGGCACGCAAGTCCAGGATTGGCCGTAACCCACCTGTCTTCTTGGGTACTATGAAGTAAGGGCTTGTCGTCTGGAGGGACCGGCTCTATCGCCCCCTTTGTCAGCAGAGTTGCGACCTCCGCGCGCATGAAAGGGGCATCTTTGCCCACCATCGTCGTGTGGACACCCCGAAACCTGGGGGGATGCCGGGCGAACTGAATTGCGTAGCCGAGCCTGAGTGTCCAGATGAGCCAGTGGGAAGGCCTGGGGAGCTCTAGCCAGGATCCTAGAAACTGAATCAGCGGGGTCAAGGGGACTACAGGCATACCCACGGTGGGGCAGCGTGGTGGAGCAGACAGCCCCAGCATGGGATTCATAGCATCCCTTTGGGGGAGGGGAGGGGGGCACTCGTCTGACTCCAAGTAGCAAAGAAGGCATGAGAAGGCGAAGCGTTCTCGAGCTGGCTTTGCATTGAAACTGGCAAGGGGAGAGGAGAATGAGAGCAGCGAGGAAGCACGTCGCCAACTGTCGTTCATGGCCTCTTGGGACCCGGAGAGGAAACGGCTCTTTTAGTGAAGGTTTGGGTACCATCGGCCGCAGGGCCATTGGCGGAACAAAAATAAAACGAGAACAAAGGATTCTCCCCCGGCCCTCCTCCTGGGGAAGGAGTGGTCCTGCTACCATCTCCTGACAAGCTGATGTCTCCAACTCTGGGTTGCCCGTCTCAGGAACGCCGCTTGGCCTGGCATTTGGCAGGCTTGGGGCATAGATGAGTTGCAGCCCTTCTGCGGCCATCTCCTCGCTGCGGCCGGGGTAAAGGCTGCTGCTGTGGCCCCGCGGGGGGGGTGCACTCTGCGACAAGCAGGCTGAGGCAGCTGTGCTGGCGGCGGGGTGGAGGCAGCAGTGGGCCGCCGGGGCAGGATGTGTCTGATGGCCTCAGACTGCTTCTGGGCGGCAGAGAATTGCTGGGCAAAGCTCTCTACCGCGTCACCGAAGAGGAGTTAAGGAGCTGAGCCAGATCAGAATCCCTCATGTCTGCCAGGTTCAGCCTTAGGTGGCGCTCCTGGACCACCAAAGTAGACATCACGTGACCCAAGGAGCGCACAGTGACCTTTGTCACCCATAGAGCGAGGTCGGTAGCGGTGCACGCCTCCTGCAAAACCCCTGGGTCAGCACTGCCCTCGTGCAGCTGCCAGAGCAGCTTGGCCTGATAGACCTAAAGTGAGGCCATGGCATGCTGGGCAGAAGCGACCTGGTCCGCAGCTCTGTAAGCCTTTGCCACAAGCCTCCACCATACCAAGCGGAGGCGCTCTGTGGACACAGTTGCATCGCAACAGAACGCTTCACCGGAGGAATCCCAGCATACCCCTTGGCCGTCCCGCCATCGAGGGCAGTAAAGGTGGAGAAAGTACCAGAATGGTTTCGGGCAGTTAAAGGTGCCTTCCATGAACAGGTTACTTCCTGGTGCACTTCCGGGAAGAAAGGAACCAGACGGGGGTGCTGGTGATCTGCATGTGCAGCACCCAGGAACCAATCATCCAGCCTCAAGCGCTCGGGACAGGGAGGAGGATTCCACTCAAGCCCGATGCTCTCTGCTGCCCGGGAAAGGACGGCCGTCAGCTCGGGATCGTACTCGGACAACGCTGACACTCCTGAGAGAGGCAACGCAGCCGAATCCTCATCTCCCGAGGACTCAAGCCTGCTTTGTGATGTGGCGATCAACATACAGTCCTCTTCGCGAGCCCCTAATGAGATGTCAGGAGCCTGGGAGGGTCCAGCAAACTCATCCGCAAACTCAACCGGCTGCGGCGTATGTGAGGGGGGTATGGCCCGAGGAGGTTGGCTCCCTGGCCACCAGCCGAAGTAGCCCTCTTACAAGAAGAAGAGCTAGAACGGGGTGTGGCAGAGGGGACTCTATACCTTTTAAGGTAATCGAGTCTCTATCTCAATGCAGAGATGGTCATGTCCCCGCAATGAGAAGATGAGCCATCCACAAACGCAGTCTCAGTGTGCTGGAAGCCCAGACACGTGACACAGCGATGGTGGCCATCACGAGGAGCGATGTATCGACCGCACCCAGAATGACAAGGGCGAAATGACATCTTTAAAAAGACGCAAATCGGCCCGTATCTCTTTTGTGAAAGAAATTTGCTCTTTCAGAGGTGTTGAAGTGCTCAGGGGAATGCGGGAGCTGTCGCAGGAAACCCAGATGAACTGCCGTCACACCAACACCAGCTCTTGCTTGTAGCACTCCGGTGAAAGCAGCACCCGATGTGCTCGGCTTGAATGAGAGTTGCTCGCGTTGTTCCTTATATACCCGCTCTGCGGGGTGGAGCTCGCAATGCAAATCCCGCAGACCAAGGTATTTTGTGTACCATTGGCTGGTTTTGTACCGCTCGAAAGTGATTGGGCTCTCGGGCGAGATCCCATTTGTAACGTCGAACGTGACCAACTGAAAGGCAACTGCAGCACAGACTGAACAGTTTAAACTAATATACAGCTGCTGGTCATATAATTAGAATATTTCACTAATTCCATTCAAAAAGTGAAACTAGTATATTATATTCATTCATTACACACAGACTGATATATTTAAAATGTTTATATCTTTTAATTTTGATGATTATAACTGACAACTAAGGAAAATCCCAAATTCAGTATCTCAGAAAATTAGAATATTGTGATAAGGTTCAATATTGAAGTCACCTGGTGCCACACTCTAATCAGCTAATTAACTCAAAACACCTAAATGGTCTCTCAGTATAGTTCTGTAGGCTACACAATCATGGGGAAGAGACTGCTGACTTGACACTTGTCCAAAAGACGACCCTTGCACAAGGAGGGAAAGACACAAAAGGTCATTGCAAAAGAGACTGGCTGTTCACAGAGGCAAAGGGAAGGAAAAGATGTGGTAGAATAAAGTATACAAGCAATAGGGATAACCGTACCCTGGAGAGGATTGTGGAAAAAAAAATGTTCATGTTCATACTTTTCAGTTGGCCAAGATTTCTAAAAATCCTTTCTTTGCATTGGTCTTAAGTAAAATTTTAATTTTCTGAGACACTGAATTTGGGATGTTCCTCAGTTGTCAGTTATATACATCAAAATGAAAAGAAATAAACAATTTAAATCTATCAGCCTGTGTGTAATGAATGGATATAATATACAAGTTTAACTTTTGGAATGGAATTCGTGAAATAAATAAATTTTTAGATGATAATCTAATTATATGACCAGCACCTGTAGTTCCGTTCATGGTTTCAGTGGGCCTTTATACTGAAATCCCAATACACCTTAAAAGATGATTAAGCGTGTTAGTCAGAAAACTCTCTTTAAATCAACCTTAAGAATGATGCTGGAATTTGTTTTTGTTTTTTGTTATTTTTTTGCAGGCCAAAAAAGGACCGTATGCGTTCTTGTGGGACATGGCCGTGGTGGAGTATGCAGCATTGACAGATGATGACTGCACCATCACTGTAGCTGGCAACAGCATGAGCAGCAAAGGCTATGGATTCGCCATGCAGCATGGCAGTCCTTACCGAGACCTCTTCTCCCAAAAGTGAGTATTGCCTGTCTTCCTATTAAAACATACGTTTTACCTCATAAAAATAACATGCAGATAGTATAAGGAGTATCCGTTGTTCAAGCAAACGGTATTGTCATAATTATTTTAAGTTGACCGTGCTTTGGGGAATTTGATGAGTTGTATGGTGAAGAGTTCTATATCTACTGAAAAAGCTTGTGTTATAGCAAAATATTTTAATAATTATTTTTTATAGAATGATATAATATATATTCTGTCGTTTTGTGAAAGTTTTTAAGAGCTACTATAACATGCAATAACATTTCAAGATTCTGCAGACATGTTTCAAATGTATTTCATTAACCTGATCCAGTTACCACATAAATAACTTACATTATCACAGGTACCTTGAATCTCCCACAGCTCAAAGACAGTCTTATTGCACACAAAGCCTTGATTTTACATTCCCAGTTGTTTCTTGGGATTAGTTTAACATGCATTACAAATTGATCCCTTTGTGAATGTAGCAGATGCCAACAGACTGTCTAAAGCTTGACATATTCACTTGTAACCAATTAAAATTGTTAAATTGCATTGCCTTTGGATTTTGTTAAGCTGGATAAAGATCTTTGTTTTCCTTCTCACTCACTCTGTATTGATCTATATAGAATATATTAGCATGACCCAACCATCAGCAATACCCAGTGTCAAATAAATAAGTGTCAAATGGATGATCATCCATTCACTTTCTAAACTGCTTGTCCAATCTGAGTAAAGTGTCATACATTTCTTTATAACTAACTATTAAATATGTTTTGTATAGTTTATACGTGCTAATTTTTTTGTCAGGGTTCAAGATAATTTTCATTACTACTGGATCTGTCAGTTTGCAAAGTTTTATAATGATTATTAAACAACAACCACAAACTATGCAAAAGTAGCAGCCTTTCTGGTGCACTCAACATACAAATTTGTGCACTCGTTTTTATTCAGTCCTTCTGCTAGACTACATTAGTGAACTAATGTAGGGAATAGTGAATGAGGGTATAGTGGGTGATATCGAACACAACAAAGGGCTTAAACGCGAACGGTTAAACAAAGAGACAAGGGACACCTGGGGACACAATCAAGGGTAACAAAACAGAAATGAAACAAAAGACAAAAGACTACACACTGGCACAAGAAACTAAGTTCCAAGCACAAGACAAAACTGGGAACATGTGACATCCAACATTAAAATAAGTGTACTGGAAGGCTGACCAGTTGACTCAAGGGACCTGAGATTCAAATCCTGCTCCCAGTTGCATAAAACCTTTTATGTTGAGAAACCATTTATAATTACAATTTATATAGAATTTTATTAATAATTATAATTAATAATTATAAAGAGTAATTTATTTGTTTGTTAGTTTGTTTTAGCTCAAGATGAGCTTACAATATTGTGAAATTGGGCCCTGATCTCACTTCCCCTCTCTCACTTCTACTTTACTATCTACACTCTGTCATCTTATGAAAGAATGGCAGAAATCTCCAAAAATGAAAAAAGGCCTAGGGTAACTGGGGAAATGCATTCTGAGGCAGCTGGGAAGAAGCTTGCAGGTTATTACATACCCTGACAGCAAGCAGTTTCGGCCCAGATCCGGCCCACCTCTGGCCCGCATGGATTTCATGCGGGCCGGATGTGGGCCGGATCTGGGCCAACACTATGTTGCTGTCTGGGTAGTGAAGCATAATGTCATGTCTTCTTAAGTGAAGAATTTATCTTACCATTTTGCTTTGTGGCCAATCGTTATCTGTTCTCTCTGCCACTCGCATCTGTTGGTAGCCCCCTTGCATGTTTCTGTATGTTACATTTTATATTAAAGTGAGTGAAACACCTGTAACACTTGTGGGGGTGCCCTTCACTTCAAACAATTTAACTTACAAAAAAATTATTATTTATTTTTCTTTTTCTTTTTTTTTCTTTTCTTAAACGTCATTACTTTCCTAGTTTTTGTTTGTAACACCAAAGTTATAAAATGTATAAACATTTAATCTGCTCATAGTGAGACATTAAGCTGTTGTGTGTTTTGTGCATCTAGAAAAGGGCATTGCCTTGCCCTCCTCATGGTGTTATGAATAGCTGCTAGGTGGTTGCCAGTTGGTCCAGCACAATCTTATGGCAATTTGTAACTATTTTACTTTTATTTTTTTATTTTTATTTTGGTTGCTATTTTGGATAATCTTGTTTGCATGATTTTATACAAACTGCTAATGCCCCAGTGACGGTTATGTTTACAAGTCCAGTTAGGGGAAGACCTTCATGGTTTCTTGTTTGTTTGTTTGTTTGTTTTTTGTTTTTTGTTTTCAAAAAAATCATATGTTTTCATAGAATTCACATTGGATAAATCCATACAAACTCAGCACCAGTTGTATTTTCTCCATACGATTGTGTTATTTGTGGTGCTGCAAAGAACAACTAAATTAGAGGTGCCATCCATAACAACCATTTCTAAACAGTTTTTCAAACACTTCCTCATCAGCTATTGGTCAACATATATAGAGAGGCACCTACAAGTTTACTGATTGGCTAGCATGCCCAAGGCTGCATTCATATAATTTGAGAGGAAAGGAAGAAACCAACCATAAGAAAACCTTCACATAAAATAAGTACATTTGATTGTCATCCTTCACAGGATTCTGGAGTTGCAGGAGAAAGGAGACCTGGATGTCTTGAAACAGAAGTGGTGGCCTCGGACTGGCCGCTGTGACCTCAACAGCCACAGTAATGCCCAACCGGATGGCCGCTCGCTCAAGCTTCATAGCTTCGCCGGCGTCTTCTGCATCCTAGCAGCAGGGCTCCTATTGGCCTGTCTGGTGGCTGCCCTGGAAATGTGGTGGAACAGCAATCGCTGTCGGCAAGAGCAGCCCAAAGAGGTGACCGAGCTCAGGGCGAGGAAGACAGAGCAGGGAGAGGACACTGCCACACTCTACTTTAAGGATCCCGCAGCAGACGCGAGCCCTGATTTAGTTGAGCTCCAGTATACACAGTTATAGGTGTGCCCTGATGAAATCAAAATTGGTCCCCATGCCCATTTAAAATTAACAACAGATTTTATGTGTGCTTGGTTTGTGCACAGTGCCCTTAATGAAGCAGGCTTTACAGTCTAGAATGTCACATTTACTAATAAGTTGTGATTGTGGAGTTTTGACTGTTTCGGAACATAAAAGCTCTGCTTAAAACCTTAGTGAGTTGCCATGTACTGTCTGCATAGGCAACTGCCTTTCAAGGTAGCATCCAGCAGTGGTTGATGTAAAACACACTACGCAGATAGCAAATCTTAGGTTCTGCTTATTGAGCCATGTGTCACCAATTCCAATACTGCAGTTAGCATTTTGGTAATTTAAAATGTGATATATAAAAATACATAGTACAAAAGTTATTTGATTTTCAGTATTGGACGTATATATTTAATAAGCACTATCTTGGACCTTTAAAAAAAAATTAGCTCATTGCAATGCATTAAATGCAGTAATGCTTTAGAGTTTGTCCAAAATAAGGTATTTAATCATACCTTATGGATAAATGTTTACATTGTGACATGACTATTAAGTCTTGAAGTGTACCTAGGCAGTCAAGGTTTCGGATAAGAGTTACTGTACTATATTCCACCAGTTAGATTTTTGTTTGAATCTTAAGTAAGAATAGTATGCACTTTTTCACACCAGAGTTTTCTGCAGAGGCTAAATCATATAACTGTTTTCTTTTTATTTTTTTTATTACTTTTTTATTATTACGTTATTTAAACATCCAAATGATTGCCAGAATTTTGAGCTGAAAAAAACAAAACAACAACAAACAAAAAAACACCTTAAATACAGAGTTGTTTCAGAGCACCTTAAACCTTGGCAGTGGCAAATATTACTAATGATTCTACACCAGAAAATTCCTCAGCAACCTTGTTATGGTCCTCTCTCCCTTTTTTAATTTGTTCTTTCTCTCATTTAGTGTTTTAAACAACACTTTATACCCATAACTGTGCCTTCATAATGCAATTAAGTGTCTAACGTTACTGTTCTCTTGAAATGACCTACTTCTTAATATCTGACTAATTGCTTCACTTTATACCCTCTTTTATAAGCCTTTCAAGGGCTTCATCCATTGCCAATGAAATTGCATTTAATAGACTAGTACAAGGTTGATGTGGATCCGTAAACTAAAGTGTGCGCAAATGTGATGCTTGCATGAGTCTGTATGCTCAGTTATTCTAAAAAGAGCCAAAAACAACTCAAACCCCAAACAGTCCATAATCCCTAGTAATTTACTGTGTGACATCCTGTTGCATCCTTGTTGACATCAATGTGGACAATTTTATGGATATTTTTACTTTTTTATTTTTTTAATCTCAGTATTTTCTATTTTACATTTATTCTTCATTTTTTTTTTTTTTTTATGATCTCATGCAGGATACTAAGGATTACAGACTGACAAGGGTTTCTGGTCCATTGACATATAATGATATTGCTACTGCTTCATCGGAGGGGAGCAAGGACATTTGGACAGACAGAGAAAGAGACTGGGATGAAGCAGAAGCTATTGACACAGGTCAGAATAGAATTGTAGGCCTCTTCTTTGATTGGCTGGGAATTAACCGGACCAGATGTAGAAGCCATCTAACAATAAAGATGTATTTCTTTATTTTGGGTTTTAGTTGCTTAATTTAGCTGATTCACCTTCCAAGATGTGTTGGGTTTAGAATGATGCCTCTGCTTTTCCTGCTTAGAATTTTACTTTTATTTGTTTTAAACGATTAGCACAATGCCACATTAATGATGATAAATGATTTTCCAGTGTTTAACTGGTGCCATTTATTTGTTGAGTCATTAGGCTATTGCTTATAATCTAAATGACTAAACACACGTTGATGCATTTGTATTCCTTCAAACAGAGGTAAGGATGCACACAGGGATGCTTTTTAAACAAGTGTGGAAAGCGTTCCTGTGTTAGCTAATACTTGTTGGATGCTTTAACTTCAATATCTGCTCCAACTTGTTAATTAAAAACATTTTAGTTAAAACCTTAGTTTTGAAAACAAATTAATTTGACCTAATTTATATTTGTCTACAAAACATATGTCAATCAATAAAAGCAAAGCATTTAGATCAAAAGGGTTTTAAGATCATGAGAAACAAATTCAACAAAGTGATTGTTTAGGGGTGCACTAGCAACAAGATCCCTCTACCGTTAATAATGTAGCTTTGCAAATAGCATTGGTAGAGCAGCAAATGCCCTGGATTTCAGATATTTTTTCTTCTCTTGTATAACATACAAGAAAATCACAGTATCACAATCGAAATTAAAGTCATGGGGGTTTAAACAAGACCTAGCTGAAAATGATTGCATGGCCTGAAGCAAAACTAGTACACACGCTCCTTATCTCCTTAAGATTGAAAAGCGCAGGTTTTGATTTAAAAAATTAACCTGTTCAGTTTCATTGATGATTGACACTAAAGTCAATGCCTGTTTCACACATAGTGCGTATGCGTATGTGTTGTGTATTATTTTACGCACCCATTTTAACAGATTAGAGCGTTCACACTGAACGTGGTTGCAGTCCAGGAGCGGTGCATCTTGAGCAGTGCAGTGATTGTTTACACACTGATTCGGTTTTTGCTGTGCCGCAAGCTCTGAATTAAAGTGACAGTGCATTGTTCGCTGTAAAAATTAACATGGATTGACACAGAAATGAAGTAATTTCACAATAAATCGATTCAATTAAAGTCTGCTGTGTTTCATAGTCAACCCGTGGATTTTTGGCTAGGTTTTAAGCAAGAAAATGTGCACTTTTAGATAAACAAGGCAGTTAGCATAATAGATGCACTTGTGGAGGTCGACAAGCAAAGGTCTTTAAGATCTAAGGTATTGCTTGTAATAAAGACTTAAATGCAAAAAGCACAAGTCGACTGTTTCTGTCAGTGGTGAGTTTTAATTTTAAATATTTGTGATAGCCTAACAACAAAAGTAGGCTAACTGCTTGTGTTTAAATGTATTGCCTCTTGCTTGAGCAATTTAATATACAAACCTAGAAGTCAAATGCATGAATAATATGTTTTTATAGCTATTTACTGACCATGTAGTATAAAAACAGGTTTAAATGAATGTCTATGAAAGATTGTTACTGTACTGTGATAAGAGAATCACAATGCGGAAAAAGCTTTTTTAGTAACAACGTTTGATTTGAAATCAAAATAATGGATAAATGTTGTGTTTGTGGTAAGCAGCCTCAGATCAGTATCAGACTTCAAACACATCCTGTGTGAAAGCAAAATTAGTCCGTGCTGCTTCTGCACTGCGTACGTAACGCACACGGATTGCATTCGCACTGCAGACAGAGTATGTGTGAAAGAGGCGTTAGGGTTATCTTTACCACAGTTCAAGTAGATGCCGTCTCTGAAACTGCATTTTTACTGACTGTGGCCTCTGGATGCAGTGTACAAGTCACAATTTACCATCTTTTTATTGAATATTGTGGAATGATTAAACAATGAATATATACACTATATAATAGGATGAGTGACCTCTGAGAATTTTGGAGTAATTGGTAATTTCTGGATTCATTCACTATGCAGTAGTAGCAATAGTTAAGGGAAGAATAAAAAAAAAAACATCAGCAAAAAAAAATGTTGGCATCTCATTTTGTGTACATATTTAGTTTGGAAGTCATTGCATCTGGTTAGACAGTTAGATAATTCCCAGTCATGCATATTTCAGCACATCCAAATACAATTATCGGATCAGGGGGAAACAATGCATCCCTAAAAAGTTTGAATTGAGTCTGAATTCAATTCAATTGAAATTGAATGCAATTGTGTGTGTGTGTGTGTGTGTGTGTGTGTGTGTATTCTTACGTCATTATACCCTACAATTCACCCAACTCTCTTCATTAGTTAAGACAAATAGGATTACTGAACTGCGGTGAGATTGTGGGAAATGTTCGAAAGCATGTATCCCCCTGGAAATATTTGTAAAGAGAAGTCTGCTTCAACCTAACAAGACAGACTAATTTAGCCAGTGCAATTGCTTTGCAATTCCAGCCTTAACTCCTGCCATATTCCTCCCAAAAGCTTTATTACTGTCTAATATGTCTTTGGATTTGATGCTACAAAGCTTCATTAATCTACATATGTTGTGAGACCTTAACACATCATTTTGTGTAACAGTTTGTGGCCTTACTATAACAGTCATGGGTTCTGGAGCCAATTTGTATTTCTTCTGCATGATTCCAAAACATAAATATTCAAAATTAATTGCAGATTAGACGGGATCTGTATGGGTTAGATGGGTCTCTCAGCTTTGGCTTTGATTTTACTGTCTTCAAATTCTTTGTGTTCCAGCAATGGAGCCATTTTTAGTTTCTCAAAAAAAAAAAAAAATCTAATTCATATTATATTAATCATATATAGTGAACAAAGTTATTTTACCACAGAATGCAGCATATACTTCCATTACTATATGAATTCCTTTTATTTTTTTAAGGCAAAAAAAAAAGAGCTTGAAACTAACTTCACTAAAAACACTTTTACATGCTAAATTGTTTACCCAAATAATTTTCAAGCACACAGTTTTAAAATACATGCTGTTTTAACTGACAGTTAACTGCAGTCAGGGATGTAGTGGAGGCTCAACGCAAGTAAACGCCATTTGCCATTCACGCCATTTCAGATCATTTTACTGACTCGGATCTTTGAGTCTCGTTCAGCAAAATGAACTAATCTTTTCTCTTTCCGTTTCTATGAAACTGACAGTAAGAATAAAAGACTCGGACATCACCTGTCGATAATAATAATAATAAAAATATTATTTTGAATAGAAATCACTCATACAGCAGCCATTCATCTCATCTCCTGTTTATTTGTTTTCGTATACATAATACAGTATCCATGATCCACCAGGGCTATATAGTCCAATGGTGCGCACATTTGGAGAAATAATAATTTTATGACATGTTTGTAAAATATTTCGTCATACAAAATAACATTTCTATTCATTTTGCAATCTGAAGATTTTCTAAAACTTCTCCAAAGCCTCCCATGATATGGTCTTACAATTATAAAATGAATAATTTTAGAGCTATCATCCTCAGATTTTAAATGAAGCATGACCACTCTTGTAGCTACACTTTAGTTGTGGTTAGTGTTTACTTGATATCCTACATTTAAAAATAATATTTTAGAAATGTAATAAATATATTCTTAACATTTGTTGTTTTTGTTTTTGCTATAGCATTCAGACTGGGTACCTAAACATTGAATTCATACAAAATAATTTATTTTAATGGTTTGTCTGAAAGGGTTAGTCTATAGGCCTTATAATGTGACCAGCTACTTGGCAGGATGTGGTGTGCTAAGCTGTTTTTCTCCATTTTAACTTAATTTTACAGACATTAGATTAATGTATGAATTGAATAGTGATTGGGTGACCTGTATGAGGGAACAACCAGTGATACCCTTGGTAGTAATATCAAATGATAGCCTATAATGATGTCATCAGGATTCACATACACTGGTAGGCAGTGGCCCACCTTACCGTGATCACGATGTGGTAAGCCAGAATTTATGGTTCATCCATCTCTTTTTTTTACCACTACACCTCTGACTGCAGTCATAAAAATGTCTGTACATTTTAATGATAATGTTTTTTTATGAAATGCAGGTTGGCTCTTGCACTAATTTTGTTAGTGATGTTAACTGTAAAGGCAGAATTTTTTTTGTCACTCAAGCGTAAAATGCCCACTGCCAAATTTGATTTCAAGGCGCACATTCTATAAAACTTCTCAAAAACGATTGTACTACCTGAACTTTCCAAGTGGGACTATTAAGTAAATTCGCAAAACACCCTGCAGTAACTCAAATAAGCCTTACTTGCATGGAGCTTAAAAGCAAAAATCTCTTCCTGGAATAAGCAGATCTCAGCCTCTCTGTCCCTCCTTTCTTCTCTCACCCTCTCTAGGACAAGGAGGTGAACCTGGAACAGGTGCATCGGCGTATAAACAGTCTTATGGACGAGGACATGGCACACAAGCAGATCCCCGCACCATCTATCGAGATCTCTGCCCTGGACATCGGCAGCATGCCGCCCAACCAGCAGCGGGAGGCTGTGCGAGACTACCCGGGCACGGGCCTGTCTGTGAACACCTTCCTCCCGGAGCAAGTTCATGGGTTGGGCAGGATGCTGACCCAGGGTCCTGGCAGCACTCTGCCCCTTCCTCACAGCAGCTCCACCATGCCCTCCATCCAATGCAAACACAGGGCTCCCAACGGGGGCTTGTTCCGACAGAGTCCCGCCAAGATGCCCATGCCAATGTCCTACCAGTCAGTACCAGGAGGACACATCCCAGAAGCAACTGAGCATAGTACATCCATCTAAGGTTATCATTATCATGGGCTGCCTCACTCTTGCTTTTCAAAGGAAAGAAGCTAAGCAGCAGTTGGAGCATTAAAAACTGTGGTGGTGTAAAAAGAAGTTGGGGGGGGGGGTAGTACGTAGAGATTTTTATTATGAAAAAAAAATTAAAACATGAGAAATAATTTTTTCTTGTACATATTTGTAAATACTGAGAGAGCAAAGTAAGTAAAAGTGTATTTTGAATATTCTCAATTTTTGAAGTTGAGTTACAAAAACATGAGCAACAAAAAAGGACATATAAAAATAATTCAAAACGACTGTTTGAATGGCTTTGTGAATTTTGTTCTCTATAGATAAAGACTCAAATTCATTGTGATTGTTTTCTAAGTGCCGAATTAAAAGATGTCTCTCCACATTTTGTTACTAGATGATCAACCCAAAAACTGAGCGCTGATAATTATGCACCCCTTTTACAGTCATAAATCTTCTTCAACGTGCAAACAGTGAGGCCATTTTAATTTTGCTTCCTTTTCAGATTTTACTTTTTGATTACAGATATAGATTTATCTGCTTGCATTGAGTTGATGTTGTTTATTATGGAATACTGAACAAGCAAAGGCTAACCATTCAAAATAGTATTGCAGTAACTTGGGCGGAAATGTTGTCTAGGACAAGCTAAATCCTTACAATCGTGGAAGCAGCATTGAAATGAAAAAATAAAAGCTTCTTCCTTTGTTTTTTTTTTGTTTTTATTTTGTCTGCATTTTCAGACTATTTTGAAACTATCAGCCCGTGAGCACAACCAGCACAGAGAAAACAATTTTATTACGTTATTTTACACCAGTTCATGCTGTCAATTGTGAAAGAGCTGTATTAACATTGCCTTTCTGATATTCTGACAGAATCTTTTATTATTATTATTTATTTATTTTTTGTACAACTGAACAACATTTTGCACATGGTGTATAGACAAAAAAACAACAACAAAACAACAACAACTTGTAAATAAAATTATTTTCATAATTTGTGACCCTGGACCACAAAACCAGGGTAAAATAAGGGTAAATTTTTTTAAATGTTATTTTATACATAATCTGGAAGCTGAATAGTTACGCTTTCTATACATGTATCATTAGGATAGGGCAATATTTGGCCAAGAAACAACTATTTGAAAATCTGGAATCTGAGGTTGCAAAAAAATCTAAATATTGAGAAAATCACGTTTAAAGTTGTTCAAGTGAAGTTCTTAGTAATGCATATTACTAATCAAGTTACGTTTTTATATATTTACAGAAAAATTTGTAAAAATTATCTTCATGGAACAATATCTTTATGTAATATCCTAATGATTTTTGGCATAAAAGAAAAAAAAAACAATAATTTTGACCCATGCAATGTATTTTTGGCTATTGCTACAAATATATCCCAGCGACTTAAGACTGGTTTTGTGGTCCATGGACACATTTACATGCGATTTATTATTGATTTTTTTTTTTTCTCCTAATGAAAAAAGGGGAGTATGTGATTGGAGTAAATGAAGCCATGTTGGTACGCCCACAACTGCACAAACATCTTCATCTATTTAGAAAACAGGCAGTTCTAAATACTCCAATTACACATATTAATTATTTTTTACTGTACAATGAAATTTTTTTATTTATTTTTATCTGCTGTTTTTTAAGCGTTTTTCAGGAGGGTCAGACCATATTATGTTTGTGACCTAAACCAGAACAACCTTATACACTTAATCCATTTACAGCGACTTGTGCATATTTTCCTGTTGCCATTCCACAAACCCTCTGAAATTTGCCATTTGTCAACTCATAAAGAGAAGGACATTTGTCAGTGTGGAGCACATAGACCAGTTTCTGAGAAGATTTCACCCTACACATGCTTGTCAGTCATAAATCAAGGTTGCATTCTGTATAATTTGTCCAAGTAGTTACTAATGTGAACCAAAGTAATATATTACACTGTGTAACACAACCAGTGGCTTTGAGATGCCGACATTGGTGGTAAGGATGTGTAATTTGTAGAGTTAAGTGTCTTCACTGCCTTACACTTGTGCCCCTTTGATTTCAGAGAAAAAACATTAAATATTCCATGAAATATAACAGTATCATAGCATAGTCTGTAACATTACATCTAAGGGAGACTCTTACTTTATTTATGAATATGCTGCTTGGAGTTTCTTAATCTTTAATAAAGAAATATGGTTTATATCGTTTGATTGATGATTGAGTAATGTTGCTGTTTTAATTTGGAGAAATATGCTGTTCCCATATTTGTCATGGTGATGCTATAGTAACTACAAAAAAATATAAAAAATTAATAATAATAATTAGTATCTCAGTATTGACCTGACAGGGAAAAATAGGACTTTTTATCACTAAAATCCATTAAAAAAGGTACACACATTTAAAATTGTAATGCACATTTGAAACTCTACACTAATATTACAAATTAGTGTACTGCAAAAACATTAATAAAATTGATTTATAGAGGAGATTTATGGCCATTAAAACAAATCTGTGCATGCTTTGAACCTTTCAAGTTATGTTCTGAACATAATAAAACATTAATCACCAACATTTTGTGGTTTATAGTAATTGTAAATAGTTAAGGGGCTTTGTTAAGAACCACACACCAGCTTATATTTTTTTAAATCACAGTAAAAATGTAGTAATGATATAAAGAGGTCATGTGTATGTTTTTAAAGAGTATTTTATAACAGCTTTGAATAAATCATAATCAAAGACCAGCACTATCCTTTTCTTTTTATGAAAAGTAATTTGTATTGTGCCTGACCAAAAAAAAGATATGTGCCACTGAGGCATGACAAATTCTAGGATAAAAACTCCATGAAGATAATAAAATTGAGACAACATCAATTCACTAGAGTAAAGTGATACACTTTCTGAGACAATGTCCAATTTTGATATACTATATAACTAAATTAGTAATATGGCAGAAAGTTATCTGGAGGTCAGGGTACCATGTCATTATAATGTCCCCCATGGGAATAATTATCTTCATTCTTGAGGACATTTTGAGGCATTTCTGGAACTTTAGAAATTATTCTTTAAAAAATAAATTTTCACAATGTTGTCATAAACTAATGTGATGCAGATGAAAGAATGACAACATCCATCCAATTCATCAGAATGTAGGGGAGACCAGGGGCAATTGTAAAAAAAAAAAAAAAACATTTCCCTTCAAAACTCACAAACTACTTGAAATGCAATATAGTCATCTTTAGATACAAAAAAACAAATATATGTGCACTAATTAATAATACAATTGATATATTTTCATTAATAAGGACAAGACTATAGTATTAAATTAAATGCAAGACATCAGAGTGTTACAATTCCCCCTTGGCGGCATATTAACCCACTGTATCTCAAATAAAAGCCTACCTCAAAGTAATGACTTTACTGCTCTAGTATCTAATAATGCTACTTAATTTTGTATTTATTTATTGGTATATGGTTCACATTCATTTAGATATGGCCATCATATGCATTCAAAAAGCAAAAGACTATTTCTATTTTTGCAGAAGATTAGGCAATTATTTTTGTGGTAACACGATTTTAGTTATTTAAATATATTTTACAGTTTTTCACATTTGCAAAGACACTAAACCCCATTCTCTGGACCAATTTATCAATAGCCTAAACCAATTTGTCAAATAAATCACTCTTTCTGCAAAACCTTAAATATGTTCAGGCAGTTTACAAAATTACAGGACTGAATGACTACAGGCTTTGGCTCTAACGTTTGTGGTCATGAAGTCATTTGAAAAACTGGTGCTGGCCCAACTGAAGGAAATCACTGGACCCTTGCTGGATCCTCTTCAGTTTGCCTACAGAGCAAACAGGTCTGTGGACGATGCAGCAAACATCGGGCTGCATTATGTTCTGCAACATCTAGACACACCAGGGACAGGAGGTAAAAGAACTTGCTGTCTGATGCAGTCTCAACAACCTGGAGTTCAACATGTTCAAAACAGTGGCAATGATAGTAGCCTTAAAGAGAAACCCCCTTGCTCTCCCCTCACTCACCATCATGAACAGCATTGTGACTGCAGTGGAGTCATTCAGGTTCCTGGGCACCTCTATCTCTCAGAACCTGAAGTAAGACATTCAAATTGAGTTCATTGTGAAAAAGGCCCAACAGAGGTTGTACAACTTTGCCAGCTGAGGAAATTCAACCTGCCACAGGAGCTGCTGAAACAGTTCTACTCTGCCATTACTGAATCCGTCCTCTGCACTTCAGTACCTGTCCGGTTCAGCTCAGCTTCTAAATCTGACTTCAGAAGGCTACAGAGGGTAGTCCAGACTGCTGAGCGAATCATCGGTTCAACCCTCCCGTCTTTTCAAGAACTGTACTCATCCAGTGTGAGTAAAAGGCTGGCAAAATCACGCTGGACCCCTCACATTCAGCACACTCTCTCTTTGAACTGTTGCCATCTGGTCGACACTACAGGGCTCTGAGCACCAGAACGGCCAGATACAGTAACAGTTTCTTCCCTCAGGCAATCCATCTCATGAACACTTGACAATAACTGTGGAACACACTGCACTATTTATATACTCATACACTTATTTATCTAACACACATACTTAGTCTTACTTAGTCTACACTTCAAATTTGCACATAATGTACCTGTACATACAAAACTGTCATTTTGTATATTCCTAACTTACTTGACCTATTTTGTTCTGTCACTATCACTCTGTTTCTGTCACGAAAACAAATTCCTTCATCTGTGTAAACATACCTGGCAATAATGCTCATTCTGATTCTGATTCTAATTTAGACTGTTAGCAGATCTCATTCAGTCTTTTTGCAAAACCCTAAAAACATTCCCACTCACTAAAACGCAATTTGCACTGTAATAAACTGTGCAAAACCCTAAGCACAAGAAAGCAAAAGTTAAGCACAACTGCAATCCGGCTGTCATAATTTACACGCAATAATTCAACACTGTTCACACTTGTTTCTAAATACGTGAATGTCCAAAATATAAGCCATTTCAAAGTTCACAGATGGCATGGGTGCATCCATCAATCTGAGAGGTATGGAAGAGTGGAGAAAGAGGAGGACGAGGAAGAGCAAAACCAAGAACAGTAATTTCAGATTAAATCAGAGTTGATGTTATAGACCATATTCTTATGCATGGAATGACAGAGGATGGACAAAGAGTTCAATCTAATTTGAGCAGATTCTCTATGGCCACCGAAGAGAATCTTGTGAAAAACCCTGTTATGACTATTACCCCCTGTCCAATCCTCCGTGCGTATATATGTATACTCTTATATATAGTAATGGATATTTAGTCAAGTGTTTCATCAAGCCTGTGGCGGGGACTTGTAGTCAGTGATGGTCTGAATGGCTTGCTATTCATGGCTTTTGCATTTTTGATGCTACAGGACAGATTGGCTCCTGCTGTTGTGAGGGCTCCTTTATCTCCTGATCTGAATGCTACATTTCTGGTCTTTAGCAGTCCACGAACCTCTGCTGTCATTCACAGCTTTTGGTTTGCACATGTGGTGATGGTCTTGGTGACTGTCACATCACCAATGCACAGTTCACAGTTTCACTGTACTCCTGCAGGTCTGTGAGGTTGTTGTAGGTGGCTGCCTCTTTAAACTTGTCCCAGTCTGTGCACTGAAAGCAGTTCAATCATCATCTGGCAAAACTGTGAGGAGTTTTTGAACCATTTTGGCGAGTTTTAGAAGTGGTCTGTATGCTGGAATTGGCATAACAGAGATTTGATCTGAGTACCCAATGTGAGGGCAGGGTACAGCCTTGTATGCGTTCTTTTCTATTGTGTAAACAAAGTCCAGTGTGTTTTTTCCCCTTGTTGCAAAGTTCACATGTTGCTAGAACATTAGTGGCCTCTTAGCTTCTTAATAGTCACTAGCGAAAGCAGTTGTTTGTACACATTGCCGATTTCCGAAAGGCTCTGTCAATCAAAGATGTGTTTCCGAGTGTTTATCTGATGATTTTGCGATAAGGTGAGAATATTCGAAGACAAGGAAACGAGACTGCGCCGCCATCTTGGATTTATTTTTCTCTTCTCTCTTTTTTTCTGTGTTGATTATGAATTGAATGTGTAAGTGATCAATCTAGCAGTCATTCTAGATCTATGATTTATCATGTTCATTACATATAGTGATTAGTCAGTAATCACTGATGAATAGTAACAATTCGTCTTTTTCTTTCTTTTGCTTCTTTTAACAGGAGCTTGGATTTTTGTAAATTATGTTTTAACTATCAGACACAGTATGTGACATTATATTAACTGCAGCTATGACAAAAATGTTTTAATATAATATTTTTATAAATATTTTTTATTTTATTTTTATTTTAATATTTAATATTTTAATAAAATTTCAGAGATGCCTTGATAGATATATATATATATATATATATATATATATATATATATATATATATATATATATATATATATATACACACACACACAATTAACTATTTTCTGTTTAAAGCTTTTACATAGCATCTTTAGGTCATAATAGCATTAAAAACTGAAATCCAGCTTTAGATTTTCAAAGATTTTTCTCAATATGCAATAAATCCATGATCTTTTTTTTTTTATTTTCTTAAAATGCAATAAATCCACTGAATATGAGTTATTTGTCATAATTGAAAATGATGAAAACACACAACATACTAAGTTGATCCAGATATGACAGACTCTGAACTTGGTCAATTGGAATCCAACAGTTTATATTGTTACAGTTTTTTTATGACTGCTAAGACACAATTTTAAAAACATTGTCCAATCACACATCATAGCAACCATTACTATGTGAGCAGCTCCGACAAACATTGACTCCAAGCAAGATGGTAAAGCGGTGCGCCCAGGGGGCAAGGATCTCGACTGGAAGTTGAAGTCGGGTGGGGGCTGCCATCTTTTAGCAGAACTTCACTTGCGTTAGCATTCCCATTGACTCCCATTCATTTTGGCGTCACTTTGACAGCGAATAACTTTACATCTGAGGCGTTTAAAGACTCCGTTTGTCCATTATTTATTTCTAAAGATACACGACAATGTATAAAGGGCTCCATTACCTTCTATATTACATCATGGCCCCGTATAAACAGTTTTTGTAAGAAATAGGCTAACGATTGCGTCATAACCACTTGACTCTGTCGCATTACCGTACAGACAGGAGGAGAAGCTCGCAGGCAATTAACTTAATATGACGTACTGGCGTTACATTTTAAAATACTATACAAAATAATTAATCAGAATACTTACTCCTGCTCACTCACGCCAAAGAACTCCCCGCTCAAGCTCGCCGTCACTGCAAGATTAACGATGGCAGTTTGCACGCACAGCCACTTAGAAGATTTACATCTGTCAGACAAGTTGCTGACGTCGTCAAGCTTCATTTGAGTCTGCGCGTCAGAAACGGAAGTGCTTAAAAATGCTAAAAATGGGCTTCACTTGTCTCAATTGAGTTCCAATGGGGTAGTTGTGTCCATTTCTTTTACTGTCTATGGGTGCGCCCATGGCGTTTGTAAATCAGACACTAGATACCCCGAGATTGTCTGGAGGAGTTGTGTTCTTTCCTTTCCCAAAGCCGAAAACACAACGTGAGCGGTGCCTACAATGGATAAAACAGTGTGGACGGCCCCAATCCCAGTTAAATGCGTCGAACATTACGAAGCATAAATACGTCTGCCCACAATATGAGAGCAAAACCCTGGTGGACTAAATTATGAAGAATTACAGATGTAGCATTAGTTATTAATGTTATTAGTTATGTTATTAGTATTAGCTGTTTTCAGAATCAGAATGTTTTATATCCATTGTTGAACATAATTCACAACTAAGAAAAATGTTTGGCTTAGTTAAAGGTGCATAACAGATAATAAAATAAAACTGATATCTGAATGCCTTATTTTATTTTATGTATTTCATTTTTATTATGTTATCTGTTATTGTAACATCTGCATCCACTATTCATTCATCCAACCGCCAGAGGGAGCTGTCTCCTGAATACTGAACACTGCCGCTTCTTCTCTCATCACTTCCTGTCTACACCCGTTATAAGCCAAGTTGTTTGTGCAATATGTTGCGAAGTATTGCCAGTTTATCCTGTCTCTACCAAGCGTTTTTGATACTCACGGATTGTTTGCTTATATATGTCTTTTGCCTGCCCTTGACCTTGTCTTTTGGATTGCTGATTTGGATTTGTTTGCTTTTTGGATTGACGCTATTATATACGACCCTTGGCTTGCTTACCGACCATGATATCTGCTCTCCATTTGCCTCTGTTTGTGCTGTTGTGCTTACTAAAGCTCTGCACATGGATTCCAACCCACAACCGAGTCAGTCTTTGTTACAGAATACTTCGCCTGACCAGAATCCAGCAGAGTTATCTCAACTACAGGCCACGTTCAGTTATCAGAGAGAGATGATACAGGAGTTCCAGGGCCAACTCTCATCTCTGCAAGCTACAAATGAATACCTGACACGATACATTCAGTCCCTTCCACCGACCAGGCCTGATCCGGTAAGATTTTCTTTACCCGATAAGTTTGATGGTTCACCTGAAAAATGCAGGGGATTTTTGCGTCAGTGCACCATCTATTTCGGTAGCCAGCCTGAGGCGTTTCTGAGAGATTCAACTAAGTGCTCATTCATGATGTCACTGTTAACGGGAAGGGCTCTCGAGTGGGCATCAGCGGTTTGGGACCAGAATGATAATATACGAACCTCATTTGATTACTTCTCCACACAAATACGTGAAGTATTTGAATACCCAGCGGGTGGGAGAGACGTTTCAATGCAGCTACTACAGTTACGTCAAGGGAATCGCACTGCTGCTGATTATGCAGTTGAATTTCGCACCCTAGCGGCACAGAGTGGTTGGAATGAGGTAGCACTGAAACCAGTGTTTAAGCAGGGCCTCAATCAAACACTACAGGCCGAACTGGCATGCAAGGACATTGGCTCAGATCTCCACCAACTGATTTCAATGGCTATAAAAATTGATAATCTGCTACGTAATAATCCTTCGAGTTCGCTTGCTACTTCAATGTCCACCCCAACCACTAATTATCAGGAACCCGCTGAGCCCATGCAGATCGGTTTAACTAAAGTCTCTGTGGAGGAAAGGGAACAACGCCGAGTTAATCGTTTATGTTTCTACTGTGGTCAACTAGGTCATCAGTGTCGTTCATGCCCTAACAAGCCCTCCCAGATCAAAGTGAGTACGTCCTTAACTAATATGCTGACCAGTTGTTTTACTCTTCTCCTCACACTCAACCATGCTAATTCTGCTCATTGTGTTCCAGCACTAATTGACTCCGGTTCTGCCTTAAATTTGATTCATCATGAATTGGTCCGTGAACTCAACATACCTGTTATCCAGTGCATACCACCTATTAACATCACTGCCATAAATAGCCAACCTATTGGTGGAGGACCTATTGGTTGGCCTGTTCCACTCAGAGACCATTTCTTTGTATGTCACATCTACACCACAACATCCAGTAGTATTGGGTAATCCATGGCTGACTATCCATGATCCACAAATTTCCTGGAGCTCCAAGGAGCTTACTAAATGGTCGCCTTACTGTAACAGCCATTGTCTTCAACTCCAGTTACAATTCCCCTGTTTAACCACCAGTATTGAAAGCCCTGCATCTAATGAATCAGTTTTTATTCCTCCAGAGTATTCTGACTACAATGAGGTCTTCAGCAAAACCAAGGCCACCCAGTTACCTCCTCACCGCCCCTGGGACTGCGCATTCGAACTGTTACCGAACACTACACCTCCCAAGAGCAAGGTATATCCGTTAACCATTCCTGAAACGCAGGCCATGGAAAAATACATTGAGGAGGCTCTAGCATCTGGTTTCATCCGTCCTTCCACGTCACCAGCAGCATCGGGTTTCTTCTTTGTTGAAAAAAAGGATGGAGGTCTACGTCCCTGCATAGATTACCGTGGTCTCAACACAGTTACCATCAAGAACATGTATCCACTTCCATTAGTCCCTCCTGCATTAGAACAGTTACGTGAAGCCACTATTTTCACCAAATTGGATCTGCGCAGTGCCTATAATTTAATCAGAATCAGAGAAGGTGATGAGTGGAAGACCGCCTTTATCACCACTAGGGGGCACTATGAATACTCTGTTATGCCGTATGGCCTGGCCAATGCCCCGTCTGTTTTTCAATCATTCATTAATGAGATTTTCCGTGACCTTCTGAATCACTATGTTATTGCTTACATTGATGATATTCTGATCTATTCAAAGACACGTGAGCAACACATCAATCATGTAAGAAATGTTCTGTCCCGACTACTGGCTAACAATCTATATGTCAAGGCAGAGAAATGTGAGTTCCACGTCTCTAGTACCACCTTTCTTGGTTACAAGATAAGTCACAAAGGAGTAGAGATGGACACTGGAAAGGTTGAGGCAATCACAGAGTGGCCACGTCCTACCACGCTTAAGGAGCTACAGAGATTCTTGGGATTTGCTAACTTTTATAGGAGGTTTATCCGTAACTACAGTTCCATTGCAGCCCCTCTAACCTCATTGCTTAAGGGCAAACCAAAGAAATTATCTTGGAATCAGTCTGCTCAAACAGCCTTTGAGACTCTGAAAACTAGTTTTACTACAGCCCCAATTTTGAAACATCCGGATCCTGACTTGCCATTCATTGTAGAAGTAGATGCCTCTGACTTCGGCATTGGAGCAGTTCTGTCGCAGAGACATGGGAACCCTGGAAAAGTATTTCCCTGTGCTTTTTTTTCCAGAAAGCTAACAACCGCAGAAAGGAACTATGATGTGGGTAATAAGGAACTGTTGTCAATTAAAGCAGCACTGGCAGAGTGGAGACACTGGTTAGAGGGAGATCGGCCATCCTTTCCAGGTTATTACGGACCACAAGAATTTAGAGTACATTAAGTGTGCTAAACGTCTCAACCCTAGACAAGCCCGTTGGTCATTATTTTTCACTAGGTTTCAATTCACAGTCACTTACCGTCCAGGAAGCAAGAACGGCAAGGCTGATGCGCTTTCACGACAATTTGATTCAAATTAAACTTCTTGTTGCCAAGGTCCTATTCTACCTCCTTCAGTGATTGTGGCACCCATTCGCTGGGATATAATGGAGGAACTACAACGTGAAAGACAAACAGAAACCACGCCACCAGATTGTCCCCCTGACCGTCATTATGTCCCTGGGTCTCTCCGCCAACGAATTATACAATGGGTGCATACATCTTTAAGCTCCGGGCATCCTGGTATTCAACGGACAGTAGAAATGGTGCGTAACTCCTTTTGGTGGCCTAATCTAATTAATGATGTTTCTATGTATGTCAAGTCTTGCAGTGTTTGTGCTCAGTCCAAGACACCACGAGAATTACCAGTTGGTCTTCTTGAACCTCTACCAATTCCTCAACGCCCCTGGTCACACCTGGCTGTGGACTTCGTTACAGATCTGCCCAGCTCCAATGGCTACACCACAATCCTGGTAATTATTGATCGTTTCTCTAAGTCTTGCTGTCTTATCCCACTAAAGGGCCTACCCACAGCTATGGAAACTGCACAAGCATTGTTTCACCATGTTTTCCGTGTTTATGGGATACCAGAGAATGTAGTTTCTGATAGAGGTTCGCAATTTACGTCTCGTGTGTGGCAAGCTTTCTGCAAGCAACTGGACATTAATGTGAGCTTAACATCTGGCTATCACCCCCAAGCTAATGGATAGGTTGAGAGATTAAATCAGGAATTGGGACGTTATCTCAGATCTTATTGTAGTCGGGAACAACAATTTTGGAGTGACTTTTTACCTTGGGCGGAATATGCACAGAACTCACTCACTCACTCATCTACAGGACTCACCCCCTTCAAGTGTGTTCTAGGTTATCAGCCTCCTATGTTCCCTTGGTCTGGGGAACCTTCTGAAGTGCCTGCGGTGGACGATTAGGTCAGAAGAAGTGAACGTGTGTGGGACAGTGCCCATGTGAGGCTGCCAAGGGCGATCAGAGCTCAGAGGATCAAAGCAGACCGCAGGAGGCGTCCCCATCCCAACTATCAGCCGGGTCAGAAGGTCTGGTTGTCGACTCGGGATCTACGGTTGCGGCTTCCCAGCAGGAAGCTCAGCCCACGGTATGTAGGCCCATTTCGTATATTACAACAGATTAATCCAGTAACTTACAGGCTTGAGCTTCCTGCTCATTACCGTATCTCTCCTTCTTTTCATGTATCTCTGTTGAAACCGGTCCACCCTGCTTCCGGCCCCACTACTGAGGAGAGAGAACCTCCTCCACCACTGGACATTGATGGAGCTCCAGCGTACTTGGTAAAGGAGATTCTGGATTCTAGGCGTCATGGGGGCCGGTTGCAATACCTGGTGGACTGGGAAGGCTATGGTCCAGAGGAGAGATCATGGGTGGCTGCCAAGGACATTCTAGACCCATCGCTGACTCAGGAGTTCCACCAGGCAAACCCTACTCGTCCTGCACCCAGACCAAGGGGACGGCCTCGGAGAACACCTGGAGGTGTTCATAGAGGGAGGGATTCTGTAACATCTGCATCCACTATTCATTCATCCAACCGCCAGAGGGAGCCGTTTCCTGAATACTGAACACTGCCGCTTTTTCTCTCATCACTTCCTGTCTACACCAGTTATAAGCCATGTTGTTTGTGCAATATGTTGCGAAGTATTGCCAGTTTATCCTGTCTCTACCAAGCGTTTTTGATACTCAAGGATTGTTTGCTTATATATGTCTTTTGCCTGCCCTTGACCTTGTCTTTTGGATTGCTGATTTGGATTTGTTTGCTTTTTGGATTGACGCTATTATATACGACCCTTGGCTTGCTTACCGACCACGATATCTGCTCTCCATTTGCCTCTGTTTGTGCTGTTGTGCTTAATAAAGCTCTGCACATGGATTCCAACCCACAACCGAGTCAGTCTTCGTTACAGTTATGCACCTTTTAAGCCAAAGCAATTTTCTATTTGTGAATTCTGTTCATCAACAATGGAAATAAAACATTCTGATCCTGATTATCAAAACAACAGAGAAATGTTAGTTAGCTTTGAATGGCTTTGACACACATGTAGGTTTAGCTAGCTAACATACCCTTGTGTTTGAACAAAATCGCTACTCGCAACAGACAATAATAGACCATAACATATGAAACAGAACTTTCCCGGCAGTGCGAGAGCATGACTGGTCCACAAGGCGGTGCTGGTTGCATTTGAGGTACAGGACATGGGGTTTCTCAGATTTCGCTTGAGACCGGTAAGCATTATCCTCGATAGTAGTCGTGTCTCCTTCATTGAGTATTTTTGTATTCTGTATACTGTAACCCCATTTGCCTCGATCTGGAGGATATTGTGGATGTAATGCTCCAAAAATGGTCACGGACACGCACTGGTATACCTCTTCCCGTCATGGCAATATGTCGCGCTGGTCATGTTTGACCATTTGTTTGTCGGAGGTAGCAACAGTAACAAAGGGGGGCGGGGCTCGGCGAAAGGCTAATAAGGCTGCATTTTGCACTGAAAATCAGAACGTATTCCAAATACATTATACAGTAGTACAACTTTTCTGGAGATGAGTAAACAACACTTTAACATCATCGCTTCATATAGCTGGGTATGGCCACTCAAATATATCACAGTCAATGTCCCCCCTTGAAAAACAGCAAGAGAAGAATCTTCTCAATTACTGAATCCATCCTTACACAGACTCTGCATTTATAAGTTCACAGGCCTCCTCCATTGCTTGAATGAGGGGTATAACAAAGGGTCAGAGATCATAAACCTTCCACTGCCTTGCAGAAGGGGAAAAGAGAAGGAAGAGAGAGTGTTGTGGGAGGTACTGTAATAATAGGACCAGACAACTAGTCTGTCCACTGTTTTGTCTGTCTAAAAACGTATGTGGTCAGTGTTGTAAGGACCTATTTTGGAATGCCAATGGTGGAACCCATTCTGGGTGATTGCATATATTGTGATGTTACCAACACGCTGACCCAGACATTCAAAAGAGCTCTCTGGCCAAAGGTGTTTCTCCCTATACCTCTTCCTACACCACTGCCTTTCCTAATTTTATTTTGTGGCAAGGGGGAGTGGTTTAGCGAAGAGAGCCGGGAGACGAATGGTGATTGAATGGGTTAAACACAAATAACCAACACCTGTGTCTTGTTTCGGTAATTGGCATGGAGAGAGTATATAATGCCAGGAGAAACAGGAGTGAGTGAGGGAGAGAGAGAAGGACTGCTAATGAGAACTGTCTCTGAAGAAGAAGCCTCCAGTATATGACAGTTATTTAGTTAATGGTGTATATGTTTGGTGTAGTTGTGACTGCCTGTACAGAAAGAGTGAATTGTTCTAGTAAAAGCTTGTCAGCAGTCAAAGTCGACCCCGTCCTCTTCCTTTATTCACAAGAATTCATCACATATTTATTATTTTATTTTTTAAGACAAAAATTCACTTGTTAACTTTTTATAGTGCTTACACCTTGATTGTTGAGTTTACAGCTAAGCACCCGATGGCTGTATTTGATAAATAGGTGCATACATGTAGTATATTGGAAAGCAGTGTATTGAAATGGCAAATAAGTTACATTATGTTAGATTTCTATCTAATGTAGAGAAGTGTGTTTTGTGTTTTGCAAAACAAAATATGCAGTTTTGCAAAAAGTGTGAAGCTGAGAATATGCTTATATTTGTGCAGATCTGGGCCGAGGTTTTGCTCTTTGAGTGTAAGGTTTCAATTAGCTGTGTGTTCTTTTTAATTTTAACTCCTGCTAAGACACAGAATCCTAACTTTTAACACAATTTCTGACTATCAAACACCAGAACAACACACTAAATCTGCAAAACCATACACTAATTCTCAGCCTATGACTTTTTGCAAAACACAACACACAATTCTCTATGTAACACACAGAATTTTCTTTTTCATACACAACCAAACAAAATGCCACACTAATTAATTAGTGTCTATTTTCACAAGAACACCACAATACATTCATATTGTGTTCACACAAGATATGACGCTCTCACATGCACTTTGGACAAATTATGTTGTAAATAATCGGTGAATAGTATTGCACAAACAAAGCACTCACATCGCTTCATAAAATTGTGGTTAACCACAGAGGTGAGTGACATGTATTACTCTGATGTCTTTTTTACAGTTCTAAACCTTGAATGTGTAAGTTGTGTTGCTGCCAGTGGAGGGAGGGAAAGCTTATGGATTTCATCAAAAATATCTTCAAGGTCTTATGAGTGTGAAACAATATGAGGTTGAGTAATCAATCACAATTTTCATTTTTGGATGAACTTACCCTTTTAGGAATCCTAGAAACACCTTTAATCATGCACCTTACAGCATGCATAGGGCCAATTTCCTGGAATAACTGAAATGCAGATAAGAAGAGTTCATTACAATTAATGGTATTTATTGTTTGCCATTGTATAAAATAACAATTACCACATTAGAGTTTTTATGCATTTTACATTACCATAAGTTTAAGCATGTCCATGGTGAACAGGCTTGTCTCTTGCACTCTTGAATGTGCAATATAGAGCTAGGGTTACTGTAAGGTGAAAGTAAGATGTTCACTTAAAAATAAGATGAAAAAGTCACAATTATGTAATTGAATGTCATTGTTTACTCACTCTCTTGTCATTACAAACCCATTAGACTTTGATTCCTCCTCAAAATGTGATTGTAAAACTAATCCATATGAATAAAGCAGTTTAGTGAAAATTTTCTGAAGAGACTCATTTGCTTTATCTTTATAAACACTTATAAACACTGAACAAACAGACACTCAACCATGCTTGCTTGATGCATGAGAATAAACTTTTTTATTAAAGCATTTTAATTTGTGTTTTGAAGATAAATGAAAGTCTTGGGGGTTTGGAATGGAATAAGGGAGATGATGACGATTTTGATTTTTGGATTGAATGAACACTTTAACAATTAGCTGCCATTGTATAGACATCAGCAAAAGATAATTACTGGTTATCTTCTTCTGGTCCTGCAAAGTCTTCACATGGGCATGAAATAGCATCCTCCCCAACAGTAAATATAGTCTTCATCTGAATATAAATGCAAAATACACATATGTAATGATAATATTACACTGCAAGATTCTATCATATTTAATGACAATGACTTGTTCCTTTAAAGTAAAGCTCTTTTTTTTAACCTTTCTTAAGTTTATGAAGTTCCTCTGACGATAAAGAAGCCGAAGTCCTGGTTGTGCTGTTGCTGTAGATGGGCACATTGCTTCATGCTTGCCGCTGTTTGAAAATTAAAGTCTTCATCAAGTCTTGTATTGCGATGCCTAAAAGTTAAACATTGATATTTAATAGTTACAATGGGCAGGATTGCGCAAACACCAAATTGTATATCTAGTCACAATCATTTAATACTAAATCAATTCATTACGTTTAAAAAATATATGAATGTTATACAAATTACTTAAACCATTTAGCGCATAGTTTTTTTTGCAGTAATTCAGGCAAATGGAGCCCCAACTAAGTTTTGAGTGCTGTTCTTTTCATGTTCATACTTTTCAGTTGGCCAAGATTTCTAAAAATCCTTTCTTTGTATTGGTTATTGTTTATATAAGTTATATTCTAATTTTCTGACATACTGAATTTGGGATTTTCCTTGTCAGTTGTCAGTTATAACCATCAAAATTAAAAGAAATAAACATTTGAAATATATCAGTCTGTATGTAATGAATGAATATAATTGAATCACTTTTTGAACTGAATTAGTGAAATAAAATCAACTTTTTGATGATATTCTAATTATATCACCAGCACCTGTATGTTCCTCCTCCTACTTCTTTTGGTCAGGTTAAACCCAGCCTCATCAACAAAGATAATCTCATGGGGAGCAGACCGGCTTTCCATCTCAAAGATTCTCAGCAAAACACGTTAAATACAGTAGAGTATTTTTATCCAGAAACACAGTTCAAGAGTGTACAAATGGCAGACCACCACATACTGCAGCAATGCGGTGCGGCATGGAGTCAATCAGTCTGTGGCACTGCTCTGGTGTTATGAGAGCCCAGGGTGCTCTGATAGTGCCCTTCAGCTCTTCTGCATTGTTGGGTCTGGCATATCGCATCTTCCTCTTCACAGTACCCCACAGATTTTCTATGGGGTAAATGTCAGGCAAGTTTACTGGCCAATTAAGAACAGGGATACCATGGTCCTTAAACCAGGTACTGGTAGCTTTAGCATTGTTTGAAGGTGCCAAGTCCTGTTGGAAAATGAAATCTGCATCTCCTTAAAGTTGGTCAGCAGCAGGAAGCATGAAGTGCTCTAAAACTTCCTGGAATATGTCTGCATTGACCTTGGACCTCAGAAAATATACTAAACCAATACCAGTTGATGACATGGCACCTCAAACCATCACTGACTGTGGAAACTTTACACTGGATCTCAAGCAACATGGACTGTGTGCCTCTCCTTTCTTTCTCCAGACTCTGGGACGCTGATTTTCAAAGGAAATGCAAAAATTACTTTCATCAGAGAACATAACTTTGGACCACTCAGCAGCTGTCCAGTCCTTTTTGTCTTTAGATGCTTCTGACGCTGTCTGTTGTTCAAGAGTGGTTTGACACAAGGAATGCGTCAGCTGAAACCCATGTCTTGCTTACATCTGTGCTTAGTGGTTCTTGAAGCACCGACTCCAGCTGCAGTCCTCTTCTTGTGAATCTCTCCCACATTTTTGAATGAGTTTAATTTCCTCTCCAGTGTGCGGTTATCCCTATTGCTTGTACACTTCTTTTTTTTTTTCTACAACATCTTTTCCTTCCCTAAGCCTCTCTAATAATGTGCTTGGACACAGAGCTTTTTGAACAGCCAGCCTGTTTTGCAATGACCTTTTGTGTCTTGCCCTCCTTGTGCAAGGTGTCAATGGTCATCTTTTGGACAACTGTCAAGTCAACAGTCTTATCCATGATTGTGTAGCCTACAGAACTAGACAGAGATACAATTAAAAGGCCTTTGCAGGTGTTTTGAGTTAATTAGCTGATTAGAGTGTGACACCAGGCGTCTTCAATACTGAACCTTTTCACAATATTCACATTTTCTGAGATACTGAATTTGGGGTTTCCCTTTGTCAATTATAGTCATCAAAATTCAAAGGAATAAACATTTTAAATATATCAGTCTGTGTGTAATAAATGAATATAATATACAAGTTTAACTTTTTGAATGGAATTAGTGAAATTAATCAACTTTTTGATGATATTCTAATTATATTACCAACAAGGAGGGAACATCACTATCTGTGTGCAGCCATCAGCCAGCGAGGTGTGCTCCACCGCCATGCCATTCTCAGACCGTATAAAACTGTCCTCCTTGGTTTCCTTGATTGTCTAATAGAGCTTGTGTTCCAGCTTGACCAGAGGGAGCCAGCACAACCAGTGCAGACTTGTTACATTGTTGTTTGGGATAATGTCAGCTTTTATTGCTCTGCTCTGGTTCATGACTGGTTTACCAATAGCCTACGGTTTTCGAGCATCTTTCTGCCTGCATACTCTCCCTTTCTAAACTCAACAACAACATAACTTATTTCCCATTTTGTAGTATTGTTTTGACTTTCTCATTGGTGTGTAAGACTGCGTTGTAATGTGTGTGAGTTTGGGGGGACATACATGAGTTGGGGTTGTATGTCATGTTTGAGAGCAAAGTTCGTTTTTTTCAGCAAGATTGAGTTGTTTTGAGTGGAGAGCTTAATTTAGACCTGAATATAGGAAGATTTGGGAACTGATTTAGAAGTTATGAATTTGTGTTTAGAGTTTAGCAAAAAAGAAGCATAATTTCAAGAAATGTGTTCGCAACCTTAGAAAAATGTTTGCTTTTGAGATGTGTTTGTCATATTTTGAATGCAGTTCTTCATTTGGCAAGAGACGTGAGGCCTTTTGCATTTTGTGTGTGCAATTCTTGGATCTGTGTACGGTTTTGAAAAAAAGAGGCAGAGTTTTGAAAATGTGTGCAACCAGTTGAAACCATAGGAACTAACATCATATATATATATATATATATATATATATATATATATATATATATATATATATATATATATATATTGTCGCGGGCTGAAGAATCACACGACAGGCTACAGTGAAAGTCTAAAGCCCCGGAGGGTGTATTTATTGGTGGTTGTGACCATGAGGGTGCCAGAGGTGTCCGGTGCTCGTCCTCGGTGCTGCGTGATCCTGTTCACCGTGTGCAGGTGGATCTCTTTCAGGGCGACACTGGTAGGTGCCTGGGACACGGCTCACAATATATATATATATATATATATATATATATATATATATATATATATATATATATATATATAATATACATCCTGAAAATGTTGTTTATTATAAATTATAATTATAAATATTATAAATAAATACGGAAGAGGTAATCCCCTAGTCTGCACATTATCAGCACTACAAACAAGGCTAGGGGCCGCCTGTACATTACGTCATCCTCTTTTTCATCTGCGGACACAGGCATGAAACCGAGGCATGGGACTGGGACAAAGCATCTTGTTCCCTATTCTTAGAAAACCATGTTTACATGCGTAACCTGAGACATTCCCCTTTCGAAAGGGAACTCCACACTGCGTCCTCTGGAGGGTGCTAGGGGAACGGTATTCCATCACCGCCATGCTGAGGGATGAATGTCCAGGTAACTGTTTCCCCATGTCAAGACTTAAGGAACAGCATCCCTGCTAGCGAAACCGCTAGGCTTTACGGCAGGCTCAAACTCCAAACTCCTAGGAGTACTAACCATGCTCCTAGGTGTCGTAATTGGCATTAAGGCCCTCAGATGAGGGGAGTACGTGTAAGCTTGACCTGAAGAGCGACTCCTCAAGGAGGCCCACAAGAGCCTAACAACCTAGCAGCCACAGAGCTCTGTTGAGAGAGCTGAAATGTGATCTCAGCATATCAACAAAGGGAGGCGAGCTACCAGGCTCAAGAACAGCTGATAAGGGGGGCTCACAGAGAGCATCACAACCTGAAAAAAAACTGTGTGCTCAGCATAGCAGATGCAAAGAAGAGTCTAAAAACTAAAAAAAAAAAAAAAAATTGCTACACCTTCAGGAGCCTCCTTCACCAATAATGTAGATATTCAACATTATATAAAGTTCCTATTCTGTAAAAAAATAAAAAAAATAAAAAAGAAAGAAAATAAACTAAAAAGATTTCTGGATGAAAAGCATTCTTCGTCAGATTCCTTCCATGCCCCACGTACAATCCCCGTGATTGGCCTGATTAACTGCCTCGGCAGCCACAAGACCCGAAATGCAGGGGAGAGGTGCTACATTCTCAGAGAATCAGGCATTCTCAATGCAATCACATCTCACAGCATGGCTATCTCTCCTCCGAAAGCCATACACACTCTGTTCAAACACTTAGTTCCCTCAAGAATCAAGCAAGAACAGAAACCGCAGCGAATGCATCACATTAAGCTTGTTCAACTCCCCTGAGAGGTGAACGCGCTTGTGCATACGCTGGCAAAAAACTAGAGTACAGAACTCTGCTCTAGTAGTTCCGCGAATGCAACAGTGAGTGCATCCTTCTCTTATGTCAAGTCAATCTACGAGTCAATCTCGTATGTGACCCGTCACGAAAATCAGTGACAAATGTCGGCAGCACAACTTTCGAGCAAAATGAGAAAGAAGCGTTTGTTTTTTTTTTTTTTCAAAATTGGTGATATTCGTTTTTTATTTTTTTTTGCAGAATCTGTTAGTTGATATCACAAAGAAGCCTCTCCGTGTTTGAGATAGCAGTATTGGTATATTTAAAAGCGTACATTTTGAGGTTGAAATCAGGTTGTTTGTCGGAGATTCTAGCACGCAGTAGGGGCGTTTCATTGTCTTTCTGTATTTCCATACTGGATAAGCCGGCTTTTGTTTCTTTTGTTATTGCCCCCGCCCTCAGAGGGACGCGTGGCTACTTAGTATGCAGCGCTCTGGCCGGCTCTATCTGATATCAAAATTCAATGAAGATGGACACCGCAAAGATGATCACAGACGAGCTGAACCGTGGCCGTTACACCGAAAATGTTTCGAAATACTTCTTCGACAAGCCGGATGCTTATAAACAAGCGCTCACTGATTCTGAAGACAATATGAGCAACGATGAAAGCGGCATAATAAGACTGTAATATCCCTAATCTACAACTGAGCGAAGATGATGACGAGGAAGAATGTATTGGAGGCATCGAGATCTGCGTGAATACTTTTGTTTCTTATGGGGTGAGTTTCCATAAACATCAAAGTTTGTCGTTTTGTGTTCATTCTAAGAACATGTACACGTTATCTCATGTTTAGTCCATGTTGAGACCTTCCCATATCTACCTATTGTTATTAGCTAGCTCATAGCTCATCGGTTATCACAGAATCCTGTTAAAAAAGTCCTAAGGCTACACAATGAAATCAATTCGCCAAGTTTTATGTAGAAAACCAGCAAATAACAAATAACATTAGCATCAATATGTACTTTTTGTTTACATAAACATTAAAATAATAACATTAAAAATGATGGCCACATTTGAAAGATTAAAGATTTTTTATAAAAAGATAAAACTCACATATTTCAGCCTCTAAATAATTTTTATAAAAGTCAAAAAAGATAAATTACTGACATTTATAATGCACATTCTCCTTTATTATTAATAGTATGCGGTCCGATTTTTCCCGTTGTGTCTGTCGTTGCTATGCAGGGGGTATGGCTTATCTAAATGAGATGTAAATGAGCCCCATTGTCACTCGCAGCAGTGAGAACTGCAAATCTTCAGAGGCTATTTCTGCTGTTTCAGCTTTTTTGAGTGCCTACCTTCAAATGGCCACAGCTTCTCCAAATATTATCAGATTTCCATGTGTTAGACATCGTTGGAAAGCTTGGAGACTACACTTTCAGAATCTGTGAATTACTAAAAATGCAACAGAACCGACTTGTGTCCCTACTTTCCGTGATTGGTCACATATGTGCTTCGTACACAAGGTTTGAAGACAAAAAAAGAGGATGACGTATTCTACAGGTGCCCTTTTATGCTCGCAGTCGCTCATTTGCTCATGCCGCTCATGTCAAAGGCTTCCGCCTGCCAATGTCAAGTTCACTGACGTTTTATCATTCATGCTTCACACAGGGGTCACACTGAAAGCATTCACCCTAGCGCCCGCACGTCCTGATTTTGCCAAGTCCTATGTGTTCCTAGGTCAACATATTTTGTTGACCCTGGAACAACATTTTACTCCAAAAATATATTCTTAACCATATCCCTACAACTAAACCTAACCTTAACCATGAGTAATCCCTAAAATCAGAGGAAATGATAGATGAATGACACTGATGTACAAGCACCAAACACTGATTTTAAGCATAAACTTCACAAAATCTATAAACTGGTTCTTCATATCTGATTGGTTAATCACAATGTTGTTCCAGGGACAACAACGATGTTGTCCCAGGAACATGTCTCACTTGGTAAAATCAGGTTAGGCCTAGCGCCCTCCAGAGGACGCAGTGTGGAGTTCATAAGGTCAATTTGTGAATTAACTCAGAAGACTCGAATGTTAATGCAAAATCAATTTAAGATGTCTTATTTCAGGTTTCTAATATTCTGATAGCTTGGACAATTCTGGAAACATCTCTGAAATTGATTTCAAAAAGTGTGAAAATCAGCAGACCCACAATCTATACACTCGTTAGGCCTTGATCACAATCAGCACCTCTGTGCCTTCACGAATTTCAAATGGCCCTTTTGCTACTGAAGATACTGTAGGTTTGGGACTGGAAAGCACAAGTCTTTGATCATCTTCAACCCTATAATGTCAGTACTAATAAACAGCCAATATTCAAGATATTGTTCCCTCATCTTAAGTGTTAACATTTAGTGTGTCATTATACTGATGAACACAGGACATAAAGTTGTCCTGAAGAACAGCATAGTTTGTTCTTAATGTAAGTTTTAAATGTAATATTTTGAAATAAATATTCTAATGTGTGGTTTAAACACTGTTTTGGGAAATATGTGATAGCAGGGTCCTGAGGCTTACCCAGAGATTTTGTAACTCCTTTTTGTGGACACATACTGGCCTTTCTGACCTCAGAAGTCCTGAATGTTTGTACTTGGTGACCCAGAGTCATGGATAATAGGAAATTTAAAGTGGCTAGACTGGCAGGTAACAGCACATCGACAGTAGTATCTCCTTCTTCCACCTGTCAAAAGGATTTAAAAACAAATCCCACTGCTGACAGATGCTCTGACTCACAATGAAACATCTCCATAATGGCACTCCCAAGTGTCAGGAGTTCTAGCAGCACACTGAAAGAACAGCAATAAATGAAAAGCTCTACCCCTTGCAGACTAAGCATACCTGTGGGGAAGGTCGACGAGAAACATCTTATCAGAAGATTTTATCTTGCTGTAGTTACTGATTACATTAGAGTGTGTTGTGTGTGAACAGCAGATGGAATACTGCAATTTACTAAAATTATTCTAATTATTTTAATGATTCAATATATTCATGCAGTGCCGGCCGTCCAACAGGCGATACAGGCGGGCGCCTGGGGCCCCTCTAAATATAAAAACATATTTTATTAAAAGAATATCTCTGAATAATTCATACATGACAAATAGCTGAAAACGATAATAATAATAATAATAATCTAATAATAATCTAAATAAAAGCGGAAAAAATATTATAAACATACACAGCAGCACCACATTCTATTTAGCATAACACCTCCCGCGATAGATTATTGGGTTAATTAGAATGTCGTAACGTATTCCTAGTACAGATTCCACATATTCCACTTAGCCACATATCTCTGTAAATTCCTTTTTATATACTCGAGAAAGTGTCCTAAATAAGTCTAAAGTTATATAATGTCATAATTTATGCAATGCACATTGATGCTATTTTAATTTGAAATTAAATGGCATCCAAACGATATCTTTCCGGAGCCGAAAAAAGAAAGAAGAGAAAAGCAGATGAAGAAAAAAAGGCTCAAAGTAAAGGTATGTTTCGCTAAACATAATACATTATTTATTAGTGTAGTATTAATACTTGGTTTAATAAATGTGATGATGCCCATGATCACAGACATACTTGTGTGAAATGTGAGAGAAAATTAGGCCACATTCAGCATGTTTCTTTAAATAATCAATTAATTATCCATCCCACTAATTCATGCTTAAAAAAAAAAAGGTCTCCTCCTCTTTCCAAATTTAAATCTGATTAAATATTTTTACACATGTATTACATGTTGAGTTTGTTACAGGTAATAAAAATGTATACACTTAAATATGAAATTGAATTTTATGTGCTCTCTTCTCACTGTTTTTACACCAGTGTGCTCATTTTTATTTATTTTTTTTATCTCGCCTAGGACCCCACAACCCTTTGGGCCGGCACTGTATTCATGGATATTTCTTTGGAAACCTGCCATTATTCCTAGAAGGTTTCAGTGGTCAGGTAAGTGGTCAACATTTTTTAGAATAGTTTTTCTTAGTGGCAAAATGATAAAAATATTACCCAAAATTAACCAAATAATAATAATTAATTATATATATATATATATATATATATATATATATATATATATATATATATATATATATATATATATATATATATATATATATATAAATTGTAAAAAAAAAATTACTCACTTCACAAGAAATATTTGTGTGTATTGCCTGTGGATTATTGTGATGTTTTTATCTGCTGTTTGAACTCTCATTCTGACATCACTCATTCACTACAGAGGATCCATTGTAGCCAAAGTGATGGAATGCTAAATTTCATCAGTCTTTACTGACCTGGACCAGGTTTCCGAATAACAATTGATCTTCTACAAGTCATTTTACAATCGTTCGTTATTGTTTCACATGCGTTTTCCAAAAATGCACTTAAAGCAATCACACGTAGCTGTGCTTTAAGTGATACTTAGGAGTCTCTATCCATTTGTCAAGTGCTGAGATGTCACCTTATAGAATGGCTCGTAATTGTAGTACACGATCGTTTATTGAAATGTTAACATAATGTTGCAGGTCACTGACCAATTTTTTTTCCCTCAGTCTTTGAAGCATATTTCCTAATTTTTTTTATCCGTAAAAAAGTATTATTTTTTTAATTACATTAACAAATTAATAAAAAAATAATAATAAAGAAAATGTGTAATAAAGTGTACAATAAAGCACAATCAAATCCTTATGATCACTTTGCACTTGTATAAAGTTAAAGGTGAATTCTGCCAATTATCCTGCAGGTGACTGCACAAATCTGTCTTCTTACGATGAACTTCATCCATCTCAACATTAATGGCTGAATTTGAAAATGATGTAAAAGCTTGTGTTTTAGTATGTTACATAATAATGACAAAGCATTTTTTTTTTGTGAACCTCATTGTTAATCATATGAAACCATATGAAAAACCATATGAAAATGAACTGTTGTGTTACTAATACCTGTGGCTTGTTATTAACATAAGTTATCTTTGTGAACCCTATAAGGTAAAGTATGTCTCACGTAACATTATTTGATGCATTAATAATTTCATAGGATCTGTGCTTACATTATTTAACAGTAACAGAGCATTTATCAAGGGCTATAGCTGGATTTTTTTAAAAGTTAAAACAAGTACAATCAAGCCCAAAAGACCCATTCATACACATTTTTGTTAAAAACTGTCGAAGATATATACAATAAAGCCACATGCTTATTTCCATTGTGGTCTATATAAAAAATAAAAAACAAATGGACGAGCAGTTCATATTAGGAATAAAATCAAAGCAACACACAAAACAACATATCACATAAAAAACTTCTTCTAAAAGGACCTTCTTCTTGAATTTGTTTTAAGGATTCAGGAAATTAAAGAAATTAATTCCATGCAACAGTGCTGGAATAACAAAAAAAAATATTCTGCATGTAGCTTCTTCCTGCTGCGACAGTTTGAGTCGGCAACCGCCTTCCCTGTGGGAATTTTGGTGGATATTGATTCTGGAGAGAATTGGTTTATTAATTGGGACATGGAAATACTGTTTCCCCACCCTAATATCACTACACTTTCTTCGCCGCTGGCTTTAATCAGCACAAGAACTGATTTTTCACCCGATATGGACCGTGAATTATCATCAGTGATCCCAAAAAAACCTTACTCTCCTACCTACACTACCAATCCCAGCCAGTCCTCCAGCCCTTCCTCAGCTGGATGCCTGCAGCCCTTTTGTCTTCCCTTGTGATGCCTTGCAATGATGTAATGCCTCCAGTCATGCAGTCACCAGCTTCGCCTGAGGTTATACCAGCTCCTATTACCTCCTCCAAAGCACCCTCCATCCCTCCCTTACCTCATCATTTATGGCACAAGGCATCATTGACTATTGGGTTTTGTTTCATGGACTTGTTTTTTGTTTTCAGTCAGACATCCACTATTTAGGCATTCTTTGGATTTGTTTGATAAACCTTTTTTTATTTTTGTCATCATCTTTACCTTTGGACTAAAATTAGTGATAATTATGAAGTAAAAATGGATGTATATTTATTATATTAATTATACAACATTTGTAACATCAGACTATGAATTTACATTTTCTGAAAACCTTTTTGGCAATATATAATGGGAAAACTGTCGAGCCAATTCCATTGTTTTGGGAGGGAGACTTACAAACAACGTAAAGGTAAAACAAAAGCATTGTAAAAACATTTGTAAGCATTGTTTGTCTGTGTAAACCCTGCCATGATATCACCCTGAACATTTCTCATTACCATATGTTGGCAAGGATTTTAGGATTTGGTTTTTTTCTGTATGCTGAGAAAATGTTCATGTAAGTGTTCATATGGTATTGATTGTTAAGTAATAGTTTGTGTTTTATGTAAGATGTTCAGCAAATGTCTGTAATGTAAACTTCTGTTAGTTACAAGAAAATCCAGCAACATCCCCTAATAAATGCTCTTTTATTGATGAATACTAATAGTTAAGAACCTTCACATTATTAACACTAACATTTATTTAGTTGTTTATATTCATTTCCAATATTAGCTGAAAAATTTACTCAATTTCTAGAGTAATTATTAATAATCAAACATAAAGGTTAAATTTCAATATACTGTCGGTGAAAGATAAACACATTCATTGGTTGTTATATAGTAGCCTAATGTCACTATATTTAATAAGCAGCTGGAGTTGAATTTTAATAGCTCTATTTCTCTATTTCCTGAGCTGTTGTTGCCTGAGCTTATTAATGCGGTTAAATCCTGACAGTGCCACTGTAATAATGCAAATTCACTTGTAGGCCTATGCTTTATACTTAGGTATTGCCAACACTTCTTTTGCTCTTGTATCCAACTCAATCACTTGCATTTGTCAGTCTTCAGCACTTTAGTTTCTACTTATTTATATGCGGATTATGCTGTAGCCTTAGATGCACTACAAATCTCTCACAAATTCTTTGGATCTGCAATTTAATTGGTTCCTTGCCACTGTCACCTTTTGCTTGCTTAGTTGGGGACACTTGACTGATTGCACAGACACTATGGGAGACATGTAACTATTCATGCGTGATGTCAGGTGACTGTAAGAAAATGTAGGGGTGTCATTAATTATTTCAGAGTTAAAACATCTGTTGTGAATAGGGGTTGTCAGGGAAAGGGATGTGGGGGGTGTTTTTAGATGGCATATAGTCGAAAAGTACAATTGTCAATGTCATCTTCCCCAATCAAGACGAGAAACAAGGCAATGACCAATAAATCCAATCCAAATTGACAGTGATGTCAGTTGTCATGTCACTATGCTCTAAACTTGATCTCCTCACAGGTGAGATGAGAGAGCAAAAGAAGATTGCAGATCATGACGGACATTTAGCCATACTTGAGCAACAGGTGGTGGATCTACAAGCCACAACAGGCACAGCAATCTACGTCTAATTGGTTTATCTGAAGGATATGAGAAGGATGATCCTGTGGGCTTCTTGAAAAGATTGCTGCCAACCTGGTTTCTTTCACTGGTGGGTAAAAAGACTCAAGTGGAATGAGCACATCATGTGTATACCAAGACCTCCTCAGATTGCATTAGACCACAGAGTGATGCGGTCCTTTTTTTCCAGTTTTTCTATGGCAACTGCAAAGAGAAAACATGTCTTTGCCCCAATTTGGAAGGAAATGAGAGAAGTTGGCATCCAGAAATTCTTTCCGTATCCTGCAACACTGAAAGTTATTTTGAAACAAGGGGAAAAGGAGAGTAAGAGAGGGTGGTAACAAAAGAAATCAGTTGCAGGGATAACAAAGATTTGAGTTTCAGACAAAACAGGAACTAAGCCACTGTCCGAGAGGATAACCAAAAGAGATTCCAGCCAGGTCCGTGGAAGTGAGTGTTAGCTCAACAGGAGGGATCTAGGAAAGGGATTTCAGAGCAAGTGGCAGAGAGTAACAATCCAAGAGCAATGAGACAGTCCAGCTCTCCAATGAACACCGGGGAACGGCAACGGATGGGAGGGAGGGAGGGGGCAGGCAGTAGGGAGCCCAGTAGCCAGAGCCAATGGAGGAGCAAAAAGGAGGAAGAAAGAGAAAAAAATAAATAATGGGCAGGAGCTCAAAACAAGGAACTAGATATAATGGAACTACATCAATAAAAAAAAAACTAATATCCAAAGGTATAAAATAAATGCAACGGAAACGATGCAAGACTAGCTAGACTGCAACAGAAACAAGGACAGACAACAGTAACAAGCACGAGGTTACCTCAGCAGAGCTGAGATTCAATCTGGCACAGGACTGAACACAAGAGGGAAATATAAAGGGTGACTAACGATCTAATACAGGTGTAAACCCTAATAAGATAAGATGGGCAGGGTAAAAATAGACAATAGAGCACATGGCAAACAAATATCAACTGACAGCCATGTGCTCCAGACAGACCAGGATACAACATAAACAAACCCAGATCATACCAGTGCCTTGACAAAAAAAAAAAAATCACTATCTTGAATAAAGGCTGTGATTCGGATGGTAGAATTACTCAAATAATGACAGTATTGGAGAATAGGAATATTGTTTTTCTTTTACTCCATGCTCCTTGCGCTGCGAATCCTAAGTTTATCTCTCTACCTCTCAGCTTATCTTTAGAAATTTTCTGGCTTTGAAATTATAATGGGTGCAGACATGAATTCTGTAATGTCCCACAGTTTAGATAGATATGGAGCAAATGCTCATGCTCAGGCTATTTATTCTGATGAATTTCGACAATGTATAACTTCATCCTCACGATAGATAATTGCCGATTATTAAATCCTACTGCTAGATCATATACTTTCTTTTCTGCCAAACAATTATACTCCCAAACTGATTATATTTTTATTTATATATCCTTATCTGTGACTGTTCAGGAAGCCAATATTTTGTCCTTATCATTATAATGCATGTTGGCCATAATTATTGGCACCCCAAGAAATTGAACCAGAAGAACATGAAATTGTCCAGCCATGACTTCTTGTTCCACAGTGTTATAAATATGTGGAACACAAAAGCCCAATTCCCTTAATCATCCATCACAGGGAGTAACACCAAAAAATATAGTTATGATGTACAGAACAAGATTGTTGACCTTCACAAAATAGAAAGTGGCTTTTAGAAAAGAGTTAACGCATTGAAAATCCCCATTTCCACTATCAGGGTTCCAATCAACTAAAGATGTTACAAATCTGCCTGGAAGAGGATGTGTGTCTATATCTTCATAACGCACATTGAGGAGGAGTGTTTGAGTGGTAAAAGACTCTCCAAGGATCACAGCTGGAGAATTGCAGAGATTAGTTGAGTCTTGGGGTCAGAAAGCCTAAATAAAACATATCAAACAGCCCCTACATCACCACATGTTGTTTCGGAGGGTTTCAAGAAAAATTATCCTTGCTCATCCAAAAAACAAATTCCAGCATATTCTGTTGTCAGACACAACTGGAACTTCAAACGGCACTGGCTTCTATGGCCAGACAAAAAAAAAAAAAAAAAAAAAAAGTAGCCTACCCCATGCCCATGGTTAAATATACTGCTGGATCTGTAATGGTGTTGGCCTGTTTTTCTGTCAAAGGTCCAGATGCATGGCATCATGGATTCTATCAAGTATCAACAGACAAAAAATCTAAACCCGACTGCCTCTTTTTGAAATCTTATAATGGACCATATTTAGATCTTCCATCAGGAGAGTATTCTAAAACAAATTAACACAAAAATCAGTCACTGAGCACAAACTGAAGCTTCTGCCATGGTCTTCCTAGTCCTCTAACCTGAACCCTATAAAAAATGAGTAGGGTGAACTAAAGATAAGAAGCACCAGCATGAAACTGTGAATCTGAAGGATCTGGAGAGATTCTGTATGAAGGAATGATCGCTGATCTTTTATCGAGTATTCTCCAAACTCATCAGGCATTATAGGAGAAAACTCAGAGCTATTACCTTGGGAAAATGACATTGCAATAATTGGGTGCCAATAATTGTGGCCAACATGAACAGGATAAAGCATTTATTTTACAATTAGATTTTCCACCCACTTTCAATTGTCTTACTTCAATGATAAAATAGAATTTAGTGAATTTTTTGAAGGTAAGATCAGAAGGATAAACAATGCAGATTTATTTTCACAGACACCTTTGCTCATATTTACCAAGGGTGCTAATAATAGTGTATGGCACTGTATCAGCCACTCTCCTTGATAGGGACGGATGTTAAAGTGTATGCCAAATTGCTGGCCCAGCGTTTAGAGGGAGTAATGCATAGATTAGTTAATCGTGACCAGTCTGCATCTGATAATTTACTTTTAATTTGTGATATTCGTTTTGTTTTATTCTCTCTCCGCATTCCAGTGGCGGCTCCAGACAATTTTGATTGGGGGGGGCAATGGGGGGTCCTGGTCATTTCAAGGGGTGTCTCATGAAAACCAACAAAAAATAAAGTGGGCACGGTTGCATAACTGCATATTACTGCATCGAAAATACATTTTGGTCCAAAAATAGCAAAAACTATGACTTTGTTCAGCATTGTCTTCTCTTCAGTGTCTGTTGTGTGAGATTTCAAAACACTGAAGTGTAGTGATATCTGGTTCACGAACGAATCATTCGATGTAACCGGATCTTCTTGAACCAGTTCACCAAATCAAACTGAATAGTTTGAAACAGTTCGCATCTCCAATAAGCATTAATCCACAAATGACTTAAGCGGTTAACTTTTTTAACGTGGCTGAAACTCCCTCTGAACAGGGCCATGCAGAGACCTTTGGAGGGGCAGGTGCTCAAAGTATAAAAGGGGCACATGGAACAAGGCTTTAAATGGTGCCGTTCAAAATATCAATACAGCAATATATTGTGATGCTTTCCTTGCTGATTCGCGTATCGATAAGGATGGTTATGTATTAATACAGCAGCAAATGCTTCGATGCAGTTTTGAAAAAGAAACAATAGAGAAGATAATTTTAAGTTTAAAATAATTATAGCTCTGGGATTAGAAACTGAAATGTCTTAAATTGTCCCAACCTGGTGGCTTTTTCTTCTCTGTTTCAGCATTAATCTATTATTTTAACCATCACTACTACTCTTGCACCTAATCAATAAGTCCACCTTAAATATTGATACAAAACATTAAAAGACTGATACACTGGAATATAGTGATTAATATTATTATTACTGCTGTAGTTGTTATTGTCTAAAATTGAACACCTTTGCAATGTAAACAAATGACAGGCTACATTTGTTATTCATATCCTTCACAATGCACTTTGATGTCAGGTATATTATGCATTTTTTATTGATATTGATATTTTTACATTTATTTCCAGAGAGATATTATTGAGTTTACAGGCTAAAATAGTCTTGCTGTAAACACTGTTGCTAATATATAAATTATAAATATAGAAATATATATATTTGCGTCACATTTAAAATATAATTATATAATTAATTTCTGAATTGTTTTTTATTTTTATAATGATAATTCAGAGAATGAGAAAATCTGAATAAGCCTTACCAGTGTTGTGATAATTTTTTTAAGGCACTCAACGTGTTAAATAAGTACTGTAATATAATAAAATTTTAGTCAAATAATATAAAAAAGACCAGACCCCTCGATGCCTGTGAAACTTTTCTCTCTCAAACAGCACGCTAGCGTTACTTCTACACTACAGGCTACACACAGCAACATATCTGCATGTTCTCACATCACATCGTTCTTGTGAAATAATAATAACTATATAAACATCAAAATCACTTCGCTGAGAATGAAACACCACTTACCAGCTGCCACGGTTCTGAAAATATCTTTTAGCAATTAAAAAATGTGCGTGCGGCGTGAGGAATTTTTTCAGTCAGGTGAAAGGTCATCATGTTGGTAATTTTATTTACGGCTAAATTATTATTAATAAATTGTAATAATATTATGATTGTGCATGGGCAGGCATTCACAAAAAGGTATGTTATTACAAAAAAAAAGAAATAATAGAGGAAATTTTGCTTTAACAAAGGGGAATTTAAGGTGCAAAGGAGCAGTGCACAAGTGAACCGGTTCATTCGGACGGTTCGATCAAATAAACCAGTTGAAAAAATAAAACAGTTCACCGGTTATTTTGCACTCGATGTAATGTCATTAGCAATGACTTCCCTTTACTCAAGCCTTCGTTTACCCGCGCTTATAACATAAGCACAGAATCAGTTCAGAATCAATCACCAAATTGACCCCCCTTGGCACCGCCGGTGCCGCATTCGTCACTAATCACACAACACCAACATACTACATCATCAGCATATGACATATACTGGAAGTGTGAGAAAAGTGTTTATTACATTTGAAATATGGATGTTTTCTTACAACAACACATGGATTTGCTACAGGAGGCCTTAATTCACCCCCTGGAGCAGTCTGGGGCATGTTTTATTATGGATGCGCACAGTTTATTTGACGACTTGCGGACTGGTCAAACTGCCAATGACTGCAATGATAGAGCTTGTAATAGCCAGGACAATTTTTAATATAACCCCGAATGGATTCTTCTGAAAGAAGAAAGTCATATACACCTAGGATGCCTTGAGGGTGAGTAAAACATTAGCTAATTTAAATTTTTCGGTGAACTAACCATTTAAGTCCTGTAAAGTGGTTAGTTGAGAAAACTCAATAAAACAGTTGTTAACAAAAGAGAAATGCCTCAACGTTTGTCAAGTATTCAGTGGATAATATGAATCTCAATATGGCAACTTAAAGGACGATTGACATATCACAAATTATTCCCTCACTCAGCTCCTGCGTCTTTTGTTAGCTTTTAGGCCACTACAGACAATTGTAAAAGAGCGGAACTGGATGATGACATCACTGAATCATCAATGAACTGGCTTTTCCTGGAAAAAATACTCCTTGATATTGTCATTGTCTTTCATGATCCATCAGAATAAAATTTGTTCCTGATTGAATATTTCATTTTTCAAACTTTCACAATCAAGCATGTTTAAAAGCCTAAAAGTTTAATTTCAAATATAATGAAAAAGGTGAGTGTGGCAGAGAAAAGTTGAATATAATATGAACATAATTACATCATCCCTCCTGCTGTTCAATTATTTGATCAGTGTTTAGTGTCATCTGTACCGCTTCATTCTGCAACCAGTTTGCAATTAGCATGACTAACACAAGCCATCCGCAACCTTATCTCTAAAAGCAAGGTTCCAATGGGAAGCTGACCTTGAGAAATAATTTGCTGGATCAATATTTGCCTGTAAGACAGTGGGAGAATTGGTGTTTAGCAGAAACCAGATTAAGTGAATATTTATAGGTTTGTGAAGAGCTGCATTTTCTGAAATGGACTGCAAAAAAAAGACATGCATGTTTACATGCAATACATTTATTAGCTGTCTCTGGGTTAATGTTGAAACCATCATAACCAGTATGGTAAAAGAGTTATCTGTAGATGGCACAATAGATTTGAATCAACACTGGAATCTTTTGAGCATACAGATGATCTGGGTCCTCTCATACTTTCAGTAATAATTGTAATAATTCATTAATTTCAGAAATAGTTTGACCACAAATGAAAATGTGCTGAAAATGTATTTGCCCTCAGTCCATCCAAGATATAAATGACTTATCGGAACAGATTTGGAGAAATTTAGCATCACTTGCTGACCAATTAATCATCTTCAGTGAATGGGTGCCAATAGAACAAGATTTTCAACTGCTGATGAAAACAGCCCTATAATCCAGAACTAATCCACATATATATAATGCTCTGCATTGGCAGCATACCAATCATGAGACCTTTGCAAATTCCTCTGCAACCAGTGCATGCTCATCAGTACCAGATTTTAAAGTGCTTTGTCTTTGCAATTCTACAGCAGATAAGAAAGGGAAATCATCGAGACTGTAAAATAACTTCTCTCAGCCATTATTTAATACTTGACTGCATGCATGCTGCTAGATGCCAGTATAAGTCCAGCAGCACCGACAAAACCTTTTACCATGGAATAAATTATGAAAACATAATTCATAATTATAAAACATTTATTATAAATAATGTAATCTCTGCTCATTGGGTACATTCTAGGATTGTATAGCAGATGTGCAATACATCCAATGCAAATACAACATTGTTCTTAAGGGAGCATCTTCCCCAATCCATCTCTAATTTTTATTATTTTGCTGCATCAAATAGAATACAGTGGTGTAATCAACATGTGATATTGATGCCAAGCCTATGAACTCTGTCCACATTTATTTATATCATACCTGTTTGCCCATTTGTATCTCAACATAACTACCATCTAAGGTTAATTAAACTTGACCGTGTACTGTATGTAACATCATAGTGCATTGCAACCAGCATTTGCAATCTTGAAGTACAGTAGACATAAGGATGATAAATGACTAAAGTTAAAAAGTTATGTACATCAATTGCTTTTAATAGCCAATGTAACGCATTTCTTTATTTATATGTATAGATGCTGAAAGGGTGTTTGTATGGATGAGTCAGTGCCAAAAGCTATTACTCCATGTGTGTGTTAGTATCAATGTGTTGTAGATTCTAAAACAAATATTGTAGAAAAAAAACCATGACAGACCTGATGTATAGATCTTGTTAAATAGTCCAAGTGTACATGGCTGGATCGCTGCAAAGGCCTCGTTACTTATCATTCACTGTAGCCTTTTTGCAAAGAGATCTGTCACAAGTCAACCAAATCTGCAGCAACCTGTTCAGAGGAAGAAATCTAGACTTGCATTCCAATATGCAACATGTTTATTTTTTTTTATTTTTTTTGTCCACTGTGTTTTGTTTTATATATTAATCAAATCATCTCAATGACTAAAGGAGCCCCTGGCTTTTCTTCACTATTAGGCTGTAACATTGGCTATGTCATTTTGCTAATTTACTGAAAACTATGCAATCTCCACTAAATCAGGGTTGTGACCTGAATGATCCTTTGGGGTTAACAATAAATGAAAACAGAGTCTTATTTCAGTGCTATAATTTGATGCCTGGACATGCGGTATTAGCTCAGTAATTCTGTCTTCATGAGCTAAAGGAATGTGGCTACACAGTCTCACTGGCCAAAACGTGACTCTACTGACACCTTTGAAACACGTACCTATACATACGTATAATTCATTGCCATTTCCAGCTGAAATTTATAGTTGAAAACAACAACTGTTATCTCTTAACACCCCAATTATGATTAACAGGAGCAGATTATTGATTAATACTATATAGTATAGTATCAGTTTAATACCTCTTTATTGAAAGTCTTTTGAGAGTTCCTAATGGTCTTCTTTTAACTGTGGATTCATGGGTTGGCGCCTGCGTATTTATCAGAGCTTTTACATGTCCATGCTCCTGTTAAAGCACTGAGGTCATCCAATCAGGTGCTCCTAAATGTTCTGAGAACCAGGTAAAAAAATAAAGGTGGCCCAGCTTTTTCAGTGGTGGCACCTAATTTGTGGAATAGTTTACCTGTACACATAAGAACTGCTCAGACTGTTTGTCTTGTTTGTGTGTGACTTTTTATTTTGTATTTTCTGGACATTGTTAAGCACTTTGGTCAACTACAGTATGGTTGTTTTTAAATGTGCTATATAAATAAATTTTTACTGAACTGAATACTATGCTGCCTCTAAAATAATGTTACGCTATAGTGCAAGAATTGTGAGCTAATAATGTAGCAATGTTTGATTGTTTGCATAATGTAACCAGCTCAATATATATTTTATTTTGATGCACTAAGGTCAGTTAAATCAAATGGTACAATATTGCACTAGTTCTGTAGAGCAGTTGGTTATGGATCTCATGGAACACAATAGATGAGCTCAAGCCAAGCATTGTTTTTTTTTTATTAATTTTTTTTTTTTTTTTTTTGCCCACTCTTTCAGCAGAGGGATTACTGAATATTATCTTAAAAAAAATCTCTAGAACATGAAACTAACTGGAATATCATCCCTGCAAATTTACAATATATAGGAAAAGTGACTTAGAATGAATAAATGGGTGGGTGTATATGTTAAATAAATGGAATGTACACTAATATTTGGAATGTACAAAATCTAATATGTTTTCATCCATCATCAGATCCAGTTCAGTCAGGCAAGATGTTCCACACTGTTTTGCTAATAAATTGACTACTGCCTATTGTCACAGGTCGGAGCGGACCACAGATGTTGCAAGTCACGCCCCTTCCTAGTTTCCACCTCGAGGAGGTCCCAAAGCCACCCCAATGACCAGACACACCAAGCGTAAATAATATTAAAGAAACTTTATTTAAATTAATTAAAATAATTCAGGGAGGGGGAGGTGAATCTTAAAATTATCGTCTCTGTTCAGCAGGAGGAGAAAGGGGCCGGAGAGGACTATGCGGCGATGGTTAGTATGTCCACAGAGGGAAGAGGGGGACGGAGCTACTTCGTCCCTTTCGAAAACCCTTAGTCTTCCACTTTGGGCTTTTGTTGACTCGTGGCGCCCTTCTTTTCTCCTGAAGGCAGAGTGAAACACACAATGAATAATCGATCCGGTGAGAGTGGCTACCTGTTACTTGGGTCCATACGACTGGCTGATAAATGACTTGTTCCTCCGATCTCTTTGTACAGGGTGCTCGGGCGGCGCCTCCCCTTCTGCACACTCCGAGGTGAGCGCCAACCCGCGACACAGAACTCCAATGGCACTGCAAGAGAGAGGTCACTCAAACTGCGAGGGACAACACAGGTAAGTACTTCACAGGCAACTGGGGCTCTATTCTCACTTTAGTGATTCGTAGCAATGGACAAAGGTAGGTATTTCACAGGCAACTGGGGCTCTATTCTCCCTTTAGTGATTCGTAGCAATGGACAAAGGTAGGTATTCCACAGGCAACTGGGGCTCTATTCTCACTTTAGTGATTCGTAGCAATGGACAAAGGTAGGTATTTCACAGGCAACTGGGGCTCTATTCTCCCTTTAGTGATTCGTAGCAATGGACAAAAGTAAGTATTCCACAGGCAACTGGGGCTCTATTCTCACTTTAGTGATTCGTAGCAATGGACAAAGGTAGGTATTTCACAGGCAACTGGGGCTCTATTCTCCCTTTAGTGATTTGTAGCAATGGACAAAGGTAGGTATTTCACAACGGGGATTTTTCACCTAGAATACTTCTCCTGAGCGGTGGGCTTACGGTGAAATACTGCGATACAGTAAGTAGATGAACTGTCAGACCTGGAGTAGTAAATCGTCGTAGCGCAGGCCTCCACAAAGATTTCCTGTGCGTCGGGGCGAACCTTTGAAGAGGCTCCACAACAGGTAAAGTAAATCCACACAGCTAATTTGCAACAGTAAAACTTCCTCCTTGCATATAGGTATAATTTTGGCTTTTACTCACACCAGTCTTGCTTACGTGTATTCTTCACCACCGCTTCCACAGAGCCAGGGTATTCCGAAAGGGTCTAGACAGGACGTTACATTTGGGTCTCCATGCAGCGGTCGCAAAATGGCATATAGATGAAAATGGCGCTTCACCAGCCTCAACGGTCACTGGTCTCCCCCACAACTCATCCAGTCTAGGGTGGCTACTGACAACACAACCACAGCATACCACTGCAAGATTTCAAGTGTACACACTCACAGCAAAGACAAGGACTCACCCACTGCACTCCACACACTCTACGTGAAATAGGGTCAGAACCACGGTTTACTAGGACTTATCCTGGGGTTTCGTTGGGCGTTGTTGATAGATGAAGGGCCGGAGGAATAACGTTGCCGTCCCAACTGCTTGCAGCTTCCTGTACTTGTACTTCCCGGCTCACCCAAAACTCTGCTCCGTAATGGGGCCACTGGCCTATTTACCAGATGCTCACAACATACGCTGGATAATGCACTCTCCCCAATGGTGTACAATGCACTGTCCAATAGTACTCACAAATGAACGATAACACTCTTCCTTTGTCTCCTTCTTCTTCTAGCTGTCCAATCCTCTTCACACCATCGGTTTTCCATTGCTGGAGATCGCCCTTGACATTACTTCCGGTGAGTACTTCCCATGACTGTGACTCCAACGCATCAGTAATTTATATATAGATGGTCTCATCAAACATCGATAAATGTTGTATACTCAGCCCAGTTACTAGTGTCCTTGTCTCCTTCTTCACCCCGTGAAGATCCTCTGCCTTCACCAATGCTGACTTTGCCCAAACCTCTACACTGCCCGCCGGATCGGCCTGAATCGATTCAACTCGAACTCCTGTTCGAATTTCTGAGACTCTCTTTATACCCTTCCTGTTCTCTCCGTTGTCCAATACACGATCGCCACATTTATTGTCCTCACCTGTGCCTCGTACAGCCCAATTTGCCTCCCGGAGTTTCCCGGAAGTTCCGGTGTTTGTAATATACGGGCCGGGAGGAAACCATCTTCGGGCGGAACCAACCTTCGCCACTTTTGGTTCCGCCCCCAAAAAGTCACAGTGTGACATCCTCCCCCGCCAATCTGTTCTAGTCCCTAGAACACCTTCTCACAGCCTATTCACCATAACGTATAGGGGGCCGACCTCGGTTCTCTCGCTGGGACCGCCGAGGTGGCGAGGCAGGGTCGACTCTGGCTGGCATGTTCTCAGGTCCTCTTGGAGCGGCCCAAGCAGGTGCATTCACTGGGCCTCTCGGGACCACAGCCCATCCTCCGATCCAGGGGGCTACTGGTGCTGGCTCCTTTGGAGCCTCTTTCACTGGGCTAGGATAGTTCGGACAGGGGCGGATCATATTACGATGGACCACGCGGTCCGGCCCGGGCCTCCCTTCCGGCCGGATCGTGTACACAGGTTGCCCAGGCCGCTGCTGGCTTTGGACTACGTACGGGATGGTTTCCCATCGAGCGCTCAACTTCCCTTTTCCTTGCCGCCGGTTATCTCGTACGAGAACCCTTTCTCCGGGGAGTAGAGGAGCATCTCGGGCCGTCCGATCATATAACCTCTTGTTCCTAACCCCTGCCGTCTGTATCTGCTTCGTGACCTGCTCGTAGGCGAAATGCAGGCGCTGATGGTGACGTCCCACCCATTCCGTCAAACTCACTTCCTCCTCGTTCGCTGCTGCTCCCAACATCAGATCTATAGGCATCCGCACGTGTCTGCCAAACATCAGGTAAGTGGGGGCATACCCCGTAGTGCTATGTACGCTGTTATTGTAGGCTTGGAGCAAATTTTGCAAGGCACTCACCCAGTCGTCCTGACGTCCTTGATCCAGGGTACCCAACAAACCCAGCAAGGTCTGGTTAAACCTCTCGCATCCTCCATTTCCCTGGGGGTGGTACGATGTAGTATGCGTCTTCGTACGGCCATACAATTGACAAAGCTCCCGGATTACCGGTGATTCAAAATTGGGCCCCTGGTCTGAATGCAGGAACTCGGGGCATCCAAATGGCTGGAAGACAGTTCTCCATGGGCCGTGGCAGTGGTGTTTGCCGTTTGATCTAGGGTGGGGATAGCCCAAGCATATTTAGTGAATAAGTCAGTGACCACAACAATGTTTTGGAAGTGGTCCATGGGTCGACCCAATGTCAAAAAATCCATGGCTACAATATGGAAAGGGGCCTTTGCATTGATGGGAACCATCGGTGCTCTGACCTCATGCCTTGACTTAAACAGAGTACACCTGGGACATGCCTGAATAAACGTCCTCACCGACGTCTCTAGCCCCGGCCAATAGAAGTGCCTACGCAGGAGGGACACAGTCCTCTCCTGCCCTTGGTGCCCCAACTGGTCGTGATAGGCCGAAATCAAGGCTTGTACATGATCTCCGGGTACCACGATCTGGCAAACTTCTTCTTCCAGCCCCGGATCTCTAATACCCCTACATAGCACGCCTTCTCTCAATTTCAGCTTGGCCCACTGCCCCAACAACTTCCGTCCTGTCTCAGTTTGGGCTTGCCTTTCCGCCGGCATCGGCCATCGGCCTTGTTCCAGCCACTCGCTTAGATCCCTCACCTCTCGGCTCCTCTGTTGCCTTTCCCTCCAACGACGGGGGTCCCATCCCCAACTTACGGGCACCGCCTCTTGTTGGCTCCCCGGTGCGTCTACCACGCCTACCATGCACCTCTCTTCTGCTTGGTCCGTTGTCGGCTCTGCTATGCCTCTCAGATCTTCCACTTCCGGGAGTCGGGACAACACATCGGCATTGGTGTGTTACCGCCCAGGGCGATACTGGGCCACCCACCGTTGCTCCACGGCTCCTAGCTTTGCTGTCTGTAAGTGTACAAGCGGATTGTTATCTGTGACCACTGTTACCTTGGCGCCCCAGAGATAATCCTTAAATTTTTCGCTGAGCGCCCACTTCAGTGCCAGCAACTCCAATTTGAAAGAACTGTAGTTGGCGTCATTCCTCTCCGCAGGGTGTAGGCTCCGGCTGGCGTAAGCAATTACCCGTTCTGTCCCTTCCTGCCAACACCGCCCCCAGGCCAAGATTGCTGGCATCTGTGTATAAAACAAAAGGCTTTGTGAAATCAGCATAGGCTAAGATTGGGGCCTGTAGTAACTCCTGCTTGAGTTTTTGAAAAGCAGCTCCACACTCCGAGCTCCACTCAATGGTGGGGACCCGCGGCCCCGAGGGCGACCTGTCCCAGACAGTAGCTGATTCAAAGGCTTTGCAATTTTGGAAAAGTTCTTGATGAACCGTCTATAATATCCCACAAAGCCCAAGAAGGACCTTACCTGCCTTACCGTCTTCGGGGGACTCCAGTCCCGTACTGCAGACACTTTCTCTGGGTCCACCGAAACTCCCGTGGCACTCACCACATGGCCCAGAAACTTGACCCCCCGCTGCAAGAGATGGCACTTGTCGGGCTGCAACTTTAACCCGTACTTCTCCATCGCTTGGAAGACCTTCTTGAGATGTTGTAGATGGGACTCGAAGTCTGGGGAGTAAACAATCACATCATCCAAGTAAACAAGCACTGATTACATCAATTGACCTTCCAAACACCGCTGCATTAGCCGCTGAAACGTTGCGGGGGCGTTGCAAAGGCCGAAGGGCATCCGGTCCCACTCAAAAAGGCCGAATGGGATCGTAAAGGTGGTCTTCTCCCGGTCGGCCTCCTCCACCTGCACCTGCCAGTAGCCAATGGCCAAATCCAATGTGGAGTACCACGCCGATTGTGTCAGGCTAGCAAGGGAGTCTTCAATTCGAGGTAAGGGGAAAGCATCCTTCTTTGTTACCTTATTCAGCTTTCGATAGTCAACACAGAACCTCCAAGCCCCGGTCTTCTTTTGTACCAACACGATAGGTGCCGCCCATGGGCTACTACTCTCCCGGACGATTCCCTGGCCAAGCATGCCCTGCAGTAGGGTACGCACCTCGGTGTATAGTGTGGGCGGTATCGGCCAATACCTCTCCCGACTCGGTCCAGCTTCTCCCGTAGGGATACTGTGTTTTACCACTTTGGTGCACCCATAATCCTCATCGTGGGCGGAAAAAACGTGCTGCCATTTCTTAAGCAGTTCTTGCAGCTTACGTGTCTGTGCCTGTTCCAAATCCTCCCCTTTCAGAGGCTCACCCACCAGATGGCCGGGCATGCCTTCTCTAGTGGCCTTGGGTGGCGGGTCCACTTGAGTCAGGGCCACCTCGACTACAGCAGGGCGCACCTGGCGGAAGCTTACATCTCTTCCCTCTCGCACCTGATGGGGTTCGACCGTTGTTATCCTGGCCAACCTTTGATGTCTGTGCAAATGTACGGCGTAGGGGTTCTCATTACGGACTTTAACTGGGATTCTTCCTCGTCGGATCACCGTCAGGCCTCGGGCCACTTCTACCTGCTGACAATCCACATGAGGTTCTACCAACACCCAGTCTTCGGGCTCACCTTCTCGTTGCGGGACCCTCGCCCACACTATGGCTTCGCTCCCGGCCGGCACAAACAATGCGAAGCGACACGCCACTCGACCAACTTCTTCCCGGTCCCTCCGGACCTTGGTCATTTGTACCCGGCGACAGTCGGCCACAACACGTTCCCACTTGGGTCGTTCGGCCGGCGGTATTCTCTGAACGGGCCCTGCCCAAAATAATTCCTCCCAGCACTCCGAGAGGACGTTCATACCTAAGAGAGCCCTGTGTGTGCCCAAACAATGATCTTGGACGATGATCACTCCTTTCTGGGGCACTACCACTCCATGGATCTCCAAATCCGCCAGCCGATAGCCAATGTAAGGGATGTCCAGGCCGTTTGCTCCTTTCAGAGTGAGCCAGGGGGCCCCCCTCCATGTACACCTTGCTTTCCAAATAATTCGTGAGACAGATTTTCGGAGAATAGGGTAACCTGTGAGCCTGTATCGACGAGGCACCGAATCTTGACGCCACACACTTGGACCTCCACCACTGGGCTATGCCCAATCATCCCACTCCTGGAGTCAGCTCCTTCAGACGGGTCTTCTAAGGGGGTCCCGACCACAAGACCCACTGTGGCTGGTCGACCTAAAACCCCCCCTCCGAAGCTCTTCGGGGCCCACACTGTCGACTATAATGGCCCGGTTCCCCACAGCGGTGACATATCGGCCTCCTCTGCTCATCCCACTCGAACCGAGGCTGGCTAGGTCGGTTGGGATGTCTGACTGGCTCTCGGCCTCCATCCGAATACACCCAATCTCGGGGGATAGGTCTCACCTCCTCTCTTGAATGTCCCAGGCGTAGCTCTCCCAGCAACGTTTTAGAGAGTTCGGACATTTGGTCTCGGATATCCTTCAGGAGTTCCAATTTCAAGGCCTGTTTCCAATCCGTTACCTTTGGGGCAGCCGCCGCAGACCCACTTACGGCTGCACACACCGGAGGGTCGTTCACCTCAGCCTCATCGCTTTCCAGTGCCACCGCCTCCTTCCTAAGGTCTTTGAAGGTAAGCCCGGGGTCTCTCCGAAACTGGACTCTCAGACTCTGACGTACAGGGCCTTCTCTCAACCCCAGTAGGAACTGGTCTCTCAATAAGGTTTCCCCATCTCCCAGCCCATGATCTGGACGTCCCTGTAATCGTGTAAACTGCTCTCGTAGTCTCAGTGCAAAAGCCCTACTGGGTTGACGGGGGCCTTGTTTACAAGCGAAGAACTGAGCTCGGAGGACAGCAACTGGGGTGGTATCGCCCTATTGTTCAGTGAGGAATTGAAAAATGGTCTGGGCGGTGGCTCGGACAGCTTCTGGGGCGGCCTTTACTTCACGCCGGGCTTCTCCCTCTAGTGAATTCAACACAAACTGCAGCCGTTGTGCAGCACTCAGCCCTTGGAGGCTGGCCAAGTATTCGATTTGGGCTTTCCATGTGGACAGGGGCCGGAGAGGACTATGCGGCGAGGGTTAGTATGTCCACAGAGGGAAGAGAGGGACGGAGCTCCTTCGTCCATTTCGAAAACCCTTAGTCTTCCTCTTTGGGCTTTTGTTGACTCGTGGCGCCCTTCTTTTCTCCTGAAGGCAGAGTGAAACACACAATGAATAATCGATCCGGTGAGAGTGGCTACCTGTTACTTGGGTCCATACGACTGGCTGATAAATGACTTGTTCCTCCGATCTCTTCGTACAGGGTGCTCGGGCGGTGCTTCCCCTTCTGTTCTTCTGTCATTGTTCAGTATGCACTCCCTTCAGCATAATCTAACACACACACTCTTTGTCCATAACTATGTATTTATATGCATAAATTGTACGATTTGAATGTCCAGCAGTCTCAAAACATGCCCTTTTCATCATTATGTGTGTCCACATCGTATGGCTAAAAAAATATTCGAGCACAATGAAAGGACACAGTGCTTTAAAGGCAATGCAAGCCCAACTGGTGATTGATCATTAGTAGGCTGCCATCTTGAGGAGCATGATCAGGGAATAGTAACAATCCAGATGCATTCATGCACAGCATTACACACACTCATTCATAACAGCCAAGCTGAAATGAGATATGGAACAGCAGATCAATCAATATTACACACTGAAAAAAATATGAAGCCCAACATAATGATTGATTTACCGCATCCAAGGACATGTGTTGGGAGTGAAATGTTTATAGTCTTACGTTGTTAGACATATTATAAAATGATCAGGATATTTTGGTTGCACTTTATTTTACAGTACGTGTACTAACATGTACTTATAGTGTACTCACAGTGTATTTATCTAAGAAAGTTCTGGTAACACAAGGTAATTACATGGGGTAGGGTTTGGTTTAGGGGTAGGTTCAGCGTTAGTACCTAGTTAATACATAGTTATTGTAATTACTATAATAAGTACATAGTATGTACATGAGGAACAGGACTGTAAAATAAAGTGGTAACGATATTTCTGTGAAAATGGAATGTATGGTGATGACACTGTAATTTTACATTTTTAATAATAAATTAAAATCGCCAGAGATAATTTAGAATGTGAACTACTACCCTTTAATTATTTCATGAACAGGTGGAGCTGCAAGGCTCATTCTCAGGAAAAGTTATCATTTGTGCCCCCGTGATTCAATGTTAAAGGATTCATACATGAATAATGATAAGGTATGTTTTTGTCATTGTCTTAATATACAGGGATGAACTATATAGATATCAAATATAGAAATGCATACTAATAATTACAACTAATAATTGAATTGTATTATTCTCTTTCCCATAATCACGGCACATCTCTGTGTTAAAGGTATAATACTCTTTTCTTTTTCTTTTTAGTTTTAGTTTTTATTTGGGGGGTGGGTGGGGGGTATTACACATACAAAAGAAAACATATTAAAATACAATGAAATAAAAAATGAAATAAAAAAAATAATAATAATTAAAAAAAACATAACGTTCAACAGAAAACGCATTAAAATACAATAAATTTTTATTTTTATTTTGATTGTTAAAAAATTTAGAAGCCATAGCTTCAGGGTGGCTAAAGGCCAAAACAATAAACAAAAGAAATCTCAACTAAAAAAAATGATAATAAAAAAGTATAAATAAAGTAACCTACACAAATAAGAGTGCAGAGAACATACCTAACTTCCTAACTAAACAAATCAATGTAACTAAAATAAAAGGCAGGTCATCCCTACACTCCAACTTCTAATATAATTTACAATAGCAGGTAACATGGACATAGGTAATGCTATCTAACTTGCGTTTAATATAAAATACTTTTGATCTGTCTAAAGGAGGAAGAGTCCATGGAACCTTTCAATGCAATGGGAGTGAATCTGTAATGAACTCATCTAATAATCATCTAATAACAACAATGCCTTATTAAGGCACACACCAACAGAGCTTATACCATTCTCTCACCTGGCAATACGCTAGTTGGAATTGCACATTTGAGAAAGAAAAATCAAAGGGTTTGATCAGTAAACACTACAATGTGCAAAGAACTGGATCCAACATACCTGTAGGTGTTAATCCAACATACATCCTGATCCTCTTACTGTAATTTAGCTTATTAACTGAAAAATAACTGAAAAATAACATACAAGATTTTCAACAATATTGATATCATCATGCAAGTGGACAGCACCAGCATCAGTAGCACTTGCATCAATTCTGTGTGTGTCATTTTCTCTTTTTTTTCCATGTGAAACGACTTCTTGAACAAGTGAGTGCCACATTAGTTTTAAAATAAAAACAAAATAAAATAAAGTGCACTGATACACAATTTATAATAAACATAAAAAAATGATAGGTTGTCAAAAGACAGGAGGGGGCAAAAGTGTATTTACTATCTCAAAGCAAAATGACAGTCAGCAGTCCACACAAATTCCTGAGAGGAAATTGCTAATAGGCAAAACTACATCAGAAAAATTCCTACATAATTCTCTAAAATGACCTATAATCCCTAGAACATTTCTAAGATTGAATTAGTTCAAGATGGAAAAAAACTCAACAAATGTCTTAACCTTTGAAGCAACAGGACAGACTTTTCAAATAAACAAAAGAACACTTATTGATAATCTCAACTCAGGATGGCGATTATCAAATTTGGGGCAAGTAACCATGATAAATGGTCCAAGACATAGCATAGCATGACCATCACATGATGAAAATGTATTAGAAACTGTGCTGGGTGGTTTCCCCCAGACTGAGATTTCTTAGGAGACCTTTAAACCTCTCTGGCAGTGCTTTAAGAGGCCCAAAAGAGGTGCCGGTATTCTATCAGAGCTTTTATATATATATATATATATATATTTTTTTTTTTTTTTTTTTTTTTTGATGACTCCCCTGAGGTAACAACAAGACGGCGTCTGCGGTCTTGGGTGACGGGATGGGGGGATTAGACTTCGTAGCCTATAATACAAGATAATTAATTTCAAAACTTAACTAAACACATTTTATTCAAAGATCAATCGTCTGTCATTACTCTTTAGTCTGCCACAAGAAACAAGTCAACTCAAATGTCTTTGTAAAAAAAACAAAAAAACAATGACTATTGTAACAGTGCGTAAATCAGACGTTTCTGTAACGCTAACGCTAATGAGCTTAAACTTATTCTTTGTACACGGTGCCGTGAACTGTCAATCACTCCTGTACGCGTGCATCACTGTCCTCCTCGCAGCTGCAGCAACTTGCGCTCTCTTCATCAATCTTTAAAACAAAAAGGGGACAAAAAGGTCCTATTGTCTTTATGTATATAGATTAATTCGATAAATGAATATCTAAATTTGTGCCTAGCCGCCCACGGTATTTTTTTAGAACTTAGAAAAAAAGATGCTGCAGCCAATATGCAAACGGCAGGGGGTTGGTTGCAGGATGACTCAACCTCCGCAGACAGTTTTTAATGTTTATCAGACAATAACTACTCAAGATTTTGCTTTATTATAATTTTCGGGATAGTTAGGGCCAGATTCGTGATTCGGTACAACAGTTTAGATTTCGGGACTGTCCCAAATTTTTCGGGACGTCTGGTCACCCTACCTGAAAGAGCTACTGCATTACTTCATTAGCTTGCGTCTGACTTACAGTGATATCATTCAGGCTTGGTGGGGTGTCAGCCAGCGAGATTCTGACCGTTTTGTTTTAGTACTCACAGTCTGAAGCCAGGAGAGCATATTAAGTATTTTTCACCTAATTTTTATTCAGCAGAGTGTGCGGGTTTCACACACTCTCTCCGGCCACGTCAAGTTGTTACTGACACCGGCAAAAGCGATGCATACGCTTTTCACTTGTAAAACTAAAGGATGTATGGGTAATGTAGTCTCTGCTCTCGGTGGGACGAATTAGGAAGCTTGCATTGTGAAGTGCGCTCTGAAAAGCGACAGCGCAGGCAAAAGATTAAAACCTCAAGAATACGCCCAAGATGACAAGTGGCAAGACTGTGCCAACACAGGGCAAGTAGCTGTCCATATGGAAGGCAAAGTTCACTGAGCCATTAAAATGGATCAGGAGCTTGTACAGTTATTGAGTTAGATTTTGAATTGAATCAGTCCAATAAATTGCTCCTAAGACAAACTTCCAGAAATGCAGAATCCTATGTACTAAATCTAATCCTGTCTGAACCAGACTCATAACATAGGCTCAAAATTACTTCCTGCAAGTCTGTGTCCCGGCTTTCAATTTGGTTTCAATAGAACTACTAACATAGCCTATTGTGTATAAAAGTTATATCTGGAGCTTACAAAAATAACTGGCAATAGAATGATTGAAAGAGCTGTTAACTTCTTCTTAGTCTTGTTGTTGTGTTGTATACATTCTGGAGCTGCCTGTTCCTGTCACAAAGTTTTACGTGTTGAGTTGCATCGCATAAACATAAAATCATGTCCGCATTTGTGATCCGAGAAACGACAAACAACAAGCACTACTCTACACTGCTCAAAACTCGTGTGTAAATCTTCAATTGCAAATTCTTTAAATATGAAAACATACTTACAGGCTGTGAATCAGAATTGTCAGAATGTCCTTGCAAAGTTGCCCCAGTTTATAGAAACAGCCTTTATGCACAGCCTTCCAAGTATCAAGAAACAATCCTCCATAAAATGTGCTGTACACATTTGAATATGGGTTGGGTTGAATGAATGGGAATGAATGGGTTGAATTGTTCTGGAACAGTGTTGTAAATACAACTTAACCACAGATTTCTAGTTGTGTCCTCTTTTGGAAGACCAAACCAAGTAGTTTCAAAATGAAACACAGCATCTCCACGACATGACGGCAGGGGCAGCAATAATACTACTGTGAGAATCAAAGTCAATCCTTCTTACTTCGCATGAAAATTTGAGGTGATGTTATGCAAATCTTCCCACACAATGACATAGACATGGGGGTGTGTTTGAAAATGGAGTTTATTAAATTAAAGGAGGGCATAGATGAGTCTTAATCTATCTGTCTTATCTATGCAGATTTGAGCTTTTTTATACACTAAACATCTGGTAGTTTAAATAATATGTGAAAATACCAATACAGTAGCAAGGTGGAGCTCCACTGGCTAGAATATGGGTACAATACAGCAGAGGTTCTCAAATTTCCACAAAGGCAATTCTCTACAACATAATTAAAGATATTACATTTTAGGTTGAATCCAGTATCCGACACTAACATTAAGAGCAACTGGTAGGAACTAATGTCAAAACACCTTCATATGGTTCAGTGCATGAGTTTAAAGCACTTATCTGTGACACAAATTACCAGCAATCATTACATACTGTTTTAATTATAGAAGCAACCATATGGCCCCTTATAAATAATTAATACCTCTAATGTAATAAAGCAGAACAATATGTATTACACAATGCACAGCTGTGAAAAAAGCTCACTGCCATTGTATTAATGGTGTAAGTAAATGCAATGCAGGGCAGGCACTGTGGGAGGTCCCCGCATGGTGGGGGCCCCATAATGTTGGATTCAAATAAGTAGGCCACAGTTTATTTGACAAAGTTAAACAATTACATGAAGTCACTCTGCACACAAGACAGAACTCCTTTCTACGGTGCACATAAGGAGACATGGTCGGTTCACTTTGTTTTGTCGTGGCCATGATATAATTACTCATGAGAACATGATATTATGTTGTGGCCACGAGATAATTTTGTCCAGGTAACCACATCCTTATGTTGTGGCCTCAAGAAGCTATGTTGAGGGAAGGATATTCATTTCTCATGGCCATGACTTCTTATGTTGTCGGAACGACACATTTTTCTTATGGCCATGAGTTTAATGTGTAAACAAACCTGTGTTTATCAAATATACATAAAACATTTTTATTAACATTAAACATTTGGTAACACTTTATTATAGGGTCCAATTCACACTAATAACTACTTGCTTATTAGCATGTCTATTATTAACATATTGGCTGTTTATTAGTGCTTATAAAGTACGTATAATGCATGACATCCATAATCCTACCCAATACCCTAAACTTAACAACTACCTTATAAACTATTAATAAGCAGCAAATAAGGGGTTAATTGAGGCAAAAGTCATAGTTAATGGTTAGTTAACAGTGAGAATTGGACCCTAAAATAAAGTGTGACCAAACATTTAATTTAATATTTGTATATTATTATTATTACATTTACTTATTAGGGCTATGTATTTATATTCATTGTTATATATGCCTATTTCCATTTTCAATTTGTATATTTTATTTCACCTTTATTTAACCAGGAGAGTCCCATTGAGATAAAAAACCTATTTTTCAAGGGAGTCCTGGCCAAGAGGCAACAACATTTACACAATTATAAACATACAAAGAAACATTAAAATAACACAGGTTATGAAAAACAATTGCACATTATTTCAGCTTAGTTTTAAAAGTGTTTAAGGACAAGAGCTCAGATATGGGATTTAAATCCTGCCATAATTCAAAACTGAAAATAAAGTTCTGAAAAGTTGAAACTAAGTGTTCGAAAACTCAAAATCGTACATAAAAAAAATAAGAAAAATCGAAAAATAAGATTTGCAAGCTTACAAAATGTAAATATATATATATTATGTTGTTTTCGAGATTTCCTTCTTCAGAACTGCAACATTCTTTTTACGATGTCGCACAAAGAATTTTTCAGAGTTTCACATTTGTCAATGTTCTCCCACTCTATTAGATTGTTTTCCAGGTTTGAATCCTTGTAAATGGTGATCTGAAAGCTGGTGTGCGAATGTCTGAAAACATTTTTTGAAACTCTGAAAAGAGAGCTTTGCAGGCTTGCAAAGTGGTAAAAAGAGTTTTCCTTCTTCAGAAGTGCAACACTCTTTTTAATGGTGTTGTGCAATCATTTTTTTCAGAGTTTCGAATTTGTCACTGTTCTCCCAGTGTATAGTTTTAAACCTTGTAAATAGTGTTCTGAAAACTGGTGTGTGAATAGGTGAAAAAAAGTTTTGAAACTGAAAACTGAGGTTCGAAAGGGCGAAACTTATTACATTACATTACATTTGCACTCCTATTGCAGACAATTTTTTTAGAGCTGAGTTTACAACACCCACTTTGGGGAGATACGCCCACACAGTTGCGAGCTTGCGACTCACGTGATTTGTGGCAGCGTTGTCATGCAGCTCTGCTCTGAAACTCTGAAACTCAGACTGAGCGAAAATGAAGCTTCGCAACCGTGCAACTAAAAAAAAGCCTGGAGAGAGGGCCTTCTGCTCTTGGCCAATGCTTTGCTGTCTGCTGACGTACAGTCCAATCACAAGTCATATTTACTGGAAAGGTGGGATTGACAGACTGCTCCACCATGGGATTTAAATCCCATACTCAGTCAGTTTCCTTCTGCAGCATATTCCAAGCAAAAGGAGCCTTGTGGACGAAGGCTTTCTTCCCCAAATCAGTGCGGGCAAAAGGAACAGAGAGCAACAGCTGACCATTCGATCGCAGAGAGTAAGAGTCAACACTTCTCTGTGTGATTAAAGTACACAGTGCATCCTGGTGCTCCCAGAAGAACCTACCTGTTAATTGTAATCATCCATAAGGGAGTGATCCAGTATGTCCCTCGCAGGAACTTCTCTCCTCTGGACCATAACCTTCCCAGTCCACCAAGTACTGGAATCCGCGTCCCCTCTGTCTAAAGTCCAGAATACGATTTACTGAATGCGTTGGCTCCCCATCTACGAGTCACGGCGGGGGAGGAACCAGAGCAGGTGGATTAATGTGTGAATGAAACACTGGCTTTAATTTGGAAACATAAAACATGGGGTGTATCCTCCCATTCGCAGGAGGTTGTATGAGACAGACTGCTACCAGACAAAGGATCTTGGCAACAGGGAATGGACCAATGAATTTAGGAGCAAGCTTATTACACACGGAGTGGAGAGGAATATTTCTTGATGAAAGTCACATTTTTTTACCCAGGACATAGACGGTGGGCTTAGACCGGTGGCGATTGACTTGAGCCTTGGTGCATGGCCCCACCTGGAGCAGAGTCTCACGGGCTCGACTCCATGTGTGATGACACCACTGGACAAAGGTGTGAGCGGAGGGGACCACGACTTCATATTCCAGACTAGGACAAAATGGTGGCTGTTAACATTAACTAGCTTCAAACAGAGAGAGGCCGTGGACAACACTGGTAATGTCGTTTTGTGTTCATTCTAAGAACACGTACACGTTATCTCATGTTTAGTCCATGTTTAGACCTTCCCATATCTACCTATTGTTATTACATTTTATTTCATGATTATAATGACCAAAATGATCACGGTTATCACAGAATCCTGTTCAAAAAGTCCTAATGCTACACAATGAAATCAATTCACCAAGTTTTATGTAGAAAACCAGCAAATAACAAATAAAATTAGCATCAATATGTATCTTTTTGTTTGCATAAACATTAAAATAATAACATTAAAAATGATGGCCAGATTTTAAAGGAGTGTCTTGCAACATTATCTACACTGCACAAGTTCAAATAGTTTTGACAAAAAAGGTTTTATAAAAAATTAAAACTCACATATTTCAGCCTCTAAATCATTTTTATAAAAGTCAAAAAAGATAAATTACTGACATTTACAATGCACATTCTCCTTTATTATTAATAGTATGCTGTCCGATTTTCCCGTTGTGTCTGTCGTTGCTATGCAACCATGCAGCTTTACAGGGGGAGCTTTACAGGGGTATGGCTTATCTAAATGAGATGTAAATGAGCCTTATTAACACTCCCAGCAGGTGAGAACAGGTGAGAACTGCACAATGTTTAGAGGCCATTTTTCACCCTTTTGAGCTTTTTTGAGTGCCTACCTTCAAATGGCCACAACTTCTGCAAATATTATCAGATTCCCGTGTGTTACACATCATTGAAAGCTTGGAGACTACACTTTCAGAATCTGTGAATAACTCAAAATGCCGCAGAACCGACTTGTGTCCCTACTTTCCGTGATTGGTCACATTTGTTTCCATGCTTTCCAGACACAAAGAAACTCTGCCTTTATTTATAACTGCTCCTCTAGCCCCAGCTGGCCCGCTTTGGCCTGAGGTTTTCTTCGGGCCAAAAATCTCTGGCCATTGGCCCCGAGGAAGCCTCGCCAAGGCACGATCAAGCCCCGGAAGTGACATTGGAAACGCGACTGGCCCTGGCATGCACTAGCATGCCCGGTTTAAGCTCGCCAGTGGTAACGTGTCTACTGAGGCAGAAATATCAAAACTTATGGTAACACTTTAGTATAGGGTCCAGTTCACACTAATAACTAGTTGCTTATTAGCATGTCTATTATTAACATATTGGCTGTTTATTTGTGCTTATAAAGTACATATAATGCATGACATCCATAATCCTACCCAATACCCTAAACTTAACAACTACCTTATAAACTATTAATAAGCAGCAAATAAGGTGTTAATTGAGGCAAAAGTCATAGTTAATGGTTAGTTAATAGTGAGAATTGGACCCTAAAATAAAGTGTGACCAAACTTATCTTATCCAGCCATCCTACAACATGCCCTCTAGACCAAATCCCCTCACACCTTCTCCAAACAATCTCCTCTACACTCTTTCTTACATCATCAGCACTCAAACAATCTCTCCTCAAAGGGACCTTCCCCACTGCAATCAAGATGGCTCAGGTAACCCCACTGCTAAAAAAAACTACATTAAAGGTCCCGTTCTTCGTGATTCCATGTTTTAAACTTTAGTTAGTGTGTAATGTTGTTGTTGTTGTTAGAGTGTAATTAATATCTGTATCAAAGTTCATTGCCAAGCGAGATATTTTATTCAACAGAATTCGCCTACCAAAAATCGACCTGTTTGGACTACATCCCTCTAGTTCCTGCAGTAATGACGTCATTAAAACAGTTTTTTGACTTCCCAGGGATGCTGTACTTGGAGATTAATGGTTACAATTTATGTTTAACTCGGTTCCCGAAAATTATAATCCACATGTAAAACTATGTGCAGCACATTTTGCTGAGGACAGCTTGCTGAGGACAGCTTCCTCAATCTCAATCAGTTTAATGCCGGATTCGAAGAAAGATTATTCTTGAAAGATGGAGCAGTTCCCTCTTTGTCTGGAGAAGGTGTTGTTTATGGACCACAACCAGTAAGTGTATTTTATTATTTAAGTTGGTGCGTTTAACAGTTTCTGTAACTTATTACACAAAGGGCAACGCTGTTTAGCTATGTTAACTAGATGTTAGGGCTGTGCAAAAAAATCGAATGCGATTTTCATGCACATCTCGTCAGTAAAAATGTTCCTGTGATTATCTCCAGCACATGAGGCTGCGCTCAGCTGCTGTCGAATCACAACACAAGAACCGCTGGCACAATCAGAACTTGCTACGTATTTCTAAAGGAGGGTCTTCATAGAACAAGGAAGTCATCAGCCCGTTTTTATGACAGTGAAAACTGCGGTACACAGATAGGTGAATTGTGTGAAAAATACTGTGTTGTTTTTTTTACACGCAAAACATGAACACATGTTATATTGCAGCGTGAAAAACTGAACATTTAAACACTTCTCTTACAGACAGCTACCGACCTGTCATTTTCTTCCATTTATAGTGAAAACCTTTGAAACCTTTGAAAGTGTTGTTTGCAACCAGGTATCACTGTTTCTTTCAGAGAACAACAAACTGGGCATTAACCAGTCAGTTTTCAGGAGTGGCTGTTTAACTGAGACTGCGCTACTGTCAGTCATTGAAGCCTTTGAGATTGCAAAAGCTGATTCCAAATCATCAGTTCTTATTCTGTTGGATCTATCTGCTGCTTTTTACACTGTCAGTCATCAGATCCTCCTGTCTGCCCTCTCATTGCTGGGAATCATAGGGATTTGACTTCACTGGTTTGAATCCTATCTCAATGGTAGGTCTTTCATGGTGGCCTGGGGAGGGAAGGTATCCAAACTGGTCACTGGGGTTCCTCAGGGTATCTCTCTACATCACTGTGGCCCATCATACAGGCACATGGTTTTTCCTACCATAGCTATACTGATGACATGCAGCTCTATCTCTCATTTTTAACAGATGATCCAACAGTAGCTGCACGGATCTCAGGCTGCCTGGCGGACATCTCGGCATGGATGAAAGAACATCACCTACAGCTCAACCTGGCAAAGACTGAGCTTCTTGTCTTCCCTGCCACTCCAAATGGATTTCAAATGATTTCACCATTCAGCTAGGTTCTTCTACAATTACCCCTTCAACTTTGGTCACAAATCTTAGCTTAATCTTTGATGACCAGCTGACCTTCAAAGACCACATTGCAAAGACTGCTTGATCTTGCAGGTTTGCATTGTACAATATCAGAAATATCAGGCCCTTTCTAATGGAGCATTCTGCAAAACTTCTTGTCCAAGCCCTTGTCTAGGCTGGACTTTCGTCAAGCACAATCAAACCTCTACAAATAATTCAGAATCCAGCAGCATGACTGGTCTTCAATGAGCCCAAAAGAGCCAATGTTACACTTTTTTTTTTTTTTTTACCTCTATTTATATAGCGCTTTAAACAAAACAAAAAAATTGTGTCAAACAACTGAACAATATTAATTAGGAAAACGGTGTGTCAATAATGCAAAATGACAGTTAAAGGCAGTTCATCATTGAATTCAGTGATGTCATCACCTCAGTTCAGTTTAAATGGTATCTGTGCAATATTTTGCAATCAAGTCAACGATATTTCTGTAAATTAAGTGTCCCCAACTAAGCAAGCCAGAGACGATAGCGGCAAGGAACCAAAACTCCATTAGTGACAGAATGGAGAAAAAACCTTGGCAGGCTCAGTCGGGGTGCCAGTTCTCCTCTGACCAGACGAAACCAGCAGTTCAATTCCCGGCTGCAGTAAAGTCAGATTGTGCAGAAGAATCATCTGTTTCCTGTGGTCTTGTCCCGGTGGTCGTCTTAGACAAGGTCTTTACAGGGGATCTGTATCTGGGACTCTAGTTGTCCTGGTCTCCGCTGTCTTTTGGGGCTGTAGAGGTCCTTTCTAGGTGCTGATCCACCATCTGGTCTGGATACGTACTGGATCTGGGTAACTGCTGTGACCCTATGATCTGTATACAGACTGGATCTGGTGGCTACGGTGACCTCAGAATAAGAAAGAAACAGACTAATATTAGCGTAGATGCCATTCTTCTAATGATGTAGCAAGTACCTCAGGTACTGAAGTGTTCCCGGTTCCAGTTTGCCTAACTAATGCAACCTAAAAATCCTTTAATGGATTTGGATATTAGAAGCGTATTAGTGTGTTATGTGTAAGCTAGGATAAAGAGATGGGTCTTTAATCTAGATTTAAACTGCAAGAGTGTGTCTGCCTCCCGGACACTGTCAGGTAGGTTATTCCAGAGTTTAGGTGCTAAATAGGAAAAGGATCTGCCGCCCGCACTTGATTTTGATATTCTAGGTATTATCAAATTGCCAGAGTTTTGAGAACACAACGGACATCGAGGACTATAATGTAACAAGAGCTCATTCAAATACTGAGGTGCTAAACCATTCAGGGCTTTATAATTAATAAGCAAGATTTTAAAATCTATGCAATGTTTGATAGGGAGACAGTGCAGTGTTGACAGAACCGGGATAATGTGGTCATACTTTCTGGTTCTAGTAAGAACTCTAGCTGCTGTATTTTGGACTAACTGGAGTTTGTTTATTAAGCGTTCAGAAAAACCACCTAATAAAGCATTACAATAATCTAAAATTGAGGTCATAAACACATGAATTAACATTTCTGCATTTGGCATTGAGAGCATAGGCCATAATTTAGATATATTTTTTAGAAGGAAAAATGCAGTTTTACAAATGCTAAAAATGTGGCTTTCTAAGGAAAGATCAAATAGCACACCTAGTTTCCTAACTGATGACGATGAATTGACAGAGCAGCCCAGGGCCTTAGCTGGGGTTTGCGGGGCCCCGGTGAAGGTTGTACCAGTGGCCCAATACCTGAGGCCCTGTTTGAAATAGTTTAATTTGTATGTTCATTAATTTTTATTTATTTGTGCTAGTTACACAATGTTTACGTTTTTTCAAGTTTGTAGGCGTCCAGGTATAGAAACCGAATAATTAAATGTAAAATAGCACTTGATAGTATTCAATGTAAAAATGAAATATACAATCAAACCAAAATTTATTCATACACCTTCAACATTTCTCGCATTATTACAGTTTATTTGCTATCGCTTGTAAAATGGTTAAAAAATAACAAGAACTTAGAGTTAACCTGTGTTAGAACAAATTTGTCTTGATAATGTCATAACTTTGATAGAAATGTATGCAATTAATTACAATCAACCAAAACTACAGACAACTGTTATTATGACAATATTTACACAACTATCAATACTTTGTTGACCAATTACCAAGCAATGCTTAATTTTTTTTCAGACTGTGGTGTGAAAAGGTTGCATTAGCAATTCAGAAAGAAAAAAAACATAAGCAATACATGGTGCTTTATAAGGTGCTGAAAAAATTTGGGTCTCTAACTTATATATATAATAGATAGATAGATAGATAGATAGATAGATAGATAGATAGATAGATAGATAGATAGATAGATAGATAGATAGATATACACTTTTTATCAGTTTCACTAGTAGTTCACTGTATGATATCAAAAATGATATCTGGTGTATGAATAATTTTTGGTTTGACTGTGCATTTATTCTTGTTATTTTAAGAGAAAATGAACGAATCCAATATAATACACATCCCATTTTTTCCCTCAACTGTTTACTTTTACCTAAGGAATAACTGAGTTTTTTCGAGCATAATTTCCAGGGCCGATATTTTGAAATATTTTGTATGTATTTGTCGGCACCAGAATAATAAGAAGCAAATTCGGTGTTCAAGCATTTTAAGAAGCTTTTCTCTGCGTGAGCCCTGAACAACAGAACACCACAGTACTGAATTGGACTCTTTCACATCTTTTTATTTGTTCAAACTGCGATTTGTATTTGTTTGTTCAGTTGCTTGAGGGTCTTCGAGGAGAACTTCGCAGAAGAGAGCTTGGTTCAGTGTTGCTGTCCGTGATATGCGTCTCTCTCTCTTGTGCGCACCGAACACAGCGCGCGAGTAACCAGTATCATCAACATAACAGTGAAAGCTAACACCATGTTTCCTGATGATATCTCCCAAGGGTAACATGTAAAGAGTAACGGCCCTAGTACTGAGCCTTGAGGTATTCACCTGTCTTTATCTCCTTGCACTGGCTACCAGTTGAGCTCTATCTCTCATTTCAACCAGATGATCCAACAGTAGTTTTTTACTTAAAATGACAAAATTTGTTTTTTTTGTTTTTTACTTAATGTAGATAAAATGGAAATAACCATTTTTGGCCCCACAAAGTTAAGTAGTAGTCTTATAAATTAGCTTCGTAATAATTTATCCTAAGTCTCTTCCAAAGTCAGGAATCTGAATTTATTAGCTTGGTCAAGCAAAGTTCAGTTCTCAAGAACAGTTTTTACCAATTATGTATCATCTCAAGATTGAAATTATTTTTGGCTTCATGCTTTTATTTCTTCTTGCCTTTATTACTGTAATTCATTGTATTTTTGTCTTCCACAGTCATCCATTATACAATTAGAGATGGTACAAAATGCTGCTGCAAGGCTGTTGACCAGAGCAAAGAAAAATGATCATGTTGCACAAATTTTAGCCTCTCTTCACTGGCTATCTGTTGAGTTTAGAATTCAATATAAAATTGTGTTGTTTGTTTTTAATGCTCTCAATGATTAAGCCCCATCTTATCTCACAGACCTTCTTACTCCTCTTTCATCCTCCAAATCTTTAAGATCTTCTGACAGGTCAATTATTTTTTTTAAGCTGTTCCTTGTTCACGTTTAAAAACAACGGGTGTTTTCTGCTTTTTCAGTTGCCGCCCCGCATCTTTGGAATGAGCTGCCTCTGAACATTCGCCTTGCACAATCTATTACAACTTTTAAAACGATGCTAAAAACATCTTTACTCCCTGGAATTCTAATTGGATTATACCTATGTTTTTATTGTTTTACTGATTTATTTATTTTAATGGTTTGTCTTGCTTGTTTTATGTTTTAAAACTTTGATTCTGTTCAGCACTTTGGCCAGCTTTGCTGAGATAAATGTGCTATACTGTATATATAAACTTTACTTACTTTCTCACTCTATCTTGTGTTTGCAGATACTGAAGTTGATGTTCACCTCCATCCTCCCCACCACCACCAGGTTGGCCCTTTTCCATGCATCGGGTGTTAGGCTCCAACTTATTCTTTAGGTAGGAACACATAGAATCTACATCCCTCCAGATCTGAGCTATGGCTGGGGCCTACACCAAAGAACTCTATAATTATTGGTTCTGTTTGCTGTTTATTGTTAAATAAATACTATTTATTCATTGTCATCACCTCACAAGTCTTTCTGATAGAACTGAAGAAAAAACCTTGGGAGAAACAAGGCTCAGTCTGAGCACAATTCCTCCTCTGGCCCGAAGAAAGCAGCAGGGCATGGTTTAATTCCAGGCTACAACACAGGTCAGATTGTGCAGAGGACCACCATCAATCCACCATCACATGCTTGTATGGTTCACCAGTGGTTAGATTTGGATTTAACGGAGAACAATATTATTCGGTTTTCCAATCATTTAGAACACATGACAGCTTCACCAGGCCCGAAATAATGTCGAAGTACACAATTATATGTTCTGTTTAGTCCTATATGACCAGCAAATGGACTATTATGCATGAGTCTCAAAATTTTAGAAAGATATGAGGAAGGAACTATTATCTGCTTAATGATTTGCCAATCATTAGCAGCAGATGCTGTTGGTTGTTTCCAATTCCTCATGAACACACCATCTTCAACAAATTATATTTGTCATTCATGTTCAAAAATAAGCTGCTTGCATGACAATCCTGACCCGAAAAATGTATATCTCTTGTTTTAACAGCAATGTCTGAACCAATAAAGGGGGGGTGAAATGCTATTTCATGCATACTGAGTTTTTTACACTGTTAAAGAGTTGGATTCCCATGCTAAACATGGACAAAGTTTCAAAAATTAAGTTGTACGTTTGAATGAGTATTTTGTTCCAAAAAAACCTCTTCCGGTTTGTCACAAGTTTCAGAAAGTTTTTTTCGAGTATGGCTCTGTGTGACGTTAGATGGAGCAGAATTTCCTTATATGGGTCCTAAGGCACTTCTACGGAAGTTCTAAGCGGCCATGCATTATAATATTTTTTCTTCTCGTTTTCTCGTTATAACGACTTAATTTTCTCGTTATCTCGACATAACGAAGTTCGTTTTCTCGTTATAACGACTTCATTTTCTCGTTTTCTCGACATAACGAAGTTCGTTTTCTCGTTATAACGAACTAGTTTTCTCTAAGAAGTTACAAAACTGCGCCAGCAGGTGGCACTATAGACCTGAATATAACTGATGGGGTGTTGTATACTATACACTTTACTGTACGCGGACCTTCCTCATGATCACTATAATTTGTGCAGTCTTCATTACTGACATTTAATTAATTCATAAATGTTAAATATGCTTGAATCAATATGAATATTTTGTGTATTAAGTTCCTGCTAGATGCATGAGTTTCACCAACGCGTTCTGTGTCATAAAATAACTGCTCATCAAAACCAAGGTTGACATCACTGTATTCTGTTTATCTACAGTAGGACGGGATTTAACGATGTAGGCTGATGTGCTTCTTTTCCTTATTACTAATCTTTATTGTTAACCATATTAATGAGAAATGTGATATATATGTAAAATCCATAGGCTTATTTAATTCAGTTTTGTTCTATAATGTTGTAATCGTTTTTTTCTACACACACACACACATACACTACATGTACACATGGACGCTCTTTTCAAACAAAGGCTTGTAACACACATGATATCTGCCACATCATATAATGACTACTACAAATTACAAATTATATATAATTTTATTTCAAATAAAGGGAAAATGAAAAGTGAGTTTAATCCAAGCAGCTCTAATTTCGCGGTGTTGCCATTTAAACATGTTAATTACAAAAACAAAATGTTCGTTGTACTGTCTCTGGAAAAATCAACAATGATTGATCAGCCTTTATTTATATACAGTATTGTAGACGTTATTACCTAGGCGAAATATAGGCTACAGTATAGCCCCTGCATGGTTGTCCATCAGATGCCTGTCAAAGTTGAGTTCGTTACTATAGCAACAGTAAAACTGTCATGTCCTTATAATGAGAAAACAAACTTTCGTTATGTCGAGATAACGAGAAAAATAAGTCGTTATAACAAGAAAACGAACTTCATTATGTCGAGATAACGAGAAAAATAAGTCGTTATAACGAGAAAACGACTTTCGTTATGTCGAGATAACCAGAAAATTAAGTCGTTATAACGAGAAAACAAAAAGGAAAAAAAAATTATAATGCATGGCCGCTTAGAACTTCCGTACACTTCTGCCGGAAGAGCGTGCGCTCCCGTATAGCGAGGCTGAGCACAAACATTTCACTGATCAGAGCGATTCACTGATCAGAGCGATAGCGTCGCGAAAAGTCACAAAAGAAGTGTGTTTTTGGTTGCCAGGGCAAGACAACCCTGCACAGATTACCAAAAGAGAAACAGCATTAAGGGACCAGTGGATGGAGTTTATTTTTACAGAGCATCAACGGAGTTGTGCAAGTGTTTTTGTTTGTTCCCTGCATTTCGAAGATGCTTGTTTTACAAACAAGGTCCAGTTTGACGCCGGATTTGCACATCGTTTATTTCTTAAGGATAATGCAGTTGCAACGAAAAAGGGTCACGATCGTGTGTTGAACCGCAGGCGGTGAGTAAAACTGCTTCAAATATCTCTGTATTGTTCACTTAGCTATCGGCGCGTGAGCACATCAAGTATACAACATGCGATGTTGTCATCAAACTGCACTTTCCACATGTACAGCTTAAAAGAATAAATAAAAAAAAGACGACATAAAGTGGAACTTAGTCATTTTCCAAAACCGCTAAGCAAATATATACAGTTTCAGTACATACCACATAGAGACGCCTTTGCTGTTGCTGCTCTTGTTAAATTTCAGCCTCTGGATCTGTGTCACAGCTTCCAAACGCTCTCAACACAAAAGCCTACTGGCGCTCGTGATTCTTTAGCTCCGCCCACACGTCACGCCTCTAGGCGCTCGTGTTTTTCCCGGGAAAAATCAGTACAGACTATCTTTCTCTTATAAATATAATAAAAATAAAGACTTTTTGAAGTTATGAAGGGTGCAGTACTACTCTATAGGTACTCAAGATTAACAGGATATTGAGTGAAAACAAGCATTTCACCCCCCCTTTAATAAAGTTAAAAAAAGAAAAAAAAATCTGAATTAGAAACAAAAAAGTGAAGTGACGTGGCCAAGTATGGGGACCCATACTCAGAATGTGTGCTCTACATTTAACACCTCCAAATGCACACACACACCATGAACATACACCCAGAGCAGTGGGCAGCTATATTGCTGTGGTGCCTGGGGAAAATTTGGGGGTCTGTTGCCGTGCTCAAGGGTCTCACCTCAGTCATTGTATTGAGGGTGGAGGAGAGTGCTGGTTATTCACTCCCCCTACCAACAATTCCTCAACTTTCGGGTCACAAGCCCAACTCTCTTACCATAAGGACACAACTGACACAACTAATGGTTAATAATTGGATTATCATTCAAAATATAATTCCATTTTATGATTTACCGAAACATTTAACTCTCAGTCTCTGGTTCATAGCACGAGTAACAACATACTTACTTCTGGGTACTTTTGTGCCAATTTGCCAGGAGTAGAACAGGGAAGAGCAACATCAGTTAACAAACTGAGTGAAACCATCAGTGCCGTTTTACAACAGGGTCTACAGCTTACTAAACCTCTGTTTCCTTTAATTAAATGTATAAATGTCTTGGCCACTGAATTAGTGTCTGGATGCTGTCTCAGATGAAATTCTTGTTTTTTGAAGGTTCGATGGTGTTGGAATTGTAATTGTGCTCTTCCGGGCTGGAAGAGTGACAAACTTCAAAGATCTTAATCTGACTTGGTGGCAGGGAGAATTCGGTAACACTTTTGTATAGGGTCTAATTCACACTGATAACTAGTTGCTTATTAGCATGTCTGTTATTAACATATTGGCTGTTTATTAGAGCTTATAAAGTACATATAATGCATGACACCCACAATCCTACCCAATTCCCTAAACTTAACAACTACCTTATAAACTATAAGTAAGCATCAAATAAGGAGTTAATTGAGGTAGAAGTTATAGTTAATGGTTAGTTAATAGTGTGAATTGGACCCTAGAATAAAGTGTGACCGAGAATTCTGTCCCAGATGAAAAGTTGAAACATGGCATGATGCAACTTTAATGTCCTGGCGATGTGGGTGAAGCCCCATGGGTCACTGTCTGACTGGATGTCTGAGAGGCAAGGAGGTAAAAGCGCCAACAAAGAAAAAAGACCGGTCACTGATGTGAGGCCTTTTAACTTCTACCTCCAGGTGGTCGGAGAGACAATGGTAAAAATTAAATGCGTGGTTCAGTGTTTTTTTTTTTTTTTTTTTTCTCTAGGCTTGATTGTATTTATGGGCTGCAGTCTAATGTGTAAATGCTTGTTTAAAAAAAAAAAAAAAAAAAAACGTAATTTACCTTTTTTCCACACTTCTCTGAGAAATCGGCTGATCATTTACTTATTTTATGAATCCACTCCCTCATAATTGGGTGATAGGATCTTATTGGTTAGCTAGCCCAGTGCACATCTAAATTTACCGCCCCTTACCTCCGCTCCGCTTGTATTGTAAACAACGGCATCTTTAATATGGCATGTTTACAGTTTGAGCCCCATTGAGTAGCAGAGGATATTATCGAAGAGGATCGTGCAGAACCTGTGCAAGCACTGCTTTTAATGGTAGCCCTATGTTTTTTGTTGTCTAATACTTTTATATACGCTTTTATTTGTAAATGCTACTGCTTAAATGCTACAGCATGACGTTGCCCCCTTTGCTGCCTTTTCCTGAGGGTAGGGTTTATCTGGGTTTATAATGTCACCTGGGAAGTAATTCGTTGTAGTTCCTACCAGCCATTTTTTGTAGGTATTAAACTGCCAGAATTTTAAAAGACGATATCTCCAGTTGCATTGAACTTTCATCTTTGTAACTTTGCAGATATTATTTATGCTCAAACAGCAACATTACACACTAACTAACATTAAAAAAGTGAAATCGGGGTGATAGTTGCTCTAAAGAGTTTTCCACAAAATATTGACACATAATTAGCCTTTTTTTAGGGTGAGGGGGTCTGCTGGATTATTCATTAAATATAATAAATAATTGTGTATCTGATTGGTCCTAACGCTACAGACACATTGTCCATCAAGGGTCATTCAAATAACTTGGTTCTATAAAATTGTCCTCCTCTCTTGGGACATAACAAAGTGCAATAATTGTATTCACAATTGACACAATTGCTTTTTGTTCTGGTTGCTGGAAATAATACAATACAGTGGGTATAGAAAATAAGAACTGTCCTTTAAAATAATCACATTTTGTTGCTTTACAACATGAAATGAAGATGGACACCATGTCTTTTTTTTTTCAGTGCAACTTATAACATCCAAGTGAAAGATATAATACCAGTATGTCATTCCACAGATTTTCAGTGAGACTGGGGTCTGACCAGGCCATGAAAGGACATTCACATTTTTCTCCTTTAATCACTCTGTGGTCAGTTTTTTTTTTGTGTGTGTGTGTGTGTGTGTGTGTGTGTGTGTGTGTGTGTGTGTGTGTGTGTGTGCGCTTTGGGCCATTGTCGTGTTAGAAGGTAAACCTTATTTCCATTGACAACTTTCTGGCAGAGGGCAGCAGATTTCTTCCCCAAGTATTTAATGGTATTTGCCCCATCCATTTATCCGGTCCCACTTTATATTAGGTGGCCTTAACTACTATGTACTTACATAAAAAAAAAAGTACAATGTACTTATTGTGTTCATATTGTATTGTAAAACACTTTTGCTGCTATTGAGGTGGGATAGGGGTAAGGTTAGGGAGAGGGTTGGAGGTGTGGGTAAGTTTAAGGGTGGGTTAAGGTGTAAAGTATGGGTCAACAGTGTAATTATAAATGTAATTACAGAAATTAAATACAGATGCAATTACACATAGTTTTTTGTTTTTTTTTAAATATGAGTACATTGTAAAAACATGTATGTACACAATAAGTACATTGTACTAAATTATTAATTAAAATGTAAGTACATAGTAGTTAAGGCCACTTAATATAAAGTGGGTCCATTTATCCTCCTATCCTGAAAAGTCCTTCAGTGTTCAGCCCTTCCTACAGAGAAATACCCCAAAAACAGGATCTTACCACATCATATCTTTATTGTAGGAATGTTGTTATTTGGATTCTGAGCTGTATTGGATATATCGGTTGGTGTTGATGCCAAATCATTTCAATTTTAGTCTCATCTGCCTCAGAATCTTCAGGCGTTTTGGCAAAGCTCAGTTGTGACTGCATGTGGCCTTTCTTGAGGAGTGTTTTTTTTTTTTTTTGTTTCTTGTAACCTTCTCATACAAGCCCCATTTGTATAGAACTTTTGAAATTGTTTTCACATGCACACAATGACCACTCTTTGTCATAATTTCCTGAAACTGCTTCAGAGTAGCCAGAGCTCTTTTGAGAGTGCTGTTGCTGCCCATAGTTGATTATTTATTCAGTTTTACTACCAAGTCTTTAAAATTTCTTGCTGAGCTAATCACAGCTGATCACAGTTGAAAGTCAAATGGATTTGTGTGCCATTGAGAAGGTGATTAGCTACACCTGATCAAGTTTACAAATCATTTTAGGAGGGGGTGATTCTTTTTCCAACTCATTCATTCCGTTTATATATATATATATATATATATATATATATATATATATATATATATATATATATATATATATATATATATATATATATATATACACTCTAAAAAACGCTGGGTTGTTTTTTCAACCCAACTGCTGGGTTGAGGCGGTTGGATAGGACTTTGGGATGTTTTAACCCAAGTTTGGGTTGAAAATAACTCTCTTTTTTAACCCAGCGGGGTGGGTTGAGGACGCGGACGTGAAGGAGAGCACGCACGTCACGTCAAAATCGTACGTCTCCAGTGCGAGCAGCCGCCATTTTCTCAGCGTGATAGAAGCGAGAAGCGAGTGAAAGACTATGGTAAGTAACGTTAAATATTCAAAATGTAAAGTTATCTTTTATTGTTTACCCGGTTGTATGAAAGGCGGAAACAAAGGAGCTTAACGTTATATATATATATATATATATATATATATAAACAAAACGGACGCGGTTTTCGCCTCGGACACGGAGGTCTCAACTGCCTCATGTAACGTTACTGAACGGAGGATGTACTTTTAATATAACGTCTGTGAATGTATTTTGTCATATTTACATAAGATTTTACATTATCTGTTCTCTTTGAGGCGTTAACAGACGGTTATGGTCACGGTTACGCTCATGTGAATTTGTCTTTTTTTTTCGCGGTTAAACTGAATGTATGTTTGTCTCCTAAAGGAAACGGCATTGTGTAGTAAAGACTAGCATAATTATTTTGAGGCTGTTGAAGTGGTAACTGTTAAAAGTATGTTTTACATGTAATATTTCAGACTTGTTCAGCTCCTGTCTTCATTGTCCTCGCGCTGAGAGTTAAAGACACAGAAGCTGTTTGTGTGAGGAGTCACAGACCTGTGTGAGGATGAGGAGGAGGTGTTCTTCTGAAGAGAGGGACAGACGGTTTAAGGAGAGTAAACTTCAGAATAACATCAAGTTATCTTTATTTTTACTACGACTAAAATAATGTGTGTGTTTTTTTTAGATGTTGAAATCCAGAGACAAGATAACTTCATTCTTTTGAGACTGATGTAAGTTAAATTATTATTACTTTTTTTTTTTTAGAAAATTAATGTTTCTGTTGTGTCCTGCCTGTTAATTTCAAATTCTGATGCAAAAACAGTGTGATTTTATATATGTATGTATGTATATGTTAATATTTCATTGAAACCATTGATGTCCCTCTTTGCAGAACTCAAACTAACTGGAGTTAAGGACACACAAGTCTGCTTGTGTGAGGAAGTGGTTTTCTCAGCTTCTTCTGAAGAGAGGGAAAGATCGTTTAAGGCAAGTAAACTTCATAATTTCATGTTATCAGTTTTTGTTTTTTTACTAAGAGTAAAATAATGTTTGTTTTTTGTTTTTGTAGATGTTAAAAGCAAGAGACATGGGAGATACATGGGATGAATGCTGGTCAGAGAGGAGAATCTTCTTTCCCCTAAACAGCAGTGGTTTTAAAGGAGGACGATGCCCTGAATGATGTAGATGATGTCACATGCTGTGCAGATGGGGTTTCTTCATGATTACATCAGTTATGCTAAAGACATCATGAAAATTGACCGTGATGCATGATCTGTATTCATGGACTATGAAACAAACTGTAAGTGTATAATTTGTAAAAAAAAAAAAAAAAAAGTTAAATGCTTTTTCTGTGTTGTTTAGTAGAAGAGTTTACACTCTGTCATTCATACACCTGCTCACATTCTTTCACACACACACACACACATGCGTCTGTTAAATGTTGTAATATCAAAGTTAGTGTTGTGATTTATTTGTGTACTGTCATGCCAGAATAGTTGGGAAAAAAACTAACTAATTGTAAATTTATTGTATGTGTTTTCGTATATTTTTATACAATATATACAATTGAACAAATTCCAATTTAATCTTAAGTTATATTCATCAAATGTTCAATGCTTTGTTTATGAACTCTGTAGCTGTTAATGCCATCCTTTTCTGCATTTCTTCTAACATGTTACTTTTTGACTTTTCTCTTGTTTTTAATAAATATTTTCCTTTTGGTAATTATTATTTGTGTGTAAAAGTGATATTTAAAATGAACAACACTTGTAGGTTTAATGCCTAGCTCAATTTGGGTTAATTTTAACGTAGAAATGCATTGTTTCCCCACATGGCTGCACTGCGAGTTTATTTTCTGCCAGCAGGAGGCGCTAAGAGCAGGGGGAGGTAGGTTTCTCCGGTAACGGCTGCAGAGCAGTGCTGAGCTCACAAACGCTGCCTTATCAAGCACATGCGAAATGATATCGAACATTTTCTAAATACAGTAGTTTTACTTCTGAAATACAGTGATAAAAAACACCCGCTCTGGTTTTTGAAACCCTGCAATATAGTCATTTTAAACCATAAAAAAGGCAACCCAGCAGGCTGGGTTAAATATGATAACCCAACTGGTTGGGTTAAAACAACCCAGCGCTGGGTTCGTCCCTTTTTGACCCAGCAATTGGGTTGTTTTCAACCCAGCAGTTTTTAGAGTGTATATATATATATATATATATATATATATATATATATATATATATATATATATATATATATATATATTTGTATTTTTTTTTTGACATGTGTTAGATCTTGCACTTGGATGTTTTTAATAACTTATGAATATAACATGAATAGAAACAACTCTAGTGGAAGTCTGTACATTAAAAATAAAAAATCATTGTGCGCATGTATGAAAATATAAGATTAATGGTTATTCTGTTGCTTTGTATTTCTATGTTCAAATGTGGCTCTTAAGTGTAATGTGACTTCATTAAGGTACATGGAGTTCGCTGGTGTCTGTTATCTTGCATGTCACTATGGTAAAAGGGTTAAAGAAACCCCAAATTAGGTAATATGCTTGTTTATGGACCAAAAGTGTGGTGAAATGTGACGGATAAAAGAACATTATATTGTTATGGTTGATTCAGAGTATATTCAGGCTTTAACAGAATGTTTGTGCTCTTAAAAGGGTTTAACAGATAAAAGATAATACTTTGGTTCATAGTTTGCTTACAGTTAATGCAAGATGAGCAGATAATGCAAGAGAATTGAGACACTCTGTTTCTAACCGACTTTATATTGTGTTGTGGTATAATTCTAAATATGTTACTAAATTAGAGACAGAGTGAAAAACCAGTTTTAGGATTTATCTTTGTAGTGTTGTTAGGTGTAGTAAATGCTATAATAAAAGGAATTTGAAATGTAGGTCTTTGGTATGAGGACAAATAAAGGGAATTATGCATATTTTCCATTTTCAGAATGTTTATTAAACATACTCATCTTTTCACCCCTGTTGGTATAATGTCAGTACAATAATGAAAATGCTCACAGTTCAAACATGTTCACAGTTCATTTAGGGGTATACTAATGTTTACCACAGAGCCACAAACACAGTAATCATTCTCAATTAGAACTGTCCCTGCCATACTGAGAATCTCTCTTCCCCTGCTGAAGCCCTCCAGCTCTTTTCCTGTCACTTTTTCTATTTCAGTGATGTAGTCCTTACCCCCTGTCAAAGTTCAGATCAGTGGAGGCCTCAAAGACTCTTTTATAATGATGAAACCATTACCAACCTCATGACTTTATATGACACGCACACTTAGAAAACCTATTTTTGTTTTCACTCCTTATTTTTCTTTCTTTTACTGTGCATTCCTTCACTCCAGTCATTACATTTTCAAAGAGTCATTTCTATTTTTTTTTTATCAAATTTAAATTTATTCCTCAGTCACATTTTCTTAGTTAATCATTACTAGACTATCAGAAAAAGAAAAAAACAACGGTCCCACTTTATATTAGGTGGCATTAACTACTGTGTACTTACATAAAAAATAAGTACAATGTACTTATTGTGTTCATATTGTATTGTAAAACACTTTTGCTGCTATTGAGGTGGGATAGGGGTAAGGTTAGGGAGAGGGTTGGAGGTGTGGGTAAGTTTAAGGGTGGGTTAAGGTGTAAAGTATCGGTCAACAGTGTAATTATAAATGTAATTACAGAAGTTAAATACAGATGTAATTACATGTAGTTTTTTTTTTTTATATGAGTACAATGTAAAAACATGTTTGTACACAATAAGTACATTGTACTAAATTATTAATTAAAATGTAAGTACATAGTAGTTAAGGCCACTTAATATAAAGTGGGTCCAATTGTTTTAATGTAATTAAATGATTTTAATTTTGTAGTGATTAGTTCTCTTTATTATATTCACTTATAATATAGGTAAATGCTGTACAAAGAGTCTCCAGGAATTATGGATCTCACCAGCATGCAAGCCTCTAATTGTGGTGAACTATTGCTAAACAACCCAAGAGGTTCAAATCTGAAAGCAGTACATTTTTTGGAGGAGTCTCATTCAGGAATCAGGTGCTGTGTGGAATGGCCATATATATGGCAAAGTCCCAACAAGATTAATATATCAAATCATCAAAAAGAGTCAAGAAAATACAACGAGAAAAAGAATTTAAAATCAATCAATTAGGTAAATTCCAGCTAGGATGCTGCATTAGATATAAACTGCCTGTGTATACAGTAGACAACAAGGCAGTTCTTTTACTTTGATTTTTGGTAAGTTTAGGGGCTTCTGTGCTTGAAATATGCCAAAGAGCAGTGGCCAATAGAAATGTAAGGAGATTGCCATAATATTTGCTTTTAGCGAAGAATGCTTACAAATTCTTGAATTCATTTTAAGGCCCTATCCACACGAACACGGTTATTTTTAAAATCACAGCTTTTTCTAAGCAGTTTGGCCATTTATTCACACACAACATTTTTTTAAGATTAAAAAAAAAACCTCTGTTTGCAGTGTTATCGTGCAGACAGCGAAACCGACATTTTTTGCTTGTGAAGTCAGAGCCAGCGCTATTATCTCCACCTGATGGAAACTTTTTCAGGTTTCTGATTGGCCAGGATGGCTTTAAAGGTTGAGATTATATCGCCACCTGTTGGCTTGGCATGCTTTTGACAGTGCATTATACCATGCGTTTGCATTTCATTTGAAACAGAGATTTTTTTTTTTTTACTCCATTTTTATATATATATACATACACACACACATGTATGTTTGGACATGGCCTAATCTGTTTGAATAAAGAACAAAAGTAGTCCTATCATACACTTTATCTCAAGTCTTGATGATTTATTACCCTGATTTATGGCCTGATTTATGGCCGTACAGTCCGTGTAGATTGACAGGTAGTCAGAAGTGTGCATGGTCAGTTTGGATTGATTTATGACTATAAGGCCTGTCAGTCAAAGCGGTTGCCATGCCACTGGGTCCTGTGACCCTTGATTGACATGGCAGACGTGTGTAAATCAAAAGATCAAAGAGATCTCAGATTTGACTTGTGTTGTGTTTATTACTGGATATATGATGGTTGTATCTGTTACCAGAGCAGTGGGGGATTTCTTATGATGGTTGTATCTGTAACCAGAGCTGTGGGGGTTTCTGTGAAGTTCCTTTCTGGCTTGTTGTTCACACCTAAAGACAGTGGGAGGTGTTTGGGTTCTTCCTGGGGAAAAAAAATGGCTGTGCAAAAGTGAGGGTTTTGACGTCTTGACAGGATCAATGTTTGTTTGATCTATATGGTGTTGATACCTAGGCACCGACAGGCCACATGCCCCCCGTCTACAAACACATTTGAAAAGGAGGACGATGTCTGGTGTCTTTCCAGGTGAGAATTTCAAAGAGTGAGAGAGACAATTATCTAAATCATCAACTAACCAAGCCGCTGAAGAGATAAATAATTGAATGTTATCTGGAATTAATAAAATCAAACAGGCATTCCTTAATGTTAAGAAAATACTATCCTTAATATGTAATGTGTAAAAGGAGTTGAAATCTCACGCTAATTTTAAAACCAACTCTAAACACACACACACACACACACACATTGGTTTTCCATGTTCTATGGGACATCCCGCAGACGTAATGTTTTTTAGACTGTACAAATTGTATTTTGCATCACCATATACCAACCTTACACTTAAACCTACCCCTTACAGAAAATTTCTTTCATTTTAAGATTTTCAAAAACACTTCATTCTGTATGCTTTATAAACTTGTTTCCTCACGGGGACAAAAACAATCCCCAAGGATTTTGGATATTGCCATCATTGTTCCCCATAACATGGGGTATACCTGAACCACACAAACACACACACACACACACACACACACACACACAGACACACACAGTAAATCTGAGTAAACTAAATTTTATTTATGAGCAAATTCGTATTTGTTGTTTTTACTTTGTGTTATGTAAGAAATGTAATTACACCTACCATTTTAAACATGTCTAAAAGATTACACATTGTGTGTCACTAAAGCAAGGCACTCTGTCTATTGTCTTAAAAAATGTTTAAATAACCTGATGACCAGCATTGTTTCTTTAGATCATTTACGCACACAAGTGCTTTTTTCGCACGAGTAGAAAACTCTTTGGATGTGTTTGGCAAACATCATTTCTACATCTTAAATGCATGACTGAACTTTTCTCATTCGACAGAAATACTATATTCTAATTATTTACCCGGCCTATAACACTTGGTGTAAATGTTCTTACCTAGAACAGAAAACATACACTTTGACTATTTGACTATTTTGTAGGCATCATGTAATGTTAAATGGTTTACAAAAAAAATTTAGCATCAGCAGCTGTGATTTTCAAAATGAAAGAAATGTACAAGCTAAGGATGTTTCAACTATTATCATCATTTCCTTTTGACTCTGATAAACTGGTAATGAATTTTCTATGCAAGTGACACGATATACAGTTCTCATACTATTTGTGTAGATAGCTGTGCTAAAACATTTATGACTATTTTTGCATGCCAGCAGATTATGTCAAGGGTGTTTCACATCTAAGAATCACAATGTTTTTTAAATGACATTTTTCTTACACCTCAAGATTTAGCCATATCAAGATTTTGGACGGCCGTTCACAATTTGTTTGTTGGACTGTACGTTTTTAGGTGATCTCTGTGTGGTGTCATCATAATAGGAATAAATGAAAATTAAGAACTTAAGTTACAGTTTTTCTCTTTGAGATATTTCTTTTAGTGCAACTTTGTGTCTGTCCAAAAAGTGTGATCACATGAAGCATCGACACAACAAAAAATTAAGTCTAGCTGTTTTACACTTAAAACTATTACAACCTAAACAAATGAAACGGTTCCACTGAAAGATGCCCACTCGTTTAAGTTTGAGCATGTTAAAGTTTCCACGCTCCTGTGTAGAGATAAATTTTATCCATAACCTTTTGTGTATTCACGTGACCAAATCACTAAGAAAGAGAGTATAGCAAGAAAGCAAATGTTTACAATGCATATAAAATTCAGAATACAATTGTTAAAAAAAAATTATGTTGATTTGTAAATGGTATTTTTTATTAATCCACTAGATTAAGTCATCTTGTTCAGATAGCAGATGAAACTATTCACATTTTGTTTGTTTGGCCGTTTTTGTTTGAATACTCCTGTAAGTTCATGCTAACTCTCGCGTGGGAAAGAGAGCAGGGTGAGCACATCCTATTCATTTAAGAAAAAGTATTAAACATTTGACCAAACTTTTTTATTATTTTGACAAAACACAACAACATTAAAGAATGTTATCCGTTCCTATGGCCATCTTCTTTGACTCAAATAAAGCAACATCTCTGGTGTACGCAAGCATCTACAATGTGTGTATATGCTAAACATCTGTTTCTCCACTTCTGCCAGATTTGTTAGATGGGCTTTTGTTGTAATACAGACACATTTGAGAACTATGATGTTCTCACTTTTGTAATGGTTATAGAAAAATTCAAAAATAACTCTTGCATACGTAGCAAAACTGACTAAAAAAATCACTGAATTATGAAATGCAAAAGTGTGTACGGCATTTGACAAAACAGGATTTTAGCTGTAATGAGCACATAAGACAAAAATTGTCAAAGTGTGACTTGTAAATATATTCTATTTTATTTTATTTATTTAATTATTTTTACCAGAGATAGTCGACTGATCTGTTTACATGTTGTTTTGCCGTTTTCTGATGAAGAGTTTTCTCTGACTGGTCAAACATACAGTGCCTGTTCATAGGAATTTTTACAGCATAAAAATATCGCCCCTACATCTAGAGCTCTTGTTCATATAGCTGATGATGATGTTCACATTTTTATTTGTCGTACTCGTTAGTTTCAACATTTCTACTGGACATTAAAGAGTAGGCCTATGTGTACTCCCTTTATGTCAGAAGCATTAACATCTACTGTGTGCTAAGAATTTTCTGCTTTCTCCACTTTTGGTGGATTTGCTAGAGGGACTATGTGACCTTGTTGTAATGTGATTACGTTTAAGATCCATATGATTGCACTAAACCCCCTTGAATAGGTTATAGACATACTCTTTTATACAGGAAATGTTTCCACAACAGAAATATGTATCAGAATAACAAATACCTAATTTGAAAATATGAAATCCTCTCTTCTAAACTATTGTGAAAACTTTTAATGTTGATCCGGCCCACCAGCCGTGTATCTTTTTCATTGTTTTTTAGATAAAGACTATTCTCAGAGTTTGGTAAACAGGCAAAAACATGAACAAAATGTAGTACAAGATGATTAAATGATTGTCAAGAGACTGTTTAAACTGAGATTGTGATGCACTTTAGAGCTTTTTCTGGTCTACCAGTGTCACAAAGACACAAAATTTTCAATCAACTTGAAAATGAGTCCTGCCATTTTCTGTTCTGACTGTTACACTTAATACAAAACCATCTATTACACTTAAAGTTAGACATTAAAAGTCATGGATGCCACAGGAACTATTTCCTTTCTCTGTTTCTCTAAACATCACACTAAATAAACCAGAGATCACATGTAGAAAGAATTCATTGAAAGGGGCATGTTTTAGTCCATTTTAGATGGTCTGCACCAACACATGTTTTAGATGTTTTAGGTATTCATCAGACTAACAGGTTTGATTCGGGAAACACACACGACTGGAACTGAGTGTTGTCATGTCTTTATAATTGATCTACTTTTACTTTTAAAACAACACAGTGTGAAATTATGGTCTTCGACAGCATGGGCCCCTGAAATGTTGTAGTATATCTTTGTTTTCACAAAATATCGAAACATTTATCTATCTTAAAATATTAGTTATTACGTGTTTACAAAGTTGTCATGTCTGACGTTTACATTTTTAAGAACATCTGATATAGTTTATCATCTTTTAAATTTTATAACGTATATTTCATCAAACCTTGACGCCTGAAAAACGGGTTTAGCATCAGTCCACATTTCAGTTGTTAGCCAGAAAATGCAAGTGAGCCGATATTTCATTACCCAGATAATCTACATGATGTGAAACTAGCTCACAGTTACATTAGAGTTTTGGGGTTCTAGTTTATGTTGAATAGTGTTTTGTTACTGTTCCACATGTTTAACACCACATTACTCCATTGTGAACATATGTACTGTATAAAAGGTTTTTCACTGTAGTAGTCCAACTCTGAAACCAGACCAAACAAAAATGAGCTTGAGCCTTAGTTGAAGCAGAATTAAAATGTTTTCTTTTTATCTTTCCATGATTTGTGCGTGTTGTTCTGAACCATGGTTTCATTTTAAACATCACAATCGTATTGTATTGTCCCGCATGATTGTAAAGAGTTTTGTGTGTGTCAGTCTCTGGATTTTTTTTTTTTTTGCAAACAGAACTGCTGTAATGTTAGCGATCTCTTTGTGTTGTCTGCTTTACTGTGTTTATATACGTCAGATTTCTTTAAATTTGCTCGATTAAAGTATTTAACACAGTTTTGGGTAATGTGAGTGTGTGTGAATATAGAGGATCTTTACAAATATTTTTTAACACTCTGAACCAAGACTGCTTCTTTTAAATATAACATTAACACATTTTTCATGAGTACAGACCCATTGTTTCATAAACCACAAAAGATTAAAATGTGATTCAACTTTTTATTTCAACAATAGATTTTTGAATATACATTCATACATTGAAATAGTGAAGAAAATGGTCAAATTGGCATTACTAACAAACAGTAATAATGACATTACAGGTGGTCTAGCCAGAAAAGAAAATCTCTACAGGCCAGCATGTTTTGTTCTATTATGTAGTTGACGTAAGTTTGAACAATTTCACATGTCATGGAACCATAATTTTTTGAAACCAACAATGTACATAAATCTGTTACACATGTACACAGACAGAGAACCTCGTTAATGTCCATCTCATCGTCACATTCAGACATCACATCCAGAATTTTTCTAGTCGTTACACAGACTGATTCTTTACTGGTAATAAACATACTAGTCAAATCAGGCCATGGGTTATTTTTCAGGCTTCTTACAACATTCATTTCATTCTTAAGATTTTTTACACACTTGGTATCCCCGGTACAATCATGATTTGGATTCTCTATGACCGCATGCATTAGTTTGATCATTTGTTCTCGGTAACGCTGTTTAAACATAGTGTCTATGTAGTCTGTTACATGACACGCTTCCCCCGGGGTGCAGTCGCACTTCATCTGATCATCCGTAGTGGCGCCAGAACTCCAGTTGCAATCCATCTGCTTTTGCCCAGCGTCAGACATCCTTTTCAGAATTTAATTCAAGAGATAGACTTTGTACCCTAATCAATATAGAATTTTGTCACCATTTCCCAGAATCTGGACTGACTGTATTAATCCACGACGATCCAGGCCTTGTGGAATTTCAGTTTCAATTTCTGGTTTATGGTTCAGATCCGTCGAAGCCTTATTATTTGAAAAATTAGCATCAGTTTCAGACAAATTTTATTGTTGAAGCTGATTCTGTCAGTCCATGTAGATAATGTTTTGATCAACAAGATGTTGCAGTAGCTCCGTTGACCGTGCTGTAAAACCCTTGTTCGCAGATCTAGGAAAACCTGTGATAACTGCAGAGTTTATGAGGTCAGCCGCTCACAGGGGAAGAAGACTAGCCATAGTCACGAGGAAGTAGTGGTGGATCTTCTGTACATTTAAACAAAAAAAAAAAGGGTGGCCTTGTTTCTACGTTTCAAATGTTGCTTGGTTGGTTGTTGAGATGGGGGTGTTGCACTCTAAAAGTGGAGGAGGGTGAAGGGGCCTAATTAGGGATGTGTTTTGACCGGCAAAGCCTAGCTTATGTCACCAAAGAGAATTCTGTCATTTTCACTGGAAGATATTTTGATTATAGATTACGAGGTTTATTAGGATTTTTGTTAAGACACTTGTTTCAAGTAACAGTAATGTATTGTGGCTTGGGAAAATTTAATCCAACAGCCATTTATTAAACATAGAGCAAGGAACACATAGAAGGGTGAGTAAATACTGAAAAAGAAACATTACAACATCATTGTTCAGGTTTGTTATACCGAATACACTATTATCTGACTGATCATTCAGTTTTAAAATAAATTTAAATTGACTGAAACAGCTTGTTTATCATTGAAAAAATTGTTCTCAACATGGGTATGTCACATTGCTCAAAATATAGTCTCTTTTTGCAGCATTCGTAAGAGTTGACCTCAGGAAGAGGCCAGTCACGATCAGACTCATCAAAATCAAAGTTTGTTTCAAAGTCCTCCCGACGTTTATTTATCTGCATGAGATAATTCTGGTCATGAAGCGTTTTGTTCCAATAGGATGCTATAGATATGTAGTCTGGTGGCTTTCTTGCATAGTACCGCATACCAGGCATTGTACCATCCCATTGGAAAATGTACCAGATGTTTTCATCCATATTAAAGTTTCTCCAAATTTGATTGTAGAAGTATGCCCAGTCTACGGCGGTCAAAAGCAGGTAGGTGCATTCGGATGTATATTCTTCATAAGATTCCAAAACGTAGAGCTTCACAATCTGCAACTCTGTCAAACACAAATCTCCCCACACGATCATATGACACAGTGAAATCTTGTTTCACAAAATCTTCATCTTCAATGAGAACTTTTCTTATGCTCTTCCCTTGGTTTTTCCCTTGATTCCCTTGGTACAAAAGTCAGCTCCTCTCTCATTTCAGCAGAACTTCTTGGCGGTGTTACACACATCATTCTTCTAGATGTTTCAGGACTGTTTGGCGCTGCGGCAGTCATTGTAACAGGAGCATGCAGAAAGTCTTCTGTGGTTAACTATATGCCCCTAAAGCTTTTTTAAATATCACACTTGGAAAGTAGGTAGGACCCCACAGGTGTGAAACAAACAAGGATGTGACACCTTCAGTAGTCTTAAAACATTGGATGCTTTAGCACATTCAGTGAGATTATTTTCTCTTAAACAATGTATGTTTTCCTTTCGAACAAAGCATTCAAATGATCTTTCTAGTAAATCTAAAGCACACTGTTGCAAGGTACTTTTGTTTACACCTTAAGTTTGTGATGACCACTAATATAATTTAATAATGTACAAATCGGCCGAGAACTATAATTATTATGAATGTGTTAATGTTATATTTAAAAGAAGCAGTCTTGGTTCAGAGTGTTAAAAAATATTTGTAAAGATCCTCTATATTCACACACACTCACATTACCCAAAACTGTGTTAAATACTTTAATCGAGCAAATTTAAAGAAATCTGACGTATATAAACACAGTAAAGCAGACAACACAAAGAGCTCGCTAACATTACAGCAGTTCTGTTTGCAAAAAAAAAAAAATCCAGAGACTGACACACACAAAACTCTTTACAATCATGCGGGACAATACAATACGATTGTGATGTTTAAAATGAAACCATGGTTCAGAACAACACGCACAAATCATGGAAAGATAAAAAGAAAACATTTTAATTCTGCTTCAACTAAGGCTCAAGCTCATTTTTGTTTGGTCTGGTTTCAGAGTTGGACTACTACAGTGAAAAACCTTTTATACAGTACATATGTTCACAATGGAGTAATGTGGTGTTAAACATGTGGAACAGTAACAAAACACTATTCAACATAAACTAGAACCCCAAAACTCTAATGTAACTGTGAGCTAGTTTCACATCATGTAGATTATCTGGTTAATGAAATATCGGCTCACTTGCATTTTCTGGCTAACAACTGAAATGTGGACTGATGCTAAACCCGTTTTTCAGGCGTCAAGGTTTGATGAAATATACGTTATAAAATTTAAAAGATGATAAACTATATCAGATGTTCTTAAAAATGTAAACGTCAGACATGACAACTTTGTAAACACGTAATAACTAATATTTTAAGATAGATAAATGTTTCGATATTTTGTGAAAACAAAGATATACTACAACATTTCAGGGGCCCATGCTGTCGAAGACCATAATTTCACACTGTGTTGTTTTAAAAGTAAAAGTAGATCAATTATAAAGACATGACAACACTCAGTTCCAGTCGTGTGTGTTTCCCGAATCAAACCTGTTAGTCTGATGAATACCTAAAACATCTAAAACATGTGTTGGTGCAGACCATCTAAAATGGACTAAAACATGCCCCTTTCAATGAATTCTTTCTACATGTGATCTCTGGTTTATTTAGTGTGATGTTTAGAGAAACAGAGAAAGGAAATAGTTCCTGTGGCATCCATGACTTTTAATGTCTAACTTTAAGTGTAATAGATGGTTTTGTATTAAGTGTAACAGTCAGAACAGAAAATGGCAGGACTCATTTTCAAGTTGATTGAAAATTTTGTGTCTTTGTGACACTGGTAGACCAGAAAAAGCTCTAAAGTGCATCACAATCTCAGTTTAAACAGTCTCTTGACAATCATTTAATCATCTTGTACTACATTTTGTTCATGTTTTTGCCTGTTTACCAAACTCTGAGAATAGTCTTTATCTAAAAAACAATGAAAAAGATACACGGCTGGTGGGCCGGATCAACATTAAAAGTTTTCACAATAGTTTAGAAGAGAGGATTTCATATTTTCAAATTAGGTATTTGTTATTCTGATACATATTTCTGTTGTGGAAACATTTCCTGTATAAAAGAGTATGTCTATAACCTATTCAAGGGGGTTTAGTGCAATCATATGGATCTTAAACGTAATCACATTACAACAAGGTCACATAGTCCCTCTAGCAAATCCACCAAAAGTGGAGAAAGCAGAAAATTCTTAGCACACAGTAGATGTTAATGCTTCTGACATAAAGGGAGTACACATAGGCCTACTCTTTAATGTCCAGTAGAAATGTTGAAACTAACGAGTACGACAAATAAAAATGTGAACATCATCATCAGCTATATGAACAAGAGCTCTAGATGTAGGGGCGATATTTTTATGCTGTAAAAATTCCTATGAACAGGCACTGTATGTTTGACCAGTCAGAGAAAACTCTTCATCAGAAAACGGCAAAACAACATGTAAACAGATCAGTCGACTATCTCTGGTAAAAATAATTAAATAAATAAAATAAAATAGAATATATTTACAAGTCACACTTTGACAATTTTTGTCTTATGTGCTCATTACAGCTAAAATCCTGTTTTGTCAAATGCCGTACACACTTTTGCATTTCATAATTCAGTGATTTTTTTAGTCAGTTTTGCTACGTATGCAAGAGTTATTTTTGAATTTTTCTATAACCATTACAAAAGTGAGAACATCATAGTTCTCAAATGTGTCTGTATTACAACAAAAGCCCATCTAACAAATCTGGCAGAAGTGGAGAAACAGATGTTTAGCATATACACACATTGTAGATGCTTGCGTACACCAGAGATGTTGCTTTATTTGAGTCAAAGAAGATGGCCATAGGAACGGATAACATTCTTTAATGTTGTTGTGTTTTGTCAAAATAATAAAAAAGTTTGGTCAAATGTTTAATACTTTTTCTTAAATGAATAGGATGTGCTCACCCTGCTCTCTTTCCCACGCGAGAGTTAGCATGAACTTACAGGAGTATTCAAACAAAAACGGCCAAACAAACAAAATGTGAATAGTTTCATCTGCTATCTGAACAAGATGACTTAATCTAGTGGATTAATAAAAAATACCATTTACAAATCAACATAATTTTTTTTTAACAATTGTATTCTGAATTTTATATGCATTGTAAACATTTGCTTTCTTGCTATACTCTCTTTCTTAGTGATTTGGTCACGTGAATACACAAAAGGTTATGGATAAAATTTATCTCTACACAGGAGCGTGGAAACTTTAACATGCTCAAACTTAAACGAGTGGGCATCTTTCAGTGGAACCGTTTCATTTGTTTAGGTTGTAATAGTTTTAAGTGTAAAACAGCTAGACTTAATTTTTTGTTGTGTCGATGCTTCATGTGATCACCCTTTTTGGACAGACACAAAGTTGCACTAAAAGAAATATCTCAAAGAGAAAAACTGTAACTTAAGTTCTTAATTTTCATTTATTCCTATTATGATGACACCACACAGAGATCACCTAAAAACGTACAGTCCAACAAACAAATTGTGAACGGCCGTCCAAAATCTTGATATGGCTAAATCTTGAGGTGTAAGAAAAATGTCATTTAAAAAACATTGTGATTCTTAGATGTGAAACACCCTTGACATAATCTGCTGGCATGCAAAAATAGTCATAAATGTTTTAGCACAGCTATCTACACAAATAGTATGAGAACTGTATATCGTGTCACTTGCATAGAAAATTCATTACCAGTTTATCAGAGTCAAAAGGAAATGATGATAATAGTTGAAACATCCTTAGCTTGTACATTTCTTTCATTTTGAAAATCACAGCTGCTGATGCTAAATTTTTTTTGTAAACCATTTAACATTACATGATGCCTACAAAATAGTCAAATAGTCAAAGTGTATGTTTTCTGTTCTAGGTAAGAACATTTACACCAAGTGTTATAGGCCGGGTAAATAATTAGAATATAGTATTTCTGTCGAATGAGAAAAGTTCAGTCATGCATTTAAGATGTAGAAATGATGTTTGCCAAACACATCCAAAGAGTTTTCTACTCGTGCGAAAAAAGCACTTGTGTGCGTAAATGATCTAAAGAAACAATGCTGGTCATCAGGTTATTTAAACATTTTTTAAGACAATAGACAGTGTGCCTTGCTTTAGTGACACACAATGTGTAATCTTTTAGACATGTTTAAAATGGTAGGTGTAATTACATTTCTTACATAACACAAAGTAAAAACAACAAATACGAATTTGCTCATAAATAAAATTTAGTTTACTCAGATTTACTGTGTGTGTCTGTGTGTGTGTGTGTGTGTGTGTGTGTGTGTGTGTGTGTTTGTGTGGTTCAGGTATACCCCATGTTATGGGGAACAATGATGGCAATATCCAAAATCCTTGGGGATTGTTTTTGTCCCCGTGAGGAAACAAGTTTATAAAGCATACAGAATGAAGTGTTTTTGAAAATCTTAAAATGAAAGAAATTTTCTGTAAGGGGTAGGTTTAAGTGTAAGGTTGGTATATGGTGATGCAAAATACAATTTGTACAGTCTAAAAAACATTACGTCTGCGGGATGTCCCATAGAACATGGAAAACCAATGTGTGTGTGTGTGTGTGTGTGTTTAGAGTTGGTTTTAAAATTAGCGTGAGATTTCAACTCCTTTTACACATTACATATTAAGGATAGTATTTTCTTAACATTAAGGAATGCCTGTTTGATTTTATTAATTCCAGATAACATTCAATTATTTATCTCTTCAGCGGCTTGGTTAGTTGATGATTTAGATAATTGTCTCTCTCACTCTTTGAAATTCTCACCTGGAAAGACACCAGACATCGTCCTCCTTTTCAAATGTGTTTGTAGACGGGGGGCATGTGGCCTGTCGGTGCCTAGGTATCAACACCATATAGATCAAACAAACATTGATCCTGTCAAGACGTCAAAACCCTCACTTTTGCACAGCCATTTTTTTTCCCCAGGAAGAACCCAAACACCTCCCACTGTCTTTAGGTGTGAACAACAAGCCAGAAAGGAACTTCACAGAAACCCCCACAGCTCTGGTTACAGATACAACCATCATAAGAAATCCCCCACTGCTCTGGTAACAGATACAACCATCATATATCCAGTAATAAACACAACACAAGTCAAATCTGAGATCTCTTTGATCTTTTGATTTACACACCTCTGCCATGTCAATCAAGGGTCACAGGACCCAGTGGCATGGCAACCGCTTTGACTGACAGGCCTTATAGTCATAAATCAATCCAAACTGACCATGCACACTTCTGACTACCTGTCAATCTACACGGACTGTACGGCCATAAATCAGGCCATAAATCAGGGTAATAAATCATCAAGACTTGAGATAAAGTGTATGATAGGACTACTAACAAATATTTCTGCTTTTCTAGGCAGGATGTCACTTTGGCCACTACTGTACATTTTTTGTTAGTATGTTTGTTATGCTATTGTTCCATAGTTATTGTATGATCTTGCATTTGACAATTTGCTTTTCAGTTGAATCACAAAGGTGTTTTTAATAGCAGATGAGGTAGTTTTTTTTTTTTTCAAATTTAGATACTTTATTAGTAGTATATCTGGGTCTTTCCTGCCTAGTTCATCATTAAACCACTTCTACCTCGTCATAACCTTTCACAGTAAAAGTCAAATTGTGATGCAAATATGTATGAATCAGAGTTAGTTATGACCTGTCCCATAGTGAGGTTCACTTGGGTATAATACATACTGCCAGCTCTCACTATGGAGCCAGCATTGATCTCAGTATGGTGCATTGGAAAATCATCCTCTGGCTCTTTTTATTTCTGTTTTTAACATGCAGCTTCCATAGTAACACTTGCCTGATGCAAGGGTCTGATGCAACTGGAGAAATGACGTTCTGAAGACTGGGTGTACTCACACTAGGCACTGTTGCCTTGAACCGAGTGCGATCATCCCCCGGAATTATTATAGAGGCAGCTGACATTAATTAAAGAATTTGCAGCTTTAAATCCCAGACTAATTCCAGTTCATCAATAAGCTGAGAACCTGGCTCATTCTAAACTTAAATATACTTGATTGAATTAAATTAACTGAAAAGTGTAGCGTAGTATTAGTAATGTAATATGATTGCGGTCATAATGATGACTGTAGAGCAAACAAAATAGTAACTGTTCCATGCTCCAGCATGGTTATTGCACAAACTAAATGTGTACTGTGCCCGAGCCCAACCGAACTGTGTTCTGGCCCACCTCTTCCAACCATGCCAGGGTCGCCTTGGAGACTTGTCAATGCATAGAAAAGATGGTATCGATTGTACCTTACCAATTCGAGCTGGACTCTGATGATGAAACATTTGAAGTGGCTGATCAACAAGAGACTGATTCACAAGCATGACTGGAGCAGGACATTTCTCAGTGGTAAGTGTCAAGTGTTAACAAGTTTGTGGTAATCATAAGGTGTGATAAAACAAATTTACTCTCACAGTGTAGAATACAGCGTCTTCTCGACATGATGTTAACCACACAGAAATGTTACTGTGTTTGTGGCAGTTAAGTCTGCGATGTAGAACGTGGGCAGACATTATGCAAATGTGTTACTTCATGACGTACAGCTGTAACAGAATAAGGTTCAAATTCCTGATGACTCATTTAGATGGTTTTGAGCTGACTCTTTTTTTTTTTTTTTTTTACGTTTTTAGTTATCGTGTTCTTTAGTTATCGTGCACTCATGTTCTCATACAGCTATATGACACATTTCATGATAGGTAATATTCGAAAAGGCATAATGGAACACTTTAATAAACATAATATTATTTCCTGTGTCTACTTGACTGCTGTTGAAACAAGACGTTGAAGTGTGGCATATCAAAGGTTACATTTTAATAATGTATTAGTGGTTTAGCAATGTAACATTTTCTTTTTATTGCATGACAAAGCAACATGTAACACACCAACCACGTTCAGTGAAGCCTCTAACTAATGAGTTGATGTCATGAATAAGGTGTGTTTGATTCACCGATCTCCATGAGTGACACACACTTTTGTTTCCATTATTTATTTTCTATTTCTTTGCCCTTGCGCTGGACCCAGCCAACACAGAAATCTCACTTGACCGAAATACCAAATGGACTTGGAGAGACTGGCCTTGCATTTCAATGATTGTGATTGTAGACTGACTGAGTGCTCATGTGACAGACACTGATATTTGTGCTGTAAGCCATTCCTTCTGTGCCTTTTATTTATTGCTTTATTGCTTTATAATCTAAAAGAAACACTGTCCAACAGTGGCACCAGCAGGTAAAGTTACAGTTGTAGTCCGCATCTCACTCGACTCGCCTAAACACATTGAGTTTTAACAAAACCATAAATCCTGAGGTGGGTTTAGTGGGGGGTGATTGAGAATGAATGTGGGAATGTGCCTCCATTGTGATATGATCGGATGATTAGATCCACTGTGATTGGTTCATGCAATAAATACCCTCTATAAATTGCCTCTTGTAATATAATAAATATAATACATATAATAAATTGTCTCTTGTTTGTGCACGTTCCGTGTTTGTGAATCAGTCTGATTGAACAGAATATGGCATTAATGGGAAGACTAATAAAATAAAATAAAGTAAACAACTCACACACACACACTCAAAATTAGACTTAAAATAGCTTGAAAATATGATTTGTCATCAGCTTGGTGAAATTTAAAGTAAATCTCAGTTTTTACCAAGCTTTGATGGTCGATTATTTGAAAGATTTTCACAAAGTTAAAATTTAACTATTAAAGAGAATAGCTGAATGTAAGTTCACAAATAACATATAATGTTAAAATTGTTACTGCCTTTAGTAATTATTTTGGAATAAATGCATTGTTAATGTAAAAATTTTAAATAGAGTTGTTGTTTTGGACCCACTTTATATTAAGTGGCCTTAACTACTATGTACTTACATTTTAATTAATAATTTAGTACAATGTACTTATTGTGCACAAACATGTTTTTACATTGTACTCATATTAAAAAAAAAAGACATGTAATTACATCTGTATTTAACTTCTGTAATTACATTTATAATTACACTGTCAACCGATACTTTACACCTTAACCCACCCTTAAACTTACCCACACCTCCAACCCTCTCCCTAACCTTACCCCATCCCACCTCAATAGCAGCAAAAGTGTTTTACAATACAATATGAACACAATAAGTACATTGTACTTATTTTTTATGTAAGTACATAGTAGTTAATGCCACCTAATATAAAGTGGGACCAAACAATTAATTATATTACATTATATATACTCTGGTGAGGAGTCATAAAAATGCACATGCTTCCTCACCAGGGGTCTCTCTCCGTAGATTTCATCCTAAAATTTTAAATAGACACAAAAGCTAGATTTTGGGTATGCCCAAATTTTTCAGATTCTTAAAATATTTGTACGCTAAGACCTGTGCAAAAATCTCTTTATACATTCCAGTCAATGGAAGTATGTGCATCTCCACCCCAACTCCTCCCCGAAATATATGGAGCTTACAACGCCTAGATTTACTATGCATAACCTCATCTGCATATCATGTTTAACACAGAAACAGTACGGAAATAGTATTTTTCCTATGTTTTAGAATAAATATATGAAAATATCCATAAAACTAAATGGTTTAAAGTTGTTCTCAGATATATTGTAGTTCATCTCATTCTTTAACACTGGCCAAATCGTATTTCAATTGTTTAAACAATTATTGCAGTGTATTGTCTGATAATCAACGTCACTGACAAAGTATTTTTTAAAAGGAAACATGCAAATCTTACCGTTTTTCCCTAGTTATATCCTTCAAATATATTGGTATTTTTCATAATGTTGTAGAGATGATTTACATGACATTAACAACTCCATGCAGCTGTGGTTGTACAGTAATCCAGCAGTGTCCGCCATAATATTGCAGTGAGTGCGCATCATCGATCATTGTTCTCGCTAAAATATTTTTAAAGATGAATTATTGTGCACTTAGAGCACTCGTCGCTGTCGTTAAAAAAATAACGTCACGGGAAAAATGTGTTTATTGTTAATGAAATTATGTAATTATGTTGTTTGTAAAATTATGTAATTTCATTGTTAATTTCCTTTAATGCGAGTGGAATATTTAATGCAAATGAGTATATCAACATGAAAACTACATGAAAAGTTTAAAATCGTTGTTTATTTCATTACTTTTCTCACTCCATGAAAAATAGTTCATACACTTGGTTTATAATGTCCGTACAAAAAAAAAGTAAAGTTTAAAGTTTATTAAAAATAAAGTTTTTTTATAAATCACGATATGTGCATGGAAAATTGCATACGCATATATTATGCCCATTTTGTGCATACGCAACATTTATAAATGAGCAGCATTTAAGTAAGAAATGTATTCTTATTAAAGCTGCTAAAGTTATTCATTCAAGAGCAGTGAGTGATTTTTTTTTTTTTTTTTTTTTTTTTTTTTTGTCCAAGAGCCAACTTATGAAGCTTGTGTCATGGTCCAAATGCCTATAGACCTAAACTCCATATCCACAGTGACAAATAGCTTGCTTTGGAAATTGTCATTAGATGACAGTGTTTTCAGTAATATCCCAATGTAATTCATTTCTCATTTTTCAAAAATAAATAAATAAATAAATAACAATTGCTATTACATTATAAGTTTAAGACTATAAAGTTTTGAGAAATTCATTACATTATGAACTTTGTATTACATTAATAATGTAAAGTGAGAGAGAGAAAGAGAAAGAAAAACAGAGGGAGAAAATTGATTACAATGAAATTAATATTAGCTTAGCAATAATATATCATGATTCATTTTTATTTATTTTTTTTTATTTTATTTTTTTTTTAATAAAGTGTAAACAGAGTGTATGCAACCTTAATCAACAAACAAAAGGAAGATAAACAAATCGCTTCTGATCATGAAGATGCATGAATGTTTCCACAGACACACAATAGCTGAAGCAGTTGCCACAGTCAAAGCCTTTGGAGGATTACATGCTTCTCAGTCTGACAGACACCAGCTGAGATCCGACTTCACTAATCACTTTCCCCAGAGCTTATACCCACAGCACGGGAAGCAGAGAGAACACAATTTATCCCTGACATTGATCCACATCATTAAGTGGCTGGTGGCACAGGACAGGCCTGTTGCAAGGATCAGTAACTCCTATAAGAACTGATTAAAATCACTCTTGAACTTTTGCTGGTCCCTGGACTCCCAGCCGTGTTGTGAGTTAGGAGAAAATCACACTTCTGGTGAACGTTCATTAAGTTCCTTCCATCTATCTCATTATTTAGATACTTTAGGTAAAATAATGTACATTTTTACATTTTCTTAAATAAATATGAAATTTAATACAAATGTAGTAACATCAACTTGCCACCACAAAATGTCTCCCACAAAGATGACATAAAGCATCATCACTGATTCTCATGTTTCTTGTCACCAGCATTGAAAGTGTTATGACAATTCAACACAAGCACACATGAATCTGAAAGGCAACATTATTAAATTAGGCATTGTGGTTATGATCCAGTTTCCCAAAACATTCAATTCATTTTCAATTAAATTCCCTTTTATTGTTATTGTATTTTTTATGATTAATAACATTAACAATATTTTTAGCATCTATCTATCTATCTATCTATCTATCTATCTATCTATCTATCTATCTATCTATCTATCTATCTATCTATCTATATATCTATCTATCTATCTATCTATCTATCTATCTATCTATCTATCTATCTATTTCGATCTGTCTGTCTGTCTATCTATATCACATCATTATTGTGAACTGGCCCTACATACAATTAATCCAACTGAAATATGATCGTTCAAAGTGCAATTGAGAGTTCAGTATTTAAAGGGGGGGGTGAAATGCTCGTTTTCACTCAATATCCTGTTAATCTTGAGTACCTATAGAGTAGTACTGCATCCTTCATAAATCCAAAAAGTCTTTAGTTTTATTATATTCATAAGAGAAAGATAGTCTGTACCGATTTTTCCCGGAAAAACACGAGCCGCTGGAGGCGTGACGTGTGGGCGGAGCTAAAGAATCACGAGCGCGAATAGGCTTTTGCGTTGAGAGCATGTGGAAGCTGTGACATTACAGTGAGGGAAAACCCATCATCCAAAACAAACCATGGCTAACAGTTAGATTCAGCCGTTTATTTATGATCCAGAATCAGATCCAGAGGCTGAAACAGTACGAAAGCAGCAGCAGCAACGACTCGCTCCGAGCGGGGCTCGAACCCGGGTCTCTGGCATGGGAGGGGACGCACTAACAAGGAGGCAGAGATATTTGAAGCAGTTTTACTCACCGCCTGCGGTTCCAACACGCGATCGTGGCCCTTTTTCCTTGGGATTGCATCATCCTTAATAAATAAACGATACGCAAATCCGTCGTCAAACTGGGCCTTGTGAACAAGCATCTTCGAAATGCAGGGAACAAACAAAAACACTTGCACAACTCCGTTGATGCTCTGTAAAAATAAACTCCATCCACTGGCCCCTAATGCTGTTTTTTTGGTAATCTGTGCAGGGTTGTCTTGCCCTGGCAACCAAAAACACACTTCTTTTGTGACTTTTCGCGACGCTCTCGCTCTGATCAGTGAATCGCTCTGATCAGTGAAGTGTCTGTGCTGCTCAGCCTCGCTATACGGGAGCGCGCGCTCTTCCGGCAGAAGTGCCTTAGGACCCATATAAGGAAATTCCGCTCCATCTAACGTCACACAGAGCCATACTCGAAAAAAACTTTCCGAAACTTGTGACAAACCGGAAGGAGTATTTTGGGAACAAAAATACTCCTTCAAATGTACAACTTAATTTTTGAAACTTTGTCCATGTTTAGCATGGGAATCCAACTCTTTAACAGTGTAAAAAACTCAGTATGCATGAAATAGCATTCCACCCCCCCTTTAACAGTATTAATTTCCTTTATGGCTCTGGGGTAAACTGTTCTTAAATCTGTTTGTTCATGATACAATATATCTGAAGTGCCTACTAAAAGGCTGCTGGACAAAAAGATGATGTCCAGAGTGGGATGGGTCAAGAGCTGAATAAGTCTTCCATTGAGGGCAGTGGGCAGCCGATGATCTTCCAGGCTGTACTGATGACACTCTGGAGGACTGAACTGTCCGCTGCTGAGCAGCTGGTATAAAACACAGAGATGCAGTAGGTCAGCACACTCTCTATGGAGCAATGAAATACCAACAGGAGTATATCAGCAGTTTTCCTTGCAGTTGATTTTTCTTGAGGATCCTCAGGAAATGAAGTCTCAGTTGTGCTATATATTATAAAAAACTTCCTTTGGAAATCATCATAAAAGTGATTTCATTAAGATCACAATGTAATTAATTTCCCATATTGCAAAAATTATATTACATTATGACTATGAAGTTTTGAGAAAATCACTACATTATGAACTTTTTATTACATGAATAATGTGTGTGTGTGTGTGTGTGTGTGTGTGTGTGTGTGTGTGTGTGTGTGTGTGTGTGTGTGTGTGTGTGTGTGTGTGTGTGTGTGTGTGTGCAGTAGTGTTTTAAAATGAGGCAGATTTATTTAGAAATACTACATAAAAAAACAGAACAAATATAATTATATTTTGTATTTTATTAATATCTTTTTTATACTAATTATACATTTCATAATATTTTTATGCAGTTTTATATTTATTTAAAATAATAACTAAAGGAAGTAACAAATTGAACAATATTCTGGAAAAAGTTTAGAAATAAGTTTTCATTAGTTAACATTAGTTAACTATTTTAATTACCATTAACTAAGAGTAAACAATAGCTTGCTTATACAGCATTTATTAATCTTAGTTAATATTAATTACAACATTTACGAATTAATTATTAAAATCAAAAGTTGTGTTTGTTAACAAGTTTATGCACTGTGAACTAACAATGAACAACTGTATTTGTATTAACTAATGTAAACAAAGATGAATAAATACTGTAATACATTTGTATTGTTTGTTCACCTAATGACACCTTATTGTAAAATGTTACCAATATTGTTTAATTGTGAACTTAAGTTCAGCTGGGTTTTTTTTTTTTTTATAATCAACTTATTTCGGGTCATCGTCATAAAAGCTCTGTAAACACTCCCACAGACAAGAAGATATATCTTTCCTTTCATCACACTGAATGCCCACTAAAAACTGATGCAGTCATCACATTTTCAAGCCATGTCAAGTTTTATTATGACGTGACAACGTAGTAGTTTCTAAGCGGGAGAGTTGCTTACTTACTTTATAATAAGTCGGTAATGCCATAATTTTCTTCATTCAGACAAGAGCTCACACGAAAACAAGAGGTGGAATTTATCACACACGCACCAATCACATTCAACCTTAACCGTATCTTAATCATATCTTCTTATAGTGCGATGGAGACATTGCCTCCTCTCACATGAATTTCCCCCATTCATCTCAATGTGCCTGTGCTTTGGGGTCTCTTTAGAAAGTCAATGGACCAAAGGGAGGCAAGCCTCTGCATATACAACAATGATTTATTAATTATTAAGTTGTGGCTGCTCTGGGCAAGCAGTGAACAAAGCAAATTGCCTGTCCAGAATATTGAATTAATTGTCCTGATCTATCAAGCTTTAAATGCTAATATTTGTTATCAATATTTCACCAGATTGCATGGAGTTGCCTTTAGATTTATCAAGATCATTATGCATTATCACTTTGATTTCTTTTGTTCTAGTTTTCTTTTAAAAGCTACTTATAATTATCAGTACATTTGTGCTACATATTTAAGAGTAGCCAAAAGCTACAGTTTACATATTTGTAGTGTCATTCAACAGTACTAATTTTTGGGTGAACTAAGCCTTTAATCAAGAAGCTCACTGTTTAATATAAACACACAATATTTATGTTTCTACTTTCACAAACAAAAGACAAAATAGTTTTCTGTCAACTTGGGGTTTGATCCAGAGTTTATCCTTAATACTGAAGCCTGTGCACCTGATGGAGTGACAATTGCAGATAACCGGTAATCACATGAAGCACACAGAAAATCAATGTTGTACAATTCACTGATGAAAAACAAAATTTTATGCTAGATAATGGGGATAATGGGGGAAAAAAATAACATTGAGAGAAACCAAGTTATACAAGGGGCCAATTCCTCTGTGGGTATACAGTTAAAACAAGTAAATAATTAAAGGGACAATAAGTAACTTTTTAGGTATTTTATTATCTAAAATCAATATTTTTATTAATAAATATTCCCTCAATGGTGTACAAATACCTATGCCAATGTTTAAACTAATCCTTGTAAATGAAGAATTTATTATCTTTATATACATAGGACGGGTAGGTCGACGGAGGCTTCCATGTAGTTCCGCCATCTTGCAAAACTATAATAGCAGAGAGGGACAAAAAGTACTAAGCCAACGCGTTTCCAGAGCGCGTTTTCGGTCAGAGCCAGAAACGCAGGTGCAGAGCAGTGAGAGGCGCTTGAAACTGCACCGGCAAGTTTAAAAGTCTGGATTGCATTCTTATTATGGACCATGCATATGCCGCGCCACAGGAGAAGAAAACATAGTTGCCAAAACAGTCAAAAATAGAACCTAAAAGGAAACGTGACCGTAGATTACAGAAAACAAGAGTTAATGTCAGGGAAGCTTTTTCTAGGTGGAAAGAGCTAATGCTTGATAAAGATTTCAAAAGAGACGCTGAAGTGGCCAGTTTTCTTCTCGACAGGTAAGTCAGTGTTACAGTCTATATTATAATATTTTTATATCTAACAATACATATAATTCAGAAAATATAACGAATAAATTAGACATAACTACTAATTACAATATTTCATGTTTTCCACAGTCAGTAATTCATACTGTAACATTCGTTTGTTAGTTTTCATGTTGCAGTTTGTTTGAAATAACACACCTGTTCACCTGAAGGAAAACTCGACGAAGTGCTATTAGAAGACATCCCGTCAAAGCTTTTTGGTACATATCGCCTACCGTAGATGCAACGCACATTTGAAAAAGCGAGGCGCTGGAGAGCAAAATTAGTTTGAATGCAAAATACAATTTCACCACTAGATGGGAGTAATTCCTACTCAGTGTCCCTTTAAGATGTTATTGTTACTATTTTGATTGGAAAGGGTTTTGAGATTCATTCAGGATTGAATGTGAAGATTCAGGCAAATGTAGAGTCCACCTAAAAGCACAAATACTCCATTCTCAGCCAATTATAGAAGAAGACACAAGAGATTGATTGTTGATATGTCCCTCACTGGTCACTTGGCATCCATCCAAATGTGAAATTATTAGACAGCAACTTTAGGCTGCTCCAAAAGTCGAATCTAGCAGGCTATACCTACCATAATCTCAATTCTATCAATCCATTAATGTTTTCTGAATCTGTGCAAACACATCTCTTCGACATTACTGAACACATTAGCACCCTTGATATCCTATATAATTCCTTCATTTACACTGCCCTATATACACGCCACCCCATAAATGTAGACTTGTACCCCCTACACATACATCTCCCTGGTTTACCCCTGCACTTTGCAAACTGAAAACTACTGGTCATTGCCTTGAACACCTTTACAGGAAAACTGGTTTGAATCTAATCTGATTGCTTAGAAGGACCAAATTCAGTTATATAAATCTGTTTTAAAAACGGCACACTCCAGTTAATACTCTGCTCTTATTACCAATGCATCCTCTCAATCTATAACATTTCTTCCAAAATAAAATAAATCGCATATACAATCTCTTTCCACCAATTAACTCTCCTCTCCTCTCACAGGACTTCCCCTCTGATTTTGCACCTGGTACTTTTACTGACTTAGACCCTCCAACCCCTGCTTGTATTTCTGAGCTACTCAAGAAATCAAATGCATCTTTCTGTGCATCTTGATCCTGCTCCTACTGTTCTACATAAAATCTCTGCATCTGTCGTCTCACTGCTTATTTCACTTCTCATTTCTCAGTACTGGTATTGTTCCTCTGGAATTAAAAACTGCAACTGTCACACCTGTCATAAAGAAATCTGGACTCGACCTATCTGACATGGTCAAATACAGACCAATTTTGAATCTCCCGCTTCTTTCAAAGCTGTTTAAAAAAGTTGTCTCTGCTCAACTTCAGTCATATGTGTAATCTCATAACCTAAATGAATGTTTCCAATCCGGCTTTCATAGTCTCCACTGTACTGAGACAGCACTTCTTATGGTTGTCAATGACCCCTTTCTGGCCACTGACTCAGGCTCCATTAGCATTTTAATTCTGTTAGAACTTCCCTCTGCTTTTGACACAATCTCTCACATTATTCTCATCACAAGACTCTCTGCTCTTGGTATTTCTGGAACTGACCTTTCCTGGTTCACTTCCCACCTGTCTGACCATCAGCATTACATCTCTATCTGCCAGGCTAAGTCCACTACTGCCCTTGTCTCTCACGGTGTTCCCCAGGGTTCTGTTCTTGGGCCTTTACTGTCATCATCTACATGATCCCATTATACATTATCCGTTATCATGGTTTAAACTTCCATTGCTTTGCAGAAGACACCCAACTGTATATCCATTCTCAACTCAATTCTCCTTTTCCTTCCAACTCCATATCTGCTTGTATTAATAATATAAATGCTTGGATGACAAGTAACTTTCTCAAAAACTGATAAAACATATCTACTTCTTGTTATTTCACATTTCTGTGTCAACAGTGTTTACATTTCTGGAGTCTTGGTTCAAAGTTTCCTGTGAGGGTTAGGGTTAGGTGTAGGGTTGGTGAAGGGCTTTAGAATATACAGTTTCTACAGCTTAAAAACCATTACGCCTATGGGATGTCCCGACTTTTCACACTTTTTGTGTGTGTGTAATAGAGCAAATTTGTTTCAACATTCACAGATCAGGCAATGCATGGAGCAATAAAGACATCTACTGGCCATAGTCATTAAATAACATTTCATATCATGCCAGTGCATGATTCATTCACTCATTCATTCATACATTCATGACACATATTTTAGTTTACTAAAAATATTTTTTACTGACATGAAAATGAAAAATAATACACATTTTATCCAAAAAATAAATAAAAATTAATGGTGAAAATAAACATTTTGAGGTAAAATATATATATTATATATATATATATATATATATATATATATATATATATATATATATATATATATATATATATATAAAATTACATGCATTGCATAAAAATAAATCCATTCTTTTTATTTTATTTAGAAAAGTTACTACATTTGAAAATTTTGGAGAAAGAAAAGAAAATATATAATTCATGTTCTGAATTCAATTCTATTCAAATCCAGAATACCACTTTTGTTAGTCTCCAGTATAACTGTGTATAGTATAATATTGGCTTTCACAGTAAGAAATATGTTTCTGCTAATGTCTTTCTCTGGGAATGTTGGTGTTTTTTTTTTTTTTTTTTTTTTTTTTAAATCAAGTCCCTTTCCACCCTCTCTATACTCTGCATAATGTGTCAGCATCCTACTTTCAAGAAGCAACTCCAAATATGCAATTTGGCTGATAAGTCCTGACAGCTGTTGGAAAACTCACATTGAAATTCAGATATCAATTTCATGCCATTTGAATTTCCTTTTATAATCTTACAAATGGCATGAGAGGCATGCTATGTCAAATTGCATGGGACAGGCTTGCCTTTTGATGTAAATGTTCACAGTAGACTGCAACAGGTGGTTAGTCTGGCTTCAGCATGTGTATGAATTTTATAAAGAGTGTCAGTGACATAACCACATAAAATCACCACAGCTTGGAGAGCCCATTTCTCTCTCTAAGGCATAGTTAATTATTAATTATAATTTATTTATTTTTACCAATATTCATAATTATGCACTGTATTGCGATGTAAATTTAAAGAAAATATCCATATACTTAGTGTTAGTCCATAATCAGTTGCCTAAATAAATGTGCTTTTGAGTTATTCATACTGCTTTTTTTCCAAGTCATTCAAAGTAATGATATCCCTGTTTTCCTAAGCCTGATATAGAATGCATTCAGATTTCTGTAACAACCCATACAATTTAAGAAAACTAACAATAGTAAAGCAAGTGATAATTTGTATAATTTAGACACAATTAGGGTGGTTATTTGCCTCCATGTTGTGAATAATAATAATAATAAAAAAAAAAAAATAATAAAATAAAATTGTTATTAGGTGCAAGTGTTGAATATTCACTCATTTGAAAAGGGGGGGGGGGCATGATTTGGGGGGAATGCCATTATCATGTGTTGTTTTGTTTGTTAGTCCTATTCTGAAATAAATGTGTGCCATTGATACACTGTTGATTTTTATTTTATTCTTTTTTATTTTTATTTTATCTCAATCCTCACGTTATCTTTCCTCACCAACTTGATTTTCTCTGTGTATCTGTTGTTCAATTCTGTTCCAGACAGAATGAAATACTTCAGTAATGAAATACATTCATATAAAAAAAAAGAGTTAAAAATGTTTGAATCAAGCATACATTTCCACAGATAAGACTTTTAACAACGTTTCAACAACTTATCACAACTTGCTTCAGTTTACTTGTGTCCTTGGGATAGAAGTTAAGATGAATAGAATATAAATTATGATGCTTTAATAGCAACTTCTTGCAAAATTAAATTATTAATAAACTATTTTATTTTTTTAATTTTTTCAACTTTTTTTTTTTTTTTTTGTCAATTTAGTTGAATTTGAGCAGAAGTATGGTTTCCTCATTAAGCATTATATGTGAAACTATGAGCCAATATCATACTCCTTTTTTTTCTGCCATAACTTCACACTCCTGTATTAGATGCCTTGAGTCAGTAAATGGGTGTGGGGGTAGTTTCAAAGACTGAATATGCAAATGATAATGCCAGAAATGGCTTTGGTATGCATCAGATTGAGTGGGTGGAACTAGACACCAGACAGCTGCAACAGTTCTTCCTACACCTACTAATGAAATGTTATATGTTTTATATGTTTTTGTCATTTTGCAGTGCTTAGGAAGGACAAAAGACACCATCTGCTTGCACTTTAGCAAACAAAGTGGAATACAGGTCTGTGATGTGAGCTACTGTATGTGAATGCTGGACTAATGCTTGAGATGAATTCAGATTTCTTTTCTTGAATTTAATATTGTAAGAGGGACTGTGGAACATAGGAGGAATCTCCATTCTTTTGTAGATGGGTTTAAGATGTTATTTCCAGCAAACAGAGATATGAAGCCTTAGTGGCTTTTATTTGTCAGAGCTCATGCTTTACAGCTTGCTTTCCCATCTTATGCGCACTTTGCTCACTACACATGCTCACTCCATAAATAAAGTCAGTTACCGTATTTTTACGGTTACTGTAAATATAAGTCTACTATAACTGTAAATAATAAGTCGCACCTGAGTATAAGTCGCATCAGTCCAAAAATACGTCATGATGAGGAAAAAAACATATATACGTCGCACTGAACTATAAGTCGCATTTATTTAGAACCAAGAACCAAGAGAAAACATTACCGTCTACAGCCGCGAGAGGGCGCTCTATGATTTCAGTGTAGGCTATAGGAGCACTGAGCAACATAGAGCGCCCTCTAGCGGCTGTAGACGGCAATGTTTCCTCCTGGTTCATTTGTCTTAGTTCATGATAATTAAGTCGCACCTGACTATAAGTTGCAGGACCGGCTAAAATATGAAAAACAGTGTGACTTATAGTCCGGAAAATATGGTACATCACCCAAAACTACACCTATGAACAATTAAAAATTTACCCAATTTACATAAACATAAAATATAAACACAAAAATAAATCTCAGAATATTATAGGTATTATCTTAACCCTCTGGAGTCAATTAACGCGTATATGCCTTATGAGGCATTTTCTCCTGATAACCCCGAAAAGAAATAGCCAGTCAGCCTAAATCGAAAATTTACCCTATTTTATAAATGCATGAGTGATGTTATTTTGAGATGTTAATTAGTTTCATTAAAAAAGGACCTTGTAATGTAAAATAATCTGGTACACTCTCACGAAAAGATGTTGCTAATTCTGTTTCATTGTGACTTTAAAGAGAATGACAAATTGATACAAGACTAAGTACCGGTTTGTTTTTGTTTTTTTAATAATCACACCAAGGACAGTAACTATAAGAGTTATAATCGGTCTAATTATGTGAGAATATGGATGTTCACACCAACAAATAACAAATAAAACCACAGAGGATATTGTCGGAATAACTTACAGCAGGGGCGATTCTAAGATTTTCATTTTAGGGGGGCTCAGCCCCCAATAAGGGTATGATTAAAAAATTATATTTGACTATTAGGGTAGGGTTGTATACTGCTAACCTTATTGCAATCCACTATTCCATTGTATTCCCTGTATTTCATATATGGGAGTAGGAGTACTGACTGAGCCATATACAACACTGTAAAAAAAACTAATACAGTTTTTTAGATGTGACCAGTCACTGGAAAATTTTGAATTGGGAATGTAGATTTTTACAATAAAGACTTCCTGATTCAGTATTAGGACATTCATGTTTATCCTTTGATGATACCACAGCTTTTTCTTATGAAATGTACGTGGAAATTGGCAGAAAATTAAAACAACATAAGGGTTCAATGACTGCAATGAATCTTGGGAACACAGTGGTATTGTGTGTGTGTGTGTGTGTGTGTGTGTGTGAGGCTGTCTGTTCTATTCTCACCTGACTGTTGCTCATTTGCAGACGTACTCCCGCACGACAAAAAAATGTTGTATATCCATCTACAATGAAAAATAAATTATTATATTTTATTATTAATTTTTAGCTTTTTAGCCTTTATAATCAACAATACGGTTGGTTATACATCAAGTCAGCCCCTGGAAATTTATTTCATTTCAAATCATTTAACTAACCAGCTAATATTCATTAAGAATATAGACAAAACATGTATTAATGTAATTGTCTATTGGCAATATGTTTAATCTGTTCTATATTTATTTATATTTATTAAAAATAACACCATTATCAATTTGCCACTTCTATAAATCAATTACTTAAAAAAAAAAAAAAAAAAAAAAATCACAGATCCCTTTACTCTTACTCTAATATATTTATCATGATACACTAATGATTCATTATTACTTAATACAAAATCATATTTAATAATACGAAACAAAATAACTCCACATGATGTTTCTCTCTCTGTGACATTTAGTGCTTTCAGACAATGATGTGTGTCTTTAATCATTTCTGTGAATGGCTGCATAATGTAATGCCGAAATACACAATAATATGTTTTGAATTTTGAAAAGTAAATTAAAATAAATCATGATCGTTTTCTAAAGTATGTTTTCATGGGTGTTAATCGCTTCATTTTTGTTGGAAGAAAAAACAACTGTCACACCGTGATAAAGGCTGAAAGTGAACGCAGCGAAGACGTATTAGTATTGGATGCGAGAACACACACACACGCACACACACCTTGTACTCTCTGATGTTCGCTCTGCTCGGCGCCCCTGTGGATTGAAAAACGCGCTGAATCCGTGCAGACTCAGATCAGGGGAGGAGCCGGAACTTGATGCAGCTTGCCACCGTTTCAAATGAGTTTTTAAAGGGGACTGAAGCGATCACTTATTAATTAATCAAATAATTTTTTAGGGGGGCTGGGCATAAGTTTAGGGGGGCTGAAGCCCCCCTAAAAAGGGCCTAGCGACGCCCCTGATTTACAGTATCATATTTTTTCCAAGTGATGAACAATAAAAACAATGACAACCAATCAGACTTCAAAGAACTTCGGCAATTAAAGCAGCAGAAGCCATAACTACAATGCATGCTCATAATAAGCCAAACATTGTCAAGCATTGATGTGGGCATTACAGTTTTTCTCGACTGCTTAACCCTCTGGAGTCTAAGGGTATTTTTGGGGCCTTGAGAAGTTTTGTCATGCCCTGACATTTGTGCTTTTTTCAGTTTCTTATAAATATCTAAATGGGTAAAGTCTAATATCACTGTAATCAGCACAAACTGGGCTATAATAATATGTGAAACCCATGCATGTACATGATTGTATTTTTGAGAAAAAAAATGTTATGCATGGTTAGTGAAAAACTAAAAATGTTAAATCACTTGAATAAGGGAATAAAACACATACATAAAATTGGTTGCCGGAAAAGTTGAGAACTGGAGCTTGTAGCCTAGAATTTTTCTTTCTGAATGATGTGAAAATCATCTTGTTTACTCACTCACAGAAAACAATATATTGATTTAAATTTTCTAAAACACTTTTTGTTGGTAAAAGTCATATGCGAGTAGGCGTCAACTATCATGAATATCATTGTGATTTACACCTGAGAAGACAAAGGCCTGCATAATGAGCTGCATAATGAGCCTCTCATTCAACTGTGCCACTGAGTGAGGACTTACAAGAAAGAGAACAAAATAAAAGTATATAATTTTATGTTTGTAGTTTATTAAGAATATATTTAATTATCCCACAACATAATTTAATATCCACTTGGGGGAGCAGTTAAACAGTTTATTAGGAACAATCAAAGCTGACTTTCAAATTTTCTGGCATCCTTTCTCTAGTCACACAATCCTTCAGAAATCCTTTTAACAATCTTATTTTCTACCAAATAAACCCCATTTATTATCATCATCATTATTATTATTATTAATGTTGAAAAGAGCTGATAATATTTTTCAGGTTTTTTAGGGGGAATAAATCGAAAGAACTGCATTGTTTTTACATTTGTTAGAGTTATCTCTATTTGTCACATTTATATTATTTACATCAAGCTTTTGAATGGTATAGTATTGTATATTGTTATTGAAACTTCATAATGTTTCACTTGATTATACATTTAGTCAGGAATTATAGTTTGGAAAAAGTATTTGGAAAAAGTCTAACTAGTAAAATGTTTACACGTTATGTGAAAACTAGTACAAATAAATAAAGAGAGACTTACTCTGTTTATGATCTCTGCTGAATAAAGTGCTTCATTCTTTTTTCTGAGGAAATCCATTTCTCAAATCCTCAACCACATCACATCTTTTTGGGGTGAATTATGTCTTAGTCCTCTCATCGCGAAGCAAACAGTAAAATAAAATAAAAACTTGAAGAACAGTCTCAATGCCTTTTCTTCTGTGTGGGCGTATTCAAGCCGCGCGCTTCAGTTTGAATCTGAATAGCGCGTTAAGCGCGGGGGCGTGGTCACATTAAATATAATGAGCGGAGATATGAAAAATAGACATCGCGTTGTTTTCATATGGATTACTTTATCTCAGAATATTTGTTTTCGGCAGCACTTGTTTAGTTTAAAAGTAGACATTCCAGGCTTTCTATAGATATCTCTCTCATGTCTTTTCGTTGAGTATTCACGGAGTTACAGTTCATTTTAATGAAATGTTTGTACATGACGATCAGCGGAGACAAAGACTGTAGACAGCGCACCTTGTTTGTTATCTTTATTTTATAAGTGCACAAAGGTTTTTTGTTATTATGTCTGTATCCAAAAAAAACTAGACCCTTTACAGATTCGATTGATGTATTGCTCTTATCTGTACGATTAAAACTGAGAGTGTAATTTAAGTTCTTTTCGGGGTTATCAGGTGAAAATGACTCAAAACGCATATATGCGTTAATCGACTCGAAAGGGTTAAACACTATAACCAGGCTTTTGAACTAAAATTTCTAAACCATAACGCCATTTATCAAAAAGCACACCCATTTCACTAAACTATAAACACTATTCCCTGTTTTGACACATGAGTCAGATTTGTTGAACTGTCACTGCAAAACTCTACACACAAATCCCTTAATTTCTCATTGCCTAGACCATGTGGTCATTTAGAAAGCACTAGCATTCAATATTGTTCACTCAAGTCAGCATAGTTTCAGCTCAATTAGCACACAATTACCCAGGTGAAAACACTAAGAGTCAAAATTTAACACACATCAATCAGAACTTTCAAGATACATAAAAGTGCCAGAGTCAGTTCATTTGAGCTTTGGAACAATGGATCCACAAAGAAATGAAGGAAGAGGTCAAGGAGGGAGAGGAAGAGGACGTGGTGAAGGAGGAGGAATAGGACGTGGTGAAGGAGAAGGAAGAGGAAGAGGACATGGTGAAGGAGGAGGGAGAGGAAGAGGACGTGGTGAAGGAGAAGGAAGAGGAGTAAGAAGAGGAAGAGGGGGACGTGGTGAAGGAAAAGGTAGACGAGGAGGAGGAGGAGGAGGAGGAGGCCTCTCCCCATCAGCCTCTCCCCAATGACCGCATCCTCCGAAAGCACCAGTTCCGGATGAAACCGGTATTCATTCTTTTGAACGAAACGCTGACAGAGTGAAAGACCAACGAGTGGAATATGTTCAGGTATGAATTTTGATATCGCATGAAGTATTGTGTACTATCAGAGTATAGCAGTTTATGCTGCCATTTGTGCCCTCTTGAACTGTGCTTCAGCATAGTGATTTACTCTACTGTTTTTCATGTGTTTTGCAGAGAATCTTTGAGATTGAAGGCTGGCCTGTTCCCCATGAAATTATCTTTGCAGATGAGGCTGGTTTCAACCTGACCAAAAGAAGGGAATGTCACTATGTGCGCAGCCATCAGCCAACGAGGGCTACTCCACCGCCATGCCATTTTAGGACCCCATAACACTATGCTCCTCCTTGCTTTCCTTGACGGTCTAAGAGAGCATATGTTCCAGTTGGACCACAGGGAACCAGCACAACCATAGCACCCTCACTACGTTGTTGCTTGGGATAACGTCAGCTTCCATCGCGCTGCTCTGGTTCGAGACTGGTTCACCAATAACCCGAGATTTTCAAACATCTTTCTGCCTGCATACTCTCCCTTTCTAAACCCAATAGAGGAGGTTTTTTTTCGGCATGGCAGTGGAAAGTGTATGATCGAGAACCTTATATGCATGTTCACCTCATCTAGGCCATGGAAGAAGCCTGCCAAGATGTGTCAGTAGATGCGTGCCAGGGGTGGATCAGGCATGCAAGAGGATTTTACCCCCGCTGCCTGGCTAGGGCTAATATAGCCTGTGATGTGGATGAGATTCTCTGGCCTGACACAGACCAAAGACGGGAGGCTGAGGCGGAATAATCTTTTTTTTTTTTTTTTTTTTTTTTTTTTTACTGTGTAGTACATGAATGAATAAAAATGTGCCAATGTATCCATTGGTTGTGTCTTTTGTTCATCATGTGCAAAGGTTTGTGAGAAGGGGAACCACAAGTAACATAACATACCAGTTTTGGAAATGTTGTTTTGAATTTATTGCACCAGTGTGTTAGACTATGTTGTAGTGTGTGTGATTTTGAGGGCTTGTGTGTCCTATCTGAGGGCAAAGTTTGGTTTTTCAGCAAGAGTGAATGGTTTTGAGTGTAGAGCTTCATTTTGACTTGAAAATAGGTTGTTTTGGGAAACTGGGTGAGACGTTATGGATTTGTGTTTATAGTTTTGAGAATACAAGGCATAGTTTCAAGAAACGTGTTTAAGCAATCAAGAAAAACTGTAATATACTGTATAGTTATCGTTCTAGTTTTTTAATAGTTATCTTTCTAGGAGAGAACGTCTGCCTGCACTTGTAGCTTTGAATCGCACTGTGCTTGGTTGATAGTTGTGGTGACATTTCATCACTGTTCTTGGCTAGCCATCACCTGCACTTTGAACCTTTTCCACCCTACTGTTACTATCCATAAGAATATTTTTATTACCCTCAGTATACATTACATTCATTGTTTGGCTAACACTTATATTCCGACCTCCAGATATTAGAACATACTCTGTATTAATCATAGTTCTGTGAAGTGCTATTTGAAACCAGAAGGCACAGAAATACACACAAAACACACACACAAAAAAAAGACTGCAGTAGCTTTTGGTGCTGTCTTTATTTAGAGCTCTTGTACACTCATGAAACGATGTAAAGCACATGAAAACATCTCTCATTTCTACATTTAAAGTGCATATCGATTAAGGGGTTTTCTTTTATCAGTAACATACACACAATTGGAATTGCACAAATAAATAAAGTTTGAACAGAGGTTTAAATTAAAAGGCAGTGCAGTTTTTCATACAGTTATAGTGTTGCACAAATTAAGTAAACAGGTGGTATACAACATAAAGAACAATAAAACATTACTAAAAAAGCTGTCTCCATTTTGCATTAATATGTTGCAGCATCTGATTCTATATATCTGATACTAAAGGGCGACACACAGTAATGACACAGTGATATTGTTCCGTAAATGTTTGCATGCGTCAGATGAGACAAAATAAATCTAAATAAATCAGAAGTTGAAACCCTCATCTCCCCTTTAAACTAGTTTATTATATGTATAGGTAGCACAAAAGACAGGATACAAGTATTATATAGCAACAAATCAAAACTTTCAAGTAAACCACAAATTCAAAAGATGTTGAGGCCACAGAAGCACTTTAACATTTGTGCATTTTATACAGACGTAAAATAAAAGTGAATCCATAGACATTAGTCTCTAGTTCCTAAACCTTCATACCGAGGTAAAGACAGTAGTGTACCACATAACATTGCTTGGATTTGTTTCAGACCTGCTCCAGCTTGTTCCTGTGAGATTCTGGCCCACTCCTGCAAAACTGATGTAAAATTTTGACCTGCTCCCACCTGCAAAAGCCTGCAGGCAGAGGCTGGATTTTTCAGTCCCGCTCCTGCCCGCTTTGCCTGAAACTATTCTCTGAACACACACAGCATCACACTGTGTTGCATTCAACCTGTTTATTTACTTTTAGATGCAAAATTTACTGGAGTAGTAGGAGTGGAGACAAGAAAAGAGGATGGAGTGAGAGTGAGTCAAACTCTGGTTGTTTGTGTACTGATCCTTCCTTTACCCTCCAAATCACCACAAAAAAAATTAAAATTCCTAAATGAAATTTCTGTGGTTCCAGCAGACTATTTGGGTGCAAAAGAAAATGCTTCAAAAAGTATTTGGGGACTTGAGCCACATTAAAAATATATGAATGTCATTGAATTAGGGGATTAAAATAGACAGCACAAGTATACATTTCCAAGCAAAACTTTCTAATTATAAGTTTAAATTAAAAAGCAATAGACAGGTTAACAGTATAGTGTTCAAAATGAAAATTTCTGCCAAATGTTAGAACAAAGTACGACACTTGCATTACCCACTTCACTAAGACACTTGTGCTTGTGTTGAGCGTACATTGAAGAGGATTTAGAGATTAGGGTGAGGGTTTGGCGTTAATCTAGCTATTGCGTCAGGTTCCTCTTTTAAGGATTTGTATCATTAAAACCCTTTTAACATCAGCAGTATGCAATATGGATGCCATCTCGTCAGCTTCATTAAATTACATCTGCAAGTATGTTGAAGTGGCAAAGGATGGATGAGATCAATGAAATAAGATGAACTGAGATGCAGGGATGAACAGTTTAACTTGTGTAGAAAGCTGTCACGCTGACTGAAGGGCCTGACGGATTCGCACCAGATAAGTTGTTGTCTGCGCTAACCATATCCTGCAATGTTTGCTAAGGAAATCAGACAATCGAATCCTTTTGTGAATAGATGTGCAATAAAAGTAGGGGGCTGCTGCTGCAAATCTTGGACCTTTTATTATTAAACTAAAAGAGTAGAGAAGGTGGAGGATGTTTCCCCCGTTCTAAACTGTGTGGAAGTAGAGACTGTGAAGAAAGAGGAATTGCTCAGTTGTCGAACCTAGCTAAACAATAACTTTTAAGATGAAATCTAAAAATAATTATTTTTCAAAATATTTGGAACAAAAACTAAAAAAGCTTAAAAGAAACCGATGAGTGTAGTACTGAATTTTAATCAGGAATGGCCTGGATGTAACAAGTAGGCCAGCTAGTAAGAGCTGTGCACCTAAACCTGGCCTCAAGAAGCGAACTAGTGTCTGACGATAGACTGCAATCTTCAGCTTCCTGGTTAGCGTGCCCACCTCCTATGTTAGCTGTTCCCGGTTCAAGCTCCACTCAGAGTGGGTCAAGAAGAACTGGGGTCATTGGTGCCATGACCCGGATGGGAGTTAATTTTAGTGTAACAGAGGCCAGCTAGTAAGAGCTGCACCACATAATAAATTAAGTTCCTTGTTCTATGATTTGCAATCAGGCACAGCTCGTGAATCACTGTGTGTTTTATTGTGCAAAAATGTGCACAAAGTTTTCCTTGATTCCTGTGAGTCACAATCAAGCACAGTTTACCATTACTACCAAGTAGGACATATATATATATATATATATATATATATATATATATATATATATATATATATATATATATATATATATATATATATATTTATTTATTTATTTTATTTATTTTTTTCAAAACTCTTTGATGAATAAAAAGTTAAAAAGAGCAGCATTTATTCACAATATAAATCTTTGCTATCATTTTTTATAAATTTATTACATCCTTGCTGAATAAAAGTTTTAATTTCTTTCAACAAAAAAAAGAATAATAAAAAAGAAATAAAGAAAGAATAAAAATTTACTGACCCTAAACTTTTGAACGGTACTATATATTGTTAGAGAAGATTTATTTTTAAAATAAATGCTCTTCTTTTTAACTTTTTATTCATCAAAGAACCCTGTTTCCAGCACTGATAAAAAAATCTGCATATTAGAATAATTTCTGATGGATCATGTGACACTGAAGACTGGAGTATAGATGCTGAAAATTCAGCTTTGCATCTAGGAATAAAATAGATTTTAATGTATAATAAAATAGAAACAATTTATTTTACATAATAATATTTCACAATATAATTTCTGTATTTTTGATCAAATACATGCAGCCTTGTTGAGCATAACAAACTAATAAAAAAAAAAAACATAAAAAAAAATTCTGATCCCAAACGTTTGAATAGTAGTGCATATATCAAACAATGATAGTCCTAACGATGTCCCTATCCCTCATAGGTCTCTGTTCCTAAACCTTAAATCTGAAGAATGTTGTCCAGAACCAACAACCAAAAAACGTCCTACTTTGCGGAATCACTCTGATTGTAAAGTAACCATGTCAATAACTTCAAACTCCATCACTGTATAGGCCAGTGTTTCTCACAGACCACAGCCAGGTTTTTTTTTTTTTTTTTACATTATGTTCACTGCCTAACAACTCTTTCTGGTGTTAATACTGACTTGGCTTCCAGAACTTGCTCTCATTAGGTAAGGTGGTGGGAAGCCAATTCCAGCAGGATAGAACTGTCATGCATGTGGCAAAGAACAAAGGTATAAAGAGAGATGGGTAGAGAAGCAGTTGGAAGAGATGGCTCCTCTGAAAATCTAAGTGGGAACCCTTTATTATGGCCCACACTGCGCACATAACATGGTAGTAGTTAAGACAGGAAAATGCAAGTCTCTCTCAACAGAATCAATGAGAGCAATACAAAAAAAAAATGATGTGGGAACAATAACAATACTCTGCTTGGTTTGAGTCATTATCCTGGAGAAGTTGTGCCTTGCTAACTATCAAAGGAGTAATATCTTATGCAAGATGCATAGGTACAAGGTAGACAATAGTGTCTCTTACAACAAGTGCAAATGTCATGTTTTGTTTTGTACATGGTAAGCATAGCTGGCAAGTACTTGACTGGTGCCTTATAAGCAGGGCCTTAAGGAGCAGCTTTTCTACACCCTGGTGGGATGCCCTGAAGCCCTGTTTAACTAATCTAGAATTGTGGAAGCATACGAGAAGGCAGAGCAGGTTGGGGTTGTTGTTTGACCTTGTTGAGCAGCAGGGTTTGGGAGAGAAGAAACTGTCTTTGACTTAGGAAGGTGGGAATGTTTGGGCTGGAGGGTGCCACTGGCTCTGGGCAAACTGTTCTGTATCTTTCTGAGCAATAAAGTCTGTCTGCACCCTTGATTTTGTTGGTTAAATATTGGTGCACTATTGCTGTGCAATGTAGTTTCTCGGGGTGGGTTGATGCAAGGTAGTCCAGGAGGTGATAAAGGTTGATGTCTTGTTCTGGATAGACCTTGGCCTCCAAACCTACCCAGGGCTCCGGTGAACATTCTGACCCACTGTACTCCCTGGGGCTTGATGGGTGTTGAAGCTCTCTTAACATAAGTTTGTGGCTGTAGGGTTGAAAATCTGCTTCTTCTCAAAGGAAATTTGTGTATATCTTTCCCTAGCTTACAGTAAAAGCTGTCAGAAACTGGTGGACTTGCTGGCTCATTGATTTTAAGCTGGCTGCTCATGAGGCCGAGCTCAGCAGGATCAGTGCTTTGAAAAGTTCTGGAAGAGGAGGCAGCAGAGCTATCAGCAGATATTGTTACTGTTGGAACAGCACAGTTTGGGGTAGACTTAACAGTGATAGGACATTGTAGGTCTGGGGAGCAGGACTGGGGCGTCAGTGGGTGGTGACCAGGCTCGGCAACCAAACCGTCACAAGGGGCCTCTGAAGAGGTTGGACTTGACAGCTTGTTTGGCAAGAATCTGGGAGTCTGAGGTATTTGAAGCTATTGAAGAAAAAAAATAATTAATTCATAATTATTGAACATCTGTTTGCTCTAATTTTAAAATGATCATATTAGGGTGATTTTTCAATTAATGGAATTGATCTGTTTGATAAAAAAAAATAAAAAAAATATATATATATATATATATATATATATATATATATATATATATATATATATATATATAATTCAGTGGTTTAAAAAAAAACAAGAGTATACAAGACACTAGAGGTCAACCTATTTTTTAGATAGATTCTATAATCTAGAAAACAACTGTAATATCTCTGGTTTATCGTGGAACCATGCATAGATTTGCTACTAAACTGCTACTAAATATTAATGTTGAATGGTGTTGTGTTTAATAACTTACTGCAAAATAATGTTGCTGATATATATATTTAGACTTTGGTTAAACCCTATGATAGCAATCCCATGCATGACATATCCCAATTTTATTAAAGTAAAATAGCAACTGGTAAATATAAGGTAGCATGCACAATAAACGACTGCAAGCTGGAAAACATTACTTATGCAATAAGGCTGGTTTATCATGGAAACAAATATAATATATATAACAGCGGCGGTGATGAGGCTCCATTCACATCAGGTGTGCCCCATCACACGCCGCCAGCCCTGGCTCATCCAGCGCCCCTCCTCTCACACACCCACTCCTGTCGGGAGCCTGGTGAAGGGTGGCGATTTAGGACGGGGTGCCGATGATAACCATGGAGGAGGCAGCTGACTCGTCGCAATATATTGTTTTTGGTTCCTTGCCACAGTCACCACATGCTTGCTCACTGGGGGATTTAAGCATTATGAAGAGATTTATAGCAGCTCTTTGATTAAACTCTTAGAAGTGGGCAATATAGCCAAAATCTTTACCACAATATCTATATACTGTACCTTGGCTTTTCCCTGCTGATGTTTTGTGTACAAAACAAGGCATGCATCACAATTAATTGCAGACTCTGCAATTAGTTTTATTTTACCCCCAGATGTAGACCCCACCAGTGCCGATGCACATAGGATATAAAGAGGGATATAGAGGATTATAAAGAAAAACTATCAACACTGATACTGATAATAAGAGTACAAAAAAGCAACTACAAGTGTTGATTAATCATTAAAACCGATATATCGGTCGTGCTCTAAGAGACGCTATCCCCGGCAGCAGCCACACAACTTCAGACGAACCTGCTCTGGATGTTAACTTGACTTGAGTGAGACTGAGTGAAGCATCCACACATGACAAGCTGTCTGAGAGGGCTCTGATCCTTACAGTTCTTGCTGAAGTGGAGCTCAGCCTCTCCACACTAATTAGCAATGATGCAGACTAACACGTGAGGTGGTGAGGTCATCGCCAAAGCATTACATGCACTCAAGTACACTCTCAGACTGACAAACAAGAATGCAATTCAGGCTAACAACCTATGACTGGCAACAAAAAGCTTCTAGAATAGAGAAGCTAGCACTGTCACAAAGCAAAACATCCAATATAGGACAGACATTTTCTAAGGATGGTACATAGACAAATTTCTGCCTGCTTTTAATATTTTAAATTCAAGATCACAAGAAATCCGCATGGGATTGCTAGAGAAGCCAAACTATATATCTCAAAGTGAATTATTCTGTGATGCAAGGATTTGCGGTATGCAGGACACCGAGATGCTGGAATACAGTAATATTATTAGTACAGCAAGTCTTTGATGTCTGCTCTGGCGTTTCATTGGCACTGGTGGATGATTTCCAGTGGGTGGCATTTATTCCATGTAAACAGAGCTTTAGGAATAGTCACCCGTGTCCCTTTATGTTATCCTCACACAAATACCTAGCAAAAGTTTCCAGGATTGCACACTTTCTTTAAAGTATGATGTGAGTTTTGAATACTTGTATTTACACAAGGTTGGATCACACTAGTTTCATGCTAGAATGTAAGAGGTTTTTTTTTTTTTTTTTGGCTTTTATTTTGGAATACAGTTCAATATTTAATTTATTTGTTTATTCTATGACCGCTGATCTGAAAGATGACTCAAAATCATTGTCCGAGGTAAATTATAGCATTCAATATGTTGCAATATGCAATATGTGTTATTTTTATTTTTTTTTACTGATCACTTTTGATCAGTTTAATGCATCCCATGTATGATTCACAGACGATCTTCCCCTCTGGGTATCATATACGAACAACATAAGGGTGAGTAAATAATGACAGAATGTGCATTACTGGTCTTAAAAAAATGTTCACAGTAAATATCCATTATCTCCCCTACTTCACAAGTGTCTGTATGCTAACTGCAACTTCATTTCCTGGTCCACAGCACCCTCTAATGGATATCACCCTCAATACAATGCAGTGTTGTGTGCTTGTTTTATTGACTGACTCTTTGTTTTGTGCCAATTCCAAGCCCCAGACTTGGAAAATATAATCCTTTGAAGTTTTATCCAGCGCCTGTGGTTCAGAATGGACGAGACAAGACAGTGAGGGTTTTGTCTAGAGAGGTGAAGTCTCAGTCGGGCTAACCTGAGACCACCTACAACCCTGTCAAAACTTCAGAGAGAGTCTAAGCAGAGCTGTGTGGGGCACTCAGCTGTTCATACATAATTTATGACAGCTCGCCAAGAATTAAAATAAGGCAACTGAGAAAAGGTGACAGAGTTCTGGAGCAGAAGGATGATGTGGAGGGAGGGATAAGGCACACAGACAAAAGACAAAGAAGTAAAAAAAAGTAGAGCAGAGATAAAAGTAAGCACTATTCAAAGTGCTATGTACTCGCACCTACATTGACTCCAAATATGCATTTTAATAATAAGCTACTACCACCTCCAGCTACATCAAGCATTTCAAATAATTATCTGAATTACAATAATGACTCTTTTTTTAAAGGCAGGGAGTCATGAGAAGCGTTAGATTTCTGTGACCGTTTGGTCTAAAAGAGGCTTTTACATTGCAATGAGGTGTGAAGAACAAACTGCAGAACATAAAAGCACATCACATAATTATGCCTAAAGGCCCATGTACTCTATGTTCCCTACTTAACAAAAAGAATGAGGCATGTGAGGGAAGATGTTGTATAATCAGGTATACAGTATTTATTACAATATGACCACTACCTGAAAAATGGAGAACTAAGTAATACATGAAGACAGAAGGGCTTTTTTAATAGGAGTAATTAAGTTTTTATTAGGCAAAAAAAACATGCCCCCTTTAAAGTGCAATTTAAACATATGTATTTGAAAGTAAAATATGACATATATTTAATAAGGATGAATTTAAACTTTTCCTATTTAAATTATTATTATTTTTATTTATTTTTTTGGAAAGTCTATGTTCCAACTTTTGTTGTTGCTCTGATTGGAACAGCTGACAGGTAAGATGACAGAGAATTATTGTCCTACATAAAATCATGGAGATGCATGTTGCTTATTTTATAAGCACTCTAACATAATTAACACTTTAATTTAGAAATCCAAGCGCAGTATTTTGTTTGATTTGTGTACCAGTAGTGTCAACAGATCAGCAATACTCAAATAGTGAACAACTAGTGAGTGAAAGTTATACAACAACATTAATCATTTTTCTGAAAATGTAATTTTGCAAACTTGTCAATGACTGAAGTCTGATGACTGATGCAGGTTTACATTTTGTTTTCTCTGAATGCCAAGTAATTTCATATTTTGCTTCAGCGCTGATTTTGCTACAGCATTGCTCTTCTTATTGAGTTGAGGGCAAAGCTACGGAAATCCACATCTTTTGTTGTGTCTACCATTTCTCATCACAGCTTGCTCACTGATTGTCACACTAAGTGAACTTACAACATTTTCCACAATGTCTGCATCTTATTTTTTATTTTTTTTATTTTTTACATTAAAAATGTTTTCCTGTTGCATTTTTCAGTAGCAGTATACCTTGCATTCCTAATTCACCCTTCACTGGGAGTTTGATTGACAGGCTATCTGACAAATGACCACATAAATACAGCCTTGGATTGGGTCTTTGTCTCATTACTTGATATCTTGGTCTGACAGTCTATGTGCAATGTTTGAAATTAATGTTGGAATTAATTTAGCATTTTCCTCATTTCTCCATTTAAAATGGACAGTCTGGTTCTTGAGCATACAGATCTTGGTCTGGATCTAGGCCTCAAGAGTTAAGGCCAAAATTTTCTTCAGTAATTCAGTAGGCACTTCATCTCGCAAACAGTGTGCTTGCTTTGAATTTCACTATAGCAAAAAGTTGGGCCGTTGCTTTTAAAACCACTATAAAAAGAAGATGAAAATGTCAATAAATCAACAGGAGACGAAGTTAGAAAACAACAAAAAAGGACATGCGAGGAGTTCAGAAGGTATCTTGATTAGTTCAAGTTTGAAACAAGTCTGAAAGAATATAAATCAGGGATGGGCAACTCTGGTCCTGAAGGGCCACTGTCCTGCCGAGTTTAGCTCCATTCTTTATCAAACACACTTGCCTGTACTTTTCAAATAATCCTGAAGATTATGGTTAGATGTTTCAGGTGTGTTTGAATAAGGGGGAAGCTAACCTCTGCAGAACAATGTACAGTGGCAGAGTTGCCCATCCCTGGTATAAATCAACTCAGTACTGTCCTCTGCAGGGGACATGTCTGCACAAGTTCATGTTCAGTGAAGTATACTCGGATTATAATGCTTGACTGTGCATGAGACAGCAGATGGAAACACAAAGCATACCCCAGACTTTAGGGAATCTGGTATTGGTCTCAGTCTTGGGGGTCTGGTAAACCACAGTTAGATTTACTTATGATTGCATAGACAATCAAACATACCATAGGCATAGTAATAGTGTCTATAGAGTAAATCATCTACATATGAATGATGTACATGTTTAGACGTCCTTATTTATGAATACTGAAATTACGGAATTAATTGGTTTGTACTATTCTATTTGTGATCATTAAAATTATGTTTTCAATCACATTTGTTTAACACAGTTGACTTTATTTCATTCTGTTCGGTGTGACTTCCGGTGAAACTTGTTTCAAAGGATTGCATCACGTTTAACATGACTTCACATTAAAACCTCAAAATGAATAAAATGTTTGTAATTGTTTAACTATTACTGATGTTATATGATTTATTTTGACTGGTGTGGGTGAAAGTATATGATATATTTTCTTTATATACTCTCTCAAAAAATAAATAAATAAAAGAATAGTAATAATGGTATATTGAAACAAAAATTTCATTGTACATGTTTCTGCCCATTACATTTTATATATTTTAATGTGTCTATGAAAATGGTTATGTTTAGGTTTGGGGCTATTTTTAAGAATGTATAATATATCTATATATATAATTTTTTTTACATTTCTATAGCTGCAAATATATCTCCAAATTTACAAAGGGTCTTTATACTTGTAAATGTCACATATTAAAACTTACATATAAACAATGTGACCAGGCTGGGGACTCTAATATTTGTCTGGATCTTAGGGGTCTGGTACTGGTCTTGACTCCAGCTCTTAAAGTTACACTGGCTACATTTACATGCACAATTTTTGGCTCAGTCAGACTAAATTCATCACGATTGATGAATCTGAATGTAGTGTTTACATGAACGCTAAATAAAGTGATCGGGTTGATGTGTGTGTTTATATATCATAGCTTCAAATCGGAATAGATTTATTTTTTTTGCATGCGCACACTGCACAAATATAGAGTTTCTCACTGTTTGCACATAATAACCACTCTCCTACATGGTTTCGTTATTTGATTTTAACAGCAGAATTAATATTTATACTTTTATGGATTTGGCTCAAAATGGGTTGCCTGTGGATGAGTATCCAAAACATGGTTGTCCTGCTCCACTTCACAGTTGCCAAGTGAAAGGAGAGTTTTATAATGACAGGACACACATTTATACAACACTTTATTCAAAAGGAAGAGCCACTCGTCATATGTCATTATGTTATTTCTGCATCATTGCACATGCACAGTCCTTTCAGTTTTGTGGTTCAATCTAAACGAGTGTTTACATGGACTCTCAATCGTATTAGAAGAGGAATAAACCACCCCCTTGAACCTGATCCAAATTTCAATCAAGCTCAATCCGATTACAAATGGATTATTTGGTTGCATGTAAATGTAAACTTCCAATACACAGATTTCACAAAGTTTTATGGGTTAGTCAAACAGTTAAAAGAAAATGAAAAAAACTGAGATGACTTGAAAACAACGAGAGCATAAAATAGAATAAAATACAGAGAGGTTTAAAGAAACAGTGAAAGAAAAGATAAAAGTAGGGTGAACCTGTATGATGCAGATGGACAGTCCTCGCTGTACAGAATAAGAGACCATGCAAACAGAAAGAAAAGAGGAAGGACTTTAGAGGATGTTAAAGACAGGCAGTACTATACCACGCAGTGTCTCTGAAGTAATGTACTAGATGCTCCACTCCTTTTGCCAGAGTTTGGGCAGTTTGGGAGAGGCAGGGGGAGAGAAACAATAAGGAAAAATCAGTCAATGAAAGATTTAAACAGATCACAGGGGCAGAACAGGAAGCTACCTCACCACACAAGTCAAAAAACACAAAAGCTTTTTTTTGTTTTGTTTTACTATTAAAAAAAAAAAAAAAAAAAAAAAAAAAAACATTGAAACCGAAAAACTGACCAGCACATAAAGCCATTACAGTGATCTATGACATTTGCCCATCACATGACATGAATCAAAGCAAAAATAAACATAAATAAATAAAATAATAATATATGCATTCAGGTCCATGCTCATTAGCATAACTAAAAACAGGCAGAATTTAGGTTCTATCTGGACAGTTTAATCTAAGCACACTGCCAAAGACAGAGACTGAATATGTGTCTTAAAGTCGAAAGGCTGTCACCGCTCTGGTAATCCCACATTAGATCCCACAGAGCTGTCCTGTGATGTACTAGCAGCTCTCTTTCCTAATACCAGTCTCCCACAGCTGCCTTCTGACAGCTGTCATCCTGACTGGACCACAGGTCACATGCACATTCACCAAAAAGGTTTGTGGGTAAGGACTTTTAAGTCAAATCATGTTTATTAGATGATTAGTCTCCATGATGGCAGCTACTGTATGGTGGGTTACTTTACAGCTGATCCTTTACTCATCCTCATGTTATTCCAAAAAATAATGATTTAACGTTAGGCACAAATGTAGATGTTTAGCAGAATGTTCAAGTTAAATGAGTACTGGGGCTGTCAAAAGACAAAAAGCACAATAAAAGTATCTTTAAATTAGTCTATATGAGTGTAATCTTCTGAAGGCATGCATACAATGTGTTTGATAAGAAACAGAGATAGAAGTTTTAGTTTTTTTTAACACTAAATTTACTGAAAATCTGCTATAGCTCTCAAATCACAATTTAATTTGCGTACATTCAAACTTGATGCCTAAGGGTGAGTTTCATCAAGTTACAAGTTACAGGTTTTCATGTCTACTGATTAAACATCTTGTGACTAATGGATGCTCTTGTCAAAAAGATTTGAGAGCAGCAGATGGCAATATTTCAACATAAACACTTATGAACACTGTTCCTTAAAAAAAAAAAAAAAAACTATTGTATGATTGAAGGAAAATGGTGGAATGACATAGGGGAGAGTAAATGATGAGTTTACATTTTTGAGATAACAATTCATTCCCTACACCCTCAGGATCTGACTCACAACTGCATATTTTCCATGAATAAAGATGACAAAACTGGAAGATGTGCCCTATTGAAATCAAACAGCTCATATGTTCTAGGAAGTTCAGTGGAGGGACAAAAACTACAGGAAAAATATTTATTTAATGCGAGTATGATGACTGTCTGGCTTTACAGAGATTCATCATAAGAAATACTGTATACAGAAAAAAACTAGAGGTCAGATTCTAAACCAAGCAGAAAGACAGGGGACATAAGGACAGGGAAACTAAAAGGAGTGGAAATGATGGACTAACTCTTCACTAGAATATGATTGGTTGGTGGATTTATGTGCATGACTCAAGGGGGCACAAGGAGGAGGCAGACAGCGAGCAGCAAGCACTGGGGCTAATGCACACACAGACTGGTTCACAAGGGTAAAGACTCACTCTGTCTGTGGTGACGTGGCGCGCATGGCCGCACACTCTTCTGCTTTGAGTGTTGCCAAGAGGAGAGGATAGGGCCAACCAAAATGCCCTGTACAGAGGAAGAGAAAGAGAAAGGCTGATCCCACAGCACCACAGACACACACACACACACACACACACACAAACGATACACACAGTTAAATGGTCAATTATCTCTCAGTTCAAAATCTTTTAAAAAGTTGGGGCCACAATTACTCAATAAGTTTGTTACAGTACATTTATGAAAAATCTGTTCTGTCCAATTAGGGGAATACTAGTCCCACAGGGCCAGACTTTATAATTTTAGCATCCAAGTAAGGTCTACTTTCAAATTATGACAGGTAAAGCCACTAACCATAACTACATTTGTTTTTAAGCAATTTTTAGATGTTTGCGATGTTTAAAACTGGAAATCAGGTATTTATCTCAAAAACCAACCACAAAGGGTGCAGATGCTACTGACCATTTCCTGCTTGCCTCGAGGCCAGGGACACATACTATCCTCACAAGAGGATTTATAAAGTTAAGTGAATAGCCCCTGGTGCCCAAGAGGTGTGCAACGAGATCGACTATGTCTCTGTCTCTAAGCATTGGCACTTGTCCATCCTCCATGGACAAGTCCATGATGTGTGAAATTATCAAGGTGATGATGTTGCTACTGACCATTTCCTGCTTGTCTCAGCCTGCTGTATTTAATGATTTACTTTAAACTGGCAAAGCTTACATGAGTTTAGTTTAAACCGATATAACTTGTGGTGTTCAGGTCTCACCTATTATTATAAAGTCTCTTTCCGGCTCAGACAGCATAGGTTTAGTTTATGGGGCTGTCACGTAATGAAGGAACGACTAAAACCTGAAGACTAGAAAGGTGAATTAATCAATTGTCTTTCCGGCTGAGACAGCATAGGTTTAGTGTATGGGGCTGCCACGTGATGAAGGAATGACTCAAACCCAAAGACTCGAAAGGTGAACTAATCAATTGATTAAAGATTTGTTCATTTTGCTGAACGAGACTCAAAGGTCTGAGTCGGTAAAATGATCCGAACTTCCCATCACTAGTAGGTGGTGCTGAGATGTCTGGTACAGAGAATGTGACTGACTCTGTGACACTTGGTTTGCTTGACACCAACTACTGAAATGCTGGTATTGTGGCAATGCTACTCTCAACAGACAATGAAAACATTTACAGCATAGCAATTCTAATTTAAAAAATGTACAGTCTCCTATAATGAATGAAAAATAAAACAACACATAGAGTTTAGAATGACAACCAGAGGTTGACAATCAACATTTTCTGAAGGTTAAGCACATCTTTTCACTGACAATTTATTAAGAAAAAAGTTTTAGGCATTATCTTGTATCCTCTTCGTGAAAAGTACCAACTATTATAAACACAAAGGAAATTTATTTAAACTCATCACCGCACTCACTGAGCCATTTAGTTTGTCAGACGTCAATATCTTCCTTTGTCTTTTATCTGGGCCCTCTGAGGGGGTCTTTTCTTACAAAAAAATGCATTGGTTTTCCCTGTTGTCCATGACCTTGTCAGTACGGATCCACAACACACCAACTGAGATCCATTTAACTAGATGGATTTCCTCCAGATCCAGCAAGAAATGTGTCACATCCTTCACACAGTTCAGTTACCAAAACTACTGACAGACTTTCTTCAGAATCCAATGGCATTACCAGTGGCACTTCTATTTGAACACATTTTGGTACAGAACAAATAAAAACTGTTCCATGTGTGGATTTTTCAGTATGGTCGACTAACCAAGAGAACCATGCTGGTGAACACACCAACCCTCGAATGGTCACTTTTCAGTTGCTAATATAACTTACAAAAAGAAGTGATTTTAAGTAGCGTTAGAAACAATTATATTTTTAGCAATTTGTTGCAATGATGCACAAATCACACACCACAGCTTTACAAGGATAGTTCACCCAAAATATCTTCTTTCATGTTTCACAGAAGAAAGAGAGGCTTTCAGATTTATAATGACATAAAGGTGAATAAAAGATCTCAAAATTCTCTTTTTTGGATGAAATATGACATTAGGAAAATACTGCGATTAATATACTCAACAAATTGTGAATCTTTGAATATACACTAAAGAGTTTTCAGTTAGCAAACACAATGCAACTGTCCCTATGTGATGCAGTGTAACATAGGAGTCAGATCTTTTAAAATAAAGTACCATATAAACAAGCCCTAACTTAATTCTAATCGATAGTGTTAACAAAATAAAACACACATTTGCTTAAGTAACCATGTCAACTTTAGTTTAGTTTGCTTATACAAGTCTTTGAGCTATTTCGTGACTTGTTTTTACAGGACTCGTACCCAAGTACTCTGCATCATAGGTTTAATGCTATATCAGGTGAGTTAAACAGCAAATTCACTACATCAGAAAATCCATATATATGAAGCTGGTTACATGATACAAACATCACAATGTATTATGTACCCAACACTTTAATGATGAAACTGCCCCTGAACATGTTTTCTATCTCTGCATACAGTATATACTCACATTATGTGCCTTCCACAAGGTTTGAGTATCCTTGTCTTGGTGCTCCAGTGACTCCTTGTTAGCCTCAGACTCCTGCAAGCAGCAGAAATGCATATCCTCTTTTGGAGAAGACTATGAATAGAAATAAAAATAAAATGTTAAATTAATGCTATATATAGGGTAACACTTTATAATAACTTTAATTAATAAATCATTAACAAACTTTATATAATATTTACTGGATCATTTATTAATATTTATTCAAAAAGTGTGATATAATGTGTGTTAATGTTTGCTAATAAATTTATTAAACATTAGATAATGTTCAAACAAATCATTATTTCATGTAATAAAAATTAGGGCTGCCCTCGACTAAGGATTTGTCTGGTCGCCTATAGTCGTTCATTTTAAGCATTAGTCGACTAATCACCTGTTAATTAATAAGCCATTAAATCATGATAATGAGCCTTTAATTGCCTACATTGCCTAATTAGCGCACACATAAAGCTTGCCACAGCACACCAGCAGAAGCAATGATGATGAATGTGTCAGGGGAAAACAGTAAGATTAAACTGCATTAGCATTTTAATAATCTACTGATAAACTAGAGTTTTCTATTTTCGGCTTCAGATATGAAGTCGGGGACACTGACTCATCATCTCCACAGTAGTGGATGCAACTGCATGTACGTTTTATACGGATTACATTGTAACAAAGAATATTTGTTTTGTTTTTATTTTTTCAGATATGAATTGTTTAATTTGAAATTTCATGTCTGTAAGGCAATTTTACACCGAGATGGCACAAAGCGCATCCTGTCATTATTTTACAAAAGCACAATGTTTTGTTGTTATAGAGAGTGCACACAAATAACAGAAGAGGCTTTATGGATTCGAAAGATGTATTACTTTTCTCTGTATGACCAAAATGACTATACTATAAATACTATTTTTAATACTAATAAAATTTTGGTCAACCAAACCTCTTCTCATCGACTAAAGGTGAGTCTACTAGGGGCAGCCCTAGTTAAAATGCTTACAAAAGTCATTAAACTTTCAGTTCCAAATGAAAAAAACAAAAAACAAATTATTGTCCCTGTTTATTTATGGTTCAAGGTATATCCTGTTCAGTGATATACTGAAGAGTATTATACAGAGTTATATAGAGTATTATAAACTTTTTTTCTTTTGCACCAAAATGACAATCTGTTACGTATTTGTTACAGAAAGCTTGTTAAATTAGCTAAAAGTGCAAACCCATAAAGATAGATAATTAGTCATCTTTTATAAAAATTTAAAAATCAGGAATAGTTTAAACTTTTGGCTACTGCAAAAACATGAAACATTTATTAATAAATGATTAGTAAAGATGAGTGAATAGGGTAAATTCAGGTCTTTCAGGAACACATTTTGCCATTGAGATGAATGCTCATAAAGGTACTAATGATTAGTAAACATGATAAACATTTGCAAATGATGAATAGTTTCCATTGTATATTGGGTACTGCAAAAACGTGTAAATAGAAGTCTACACACGTGTTACAATTAACAGTATAATTAACAGCATATAAATGAAACGCATTCACATCTGTTTGTTTTTTCAGGAACTTGTTTTTTCTACAGTGACTTTAGACTGGTGTCTTTGTGCATTTTGGTTGATTTGTGAAGTCAGTTCAATTAAGCAAATATTTAGACTATAATACGTACGAGCTGTTGGGAAAGTTCAGCAATCATCCTGTCTTTGCTTCTGAGCTCATTTCTCAGTTCTTGAACCTCTTTCAGGAGCAGTGCCACCTAGAAAATAACAGAAGACGAGATAAACCTGTATCTTTTTGCTCAATCAGAAGCTTTTTGCTTAGTCATATGTGATCAGTTATTAGCCTAACATGATAATTTAATGTTATTATTTGTTTTTGTTTTGAGGTGAGTTGGCTCTGCTGTTGGTAAATTAACCTCAAATCAGGTTTACAGCATAATGTTAATAACGCAAAACATACATATGTCAGCTCATTTACTGTAAATTAAGCTCTTGCTTCTGTCAGAGCTGTTGGCTTGAATGACTTTGCCCAATCAGATGTCCCAAGTCTCATAAGCATGACCTAACTGTTACAGTCAATGTTTCAACAGTTATCATTAACTTATACACATTTTTGTTCATTTAAATAAAGCAAAAAAAAAAAACTGAAAACAACGCTTTCATAATAAAAAAAAAATTCAGTGCTAAACATGCAGAAAAGTTAATGTGCTAATCTCCATCTAAAACAACTTTATTAAATAATAACTTTCATTATGTAATATTGAGAGTTAAAAATTGGATTAGACATTGTGAAAAAAAGAAACAGTGACCAGATAAAATACATTCCTTTCCAAAATGAATACTTTTATATAAATATTCTACTTTGTATACAGTTTTATTGTGCACAGCTTATTATGTTGTATTGCAAATCACTCTTGCTGCTATCGACATGGGATACAGGAAAGGTTAAGGACAGCTTTAGTTGTATAGTCAGGATTAAGAGTAGATTACAGGGTAAAAAAAAAATGGTTCAAAAGTGTAATTACATGCATACATTATAAAAATGTAAGTACAATATAAAACATTTAAACGTATGCATGTAATAAGTACTTTGTATCAAATGATTAATGCCAATGTTAGTACAGTATAGTTAAAAATAATATAAAGTGGGTCATGTCTTGTCATGTCTTTCAAAAAACTGAGCAAGATCTCAAAAAACCAGATCTAAAAAAGATTCATACCACATAATTATATTGGATCCCACTTTATGTTAAGTGGCCTTAACTACTATTTACATTTTAATTCATCATTTGGTACCATGCACTTTCTGTGTACATGTTTTTACATTGTACTTGTATTTTAAAAACACCACCATGTAATTACATCTGTAATTAATTTCTGTAATTACATTTATGACACTGTTGACCCAGCTTTATACCTACCCATACCACCAAATCTGTTCCTGTCCTTACTCGTTTCTCACCTCAATAGCAGCAAAACTGTTTTGTAATACAATGTGAACACAATAAGTACATTGTACTTACTTTTTTGATGTAAGTACATAAAGTTAATGCCACTTAATATAAAGTGGGACCTTTTCATATTTTCTCTTATAAATTGAATAAGAAGTACTGCTTTGCATTTCTATGGATGAAAAGATGATATTACAGAGCTAGATGAACCTGGAAAATTATTATTGTGCTCAAAAATGTAAATATGAAATATGGCTTCAAAAGTATGGTTGGTTACCCTTTTGCAAACCCCACTTGAAAAAGTATATAAGATATAAGAGATATAAGAAAGAACAAGAACTTTAAATAAGACCGTAACAAGATCTTACCTTCTGATCAAATGAAGACTGGTCATTGGATTGTGGTGTATGAGGCTCTTTATTATCTTCAGCTGAACCATCTGTCTCCATCTAAAACAAACCACATACCAAAATCAATCTTGCAGTTCTGCAGTTGAGCCATATGTTATATTGTAAGAGTTCCTCAGGGTGTAGAGATGGTTACACTTTTTTTGCCCCACTGACTGCCGTTTGTTTGTATGTGAATAATTGAAGACCAGAAATACAAACTAATACAAAGTTCTGCATTCAGCTGCGTACAAAAGTTCAAGTTAGGTGCACTCTCACCTGCATCTCTGCACCCCTGAACTAGACACTGTGACACAGAATAGAAAACTAGCCAGATGTTAACAAGAGTAGGCTATAGCTCCATTATACGCATTTTTACTCTGACATCAGTTTTATCACTGGAGACACAGTGTCATTTTTCTGCTAGCTGCTACTAGTCATTCTGCACTCCCTTTGGTAGAATATTTAGCTCTTGACTTCACTATTTAGTTGCAAGTCCTTGAAAGTCTCAAAACTTTGAACCCAATGGTAACTTTTGCATCAAATCACCAACTGCACCAATGAGTGTAAATGTCCTTTGGATAGCATGCAGATCCATGCCCTAGCAATTAGCACTGTAATGCTTGCATCATTTGTCAGCCCCATTACCCAAAGATTTTCTCACCAATTATTTCCTTTTTTCTATCTACTATCCTCTCATTTCAAGTCAACGTGAAGTCATAGGGCCAAAAAATATATGTATGCATACATTTTTATCTACCTACTAATAAAAGAGACACAAACAGCCATTATTACTATGTATGTTATGCATCTCTTGAGATAAAAGTTATTTGAAAAAAGAAACCCAAGAAATTTGCTTTTTGATAATGTTAATATATTATCAAGGTATTTTTTATACTCTGGACTGGTATATTTTTATCCAACAGTCAAACAAAAACTAAGGAACTTACTTGTGGGAAAAAATCTGGATCTATATATAAATAGTAAAAAAAAAAAAATCAAAGTTGAGTGCATCAGAATAGAAAAAAAAAAATACATATCTCACATATTTTGTGAGACATCATCTTAAAAATACAGTGTTTGTGGACCAATACCCTGAATAAACAGTCAGATGTTACATCTGCATTTGTACATACACCAACAAGTACTACATATTGGCGTTTCCCAGTTTTAGAATGCTGACATTCAAACAGTTGCTAGTTACTAGACTTATAACTTAACCTCGATAATTGATTAGAAGGTTGTTGGACAGTGTTCATATTACACCAAAGCTTTCAGAAAAGCAGGTCTATGAATACAGCTCATAGAAAGCGCTTCCCAGTATCAAATTGAAATTCAAGGGTCTTGGTTACTTATGTGCAAACAGTGGTTAGACTACAAGCCAACCATTGGCGTTAACCCTTGTTAATACTGCTTTTACTGGAGCATACAAAAGGGTGCGCTTTTCATGGTATATTGACTGTTCCTGTCGTCACATTTTTAATTGCTCAAAAAAATAAAGCAGCAGCAATCCAATATTTTTCTCTATAATAATAGCGGACCATTATCTTGTTTAGAATCAAACCAATTATCACCCATTGAAAAATAAAATAAAATAAAAAATAAAAAAAAAGTTTTAGTTTTTCTGTCTTGCCGCAGAAATCGTTGCTGTAGACACATATTGATATTTTGTCAGCAAAGAAAATTAATTGTGCTGGGGGAATGATGTTTTGTTATTTTTTTCTTTCTTTATTATATTGCATGAAAATTGCATTTCTGAACACAACATACATTACAGCATACATCCAGACCATCAAGGAAAATATTATTGGTGCATTCCTGAAAAATTATGAGGGTGAGATATGAGTCGCATTACACTTGCATTCATTTAGAGCATGATTTGACTCAAGTTAATGACAGCAGCCAAATAAATGTGCTGAAAACTTGCTTGCTCAATTCTTTTTCTATTCTATCTGTTTTCTTTTTATTTATTATATTATTTAAAGGCCCTGCTGTGCTGTGTACTGTGTTTAAGCTAACTGAGACTTGTTATAGCACTTGTATATCATTGCTCTTTTGTTGATTTTGATTGCTTCCATTGTCCTCATTTGTAAGTCGCTTTGGATAAAAGTGTCTGCTAAATGACTAAATGTAAATGTTAATGTAATGAAAATTAAAAGTAGATGATCTAATAAGTTACATTACATTAAAGCACACTGGAAAATATTTAATTGCAATTAAATTTGGGAAAGTTTAAATTATTTTATCTTAACTTTTCCATTAAATGAAGGTTGCTTCTCATGCAGTGATTACTAGGTAGTGAAATTTTGGTAATTAATTCTGTTTTAAAGCACATGACTATCATCTTGTGTTTATCTAGACTTCACTGTAAACACTACTGAAATCAGATTGTACTGCCTCTGGCTTCCACGATGTCAGCTGTGTTTTGATTAACACTGTGTGTAAACCATGTTTTGGCATTTTGCCACTTACAACAAAAAAAAAGTTTGAAACCTGGTTGGTATAAGCTATTTTTGACAAAGTAATATTATCAACCAATTTTAACTAAACCAAGCCAAATTGTGTATGCTTGTAAAGCTGCTCTCTTACAGTGTTGTCATTTCCACTTTCATAGTAATACCATAAGAATCTCTAGGCTTGTTTATTTTCCAATTTATGCAGTTAATAAAGTTGAAAGTTGCTTTTCTTTTGTTATTTTTCCTAGCATGTCTTTCTGGCAACAATGTCTCTTTAGACAGACCTGTCTGTGACTTTCTAGGAAGCCGTGAACACCTTGATTAGCTCAGTTTCTGATGTTATTGTTTCTCTCTGGTTTTCACTGTGCTACCGCTTGCACAGGTTCTGACTGCTGACCTCATTTGTTCACCTGCCGTGCATGTACGACCAAAATAAAAAAAATGCACTAGGTAAATAAGTTTATTTGCACACCGACATGGTTGACAGCGGTGTAAGAACAAACATCTTTTTAGATTGGCAAGCTGTAATACTGTACTGAATTTTCATTCGTACTGAAAGCGTAAATCTAGACTATCCACTGCTAGATTCAGAGCGAGAAGAAAAACTGTGACATTTCATTCATTAATGCACTTCACTTGGCAACACTAAAACTGGGCAGCACATATACTTACTTGCTGGCAACCCACCAAAATAAAGTTTAGGTATGAAAATGATTACAATTAATGAAAATAATTAAAGAAAAAAGAAACAGAAGAAAATTACAATTTACACTGCATTTTTAGGTGTACCATAAAATAAGTGTATTTTTATTTATCACTCATTTCTATTTTAAAATATAATAGTATCACTGCACTTTATTTATAATTTTGTTTATTATTTTAATAAATAAATTGCAATAAAGTGCAGTGTGAGCAACAAACCAAGTCTCCAGTTGCTCCAGGTTACATATGCAAAGCATTAATTTGTGTCTGACCTGAAACAGAGTCTTCAGTTGAAGCAGCTGTTCTTTGACAGAAGAGCAGTCTTGAGCCATGTGTTTCAGAGTCAACTCATCCAGTGTCACATGGTTTGACCCTGACCTCTCCAGTCCCTGTTCCTTACGCCCATCAAAAGACTGCAAAATTCCACTTCTGTAGGTCAGACAGAAAGTAAACAATGAAAAATATCATAAACACAGTTTAAAACTGCCTTCAGAATGTGGGTATTCTTTCTAAAAAAAAAAAAAAAAAAATTTAAAAAAAAACATTTGCTTATCTTTTTTAGGTTAGATTTAGCCTCAGATGGCTTTACGTCAGCCCACTCACAGTCTGTTTACAGCTACTGTATCTGCTGCATAATGGACTCAAAAATGGAAACAGCTAACTTTACGCAATTCGCATTGGTTTTGCCTAACCCAGGTCATTGGAAAAGTGTGCCTTTAGTGACAAGTTCTGCTAAATGATATTATGTTGATTCTTGCTGATGAATAAGCCGACTATGTGATGCGAACTTCAAAATGTATTAGTCATACATTATGGTAAAAGTGTTTTGTGGTCATAACATAGGAGCTATGCAAAATAAATACGTCTTTGTAGCGTAAACATAGTTGGTGTGAAAAGGAAAAAAAAAGTTGGTGGTGTTTTACTACAACTAGTGTTCATTGCATTGCATTGAATTGTTTATGTAGGTATGTTTTCAGAGTTGTATAAAATTATAGGTAAAGGCACATTTTTCCAATCCCTAAACACTAAACTTTGCACCAATAAAAAAAGGTGTAAAGTTGACCAGATTTGATGCTAAACACATTAGTCCAGGGGACTAAGGGTTGCACTAACCTAGAAAAAAATATGACAATGTATTGCTCTTACACACTGCGATGATCACTGACAAAATGTACAATAATTTCACCAAATGTCAAAATGCTTGAACGAAAAGGTCACCTGTCTTCACAGTGGAACTGATCGTGCCTGCCCCAGTACTGCTGTCGTCTCCTCCTCGGAGTTGGCCAGCCATCTTTTTCAGAGCATTCATAAGGTGACGTCCCATCAGTGTCTACAACAGATAAGTATATCAAGAACTAGTTTGTGAGAGTTTTTTGAGGTTGTTTACTGGCCCATGTCAAACTGCCCCTCTCTATGATATTCAGGTATCTAAATATATATTATGTCCTTCCTGTAATACATGACTAAGGCATTTATTTGACTGTTTTATTATTAACCAAGTAAAAGTCTAAGGCAACATTCATAATGACAAACAGCAGTATAAATAAGACATTCTGTAAGGAAATACTGTACTCTATGGTCATTTTTTTTATTTTTTGGAAGTCGATGGGAACCATTAACTGTTTGGTCACCCATATTCTTCAAAATATCTTCTAAGAAATGCATACAGGTTTGGAACAACTTATGGGTGAGTAAATTATGACCGAATTTTTCATTTCTGGCTAAACTATCCCTTTAAGGAGAAGATAAGGACAGATCCACAAGTGAATTTATACTCCTACACGGTCAGAATTTCTGCCAGCTCTGTATTCATTATTCAGATACTGCAGAAAAAAAAGGCTCTAGTAAAAGCTCACAACTGAGCATAATATCTAAAGCTCCACTTGAGAATGACATCAAACTCTGTCTCTCCCTCATATAAAGATATCACAGTGATGGCATAGAGCAGTGTACGGTAAAACATTTGTTGAAAACTTGCTGTGGAAGTATTGAATTAGTTTCCTTTAATTCCGTGCACTTAATTTAACATTATAAAAATCAGATTTTTTTATACCGTGGGGAAGAAATGTCCCTTTACAGGAGATGTCTGAAATGGTTTAAACAATGTTCTTCATTAACTGTTCAATGATCCATAAACAATTATTCCTCATGCAGCTGTGAAACAGTCCTTAGGACACAAAAGGTTTACAGGCTCTAGACAATAAAGGTCACAGTTATAATGATCTGATCAAGAACCTGCAAGTGGCTTTGGTGGTAGAGTGGGGTAAGATCTCACAGCAAGAACAAGCAAATCTGGTTCAGCTCATGAGATGTGCTGTATTGCCTAAAGCAGCTGGTGACCAAACAAGCTCATCACTGCGTCCCTTTGTTCAGGAACTCATTCTATACATCCTATGCCTGTGAAATTTGTTCAGTTTATGTCTTGTTTAACAATAGCACTTTCTATTAAGCCTGTATTTATAACAAATTATAAAGATATTATTAAGTCATTAAAAAGACTGAGTAATGCATTAAATATTAAAATACACAATGAACACAATGCATCCACTTTGCTCACAATGGATTATATTTCCCATAGTTATAATGTAATCTTGTCATTGTTAACTTGTTACTTTACTTAAAGCAGACAAAGACAACTTTTACATAATAACAACAAAAATAAAAAATAAACAATAATTATATAAAATTAAAGCTATTGTCATGAGTCTGCCCTCGTGTCCTTGATTTTTCCTAGTCTTGAGGCAGGATCATGGCAGACCCGTGTTTTGTGTACAAGCACATGGCCTTGTCTTTGGGCCATGTGCTTGTGTTGTTTCGTTCCTTTGCCCCGCCCCCCTTGTTATCCTAGTCTTGTCGTGATTGTCCTATCTGTGTCACCTGTCGTGTCTTAATTGTTCCCCCTATTTAGATCTCCTAGTGTGCTCTGTCTCTGTCGGTTCATTGTGATTGTTCCACTGTGATTGTTCCACATTTGTGATTGTGCTGTACCTCTGAAGTCCTTGTATTACTGTGAGTGTTTGGTTGTAGTTAGTGTTAAGAGTTTGTTTGTCATGTCAATCCTGTCCTGTTTAGTTGTTTAGTTTCCGCCCTAGCTGTTGTTTTCCCCCTCGTGGGTTTGGTTTTCCCCTTTTTGTATTAAATAAATCCTGTGTGTTGTGATCCCTGTCTGCACTTGAGTTCCTCCCTTGCCAACCCTGACAGAATGAACCGACCACCAAGGAACTCAGCAGGCAGGAGGGCCTCCGAGCTTCAGCGACAGGCAGAGTTCCGGAGGCAATGCTGGACGTCATCCCCCACCGATAGAATGGGGGTCACCCTCCCATACTCACCCGAGGGGGAGTGGATCCTCCAAAATTATGCCCGGCTGTGGGAGAGCCTCTCCCAGGAGGAGCCACAGAGGTCCCCTCCACCTACCCAGCTGCTAACGATTCCAGAGGGTCGTGTCCTGGCCGTGGCAACCCTGGGGGACCTGGCAAGTCCCTCCCAGAATCCTGGGGCACCTCCCACTACCTTCAGTCTCCCCAACAAGCGAGGGAGACGGTTTTCGTGGGAGTCAGCATCGGAATCGTCGGCGTCAGAAACCCTGCCTGAGACCGAACTTCCCCAACCCGTCTCTGTCCCAGCTGTGACCTCTGCACCGCGGCCTAGGAGGAAGAGGAGGAAGAAGGGGTCTCCCGGTTCTGCGACTCTGTCTCCTCCTGCAGCGGTGAGCGTGCCCGAGCCAGCAGTGGTGAGCGTGCCCGAGCCAGCAGCGATGACCCTTGAACCCAAACCGGCAAATAAGAGAACTGTTTTGAAGTCTGCAGTCGTTAGGGCGGAGGAGAGAGCCGCCGCCGACTCTGCAGCAGAAACTCTACTACAGTCTGTCTCATCTCGTAAGGAGATGCCGGTTATCATAGCTGCTAAAGCCTTGTCTGATTATTTGTCTCGTCTTGTCCAGATCCTAGAAGTCCCCGCCAGCCCTGTCTTGTCCCCAGACCCTGTCCCCAGAAATCCTGAGTGTCCAGCCGTTGTCTCCCCGTGTCCTGTTATCCTCCCGAGCCCAGTAGATGTTGTCTCCCCGAGCCCAGTAGATATTGTCTCCCCGAGCCCAGAAGATGTTGTCTCCCCGAGCCCAGTAGATGTTGTCTCCCCGCGTCCAGTAGATGTTGTCTCCCCGCGTCCCGTAAGTGTTGCCCCGCGTCCTGTGTCTGCTCCTGTCATGTCCTCTGTCAGTTGTCCCGAGACCCCTCCCCACCCCTCACCACCCAGACCTGCCCGGACCCCTCATCGTCAGCCTTCGTCCTGTCCTCCTAAGACTCCTGGCACACCCACCCACCCTGGTCTGTCCCCCATGAACTTTGTGGTCCCGCCTCCTCCCCTTCCCTGTTTGTTTTTTTTTATTTGTCACCCTAACCCTGCCATTGTGTATTCATGTTTGCCGTTGTTATTATTTGTCATGTCTTGTTGGATTGTGTCTGTGTCCCAGTCTGTCATGTCCCGTGTTTGATGTTCCCTTGAGGAGCGTCTGGAAGCCGCTCCTTAAGGGAGGGGTTCTGTCATGATTCTGCCCTCGTGTCCTTGATTTTTCCTAGTCTTGAGGCAGGATCATGGCAGACCCGTGTTTTGTGTACAAGCACATGGCCTTGTCTTTGGGCCATGTGCTTGTGTTGTCTCGTTCCTTTGCCCCGCCCCCCTTGTTATCCTAGTCTTGTCGTGATTGTCCTATCTGTGTCACCTGTCGTGTCTTAATTGTTCCCCCTATTTAGATCTCCTAGTGTGCTCTGTCTTGCGTCGGTTCATTGTGATTGTTCCACATTTGTGATTGTGCTGTACCTCTGAAGTCCTTGTATTACCGTGAGTGTTTGGTTGTAGTTAGTGTTAAGAGTTTGTTTGTCATGTCAATCCTGTCCTGTTAAGTTGTTTAGTTTCCGCCCTAGCTGTTGTTTTCCCCTTTTTGTATTAAATAAATCCTGTGTGTTGTGATCCCTGTCTGCACTTGAGTTCCTCCCTTGCCAACCCTGACAGCTATAACAAATAAGTAAATATTATAATGGATTAAAACTGTTGTTATGATTAATCATGAGATAATAGGTTTTTAAAAAAGTACATTATTCAATTCAAGTTTATTTGTATAGTGCTTTTTACAATACTACTCATTACAAAGCAACTTTATAGAAAAGTATGTTTCTACAATATTTAGTAGTAGCTTATAAGTGGTGACTGTCAGTTTGTGCATGTATGACAGGATTTTTTTGAAAAATTAAAATGATGAATATTATTAACAGCAATTATTATATGATGCAGTCACACTGCACTGCAGTAGCAATATTTGTTAGTTCTGTTTGTTGATTCATTGATTGTTGATTATGCATTCATTATCATGCCTTACGAATTCCCTTATAATGTATTATAAATATGGGCTTCATAGAAAGTGTTACCGGATGGTTTTGCTGAGTTTACACCATCACTTACCACTGTGTAAGGATGCATCTTCAGACAAGTCCAAATCCAACATGAGGTCATCTTCCTCCAGGTCACATGACTCTACATTCTCCAGGTTGTTGAGAATGTCCTTAAATGTAAAACGCAAAAAGAGAGTTAAGCCAGGATCGTTGCTATCTATCCTATGTGCCAGCAGACCTCAGTCCAACAATTTCAGACAAGTTTTTGTAAAGAAGCAGGTTCAATTCTTTAAGACAGATGCCTTATTATATTTGAGAAAATTATTCTCTACTTCGGTTTTTATTTATTAATTTTTTTCAGAGCTGCAACACAAACTATTTCAGTATGGAATGAGGTACAGCAATTACTTCAGGAAAAATAAATAAATACATTTTTGCTCAGTTTACCAGAACAAATGCATAAGTGACATTTTGAACTTCCTTCCTCCCCTAAACCATCCTTACAACATAGAAACGAAAACAACAACACATCGCTTTTCAGGAATAGGGGTGCAGAAGATGCCCTTTAGCTAAAAGGAGAACAGCAAACAAATTTAAAAGATAAGGATGGGTAATTTCAGGATGAGAAATCAATGGGCAGAGTAGACTTCTCTGAAGGAGGAAGGAAGACAACTGATGCGTATTCAAGCAAGGAACAGTTCTCATATGGTGGACCTCCGTTAAATGACTTTTCCCCATGACTGGCTATCTACTCACGGCATGACAATATTTGCAAACTCAGAGGGGAACAGCCTATTTCGAAAACGCAGGATAAAATCAGAACAAATGCCACCAAGGACCAAAGTTTGTTTTATAGTCTCGGCCAGTGAAACACAGCTGTATCACTGTCTGATGATATTATGCTAAGTATTGTCATGATCACTAGCACCTGAGTAAAAGTCACACAGCCTATACAGTAAATAGGCCTACTATTAAAGTGTGAGAATTAAACTGTGCAAGACAATAAAATTGTGCAGCTCTGACAAAACTGGATTTAGCTGGTAAAAAAAAAAAAAAAAAAAAAAAAGTTTAGGAACTTCTGATATAGGTGATAGGAAGCAAATCAGAAAGTGTAAATACGCTTTCCATTGGGGTGAATGAATTCATTTTCACTTCCAATCAATATCACACTCGCAGTTGTGTACAATGGCTCTATATCACGATGCGACCTCAGGCCGCAGGTAATCATAGCCTTGCTGAGCCAGATCATACTCCTACTCATTTGATATTGCTAATTTAAAGTGTTATGGAGCAGATCAACAGCCCCGACAAACAGCACCATCAAGAAGAAGAGGAGATGATAACAGTGCCATGCACCAACATCAATTCTTCACAGAAAAATTCTTCATAGACTTTTATTTATTATTATACAGGTATTACATAAATATTATAGTTTCATAATAAATCTAAAAGGGGCAATCTATATGACTTATGTGAAAATAATATGATACTTTTTTTTATCCTAATAGTAGCAAACTCATTTCAGTCTATTTGTTAAAATCAATGGCCATACAGCCATTACACATTCTTCCTCTTGTGACATTGCTTTATTATAACGAGTGATGTCATCCACCATAATTTAAAAATGTATTCTGTAAGAAACATGGCCTCAACAGCATCAACTATCTAGCCTTGATACTGTACATATCACAGACTATTGACTGGACCAAGGTTTTATAATAAAGTGATGAAAAGAAAAGGGGGAGAGACATAGTTTCAAACATGGTCTAGCAAATGCTTGCCTAACTCATCAGTAAGAACAGATGCAAGAAAAGAAAATCTGACCTTGGCAGTAGAAACTGAATAACAATGTATTTGGGAGCGATCATTATCTAGCTCTCAGAGCAGCCTGTTTTTCCTCTGCCCGAGACATAGGCATTGCTCCTGAATGAGCTTTACTGTCTGCTCCATTTTTGGCCTTTCTCTCCCATCAGACAGTAATTTGCTATTTCATGGTGCCTTTTTTCATTAAGACAACAAAAGACCATTTCTTATACAGCCTCCAAGCCTTCATGGAGCTACAGTCTTTCAAACATGGCCCAGATTTGTCCGGCTCTATTCAAAAAGATACGATTGTCTAGCTCGCTGCTTACACCAAGGAAGCTTGCTTTTCAGGGCTTGCTTTTTGATTAATAAACTATTTATTTTTTTGTCTCACCAACCAGTTAGATGTGAAATACTATATGCTTCAAAATTAACACAAACATTTTGAAATAAAAAAGTAACTACCGTATTTTACGGACTATAAGTCCAACTTTTTTTTCATAGTTTGGCTGGTCCTGCGACTTATAGTCAGGTGCGACTTATTTATCAAAATTAATTTGACATGAACCAAGAGAAATGAACTAACAGAAAAAATTACCGTCTACAGCTGCGAGAGGGCGCTCTATACTGCCAGAGATGTTGCTCCGTGCTCCTGTAGTCTACACTGAGCAGCATAGAGCGTCCTCTCGCGGCTGTAGACGGTAATGTTTTCTCTTGGTTCTTGGGTCTAAATAAATGCGACTAATAGTTTGGTGCGACTTATATATGTTTTATTCCTTGTCATGACGTATTTTTGGACTGATGCGACTTATACTCAGGTGCGACTTAAAGTCTGAAAAGTACGGTATCTAATTGTAATTAAGAATTTGTCTAAGAATCTAATAATCAAGCAATAAAGACAATGGGAATAAGTTAAATAGTGTTATTTTTCAATTTGTTGATTTAACTTTAATGTGTAAATTAAGTTTTCTATCAGAAAATCTATTTAATCTTTTAGAATACCAGCTTTTCTCAAAATACAAGAAAGGGACATACTCAAAAGCATTCATTTTTGCTGCAAAATCAACATTGTTATCAAGAACTGAAAAAATTCAATTTCGTGTCTCAATTTCGAAATTTTCATATTGTAATGATTGCTATTTAAGATGATAGCTTTAATAGATTTAACCATCCTATTTGTATAATTCCTTTAGTGGACAGGATGTCACCCCAAGAGTCTTTACAACAGGCCCTCAAGGTTTACATGAGAAACACATCTCCTAAACCGTCCTTTTTGGATTTCTTGACATTGGTGTGCTTTTGAACAATTTCTAAAGTAGTTATACTGTTATGAGCCTGGCAACAAAGCGGAAAAAAGCAGAAAATAATACACGGCTGAAAGATTACCACAGAGAAAAGGGAAAAGGGGTTTTGAGAAGTAGATTTTAGAAGCAAAGGGAGTAGAAGAGAAAGTCACTAATCAGTATTTCAGAGAGATTCTTGTGTCAGTGGCGTGTGACCGTCTGAACACACTGTATTGAAAATCTGTAGCACACTAGGCAGTAGTTATAGGGAGGGACAAAAAAGCAAAGGTGTAAAAAAAACAAAACTAAGTTGACTTAATGTCTGTTGTATTTACTTTATCTGTTTTTGACTTTTGCACCAGACGAACAGTCAGCAAATGAATGAAGGACAAAACCTCAACTAAACAGAACCTTCCTTGGAATAAGGTCTATTGGTTTACAATTACAAGGGATTGCTATGACTGTGAAAACTCTTAATTAAATCATTAGCTCACTTGAAAATACTCAAGTGTACTTTTGTTCCAAAACTGTATAGCATTTGTATTTCTTAATTGTGAAAAATGGTACTGTTTGCTCTTGTCCATGCAGTTCGTTAGGTTCTAACAATAGATTCTAACACTTCATGTTTCATAAAAGCACCAATGAAAGTCTTAAACAACTAAAATGCATTTAATTAAAGGATATAATGCACATCAGCCAGTCATTATTGCAAAGAAAGGTTAAAAAAGGTCTTGTATCACCCTAAAGGTTTCAAAAACTAGTTTTGTAATTAATAATATAATTCTGCTTTTCAGAGGCAATGTGCTTTTTTGTGTTCCTGATGTCCCATGGGGTGTTCTTTTTTCTTCTTTTTTTTTTTTTTTGATGATGATGATGATGATGATGATGGAGGTGGGCACAATGTGGTATACGGTAGGACTGGAATTGGAGAAATCCTGTGAAACTAAGCACTAGTTCAGTGTGCATTATGACAGCTCTGCTGGGGCGGCACCCTGTCGATATCGCCAATGGCATTGACTGTTGTTCTTCCATGCAACAAAAAAAAGAGAAAAGTCATGGAGGTCATTCACACTGCTCTTTTCCATAAAATAGATCCTCCCTTTTTGCTGTGTTTAGAGGGAGTGTTACAATGTTAAACAAAAGTTACAAAGTTAAAATGTTGCTTATTGGAACTTGTGAAATTACTGTACAATGCACAGTGCCCTTTGTTCAGCTTTATCAGGTCTCTAATGCCCCATAAATATTGATAATATAGCACTGTTCCAGAGGCTGGTATTTCTTTAAGCTTTATTTTATTGAGTCAAAGCAACTCAACCAAAGCAACTTAAAAGATGACCTCATTTTACTAGCTAATGAACAAACCAGAAAGACCTCACAATGGAAGAAACAGTCCAGCCCTAAAGAAATAAGACCCACACTTTTCCGCCTGTAAACAGACTTGCATTCACATTTCTACCCAGGGCTTCAAGTAGATCTAAGCTGATCTTATATATGTTGATGGTATTTGGAATAAAAGCGCCCTCAGAATGTCACGACTCACCAATCAGAATCAAGTATTCCACAGAGCCATTTTTGCCCTGTTAAACCCTAAAACTTTTAAACAATGGAATAAAAGTTATTTAGTTACAGCTTTTGTATTGTTGATTACAATTAAAATCCAACGCTGTAGCAAACCTGCAGATTCTGCTGGGAACAGTTATAGCTTGGATTTTGCCTTCAGAAAAGAAAAAGAAAAAGAAAGAAACGTTATCTTAATGGATTCAGTGCCATAGCGTGGACCCTCAAGTGATGCTTGGCAGGTAAAAACAACAGACGGGCCTGGAGAACTAGGGAGATGCATCAAACTTCTGAAAAAGCCCAAATGACTATACTATGTTGAAAAAGGAGCAATGAAAGCCTATATGACAAGAGTGAAAGTGAGAAGAGACCAAAAGAAAGAATAAGAAAGCAAAAGAAAGAGTTATGTATTATGTATAATCTCAGTGTCTCTCTTGCAAACAACAATCTTGTAGCGATTCACTATGTTGGAAAAATGCTGCACTCTACTGGAGCACTGTCTTATCTGACCTGTAAGTTTTTTGACCTTTTCAGGTTTGTGGAGCAATCAGCAATGTTTGGACATGTCCTATATGAAATCAAAACATTTCGGGTAAATTTTCCCAGAAAATAAAGATTAAAATACATCCTCCATGAATTAATTTTTACATTTATAAGTACACTTTCACTTGGCTTCCAATAAATTGAGCTGGTTTGGACACACAGTGACTCCTACACATAAATCTTAAACAAATTTGTATGACTTTAATGTCCTGCACTCAGCATAACCCAGTCTGAGAGAAGGTGCAGACACACTGGGTCAACTGGACTGTCTGAAGAAATACTCATAAGCAGTGGGGAGGAAATCATGCTTTCTGACTCAGCCAATCAGAGGAGGAGTGCTCATATCGGACCGTGACAGACGTTCTGGCAGAGAGAGGGAGCAGAACAGATTTATCTCGCATGGTTGCATCCTGAGACACTTTGGTGCCTTGGTTTAATATTTGACGCAGTGTGTGTGTGTGTGTGTGTGTGTGTGTGTGTGTGTGTGTGCTACAGTATTTACTGTATTTGCTAATTAACTTTCGTTTGACCAAGGTTTCTCCAAAACGGAAGTCCAAAGTCTACACAAAGGCAAAAGATGAAAGTTAAACAATCAGTCTTAAAAAGATATAAAAAGTACTATACAAATATAATATTTTGTATGAAAATACATATTTTGCCTGTTTTATGAATTGAACTGAATTTAAATGAATGTAGTAAATGCATTATTATTTTTGGATGGGCAGAAATTCTGATTACTAAATCTACACACATTTTCAAGCCATTTGGAGACTACTGCATTGTTAATGTTATTCTTGGAATATCTAAGATAATGGCCCCCTAAATCACTAAATGGGCCTAAATATATATATATATATATATATATATATATATATATATATATATATATATATATTTTTTTTTTTTTTTTTTTTTTTTTCTATTTTTATCAAACATATACCGATTTGAAAGTAAAATGTCTGCATCAGACGTATATGAGAGAAGTGGATACTGTCAGCTGCTTACAACACATTGGGATTTTTCATCCTAATTTACACCCTCACAGTTGCCACAACATTGAATTGTCATGAATTTGCCAGTATTTTATCACATCTGATGAAAAACAAGGCAGAGTGGTGAATTGAAAGATGTGACATCCAATTAATCTGTAATACGCAATGCACAGATGCACAGTGTCTGTATTGTTAGGGACAAAATTCGGCAAAAATTCTCTCCCCATTTTTAAACATTCATGTTTTACGCCTGGTTTCCGCATCAATGTCATGACATCGACATGAAACCTGGCATAATGCAAACAAATATTTGACACCTGTTGTGAAGGAGAACCACTGAATAAGAAACTGAATTTGGGTCTATTCCTCCATATCGTATGAAGTCTTAAGACTTAACACACTTAATACAAGTTCCTTTATGATATATTAATCTACAAACCTCATTCCCCATTTAATTTTACGAAAAAGATCAGCTGCAAAACATTTTTCAAAACAGTTCATTGTGTGTTCCAAGGAAAAAGGAAGGTCATATGTGTTTGGAACATCACAAGGGTGAGTAAAAGAACTCTTCCTGTAGTACAATAAGCTTATTAAAATGGAAGACGCACTCTTGAAGAATGAATATTTGTGAGTTTCCGGTGCCCCCCTGTGGTCCTTGAAGGTACTACATATGCTGCACAGCACTACTTCAGCTGCCATGTTCTGCAGGTTATCAGAGAATTTTGTTTCCCACAGTCAGAGATTCTTTCGGGTGCTTTTTTTGCAAATTTTAAGGGTTCAGGCCCAGATTGGAAAGGTAATGCAACTTATACACATGGTCTCAGGTTCTTGTTCAACTCATTTACCAAGGGCCTTTTGCAGTGATTGCTCACTGTGGTGTGGAAGATTCCTGGTTGTTCCAAGATTCATTTCATTAAGAATTAAGGAGGCCACTGTGTTCTTGGGAATGATGGGGACTGTCAAACACTGACACAGACTGTGTCCAAACAGCATGGAACCACTGAAGCAAAAGTGAAAGCAAACCTCAGTATTCACCTTGAAGACCCTGTTTCCATAAAAACTGACCACAGAGTGCTTTACAAAGCCCATGTCCATGAAAGAGCTGCAACTGCTAAAACATTCTTTTGTTGTTTGATTAGAGACCAACAGCTTATATACAGTAGTTTCTGATTAAATCTGAAGATAAGTAATAAAACTGCTGAATAACATTTTAGTCTAAATGGCAAAATCACAATAACCACATAATTTTTCTTCATACACAATGCACATAAGTAACTAAACAAACATGCAGCATAAACTAAGCCCAAAAGTAGGCATATATATCATCAAACTATGACATTAAATATCCACAAGATGTCTCTCTTAGACCAGTCAATTGTGTATCAGAGCCAAATATTAATAACAAATATTATTTAGCAAAATGTAGTGATATAAATACGCATGTTATTTATCTAATCTAATAAATTTCATGTTTACACAATCTATTTTACAAAACAGAGGCATAGTTAGACTAATTTATTAATTTAGAAGCCAGCTTAAATACTTAAAGATAAATATCATTATAGGGAGAGGCGATTAACAAGCTATCATAGATGCAAATGAGGATAAAGGCTAGCACTGCAAGCATACAGTAAATGCCGAGTCATTCTCTCGTCTGACTTTGCTGTGATCTCTCTATTTACTTATGCCATGAAGCTGACATTCTGATCGTCTGCTTCCAGGGGAAAGACAAATGAATATCAGCAGGAGCCAATTTGGGGTAATCTCAGTATTATGATGCATAGTCTCTGGGCTATGAACACAAGACAGACTTCACTTTAACCACATAAAAAAAAATCACCAGTGTTGTGCATTTCAGGAGCTTGCAAACAAGATTAGTTGATAGATAGTTGTCTAGAGGTCTTTCTTTGCTGCAGGTGGGTTGCTTCAGGAGTTAAATAACAACTACTAAAAATAAAAAAGAGATATGTAACCTCAGTAATCCTCTAATTATGAAAAAAAAAATTATGTTGCTGTAGTACTTCTCTTTTATAAATTTTGCATTTTAAAAAAAAAATGTTTTGGACTCACCATACTGTTGAGATCAGAGCCAAAGCTTCCACAGATGTGTCCAGAGCTTCCCAGTGCCTCCATTCCCTCTTCATCCCACATGTAAGTCCCTCCAGAGCTGTCTGAGGGTGATAGGTCGAAAGATGAGCCATGAGGCAAATGGCCTACAGGAGACAACGTCTCATTCTCACAGTCATCTTTACCAGCTGAAAGAAAGACAATGAGCTTGGTAAGAAAGTGATAGAGAGATATATGTTTAAGTAATCTCAGTGACAGTATTACATCATTATGCTGCCTTCTAAGGTACCTGGTTTTGGCAAAAATCGAAGGAAGCATCAAATATATGCTTCGCAGAAATGCAGTGCAGCATTACATGCAGTATTGAGAAATTCCAATAAAAATATACAAAGTACATACGTATATTACATACTGAGAAAAGATAATCTTTTGTGAGATTTTTACAATTATTAAAATAATAATCACACTGACTAGTATTTAATGTATAATGTAAAGTCAGTCTGTCATTACTAAACCTTGGCAGCCAGATTCATGATACATTCTTAATAACAAATGCAGAAAATCTGAAGAGTTGCATTGACGTGTAATGAAAATAGACTGATTCTCATTCACACCTGTGAAGCCCATCCCTGCCCAGTCAATGGTTTCGGATAAGAAGGTGTGCAGGCTGGTCACTGATGATTCCTCGTTGCACTTGGTAATTAGAGCACTGTCATCTTTACATAATCCTAACTGGGCAAACCCCTCATTGAGGACAGGGAACAGCAGGGTCTCACCTCCATTCCCGAGATTATCAAAGTCATCCATGTACTCTTCATTAATGTCATTGTACTCCACAGAGGAGGATGAAGATAGTGATATGTCCTCCAAGGAGGGGCCCAGACTCCCCTCAGCCTCCTTTGCTTCAACAGAAATCTCATTCAGGGAAGTTTCAATATTTTCAGTGCTGCTACTTGGTTCTGAACTGTTTTCTGATATATTTGTAGTGTCTTGGACATTTTCCCTTGATTCTGCTTCTTTCTGGACAGTTCCAGGGAAAACAGAACGGGGAGGTTTGGTTAATCTTGGACGTGTAAGTCTATAACTGAGCACAGAAGGTTTTTTCCCCGAAAAGCTGGGTAAAAGGGATTTCTTTGCTATGTTTGTCTGCAAAACATGACTGCTAGTAGTTGCAGAATGGCTTGGCAGTTCATATTTACTTACTTTCTCTTTGGATAATACTGTGTTTGGCTTTATGAGGGATGATCTAGCCACTGGAGACTGTGCCAAAGGTCTGGGAAGTTCTTTAGCAAGCTCTGTAGCTTTGTTAAAGGAGAAGGAACGGGTAATAGGTGGGTTGGTGGACCATGCTAGCCTTTTGGAATGGGTGAAACTCTGAGAGCGTACTATGCTGTATTTAGAGGCAGACTTGGATAGTTTGCTCTGCGGGGTTCTTTGTTGGGGTACATGACCATCACCGGACCCTGAGGAGTCACAATGCCCGTTACCACCACTTGCTGCATTTTGAGTAGCCTTGTCATTATACCGGGGATTTCCTGTTGAGAGGCTTTTTGGAGTAGTCATGCGGAGAATGGTTTTGCTAGGCTGAGGTATGCTCCTGGGACAACTATTTTGTGAAGTGGGGACTGCACTTTTACATTTTATTGCAGCTGCAGGGGAAGGCTTTTTAGTCACCATCAATGGGGGCCTTGAATTTCTAGTTACACTAGTCTGCTCATCCAAGCGGTCAGTGTGTTGAACTTTATTTTCAATGTCCTCTTCATCCTTTCTACAATTTAGGGATTGTAGACGTGTCAGATTATTTTGCCTGCCTAGAGGTCGATCTTTAGACTCCACGGAGGAAACCGGGACGACAGAACTTTTGGGAAGTTTGGTCATGGTGGTGCCAAGCTTGGGTAACCTGGAGACCATGTTGAGCTGTTTGACAGCCTTCCTTTCCATCAGCTTGGTTCGCCACCATGGAGGTGAATACAGAACTGCAAAAAAAGATAGAAAGAGAGGATGCAATATGAACAAAGCAATTTGTCTGCATGTTGTACACCAGAGGTGACCAATCCTGTTCCTGGAGATCGGTCTTCCTGTAGGGGTCAGCTCTGACCCTGATCAAACACAACCAAACCAGCTAGTTAAGATCTTCATAAGCATATGATGTGTTCGATCAGGGTCGGAATTCTGCACATATAGATCTCCAGGAACAGGATTGGGCAGCAGTGGTGCAGTGCATTGATATGCAGGGAATGTACATTTGTATTATCACAGTGACGACTGATGGGCCCATTCATATTATTTGACATGTACACTGAACACAATTATAAACGTAACACTTTTGTTTTTGCCCCCATTTGCCATGAGTTAAACTCAAAGATCCAAGATTTTTTCTTTGTACACAAAAGGCCTATTTCTCTCAACAAAAAAAAAATCACAAATTCTGTCTAAATCGGTGTTAGTGAGCACTTCTCCTTTGCCAAGATAATCCATCCACTTCACAGGTGTGGCATATCAAGATGCTGATCAGACAGCATGATTATTGCACAGGTGTGCCTTAGGCTGGCCACAATAAAAGGCCATTCTAAAATGTGCAAAACCAGTCAGTATCTGGTGTGACCACGATGAAGATGACAAGCATGCATATGAGCTTCCCTGAGACGGTTACTGACAGTTTGTGCCACACTTGTGAGGTGAATGGATTATTTCAGCAAAGGAGAAGTGCTCATTAACACAGATTTAGACAAATTTGAGAGAGATATGCCTTTTGTGTACATAGAAAGTGTCTTATTTCGTTCAGTTCATGAAAAATGCAGGCAAAAACAAGTGTTGCGTTTATAATTTTCCTCAGTGTATATTCTGTTCTACTCTGGGATTTAAAGTCACAAAAAATCTTTTACATATATTCAAATTTGATAATGTGATGATGCAAATAAGGGCCAACGACATTTCAGCAAAGCATTTACTTCAAGGTTTTCTTAAAGAAAGGTTTTCTTTAAAAAATCAACTAAATGTGGACCTCACACATAGTTTTGTTATGACACAAGGAATGCGACAGCTGAAACGCATGTCTTGCATACATCTGTGCATAGTAGTTCTTGAAGCACTGACTCCAGCTGCAGTCCACTCTTTGTGAATCTCCCCCATATTCTGAATGGGTTTTGTTTCACAATCCTCTCCAGGGTGCGGTTATCCCTATTGCTTGTTTAGCTTTCAGAACTAGACTGAGAGACCATTTAAAGGCCTTCTCACAATATTCCAATTTTTTGATATACTGAATTTGGGATTTTTCTTAGTTGTCAGTTATAATGAATGAATATAATATACAAGTTTCACTTTTTGAATGGAATTAGTGAAATAATTCAACTTTTTGATGATATTCTAATTATATGACCAGCACCTGTACAGTCTTTATTAAATATTTAAGCCAATTAATAAAGAGCTTTTTGAGTTTAATGATAAGCTTGACACTAAATGACTGCTATGGGATACATTTAAGCAGAAATACTGAGCATGTTCATCTGAAGAAAGAAAATCATATACATATGAGGGTGAAGGGTAAGGGGAATAAATGTTTAGGGAATTTTCATTTTGGGGGGAATTATCCTGCATTTAGCATCAGCATCTTTTTCCACTGTGATATCCCATTGGATCGAGTAATAACTTCTGCTTATTAATAAATTTTGAGATCTCTGAGATGTGGCTGTACTAAACATGGCACCTGACTACTTCACTGTAGTTGATTGTTACTGCACAGTGTTAATTGTTGAGTTGTAGTACCAACCATGTAAGTTTGCGATGGTTTTTTTTTGTGAATGTTTGTTTGAACTAATATCTTTGAATCAACATTGAACTACTATTTTGGTAAAGATGTAACTTGTGACCATACTAGGCTAACAATTATTTTATTTATTTTTTTAAATACAACCCTGTTCAGTTTATGGAGCTCTCTTCTAAATAAAGACATTCAAAATTCGCAGAGCAGTGGAGCGCCAGGCAGAAACACCTTATTCACTGTCCTCAGACTTCCCCTTGTTTGAAGGGAGCAGGCAAATTTACAGGCAAATGATATACAAGGACTTTAAAAAGTGTCTCGATATTTTTAACAAGGAGACATCATATGAGAGTTCCACCCTTCCAGGCAATACTCTGATTAAGATCAGAGAGGTGAAAACCACGTGTGCACTTGGATGAAGATTAACCTGATTCAGGGGAACAAAGCATTGTACATTCATTACGTTACAAAAATTCAAAAGCCCTATCCATGTTAATGAATTTACTGGAGGGATAAAGCATGACCAAGTGGAGATATTGCCGTATTGCCAAGAGTTGGTGTATACAAAGTATCTATTCAGGAGCAAGAAAGAGCAACATGCAAACATGTGACTAAACAAAGATCCATATCCAAAGATCCAGATCGGTATTGGAAACATGTTATGTTCAAGCCTCTAAAGAATTTGTTTATATTGCAATGAAAACTCTGTAAACCATTTTGGAATGTTTTATTTGACACAGTCTGACTAAACTACCAACACACAAGTAGCCAGAGAACTATAGTAAGTGACCCATCGATTTTAGTAACTTAAAGCATCCTTTAGCAGCAACAAACTCCACCAAATCCTTCCTGTAGCTGCTTATAACATTTGCACAACACTGATTATTAATTTTGGCCCTTTCCTCCCTACAAAACAGTTTCACCTCATCAACAATTTTGGGTTGCAGAGCCTTCTTCTGGTTTTGCTGATCATTCTTGTTTATTGTTTAAATTTCTCATCAAGTAATCAACAGAAAAAATACTATGATAATACAAAGACCTTTGGGACATACCATGATACCATTAAAAATATCATGGTGCTTGAATTTCACAATCATTCATTATAGGATTAAAGCTATGAACTAGCAGAGTTGAGTTTTTTAGGGTTGCTATATAATTTTTTATAATTTGTGGTCAGAACTTGCCTTTACCTGTTACTCTATTAGTTAAACAAGAAAAGTACAGTTTAATAATGAATAGGTTCACACCCATCTTATTTAACGTATCCAATAATGCCTGAAGAGTATTTTAAAAGCAGAGATGAATTCAATAAAAAGTAAACTTGCATATAGCACAGTGTCCTGTAAATTGTGTAAGAACCAAATGGATAATACTGCAAACTTTCGTTCTTGTATAATCAAACACCTATGGGTGTAGTTCAAAATTCAACTCCGTTTTCGATAAAGACAAAATATTTCTCAAAACATTTCATTACAACTTATGTAAATGAAACAAGGCCTAAAATCACTATTTTCAGCTGGGTAAGACCTCTGTGGTAATGGGGAAACCTTTTTTTTCTACAATCCAGGAAGCATATGTGAATCCCATGAGCATTGGTCAAGTGTGCACCAGACAGCAAACATTTTTAGGAGGCAAGAGAAAATATCATCAATATCATCTGATCCTATATATTTTTAAAGCATATCTGGAAGAACATTTATGCATTCAGCAGACACTTTTATCCATAGCGACTTACAGTGCATTCAGGCTATAAATGTTTTACCAGTATTTGTGTTCCCTAGGAGTTGAACCCACAACCTTTTGCACTGCTAACACAGTGCTCTACCACTGAGCCACAGGAACACTAAGAACGATGACTCTCAAGCATCATGCCCATATCTACCTGCTTGTTGAGCTCCTGATTTTAGCCCAGCCCAACCCTAATTACTAAAAGCCCATGCCAAGTTATAAAATATATATATATGAATGAACAAACGAATTAATTATTCAATGACTCAATCATAGAAACCTGTTTCGTTACTGGATGAATCAGTGTTCTTGAATGTATGATTCAGTGACAAATAAAGTTTTTAACAACTGACAAACATTATTTGAAGTGTCAGTTACTTTCAAAAGGTGATTTGCTCTATTTTGATCACTACCATAAAACATCAGTGTTTATATCGAAACTATAAACTTCTGTGTTTATAGCTGTGGATCCTCCAGGTAACAACACCGTGATTAAGAATCAAGTGTATGTGTAAACTTCTGAACAGGGTCATTTTTATAAACTCCACTATTATTTACTCTTTTAGACTATATGTAAACTATTCGTAAAAATATATATATATATATTATATATATAAATGATAAAAATATAACATGCATTTTTGTATGATCCCCCCTTATTTTAATAAATACTGTTAAGTGGATGTAAAAATTGTGTGTGTGTGTGTGTGTGTGATTTTGTTTTTTTTAAGAAGTCTCTCATGCTCAACAAACTTGTGCTGATTTAATCAAAAATGCAATAGTAATATTACATTGCAAAACAGTTGTGATGCTTAATATTGTGAGAACTGTGACGCATACAACAAGTATATTTAATATAGAAGAAAAAAGTACCAAGAAAGATTGAAACAAGACCACATGTGAAATAAGATACTGTCAGGACAATTCCAGGAAGTTATTTTTGATCCTGCTGAGTCACTGAAAAGAGTGAAGCTGCATTGAAACCCACTGGACTGAACAATTAAAGATTTAACAGGATAGTCGATGCACCTTTTATAGCTATTTATTTACTTAAGACACACATTTGCTTCTCATCACTATTTGCATGAACTGTATGTTGTGCTGAGTGAATGTGTTCGCAGTGAAACTCCCAGACACACCTATGCTTACACATGACACATGAGGCGGTGCAAAAGGATGCGAGCATGAGAAATTAAATATTGTCTGTAAAAGGCCAACAATAATAGATTAGACAAAATGACAAACACATAAAGATGTGACAGATATGACTCACTGATAAATAGCAACCCACACACACATCTGTATCATTTGTGTCAGCAGATCTCTCAGGCATTGATCATAATCAATGGACAGGTAAGGATATGCTGCACTATTTTCAAAAGGAATTGCAAATTGTATATTTAATTGTATTTTTCCACATGTGGACATATACATTGTGAAATAGTCCAAACTCAATTGTTTTGAGTTTGTATTCTATTACAGGTGTGAATGGTTAAAGGTTAGCCTTAAGCATGCTGTTAATTGTCATGTTGGGACACAGACAAGGTGAGGTGGATACAAATGCAAGTAGTTTATACAAACCCGATTCCCAAAAAGTTGGGACACTATTAGGGCTGGGACAACGCGTCGAGGTCATCGATGACGTCGACGCAAAAAATACGGCGACGCAAAATATTCGGATCGATTCGTCGACCTGTTTTTATTTCTCTAAAAACTTTTGCAAAACGTTTACCTTATGTGCGCTGAATATACGGGATGGCCGGATCAACATTCTGTCTAACGTTATATAACCAATCCAGGGGTTTTTCTGCATTGATCTTTTTTTTTGGCGGCTGTCAAAGCCTTATTTGATGTAGAATGGAATGACTGCTAGGCCTGACAGGGTGCATACGAGAGAGAGCCCTGGCTGTGCGCGCACACTCACAGTCTTCAAACAACACGAGCGCTTCTTGCTCTCTCTCTCCCTTGTGCATATTAATCAAAATCATTAAAAACAATAGAAAAAGGGCGAAACACCAAAGTCTCACGCGCGCTCGCACACTCACAGTCTTCAAACTACATGAGCGCTGTCTTGCTCTCTCTCTCTCTCTCTCTCTCTCTCTCTCTCTCTCTCTCTCTCTCTCTCTCTCCCTCGTGCATATTAACCAAAATCATTAGACACGATAGAAAAAGGGCGGAACGCCAAAGTTTCACGTGGAATATTCAAAGTTTTTTTTTTCTATGACAGGCTGCTAGCTCTCACTGTAAATTGTTTTTTTTTTTTTTTTGAAAAGCACTCTCTGTATAAGCTTAAAGCCATCAAGTTTACATTGGTTACTGTATTCTTTCAAGACATTTTTTATTGAATGCTAGACATCAAGTTGTTGTTATTTTCATCTGAAAGAAGAACTTTTTTTTTGTTTTCAAGGCTTCAAGGTTTTATTGGATGCTATCTTTATACAAGTGCAAAGTAATGCATTCTTAGTCAGTCTTTTATTTTGTAATTTTAAGAGCAATAAACATATATTGCAATGTTAAGGAATTCATGTTTTTTTCATTCAGATATGTAAATCAACATGTATAAATTATTAGTAGTCAATTAATGGGGAGATAATCAAAATCAAATCGGTCTGAAAAAATTTATCGTTAGATTAATCTATGCATCGAAAAAATAATCGCTAGATTAATTGTTTAAAAAATAATCGTTTATCCCAGCCCTAGACACTATACAAATTGTGAATAAAAACAGAATGCAATTATGTGGAAGTTTAAAATTTCAATATTTTATCCAGAATACAACATAGATGACATATCAAATGTGTAAGCAGAGAAAATTTATTATTTTAAGGGAAAAATAAGTTGATTTTAAATTTCATGGCATCAACACATCTCAAAAAAGCTGGGACAATTGTAATGTTGTAATTGATGCAGTATGTGGTCTGACATTGTCATGTTGGAAAATGTAAGGTCTTTTAAATGAGCCTTGGCCCAGAGAAAACTCCTGCGCTTCTGGATCATGTTTAGATATGGCTTCTTTTTTGACCTATAGAGTTTTAGCTGGCAACGGCGAATGGCACGGTGGATTGTGTTCACCGACAATGTTTTCTGGAAGTATTCCTGATGATTTCCATTACAGCAGCATTCCTGTATGTGATGCAGTGCCATCTAAGGGCCCGAAGATCACAGGCATCGTTTTCCAGCCTTGACCCTTACGCAAAGAGATTGTTCCAGATTCTCTGAATCTTTGGATGATATGCACTGAAGATGATGAGAACTGAGAGGCTCTTTTTATACCCAATCATGTTGCCAGTTAACCTAATAAGTTGCAAATCAGTCCTCCAGCTGTTCCTTATATGTAAATGTAACTGTTCCGGCCTCTTATTGCTACCTGTCCCAACTTTTTTGGAATGTGTAGCTCTCATGAAATCCAAAATGAGCCAATGTTTGGCATGACATTTCAAAATGTCTCACTTTCAACATTTGACATGTTATCTATATTCTATTGTGAATAAAATATACGTTTATGAGATTTGTAAATTATTTCATAATTTTTTTTTACTCACAATTTGTACAGTGTCCCAACCTTTTTGCAATTGGGTTTGTAGACAAAATGAGAAAACAAACATGGGTAAATAACAGAGGAACACTGAGCAAGAGTAGGAGCAATACCAAATATCCATGAAATGAACATCAACATGGAAACAACGACTGACAAACAAGCACTGAAACACATGGGTATATACTGAGCTGGACTAATTGATGAAAGAGTGACTATGTAAACTAACAAGCATATGGGTGTGGTCCAATGAGTGGGGTCCATGGTAACTAACAAGGGAAAAGAGCAGAAGTAACCATGAGGGGAACAAGGCAACATTAAAAACACAGAGCTACAAACTAAGAGTCCATGAACAGATACATATGAAACACAGACATGGATCATGGCATAGCCCCCCTCCTAAGGAACGTCTCGACGCTCCTTACAAAAAGCACAATACAAAACTCCAGAGGGTGGTTGAGCGGATGCGGAACAAGGGGAAGGATGGATGGCCAGGTCCATGGAGTGGAAAAACTGGAGACAAGGGTGGTGCAGGTGGAGCTGAAGACCACCACAGCAGAGCAGATGGGACTGAAGATCCTAGATTCTCTATGGGATTCAGGTCTGGTGAGTTTGCTGGCCAGTCAAGCACACCATGGTCATTTAACCAACTTTTGGTGCTTTTGGCAGTGTGGGCAGGTGCCAAATCCTGCTGGAAAATTAAATCAGGTTCCCTAGCCCCTAGCCCCTAGCCCCTGGAACTTTGTGCATGGTAACTAAAATATTAGTTAACGACACTAAAATAGTGACAACATAAAGAAATTACTGATAAATGTAATCCTAGAGCCCTGTTAAAGATGCAAGAGACCCAAGCCAGCTTCGTTTGAGATGTTACTGTTACCACACAGCTCTTTATATAGATATTTGTCTCCACTAAACTATCTGAAATCACACTGTAGAAGTCAACATATCTGATTCAGATCAGACATAATGCACCCACAGCCTCCAAGAAAAAGAGGAAGAATACATCATCCCACAGTCACAAGATCATGTCACACAGACACTCTTAAAATTATCATCTTTCCAAAACTTTTTTATCTGTCAATCTACGCTGACTTACCCTACAACAAAAACTTTACTGCTTCATTCTCATTACACACCCTTCTGGCCTTATCCAGCCTCATAGAAAGACTTCAGATGACCCTATACCTTTGAAGAGATGATGATGCTGTCCCCTGCGAGGACCCCAGATGAGGCCAACTTGATTCGATATGCACAGCTGCCAAATTTTCTCTATATTGTAATCATTATTATCACACTTGTAATAATCGCTTTAATGAGCTTCTGCCTAAAAATTTATTAATGCTAGCTACAGGTAACTGTATGATTCTATTATCTTGAACTATTAATTTTGTGAAATTAACATTACTTGAACACATTCACTTCTGCTTTGTGATGTAGACACATGCATTTTTCTGTAAAGCTGTTTTGAAACCATTTGTATTGTTAAAGTGCTATACAAAAAAAAAACACACACATATATATATATATAATATATATATATATATATATATATATATATATATATATATATATATATATATATATATATTCATATTAAGAACTGGGGGGGGGTAACTTAATTGTATATTCAACATGAAAATAGTCATATGAAATGGAAGTTGCAACTTACTTAACTACCATACTGTGATGTATTTGCTAGTGAAATTACTTATTGAACAAGAAAATACATAGGGCGAGCATGATTTTATCCATCTGTTCATGATTTGATTGTGAAATGTGAGCAGTTAGCATTGTGTATTGAACTGGGGCACACATCTGCATGCAAATGGATTCAATGCAGCATAGTCTTGCATATATCAGCAGAAAAAAAATATTTGTAAATATAAGTTGTTTACAATAAGACCAGTGACTTGCATTAAGAATATTTGATTTCATGTTGAATATTACCATGAGCAAAAATGTGTTATATCAGGGCTGTGATTTAGCTATATGAACAAGTAAACAGCTGATCACATCTGTGCTGATAAATGGCCATAACAGCTTGGTAGTAGCTGTTAACGAATTAAAATAAGTGCATGTACATAGGTGTGGGTAGCTAATTTTTTTAACTGCAATCAAAGCCTGCTAATTACAATAATATGCAATGCATATAAATTGCAGCCTTTGCAATTTGATAATTGCACTGGTAAGCCGTTTTGTGATGTTGGCTTTATTTTGATCAATGGTGCAACACTAAATTCAACAAAGAACATAAGAATGGGTAAATTAAGGAGTGTCCCAAACAGCCATCTGTTAGTTCAAAAGATGCATTCAAGCCTCTGTCACTAATTTGAAATGTTAAAACTAGGGACATTGGCCTGATTCATTTCTATGCATTTCCATATTGGGGGGTTGGGTTGAATGTTTTGCCATTTGGGGGCTTTGCAGTAGTTTAATTTGCCTTTACCTGCACCTCTTGGGCTGGTATATATTAGACATGATAGTGTATAGACTGTTTGAAAGATTCTCATATTTCATGATACAGAGTCAAGTCTAATGAAAATACAGAATTTAATAAGGTTATAGCTCTATAGTTATTTGATTGGTCCATCAAGTGCTTGGAAAACAAAGCACATGCAATATGTAAAGAGTGCTTAAAAGCCACCTGCAGTCACTAGACACACCTTATTTTCCTTATTTTATGTTGCTACCTTTAGGGTTTGGCTATTTCAAAGCAACTGATCTGAACGAATCACCAATGGGACAACAAAGCTACATCAAGCAAAGTTTGCATAGTTTGTCTGTACTAAACAAACACCAAGTCACTGTGCAAATAATGCACACAAAATGAATGAGTCTGTAAAAGTTTCTGAAGATACAGCTGCAAGAACAAAATTATTAACCCGAATGGAATTACCTGGATTTCTTGGATTATAAAACATTGATTGATCTTCATATAAATCCTAAATATAAACACAATCAGATTAAACTATTAACACACAAAAAGGTTTTCATTTTACTGAAGATATTAAGATTATGGTTAGGACTCTGACCTGGCCATTCTAAAGAGTGAATGTCTCTTGTTTGGATTTACTTCTACGCATTGGATTGTTTTGTTGATTTACCCCACCGCTCAAGTCTGAAGTCAAGCACTTCTGTCCTGACATTCTATGGTAAAATGTCTTGGCTCTTTGGAATTTTTTGTTGCTTCAATGAACATGTTTACAGACACCAATATGCTGATAACTAGCAAAAATCATCTTACTGAAATGCAATCCAGTAACCTGACAAAACAAGAAAGCTGTGTTATTCTCCAGTAGTGACATTAAAACACAAGATTTTTTTTGTATTTAACTCAGAGTATTTCCAAGTAATAAATTGCATTGTTAAATTAAGCATTAAAAACCCCAGAGTTTTCCAAAATGTCAGTGAGAAAAACAGACATATTCTTTTCTTAAAGTTTCTACAACTGTACCCTACCACAAAATGCTCACTCCTGCTAAATGGTGCTTAAATAGCTTACTAAAAAATGTGTCAAACTCAGGTCCTAGAGAGCCACTGTCCTGCAGAGTTTAGCTCCAACACACCTACCTGGAAGTTTTTTACCAATCATATAGGCTTTGATCAACTGGATCTGGTGTGTTTAATTAAGAATGGAGCTGAATTCTGCACGACACTGACCTCCAGGAAAGTTCGACACCCCGGCACCAGAAAAACAAGGTTTTGATTGCTTTCTTTATATAAATGGCAGGGCACCTGTGCAACACATCCAGTTCTCAGCTGGCCACATACTTAAGATCTTAAGGCCTTTATTATGCCCTATTTGCACCCCCGATTGAAGGCTTGTCACAAACTATTTTTTTGTCCAAAAAATCCTCTATTGTGTGGCGTCATTATGATATTTTAACTGCTCCCAATCGAGACTCAAATTGTAAATATCAAACATGTTTGTCACCCATATTTTTTCATTTTGTTTTTCACTGTACAACAGACAGCGTTCCACGAGAGCCAGTTGACATGATGACGATTGTACTCCATGTGATTTTCTTCTCTAATCATCCTTGATCTTACGAGTCCCATCTTACGAGTGAGACTGAGATCTCGTTTTTTTTATTGTGAAATCGTTCAACAAGTGTGTTGTCTCGCGGTCTGGTCGAATCATCTAATGTGCAGGGTCAGAGGATTTTAAGGCTAAAAATCGGTTGAAACTCTCTTCATGTATGTGATCTCTCATAGGTTTAAAATCGGGTAAGAATTGAAAATGGTCTAGTGTGTTCCATGCCTGACTTAAACACCCGAGACAGTTTTTGCAAAAGTGTTTAACTTATTTTTCCCCAGCATGCCGTGTTAATGATTACTCAGTGTCTTCAATAAAGTACAATTGTTTGTTATTTGTTTTGCCATATTGTGTTTGGTTATTTTACGTCTTAAAATGTATGAGCAATTGATGAGAAAATCCAGGTAATCACAGTGTCCACAAACTATTTCTTACAACTGTACATAAATACTCATGTGTAATCTGGATTTGGAGGGTAACATTTCTTTTAGGTTTTCCTCTTTAAATGTGAGTGAGATTTTTACATACATGCAAACAGCGGCAAACGACCAAGAAAAACACAGCACACACACTGATCCCTATGCTGTATATTACTAATTACAACAGGACCACCTCCTGAACTGAAGCTTTCGAGCAGCCATATTAGAACGCATTTACGTTGCAGGTCTTGATTCCCAATTTGTTGACTAAATCAATTTTTTTTTTTAAACCAGCTTAAATCTTTTTTTTTTAAGTGACCTAAACCTGATATCTGTATTTCCACTATACACTTGAAGAAACATCCCAAGATAGACATAAAAGCTTACACAAGAAATAATGTGATAATGGCTCAATTTGCAATGGATGCAGACAATACATGCTTCTCCTTGCTCAAAGGCTCAAAAGACATAAAACATCAGCATGAGTCTACCGGGTTGAGCCTTTGTCCTCCACTGAAAAGAGTCATGTGATCTCGGTTGGTGTCCACCTCAGGTCACATCATTGCCACCACGCCACCGCTACTTTTTCAGCAACGTAAAGCTCGCATCGACAGGAGAATATCTCATCTGTCCTCTTACATGGCAGACACAAATCTATAACTGATATATATCTGATTTATTACCACATATAAACCAGGCCTGAAAACCATTCTGAGATATTGGATCTATGGATCTTTGTAGCCATTATGTTCTAAACCACAGCAAACAAAGCTGCATGACTTTACTAACTAGTCAGTTAAGCTAACTAACTGGATAAAAGTAGTAATACAAAAAAGTCTAATCCCCTTCTTATCATTAAAGCTACGTGACAGAGTAAGCAAAAATCAGCATGGTCATTATTTGCATCATACAGGCTAGACTAAAGTCATTATGGAAGAGCTCATGGATCATTAATGATTATGAGAGATCATTATGGGGCTCAAAGTTTTGGCATCATCAATATTAGTCTTTTGTAGCGAGGGAGTGTCACATTACCTAAAGACCACCATTACCTGTGTCTGACCTTCAAGCTTTCAAAACATCACAAAAGTGTTTACCGGAATATCATCTGCTTGAAATGCTCTTATCAAACAGACAAGAAGTTTGCATTGGAGAAATGCTGATTGAAACATGAACTGTTTTTGTTGTTGTCCTTTGGAACAATCAATAGATATAGCTATCATGAAAAATCCTTCAGAAGATGCCTTAGGTTTCATGCACCCACTTAATCTGGGAAAAATGTTTGCATATAAAATATAGAATAGGAAATAACATTGCAAAAAGAGATATATCTCTCAAATCTAAAGTTTGCTGCCCCCAACTAAAAAAGGGATGGTTAATTAATAAACAAAATATATACTAAGACAAACAGTGGAATTGCCAGTCATGTGATATGATGAGTAATAGTTGGATACTCTGAGGAGGGTCATTCTACAACTGTGGTCACATTTCCAGCTGATTTATATATATTAATTTCTATATTTTTCCACAATTAAATAATTTTTAACATTAATTTATCATGAATAACTGTCTCATTATTTTTTAAGAACACATTTTGATTAACAACCTTTCACAAATAACAGAACAGTCTGTATCTGAAAATACACAATGATAATTTCAAAAATATCTCATTCAAAACGTTTATGAAAAGTGTTAAATAAATTTTTACAGATTTCACTTCTTTTTTTTCTTTTTTTTTTTTTACAAATACTCTAAATTTCACAACTTGCAAAATGTGCTTCACTGCATTATGATGAAAAAAATCATATTTGCAATCTCTTCTTAAGTGAATTTCTTTAATTAAATGAAACCTTAACAATATAGATAACAAAATTATTATTGTAAAATTAAATTAAACGCGTCTGTGTGTTCAAAAGCGAGTTTGCATTTTAGTTTTTCCATATTAATATAAGTGACAGCATCTGCCACTGCCCAGGATTGTAAACAAAGACAAAAGCACACCAGCTCACATGTTCAAAACCACTACGAGCAAACTACAGTACTAACATAGATTAACATAACGTAAAAAGAACAACAGAAAAATGCTGAAAAATGCACAGTCAGAAGGAAACCCACACCTTATCTGTACGGCCGCCTGTACGATTTCATCCGATCGAAGGCGAATATAGCTGGGTTGAAAATCCACCACAGCAGTCAAGCCCGTTTACTGCCACTGGTAAACCTGATCCGACGCTTAGTCGATATACACAGCGACTAGCTCTGCTCGTCACGTTCTGTCATTGTGAAGCTATGTCCTGCCGGCATGAGAGCTTGTTGTGTGAAAACAGCTGACACTGACGTCAGCATTCCTCATACTGCGGGTATACCCGGAAATGGGCGTTGCTTAGCGGCGCAGACGCTCATTCTGATTTGGGCCTGTCCCTGACCCTGTCAGAAGAAGATGTCGCATTTGGCTGCAAGTAAGCGCAACGATCAGCAAGGTAGTTGGTGGGGAAACAAAGCTTTTAGAAACTACTAATCAATTAAACCAAGTTCTTAGCAAAATGATTCACTCACTTATCTATATATTCTATATTATTAGATCAGTGGATTCACCACATCTAAGCACCGAACACTGGCTACAAGTAAACACCGTTCTCTGGTGGTCAAGAAGGTGTAAATGCAACTGTAGCACGGTCTAAAAATGTACAGTATAATGGCACCTTTTACAAACTAAAAATTGTAATCTATTATTTTAACTAAAACGATTAAATATAAGACATCTGTACATAACGTTTTATTTGATTAATTAAATGCTGGCCAGAGTCTTTTACTGTTGTTCACTCTTTATGCAGATTGTTAAAACTAGCAGACAAAAGCAGTGTGAAAATTTCAAAGAAAATGTATGTTCCAGATTTTATACGTTTCTTTTGTTTTTCACTTGGCACGAATTGCGGGAATCGAACCCGATTAGGTGGAACATATTTGGTGATTTGCCCACCACCCCAATAGCTATTAATCGTGACAGCATGCGTTTAAACTTAACACGCAGTGACGTTTAACAGTCTAAGTAACTTGATTTATATCATTAAAAGAAGCTTTTGATGCTACATAAATTTCTAAAATTAAAAGGAATTCCTGCATAGGCGTAATTATAAATATGCATTATTTATATTAACCCGGGAAATAATTATTTAAGTAGTATGGGAAAGTTAAAACTAATGCACGTCTTACGAGTTTTGAGGACAATATAATCAGTTTTAAATTAAGTGCATTTATGCCGTGATGGTCAATTTGGTCTTTTTTTTTTTCAGAGGTCGCTTATTTCTTTTGAAGAAACTTGGCAACACTGCAAAGGAAGTCGTCTTCCCCAGTAATTAGATACGGTCGGAAATTCTTGATTTGCTCAACTGCATGACATTTTTTTCACAACTCTATATGTTATCAGAATGAAAAAAGGTGTAAAACGTAACATTTTAGGCGGTTGATCTGCCTAAGTCTGACAACGCTTGTCAATGTCAAAATGAGTGAAAGGAGCAATCAGTTCAAAGAAGGCAGGCTTTTATTTTTAACAGAAAATGAAACAAACTGTCCAAAACAGGAGTAAGTGTCCAAGGGGAAATTGTGTCCAAAATAAACAGGAAGGAGTGGATGGAAAATGACCTTTTCCAAAGCAGAGCAAACATGCCTACAGTACGAAAAGAGCATCGATTGCTATGGCACTAACAGACACTAACAAAATCACACTAATCATACACACGACTATACATTTTGTCCTGTGGGAGCCAGCCACTAACAAGCCCAAATACACAACTTTATTCTGGTCAAAAGCCCAAAATAAGCGAACTCCAAGTATAGGTATCTGCAGGAAAGTAATGGGAGTTACCAAATCAGGGTGTTTTTACATCATGATACCTGATTGGTTGACGTCATAGTGATGTTAGGTTTAGGGGTGGGGTTAATTGCATGATTAAGAAACACCCAGCAGTTTGAAAACACCCACAAGGTGATAAACGCCCACTTTTGCTCTGCAGAGACCGAAGTCTCAGCGAACTTGGAAACTATATGGTGGTTACGCCCCTTGCGTAAAGTACCACCTCGAAACGCGCAGGTGTGTTCATTTCGAAACACTGATAAGCACTTGTAACAGCACTGGTTGTTGTAGACGTTCAGCGAGGGTGGAAGCTTAATTAAATATTTCACAAAATACTGACTATATTTAAATGGGTGATTCTGAATATCCCGTAAGTACATGAAGCAATAAAACTGTGAATGGGTGGCACATTTTAAATTGGCGAAAAGAACGAAAGCCCATGCCATGCAAATGCCTTAAATCATAGGTTTACGCATTCATGTAATATTTTCGTTATCACTTTACAGTAAGGTCCTATTAGATAGCATGGGTTAATGCATTTACTTGCGCTAAATAAAAACGTTTACAGCGATAATTACTCTTAACGTTAGTTGATTAAAAATACAACAGTCGATGCTTGCTCCGTTTCATTAATTATAACAGATACAACTTTTTTATTTAATTACTTGTTAACGTTGCGATTGTGTTAATATTGAAATTAACTGAGATTAAGACATGCTTTAAATGTTTAGTTTATGTTAACTAATGTAGTGAGGTGATGTTAATAAATTAACCTTATTGAAAAGTGTTAACACTTTCTTTGAATGCAATACAAGAAAAACAGCATTGGTATTCAGTTTTATAGCTTATAAAAAGTAGGTGAAAGTTTTAGGTTAGAAGTAATGTATTTATAAGAGTGTGTATATGTAGGCTATGTTTATAAAAGTGTATGCGACTGGTTGTAATTTTTCACTATTTGTAATCACTTTTTTCCAGTGTTTTTTACACTGTTAAAGAGCTGGATTCCCATGCTAAACATGGACAAAGTTTCAAAAATTAAGTTGTACGTTTGAAGGAGTATTTTTGTTCCCAAAATACTCCTTCCGGTTTGTCACAAGTTTCCGAAAGTCTTTTTCGAGTATGGCTCTGTGTGACGTTAGATGGAGCGGAATTTCCTTATATGGGTCCTAGGGCACTTCTGCCGGAAGAGCGCGCGCTCCTGTATAGGGAGGCTGAGCACAGACATTTCACTGATCAGAGCGATTCTCTGATCAGAGCGAGAGTGTTGCGAAAAGTCACAAAAGAAGTGTGTTTTTGGTTGCCAGGGCAAGACAACCCTGCACAGATTACCAAAAAAAGAACAGCATTAAGGGACCAGTGGATGAAGTTTATTTTTACAGAGCATCAACGGAGTTGTGCAAGTGTTTGTGTTTGTTCCCTGCATTTCGAAGATGCTTGTTTTACAAACAAGGCCCAGTTTGACGACGGATTTGCGTATCATTTTTTTCTTAAGGATGATGCAATCCCAACGAAAAAGGGTCACGATCGTGTGTTGGAACCGCAGGCGGTGAGTAAAACTGCTTCAAATATCTCTGCCTCCTTGTTAGTGCGTCCCCTCCCATGCCGGAGACCCTGGTTCGAGCCCCACTCGGAGCGAGTCGTTGCTGCTGCTGCTCTCATTCAGTTTCAGCCTCGGGATCTGATTCTGGATCATAAATAAACGGCTGAATCTGACTGTAAGCCATGGTTTGTTTTGGATGATGGTTTTTCCCTCACGGTAATGTCACAGTTTCCACATGCTCTCAACGCAAAAGCCTACTGGCGCTCGTGATTCTTTAGCTCCGCCCACACGTCACGCCTACAGCCGGTCATGTTTTTCCAGGAAAAATCGGTACAGACTATCTTTCTCTTATGAATATTATAAAACTAAAGACTTTTTGGAGTTATGAAGGATGCAGTACTACTCTATAGGTACTCAAGATTAACAGGATATTGAGTGAAAACGAGTATTTCACCCCCCCTTTAAATGTTACATTTGTGCTAACATCTATTTCTATATTACAAAAACAAACTTGAAATCATTTAATACTACACGATTATATGCATGGTAATTAAATGGGAGTAATAAGGCTCAGATAAAGGATGATTAAATTTAATACTGATATTAAAGTTTTTTAGTTTTTTTTATATTAAAGATTTTAATTTACTATATCTTTTAAAAGCTGAATTTGGAGTATATCATGTCCTGATGTATTTACACAAACTTTATGGTTATTGTTAGCAATATTTTATAATACATATTGTTTCTCTTTCTGTGTTCAGGAGAAAACTGGGGAATCTGTTCCTGATGCCAGCTGGCCAGAGAATGGGGATCAGTGGAGCGACAAAGGAGAAGAGGAGGATGATGAATGTGGACTATTGCAGGCAATGGCTGAAGAGGATGAGGAGATTGACCTCTTCAATGAGGAGACATTTGGCTTGGGTATTGTTATATTATAAAATCTGTAAACCTACAGGAATTGGATATCATGCACAAACTGTGACTGGAATCCAACATATAATGTGTTTAAAATATAAGCTAAATGTCTGAAGCTGAAATTCTCCCATGTATTTATTTTTCTGGGATGGGTAGAGATGAAAATTTGTTAGATTGATTTTAATCTCTTTAAGCATTATCACTAAACATTTTTTTAAACTGACTCTCTAATGTCACTATGCAAAAAAATGAACCCAGATGATGCCACGAGTGGTGACAATCCAGATGCTGACCCTATGGATCTCCTCCTGCTGTTTAGTGATAACTCCCCAACTCCACGATCTTCACCACTTCCACCTCCCAGATCACCTTCCCCTCACAGTTCCTATTCACCCTCCAGACCAGGATCTCGTGTCTGGCCCCACACTCCTACAGGCTGGTCTCAGAGAGGAAGAGCAGCTCGAGGGCAGCTGTTTGAGGACCCAGCTGTTGTGAAGACTGTGAAAGGTCGATCGAGCCTAAAGGTTTACCTCACTGATGTCCACTGATGTGGATTTTCACTCTGTAGCTGGATCATCTGCAGCCTGATTATCCATTCCTTCTCTTTATCAGACATGATCTGGGAATATGGGTCCCAGCTCACTGGCTTTCTGTGAATTAAAGAGGATGCTTGCCAGACCCTCCCCTTCCTGTCACATGATACATCTCTGCATATCCTGGGTGTAGTGACCAAACACCTTCCATTATTGATGAGCAGAGATGCAGATGAGGTGTGGAACATGTAATATTGTTTTATATATATATATATATATATATATATATATATATATATATATAATTTTTTTTTTTTTTTTTTTTTTTTGTGATCCTCAAGCTTTAACCTCTTCTCAGACTCTGCCTGTTCGGTATCCATCTCTCCGTGTTGTGATTGATCGACTTGCATTCAGTCAGCTAATCCAAATTCTCAAAGAGTTCACCACATCACTGCCTGACTCGAAAGACACACATTTAACATTGGCCTGTCAAAATAAGGTCAGCTTTTACAGAGTTGTTTTTTAATTAAGTTTGTCATTTTTATGTGTAGTTTAGTATGATCCCTGTTAGATGATATTTGATGTTCAACAGCTTTAAATCTCAGGGTTGCCTAGTGGTGGTATTGCTATCTGAAATTAACTTTTTGTTTGCAGTTTGGTCTGTCGCTGTTGTATGCTCTGCTCTCACAGGGCGAAAGGATTTTATCTTCTGACTTTCCCATGGAGCCCAGCATTGGAGATTTTGAGGCCTGGTATTGTTTGTGCTTGCCCTTAAATTATTTGTAATAACTACTGAAACATCACTCTCTGAAAGATATTTGGCAGTTTTTCCATACAGATCCAAGTTTAAGCCCAGTTCAAGTAATTGAACATCTAGAATTCTGTAGATATTGTTCTGTTTGTTGTATACAAGAACCAGTAATATTTAAGATTTCTTCTTATAGCGTTTCATATTTTTCAAATATATTATTAATGTTTGAAATTTGTGTTCAGTGAATGGCAACAATCTTTTTTTTTTTTTTTTTTTAAATGGCATGTTAAAATGGCTTGTTGAAATGTCCCATCCAGGACGGAAACAGTATTCCATGTGGCCCGGCAGCTATCCCAGACAACTCCTGCTGAGCACTGTTCTGTCGATATCTGGACAAGCGGACTGTTCACCAACTAAAGAACAACTTGGAGTGAGTACAAACACTGCACTCAGTACTCTGCACTTGGCATATCTCTTAGGACAGGGCTGTCCAAACATGTTTATGGAGGGCTATTGTCCTGCAGAGTTTAGCTCCAACCATAATTAAACACGCCTGAACCAGATTCAAATTCAAATGAACTGATGAAGATTTTAATTTTGCAAAGTGCTAGAACCTTTCAATGCTGCATCATCATATTCCAACTTATTTTTTGCCATGAAACTCACATTGAACTCAGCGGCTCTCACCATTCTAAAATGAGACTAGAAAAGACACAAGAAAATCAAAACATTTTAAATCTACATGCAATTTACTGAAGCAGCCAACTCTCTGCAGGTATGGGATCCATATAAATTGTTCCTCATACTTTTGTACATGTTGTCATGTTTGTAATAGTTTTAGAAGGGGTTAACTGAGAACTATTTTCGAACTTTCAACAGTTATCAAAGACAACTTTGTGTAGTGTCCCAAAAAATAACTTGCTGTGGCCCTTTGCAGAAAGTACTAAAACACATGGTTAGTGTGGTGGAAAACAGTAAAATCTAATGTTATCAGATTTTTTATCGGTGTATCCAGATTGAGAACCGCTGTTGTTGAAGCCATGTTTTCCTATCTGATATTTTTCCTCGTTCTAAAAGAAAATTCTGTTGACACAAAACCACTGAAATTGATTCAAAATGATATAGTATAAATGCCAAACCAGTTTGTCGCTTTAATTCTGTCAAAGAGATGCACTAAAAACAGGTAACAGTTGCATGTGCATAAACCTTGTGCGCTGTATACAAACATCTTTGCTTTAGTAATATATATATATTTTTTTAGAAAAGCTAATAGACTCTGTAGCTTCTGCAGCATGAACACAAGCATGAAGTCCGCTGTTGCTGTTACTGTAAGTGATGTAGTGGTGTCTGACTAGGGTTTAGACGTGGGGTGATGACATCATTGTTTCACAAAATATACGGATTGGCTGTACACCAAAAATGCAAGGGAATCGTTTTCAGATTTATCCACTCTGGAACCCAATAAAAAAAAAAAAACAGCGGTTTCGGCCCCCAAAAAACTGGATCCGTCTGGAAGAAACTCAGATTTTTGTATTTATTTTATACATATACAGCTAAGCATATCTCTGTGTAAACTGGGCCTAAAAGTTTATACCAGGGATGTCCAAACTCAGTACTGGAAGGCCGGTGTTCTGGAAAGTTTAGCTCCAACTTGCTTACACTTGCCTGAAAGTCTCAATTTTGCCTATTAAGGCCATGATTAGCTGGTTCAGGTGTGTTTAATTCAAAGAGCTAAACTTTGCAGGACACCCACCCTCCAGGAACAGGATTGAACACCCATGGTTTATAATAAAGTTTTAATTTGGCTAATTGTAAGGTTTTGTTTTTTTTCCCTTTCAAGGTATATTTTAAAGGTGATCTATTGTGCGTCATATGTAATATGTATTTGTCACTATTGCAGAGCACATGCAAATTAAAATGTAAAAAAAAAAAAAAAAGGAACTGACTTTAATCTAGATTGATGACTAAAAGATGTGAGACCCTGTTTTGTTTTGGACATATTTTGATTTGTTTTATTCATGATATAGCATGGCCTTGAGAGCTTTTAGCATTTTTAAAAGCAATTTCTTAAGGGCACATTTTGACTTGAGCAAATTCATGAATACCACAATGGTGTTGGACACTGTACTGATCTCTATTGATTTACATTTATTCATTTAGCAGACGCTTTTATCCAAAGCGACTTACAGATGAAGACAGTGGAAGCAATGATATATAAGTGCTATAACAAGTCTCAGTTAGGTTAACACAGTACAAGTAGCATGGGATTTTAAATAATATAATAAATAAAAAGAAAATGGCTAGAATAAAAAAGAAAAAGAAAGAATAGGGCTCCTGACGCGAGGAAGCAACCGACGCCGGGGTCTACCACGAGGTCGAGGGGCCGGTTTTTCCGGATGCGTCTGATGAAACTCCTCAGTGATGAAGTCGATGGTGATGTGAGACCATGGGCGTTGTGGTGTGGGCAGTGGTTGTAACAGTCCTGCTGGTAGTTGTCTGGGGGTTTTAGACGTGCTGCAGATGGTGCAGTTTTGGACGAATTTGGTGGTATCAATTAGCAGAGTGTGCCACCAGAATTGGTTCTTGAGCAGATGCGCTGTGGCAGTGATTCCGGGGTGTCCTGAACTGGTTTACACATGTACCTGGGTTAACAGGTGTTCTCGTAGGGATTCTGGAACATAGGTGAGATTAGCGGGACATTCAGGAAGGGGGCGGGTTCTGAATATTCAGGTTGTTTATTTCAGTCATGATGTCCCACTGCACAGGGGCAATGAGAAGTTTCGTGGGAAGAATAGTCTCATTGACGATTGAGCAGCCCATTTCTTCAGTTTGACGAGAGAGGGCATCGGCCTTGGTATTTTTTGAACCAGGTCTATACGTCACAGTAAACTGAAATCTTGTGAAGAATAACTGATAGCTGTCAATATTACATAATGCACCTTTAACTGTAGTGTAGCCCTATTTAGATCAATATCTGTATTATTGGTGGAGGATTTGTTTATTAGGAGTAAAGCACTTAAGGTCTGTATTATAAAATGAAGTGACTGGGGCACGTCTAAACTGATTTGGGTTTGGCTGTGTTCAGGATATGGAGGATTTGCTAATGGAGGTGCAGCAAGGCAGCCTAAAAAAGGTCATGAAATGGATGTCACCACCTTATTTATATATTACTTTGATTCTGCAGTGCCTTTAATAATTCATTCAAAAAAGAACTGAATATTATACTGGTCTTAAGTATTTTTCCTAGGCTCTTTTCAAGGTATGGGATATCCCTGTGGTGGAACCAAGGGACCTTAAGCAGGTAAACTTGGTCTTATTTTCCATATAATTTGAATCCCTTGTGTGTTGGGTCTGCTTCAAATGATATGCTGCTAAAGCTGGACTCTCAAATGGGCAAGGGGTCTAAAGTTTCTAAAGATACACAGATCCAATTTTTTTTTTTTTTTTTTTTTTTTTTTAGGTGGTTCTCTTCAAAATATAGGGTATTCTAGTGGTGGAACCAAGGGACCACATATGTGTGTAATATGTATGATGTGTGTTTATTTTTCCATTGTTTTAAATTTCTATATTATTTGAATGTGTGCATGTTGGGTCTGCTTTAAAGGATATGATGCTAAAGCTGGGCCCAGAAATGGACAAGGAGCCAAGCCTCATGGTAAATGTGATGCATGTTATTATTACTGTTATAAGACATCATATATAATTTATGTATAAAAATGTTTGATTGCAACTTTGATTGCATGTGATTAGATTTTTTTTTCTAGTACTCCAATTGTATTGTAGCCACATTTAGATTAATGACCCATATTATTGGAGTTGTTCATTAGTGGTAAAACACTGAGTATATGTACACATATCTTGTATTTATTGTGATTTTTAATATTCTACCATTTTTAGTGTGTACAGAATTTTACCATTCATTTGGGTAGCTGCTTTAGGTCCAGTTTTAAACAATTGAACTCTACATCATCTGATGTAAAACCTACACATAGTCATATCTATACTCTTATGATGTACAGGTTATTGTGTTCCTGGACATATGTTAGAAGGACCTTATGAAGCAGCCAATTCAGGTATATCATTATTATCAAAAGTACTATTTTAATTCCACATGACATGAATAGATGTAGTTTTATAATTCGCCTTTCAGAAATACGTCTCTCTCTGAATGCGAGTGTCATTTTGGGCATTGTAAGTTTGTAGTAAAATTGGTTTGGCTTCTAGGATATATGCCTGTTATCAACTGGAAAAGAGGGTGTTTCTAGTAGAAATGGACCTAAAGGGGAGATTTTAAGCCATGAAGCACTGTGGCTTAATGTGAGCCCAATACAGGATTACTTCCTGAACTACCACCAGTTCTGCAACAAACAAAAGGACAAAATCTTAATGCACCACTTCAACAGGGCAAAACCCCTAACTTTATGGCACCTCCACCTGCTCCAAAGCCATTTATGCAAGGTCCAGGTTTTTATAAACCTAATAAAGCTTATAAACTATCCATACCTGTAATTCCACAAAACAAAGCTTCAAAACCAGTTGCAAAAGAAGTCCCTCGAGCAGTGCCTGCACCAGAATCAGCTCTCAGTTCTCAGACAAATTCTCCTCTAACATCACAAACAGTTGCACTAGAGCTCGAACAAGTCCTGTTACCGGTAACTCTAGTGGCACCACAATCAGTTATGCTACAAGTCAGTATTTCTGCACAGGTGCCTCTGGTGCCAAATGCAGCTGTTCCTCAAATAACTCCAGAGAAGCAATAAACCAAGATTCAGTCCGACCCAGCTTTGCCGCAAATGAAGAATCCATCCACAGCAAATCCTGGTAACCTAATAGCATTTAACTTATTCACAACCATAATCAACTATACTTCCTATAACTCCAATTTAAAATTTAATTAAGAAAAAGATGGATCATTTGAATTTAAACTCATCATTTCATCCTTTTTTTCTCATTTAAACAGAAAACAGAAGCCTGGAGGCCTTGCAACAAGGTCCTGAGATTGATGGACAGAAACCAATTGACCAATTTGGTTAGTCATGTTTGTATATGCTCTTTCAGTTATGTGTATCTCCATTCAAGTTAGTTTTAACTCGCATCTGACAGAATCACATATGTAAATACAATATGCTTCTATTGTCCTCATTTGTAAGTTGCTTTGGATAAAGGTGTTTGCTAAATGATTTATTGTAAAATAAATGTAACCATAAAAATCCATGTGAGATCTAGTAAAAATAAAATTCTGAGAGAAAAAAGTCAGAATTGTGAGATATAAACTCTGAATTGAAGGGAAAATATTCAGAATTGTTAGATGAAACAGTTTTCATTTCATTTAATTCCATACCGGAAATAAGCTTCCATAAATAACAAAAATTACCTTTATTTTTATCTGTTCAGTACATTTTTGCAGTTTTGATCTATGCTGGCAAGTGATCATGGTATAAGCAGGACAATCACATCTGGTATACATTAAAGTCAAATAACCACCTAACGTGAATTATAATATTTTAACAAAAACAGAGGGTCAGCGATGATCCTAAGATGCTCAATTGTGATTACACATTATGTTGACTGGCAACTAATAACAAATTGAACTATATTCATTTTTAGAATATTTTCTTATTCTCATTATTATAAATATGTAACGATTTGAATATCAATTATTTACCACAATCACTGACATTTAATACTTAAATGCAGAGCTTAATGCATATTGCATTTTCTGTCAAAATAAAACAAACAAAAATAACCTAAAAATGTAAATTTGGCATAAAATACGAAACTTTGTGCATTAAACGTTGGCTTTTTATTTTATTTTATTTTTTTACAGAAAAGGAAGGCAAATACAAATTGAATGAATTCTTTGGAAATAAATACCAAGAAAGCATGTGTCGAAGTCTGCAAGTAGGCTAGCGTTTGTACTTAAGGAACTGTAATCTTCCATGAGCTGACCTCTGCTGAGTCTGACTGCTGCCTGCTGATTGGCTAAGACACTAAGTAGCAGTAAATTGGCCCACAGCTTCTTTGCTAGCAACTAGTTGCTGCAGTTCTACAACAGAGTACTTCCGAGACAATGGGTATCTGGTGCCAGGAAGTTACAACTTTTGCAATCACTAGCTAGAATGTTCTTAAAAACTATGTATGTATAGCTTAATGTAAAACATTTGAAGAGATACAGATTTTCCTCCCAGGGGAAGGTGGTCAAGGACACCTGAGCATATTTTACTTTTTATGCGATGGATTTTTTTACTGGGCCAAAACTTCTGGATTTTAAGAATTCACCGCCACATCTTCAGTTCAACAAGTATGTCCTGACAGGATACCGGCCTACATCCACTTACAGAGACTGTCTGCGAAGTTTGTTATATCTGCACAATGAATTTGGGAACATCTATACACATGGTATGAAAAATGTCCTTCATAATTTGCATTGTAACTTCTGGAATTTGTTTAACATATCATCTGCTGTAAAGTAACAGAGCTGTAAATGAATTTTGAAAATGTAAAAATGTATAAAATGCATGCATTATAATACTAATAATGTGAAAGTTATTGAAACAAGATGGGGAAATCCAGTGGCCCTCTTAAAGAGAAGGGGAACCCTCTGAATATGTAATTTAGGTTTACTTTCTCCACCATTCACCCAAGTGACACTATACGGAAGGGTGTGTAAATAGCATTACATCAGATTAGATCTAATCCTAGTCAGGGATTTGCTGTCTTGGAAGCTATGCTGTGTAATTGATGTGATTGGTAAAAGTGCAGTAAAAATTCTTGAGGCCAATATTTTGGAAGTTCTTGGATTTTTTTTATAGATTTTATTTGTAATTTTAGAATACATTTTAATGTATGTCTAGTGTTAACCTTAAAGCATACTATCATATTTGATGAATATAATAAAAATCGGATTTTGTTAAAAATCTACTACATGCCTTATACCATCTGATTGATAATTTTTAGCATGTAAAAGGCATTTTAGTATAATTCTAAGATTTCCTTTCAGTGATGTGACTTTTTGCTGTGAAATCTTTGCAAATTAAATGCATATTTTTGTCATATGAATATCAGCAACTGCTCCAAATTGCTTATTTTTTTATATATATATTTTTTTTCTCTCCTGGAGCTCCTTATTTTCATGCTATATGAGCCATAAAAGTCTGATACATCAAATATACTACATGGAAAAAGGTATTGAGATACCTGACCATTACAACAGCAGGGACTTTAATGATATTGCATTTTAAATACAGATACAATAATATACAGTTGGTCTCCTCCTTGCAGCTATAACTTCTACTCTTCTGGGAAGGCTTTCTATGAGATTTAGTTTTTATGAGGTCAGACGCTGGACAAGAAAGTCTGGCTTGCAATCTTCCTTTCCATTTCATCTCAAATAGTTTTCATGGGGTTGAGGTCAGGGCCCTATGCAGGCCAGTCAAGTTCTTTCACGCCAAACTCATCCTACCATGTCTTTATGGAACTTGCTTTGTGCTCCTATCACTGTATCACTGTGTGGCATCCTATCACAGTAACACGTGTATGTGTGTATATGCAGACTACATGGATAAGTACTTGATTTTAAAAAGCACAGGATATTACTGGAATATTATCAAGAAATGTGTACTATTCCATAATCTGTATGTCTCCAATTTACAGGGGACATTTGGTTGAAAACGCTAATATTAAGAATGTTAGTGAACACATTTGGCTTGATCATTGCATCAACTCTATCATAGTAATTAATTTCACTCAAATTAAACCAGCCTTATATTCTAACACATTCTTTTCTTGGTGTTTCGTCCATCAGGTATCCCCTTCATCTGTTTTTTGCTGTTTTTGCCTTTGAGTATCCCATGGGCTGAAGTCGAGTGGTGGATAGGAGTGGTTCATTATTTGGCTTGTCTCTCTCCCACCGTGTGTTCAGTCTTCTACCATCTCTTCATGAACCATGAGGGTGGAGCACCTATTTATGACACACTGCTGTGCTTTGACATGTTTGGTGTCTGTCTCGTCAACACTCTTGGTAAGCTTTCAAATGTAGGACTATACAGAGATTCCTGGTATATACACTGCATAACAGTGGTACAGTGGTAGGTGCTGTCACCTTGTCAACCCTGAAACAGCATGTATAACTACCAAATTTTGTTATATAAAATTTGTTTGATTACATCTTTAATTATTTTTTCCCTACATTTATGCCATATGTACATATTGCAGTCACCACTGATAAGCTACTACTAAATATTGTAGAAACTTCATTTTCTGTAAAGTTGCTCTGCAAAAATTTGTATAGTTAAACAGCACTTTACAAATAAACTTGAATTGAATTGCATTGTTAGTAAAGGTACCTGTAAGAAATTGATGATTATATGTTGCATATGGTGCATCTCCACTGTTGGTTGTAATATTGGTGACGTAAATCCACACTTTGCTGAAGAAGTGTTAGCAAACTCTTAAGCAGCAACAACAGTTATATATACTCTGCCATTGTTGTGTATGTTTGTTTGTGTTTGTTTTAAAATCTACACGCATAACACATACTGTGTACACGCATGACGTCACTGTTTTCAAAGATTCCCCAATTTGGGGTTTACAAAAATATGCATTTTCAGTCCCCAGAACACTGTTGTTGTGTACAGGCAAAATGCATAAAAGGTTCCCGTTTTTTTTTTTTTTTTTTTCATGTCAACTTTAACACATTATTTATGTCTATTTTAAGTACCTCTATAACCTTGATTTAAAAAAAAACATATATAATAAAATAAAAAAAACAGTTTTTACTTGGTGTGTTTAAAGCGAGCACATGACATTAATGGGTCTAACTTAAATATGTTCATATATTTCAGGATGTAGTGCATCCTTGGGAATAATTGTAATCTAAAATAAAATAAACTGCTTTCAAAATATGGCTTTCCAGAAAAAGAAAAAAAAAAAAAAAAAACGGTGGTCTCTTTGCTTGGGATTAATTGAGCGTATGGAGAGGGTAAGTTGAGCTGCATGGAATTAAACCATGCCACTGTTGAGCCACATGGAATTAAACCATGCCACTAATTATGTTGAATATAATGATATTTTCACCTCATGCTGTATCAAAAGAAGGTAAATTCAATAGAAATGACTTAAAATCTATGTGTACGCGTTGTGATGAACTGGCACTGAAAAGGACATAATAGGTTTGGATAATAGAATGGATGGATGGATGACTTCTTAAAAGTTTTATTCAAAGATAGTTCACAAGCCTGAAGGCGTTTTTAAATTATTAAACAAATTCTGAACAAAATGTCAAAAAAAAAAAAACTGACCTTACAGAAATTGGATAATAGTGCTCAACATCCCACTTATAAATGTTGCAGGGAAATATAATTTAATAAAAAGTTCAGTGGCCAATTTTCATAAAAAAGGCGTATTTAAAATGTACAGAACAAAATCAAGTTCACTTCAAAGAACAAAATGAAATCCTGTTTGGTGTAAAATTAATTACATATAATTACAGTAAAATAATAGGCTACTTTATAATCATAAAAAGGGGTGGGCCACTGGCTCAACTTACCCAAGGACATTTGGCTCAAATTAACACACTCCTACAATTTTAACTTGTATCATCCTGCAGTTTAGAGCTAACATTATAGCCTTATGTTATAAGCACAAACACGTGATTTGCCTTTTTTTTCTTTTTTTTTTTTTAATTGTTCAGACACAACAAGCACAAGTCCTTAAAAATACCAAAATCACATTGAAAAGCAAAAAAGTTTTTTTTAACCTAAATGTAGTTACAAAATGTTCCATGGCCTCTCTCTATCACATGCTGAGTAAAATGCATAAATATTCAAATATTTGTGGTCATATCACCGATTTTGCTTAAAGTTGTCTTGAAACAAGGGGTGGCTCAACTTCCCCACAGGCTCAAATCACTCTGCTCTCCCCTATATGCCACAAGTAGAGATTAAACAGTATAATGCAGTTTTACAGTACGCTGTAGATTTTAAACGCATTTTCTCATTCATAGTATTGCATGAATACCAATACCATGTACCAAGTAAAGGAGTTACATTTACATTTTCTATTTTTGTTCAATGATGGGAGAATCATAAAATAACCTTTCTTCAGCTCAAACAGTATAAAGCATGACGCTCTTAACACTAAGGCCATGGGTTCGATTCTCAGGGAAAGCAAGAACCAATCAAATGTGTGCTGTGAATACTACGTAATGTAAACTGTTTCGGATAAAAGCATCTGCTAAATGTAAATCACAGCCTTCTTATTTAAAGAAATAACATTTCTGGCATTTTAGTAAAAGTATGTTAGCCTTATTGTAATCTATAATCTATAGAAGATTTTCTGCAATCACCTGCTAAAAAGACACTAAAGCTTCATCTGAAATCAGTCCCTTTTCCATTTGGTTAATGCCACATAGGAATAGTGAGAATATGAAACAGTATAAATATGATTTCCATTTGGGAAATTGAAGCCCCTTGATATTATTAACAGCATTGAAGTAGATCACCACTGCTATGCACCAACATAAATTTTGATTTCAAAATACACATCATCCCTTATTACTGAAATTGTCACTGTTTTCAAAGTTTCAAATTAAATCTTAATGTGGGAGCTATTACACTTATTGGGGCATTTGTATTTCTAAAGGGGGCCTCGAAATAGCATTCCAAGTGGAGGTTGACCTTGGTTAAAATTGCATTCTCCCGGCATCGGCCCTGCTGCAAAAAAAAAAAAAAAAAAAAAAAGCCTAGCCTAAGCTGGTTGATTGGTTTTAGCTGGTTTCAGAAGGGCTTTTGACCACTTCTTGTTGGGAGACTAGCTGAACAACCAGCTAAAATCTGAACCGGCCAAGCAGCTTAGGTTGGTTTTATCAGATTTACTTTCCTTCTCTCAGTAGGGGACACTGATTGTTGATTCTTTCAAGAGCTTTTATTCAATGAAGTCCCTGTACTTTTTTGTTTTGCAGGTGCTCTGCCAATCATTCACATAACTTTGTTGTGTTACCCATCCTCCCGGCGTGTGGCGATGTTGGCATATCTCCTGCTCTCTGGCTACGGTGTTCACTGTGCTGTCTCTGCTCAGAGTAATGTGCACCGCCTGCAATCTTTCGCCTGGCAGGCGATCTTCCGGCTGGTTCTCTTTATGTTGCGTCTGACGGGTGCAGGCAGAGGAAGCCCCACATCCCTTCGCCTCTACCTCACCATGGATACTCTTGCATTACTTGGAGGACTAGTCAATATTTCCCGCCTTCCAGAGCGCTTCAGTCCTGGACGCTTTGACTACTGGTTTAATAGTCACCAGATTATGCACATCATGGTCGTCCTCTCCATTGTGTACTTGCATTGGGGCATGCTGGAGGATTTAACATGGTTAAAGGGATATCACTGTCCTGGTGAATAAAAAAACAAAAACAAAAAAACAATACCTGATAATTCATAATGATATTTTAAGAACTGCAGGGAAATTACTGTAAAACCCAAAGTGTGATGTTAATATTTTAAATGGTGATATCAGTTGTTTATGCCATGGCACTTTCTTTAAAATACATATTTACAGCTACAAGGTGACATGAAGTTGCACTACAGATGTTAATGGCACACAACCTTGTATGTCAACAACAAAAGACAGGGAAAGAGTATTTTACCTTTGGTTGATAGTCTAATATTTTACTATTTTATGCATGCACAATCATATGGTTTTTTGCCCTGTACATTATTTGCATTTAGGGCTGTTTTCCCTGCTGCCATATTAGAACAGAAGTACAACCCATTTTAGAGTTGAGAAACACAGAATACTATGGTGCAAATCGCGAAAAAAGTGAAGCTCTTTAAAAAGGAGTACAATTCTTGTTTCTTAAAAGCTTTTTCTGGTGAAGTTGTCAAAATATCGAATAATGAAATGTGAAATATTGCACATCCTTATCCTTCTAAGTTTTGGAAATCAGATTTAGATGATTGTATTCTGGATAGCACTACTGTTGACAAATATGATGCTTTCTGTTTACATGGTGCTACATATGTCAGAAATGAAACATATATCAATATAAAATTTTACTTGAATTAAACAAGTTGGACTTGAAGGTCTTTCAACGTCTTTCTCTGTAAGACACTGAACTATACCTTCTTGGCTCATGTGGGGAAATAAGAATACATTTGAGTGTATGCACTCATATTTTCAATTTTCAGCACTAAAATCTGACAACTTGCACCGGAGGCTGACGGTTAAATTGACCCTTATGGCATGTGCATAAAATGTAAAAATGTGCTTTAAACTTAAAACCTTCATGGAGAAGTACAAAATTATGAAGTCAGGTACTCAGTTGGACTTCAAGATTTTATTTTTATTTGTGTGTGTGTGTTAATTTATGGTTATCATAAGAAATTACTCAAATGCACAGCCTTTTAAAGTATACTGTGGGCACAATTTCTGTGGCCACTGTCTGTGCTATTAGCCTTCTGCTGTAGTGAAACTGCAACTACGTGTATAAATTATATAAAAGAAAAAAAAACTGTGAGAAAGGTCTTATATAAACTTTTGCATGGTAATGTGTGCATTGAGATCAGAGCAGCTGCCATGACAGTGTGATGTAACTTAGCTAGTTTTTGATTCAAGATTTTGTCTTGTGTAAATATAACTTACTTGGGTATATATATTTTTGTAATAAAAATAAGCTTCCGTTTCATAAACTTGGTACTGGTAACAGCTATTCCATTATGATTATGCCTCAATTAGCTAGTTATAGATTAAGAGTTATCGTTTTAGATGTGCGTTTAATCACTTATTTTTTTAAATAGCACTCTGTTCCGTAAATGCATTGTCTGCTGGTTTATTTCAGTACACCACATTAAGTATGCCACTTAGTAGTGTAAGATTTGGAATATCAATGTGCAAATTAACACTGGACCACACTTGTGGGTTTGCTACTGTTACAATTAAAAATCGCAAAAAGGGTAAAAACATTACAGGCAGACACTGGTATGAAGTAAGCAACACAGCTACAGCAAATACAATTTATTTTGGGTGTGTTAGATTTATAGTGTGTGATTAATCAAGCATTGACAAGAATCAGTCATATCGGCAGCACTGAGGGGGCCCCCATGTAAAATTCTGCAAAGGGCCCCATAAAGGCTTGGGCCAGCACTGGAGATTTTTATTGTAAAAGAAATACAACTTAATTGTTTCAACAAATCTATAGTCGATATAGATGGTGCATCTATTGTGTCCAACTTGTTTTCTCACTGACATGCCCCCAACTCGAAAACTAAGGGAAAAATAACAGCTGTATTGAGTTACCCACGCATAATTACGATTTCGTGATATCATTTTGTGCATTAATTAAATTGATAAAAAGTATCTTTCCTACATGACTTGAATGCATCATAAAACATGGTGCAAAATATGAAGGGCAATTTCTGAATAGAATCGAATCACCTCTGAAAACAAATTTTACTATTTACACCAATGGGTGTTAATCTGAGTAGTGCATATAGAGACATAGTTGAACATTTACTATGCGTGTTTTCAAACCTGGCTCGTTTGGAGCATTTGTTTCGAAACTGCATTTTCTTCCTTAGTTTGGTTTGTTTCTCATTCATAATTGCTCTTTTCTGAAACCGGTGCATTGCAATTAAGGTACCAATGTCGGAACTATTCAAATAATCCACAGTTCTGAAATGCCTTAAGACTCTATAGATTAATTTGCAATTATTCACAATTAAGTGTTGTTTCAAAGACTGCCGAGTACCCACTTAGCAATGTGTGTTATTATACATCCTTGATAAGATATAACACAAGGATTTATAAAGTAATATACATCCAGTACTTCATAATATTCTTCAGCTTTCCTGCTTAATAATCACTCCAAATAATCATAATTATACCGGTGTTTTGTGACGTTTCAACTGATTTCATATCCTTTATTTAGGGGCATAACAGTCTCATTCCCTTTAGTTCCAAACTGCGAAGCAGTTCCACCCGTTCATATCTAATCCTTTTGCAGAAGAGCATGTTGTCAGTCTTCATCAGAGCTGCTGTCCTCCTCAGCGTCAGACACGTCAGCGATGGGGAACCTCAGGATGGCCGCCACTCCACTCAGCTGATTCAACTCTACAGAGACAAATCACATAACGTCAAGAAACATGACGATCCAATATAATTCTCTCTGAAACCAAGACTATAGAAAAGAAACTTACGGTCTCCAGATACATGTAGGCTTGAGAATATTCTAAAAATATTATAAATAAAAAAAAAAGATAAATATTTTGCATAATATAAGAATATTACCTTACTGGATTGAAAATCATATGAATACCTGACATCTCCTCCATTTTCCTTCACGCTGTCTACAAGCCGAACATACCGGCTGCGGGTGGCTATGTCTTGATGTCTGTCATTAAAAAAATTTAATAATGATAGATATATACACACTTTTTTTATAAAGTACATGAAGGTAAACATAAGCATAATTAGGACTGTATTACTTTTTTAATGTACCTAAATAGTTGGTCACTGATCATCAAGATGTCAATGGCTAAAGCTTCACTCGCTCTTTCCACATGAGCCAATCTGTACAGAGCAAAAGCTTTATTAACAGATGTAAAGACTGTTTTAAACAATGTCTCAAGAACATGTTACATAGCACAAACGTTTTGGTTACACAGACCACTTTAGACATTCTTCTAACTATAGAAGTCATGTTGATAGTGCTACTATACGTCAGTTAACTCTCAGAGTATTAGTAGACCTTCAGGTTGGGGTTAGTAGAATCATTTGACACATACTTGCAAATATACTTAAAGTCAGTAGAAAGTCTGATGGGGGTTCTTCAAAATAAAGTGTTAGAAGATATTAGTCTACTTATACTCTAATGGTTGGTAGTTGGCATGTAGTTGCAAAGTTCCATACAGTTAATAGAATGTCTAAAGTGGACTATCAAAATAAAGTGTTTTTTGTTTGTTTTAAGTTTCTTCTTCTCATTGAGATTCTGTGTAATATTGATAGGAATTTATTTCAATGGTAGTGATTCTGATCACCCATAGAAAGCTCGATCAGGCTCCTGTTGAAGCATCTTGTAAAAGTCTTCCAAAGCCTTGACCTCTCCAGCTGCCTAAAACGGACAACATCCCACAGCATTAAACACGACAATGTGCTTGCAGAATGCTACAAGCTATATGGGCAAATGTACAAATCCAAACTTAGTCACCTTGGTGTCAGACAATCGGGCTGTGACTGCTGGATCACACAGCACTTCTGTAGAAGTAAAAGCCCACATTTATACTGTCACTTTAAAACAACAATGGAAAAAAAAAAGAAATACAGATACACAAATGTTAAAAAATAAAAAAATGACAGTACATATTTATATACTTTTTCTATGACAGTATATATGAGCATTTTAATTATGTATTTTTTCATGCATGACTAAGGTTAGTAATTTGGATTAATAATATCCATCCATCTATATATATAAATAATATGAAATATGTAGGATTAAATATCTATGCATAAAATCGTTTAGAATGTCACCATGAGAATGTGATTTTGTGTGTGTTTTCAGTTGTTCCTTTGTTTGTTTGTATTTTTCAGAAATTTACAGTAAATTTTAGTTTAAGAAAATGTTTTTATGTAGATATCACACATATTTACACTTACATTTGGTTGGTCAGAGAAAGTGATTTTACTGCATTAAACAATGATGTAGAGTCCACAACTTTGTGGCATGCTGTAGTGTTATTCTTAGTGTTTGACTATTTTAATAAATAGTTGCTGTAGAAAAGTTATCATGATATTTCTAAACCAAGCAATTTTGGACCACTATATTGGAGCATGAACGTTTTGTGTAACAAATGATTAAAATAATTTTGCTTATTAATTTGCTTTATATCTGTAAGTTCCCATTTAAAGCAGTATTAAGCATATATTCAAAACAAGATGTCTGACTGGGGTCTAGTGGAAAAGATGCAGTAAGTCCAGTATTCATGTTCAAACCAAATCTTGATGGATGAACAAGAGATGGTGCTAAAGGGGACAATAACCAAACGCAGATTATTCTGAAACCTTGAATTGAATTTTATTTATTTAATATAAATTATAAAAATTAAAAATGAAACTAAAACATTGAACCAATCAGATCAATATTGTATTGTCCACCAGACCTCAACCATCTTGCCAAACAGATAACTTTTCTTTATTTTGACAATTGTCCTGACTTTGAAAAGCAAACTCTTCATTAGGCGATACTACATTATGTAACGCTGTTCTACTCACTTATTTATTACTTGTATCACCGTAAAATGTAACAAGCATACGATTCAATAGGGATGCACGATATTAGATTTTTTCCCACATACGATATGCCGATATTTAATTTCCACCTAAATTTGGCCAATAGCTGATACAGAAAATGTGATATATATATATATATATATATATATATATATATATATATATATATATATATATATATATATATATATATAAATAAAATGTTTTTCTTTCTTTTCTTCTTTTTTTTTTTTACAACACCAAACCTCTCCAGTTCATCAGGAAATCTTCCAGTGGCTGTAGACGGTAATGTTTTCTCTCGGTTCTAAATAAATGCGACCTATAGTCCAGTGCGACTTATATAGGGTTTTTTTTCCTCGTCATGACGTAGTTTTGGACTGATGCGACTTATACTCAGGTGCGATTTATAGTCCAAAAAATACGGTAGTTGGATCAGGTGTGTTTAGTTAGGGTTAAATCTAAACTCTGCAGGGCTCCGGCCCTCCAGAAATTGAGACCCCTAGTCTATAGTAAAAGATTTCTTTGTTTTACACATTAATTAATAAATATGTATTTATGAAATGACTTAATTTACAAGTGTCATGTCTGTGCTTTTTATTTTTGCTTAATTCCCATCTATGTTTTACGTTGGCAGGCCATGAACAACTTGACACTGTGCACAAAACAGGTGATTTTACTAATGAATGCTTCTCATGGAGTTGAAAGATGGCTCAGTACTTTGTTTATTTGGACCAGCAGGCTCCACTGAATCACAATCTTTAAGTATGATGAAATTATATATATTTTAAATATATTTCCTATTGAGCGTTCAAAATACTTAATTAAGAAAATAGGCATATCGTTTCTGACACGCAATATACGCGGTAGACCAATCGCAAATGACTGGGCCATCTGACCAATCAGAGCAGAGTAGGCTCACGGAAAGGAGGGGTTTAGAGAGACAATCTTAGAACTGCTTCAAATCGCAGGAAAATTAGGTGATATTAAATGCATATTTTGAGAAAACAAATGTTTTTTTTTTCTACCTCGCATGCATGTAATCTTATTGCAAAACAATATTAGGAACCTTAAAAATGGCATAATAGGGGCACTTTAATGTTACTTGTGTATTTTACTATCTAATTTCTATTTAATTTCAAGTCGGCCCACAGCGCCCCCTAAATAAATATAAAATTGTTGCTGCTTTTGCACACCCTAGTGGCCCTGTCACAAATGACACACTTCATTGCTGCTACATACACATGTCGGTTGGGAGTTCCATTCATCATTTTAGCTTTCAGAAGTGTGCTTGCAAGCAACCCTTGCAGCTGCTATGCACCCTTGATGTGCACTTCTGCCGACCCAACACTGAGGCGTGCTCCGCAGCAGACGTCTACTCAACAGTCAAAGTGGCATAAAGTCACGAAAGTGTGGTCTCAGAAGAAGACTGCGAAGGTTAAGGGTGTTTGGGACAGGGCCAGTGACTGTTAACTATTGTACAATGGACTATGTAAGTTTTTCCGAACTATACTTTTAAAATTGAAAGGAGCATTGACCTTTGAGTGAATATTTGTGTCCAGATGAGGAGTGCACCACCATGAATTTGGATCTGTTCTCCAGAAGAAGTTTACAGTCTTGCCTCACAGCCTCTTTAAAGAGGTACGAGATGAACTGATCTTTCACAAATCCTGGACTGGCCACCAGAACACACTTCACCACTGAGAAACACAAACACAACAAAAATATAAGTATTTAATTGTCCACTGTCCATTCTTATTATCTGACTGAATTAAATAAATAAAAAATTACCATCAAAACTGAAGTGTCTCAGAATGCCCTGCATGACAGCCTCATAAAATCTCTCTAATGCCTGAAAGAGAAAACTGTGTCACTGTATGAAATTTGCAGTTTTGTTTCAAAATCATATTTTCAAATATACATGCAGTAACTGAGAGATAACTCTTGCAGCACATACAAGAACAATAGTTGCTATCTATTGTATTCAAAAAAACTATCAATCTATTGATCACTGTCACAATGATGAACACAAATATGTTATCAGATTTCTAGTCAAAAACTTTTATCGGTTCACCTTGTCATGTTGGGTACAACTGCCTTTCCTCTTGCGTGGGATGGTGACCTCAACCTTCGCCCTTAGTAAGGTCATGGCTGGAGTCACGAGAACCAGATTGGCCAGACCTTCCTGCATCACAACAGCAGCCACATCTGCTTTCTGAGCGGGATCACATGCCTGCTCTATAGATCCAGGCAGAATCAGGGTTCAAATAAGCTACAGATTAGCTGGATCGGAATCATTAATTTTTTTGTATGCTCATGGCTGCTCTGTGCCATGCAGTGAAAGTGACTCACAATTGTATATATTATTATTTTAGTTTGTGTGGGAAATTATTGTAAAGATACCAGATACAGGGGAAACGGCCATTTTAGAATTTGATAGATCTGATTACCATCCATTTTCAATGCATGAAAGTAAAAAGCAGTGTGATATTTTTTTAAATATGTTGTTGTTTTGTGTGTGCGTTTTAAAATTCCTGTTTTCAAATGTGGATGTCTACATAATATTATAAAATCTAATATAATTATTACTAAATATAAAATGAAAAACAATTTTTTTCTTTATTTTGTATAAAATAGTTATGCATTTTACTTATTAGTATTGTTACATAGTATGTGAAAATGTTATCAGCCCGAGAGCTCATTTTAGTTTGAAAATACACTAAAAACACATTACCAATTCTATCTAACACCACACTGTCCCAGACTTTTTTGGCGAGAGTGAACTTCCTGTTGAGCTCCAGCTCAATCGTATGATAGGCTCCCATCTGCATATGAGGCAAGTGAAGAAATATGACTTCATTCATTCCAGCTTTCACATTTAGGCTAAATTAACATATGGAATATTCCATGAGGAATTATCACTAATTTTAACACTATTTATATCATACCTACGTCATAAGTGAGAAGGGCAACAAACTTTTGAAATATGAAAAAAAAAAAGCTAAAGTTAAATATTCCAGAAAGTAAACAATTTTTTAAAGGCATTCTGACCTTCACATACTGGTTCTCCTGGAGGTTTGTTCCTTTGACTCTGAGCTGACAGGCCTGGGAATCAAAGTCTATCGTCTCCACACATAGAGTCAGTGTGGTGCGCACACGTGAGCTGCCCACACTGCCCGTGGCGGACTCTGTCTGCACTTTCCTGTTTGTGACATCAGATTGTTTTTCATTGAGTAGAAAAATATCTGACAATAAGGATGATAAACCAAAACTGGATAAAGATCAGTAAGGTCAGTATTGGGGGAAAAAAAGCACACAAAAAAAAGCGACAGACCTGATGGTTGAGGCTCTGAGGCTGTCGCCCACCTGCAGCAGGTTGTAGGTGTGCCACATGTCCTCTGCTTCCTCAGGTATTAGTGTCACCTGACTGAAAAAAACAAATCCATAAAAAGAAGACAGAAATTTCCACATTTGTGTTGCTTACTTTGCTCATGTAATTTTATTCCAAGGCAAGTCAGACCACATTTGGGCAGCAGTCACGCAAGTACGGTTTCAAAATTGATTGAATGAAAGTACTGAAATCATGAAATCGACTGTTTTCATTAACAAATATCAAATCTCAAATATCAAATATCAAATTCATTAAAGCTCATTCTGATTCTGATCTGACATGAATGGTGTCATAAACCGTTTCTTACCCTCAAATAATGACAATAAATGACACTATTTCACATTAATTTGTTTGTCTCACTATTTCATGGTGAAAATAGACTAAGATAATATAAAGATTTAAAAAAAAAAAGTCTACACATTTACTTTATTGGCGAATTTACCTAGTCCTCTGGTGAATAAATTAAACATTTGTGTGCCAATCTGGAGTGAATGAATGTTCATTAATTACATAATAATTCACTGAATAATTCACTCTCTATATTATCTGTACCAGATGGCGCTACAGCATTTTTGGGCTGTGCTGTGGCAATATTGAGTTTGTGAAACAATTATGCTAAGTTTGGCAAAAAGCACTGTTTAAACAATGAACATTGACGGGTTCTGAGGTATAACAGAATCGTTCCGTGTCAGTCCGACGAACACAAAATCATTATACAAGGGGTCTCCAAACACCTGGAGGACCAGTGCCCTGCAGAGTTTAGCTCCAACCCTAATAAAACACACCAGAACCAGTTAGTCTTACTAGAAACTTCCAGGCAGGTGTGTTGAGGCAAGTTGAGGCTAAACACTGCACCACACCAGTCCTCCAGGACCGAGTTTGGAGACGCCGGTGTCATACATTGTGTCATCAATTGTATTTATACCGAAGTACTCAGATGATGTCTATGACACCACCACTGCATCATGGTCCAACTACAGCACTGAACACACAAAGCGCACATGATGTCCAAAAGTGGTGTACAGAAAGACGCAAGTCATGTGTTCTCAAACACTCACCCGGCATTATCCTTCTCGATGTCTTTATGAACCAACTTCATGGTCAAAGAGATTAGCTATTCTTCTTCTTCTTCTTCTTCTTCTTTCGTTTTATTGGCAACCGCACTTAACAGTGCATAGATTAGCTATTCAAACACAAAATGCATATTTGAATGAGAAAGTTTTACTCAATTTAACCATCGAATTGGGTGACGTTTCTTCATCAGCGGTTGTACATTCTGTCACTTTAGAATGAATCAGATGTTTCGAACTGTCGCTTTCTGATCGCGTCATTGGCTGCTGATGGATTACGTCATTGCGTCATTTCTATCTACTTCCGTAGGCCGGAAGAAGGAATACATTTTATTTTTCGAGTGTATTTTTTAACAGTAACGTACATTTTATGAATAATTAGTAATCGATGTTAATAAGGTATATTAACCGTCCAATCTGAAAAAAGTTTTTACATCGCTCTAATGACTAGGGTTAACATTGTTTAAGATTACAAACCGATGAATGTGGTTTTAATTTGCTTGTTACGATTAAATATAGAAAAGACGGACACACAGAATATCCTATTGGCTCTTCGGATCTGCATTCGAAGCGTTCGTCATGAGTCGAGAATAACCAATCAGATACGAGATTGGGTGTCTATCTCCGCCCCTTCAGCGTTTCCTACAACCGTCAGCGCGGTCGTGGTGCTAGTTAAGTTTACAACACGCAGCGAGCTGCTGAAGGGACCATTCACGGCAATAATATTATAATATGAACTCAGGAGTACTATCAAGAGTGTGATCTTCTTTTATAGAGGTTTGTTTTAAAGCTATTGCCGTGTAATAGTATTGGGCGGTTTCCTGGGTCGTCTTGTTCCTGCCTCTGTTAGCCGGCTAATCTCCAGCGAGCAACAAAATGGCTGAATCGGACAAGTTAAACATCGATTCGATCATCCAGCGCCTTTTGGAGGGTAATGAGGTTTTTATTCTTTCTTATTACAAACTGTGCCGTTTTATCATGTTTAAATAATGATTAAGCTTTTGAAAATGAATTATTATATTTGTGTTCAATTCGTCATTTGCAATCGAACGTATGTGTAGCTGTGTATTATTACGTGTAAATACGTAGCACTCCATCCAATAAAAATTTTCGTTCGTATGTTAAATGATTGAAATCCGAACACAAATTTTGCGCATGCGCAGTGCGTCGGTCGTCTCCGTTCGGAAACGGAGAAATCCACTAGAAGAATGTCACCGATGTTGTGCCAAATTTTCACCCCTGATTATTACCCCTTCTTTAAGCTTGCTAGCCGATTTGTCTAAATATCAGGCTATCATAAGAGAGTATTATTGCAATTCTTTTGGCTCTCCAGTGGATTAAAGAGGTAAACAATGAGAGAGGAGTAATATGTGCAGTCTCACTGCTGCTCATGGCATAGTATATGAAATACTGTACTGTAGGTGCTATATAGATTAAATAAACAGTACATTTCTTACAGTACATTTTTGCTTGATTTGGGTCCCCGCACACAAGGAAGTGGAGAGTAAAAACAAAGCAGTGGGCAAAGAGGCAAAAAATACATACAACATATAGTCATATGTATAAAAGATACAAAGGAAAGTAGAATGACAGTGAAAAATAATAATCTCTAGATGCTGCATAAATCATTCAAGAGTAAATGCAAATCAGTATTAAAACATCCAAATTGATTGTGATTATTGTGGTGAAGCTGATGTCTCATGGCCCTGTCGTCTGTTTTTTGTTGTCATGCAGCAGCAGGCCTCACAGCAGTTCTTTACACACATACAGATACATACTCAAATATATATGTGGTATTCATGATACTTATGCTTTTTTTGCTGTTTCAATTTTCAGTGAAGGGCTCCAGACCTGGTAAAAATGTTCAGTTGACTGAGCAGGAGATTCGTGGATTGTGTCTGAAGTCACGGGAAATCTTCCTTAGTCAGCCAATATTGCTGGAATTGGAGGCCCCACTCAAAATTTGTGGTAAAGTTCTGATAACCGGACACACAGTTTTTATTTTAGTTCTAATGAAGTATTATTTTTTTTTTAAAAATTATATATATATAATCTCAATTTCTATCTGCAGGTGATGTTCATGGTCAGTACTATGACCTCCTCAGGCTTTTTGAGTATGGAGGATATCCTCCTGAGAGTAACTACCTGTTTCTGGGAGACTATGTTGACAGAGGCAAGCAGTCACTGGAGACCATCTGCCTGCTGCTTGCCTACAAGGTCAAATATCCAGAGAACTTCTTTCTTCTCAGAGGAAACCATGAATGTGCCTCCATCAACAGGATATATGGGTTTTATGATGAATGTGAGTATATGGGTGTGTTTGGTATGATCAAAAGCTTAGGTCATGGTCTGCAGGTCTCCCTGTATAAAGCTATTTACTATTTAAACTCAAAAGTAGCACAGGTCACAGTAATTGTAGGCAACTCCATCTCTGCATGTTCTGTGAGTGCATGCATTTAGGAATTGAACTAAATGGAGATTAATTACAAGATTAAGATATAATTTAGGGTGCATACACATTTGGCAGGTATGGTTTGCTTAAAACAACTGTTGGTGCGATTGCTCTGATCAGTGATCACAGTACAGTTCAGTTGCATATGTGTGAATGCTGCCATCTGAACCCTGGCGTGCACCAAACGAGCCGCAAAAATGGGTCCATTCTGTGTTCAATTGAAACAGTCCATGTTCAATTGAAATACGAATGCAGCACGGACCTAAACAAACCAAAGGCATCTAAACAAATCCAAAACAAATGATGAATGCTAAGCATAACAGGATTAATGGTATAATTTTCTTTTTTGGTATGGACCAAAACAGCCAAGAGAACTGAACTGAACTAAGTGTGAGACTTCTACCTGAATGAATGTCACCATTTTGCAGTCTGAACATGCATTTTTTTTTTTTTTTTTTGGTAGGTAAAAGGAGGTATAACATCAAGCTTTGGAAGACATTCACAGACTGTTTCAATTGCTTACCAGTTGCTGCTATCGTGGATGAAAAGATTTTTTGTTGTCATGGAGGTAAGTTAGAAGTTTTCTCCAATGTCTACTTGAGGTTTGAAGAATCTTTACAGACTGTTACAAAATTACATATAATATAAATAAATATATTTATATATATATATATATATATATATATATATATATATATATATATATATATATATATATATATATATATATATATATATATATATATATGTATGTGTGTGTGTGTGTGTGTATATATGTAATATAGGGTTAATGATTTGTATTTATTTAGAGTTTAGAGTTTTGTTGCAGAATTCTTGACATGAACTGTAGGTAAAAGTCATAGGTAGAGTCATCAGCAAAACCAATATAGGAAAGGTCTGCAGTGTTGTAAAGCACACAATAGCTTATTTTCCTGTAAAATGTGCATTTATCACATGGACAGGTTTGTGAAATAGAATCAATGAATGGTGCACTTAAGTCTTGATGTACTTAGTTTGGATGAATTCAAAATATTATTTCTAAACTGTAGTTGAATGATCTTTTACCTAGGTCTTTCTCCAGACCTGCAATCTATGGAGCAGATCCGACGTGTGATGAGGCCCACAGATGTCCCTGACCAGGGTTTGCTGTGTGATCTGCTCTGGGCTGACCCAGATAAAGATGTCATGGGCTGGGGAGAGAATGACCGTGGTGTCTCTTTCACCTTCGGGTCTGATGTTGTGGCCAAGTTCCTTCACAAACATGACATGGACCTCATATGTAGGGCCCACCAGGTAAGCAATGTTCACCACATTGTCTGGATGTAGCCAAAAGCTCTATATCTTGATTGAAGAGCAATTTTTCACGGGTTTCTCATGATTTTCTGCCACTGCTTATCAGAAGAGTGTAAATGCAATGGAAACTCCAGTTTTGACCAGTTGCTGCCTCCGATGCTGACATGGCATTAAAGTGTTTTATTATACATACTGTGCTATACTAATCTGTATAATATATTCAGTGCAATTAACAAATAATCTTCTACCATTAAATATGAAGTGTGTGTGCGATGTTATTTTATTAAATTATGTTCTATCGAGAGCTTGGTTAATCAGCCCAGTAAGAGTATTAACTATACCCCTTCCTGTTTATTATGCAGAATGACACATTTATAAAACAGATCAGAGGTCAGGTGTAAACCAGATAAAACATTGGTTCATGGGTTCTCAGAGATCTCTCCCAGTGGCAAACCATTGAAATTTCTAAACTTATGATGTAATAAAGCCGTATTTACTGATTTCATGTGATTTTGGCATTTTGATGTGCTCTGAATCGCTGGTTTAAAGCATGATTCACAAAAGCAGTGTTTTGAAAGTGCTCATCACTAGTGGTAATAACATGGTATTTTTGTGCAGTATTCATGACGCATAAATCATGTGCTCTCTGAACAGGTGGTGGAGGATGGCTATGAGTTCTTCGCTAAAAGACAGTTAGTCACACTTTTCTCAGCTCCCAACTACTGTGGAGAGTTTGACAACGCGGGTGCTATGATGAGTGTTGATGACACCCTGATGTGCTCATTTCAGGTTTGCATGTGTTCTTTTATTTCTAAAACTAGTAGCTACCAGGGATGCCAGTTGCTCACCTTTGGAAACAATTTACAGTTTCCTAAAGAAAATCTGTGAAATGTAACTAAATATTTAAAGCCGTATTGTACATATGAGTTAAGTCTATAAAGAGCATGCCAAACAACGCGATTGGGTTGAATATTTCCAATCTTGGTTCATTTACATAGTCAACAAAATATTCAATATTAATATTCAGTATGTTTCCCAAGCCTAGCCTCTTAATTAATAAATTTTACCTGATAAATGATTTTTAATGCTCTGTTTCTGTCAGATTCTGAAACCAGCGGAGAAGAAAATGCTGTCGTATGGAAGTGCAGGAGGATTTGGATCTGGTAGACCTGTAACTCCTCCACGAAACGCTGCCAAGGGCGGCAAAGCGAAGAAATAACGTCAACTGTTGCAACGCGCCTATACATTCTGTTCATCATTCTACCTCTCCTCTCCTTCTCCTCTTCAACTCCAAGCACCAAATCAGTGCAGGACTTTTTTTAGCTATCTCTGTCAAAATGACACTGCTGGGAATCTGAGCGGTCATATGTGTGTGCTTGAGTAAAATACCCCTGTGGAGTATGTTGGTTTTGTATGTTTAAAAAACAAAAAAAATAAGTGTGAATTTGTAGAAAATGTTTTTGTAGCGTAAGTTTGTGTATGGGAGTTTTTTTTTTCTTTCTTTCTCTTGTAATTACACACCTACTGTCTTTTTTAAGGTGTTCTGGTCGATTTCCTTCTAATTTATCTTCATGTCTTCAGTCATAACATGATAATCCTTTTTAGGCCATTTAATTGGACCTGTGCGACGCCCTTTTCTTTAGACCAAGCCTCAGGGTCCAGCTTTTCATCCCCACTGTGGGAACGGACTTTTCCATTCACGTTTAGCTCTAAAGCAATCTGGAAAGAGGTGATTGTGCTCTTGAACGTGCAAATCACTGCCAGTCTTCTTAATGTGAAACTTCGTCCAAGTGCTTGTCTGTTTACAGTAGTTATTGACGGCATCCTGCACGTTTTATCATATGGCTATTTTGCCACAACCTTTGCTTCTTTAAACCGCACACTCAGGTAGAATTTAGCCTGGCCTGTGGAAAGTCTTTTTTTTCTTTTAGATTACAATCATGTACAGTGTGCAAAGAATTCCAAGTGTGAATGTCAGCAAAGTGGGTGCCATCACTGTATCAGTTTGCACAGAAATGCACTGTTCTTATTCTTTTTTTTTTTTTCTTTTTTTTTTATGATTTGTGGCTGTGTGCCACTTTGTTAACTGCAAAGCTCACCCTTTCCTGTTAAAAGGACTTTTCTGTTTTCTTTTTTAAAGTAGTCATGAATTAAGCCAATAAAGTGAAAATCTGGTGCAAATGTTTCTTGTTTGTATTTTGTCAATGAATGTTGAGTGCATTCTATGTTGAGTGCCTTCTTATATGCATTGTGAAATTCATTGAGGATAAAATTATGTTTCAATGGAATCCAAAATCTTCAACCCAAAGACTGTTAAATTCAAAATCCATCAAAAAAAAAACTGGAACAGCAGTAACGTTGGCTATCATGTGAAGGTTTATGTCACTCCAAATGATATTCCATCAGTGACCCACTGGTAAACTGGTCATGTATGATGTTGCTTGCAGCTTAATGTTCTCCAAAGAATCTCCCGACTCTTTCACATCTTTCGCATGCCCTGTGAACCTGCTCTCATCCATGAAACCAATGGTAAACCTGCCAACTTTGGCACTGCCATATACTGGTCATGTTGTTGGTTTTCTATGGCCCTGTCCAGCTCTCCTTGTATAACGTCTGTCACCTGGTATCTCCTCCATGCACTTGAGACTGTGCTGGGATACTCACCAAACCTCCTTTGGACGGCACGTATGAATTTGCCATTCTGGAGGAGCTGGTCTACCTGTGCAACCTGATTGATTTGCAGGTACTGTCTCATGCTTAAGTGTGAGAAGGGCCCTAACAAAACTAGAGACAAATCCCCTGCAAAAAAAAAAAATATTTTTTTTTTTTTTTTTTTTGGAACTCACCAAAAATGACAATACACCAGATTACATGGCAAATTAACCAAGTGCTTCTCAATAAATTAGAATGTTGAGAAAAAGTTCATTTATTGCAATAATTCAACTCAAATTGTGAAACTTGTGTATTAAATAAATCCAATGAACAGTGACTCAAGCAGTTTAAGTCTTTGGTTCTTTTAATTGTGATGATTTTGGCTCACATTTAAAAAAAAAAACAATTCACTCTCAACAAATTAGAATATGGTGACATGCCAATCATCTAATCAACTCAAAACACAAGTTTTGAATTTCATTCGGAAACCAAGGTCATAGAGTCTGGAGGAAGGCTGGCTGGAGAAGCCCATAGCCCAAGTTGCTTGAAGTCCAGTTTTTAATTTCCACAGTCTGTGATGATTTAGGGTGCAATGTCATCTGCTGGTGTTGTGTTTTTTGAAAACCAAAGTCACTGCACCAGTTTACCAAGAACATTTGTAGCACTTCATGCTTCCATCTGCTGACCAGCTTTTGAAGATGCTGATTTCATTTTCCAGCAGGATTTGGCACCTCCTCACATTGTCAAAAGCACCAAATGTGCATTGGTGTGCTTGACTGGCCAGCAAACTCAACAGACCTTAATTTGAAAAATAATAGAAAGCATAGTCGATATAAAAAACTGGATGACGATTGATTTCTTACTGCTAAATTCTGAAAAAAAAAGAGGTGTTAATTATAGGACCTAAAAACTCTGCATGTAATAACCTAGAACACTGTCTAAGACTTGATGGCTGCTCTGTCAATTCTTCGTCATAAGTTAGGAGCCTAGGTGTGCTACTTGATCGCAATCTTTCCTTAGAAAGCCACGTTTCTAGCATTCACTGCATTTTTTCCATCTCAAAAATGTATCTAAATTACAGCCTATGCTCTCAATGTCAAATGCAGAAATGTTAATCCATGCATTTATGACTTCAAGGTTAGATTATTGTAATGCTTTATTGGGTGGTTGTTCTGCACGCTTCGTAAACAAACTACAGCTAGTCCAAAATGCAGCAGCAAGAGTTCTTACTAGAACCAGGAAGTATGACCATATTAGCCCGGTCCTGTCATCGCTGCACTGGCTCCCTATCAAACATCGTATAGATTTTAAAATATTGCTTATTACTTATAAAGCCCTGAATGGTTTAGCACCTCAGTATTTGAATGAGCTCCTTTTACATTATACTCCTCTACGTCCACTACGTTCTCAAAACTCAGGCAATTTGATAATACCTAGAATATCAAAATCAACTGCAGATGGCAGATCCTTTTCCTATTTGGCGCCTAAACTCTGGAATAACCTAACTAACATTGTTCGGGAGGCAGACACACTCTTGCAGTTTAAATCTAGATTAAAGACCCATCTCTTTAACCTGGCTTACACATAACACACTAATACGCTTCTAATATCCAAATCCATTAAAGGATTTTTAGGCTGCATTAAATTAGGTAAACTGGAACCGGGAACACTTCACATAACACCCTATGTACTTGCTACATTATTAGAAGAATGGCATCTACGCTAACTGGACCACCAGATCCAGTACGTATCCAGACCAGATGGTGGATCAACACCTAGAAAGGACCTCTACTGCCCTGAAAGACAGCGGAGACCAGGACAACTAGAGCCAGATACAGATCCCCTGTAAAGACCTTGTCTCAGAGGAGCACCAGGACAAGACCACAGGAAACAGATGATTCTTCTGCACAATCTGACTTTACTGCAGCCTGGAATTGAACTACTGGTTTCGTCTGGTCAGAGTAGAACTGGCCCCCCAACTGAGCCTGGTTTCTCCCAAGGTTTTTTTCTCCATTCTGTCACTGATGGAGTTTCGGTTCCTTGCTGGTGTCGCCTCTGGCTTGCTTAGGTCACTTCATCTACAGCGATATCGTTGACTTGATTGCAAATAAATGCACAGACACTATTTAACTGAACAGAGATGACATCACTAAATTCAATGATGAACTGCCTTTAACTGTCATTTTGCATTATTGACACACTGTTTTCCTAATGAATGTTGTTAATTTGCTATGACGCAATGTATTTGTTTAAAGCGCTATATAAATAAAGGAGACTTGACTTGACTTGACCTGAACCTCATAGAGAATCTATGGGGTATTGTCAAGTGGAAAATTAGAAACAAGAGACCAAAAAATGCAGATGAGCTGAAGGCCACTGTCAAAGAAACCTGGGCTTCCAGACCACCTCAGCAGTGCCACAAACTGATCCCCTCCATGCCGCTCCGAATTGAGGCAGGAATTAAAGCAAAAGGTGCCCTTACCAAGTATTGAGTACATGTACAGTAGATGAACATACTTTCATATAGGGGGTAATCGTCCATCTAGCCAAGAAAGAATAGGACTGCTGATATTTAGTCAATAGCCAAGAGTTTCTGTGGGCAACCATATTAACATTATCCATGCTATTTATCTAGATATCTATCTAGTCAGCTTGCTGATGATTTTGGAATTTTAGTCAAATAAATGCTGTATATTCTTTACTGTGTACAAAATATACTACATGCATAAACTGGTTATTTAGTCTAGCCTATACATTAATATACATGGCTAAAGAAAAGAGATAGCAGTGTGAATATTGTGGGGATAAAAACTAATAAAATGTTAATGGCCTGCTTATATGGAATATGGAAAAGTATATGTATGATCTTTCTTAAGTTCTTCCATATTCAATAGCATATTGTTGCATTTCAGGTCACAATTTTGTGATATTGGTATCTAGAACCAATAAATTAGCACAAGATCCTTTTTAGTCCTGTATGTTTGCATGGACTCAGTGGATCCGATTTGTTGGTCCAACACTTCCTCGGTCAGACCTCAATGTGACAATACCTTCTCCACATTCTCCAAAGTTTACGTTTTCAGCCTCCCTTGTCTATTAATGGCCAAAACACAAAAAGTTTCTGTTGAAAGCAGTGACATGTAAATGCTTCTAATTCATAAGACACAGATGCATAAGAAGCAGCATATAAATATAAGGGATGTCAATTTAATGTTATTAGTTATTAATGCAATTTAATAATATTAGTGATGTCAATTTTATTTGGTGCAAATAATTATGGGAAAAAATTATTAAAGCATTTTATGCACATCACCCCGAGATCTTACATTGCATGCAGTTGCTTAATGACAAACATGATAACTGACTGCATGATAAAGCCTAGAGTGTATATAAAGTGCAGAGTTTACAATGCACGTTACTATATATTTAAAAAAATGTCATTAGCATGTGCAAGTGGTAAACAAAAAGAGCTTGATGAATAACAATTTGTCAGTTGTAGTTCCTATATGTGCTGAAAAATGTGCAAGCGGTGAAAGAGGAAATGATAAGGGCTTGAGGTTAGCAGTTTTATGCTTTAGCCCTGTGTCGCACTCATCTCATGTTGTGGTTTTACTGGCTGGCCAGTAAACGTGTGTCATAGCAGCAAACACACTGTGCAATGGTCATGCTGAATATCTGACACTGTCAAAAAATTATCTTACGCAATCTTTTTTGCAAGTCCATGACAACTGCCATCTTTGAAAGACTGTCATCATGAAACAATCGTTGCGATTTCTGTGACTGTGGCTCCCAAACGGTGGTCCTATGTCATACATTGTGATGCTTTGGACAATGTTCTGCTGGGAAACCTTGTGTCCTGCCATCCAAGTAGATGTTAATTTTACACCTACCACCTACCTAAGCATTGTTGCAGACCATGTACACTCTTTCATGGAAATGGTATTCCCTGGTGGCTGTAGCCTCTTTCAGCAGGAAGAAAAAAAACCTGCCACAAAGCCAAAGTGGTTCAGGAATTGTTTCAGGAGCACAACGAGTTTGAGGTGTTGACTTTGAGGTGGCCTTTAAAAATAGAATTTATGACAAAAACATTTAAGGCACACATACTGGCCACAATATTGTGATTATGTGTGTGTTTGTATGTGTGCGTGTGTACACACACACACACACACACACATATATATATATATATATATATATATATATATATATATATATATATATATATAAATATATAAAATCACGTCATGTCATCAAAATATTTTAATTTTAATTGGCCACAGAATATGATTAATGACACTTCCCTAGCAGCACCCCTACTCAATTCTACACCCTAAATTCTACATACATAAAAATGTAACTCCATATTGAGATGTTGCTTACCTGGTATTACTTACCTGGTCTAAGGAATCAGTCAAGCCCTGTCCCATCCATCCCACAACGATCACGTTCCCCTGAGTACTAATCACCTGTACCTGCTCACCATTAGCAGTCTCATCACAGCGCACTATAAAGCACTCATCACAACGCCAGTCTAATGTCAAGCCTCCAAAATGAACAGACCATATGACCAACCGATGCACCGGGGCAACGTTAAGATGGGCTGAAGCGCTGTGGTTCCAGGAGACAGCAATCATCTTGTCTGTATAAAGTTTCATTACTATTACAGTTACGTCAAGGTAAAAGATCTGTTTCTGAGTACTCCCTGGAATTCCGAACCCTAGCTGCAGCGAGTGGGTGGAATGAAAAGGCCCTCCTTACTGTTTACCAAAGAGGATTAAATCCCACACTTTGCCTCTAGCTCGCCATTTATAATGACAATTTGGGGTTAGAAAAATTCATGCAACAAGCTCTCCGAGTTCATCTAAGATCACAATCCTGCTATCGAGAAGTTCACGCTCCAGTCCCCGTTCCCCATCAGAATTTATCCGAAGAATCCCCAGAACATTAATCAGAAAAGATGCAAGTAGAAACCCATAAGCTGTCTCAAGCAGAACGCAACCGTCGATGAGAACTAAACCTATGCCTCTATTGTGGGACCGAAGGACATTTTGTACGAACATGCCCGTCTCGTCCTCCTCGGTTGATGGTGAGTTGAGTCCATCACCAACCCTCAGTTTCAACCCTGTTAACTATATGTGTAACTCTGAAGTCTCGAGATTTCAATGTTGCAGTCACTGCCATCGTGAACTCTTGGTCAGCTGGCAACTTTATCTCTGGAGACCTTGTCAAGACAACCCATACCTCCAAGCCGTACTCCATCCATGCAGTGACTGGTGAAATTATTAACAAGAGGTATGTAAAATCTCTAATAACACCTATCACCCTATGTGTTGAGAACATCCTGTCACAGTGTCTGGGTTGTGTTCCCTGGGTGTCCACTAGATGTCCTCTTTTCCCACGGCTTCTGTCACTTCATTAATCACATTCCTCACGTCCCTGCTTAATTATTGCACCCAGCTGCCACTAATTACTAATCATCACACTCTGTCAGTTTCCCATTAGCGTTTGCCTCTCCTTGGGTATTTAACCCGGTCTGTCTTAGTATGTGTCACAAAGTCCTTGTTTATTCATGTCCGTCAGTTCGTGCCCTTGCCTTGTCTTCTTGTTTTGTCTATGTTTATGGATGTTTCCTATTGACCCCTGCTTGGACTGTTTATGCTTTTTGGATGATCCCTTAAATAAAGACTGCAATTGGTTCTCTCTCCGTGGTTTCCTGTATCACTGATTGTGACACATCCATCATGAACTATTTGACCCATTCATTCTCGAGAATAGCCAAGCTGATGTAATTCCACCTCTCCAGCTGACGCCAGCTTGTTCTTTGTCCTGAAGAAGTATGGGGGTTTACGGCCCTGCATAAATTATAGAGCCCTAAATAAAATCACAGTGAAATTTAGCTATCCACTCCCTCTAGTGCCGTCCTCCCTAGAACAACTCCGGAAAGCCCGCATATTCACTAAACTGGACCTCAGGAGTGCATTTAACCTGATCAGGATTCGAGAAGGAGACGAATGGAAAACGGCGTTCATCACCCCTGCAGGGCACTATGAAAATCTTGTGATGCCATATGGCCTGGTAAACGCCCCCGCTGTTTTATGGATGAAGGCCTCCAAGAGTTCCTGAACCACTTTGTTCTCGAGTACATTGATTGATTGATTCTCATCTTTTCCCGCAATAGCCATATCTCCCAAGTACTCCAACAGCTCCTAGAGTTTTCCCTGTTCTTAAAAGCTGAGAAGTGCGTTTTCCACCAGACCTCCATCGAATTCTTGGGTTACCACCTCAGTGAGAAAGGAGTCAGGATGGATGACCGTAAGACCCAATCCAAACTTTTACCGCTGATTCATAAACCAGTACAGCATGATAACAGCGAAATTAATGTCACTCCTGAAGGGAAAGCCGAAGACCATTCACTGGACTCCAGAAGCTCTTAATTTATATCATCTTACAAGGGCTTGGGCCGGGCTCGGGCTTGCGCTCCGGTTTGCGAGGTAAACAAGCGGTCATGTGATGTGTTTCGATTAGCACGAGAAAGATGCGAAAATGGATGATGAGTAGGTGTAACGGAGGCTTGCCTCTGGCGATTACGATTTGGTTGCACCCAGCAACTATAGCAAAGTCTGAGGTGTAGAAAAGTTTTGACCATGTTTATAATGATAATAATGAGTGAATATCGATGCACCATCAGTGAGTGCACGCGCTGAAGACATCTACAATGGTTTCAATTTTCCCCCACAAAAACATGTAGGCTAGCCTAATCTCTGTGAGTAAAGGTTTTTTAAATGATAACTAAATATTCATTGAGTCTTAAATGCATAATGTGGACAGAGTATATATGCTAATGTTGGTATTATTCTTTTATTAGTAATCAAATCGGCGGAGCCTTTATCTTAATTTCGTTATTTCCAAATACCCATCTTAATTTAAAATTTATCTTAATTTAATTTGCTTAAAAAAAAAATGTTTTTATTGGTGCATTGGTCTATTTATAGGCTGAATGAGCCTATGCCTATTTAGAGTGCTGAGATATTACAATGTTACAGAGCAGACTTATTTTATTTCTTTATTCCAACTTCCAAGTGGCCAATATACGTTAGTTATGAATAAATTATGTCAAAACATGTATAAATGACTCATTCTTGACACAAGGAAAAAGAGCGTGTGTGTGCACACATTTGAATAATGTCGGGCTGTAAATTGGTTCGGGCTTTTAAAAAGCTGTCAATCAAAATGCACTTGTCGGGTTCGGGCCGAAACCTGTCGGGCTCGGGTCCTGTCGGGCCTAACTTTTAAGGCCCAATTACAGCTCTAGTGTGAACCACTTTAGCGAATGTGCTCTAGTTGTTAGTTGTGTTCAACTTCAAGCGCTGCTGCACAGACTGAACAGTGTATTCAGTCAGGCCCGTTTCTCGATAGGAAAACTAGGTGGTTGCCTAGGGCGCAACAGCAGGAGGGGGCGCCAATAAGAGAATGTACTGGCACTAAATTTTTGCAGAGTTGTGATAAAGAGGGCACAGCCACCCTGACCCTTACCAAAAAGTAGTATACTTCAAGTTTATTTTGCTAAGTATACTTAAGTAAAGTTCAAGTATATTTTTAAGTATACTTTATGTAGCAAGTATACAAATATCAGTGTTCTAGTAGTATACTTGTAAGTGTACTGTTTCAATGCTCCTTTGGACTATATTGGCCCACTTTCTAGTATATAAAAGTATACTTTAAGTATAACAGTAGCAAACTTTGAGTACACAACTAGTGGACTTTCTATGTTTGTAGTTTGTACTGCAATTATACTAAAAGTGAACTTATATGTATACTGATAGTTTACTGATTAAATACTTTGTACACTTTAAGTATAGTCTCAGTAAACTACTAGTTTAGTAGTTTTAGACTGCAAGTATACTCATATTTTTTCTTTAAGTGAACTTTACATAACACTTTAAAGTATACTACTACGGCCCTATTTAGGTTTGAATTTGTATTTATTTTGTTGTATGACTATCTGAAAATACAAAACATCCAAAGAAAGAACAGGGTATCTGCTTGTAAACAAAAACATTTTATTATAGCTTCATGCATAGTTTTCATAAAAATAAAGAAATAATATTTTGAACAAAAAGCTGAAAAAAGACTATGAATTGGATTTAGATTGATAATCAAAATGTAGATGGAGTCTATCAACACCCCAAACCCTTGACTGTAATCATTACCTCTTCATTGGTCGACATTTTATTCCATAATGTTACAGTTTTTATGCTGTTTCATGTCAGATGATCATGTTATGTGTTGGTATCTGTTATTTCTTTTTCTTCCTCTGTTGTGTTTTTTTGGAAATTGTACAGAAGATGTGTACTAGTGCCCTCTACTGTATAATAATGAAAACACAGATTCTAGGAGTATAGCTCAAATATATTTAGAATTTTTGTAAGTATAAGTCAAGTATACTTAAATGTCATTTTAAGTTTATTTCTGAGTACATAAAGCCCGTCTCTGAGAAGTACATAAAAAATAAACCAAAAGCATACTGTCCTATTTTTAGTTTAAAAGAAGTATACTAATAGCACACTTGAATAAACTTATTTTTCATAAGGGGAAATATGATTGTACATTTCTGCATATGTACATTAACTGACAGTCACAACTGATGAGCTACTACTAAATATTGTAAAAAGTTACTTTGCAACAATTTGTATTGTGAATTGGGGGGTGGAGGAGGTGAGATGGTCCATGTTTCAGTAGGTAGGGGGTTTGTGCGGTGTAAATTAAGGAGGAGGGCGGGGTAAATTAAGTTCAGTGCTTGCACAGCCTGGGGGAAAAAGCTGTTGAGTAGTCTGGTGGAGCGGGCTCTAATGGACCAGTACCATCTTCCTGATGGTAGGAGCTGTAAGAAATTGTGGGAGGGATGAGTGGGGTCCTTCACGATACTGTTTGCTTTGCTGGAGCACCATGAGAGGAAAATGTCAAGGATGGAGGGGAGAGGGGCACCGATGATCCTTACAGCTGTGTTTACTGTCCACTGGATGATCTTGCAGTCTGCTACACTACAGCTCCCGTACCAGACAGTGATGCAGCTGGTCAGCATGCTCTCTATGGTTCCTCTGTAGAATGTGGTGAAGATGGGTGGAGGGAGGCTAGCTCTTTTCAGCCGGCAGAGAAAGTGTAGCCGCTGTTGTGCCTTCTAGGAGAGTGACGGTGTTGGTGGTCCAGGTGAGATCCTCTGTGATGTGCACCCTCAGTAATTTAGTGCTGCTGACTCTCTCCGCAGTTGAGCTATCGATGATCAGTGGGGGGTGGTCAAAGGAGTTTCTCCTGAAGTCCATCACAACACCCTTGGTCATCTTCACACTGAGGGACAGCCGCAAATTTGATGATGTGGTTGGAGCTGAACTTGGCAGTGCAGTCGTGGGTCAGCAGCATGCTTATTAATACTAATAATACTGCACACCCTTAATATATTTAATGTTTTGTTTTTATATTATTTTAATAATTTATTTAAATAAATTAAAATATATATGAGATGGAAGGGGGATGACCTTTTGTATGTATTTAATTATAAAACCCTTTATAATCTATCAACATTAAACTTATTCAATATCTTTCTCTAAACATTCTTGGATATCAAACAGCCACCTTGCAATTCTGCCCAAATGAAAGATACACTGTGTGTGAAATTATAATGTAACTTTGTAAGTTGTAAGAAACATTATTAAATAAATATTCTGTGTCAAAAACTATATTTATACATGCTTTCTGTTACTGTTTGAAATGTATATATTTTTTTTTTGTTCAAGCTCTCAATGAATCCTTCAAATATAGCATGTACAAAGTGTGGAAACATTTAATAAAACACTATTGAGTTTATGAATTGAGTGTTTTTCTCTCCCAAACAAGGGAATGGTACATTCTAATACTGCATTGTCTCACACTTTATAGCTTTTGCACTGTAATGTAGACTTAACCCCAAAAAAGCAGGGTCATATTCCTGGTTGAAAGCAGTGATAAGACCCTTTCAAAATTATATGTGTAAAATATTGCTTTACCCAGGGTTAAAACAAAGTTTAAATTTTTTATATATGTGTATATATATAGCTTTCTATGATGTAAGAGAAACACATACTTGATGTTTATAGTAAAGTAGGCTGTTGTCTAGTTTTCCTGCGAGAACCCAGTGACATTTAACTTAGTATCTCTCAGGACATACTATCCTCTTCCTTGTCCTACATTCACAGCACATGAGATTAGCTGTAACCAATCCATCAGTCTTACTTTACTCTTTCATACTTACACAACATTAACAGAGTACATCTCGTTCTTTATTTATTCCAGTATTTTCCACTTGACCACAAGCTAAAACACACTAAACACTGACTTAAATGCAGTCTTCTAAACTTTAAAAGTTTGGAATTATTATGAACATATATAGAAAGAACATATTCACAATATTTCTGAGTTCCTGAGATGATCTTGTGGGTTTACTAATGACAAAATATATATATTCTTTTTTCCATTATTTGATTTGATGTGGGCTGAATCATGACCTGGGCATGTTTTGGAAAGGCTTCTACATAATTCACTAAATTTATATTGAGTGAGGACACCATGATCTAGTCTTGTCCCATCTTCTATAACTTGACACAGACACTTTTAGAGTTTCTTAAGCTGGTGTGCTGACTCAGAACAGCTGAGCTACACATACACATTCATACCACTGTCAGGACACATGAGTGTGTATATCTCTTTCAAACATTAGCAATTTTGCATAGACATCATTGTGACTTGTATCTGGGATGTGCACAGGAGTCTTATAAAATCAGTGTCATTATAAAGGCTGAGAATCAAAGAATCTCCAAGAATTGTTGAAATAGGGATAATAGCTATATTTATGAAACTTTTATTGGTGTTGAGCTAAAGAAAAAAATATCCCAAGATTTACTATACAGCAACAAAGTTCTTTTACTTTTACTTGCTCCTTGTTGTATGTTCAGAATAAAATACATGACACAACAATAACCATTTCCAACATGTTTGAACCTCATCACAATGCTAAATTAATTCAGTAATTAATTATGATGGATCATTATGAATGGTCCATGCAAAGATAAAACAGTGTTTCTGTTTAGTTAACTTATACAAGAATCTAATGTGATTTAGTAAACAATATATTATGGATAATAGATGTTATATATATGTTATATATGTTATATGATGTTATATATCCTTGACCATAGACTGCATAAAAACATGTAGTGTCCATGACGTCACCCATAGACTCCTGAAGTGTGTTTTTGAAGCCTAAAGTCATAGAAAGTAAAAGAAATGGACACAGCGATCCCATTGGATTCAACGGAGACAAGTGAAGTCAATTAGAAGCACACACTTCCTGGGGTCGAGCGTACTGCGCAGACTCAAAATGAGCTTGATGATGTAAATGTCATGTGAGCAACCTTTCTGACTATAGAGTGCCAAAGTTATGACGTCACTTTGTAGGCCAACCCAGAAGTTAGCAGTGCATGAGTTCCCTCGATCTAAAAGCCTATGCACTTTTCCTATGCAAAAAATAAGATCTGTGTTCAACAAAGAGTTATGACCCTTACACGTTTTGTCTATCAAGATAATCTTTACAAGTTAATCCAAAATGTATACATTTTGAAGCCTAAATAAAGCTGTCAGATATAAAATGCTAATGGTAGGCTATAAACAGACTACAGCGGACTACAGCACACCATGTTGATCAACGTCATCATCAAGCTTACTCAAACTTTATTTAAAAAAAATGCTCGCTCATTATGATCTGCGCTGTGTATGAACACTTAATTTTCGAGGAGAGAACCACTATAAATTTGGAAATGTAGAACAGTGCAGCTTAGATGCTGGTTTACTTACTGGTATTGTAAGTGCCAGCATGAGGGACAAGGTTTATCGAGTCTCGGTAGGTAAAACTAGGGAGAGATAGAGGAGTTATAATAATGTTCTATGCATTTAAGATAACTATACAAACAATTTCTGAACAAGCATAACACAGTTAAATTCTCATTTGATCACGAATGTTGTCAGACAATAAAACTGTGTCCTTGGAGAAACACAGTGTTTTTCCTACAGGGGGTGCCTTACGGCTCAGAAACCTGAAAAACGTCTCCGGTTACTATCGTAACCTCGGTTCCCTGAGAGGCGGGAAGCGAAAGTAGAGCTGATGTAATGTCGAGTTACCGCCTCAACAAGGGAACTACAATTTGAAAAGGCTAAATATATAAGGTATGTAAATTAACTGAAAGGTAAACTTTTAAGAATGTGAGGCTGAAACGCAGGAAAGTAAGAGATTTCCTGTTTGTCATGATGACGTCTAAAGCCCCCGCCAAAGGATGTAGTCCCTTTTTGCAACTTGTTAGCAACCACCGTTTTTAAGACACACCGAGTTTTAAAAATCACAAGCAGGTTATAACTGGTGTGTTTTATGTCATAGATCAAAACGTGAAAATATTTATAGGCCTTGTTATCCACAGACCTTATTTCAGGCGATTTAGCAAAAACCCACAGACTTTAGGGCAAGGGAACCGTATGTGACGAAGGCGTAAGACCCTGACTGGAATATGCAAGAGAAATTGTCTCCACTATCCAGTGGGATAAACTTGAGAGGAACAATAGAATTGACCACTTTGGGCATAAAAGCAGGATTAGGTTTCAAAAACACCCCTGCGTCCCCTGGCATAAACTGCGTACACGCTGAATTCACAGAAAGTACATGAATTTCACTTACGCGCTTCGCTGAAGCCAAAGCTAACAGCAGTGTCGTCTTAAACGACAATAATTTCAGGTCAGCTTTGTCCAGTGGCTCAAATGGAGTCACTAAAAGTGCATCAAGCACCAGAACCAGATCCCATGACGGAGAGATCAGTTGAGACTGGCAAAGCGCAACGCGCACCCTTCATAAACCGGCACACCAACGGGTGCTGCCCCACAGTTTTGTTGTCAAAACTTACATGACAGGCAGATATAGCAGCCAGAAACACCTTTATTGTCGAGAATACCTTACCCTGATCTATCATATCCTGCAGAAATGATAGAATAACTGCCACTAAACACTGAAAGGGAATTACGTGTCTAGCCGCGCACCAATGCTCAAACACGCCTCATTTACATTCATAGAGTGAACGAGTGGACAGGGCCCTAGAATTCTGTATAGTTCTAATAACACTGTCTGGTAGACCAGCCACATTCATGTTTAACCATGTACTGGCCAGGCCCACAGTGCCAGACGCTGTGGATGAGGATGAAATATCTCCCTTCCCGCCTGTGACAACAGATCCCTGCGCAGTGGGAGGGACCATGGCTCTGTGTACAGCATATGTATGATCTCCGCCAGCCAGATTTCCTGGCCACCGCGGAGCTACCAGTATCATTCTCAGGCCCTCCTCCCTCACTCTGTGAAGGGCTGGAGATAACAACGCAGTCGGTGGGAACGGGTATAGGAGAACGCAAGGCCACTCGTGCGCCAGTGCGTCTATTCCCAGAGGTGCACTCTGATCCTTCAGAGAGAAGAACAGAGGGCATTGAGCATTATCCTGCGACGCGAACAGATCCACTGTCGCTCTGCCAAATATGCTCCAAATTTGACCAATCACTTCCATGTTCAGCTTCCACTCTCCATTGAGGATTTCCGCTGGACAGCAGATCTGCACCCCGGTTCATGATGCCTTGTACGTGTGTCGCTCTCAGGGATAAAAGACAAAATTAGTTTGCATGCCAACATGTGTAAAGGGAGTGATCTGAGACCTTCCTGTGTGTTTATGTATGCCACAACAGTAGTGTTGTCCGTACTCACGAGAACATGCTGTCCTTTCAGAAAAAAAAGAAAATGCTTCAACTTTAGAAAGACAGCCAGCATTTCCAAGTAGTTTATGTGACAGTGGCTCAGATGGGGACCCCATCTCCCGTTCACTGCCCTGCCCTTGTGAATGCCCCCCCAGCCGGACAATGATGCGTCCGTTGTTATGACCTTCCTGGTCTGGACAACGCCCATTGGCAACCCTTGTACCAGAAAGCACGGGCGCCGCCAGTGATGCAGTGCCAAGACTAACGTTGACGTCAATGTCACTCTCCTTCGGGAATGCCGTAAGGAGTCTAGTCTCAGACGAGCTACCCAGCGTTGAAAATCTCTCATAAATAGTCTGCCTAAGGGGATGACTATTAGAGCTCAGGCCATCAGACCTAATAGTCTGAGGCATGTACGAAAAGAAACATTGTTCCCTTTCCGAAATTCGGCCAGGCATTTCGTAAAATGTATTACTCTCTCCTCCGACAGTCGCGCTCTGAATGTCACTGAGTCCAGTAAGAACCCCAGATACGTTATTGACTGCCTGGGAACTAAAACACTCCTTCTGGTGTTTAATTTTAATCCCAGTTTTTGTAGATGTTCTAGGAGCATGGCTCCATGAGGTGATCACATTCCGATCTTATAAAGTGCTTTGCAACATTTTTTGGGGCATTATGTTTTGCAACATTTGTGGGAGAAACAGTGAAAACTTTATTGAACTCTGCATGTAAAGTGCTTGTGACTAGTGGGTGGGTTAACACCACTGCACCGTCTCTCATTCTCTTCACTGCTCTCCATCCCTTGGACCAGCTCGGCTCTGGTTTCCCCCCATCTGAACTTGTTTTCTGCTGAATGTTGAACAACTGAGGGTCGGGGACTAGCGAAAACGGGGGGGCTGTGAGTCCCCTTCCCTCAGGAAGACCACCTCAAATAGCCTTCTTCTTCCTCCTCATCACCTGGGTAGGGCGAGGGGCCAGCTGGTCCGTCTGAGCAGCCGCGGGTGGATAATTTTTCCTGGGCCAGGCTGGTTTCTGCTCTGGTACGCCACTCTGAACTGCCGTTGCATTCACATGCAATCTCTTTTGCCTTGGAATGCGAAAGCTTGGGGGTGGGCGAGCTGTAGCCTGCGCAAAAGTCTGCCGAGGAGGTGGCGGGGGCGCAGTCTGCATCTTTCTTGGCATGCAGAGCTGCAAGGCCTCGTCATCCCTTTTCTTCTCCTCGCATCTCTTCTGCATCCGTGTCAGTGCTGAACCAAAAATGCCTTCTGCGATTACCGGTGCATCTAAGATGGCTTCCTTTTCTCTGATGGAGAGATTTGCCAAATTAAGCCAGCGTCCTCTCTCCTGAATGACCATTGTGGCCATGGCCTTGGACAACGGAGGCTCTTCATTGTGAAACGCACGCAGTGCTCACAGGAACTGGGACTATTGACTGCCATTTGAGCATGTTTTAGCCCAAGACATGCAGAGCAGACCTGGTGTGTGTCTTTGCATGAGATCTTGTTCCCACATGAGCAAAAAGGGGAAAAGTCCCCTGTTCAACACTGTATCACTGAAAGAAATCTCGGCTCGCAAACTTTTAGGTAGATTTTTCTAATTGGTGTGTTTCTCCAGGCCTCAAAGAAATATAGAGCTGAGTATCATCAGGATAACAGTGAAAGTTAACACCATGTTTCCTGATGATATCTCCCAAGGGTAACATGTAAAGTGTGAAAAGTAACAGCCCTAGTACTGAGCCTTGAGGTACACCATACTGCACATGTGATATGATATGATACCTCTTCATTCACTGTAACGAAATGATTGTGGTGAGATAAGTATGATTTGAACCATTCTAGTACACTCCCATTAATGCCAGCAAAGTTTTCTAATCTATTCAAGAGAATGTTGGATTCATCATGTCAAACGCAGCACTAATAAAGAGATACAACCACGATCAGATGATAAGAGCAGGCCATTTGTAACTCTGAGGAGAGCAGACTCAGTACTATGATACAGTCTAAATCCTAACTGGAAATCCTCACAGATTCCATTTTTCTCTAAGAAGGAATACAATTGTGAGGATACTATCTTTTCTAATATCTTGGACAGAAAAGGAATGACAATCTTCTCCATCAGCCTGGTCTTGCTGCCCCCTCTGCTGCTATAGTATTTTGCCAGTCAATGTCTGAGGCTGTACCTGTGCACCTCACAACCCTTTTGTATTGGTCTGTTTTGTCAAAAACATGTTACTCACACTGCAATTGTGTCCTCTTTCTAGATCTTTGATATAATGTATGCTCTTCCTTTGGGGTACTATACAGATCCTTTCACTCATATATCAACTAGGGTTGCAAGCTTCACTGACCTTTTTTGGTAATAACCAAACTTGTGACCATAGTTGCTTTTTTGGAAATGCACCCGAGATAGTTATTCAGTCAGTGAGAACACAAATAGTGGACAAACATGAACTATAAACAGGCTTACAGACACATATTCACGTAGCCAAGTGTAAATGGATTACATAAACTCAACTGGATAGCAGTCCAATCAATTGAGATTCATTAGGTGACCAACTGATCGTCACTGAATTTCCTCTAATTTTCCACACCTTTTTGCTTAATAGAGAAATGATCATCTTTCTTATGACTGTGATCTGCATTTCTTAATGTCCTTTTCTCACTCAATGTTTATGGTCCATAAGTCTCATATACATTTATCAAATTTCATGCAGTCTCACTTCCCTTCTTGTTTTTGTTTCCTTTCTATCTTTAGCTGTCTATCACTAGTTCATTTAAATGATCTCAGAGAATTGGATTCTGTAGACAAAACCAACTTTATTGGTATTGAATTTATTCAGCATTTCCCTTCACTAAGGTCTTCTAATACTGGATTTTTCAGAGATACTGTACATCTGAAAATAAAATAGAATAAAATGCTTGACAGGAGCATAACACATTCTTTTTTTCATAAAACCTGTTATAGCATCTAAACAATCAGTGACATGTCAGTTAAAAGTCTTGTTTAAGGTTTTTTTAACTGACATGATACTGATCATTGATTGAACAGGTTTTAAATTTTAAATTTAATTTCTCCACCAGTAACTAGCCCTCTCCATAGGTTTCGATCAGAAATTAAGTATGCAAGGGAATACCATCAAACATATTATTTATGAAGAATATTTATGTAAAAAAAAAAGAAATATATATTTGTGTGGTGCAAAAATTTTAATCGCATTATTGTCTGCGATTTAATCGCATTATTATGCACAAAACTAATACATTCAAAAGTAGTGTATTGTGCACTTTTTTTGTAGGCCTACTGCTATATGAACAGAAGTGCGATAACATTTGGTTTGCAAACACTTTAAACAAATAATGTACTTTTTACAGCAGTGTTCCTTTTACATAGTAGCAGTTAAAATATTTATTGTAGCCTAAATCTCAACTTATAACATAATATATAAATTAAATATAAAACAAGCCATTTGTCACTGCCAGGAAATGAACAGTTTGTTATAGAAAAACAAGTTATGCTCAGATTCTAGAGCCTCGATCATAACATAACAGGCACCACACAGTGGTTTGTGAATGTTGATGCTTAACCTAAATAATTTGATTGGGAGTATTTATATATATATATTAAATAACAAGAGACATGTTAGGACAGTGGCCCTGTAGAGATGTGCTTTTGGGCAAAGTTTTATTGTTTTATTTTATCTTTTGTTTACATCATTTCAACATGATCAACATAAATGCACCACCTACTCACCCCCAATTCCTTAGCGTGACTGTTCTGGTAAGTGTTATGAGGAAACCCACTAAAACTGACACGACATTCAAACTATGGTGCTCTGTTGCATTCCTTTTTCTTTTAAATAAATTTATTTATTATTATTTTTTATTATTATTATTGTATAAGTGTGCAGCATTTGGCCCTTTTGGAAAGGTTTTTGTAGGGTGTGAAAAAAATAAGAGGGTATGGTCTGAAGACAGTACTATAACAATTCAAAGGAGACACATTAATACTAGGTGGAAATAATGTGTCTCACGTGATCAGATCAGTGAAAAACTGGTGTAAACAGGGCCATGGTCTAAAAAAATCATTGAATTCAATCAGAATATGACATAAGTGAACCGCAAGTTAATTTATTAATTTCAGTGGTGACCCTCTTTAGCAAGTCCACTCCTTAAAACAACAGTAGAAGACATTGTGCTTTGAGAACTTCTAACCTCTAATGTTTTCATAATTTCAACACTCAGCTGGCCAAAAACAAGAATAATAATGAAACGTCTAATCCAATCGCATGAGAAACATGACTATTTTATGATGTGGCAATTTCATAAGAACTTATGATTCATAAAGTAAGAATTAAGATCTGCCCCTAACCCCACTCCTAAACAAGAGGCATAAACAGATTTATTTTTCTTCATTTTCTAGTTTCCTAACAGATCTCATTGCTAAGACAGATCTGAAAAGGACATAGGAAATAATGGTGTTCTTGTGCATGCTAAGCCAATGTGTGGATGTCATTTTGACATTTTAAGCACTGTAATGCTTGTTCCAAATTAACCTTCCAGCACTCCTCTAACTGCCCCCTCCCATCAAAGGACACTTGGCCCATCACTTGCTGGCTCTTTCACCATCTCCACTCTCCTTATTCCACTGACCATGCATATTCCAAAAACAGATCAACTTTTAATTTCAGTGCTACCCCCTATGTATGCTACCACCACATGCTCCTTGTCCACCAAATAACCCCTGACATCCTCAAGTCTGAGATGCCAAAGTTCAACCCCTAGACTATAACTCAGCCATACGCAACTGATTGGAATTTTGGGGTGTGGCGATGGGCAACTTTGACCAATAGGGCAGCGGGCAGCAGTATAAAACACTGAACATGTTTGAATGCATTTGCTCTTTCTGTCAGTCCATCATTTCTATAAGGAGGGGGTCCAAGTAACGGGGGGCAGATTAAGTAGTACAGAGAGCAACAAGAGCAATAGAGACAATCAATAAAAGGCACGGATAGACCGGTTTAACCAAGCTAGTGCAACTCCTGAAGATCCTTCACCCCTGACAGGATGGAGGACGCCTACACCAAGCACCCGGCTGAATGTCTGGCCTACTTCGCAGTTAGTGAGACCACTGGTCTTACCCCAGATCAGGTCAAGAAGAACCTGGCTAAGTACGGCTACAATGGTGAGATTCGTGAGATGCCTTTCTTGATGCATGCAACCAAATTCTCCAAATAATGGAAATGTCTTTTTTAAGAAGCCACATAGATAGTATTGCAAGAGTGTTTTGGGGTTGAACTTTTAAATAGTGTAAACAGTAGATGCAATTGCATAAACCGTATACAGTCTTGGCCTCAGGAAGAAAACATGATTGATGTTCTAAAGGATTTTCTCAAATGGTGAGTCTTCATTGGCATTTCATGGGACATTAACAGGTTGTGTCGCAGAAGCTGTGATTGAAAATAGACTTCTTTGATGAAGGGGAGAAGGGAAGAAAGGCAGGTGATGGCACAGCGGCCTTGCTTGGTTATTAGAAAAGCCTTATTAGATTAGCACTATTCAGGCAGATGGGGGAAGGAGATTTTTATGTTCTGGCTGAAGTTGGCCTGGGCGATTAGACATGTCACTGGCATTAGAAACTCGTGATGTACAAAACAGGCCCTCTTGTACAGAGAGAACTTGGCATGCACAATCAAATGTAAAAATAAAAATAAAGTGTAACGTTTCACTTGTAGAAAGCAGGTTTCACATTACTGTTCTGGGGTGTGTTATTAATTTTATTACTGAATATATGAATCTTGAAGCTGGGACTGTAAATGTTAGTATTGCTTTTAAAGAGTTCATATTTTACAATTATGTCCATTCAAAATGAATAAATACAGTGGAAATCATTGTGTTTCTGTGTGAAACTGAGGATATTCTTTCTTACTAATAATCTCTGTAAATCATTAGCAAACTTCATATTACATATGTGTCATATAAAAATCAATTGGAATTGGTTATAACATAATGGCTTCTCTGAAGTACCATTAAAGATCAGCCAGCGTAATGTTATTATGCTGTCTTGAATTCTCGTTGTTCATTTTCTTTCTTTTTCTTTTTCTTGTCTCCATCAATACTTTGTTTCCCAGAGCTGCCAGCTGAAGAGGGTAAGTCCAAACACATTGCTTAAAAAGAGGCTACATGATAAATAAATCAAGTCTATTTTCACCAGCCACTATGTCATCAATAGAATCTCAAAATCTAGTAGGAGTGAACAAAATTTTCATTCCTTTTAGGAAAATCCATTTGGGAGCTGGTCATTGAACAGTTTGAAGATCTGTTGGTCAGAATTTTGCTGCTTGCTGCCTGCATCTCTTTCGTAAGTAACTAACAACTGAACTATTCAAAAAAGCAACCACAGAGAAAAATCTATATCCATGTTTGAAGTGTTAAAAAATCTAAATATTAATTTTTAGCAAATAGAAATAATAATCTAAACTTTTATTGAGCATAAATTGAACATTATAAAATTACTGTATGTGAATCATGTATATATATATATATATATATATTGGATGAAAAAAAACATACCCTGTAAAATTGAGTGGCATGTCATGTAAACATCTGTTGTGACAGTATAGTTTGCCATTCTGCACTTAATGCTGTAACAAACACCACAATCATCTATGGTGTTATGCCACAGGGTACACATGATTTGCTATTTATTTAAGCATAATGCTTATGTGCAGAAGTGTACACTTGTACTGCGAGCAATGTAGCATCGGTATGTTGACTTCTGATATATTGCACTGTAGAATTAAAGAGTTTCTTATAGAGTTGATTAATCTTCATTTGTTGTGTCAGGAAGCTATACAGGTGGTGTTATTTCTCACAGCTTTCTAAGCAGGAAAGACTTTATAAGGTGGATGTTTAGGTGGTTCGGTAGAAATTAGGAGGTTAAAGGTGAACATCGGGGCATTAATGTCGCCCCCCTCCATACTATTCCTCAACCAGCTGTTCCAATGGCCTTAGAAGGAAAGTATTAAGGGGATCAGAAGACGAGAGGGAGAAGGGGGCTATTTTAAGGACTCAAGTTGAAGACGGAAACTCTATCCTTCTGAAAGGTCAGGAGAGATACATGAGGGAAAAAAACAGCGAGAGTATTTATGTCAGCAGGTCTGTTGTGCAACAGTATTGTCAAATAATGTTTTGACTGGTTTTTATGTATGCATCCATGCATTATGTACGAAGTGGTGGTAAGTATTTTTTTCGGGGATCTGTACTTTACTTTAGGATGTTTTATTTGCATCTACTTTCACTTTTACTCCACAACTTTATTAAAGACAAAGTTTACTTTTTACTCCGATACATTTCCCCATGCCTGCTTCAAGTATTTATTACACTGATTTTACAAACCAATGAAAAATGTGGTTTTCTTTTGAAAAAAAAGAACGCGCGACTTCGCGAGTTCTTTGCCTACACGCTCACGCAGCAGTTAGTTCGAGGTGGAAGATGACCGCTAAAATAGGTGTATAGTGCAGCTCTTGCTGCCCGCAATGATCCCGAGATTCCCGACAGGGATCACCCATGGCCATATCTCAAGGATATGTTTGAATTCACTGAAGTCAAGGGAGATTCTTGGCTGAGATGTCTTCTTTGCCTGCCACGGGTGACTGAAATTTCAGTAGGGCCTGTGCAAAAAAATCGAATGCGATTTTCATATGCTCATCTCATCAGTAACGCTCCTGTAATTCGTAGTATATATTTCCAGCACATGTAGGGTGACTACCTGCTAATAAGCCCAAGGTGGGACAAGGGGTATGTTTCTGAGGAACAATGTGCCTTGCGCGGCAGTGCCCCCACCCCATGGGCAGACTCACTGATAGTGGTTTTACCCATTTCTAGCACATACCAACTTACATGGTATATTAATAATGCCCTATTCCCCTAAAAATGTGTAATTGCTGATGTATGCTCATGACAGAATTGACTATTTTATTTATTTTTCATTACAATTTATTCACTTTAAATAAATTATAATATAAAATTATAGGATTAAAATGAATTGTAGTTGCTCAACACCACAGGAACAGTTAAAAAAAAAAAAGTCTTAACTCACAACTCCAGAGGTTCACGGAAAGAGAAGGGGGAGAAATTATGGTGAACTTGCATGTTAGTAAAGGCAGGCGCATGAAGAAAAAAAAACAGTTTGAAACAGGACACACCTTCTCTTTTTTAATTGATGATGGCGGTGCCTAACTTTCTCCATTTTTCGAATTGGAAAGCGTGCATCTAAAAGTTCCTTCCCAGTGTGTCTGGTATGCACGTGCGTGCGCTGTCATGACAACAACAAAAAAGTTGACAACAACCTAGTCAGCAGTTCAACTGAGGGGTGGGTGTGGCAACAGTAGCGAGTTGAACTGTCAATAATGTTCGTTTGGCTGCCTGGGGCTCGAGGATATAGAGCGACCAACTTTTTTTGAGCAAGCATTGATTATGCGTGACACAGTCTCAATTTGTGGATTCAAACGCTGTGCGCGCACGTGCTACGCGGGACGGGTGGTCACCCTAAGCACATGCGTTCAGATCAGGGTTGCCAGGTTTTCACAACAAATCCTGACCAGTTGCTTCTCAAAACTAGTCCAAAACTAGCCAAAACGCGTTTCCAGGAGGTTCCCCGATAAAAATTGCTTCCCGGGGTTAAAATGTAAGTTTATTGGAAGGGTTGCCTTGGTAAAATTCACATTTTAGGCGCTAAATATCAAGTTATTGGGATTGGGGTTTCTTCGACCGGCGTACATGGAAAAACAACCACGGACTTGGCAACACTGGTTCAGGTGGAGCGGCAGTTACTACACAGAGCCGTAGTCCACCGACAACTAACACAAAATCGAGAAAAAAAAATCGTAGTAAATGCCAACCAGTGTTGCCAAGTCTGTGGTTGTTTTTCATGTCCGCCGGTCGAAGCGACAATACCAATAACGTGATATTTAGCCCCTAAATGCGAATGACAGAATTTTCATTTTTGGGAGAACTAACTCTTTAAAGAGGTGGTTCTTCCTCATTGATATTCTGAAACAGTCTTACCTTGTATCTTGCACATCTTCTGTTTGATGCAGCTATGATGTTATGGAACATGTCTATTGAAAGTTCAACCCCTATACTGCGATAAGGTTCTTCATTGTCTCTTTTTGATTGTAAATCTAACAAATTCTTAAGTATCTAATCTCATCATTTGTTCAATTAAAACACTGCATATCACTCCCAAAACAACTGATCTGCTTAATTATTGATATTTACAGTTAATTTGAATATTTACTTTTTACTTTCGGTACTTAAGTATGTTTTAAATCGGATACTTTTGTACTTTTACTCAAGTGATATTTGAATGGAGGACTTTCTACTTTTACTGGAGTCATTTTTTATTCAGATACATCTACTTTTACTTGAGTATAACTTTTGAGTACTTTTACCACCCCTGCGAATACTCTGTCATTTTCAGAAGTAATATTTAGGGTTGTCCCAGTAAGCCTCTTAAGCCTTCCACTGATCAATAAATACAAGAGAGCTTATACAAATGCACTTGGAAAATAGTTATATAAGGATATTCACAGGATACCACCAAGATTCTGTCTTAATATGATCTGTTGTAAAAGATGGAATATGACATCCTGAATGGAACGAAGAGCAATATGTACCTTGTGCTGGTCTCTAATGTGTCTCTTTGTGTGTGTTTAGGTCCTGGCCTGGTTTGAGGAGGGTGAAGAGACTGTCACGGCCTTTGTTGAGCCTTTTGTCATTTTGCTCATTCTCATTGCCAATGCCATTGTCGGTGTGTGGCAGGTAATACACCAAATACACAGATCAATGTAGATGTTACTGATTTAATAAACTAAGTAAAAGAATCACACACTTGCAGCTGTTATGTAAACCAAGCAAATGCCTGTCTGTCATTCAGGAGCGTAATGCTGAGAGCGCCATTGAGGCTCTGAAGGAATATGAGCCTGAGTTGGGTAAAGTCTATCGTTCTGACAGAAAGAGCGTCCAGATGATCAAGGCCAGAGAAATTGTCCCTGGCGATATTGTGGAGGTGTCTGGTATGTTTTGTTTTTAAATCCTTTTTGCTTGCTTAAAAATACTTAAAAATGAGTATTTATACAAGCTATTCAGAAATAAATAGCTTGTATAAATACTCATTTTTAAGTATTTTTAAGGTAACCTACAGTATTTTATTCGTCGCTATGTCCCTTATACAATAGAGCACACTGCATAAAATACTTTAGCCACCATGCATGTGATACACAAATGCTAGCAGTTCAGACCAGATGCTGTTCAGTCCATCTTGCGTACCATAGGAAAAAGTTAATGGTAGAAAAGCCACACACTATATTAAAGAACAACTCAAAGTTCATACATCTTACATAACTTGAGGCACCATTTCTAGGTCATTATGAAAGAGATGTTCACAAAGCATGTGGTTTTGCTGTTTCCCATATGTCTGAATTTTCATTCAGGTTATTTTTGTTGTTGCAATGGTCACGAATCACTATTGTTTTGTCATACTGAAAAGTCATTCTTTCCTCTTCCCTAGTTGGTGATAAAGTTCCTGCTGACATCAGGATTACTGCCATCCGTTCCACCACCCTTCGTGTTGACCAGTCCATCCTGACTGGTTAGTGCTTTTAAGTGTTCACCTCTACTTCTACTCAACAATGATCATAAAAATGGACTCACTGGGGTAAAAGTTGTTAGAAAATTAAACTTTATAAATACTGCAAACATACCAAATGTTTTTTTTTTTTTTTTTAATTAATTTGAAAAGCAGCAGCACTATCTTCCCCAGGGTATGTTTATTTTGTCTTACTTTTTATTGCTATTGTCTATAAATATGCTTTATTCTTTGTACAGGTGAGTCAGTCAGTGTGATCAAGCACACCGATCCTGTCCCCGACCCTAGAGCTGTGAATCAGGACAAAAAGAACATGCTTTTCTCTGTGAGTTTTCATTTACACACTCCTCCAACTACTTGTGGGTACCGGCTCCAAATAGCTACATACCTCAATACAAACAAGTAAAAAAAAAAAAAATTATGACTATCATGATAATGATAACCCTAAACTTACCCCAATCGCTAACATTGTAACATAGTGATTTTGCCCGGTAAAATGTGTTTTTGGTACTGGAACAACAAAAGTAATCATAACCATAACCATTAACCCATTTAATCCCACCCATTACAAACTCATTGAGTTTGCTGTCTGAGAGCATTTCACATATATCTGACTTGGGAGTTGTGGGGGGGGGGGGGGTTGTCATTTTCTCAACAGTAGCAAAAAAGAATGCGAGTGTTGTTTACGTTACTGTTTATAAGGTTTGATAAGAAGGTCTGCTAGCTGTGGCTGGTTCCACATCGAAAGCATGAAGGCTGTGTTTAAAGATGCTATAATGAATTTCAAATTTCTTCTTCTACCACACCTTCTCAGCTTTTCTGCATTGTCTTTTCATACTCTGAACTGCTGTTGATTTTCCTCCAATGTGATTTTTTGTCTGCCAGTCTTCTTACTGACTTTTACAGGAGCAATATCATCGCTAACATTCTTTTGAGTTAAACGAATCAAAGATAAGATCAACAGAGTGCAGATATGTTTGGTGTTAAAGATATAGCCTCCATAAATTCTACACTATTGTGTTTTCATTGTCTTTTCTCTTTCTAGATTCAGTGGTAATAGAGATCAATATATTAAAGAAAATACAGAAGCGATCAGATGTGCTCCATCCCTAATAACAATGGATGAAATGTTTAGATCTTTACTAATGAGTAAATCTATAATGTGTGCACGATTGTATGTGGTTCAATGCACGCAGCTGAATCAGGTCAAAGTGTTTAAAACCGCTATAATACATTTTGTCATTTGGATTTCTGCGTTATCTATGTGAATATTAAAATCCTCTGCAATAACATAACAGTCAAACCCAGAGGAAATCATTGATAACACTTCTTTGAACTCTTTAACAAAGGCTTGAGGGTATTTTGGAGGCCTGTAAATAATAAATAAAATGTGTGGAGCACCTTTCAGGACAATAACTAGATATTCATAAGACAAGTACTGACCAAATAACACTTGCTTGCATTGATAGAAATCTTTCATTCTGATTTGCATTTATATAAATTATTTTTTTTTAGTAAGCTAATGTTTAAAAATGGTGACTTGATGGCATTACTTTATGTCTCTAAAACAGTAGTTTGATGAATAATAGGCTGCAAAATAGATGGGTCAGCCATACTGCTTGAGAAGGCCTTAGACTTTCTATCATGTGAAAAAACTGAAATAGAGAAAGCTACAAGCACACTGGGTTCCGGCTTGTTCTGTAAATATTTGTGAATTTTGCTGCTATCATAGAGGGGACATGACACATAACTGAGAGCTGTTATCAGTTGCTTTTGGTTAACCTAGAGTAAATGGAGGAGGGTTTGGGCCCTAGCATTGTGGCCGGGCAGCCTGGGCACACAGGCTTTGGTGGTTGTGGGGGCTGCCTTTTTCTTTTTTCTTTTTGTTATCTGGAGGCTTACAGTGAAAGAGGTAGAGTTTGGTACCAGCATACACCAGTTCCTCCATTTTCTATGAGAAGCTTAAAAGTGAAGATCCTGGAGAGAGGGATAATATGTCTGGTGAGATGGGCTCTGGCTCTTGTGTTTCTGGTGGTTGTGATATGTTGGACTGGCTTCCTTCCAGAAAGTCTTCCTTGGGTGCTGAGTCTTGGAGCTGTTGTAGTACATCACAGTCGGTCTGTGATGAGCTCTGTGGACAGGGCTCAATCGGGATGTCTATGAGCAGAGCGTGTTTTGGCTGTGTGGTGTTATCCGTGTCCTTTGTCGGATATGTCAATCACATGATGACTCAAAAGCTGATATGAAGTCCTGTGGTCACTCATATTCTGTCTAGCTGTGTGTGTGCCATTCAGGTTAAGTGGATCAAACAGTTGTCACGTAAAAAAAGGTTTTCATTTATAAAGCTTTTAAACCCCTTACTGAAAAAATAAATTATTGATTATTAAAAAAGGGTTATCAATGACACATCATTTGGATATTTTCATGTCTGGGAGAAAATTGGGATTAAACATCTTAACCCCAACTCCAGCCTGACCAAAAAGTCTTAATGGTAGGAAGAAGTGTTGTTCCAGGAACAAGAAGTAAATCACAAGTTTCCCTTCCCAACTATAGGGCACAAACATTGCTGCTGGCAAGGCTATTGGAGTTGCTGTCGCTACTGGTGTAGCCACTGAGATTGGTAAAATCCGTGACCAGATGGCCGCCACGGAGCAGGAGAAGACCCCTCTGCAGCAGAAACTGGATGAGTTTGGTGAGCAGCTCTCTAAGGTTATCTCTCTGATCTGCGTCGCTGTCTGGATGATCAACATCGGTCACTTCAATGACCCCGTCCATGGTGGATCCTGGATCCGTGGCGCTGTCTACTACTTCAAGATCGCTGTTGCTCTAGCTGTAGCTGCCATCCCTGAGGGTGAGTATGATAATGTGCACCACATTTCAAAGTCCCCCCTCCCCAATGTTAATTTTGTAATTCCCACTACACAACACATTATGTCTAGAAAAGGCAAAAAGCTTGACCTTCCATCAATACTTGCTTATATTACATTTACATTTATTCATTTAGCAGATGCTTTTATCCAAAGCAATTTACAAATGAGGACAGTGGAAGCAATCAAAAACAAAAAAAAGAGCAATGATATATAAGTGCTATAACAAGTCTCAGTTAGGTTAACACAATATCTTTCAAGATTATTAATATTATTCAAATACATTAATTCAACCACAAACTCTCCTCTGCACAGGTCTGCCTGCTGTCATCACTACCTGTCTGGCTCTTGGTACCAGACGTATGGCCAAGAAAAATGCCATTGTCCGTTCACTGCCCTCTGTGGAGACCCTGGGCTGTACTTCTGTCATCTGTTCCGACAAGACTGGCACCCTGACCACCAATCAGATGTGTGTGACCAAGGTAGGTGTTCAACTATCTTTATGTACACACTCCACTAAGAATGTTTTTTAGTTATTGCTAATACCGATATACTGTCCTTCAGGTGAATTGTGTAATTTTTTTTCAGTGATGTAATACTCTTGTCCCAGTTTAATTTGCTGAAACAACTTTAAGTCATTGGAAGGCTGACTTCCATGGTTCACTTTCAAAACATTGTTAAGATTATCATTTACACTTCATCTGGGCAAAAAAGCCATCAACCTTCTGGATCAACCAAGTTTGAGAGTTTGGCAAAAGTCTTTCTTTGGGGGTGTGAGGGATGGGGGTTGCAGGTTAGAAGAGGAAGTAGGTGTATTTGGAAACGTTTTTTCAAAACAATTTTTCGGGTGCTGCAATTGGTTCGTAAATTACACACTTTACCTTGGGTACTGTATAAGTCTTTGCATGTATACATTTATATTAATAATGGCAAATTTTTACTTTCACACTAAGATGAAATTGTGTATCATTACAGATGTTCATCATTGATAAAATTGAAGGCGATCACGTTGACCTTGACTGCTTTGATATCTCTGGCTCCAAGTACACACCCGAGGGTGAGGTGTAAGTACAAAATTAAACATTTCCCCTAAAAAGCTACTTTTTATTATTAGGCTATCAGCTTGTTAAAATCATAAATGTATTCTGAGTGGCATTTTTCTTTTAGCTCAAAGTTAGGTTCTCGTGTTGACTGCAGTCAGTATGATGGTTTAGTTGAGTTGGCCACCATCTGTGCCCTCTGCAACGATTCCTCCCTTGACTACAACGAGGTCAGAGATACATATTCTTTCATACTTCATTCTTTCGTTCTCTTTTCTATATTTTTCCGAAGACAAAAACTGTCATCTTCCTGTGTTACAGTCCAAGAAGATTTATGAGAAGGTTGGTGAGGCCACTGAAACTGCTTTGTGTTGCCTTGTTGAGAAGATGAATGTATTTAAGACCAATGTCAACAACCTGTCCAAGATTGAGAGAGCAAATGCCTGCTGTAGTGTAAGTAGAGATGTAATCCTTTGGAAAACATCAGTAATGTAGCTAAGCGCTGATAGCTCTGTAAATCAAATTTGTGTCCATTTTTATCCTGTGCAGGTTGTGAAGCATTTAATGAAGAAGAAGTTCACTCTGGAGTTCTCCCGTGACAGGAAATCCATGTCTGTGTACTGTACCCCTACTAAGGGTGATGCAGGCAGCAAAATGTTTGTGAAGGTAAGTGTCCCACTCAAAAAAGTACCAGTATAATATTTTTTGTAAGGATTTGAGAAGTAAACGATCAATGTTATTGTTAATATTGCCATCTTCAACAAATAATACATGCATTTCCTGACTCCGAAATTTGTTAATATAGGGTGCTCCAGAGGGTGTGATTGACAGATGTACCCATGTACGTGTTGGTTCTACGCGGGTGCCCCTGACTAATGTTGTAAAAGATAAGATCATGTCCATCATCAAGGAATGGGGTACTGGCAGTGACACTCTGCGCTGCCTGGCACTGGCTACCCGGGACACACCCATGAAGATTGCAGAAATGAACCTTGAGGACTCTACTAAATTTGTTAACTATGAGGTGAATCTGAAAAACCTTAATTAATTTCACCTATGCATCTATGCACGTTGGTTTTGTAATTGGTCTGGCTGGTGAAGCTTGTTGCCCTTTTTCCTGTTGTTGATTATATTTGGCCAGAATCTCATGTTTATAAAAGTGCTATGCACAGGCTATTTGAGACTATTTAATATTGGCAATGACTTGATGGCAAATGCTAGACTAAATGCTGCACTTCAACCTATCTTGGTTTGCCTGCACTATTCTCTTGTTTCTTGAGTAAATAAAATGCTGAACTTACTCAAAGCATAGCCTGTCTCCAAGCAATCACAAATATAATATCAATATGGATAATATTATAGCAAAATATGACAGTATTATATAATATATGACAGTGGCGATATGTTCCAGCTATGATGGTGCAGCATGGATGATGTGCAAGTTAATGCAAAGCTACATAAAATCTTTGTCTTATTACTTTCATGTCTTGCTCAGACTGATTTGACCTTCGTTGGCTGTGTCGGTATGTTGGATCCCCCCCGTAAAGAAGTTACTGGCTCCATTGAACTGTGCAGGGCTGCTGGCATTCGTGTTATCATGATCACTGGTATGCTTTTTATCCATCCTATCATCACTCATCTCCCTCAACCTTTTAAACTTTTATTTTTGTTCACAAAATGACTCTCGAAACACAACCCTCAGGTGACAATAAGGGCACCGCTGTGGCCATCTGCCGTCGTATCGGTATCTTTGCTGAGGATGAGGATGTAGCTGACAAGGCTTACACCGGCCGAGAGTTTGATGACCTGCCTGTTAGTGAACAGAGCGAAGCTGTCCGTAGGGCACGCTGCTTTGCCCGTGTTGAGCCCTCCCACAAGTCTAAGATCGTTGAGTTCCTGCAGGGCCAAGATGAGATCACTGCTATGGTGAGACATAAGCACACTTTACAAGCCAACTTCCACACCACCATATCACATGAAACCCTGATTTATTTAAGATGATATAATATTGTTATCTTTCCTTTAGACTGGAGATGGTGTCAATGATGCCCCTGCTTTGAAGAAGGCAGAAATTGGCATTGCCATGGGCTCTGGCACTGCAGTTGCCAAGTCAGCATCTGAGATGGTCCTGGCCGATGACAACTTCTCTTCTATTGTGGCTGCCGTTGAGGAAGGCAGAGCCATTTATAACAACATGAAGCAGTTTATCCGTTACCTGATTTCTTCTAATATTGGGGAGGTCGTCTGGTGAGAATCTATGGCCTTGTTTAATTTCCCCATAGTATAGCATGCTCGTGCTTGACATTGTTCTTGTCTCTTCTTTTATCAAAGTATTTTCCTGACCGCTGCTCTTGGTCTGCCTGAAGCTTTGATCCCAGTCCAACTGCTGTGGGTAAACTTGGTGACTGATGGTCTGCCCGCCACTGCCCTGGGCTTCAACCCCCCTGATCTTGAGATCATGGGCAAGCCTCCCCGCTCCCCCAAAGAGTCCCTGATCTCTGGCTGGCTGTTCTTCAGATACATGGTCATTGGCGGTTGGTATCCTTGTGATTTCTGTGGGATGTCAGCTTACTCAAATTCTCTATGTGAGTTTTGGTGTTACTTTAATGAACTGACTGTCCTCAGCTTATGTGGGTGCTGCTACTGTGGGTGCCGCTGCCTACTGGTTCATGTATGATGTGGAGGGTCCTCAGGTCACCTACCACCAGCTGGTGAGCAATATCTCTATCATATTATCATTTATTATTGTATTTATCACACATGAAAAGAAAGTTCCCTCTGTTTTGTATTTTCATGTCTGCTAAATTATCATCCTGCTCTAGTCACACTTCATGCAGTGCGAGGAGGAGAATCCGGACTTCACTGGTTTAGACTGTGAGGTGTTTGAGGCTGCTGCACCCATGACCATGGCCCTGTCTGTTCTGGTCACAATTGAGATGTGCAATGCTCTCAACAGGTTACATCTTTACTGCAATTTTATAACATCAAACATAATTTTGTCTTATAAGAAGTTGCAGCCCTTGTAACTCAACAGCTATATTCATGTATGTCTATATAGGATGTCCATATATCCTATACATCTATATAGCTATACATCTAAGGCAGTATGTTAACCAAAACTGTTAATAGGGCCTTTTTAAAGGGATAGTTCACCCAAAAATGAAAACTGAAATGAAAATGATTTATTCATCCTCAAGGCAACCTAGGTGTATATGACTTTCTTCTTTCAGAGGAATCCAGTCAGAGTTTTATAAAAAAAAAATGCCCTGGCCTTTCAATGCTTTATAATGGCAGTGAATGGGTGTTATTTTTCAATAGTCCAAAATAAGTCCAATACAATGCATCCATCCATCATAAAAAGTGTTCCACGTGGATCCGTGGGGTAAAAAAAAGGCCTCCTGAAGCGAATTGATAAGAAACATATCCATATTAAAAACTTTATAAACAGTAATATCTAGTTGTAGATAACTGTCAAATGCATATTCACAACTGAACTGTGTTCTGGCAGATGATATATGATGTAGAAATAGCGTAAGCTCTGGTGAGAAGTGTCTAACCTGGAAGTGTAGAGGAGAGAGCAAAACAAAACACTGGTCACAAATCAGAAGTGCAAAATGGATTTATAAAGAAAAATCTGAAATAAGCCAGAGGAGACAGTTTTTTTCTTTGCTGAACAAAGGAAACTTTGCTTCCTTTGCTCCTGTAAACAAAATCTTGGTTCTTGCAAGACTAGCATATTCTCAGCACATCTTAAGTTATGTCCACATCCTACACCATGGAATGCTACTCCTTCGTGTATGCATGTATAACAGTTAGCAGAAGCAACTGATTACTGTTAAGATACTGGATGGATGCGCTTTATTGGACTTCTTTTGGACTTTAGAAAAAAGGACCCATTCGCTGCTATTATAAAGCTTGGAAGAGCCAGGACGTTTTTTTTTTATATAAATTCTATTGCATTCTTCTGAAAGAAGAAAATCATAAACACCTAGTATGCCTTGAGGGTAAAAAATGGGGTCATTTTTATTTTTGGTAAAAGTTTATGTACAGTATATTTTAATTTGCCTTGACTCCGTCCAGCAGTCTTGAATTAATATTTTTTCACTTTTCTGTGGAAGATACATTCATCACAGCTTTAGAATTTGGTGAAAAATCATCATCTTAAAACTGTGCTCTAAACAAAACCAGTCTTTGAGTCATATGTTATTGACAGTGTAACTGAGGCCTGTGATGCCATATAATGCTGGCAGGTTATGTAACTGAGTTAATTTTACCTTGACATTTATGGAGGCAATAAGAGTTCCTCTCTGTTTCTGTAACTTTCTCAACAGCTTGTCTGAAAATCAGTCCCTGGTGCGCATGCCTCCATGGAGTAATGGTTGGTTAGCTGCTGCGATGACCCTCTCCATGTCCCTTCACTTCATGATCATCTATGTGGATCCCCTGCCTGTATGTTTCTCACCTTTAATTCATCCTTTCCTTTATATTTGACTATATCTCGACACTGGCCACAACCTTCATTTTCCTATTACAGATGGTTTTCAAGTTAACTCACTTGAACGTGGAACAGTGGATGGTGGTACTGAAGCTTTCTTTCCCTGTTATCCTCATTGATGAGGTGCTGAAGTTTGTTGCCCGCAACTACATGGACGGTAAGTTCTCAAAGATATGTAAAGACGCATGTATACACATAATTGTTTAAAAAACATGCATTTAAGTAAACACATTTTACATGTAAAACTACATTCTTTCTTATACTCTAAAAAAAATAATCTAATTGTACTGTTTTTACTGACTTGTTTCTATGAGTGAAACTTAATATAATTTCTTCCTTAAACTTGCATTTTTTCTATTTATTATTAATTGCTTTTAATCTTTTTCTTCATTTAACTTGGTTACACTAAAAATCTCGTTTTTATCTGAGACTCCATCATTTCTCTTATCTCTCACATTCATTTCATTTATTTCACACTAACCTACTATATCCATTTCTAGTCTAAGCAGTCCACACCTCCCAGTTTTCAAGTAACAGACGCAAGGTATCCAAAACCCCTCTCATTGTTGTTATGCTATATTTGTCTTTATATTTGTCTACATGTCTCTATCTTTTTGCATGTTCATTGTTTTGGCTGGTTTTGCATTGAGAGAACAACTTGTCTGTGATTTAGCCATGCATTAAGCTCCAGTGAAATTTATGCTGAACTTCTTATTTGTCTTCTTAAGTGACAAAAGTTTTATCTAGCTTACAGGTTACACCAACCTGTGATTGCATTGTCATCCCAATAGAAAAGCTGGTTCATTTTTACCAGTGGAGACATTATATTCTGTGCATTTACTGAATGTTCATTTTGCAAATCTTAACATAACCATAAACTCTGATTTACTGAGAGTAATGTTGTTCCAGGACCATCAAGAATGACCCAGGAATGTCCTGTTTGGGTACATCATGTTCTAAGAACATGTTCTGCTTGTGTAAATCAAGTTAAACTCAACTACAGTATACTATTTTTCTAGAGTTTCAAGACACAGTGTTGTGAATTAATATATTACCTTATATTACAACACTATATATTGTAATTTAAGGAAATGTGGATGTTAAGCATCAATAAAAATAAAACGGTTACTTAAAGGGGTCATATGTTGCTTAAAAGAACATTATTTGGTGTAATGAAAAGTGTTTGTGGTGTAAGGTTCAAAAAACACATTATTTTTCACATATATGTACATTATTGTTTCTCCTCAATGCCACGCCTTCTTAAATGGTCAATTTTAACAAGGCTTGTTGCTCTGAAAAGCGAGGTGTGCTTTGATTGGCCAGCTATCCAGTGCATTGTGATTTGCCAAATGTTTCAAGCGTCTGACGGAAATGTTAAGCCCCTCAACATATACTGTTATGGCATGTACCGGTCAGAAACAGTGTTGCCAGTTAGGGGATTTTAAGCTACTTTGGCATTGTAGCAGCGACTATTTTAGCTATATTTAAATAAAACTAGTGACTTTTAGGATACTTTTTATTTCCACATTGGTGACATAAAACAAATTCTTAACATTATGTGTCTTTTCCATTCTTCCTAATTTCACTTCAGAATTCTGTTACACTTAATCTTTTGTTATATTTTTATACTGTGTGTGTATATATATATATATATATATATATATATATATATATATATATATATATATATATATATATATATATATATATATACACTTTCCTTTACCTTTACCAAATTTACCTGTATTTACATTGTTTTCATATTTGGCGACTTTTTGTGAAGAAATTAGACTTTTAAGGGTGGTTCTAGAGATTTTCTGAGGGAGGGGTTTGGCAACACTGGTCAGAACACCGGCATGACAGGACAAAAACAATAAAACCCATTGCAGACAAGGCAGTTGATGCATCCAGTGGGACAATAATTGATTATAATGACTTATACTGTCTTTTCTGCGTTGCATATCATAGCACATAAACAAGTGCTACTCTACACTGCTCAAAACTCACGTAAACCTACATATGTTAAGTAAACGACCAGGACAGATCAGCTCCAGGCATGACGAAGTGGATATCATGCTCTTTTGGAATGTAAAACAAAGTAGTTTCACTAACACAATGAAACACACAGCTTCTCCACGAAATGGCGACGGTTGCAACAGAGAGAATAAAATGCCTTCTTCCTTTGCGTGAACATTTGGGCGACGTTTTGCAAATCTTCCCACATAGTGCGAAATAGTATCTCTTTTTAATTTGAGACTTTATCTTTGCAACTTTACAGATCTTCTTCATGCACCAAGAGCTTATAACACTCCAAAAGAAAGGAAAATTTTAAATCGCATCATATGACCCTTTTAACAGACAGAGATGACTCTGGGCACTAATTTTTTTAAAGACCAATTTTACTTTGCTATTTTTGCATTTTTTTTTATTATTATTATTGTTTGCAATGCAAAAATAATACAAAGCTTTGTTATATATGGCAATATTGTACAGTGAAGTATGTATTAAGATACATATTATGTTGTGAGGTAAAGGATGATACCTAGTCCTACTGATATCCAAAAGAGGGTTTCACAATCATAGTGCTGCTTAACATTTGCTCAGTGTTGACCTTATGTTTATTAAAATGTCGTTTTTTTGTGATTCCCAGCTATAAAGTGTGAAATGTAGAGACAAAGATGTGGGAGTGAAAAAAATGCCAGATAAAGAAGAAGAGGAGAACAGCAAGAGAATGAATGGGGAGGAATGGGAGAAGAGATTATTTATGTCCACTGAGACAGAAGCTCTCATGAACCCATCTGCAGAATGTATAGCACAAAATCTTTGAAAAAAAAAAGACAAAAACATATAAAAACTAGCAAATTCTAAGTTTAGTGACAGAGATGAATAGTCATCCCTTCCAAATTTGTGTTTGAATGCTGAATTGTTTTATTCTTCTGTATAAATGTATTAAAAACATTTTATTAATATTGTATAGGCCTACCTTTTTACAGTCTCTATTTTATTTGCCTTAATTATATCTCTACATACACATTGTGATTTTAATTCTATTCCTTAATTACCTTGTAGAAGGCATTTCCCCCAATTAAGTAATGAACATAATTACTTGTTAATCCATAAAAGTAATTTAATTGGATTTAAAAGGATTCGCAAAAGAAAGGCATTTTTATTGCAATACTATCAAGCTTGCTTTCAAGAGAAAAATTCTAAACATGGTGATATGAATTATCTTCATGGAAGACCATGACGGAGATCTACGTTGAACTTCATTGGTGAAGCAAAGGTGTTGCATTAAAAAATAAAATAAAATAATAATAATTCAGTCCCTTTACACATTAACCTATTAATTTGAATCCTAATTTTGAACCAAAGAAATGGCATAAAATGTAAATGGAAATAGTTCATGAAGCATTTCCATTACAAGCATAATTGTGCTTCAAAAATACACTATATGTAAGAAACATTTGACTACTAATCAATTTCCCTACAACTACAATATTAGCTGTATTAACAATGAAAGTTCTCTCATCAAGAACGGTAGTATAAAATAGATTACAGTACAGTATCAATGACAAATTTCACTTTTTTTAAAGTCGTCACCTTTATTTATATATTGCTTTAAACAAAATACATTGCGTCAAAGCAACTGAACAACATTCATTAGGAAAACAGTGTATCAATAATGCAAAATGATAGTTAAAGGCAGTTCATCATTGAATTCAGTGATGTCTTCTCTGTTCATTTTAAATATTGTCTGTGATTTTATTTGCAATCAAGTCAACAATATCGCTGTAGATGAAGTGACCCCAACTAAGCAAGCCAGTGCAGTGCAGTGACCCTCTGATCTGGAAACAGACTGGATCTGGTGGCTACGATGACCTCGGAATAAGAGAGAAACAGACTAATATTAGCATAGATGCCATTCTTCTAATGATGTAGCAAGTAAATCGGATGTTATGGAAATTTTCCCGGTTCCAGTTTACCTAATTAATGCAGCATAAAAATGCTTTAACGGATTTGGATATTAAAAGCATATTAGTCTGTTATGTGTAAACCAGGTTAAAGAGATTTAAACTGCAAGAGTGTGTCTCTGCCTCCCGAACAATGTTAGGTAGAGAATATTTCATCAAGCACGGTGAGTAATGGCTTCGCCTGCTATCGTTTTTTGCACCTCTTGCCACATGTACAGTTTATCTATCTCTGTCGCTGATGAGGGATTCACATGTGATAAATGCAGGGAAATAGTTAGGCTGACAGAGAAGATTTCAGAATTAGAGACACGCATCCAAACTTTAATTGAGGACAGTAAGAATTTTTAGGGCTCTAGTTACGGCTTTGGATGCGTCTATCTCAGGGATTCCTGTACATTGTTGGGTTCCGGCAACAGAGCCCCTGCAGCAGGGCAACTGGGTGACGGTGAGGCAGCGTAGTTGTCGGTCAAAACACCACTCTTCTGTTCCGATCAAAACATTAAACAGGTTCTCCCCACTCAGTGATGCACCCACTGAGAAACATGATGAAAGTGCTCTAGTTATTGGTGATTCTATTGTACGGAACGTGAATATAGAGACACCAGCCACCATAGTCAAATGTTTACCGGGAGCCAGAGTGCCTGACATCTTGGCAAATTTAAAAGTGCTGGCTAGACAGAGCAGGTTAGTTATGATATAATACAATGGGTAATGTTTACTCTGGTTCGGCTCCTTTTCTTATCGGATTTGATTTGTGATTCCGAGCGCGGTTGTTTCCCTGTAGCGGGTGGTGGTCTCTTGCCAAGGGCTTTAGTCATGAAATGAAGTTGTGGGCTGTACTTTCCACACGATTGACATCAGGTTAAAGTACGCCCACAAGCCGTGCAAGTTATTAGTGTATTGCAGGTTGGCTGGTGGTTATGTTGCCCGCATACCGCCTCCCATGGCCGAAACTGGTATTACGACACCTGTCGGGCCGGGGCTAGTAATGCTAATGCTAATTAAGGTTGATATCTCTGCAGCACTATAACTTGACATTTTTTTAATGACATCATCGCCCTTATTTCTTCTCATTCTTTTGATGCGTGTAGGTCATGTTATGGATATTTTTACCTCAATTTTTGCATATGGCACCTTTAAGCACACAATATGTTAATGTCGCCACAATATTAAGTAAGTTTACTCGTCCAGAGTAAATTATTCTGCATATATCATGGTTACTAAAACACCTCAAGACCTTTTCTCAGATGTTTTATTTCAAGATTTGTAAAGATTTTAGCCTGCTGGTTAGCAGAGCACTTGTGCATTTATTATTTTCACCAGCAGAGGGCGCTGCGAGCTACACTTATTGTTTGATCATGTGCTGCTACTTCATTCATGTAGAACTGAACCTGGACGACAGCAGGACCAGGATGCTATTGACACCCTTCTCCCTATAAAATAGTATGTTGAATTAAAATAATACTGTTTGTATGTACTTTATTTAATTTAAATTTAATTTAATTAGGAGTGATGGTCAGGTCAGGTGTCTACATATGTTTAGCTGAACTATATTGTTATCTTTGCAGTTCATTGAGCTGTTTTTACCGTACTAACATGCACCTTTCTGCAACCAACAATTCAAGGTCTGTTTGATTAAATGCATATATACATGGTAATTTCCATGCAGTAAGTTAATAATTTTAGAGAATGATTAGGAAAAAACGTTTTTCTCTATTTTCAGCAGTGTTGGGAACGTTACTTTAAAAAAGTAATTAGTTATAGTTACTCACTACTTGTTCCAAAAAGTAACTGAGTTAGTAACTGAATTACTCTATAATAAAAGTAACTCGTTACCAGGGAAAGTAACTATTTGCATTACTGTAAAAAAAAAAAAAAGTTGCTACATGTCAGAGAATTTGTACTTTTTTTTTTTTTTTTTTTTTTTTTTGCAGTTTTCACAAGTCAGTGGAAATGAGTAGAACAGACAGGTACATAACTTTCTTTATTTATTGCATGTCAACAGACAGCAAGAGTTTTATCCTGCAGTTCAAGTATTATCTTTGTAAGAAAAGTGTTTTTGCCGCTAGCTTTGTAGATGCGTGTCACACATTACATGTACACATTACATGCACGTTCTTGCCTTTGACCACAATTAATCTGAAGTAGTGCTTATATCTTCACCTTGAAAATGCCAACTTTTCATCGGATTACTCCCGACTCGCTATCTCTGCTGCGAAACTCTTTGTAGCTGTTGCGTGTGTGTGTGTGTGTGTGTGTGTTTGTGTGTTTGGCGCCGCTGGCGCAGTCGCGTGTGCCGGCATGTGTGTAAAAAGACTGGCTCTGATTGGCTACCATGAAACACATGACTCTGCCTTAGCCAATCACAACCGCTTATCTCATCATTAACCCACCTGCTCACTCGCTGTGTGAGCCAGGGGGTTCGGATTGCATAGTTTATTAAATCAATGCATAGTAACACACACCACATTTAAAGAGCAAGTAGGATGAAAATTCTAAGCTTCCTATCACTGTTTATAAGTCCTGTAGGTTTAAATCCATCCAAGGTTAAAAAACATTGTCATTTTGTCAAAATATCATTTTAAAATTACCTCAATTCTCAGAGATCCCCAAACGGTTCGCGCGAAGCTGTTCAAAAGATTCAATTTCCTTAAACCCCACCTTTCGGTAGCATAATGTGTTCTGATTGGTCAACTAACATAACCAGTTTGGATTGGTTGTTCCGCACACAACTTCATGGTAAACAATGCGTTACCATCTGTTTGGGGTGAATTATGTCCTCTCATCGCGAAGCAAACAGTAAAATAAAAAACTTGAACAGCCTCGCTACTTTTTCTTCTGTGTGGGTGTATTCAAGCCGCGCGCTTCAGTTTGAATCTAAATAGCACGTTCATCGCGGGGGCGTGGTCACATTGGATATAACGAAGGGAGACATGAAAAACAGACATCGCGTTGTTTTCATATGGATTACTTTATCACAGAATATCTGTTAGCAGCACTTGTTTAGTTTTAAAGTAGACATGTCAAGCTTTCTATAGATATCTATCTCATGTCTCTTCGATGAGTATTCACGGAGTTACACTTCATTTTAATGACGTGTTTGTACATGACGATCAGCACAAACAAAGGCTGCAGACAGCACACATACTGATAAGATGCTCGGGAGAAAACAGACACATAACTTCATAATCATACTTTGCGTTGTGATTCGGAGATGCTCGTTGTTCTAAATAAAGTTTGTAATGAACCATCTTTTATGGCCAAACGCTTTGAAAATCCCGCTGTACTCACCGAGATTAGAAAAGCAGTCATCAGTGAAATGTTGTGAACACAACAAAAGGGATTTGTTGTACTGCTCTGGTATTGTGGTGAAAATGAATTTTAGCCATTAGTTCTTCTGATCTTTATTCTTTGGCAGTGAAAATAAAACAAACGGTCTCCTTGACATGATGCTCTCACACCAAACAGAGCGTCTGTGTGTGGGGGTGGGGCAGTAGGTAGGCGGAGATTATTATGCAAAGTGCTCCTAGTGACGTACATAGAGATGGGCAAAAGATTTGAAATCTATAACGACTCGTTTCAGCGATTCAGAGTTGACTCCTTACTTTAGAAGCCAATAACTTTATAAATCGTGTACTTTTTGTTTAATTATTTGCACATTGTTTACACAGATGGACAGCTACATCATACACTGTAATACAGGTAATTTTTGATTTCCCATTTGTGTGGCTCTTTAACGTTCAGTAACGTTAACAGCGTTGTAACGACGGGAAAAGTAATTAGTTAGATTACCGCGTTACTAACTTTTTTAAACGCCGTTATTCCAAACACTGATTTTCAGGTATGCAACTGGTGAACACAAGTTGTCTTCAGCCCTTGTTACCAAATACCAGCTCTTGAGAGAAAAGACTGGCAGATGTGCTTAAAAACAAATTCAAAAAAGAAAGATCACCTTTGATTAATGATGAAGAAAAAATTACATTTGTTGCAGGTGTTACAAACACGCCAGGTTCCACCTCCACTCAATCACGGCGCACACCCTCACCAGAATTCTAATCATACCCACCTGATCCACATCACTATCCAATCACCTCAGCACCATAAAAGCCACACACACGCACTCAAGCTTTGTCCGGTCACGTTCGCGACAAGATCATTCCTGTATGCTTATTATAAGGACTAACTCCACTTCTACTCTCTCCAGCGATTCTCCCAAGACTCAGATCCCCTGTGTGCATGTGTATGGCTCACTGTCCCTCAAAGAAGTCTTCACCCAACCAGCACGGATCCTTCTTCATATTCACTCATCACTCCCTGCTCCTCTGCTTGTGTCTGTGTTAATAAACATCTTCATTTTGTTACTCGTTGGGACTCTTCCATTGGTGAGAAGCTGTATAATCTAAAACAGGGAAAAATGTCTGTCAGTGAATATACCCTTCAGTTTAGGACTCTAGCGGCCTCCAGTGGATGGAACGAACAGGCTTTACTGATGACCTACTATCAGGGATTGGAAACTAGAGTGCGGTTGCATCTCGCTGCATACAAGGATACCATCAGACTCGAGTGATTCATCCAGCTGTCCATCCGCTTCGCCACTCGTATGCAGTTGTGCTTAGAAGAGCACCAGGGCCAGTCAAGTATCCCAGAGTGCAGTCTGGACGATGGGGCGGGGCGACACGTTGGGGCGGAGCGGCACGTGTCGCCCCGCCCACCTCAGCGGTTATTGGTTTATGATTAAGATGAGCTTATTGGTGTACAGATGAGTGACGATTTTACAGCTTATTGGTATAGAGAATTATGACGCTATTAGCAGGATTGGAATGCGGAAGTAGACACTCAGATGAATAAACTTTTAATATAAATTAAAAAGTGAATATAAATGTTGTGTTTTTGCATTTATTGTTGCATTTCCACAACATCCCGTATAAATACAAAGAGTTTTGGATTACGACGAACAGAATAGAAATAAATGGTCTACTCCCTCAATGGCTGTAGACGCTACCTCGGCATTACTCGCTGGTTTGAAAATGACACGGCAATATTATGCGAAGTATGGTTATGTAGATAGTCATGGAGTACCTTGATTTATATATTCAAATTATATATATATATATATATATATATACATACATACATATATATACATACATACATATACATACATATATACATACATACATATATATATATATATATAATTTATTTATGTGCGTCGTGTGTGTAACAAATTGTCACCAGTCTCTGAACGTCACCAATAATATTCTGAACATCCCCTTGGCCCCTACGAAAATTTACCATGGTTCTGCTACAGTAACTATAGTAAAACTATGGTGTTTTTATAATTACAGCTCACAGTAATTTAATATGCCAACAAATATTTTTACTACAATAAATCCATTTGCAAGGAACTATACAGGTTCTAAAGAACTTGCCCAAAAACACTTGTTACTTTCTGTTATTTGTTTTCTGAACTGCACTACTGAAAACCTCATTAATCCTCACAATCCTGTCACAAATTAATAAAGAATTCATTATGAGCAATGCATAGCAAATGATGCTATCATCAAATATGAGAAACCTTAAAGAATGATAGACTGATGTAAATGACTGAAACCTGTTGTCATGCACGTGTTTTCCATAGCTTTTTTATTAAAACATTATACACTGCAAAGTTGAACTTTAAATGACATCAATTAATACATCAAAACCAGTTGATCTCAGTCCATTCTCTATTTCCCTTCAATGAACTTAACACACAAATGTGTTTCATGCCGCAAAAAAAAAAAAAAAAAAAAAAAAACAGTCCTTGGAACAAAATCCTGTGTAAACAAAAGCCCAGAAGATCACCACGCCGGCCTCTTCCCTGTACCCTGGTGGGTTAAACTTGAAAAGGGCTCTGCACTGCACGCATTCCCTGATGCTGTACATCCGTCTGAACTCGTTCCGGTCAGGAGACAGGAGGACAATTCTTCCAGTTGGCCACAACTTATAGTGTAAAGACAAAATACATGAAAGATAATAATAATAATACAAAAAAAGTTTAACAGCCTTCTACTACAAAATTCAATTGGAGAATGAGCATTAAACGGGGAAATCTTACTGTCTAGCCAGACAAACTGTGCCGCTTTCCAAAAAACTTCGGAGCACATCCCTTAACCATCTGCAAATCAGAGAAAGTGTCAAATATGCAGAGTCACCCGCCGACAAAATAACTTCCCTGAGGATTTCCAGTGGAAGCTGTTGAATCAAAAACATACATAGGTTTATTTATACATGTATATAAAAGTTATTACACATTATATAAACACTGAATACAGACAACCTTGCTTTAAAACTCTCATTAAAAACTCTATAGATTGTTGTCACAACTGCATACTCATTCTTTTATAATAACACTAATAAAATGTTAATATATACAGTACTGTGCAGAAGTATTAGGCATGTTAGTATTTTCACATTGAAAAAAAAAAACAGTTTTAAGACAATTATTTATATCTTTTGCTGTTGTGTGTCAGTAGGATATATTAGTTTACATTTCCACACATTCATTTTGCCATTAATTGTAATAATCCAGTGAGATATTTGTATATATATGTATGCATGATCCACATGAAGATCTTTTACATTGAATATAAATATTTCTGTCTTATATGGTGAACAAAATCCACATAAGATCGCAAACAGAAGTTATTTAAAAAACTCGCTGCTGTCTGAAAATGAATTAAGCTGAAATGTTTTTAAATGTCTTTGATGCTGATGTTAACTGATAGCTATATATTAAATAATCCACAGTGCTGACCAATATAGTACTTGTACATAATACCAATTTCACATCTGAACAACTATGTAGCTGTAATAACTAAAATACCTCTGCATGTACACACATATGTAATTATTAGTTCTTAATGAATGTATGTGCACAAATAACCTGCTTTGCTGGACTCTGCCTGAAGACATGGTGAATGGTGAAGTTCTCCTCAGTGGTTAAGCTCTAAAAGAACAAATGTCAAGAGGTAGGTATATTGCTAGTTATAGTACAGAGTAATGTTTCATGTAGCAACATTCAAACAGCTACATACATTTGCGGAGTGAAGCTGTCCAGGAGAACAGAACACCACCACCTCCTGATCATGTCATCCTGAAAAATAATAATAATAATATACACACAATAATCATGCATGTCTGTTCAAATAACTTGACAAATGTAATCGCATACCTCTGTAAAATCAAACCTAAGAACTAAAGCCATGTACAAAGTGTACTGTTACAATCCACAAAGAACAATAAAATAAGCAATTTATTACAATTATTAATAATAATTATTCAAATTGAACTTACCATGGATAAATAAATGATCGAACATCGCACTTCATATTATATTTACACAACCACTTTTACTCACCTCATACAATCAACTTGGAATAGCGTTATTACTCTGCTGCTGCAGTTGCCACCGTTCTGTTTCTTTCAACGCAAACTGCCCCCTGCTGGCTCGGAGCAAAATGTCAAAGGCGGGGAAAAACAAATATGGGCGGGGCGACACGTGTCGCTCCGCCTCGAAGTGTCGCCCCGCCCCATCGTCCAGACTGCACTCTGGGGTTACTCGGGCCAGTCGTATTCCTCCACACCACTCTGCCGACCAGACTCCTACCACCTTACTATGGCGGAGCATCAAAGACGGCTGGCCCAGAATCTGTGTCTCTACTGTGCAGGCCCGGGGCATGCCATAGCAGTATGCCCCGTCCGTCCTCCTCGTCCCATGGTGAGTGCCATTCTTCCTTCAAGATACCAAATGAAACCACTCACCACTGTTGTGACACTTACTACCGCCGACATATCTCTTCCAGTTTCCGCCCTCCTCGATTCTGGGTCAGCCGGCAACTTCATCTCCGGCACCCTTTGCCGTCAGCTCAAACTCCCTACCACAGCCACGCCGTCAGCCTACCAGGTCCACACAATCACCAGCAGGCCACTAAGCAGGAGGTGCGGGCGCCATAGTGTGGGTCCCATATCCCTCCAAACTGAACTACTCCATCACGAGGAGATACATCTGCTGGTTCAGGAGGAATCCACCGCTGACGTGATTCTAGGGCATCCGTGGCTGGAGCAGCACAACCCCGTGATTTCCTGGAAGACGGGCAAGATCCTGGAGTGGGGCGAGGCCTGTTTCCAATCATGTATCTCCGGTTGTCCAATTCCAGTCACACCTTCCCCTGAACCTCTCATAGTCTACTCCACGTCCATAGAGAGCCCTGTTGAAAATCAGTCCATCGCAATTCCTCAATGCTACGCCCCCTGTGACGTCTTCTGCCCTAAACAGGCCTCCAAGCTGCCTCCACACCGGCAGTGGAACTGTGCCATCGATCTGCTACTGGGTGAACCAGTGCCAAAGGGAAGGATATATCCCCTATCCATTCCCGAGGAGAAGGCCATGGAGGATTACATCAAGGAGGTGCTGGACCAAGGTTATATTTGTCCATCTACCTCCCATGCTGCTTCAAGCTTTTTCTTCGTGGAGAAGAAGGACGGAGGCTTGAGGCCATGTATTGACTACCAAGCTCTCAATAACATAACAGTTAAATTTAGATACCCACTTCCCCTCGTCCCTGCTGCCTTGGAACATCTCGTGGTGCCACTGTGTTCACTAAGTTGGACCTCCGCAGTGCTTACAACCTCATTCAGATACGTGAGGGGGACGAGTGGAAGACCGCCTTCACCCCTACTGGTCACTACGAATATTGTGTCATGCCGTATGGACTTGTTAACGCCCGCTCTTTATTCCAGGATTTCTTCCACGAAGTTCGCCTCGGTATATATCGATGATATCCTCATCTACTCCCGGAGCCTGGCAGAACAGAGGTCCTGCAACGCCTGAGGGACTACCAGCTCTACCTCAAGGCCGAAAAATTTTCCTTCCATCAGCCTTCAGTGCAGTTCCTTGGCTATACCATCAATAGTTGTGGCATCCTGATGGACGAGGGGAAGGTCAGCGCAGTCAGGAATTGGCCCACTCCAACCACCATCAAAGAGTTGCAGTGGTTCCTTGGCTTCGCTAATTTCTACAGACTATTTATAAGCAACTTCAGTACCATCACCAGTCCTCTTACCAGTCTCATCCGCCAGAAACCTAAGTCTCTCTCCTGGACTTCTACCGCCACTGAAGCCTTCCAAACCCTGAAAGAGGCATTTACGACCGCCCCACTCCTGGTCGATCCCGATCGGCCCTTCGGGGTAGAAGTGGACACCTCAACCACCGGAGAAGGTAGCGGTCCTGTCTCAGCAGCAGGGGAATCCCAGCCGCTTCCATCCATGCGCCTTCTTCTCCCAGAAACTCAACCTGGCGGAGGTAAATTACGACATAGGAAATCGGGAACAAACTAGCTCTGGAGGAATGGAGGCATTGGCTAGAGGGAGCCAAACACCCATTTCAGGTCCTCAGTGACCATAAGAACCTAGAGTACCTTCGAGTAGCCAAAAGACTCAATCCCAGACAGGCCCGCTGGCCGTTATTCTTCACTCGCTTCCAATTCACCATCTCGTACCGCCCAGGGGTGAAAAACATAAAGGCTGATACCCTATCCAGATGCTACGCTCTTGAAGAGAAATCTGAAACTCCGGAAACCATCCTTCCCGAAAGTATCATTGTCTCTCCTATAACCTGGTCTTCTGAAACTCTTCCTCCAACCGAGCCTCCTACCAACACCTCGCCGGGTTGCCAACCGGGACACCTATACATCCCCAGGACACGGCGCACTCCACTCATCCACTCCACTCATACGTCAATTGGCACTGGTCACCCGGGGGTCAATGAAACCCTCTTGTTGCTGAAGGAAAGCTTATAAATCAAAGGTAATAAATCACTGATTTGCATGAACAGTAAAGCTAAGAATCACAACAAATTCAACAAATTTTCAATTATAGGTCTGAATGGTTGCTGCTGATCTGCTGTTTCCACTTCTATTAAAGGAGAGTCAGAGATCTCTTTATGTCATCAGTGAGGTGAGTGTATTTGCATCCATAATATCGAAATCTATAATTTGTTCTTTTTCAACCCCTCCTCTTGGTTATGATTTCTTCTAAACATTTGTATTTAGAATGGAATTATTCTATAGTTTGTGTCCATGCATAATTTAGTTTTTCATGACAACTTGCCACCCTCTCTATTATCTCTTGTATATTATTAATATAGTTTACACTGCCTCATCTTTCTTTTCAAAGCCTCTATTACATTGTGACAGGTTAAAAAAGTAAAAGATTTATTACAGACTAATTTTTGGAATATTACAGGTCCTTCTCAAAAAATGTGTATATTGTGAAAAAGTTCATTATTTTCCATAATGTAATGATAAAAATTTAACTTTCATATATTTTAGATTCATTGCACACCAACTGAAATATTTCAGGTCTTTTATTGTTTTAATAGTGATGATTTTGGCATACAGCTCATGAAAACCCTAAATTCCTATCTCAAAAAATTAGCATATTTCATCCAACCAATAAAAGAAAAGTGTTTTTAATACAAAAAAAGTCAACCTTCAAATAAATAAGTTCAGTTATGCACTCAATACTTGGTCGGGAATCCTTTTGCAGAAATGACTGCTTCAATGCAGCGTGGCATGGAGGCAATCAGCCTGTGGCACTGCTGAGGTGTTATGGAGGCCCAGGATGCTTCGATAGCGGCCTTAAACTCATCCAGAGTGTTGGGTTTTGCGTCTCTCAACTTTCTCTTCACAATATCCCACAGATTCTCTATGGGGTTCAGGTCAGGAGAGTTGGCAGGCTAATTGAGCACAGTAATACCATGGTCAGTAAACCATTTAGCAGTGGTTTTGGCACTGTGAGCAGGTGCCAGGTCGTGTTGAAAAACGAAATCTTCATCTCGATAACGCTTTTCAGCAGATGGAAGCATGAAGTGCTCCAATCTTCCTCAGGGTCCGGTCACCTCTTCTCGTTGTGCATCATTTTTTTTGCCACACTTTTTCCTTCCCACAGACTTCCCACTGAGGTGCCTTGATACAGCACTCTGTGAACAGCCTATTCGTTCAGAAATTACTTTCTGTGTCTTACCCTCTCGCTTGAGGGTGTCAATGATGGCCTTCTGGACAGCAGTCAGGTCGGCAGTCTTACCCATGATTGTGGTTTTGAGTAATGAACCAGGCTGGGAGTTTTTAAAAACCTCAGGAATCTTTTGCAGGTGTTTAGAGTTAATTAGTTGATTCAGATGATTAGGTTAATAGCTCGTTTAGAGAACCTTTTCATGATATGCTAATTTTTTGAGATAGGAATTTAGGGCTTTCATGAGCTGTATGCCAAAATCATCAGTATTAAAACAATAAAAGACCTGAAATATTTCAGTTGGTGTGCAATGAATCTAAAATATATGAAAGTTAAATTTTTATTATTACATTATGGAAGATAATGAACTTTTTCACAATATGCTAATTTAGGGCCTATATATATATATATATATGTGTGTACTAAATTTCACATTAACTACTAAATATTGTTATAGTATAACATTATTTTCTCCTGGTTTAGGAACCAGATACACCCAACCCTGTGCTGTTTATAAAGGGACATGCCTTGGATGCAGAGACTCTTTTAGAAATAACGATGGAAGTGGAGGAGGAGGTCTGTGAAGTAGATCATATGAACAGCTCTACACTTCAACTTCAACACTAAATATGCTTCAAAGTTGAGAGACACCCTGACATTTATTGAAAACTGTTTAATGTATCATAATGCCAAAACCAATATGCCACCCAATGGCCTATTTTTCTTATTATGTATTAAATTAATGTATATGTATATAAATGCATGATATTTATTGTTGTTTATGTATGTGTTTGTTAGTTTGTTTGTGATACATATTTATGGATGTTGTTTATTTATTTGTGTTTGTTGGTCTGTTTGTAATGGATATTTATGGATAATTGTTGTTTATTTATTTGTGTTTGTTGATTTGTTTATAATGCATATTTATGTATTAAACAGGTTATGGACAATCAAGGTGTTCTGTCTTTATAGTGAAATTGGATTAATTATGTATAATAATAATAACAAAAGAAACAACAACAACAACGTTATTGCTATCTAGAAAAGGGTTCATAAAGGAACTGATAAGGACCAAAATGTATTTTCAGAGCTTCAAAAAATTCTAACTGACCCTCTGATGTCACATGGACTACTTTGATGATGTTTTTCTTACCTTTCTGGACATGGACAGTATACCGTACATACATTTTCAATGGAGGGACAGAAAGCTCTCTGACTAAATATAAAATATATTAAACTGTGTTCCGAAGATAAACGGAGGTCTTACGGGTTTGGAACGACATGAGGGTGAGTCATTAATGACATAATTTTCATTTTTGGGTGAACTATCCCTTTAATGGTTAACTAAAATGTCCACAAAGTTACTGAATAATATCCTGGAAGAAAATTACCAGAATTAGTTTTTCCTTTTTTATGTAGAACATGCCAGAACTTTAAAATGTATATGATATAAAAAATTAAACACATATTATTCCTTAAAAATAATTATAATAAAATCTTAAGATGCTGAGATTAAGACAAGCAAATAATTTAAATGTAAATATTTAACATGATTCAACATACAACACATGATCTCAAGCATAAAACAGCAATATAAAAATAGTGCAGCAACAACTGCTTGTTTTTCAATAGATTTGTTGAAGCTTTTGAGCTTATAATATATTTATTAAAAGGTTTTCTTGTCTGTTGTTTCAGAACTACAAAAAGTTCTGAGAGTGTAGAGTTTAAACAACTGTTCATAAGACCACAGATGATTTCATATAGATACACTGACTTCCGATAGCAGAGCAAGTGACAGAGAGCAGTGGTGACTTGCAAGAGTGACTCGCTTTGTTGTTTGAGAGTGTGGGCGAGAGTTGTAGTGAGCTGTGTCACATTTCTTGCATCATCAAGGCTGTCTCATTTCAGAAAAAGCAACCATTACATTCCAAAGTAAGAATGAAACTGCAGTAATTACGCCTTACAAGGATTAACAGTCAATACTGGCTACACACACACACACTTGCAAAGGTATAAGCACTTCCTTCTCACCATTTTGAAGTGATACACTTTGTCAAGTGTATGAGGGAGGTTTATATGGAGAGATCCTGGAACCCTTGATTTTGACCAAGGGAGCAAGTCTCATAACACTCAGGCAAGTCCTTATGCCATGTAACAACATAATTGTGAAATGACAGAAGGTTGCGTTTGAAATGAGACACATGCAGCTACAGTGTCTTCACAATCTGTAAGAGTAGACTCAGATATGTGGATCCAAAAGCGATCCAAAAAAAACACAAACAATGGAATGCCAAACCCACACACAAACAGGTCAGGTTCAAAACCAAAGAACAACAGACACTTAGCTTGGTAAACCACAATAAATATAAGGGCCAGAGGCTGTGGACACGTGATAGGGTGGCACAGAAACAAGATTTAGCCTATTGAATAAATATTTTATTTATTTGATCATTTGTATGTTTATGCAAGATTACAGTTGATGTGAAATAGAAGTTGTGATTGTTTTCTTTCCTATTGTGACTTGTGTAAAGTTACTTGAATGAGAAAAAAGAGAGGAAAAAATGTAGGACAGGACTTGATTGATTCTTTGCCATTTGCTTTAAATAGCTGTGATCTCATGAGAGTGGCAGGTTTCTGGATGGGTCCCTGGATTGTTCCGCATTCTTGCACGTGTACACATCATCAGAGAAGAGACAGTCATTAATAAGAGGCAGGGAAAGTTCATGTTAATAGCCTACTATCAGTTGAGAACAACTACAAATTCCCTCTAATATTATTATTCCTGCACAGTGTTAACATTTTGGATGTATGTGTGTATGTGTGTTATGAGGACAATATCACAATATTATTGGAAAAATACTACAGTAGGTTCAAAAACATCAAAACTGTATAAACAAAATTAAAACTAGTGTTTTCAGTTGAGGAGAATGTAATTTTTTTCTACTACATATTGTGGACAATGCATTACATTTAACACAGTATGAACACACCTCTACCATGTAACAGGGTATTTTAAAAAGTACCTGGTTTTATAGCGTTGCCTTTTTTTGCCTTGTAATCTAGAGGTTTAAATGAGTGCTCCGTGATATCACGTGATTTCTGGGAAGGGCAGTTCTTCTTTTGAAATAAATAAAACTGGCAGAAGGGAAATTGGATGAAATACCAAAGTGGGCGTGGTTTATTATCACGTTTAGCGTTGCTACGCTATGATTTTCCAATAAAGATATTATAAGTTGCAATTATAGTTACATAACACCTGCTCATGTTGCAGCAAATAACATTCATTATTGCCTGAAAGTAGGTAGTTTAAGGAGGGAGTGGGTCGCGAGTAACGTCACGTGGTACTTAAGATTATTCTCACCACTGGGGAAGTCGCCCCAATCGCTATAGTTTAGGGGGCACGAAGGGAAAGGACTTTTTTTTTATATATAATTTTACTGTAAACGTTGGCAATGTTTATACAGAATGCATTGACTTATAATCATATAAAACATATTTACTCAATAATATACAGAGTCAAAAATATTGTGTATTTCCAGAAAAAAAATATGCGGTAAGTGAGCCGACGAGCGCCCCCTCCAGATGTGTCGCATTTATATATAGAACAGCTTCCGTCGCTCCCGCTTTCAGAAGTTTATAGTGCAATGGGCGGAACGGACTGTGATCTCCAGAACCGTTGACATTATACAGGACCGAAACTAGGAAACGAGGTAATCGAAACTACAGACAAACTACATAAGTATTTCCACAAATTGACACAAAAATATTGTTTTATTCGCGAGTTTATAAACAGACAGCTATTACGCTCCATTGATTTGGAATGGATGATTTTAGAAGAAAATGTTGAATATATATTTCAATACCTTGAAATAGACCTATTAAGTTACTATTAGATTTTCATTCTCACGAGCTTTTAGTAACATTAGATCATTGAAGATTATTTTAAGTAGATCACCGAATTGTAAGATTTACTAAAAGTAATGTGGCGGTACCTTGGTACAGTTGAGGTAACGTTGGGCTAGTTATGTGATTTACAAATCAGGAGGACCGCCGCTTCCAATACACGGAGAGTGCAGCCTACTAGGGCACTACCAATGGGGCAACAGGCGGCGATTTAAATCGTGGGTGATTACTATGGTGATTACCACAGTAATTGAAAATATTTAAGAAACCTCTGGAGTCAAAATAATATTTAATAATCTGGGCGTAATTACAATTGAGAAAATTTGTCGCAAGTGTGCTTTATAACGAACTCTCACTGGCCCCCGTTGTTCCCATAAGCCCAGAAATCCTTGAACCAACCATATGTAAAAGAAAAAAAAAATTGTGCTCAGAATACATCAGTTAATTCAACACATGGTACTTTTTATTATTAAAGTTATGACAATTACTCACTTTCCTGAACTGTCATTGTATGATATAAGTTACAGTACAGACCAAATGTTTGGACACACCTTCTCATTCAAAGAGTTTTCTTTGTTTTCATGACTATGAAAATTGTAGAGTCACACTGAAGGCATCAAGGGCTATTTGACCAAGAAGGAGAGTGATAGGGTGCTGCGCCAGATGACCTGTCCTCCACAGTCACCGGACCTGAACCCAATCGAGATGGTTTAGGGGTGAGCTGGACCGCAGACAGAAGGCAAAAGGGCCAACAAGTGCTAAGCATCTCTCGGGGAGCTCCTTCAAGACTGTTGGAAGACCATTTCAGGTGACTACCTCTTGAAGCTCATCAAGAGAATGCCAAGAGTGTGCAAAGCAGTAATCAAAACAAAAGGTGGCTACTTTGAAGAACCTAGATTATGACATATTTTCAGTTGTTTCACACTCTTTTGTTATGTATATAATTTCACATGTGTTAATTCATAGTTTTGATGTCTTCAGTGTGAATCAATTTTCATGAAAATAAAGAAAACTCTGAATGAGAAGTTGTGTCCAAACTTTTGGTCTGTACTATACTTCAGGCTACCTGTTTTTCCTTAGAGAAATCGGCAGTTGACAATCAATGTGTTTTTCAGATGGCATCTGGAAAGTTTCGCTCCACGCGTCGCCTGCGTTCCTGGATAGTGGAACAGGTGTGTGTGTGCGTTTGTGTGTGTTGCACCATGTTGAGTATTTCGAAGGATCTAAATTAACGGAATTGTTCTAATACAGAAGATCAAATGGAAGAGTCATTCATGCAATGAGATCCACTGGCTCCAAATCTAGTCAGCTGCCTACCTAGAGAGCACTTTAGACATCCTTAAACTGAAGGAAGCAGATAATGCTTGAGATATGCATCCTTTATGGATTAATGTTGTACTAGGTGCACCTTTTTGTATTTAGTTTATTGACACAGTGAGCTTTGATGAAGTTTTGATTCATCATATGTCTTTCTTTTACCACTTGTGTTTTTAAGGTTGTTGTCAGTATATTATCAAGATACAAAAAAAATATTTTAATAATTCTGTATATTAACATTATTTCAATAAATAATAATAATATATATTTTTTTTTTTACTGTAAATTTAAGGTCAATATATAAAACTTAAAATGTTAACAGGTCAGAATTTTGCACCCCACAGCCAGTTCTAAAGATTACACTGATCATGTCAAGCATAGTTAGTATAAAATTGGTAGCGCAGAGCATTACTGAGCACTAATCATAATCGGATTCATCCATCATTTTTCTAAATTCTAAGTTGAATCCATGAACTCTGAATATCTCTTGACAGATAACTGGGTGATTGAGGTGGCCAGTTTAAAATAATCATGCAATGCATTAGCCTACTTGTAAACCTTTCATGTTTTGAGACATGCACTTTTCCCTGCTGCAGTTTTCTCTCAAATGTGTTTTATCATATAACAACCACTAGTGCTTCATGGTATGTTTTTGTTTGTTGTTGATTACTTTTGATTTGTTTCTATATTTTGTGTGCTTTGGGATGTAGGTGAACAGTGGGAAGTATCGTGGCCTAGTGTGGGACAACCATGAGAAAACCATGTTTCGTATCCCATGGAAACATGCTGGAAAACAAGATTTCCGAACTGACGAAGATGCAGCTATTTTCAAGGTGCAAATGCGTCTCTATCTTTCTCTCTGTGTCTTTGTCTTTTACTTTTTACACTATGCACAACTTCCCAAGTGGGAGTGCTACATTGTGCACTGAACAAATTAATGCCCGATCATCCCAGAGATACTTCATTTTTGTGATAGTTTTGTGATTAATTATTTATTAAATATAGGCTTTAGCCTAGTGCTGTTGTATTTTTCTTGTGCACCTTGGGGCGTGCTTCATTACATCTTGCCCTCACACTGACAGAGAATTTCATGCGAAATGTTCACGCAATATTACCATTACTTTACATTCTGACGTGCAAAAACCATTCACATCCCCATCCTTTTTTTGAACTGTTTTCTAAAGCTTTCTCGCTTCTCAAGACGGCCAGTTGCACTCTAGTCTCTGGTCAAATGCGCTCCAACCACTGTGAAAGTAAAGTGAAATTCAGCCAAGTATGGTGACCCATACTCAGAATTTGTGCTCTGCATTTAACCCATCCGAAATGCACACACACAGAGCAGTGAACACACACACACACACACACACACACAGAGCAGTGGGCAGCCATTTATGCTGCGGCGCCCGGGGAGCAGTTGGGGGTTCGATGCCTTGCTCAAGGGCACCTAAGTCATGGTATTGAAGGTGGAGAGAGAACTGTACATGCACTCCCCCCACCCACAATTCCGTCCGGCCCGAGACTAGAACTCACAACCCTTCGATTGGGAGTCCAACCCTCTAACCATTAGGCCACGACTTCCCACAGTAGCCTAATGTGTACCCTAATGTAATCTATCAACTATGCACACCATAAGGTTTAAGGCAAGTAGGCTATCCATATTATGACAAACTATTTTAAAGACTGAATTTGTATTTAGCCTGTTCACATTTAATAAAAAGACATTTTAAGTTTTATAACGCTGCATATACACGAGTAAGTATTAAAACAACGAAAAAATTATACAACTAGCAAAGAATACTTACATTATTAAAGAATATCACTGAATTCAGTCTAGCATGAGCGTAAGCACTCAAAAAAACAATAAGCTAAAATCAGTAATGTTGTCTGCAGTGTATGATGAATGAATCTCTCACATTACATGTAACATGTAACATCTGCACTTTGTTGTTGCTGATGAGAGAATTCGCAGAGTGCACTAACCAAAACTTTTGCATATGCAATGTAATATTTAGTAAAACCCTCTTAAATAATATTTAATATTAGAATTTTGTCAAAAAAAAAAAACACCTTGGCCCTTCCTGCAACATCATGCCTTGGCTATGTGATGATAAATTATTTACACATTTATGGCCAGTATTAATTAGAAATGGAGTTTCATGTGTAATTTACTTATTTTAATTAAATGATACATGTTAAATCAAGATTGTGCCTGTGTTTAGTCATTCTTCTTCTATAAGTTTTACCAGAGATAAACCCCTCGACATTGAGCAACACATCCCAGACAATATTTTTCTGGTCTTTGTTTATTCCGATGTTTTGTTGGACTTTGTAGTCGGAGGTGCAGCGGTGCTGTTCAAACACGCATACAGACACAGAAGAGCAGGCCTGTTTCTTAACTGCGCTGCGCTGCGCTGCGCTGGTTCTCGAGCCCGAGCTGGAGTCCTGTTCGGCGGGGAACTGCTCAGTCCTGAGGCCGCCCTGCGCGTTTCATTCATAACTTAAATATACTGCGATTGCCTTTATAACCTGCCCAAAAACAAACAGTAAACAGCTCTGAGGGAATATTTGTATTCTGTATCTTTATGAATAAAATCGCTTATTTTACGCAAAGCATCAGGCTTTTTCATCAATAGAAAAGACCGCAACACTCATTAAAGGTGCAAAAATTCAGCACAGTAATGATTTTATAGATAAAATACAATTTATACAAACCTGTATTTTACCAACGAATGCCTCAATTCGATGGCGCTAAGAACTGCTCTCTCCAGAAGAGAAGCAAATCCCTGCGATAAATAACTCAACTGCTGGGTTAAGTCTGACCCAGGATCTGAGTAATACAAAAACTACCCAAACACTGGGTTGTTACGTTTGACCCAGGAGCCAGGTAACACAAAATCTACCAAACACTGAAAAAATAACCCCAAGATATTACCCAAAAGGCTCAACCCAGCATTTGGGTAAAACAAATAACCCCAGATTTTTTTAGAGTGTAACATATTGATACTAACACCCCAAGAAATTAAATTTTGATTTGATGGGGAATTTTTATGTACAGGACATGAACCGAGTCTTCAGAAAACAGTGCTTCCCTTTCAGTCAGTCACGTTCGACGTTACGAATGGGATCTCGCCCGAGAGCCCAATCACCTTCGACTGGTACAAAACGAGCCAATGGTACACAAAGTACCTTGGTCTGCGGAATTTGCATCGCGAGCTCCGCCCCGCAGAGCGGGTATATAAGGAGCAACGCGAGCAACTCGCATTCAAGCTTTCACTTCGGAGCCGAGCACATCGCTTGCTGCAATCACTGGAGTGTTTACAAGCAAGAGCTGGTGTTGGTGTGACGGCTCGATTCAGCGGTTCGTCTGGGTTTCCTGCGCCAGCTCCCGCGTTCCCCTGAGCGCTTCAACACCTCTAAAAGACACAAATTTCTCTCACAAAAGAGAATCGGGGCCGATTTGCGTCTTTTTAAAGATGTCATTTCGCCCGTGTGTTTCTGGGTGCGGTCGATATATCGCTCCTCGTGACGGTCATGATCGTTGTGTCACGTGTCTGGGCTTCCAGCATGCTGAGACTGCGTTCGTGGATGGCTCATGTTCTCATTGCGGGGACATGACCATCTCGGCGTTGAGTTCGAGACTCGATTACCTTAAAAGGTATAGAGTCCCCTCTGCCACACCCCGTTCTAGCTCTTCTTCTCGTAAGAGGGCTACTTCGGCTGGTGGCCAGGGTGATCTGAGGGTTACCGTGTGGGCTTCCCCGACGAGCGAACCTCCTCGGGCCACACCCCCCTCACATACGCCGCAGCCGGTCGAGTTCCCGGATGAGTTTGCTGGACCCTCTCAGGCTCCTGACATATCATTCGGGGCTCACGAAGAGGACCGTATTTCGATCGCCACATCACAAGGCGGGCTTGAGCCCTCGGGAGATGAGGGTTCGGCTGCGTTGCCTCCCTCGGGAGTGCCAGCGTTGTCCGAGTCCGATCCTGAGCTGACGGCCGTGCTTTCCCGGGCAGCGGAGAGCATCAGGCTTGAGTGGAATCCTCCACCCCGTCCCGAGCGCTCGAGGCTGGATGATTGGTTCCTGGGGGCTGCTCATGCGGATCGCCTGCACCCCGCTCTGGTTCCTTTCTTCCGGAAGTGCACCAGGAAGTAACTAGAAGGCTGTCTCCTTCCACCCTCAAGGTCTATGTGGCTGCCATTTCGGCTCACCATGACCCTGTTGAAGGTAAGTCTCTTGGAAGGCACGATCTGATCATCAGGTTCCTGAGAGGAGCAAGGAGGCTCAATCCGCCTCGCCCTCAGCAAGTCCCCTCTTGGGACCTCGCAGTGGTTCTATCAGCACTGCAGAGAGCTCCCTTCGAACCCTTGCTCTCAGTAGAGCTAAAGTTTTTATCTTTGAAAACTGTGCTCCTGACGGCTTTGGCTTCGGTGAAGAGGGTCGGGGACCTGCAGGCATTTTCAGTTGATGAAGCGTGCCTGGAATTCGGGCCGGCTAACTCTCACGTTATCTTGAGACCCCGGCCTGGGTACGTGCCCAAAGTTCCCACCACTCCTTTTAGGGATCAGGTGGTGAACTTGCAAGCGCTGCCCCTGGAGGAGGCAGACCCAGCCCTGGCGCTGCTCTGTCCAGTACGTGCGCTCCGCACCTACGTGGACAGAACTCGGTGCCTTAGGACCTCAGACCAGCTCTTTGTCTGTTACGGAGGCCAGCAGAAGGGAAAGGTGGTCTCCAAGCAGAGGTTATCCCACTGGATAGTGGATGCTATTTTCCTGGCTTATCAGGCTCGAGACCTGCCATGCCCCCTAGGGGTGAGAGCTCACTCAACTAGGAGCGTAGCTTCCTCCTGGGGCTGGCGCATGGCGCCTCGCTAGCAGACATCTGTAGAGCTGCGGGCTGAGCGAAACCTAACACATTCGTGAGATTTTATAATCTCCGTGTAGAGCCCGTATCCTCCCGGGTACTTGCCCCTTCGGGCCAGTAAGGACCTGCTCGATGTCAATCCGCTTGCTGCGCCATTCCACTCCGCGGACTGGATGCGTGCGCTATTCCCCTCAGGTGAGTTCCTCAGTCAGAACCCTGGGTTCCTCCAGCACTGTTGATGTCCAATACTTGCGTACATGCCTTTTGGTCAGCCATGTGTGGGACTAGGTGCATCCATGTGTCGTGATTCCCCTTTCTGGGTAATCCCACGTGTGTATGTCCACAGTAAGTCTCCCCGCAGCATGTATCTTTCCCTTGGCAAGCCCCTTGTCAGCTCTGTCGTTGAAACTTCCACCCTACAGGCTGGGTACCTCAGAGTTCTTATGTATCACCACTTTGGTAGATACCTGCTTTCTGTACGTCCTCCCTCGGGCAGGCAGCCTGCTAGCATATGTCCAGCTGGAATATGCTACCCAGTGTATTCTGTGCGAGCTATAGGCCCTCACTCGTGCTGGCCTCATGACAGGGTGCTATCACTCACACGGGTCGCTGGAAGACAGCCATGTGGCGTTTTGTAAGGGACCCCATTCGTAACGTCAAACGTGACCGACTGAAAGGGAACGTCTTGGTTACGTATGTAACCCTCGTTCCCTGAAGGAGGGAACGGAGATGTTACGTCCCCTTGCCACATCGTGGTTCCGCTGAACGGCCGGGTCACTGGCTCGGCTCCTCAACGAAGACTTGAATGCAAGTTGCTCGCGTTGCTCCTTACATACCCACTCTGCGGGGCGGAGCTCGCGATGCAAATTGTACCATTGGCTCATTTTGTACCACTCGGAAGGTGATTGGGCTCTCGGGCGAGATCCCATTTGTAACGTCTCCGTTTTCCTCTGCAAGCCATGCTAGACGTGGCATGCAAGCCATTTGAAAGTTGCTGACTGAAACTTTCTTTTGAACTTTTTCCATTTAAGGCTTGGGCGGAGTTTAAAGGGAAGCTTGTGGAAAATGGAAATTCAGACCCTGCATCCTGGAAAACTCGACTACGCTGTGCCCTCAACAAAAGTCCAGAGTTTAGTGAGGTCACTGAAAGGTCACAGTTCGACATCTCAGAACCCTACAAGGTGTACCGCCTCGTACCACTAGAAGAACAAGGTAACCAATGGATATGGAAAAAATAGGGATATTAACAGGGTTGCCAACTTTCACACATTTGATGGGTTACACTTTCAGGTTCTTTCTCACACTTCTTAAGTTTCTAAACCTCTTGCCAATTAAAATAAATTACAAAATAAATCCCTAACTTTGCTCATAGCATTTTTCCTGTAAGCATGTGGCTTGATTGGTCTACAACAGATATTCCGGTCTAAAGTGGAATTATTCCACCATCAATTTCTTTCCCCCGTAATTTCATAGGTATAGGTCAATAGGTTGCATGTTCTGTTTTGTCTGTTCATTTCATGATGTCACAGGCCACTATGGTGGATGAGACTTTTTAATTAGTTGAATATGTGCGCTGTGGCATGAAAAAGCTGAGTGGTGTCATTTATAATAGGGAAAAACATGTTAGTACCATAAAATCACATTGAGGTCAAATAGGTTTAATTTGGGCTGTTTACTACATCAGGGTCCCATAACAGTTGTTGTGCTGCTTCATGTGCTTGAGAGATGCTTTCCTCAGTGCATAAATTACATTACTCTTATATACATATTTACATTTGACAGAGAGTTTGCCATTATAATAGCAAGTAAGACTCATTTTCTTTTAGCTTTATTAAAAAAAGAAAAAAGAAAATTGACTGGTAATAATTCTGAAATCTTATCTGAAATCCTTGAAGGTTTTCGATTTCTCATAATCTTTAAGTAACAATTGCTTTTCAGTCCCTCTCAGTCATCAATGGTCTGCACAGTCATGGGAAGAATTGTTAGACGAGCAGTCATATCCCAAATCTTCAATATTTTAGCCATTTACACAATTTATATTTTGCATAGGAAAAAAAATCCCACTCATCCTGGGTTTTCCCCTCCAGAGGGTGCACAAAGGTAAAACAATTAAAGCAATCGTCTACTCCTTAAAACAGATACAGAATAACAATTATGTAATGTAATCTTGAACAAAGAAAATCAGGAAGTAATTTAATAGATTGTTTGTTTGTTTTTAAAGCTGGAAACTCCTAGCTCAAAGAAGAGCTACTGTAGAGCCTAAACAAATGTAAATCAGTAAGAGTAAAAATTATCTCTTTTGTAACAACAAAATCCCTTAAAAAAAAGATTCTAGCTTGGCAACCAGAGTAAGCAACCCTGATAAAGTTAATCCAACATGACTATTAAGCCACTTACTAGTGATGTGTAAAATGGCAGACTAATTAACTAGTGGTCAGTAGTGAGGTTGACTAGCTAGTTGGTTGGTAAGTTGTAGTATATATAAATAGTATCCTGAAACATTAATTAAAAAAACACAACTGGTTGATTATGAAAATTTTCAGGTTCGCATATCCCTACGACTTTCATGTACAGCAAAATGTCTGTGATAACTACACTGAATATGTAAAGGAATGACATGATTTTGTTATTTAGTTAATTTTTCTCTCATCATAGGAGTGGTGAAAGTAAAAAAAGAGAATGGACAGAAGCCAGCGAGGAGAAGCAGAAGGAGAAGCAGTGAATCCGAGCAAGATGAGCAGCAGATTGCATGCAAAAAGATCAAAGAGGAGGTCTTTGTGCCCCAGCCCATCAACATGGTAAAACATCCAGCACATCATAACTAATCATTAAGGAACTATGCCATTCAATTCAAAATATGCTTTAATTAGGTTGCAATTTGCAGCATGCATGCAAATAGTGAAAGCCTGTGTTACAAAAGCATAATAATGAGTCAAGAACAAGCACTGAGAGACATTTTGCTTTCTGCAGCATGATTTTGCAATGCAAAGTATGAGTCTACAGTAAATTGGGAACTATTTCTGATTTTTACAGAGTGCACAGGAAATCATCCCACACACAGGAAGAGAGATCACACACCATGAAGAGGTTAAGACAAACCCCTCAAAGACTGACACAAGTAATAATCAAATTTTACTCTATGGATTTTACCCTGGTGTTCAACTTGCATGGTTCTTTTGTGATTAATGTTGATAATGAAAAATTGGTGAATGATTTATTATCATTCTTCTCTTTCTTGAGACACTGAAGATATTCAGGCAAACTTCACCATTGAAGCTGTAGAGTAGTGAGGTGATAAAAAATAACTTTTGTGACCCATGCTGGCAAAATGAGTCGGAATGTGCATGGGCTATTTTGAGCTACAGGCAAAAGAAGGTTTTGAGGTTTTTTTTAAGTCATGCCGATAAATATACTCAGAATTCAAGTATTTAAGTATGAAGTGGAGAACAAGGTACTGTTGTTGCGACTCAAGAGTTTTCTTATGCTTCTTCAGCAAAGTGTAGATTTACTTCACCAATATTAAAACCAACAGCGGAGACGCATCATATACAACATATAATCGTCACTTCCCTACAGGTACTGTTTACTAACAAGGTGACAGCTACTGGCGTGGCAGAGGTAATAAAGGGTTTTTGGCCGTTTTCACAGATATGTGTCAACGCAAATTGCTTTGAAAACATTGTCGTGTATATGTGAAACTTTTTATAATGCAAGGTTTTGTCGTGTAAATGTAGACGTAAGTGAACATTTGGAGAACTGTTGGGGAAAAACATCTGATGTGTAACATTTTATTAGATCCGTGCATTAAAGTAGGTCTTAATATAGGCCGCCTCATTAATGTCAATCTAACAATAAAAGAAATGAGGGAATAACTTGCTTCTCTTGATTGAACTGCTTTTGAACAGTAGTTTTAAAAATCTATTTGTAATTAACAGACTAAAGGGGTTTTAACATTTGATTTCTTACTTGAATGCTTTTGTTTATATATAAAATGAAACAGGTAATGCATTATTTGTTTCTTATATTTTTCCCAGTGTTTTATCTTTGCATCTTTTCTTAAAAAAAAATATTGTGATTATTAATATAGTAATTATTATTAAGAACTGGAGGAAAAGATGCACCAATGCAGGTGATTTTACTTTGGAACCTTCAGAAAACTTTAACTCGATTTTTCTCAAAGTTGACTTTGCTGACTCTATCAGTTTCAAACAGATGTAGCTCAGTCATTTTTCGTCCGATTCCAACAAAACATGCATCATTCTGAAGGTCTTTTAATACAGAATGTGACCATAAAAGGAACTCATTGTTGAAAATGTATTCATTGTGACTCATTTTGCCAGGACAGGTAACATTTTATTTATAAATTAGAAAAAAAAATGAATATAACTTAACAAATGGTTTCCTAAAACTCTTTTGTTCTTTCAGGGGTGCACTCTTTCCACATAACCGTGCTCTACATTGGTCAGGAGGTTCTGCGGCGAGAAGTAATGGGTAAAGATGTTCGGATCGCTTACCTGCCTCCCTCACCTGTCCCTCCATCTCCATTGTCTCTAAACGGCGCTGGCTTTCATCGAATCCCTCTCCCAGACCCCCCATCAGACATGAGCTCTGACCCCAGCCTTGCCCCACGTTTGAAGACTCTTAACAAATTGCTGCCCTTCACGGAGAGTGGAGTTGTCCTGACCTTGACAGGAGGAGCCATCTATGCCAAGCGCTTCTGTCAGGGAGACGTGTTCTGGAGAGGACCACATAACACCACCACAGGACCCTGTAAAATGGAGAGAGCATGCGAGCCCACCCAGCTGTTCAGCAAGGATATATTCAAACAGGGTAAGTGTTGTGTGTGTGTGTGTGTGTGTGTGTGTCACCATACTTGGCTTCTTTGGCTTAAATGTATATTTAAATGGCATCAGTAACAAAATACCAGAAATATCTAGAAACTTGTTGAATCCTTATGATTTTAGCTAAAAAGATTGGTAAATTCTTAATAAAGGAATCTAGCTTTAAAAGACTGTATTACAAATGTAACAATAGGTCCTAAAGAGTGGTTGAAATATATATATTGGCCATTTTTAATCATCAGCAATGACCGATGCATTTTTCTTTTTGGCCTTTGAGTCAAAATTGTGACTTTTTTTTTACACTGAGAATGTCATTGTTAATTAGTGTACTGTTTCTGTTTAATTGCCTAATGAATTATTACACAAAACTGTTAAACAAAAAAAGTAAATCGTATACAAAAAGTATATTATACTTGCTATTATACTGTTGTTATTATTATTAATTAATAGAAAGGCAAACGCTATATTACTAAATTATCTACTGTCAGCATTCAGCAAATATGGATTTCTTACATTTTTAAATAAGGCTTTGAATATCGAATAAACATTTAAACCTGCAGTAGGTAACTTTTGTAAAAATATATTTTTTACATATTTGTTAAACCTGTCATTATGTCCTGACAGTAGAATATGAGACAGATAATCTGTGAAAAAATCAAGCTCCTCTGGCTCTTTCCAGTGGTCCTATTGCCATTTGCAGAAATACATCGCTCCCGTTAAGAAACAACCAATCAGAGCTGCAGTCCCTAACTTTGTTTGTGCTCAAAATGTAGAAAAATGTATACTGTATAATAAGCGAGTACACCATGAATCCATTTTCCAATCCGTGTTTTTTGCTTGTCCTGAATCACTAGGGTACACCTATAATAAGTGTTTATATTCGGACTATTTTAGATTCCTTTGGGGGACCACGGCGGAGTAACCCAGTACCTTTGTGATTCTTCATAGACATAAACAGATAGAAGTAGTTCCGGCTACGATTTTCTTGCGCAAGACGCAAGCAGTTCTGTTTATTAACCGCTAGAGCTTCAAAAGTTACAGACTGCAGCTTTAAATGCACAAACCTTGCAAACTTCAGCGAATCCAGCTGTGCGATGCTCTGAAGTGTGCATTTGTAGACTGTATAAAAATGTGTGTACCGTGTGTGTAATGGTTGGTCCATGCGTATTGGATGCTGTCTGTTTTATTCATACTTTTAACTGTTTCTTTCTTTGTGAAAAATATTATAGTAAGATTACAGAATCACAAAGTTGCCATCTGAGGTAAATTTTTTATTAAGTTCAAATAATTTGTTATATATTTTTTAAATCATTCACTACATCTTATGTAAAATTGTTACAGGTTACAACATCAGTGCTCAATAGCAGACAATGGAAACATGAGGGCTATTTATATCAAACAATCAGGGTCACATGATAGGAACAATCCAATAAAAGAGACAGGACACATGACTAAGACAACATGACACATGAACCAAATAACCAATAGCTGGATAACATGAGGGTAAGGGAAACACATGACCAGACATGACTAAACTCCAAAATAAAAGACATGAAATCATGAACATGAAACAAAACCACAAAAAAAAAAAATAATAATTAAAATAATTTCAGCAATTGCATAATATCATAAATATTTGATTTATATTGGCCATCAGCCATCCTGCTCTCTGACAAAATCTATATCAGGCAAACACTTGTCCTAAATTTAATTAAGGCCCTAAAAGTAATCAAGGCATGCCAGAGGTTACTGTGGAAAGGAACAACAAAGAGTTTAAAAAATAACTAAATGATCTTCACACCTTAAGTTGAAATTAGAAACACAGTTCTTTCAAGCTCTGATTTCCTGAGTTTTGAAATGATTTCAGCATTAATTACAAGTTTCTTTTTTCCTCTCAGAGCTGGATTCTTTCCGCAGTGGAGGAAAACAACCTCAAAGTGAGATCACGCTGTGTTTTGGAGAAGAGCTGTGTGATGGAGATAACGTCGATGATAAACACATCATCATCAAGGTAAAGACCAAATGTCAATGCAGTATTATCTTTTGTGTACGGATACAACCTTTGCTGCTTTAGCAGCTGTGAAAGGTAAATTCAGGCATTTTTTTTATCCTTATGTCATTTCAGACTCAAATGATGTTCTGCATAATGTCCAGACTGCTTCTGTGATACCATGAAAGTAATTTCCAAAAAATAAAAAAATCAATCAATTAATTAAAACAGCTGCAAGTATCACAGCAGTTTTGAATCATCAGATCATACACAATATAACGGGCTGTTAACATGTGCTGGTCATTTTCTGCTTGAACACTGTCGAGTGATTTTTTTTTAGACGTTTCTGTTAACCCTAAAACACAACGCAGTGGAGTTCAAAATTCAAAATACAGGTGTAACAACAAAAGTTGAATAATTTTTTTAGACATCATCTCATTCACACTAGTACACTAAAACTGGCCACTTTGAGACTTAGATCTTGCATACTGAGACCATTTGTGTTGCAACATATTTGACTGTTTTGAATTGAACGGAAGCATGAATGAGAGTTTTTGAGATATTGCAGAAATAAAACATACATTTCCACCAGAATGACGATTTTGTGTTATTTTTTTCTTTTGCTTTCTCCAGATATCTATCCCATGGGTTGGGTCGCAGATAAAAGAGGTCAAGACCCTTAGAGATTCTATTGCAATTTCCAAAAGTTTGGCACAGGGGAAGTGACGCTGAACTTTGTTGAAGCATTGGACCAGTAACAAACCTTTCTGCATTCTTGACATTAAGGATCAAAATGAAGACGAACAACTATATATATGGCATGACTTGAGACAACTTTTATAAACACTTTCCTGTAGATAGCTTGTGGAAATAAACAATGTAATTATTAGTTGCTTTAAATACATAAAATATATAGCCATATAGTAGTTAAATCCACATATTTATAAGTAATATAAAACATGTCTTTTCAGTATACAACTGTATGTTGCACTGCAAAATGTAAGAACACAAAATATTTTGTCATTTGTAACACTATTCATAGTGGAGTCTGAGTGAAGATGTTTAAACTCATAAATGCAATAACAATGTACATGGTTCACTACAGTTGTAGTAAATCACCTTGTACATTTTTATCTAACGCTAATGTTTCACTGAATTTTTCAATTGTTTTGCAAATAAATTAATCAGTGGCAATAAATGATGTCATCACTTGCCTTGTTCTCCGATGCTGGCTGTCAATCATAATGGAAGAAACCGAAACTTCACTTTTCTTGGATTCTATCTTCTTGGAGTTCAAGGCTACTTGTTTTAGATTTTAGTCACTGGTGGCCATGCAAACACAATTAACATGGAGATATCATACCCCTTTTTTAGGGATCCAAATATAAAAGGTGCTGGAACCCAGTTCTGTTAATGACTGAAATAAGCTCTGTGGTTAACACAAGCTCAAGGTATTCTCAAGTGTAATTCTATAGCATAAAATGTATCTGAAAAACCTAGTCATGATTTATTCTTTTATGTGTCATGCAAAAAGGTGATTTATAACAAGTGGTTAAATGGGACTACAGAGGTTGTTGGGACTTTAAAACTTAACTACTCACTAGTCCATGTTTATAAGCTCATTGTGTTTATAATTGTGCACTTCCAAACAATTCGAGCACAAAAGGTAAACTTTTTTTAAATAAAGACTTTCAGAATTGGTGAAAGTTTAGCGATAGTGACTGTAGTCTTCTGATCGTACTGTAGTTTCTAGTTTGTTTATAGCCAATTGTATCCATAGGTCTTCAACCCAGCTCCTGGGGACCCACTGTCCTGCAGAGATCAGCTCCAACCCTAATCAAACACACCTGAACTAGATAATCAAGGTCAGGATCACTTGTAAAGTCACAGGCCAGGTTTGCTGAAGCAGGTTGGAAGTAAACTTTGCAGGACAGTGGGTCCCAAGGAGCAGGGTTGAAGACCTATGGTATAGACATCAAAGTTCATAAAAGTTGTGTTCATTTGTGAAGATTATCATGATGAACAAACGAGTAAGAATCATGAAATTTGGAAACCAAGCCTGGTTCCTCCAGAACTGAGCTACTAAGAGGAGGGAGCATTTGGTTTTTCTGACTCGCCTGATGACTTGGGGAATCAGGGCGATGGGAGGAAACACATACAGGCAAGTATTTCGCTGTATCAAGAAAAATGTTGGTGAATAAAAGTTGTCTTCTGAGGTGAAGTGGCTGACCACTGCCTTACCAAAGACCGCCCAAATTCGCTGTACCATCTGTGGATGTAGCGCCCAATCGCCCAGGGCTACTTTGCCTCTGCTCGCTCCCAGGTTCAGTTTGCCTGGCACATGAATCACCTCTATGCCCAGAGCAGGAGGTGACGAACCAACCTGTATAAGGCGTGAGACCTGAGGCTGCCTTGGTGATTGATATAAGACTCCACTGTCATGCTGTCCGAACAGACCTGAACATGGTGATCCTTGATGGCCAAGGTTTTCAGGGCTAAGGTGATACCAACATTTCCAGGCATCACTGCTGAGCTGCCCAGGAGACGAATGTTGGATTGCCCTCCAACAGCGTGCCCCATCCAGAGTTGGACGTGTCTGTTGTGATCACCTTTCCTCTGAAGGCCATGCCCATTCTCACTCCTGTTTGGAACAGGTGACTGTTCTTCCAGGGGGCCACGGCTTCGATACAGTGGTGATTCACCCTGACTGGAAATGTTTTCAGACACAAAGCATGGGGCGGGACTCAGCTGCAGTGTATGCCCTGTTGGCGATAGCCGAGGTGGTCTTGCAGGGCTCAGATGGATGGCCCTTTCAGCCTAGGGTGGATGGTGGGCACAGATGTGCGGCGATAGCTTCCTCCAGAGGACAGAGTCTGGCATACCCTTTTTGGACAGCGCCGTCAACTGTAGTCAGAGCTGCTGCAGTCGAGGGGTTTACCCATACTGACCAGGCGATGTGCCACGTCTTGGTGAGTGTGTCATGGATGGCTGTCAAGTATGGGGCTTGGTGCTGGCAAGAGGATTGCTGGTGGGTTTCTGGCAGGAACCACTTGTCTAGTAAGCCATGGACGGGCTCGTCCGGAGCTGACCACTCGTGGCCCAGATCCTCCACAGCCTTTGCAAGGACGTGGATGAGCTCGGTGTCTGGCTTTGGCATCTGAGGGGAAGGGGTTGCTTCGGGCTCCTGACCGGAATCGCCCCACTCCACCGTTTCTGACGCTGCCAAGGACACAGAGTCGTAGGCAGTAACGTCATCGATGATAATGTCCTCTTCAGACGTAGAGACCAGTCCACTAGCAGCTAAAGGGGGGCACTGGTCCTAACTTTTGAAGCACACCGACGTGAGAGGATGTGGGGAGGGTGGGGCACACAGGCACTGTGTCGACACCGCTTGAGCCCACTGAAAGAGATGTGCTGCCCCACTGTTTCTTTCTCTTAGGAGAGGAGAACGATGGGAGGGCTTGGTGGGGTGCCTTGATGAAACAAGGTGACCCACGATACAGAAAGAGCAGGAGCCATCAGCAAGTGCAGCCTCTGTGTGGGCACAGCTGAGGCAGGCGGCACACTCGCTGTGTCATTCTTCATCATGCAAGAGTGCCTTGCATGATCCACACTCACGGCACGGCATCTGAAACAACGCGCACTGAAATATGCTCCTGATGCCGGATGCCTGTAGAGATCGCATTGTGTCTCTGCCTCTGCTTTTTCTACAGCGGTGAGAAGAGCTGGAGCTTCTTCCATGGCTTCTTCTTTGCAGCAGTCAGAAAAGAGATGATCCTCGTTGCTGAAGGAGAATTGATCTGATGAATGAAACGATGGGCCAAGTTATATAGCGGTCAGCCACGCCCCTTCTTGCGGGTCGTAGCACCATTGGTTTGTGCAGCTAAACAAACGTGAACAAATCAGGCTTCAGCAGAATGGAAAAAAATATTTTTTTCCCCATACACATAACGAGAGAGAACATTCGAAAGGAAGCTACTTATCACTACAGCACTATAAGGCAGTTTGGGATCATAACTGTGCGATAATAAAAAGGCTAGTAACAAATTAAGTCAAGCCCTAACAAATATCCTATTAATAATCTCAGATTACATTTCCGTCTATAAAATGATTCAGCCATTTTGAATTTACTGAAAATCATACTTTTTCAAACTCCTCCTAGGCCTTTAAATTTAACATATAGTAGCTTAGGACAATGCTGGCAAAAAAAGTTATCAAAAACTTGATTTGTCAAAGCATTGTTAGTCACAAATTGACTTGAATCTCCTGACTGAAATGTCCAAATTTAACAAAACTTGATTGGACACACTCAAAGTTCCATGACAATTGCACCTGTAGGGGACGCTACAACTACAATTGTCAATTTTTGTGATTTAGTGAATCAATTGAATCAACCCAATTTGTAACTCAAAGAGAAAATTCCAAACAGCATTTATTCTCCTTTGAAAGGAACTGTGTGAAGGGGACACCACACAAAGGGATGTTCCAAATTGAAGTGAAATAGATTGAGGAAAATGTAATAGAATGCTATTAGCCATTACTGATTTCAGTGCCAGTTTAGTTTCATCACACGGACCAAAAAAACTACACAAAAAACAGCCCACATATAATTTTTCTAAATATTTTCTTTTATGTTCCACAGATGAAAGTCAGTCATACAGGTTAGGAAATGCAAACGTCATCAGTGCTGCATTGGAAAAAAGGCATTAAAACAGCAAATAGAAACTCCAGACAGGCCTGAAGATTCACATTTTGTAGGACACACCCGGAATCATACACTCACACAATTCTGAGCTAATTTGCTTTCAGTCTGCTGAAAGGAATCATCTAAATTATTAGAGAATGGATTAGCTCACAACTTCCTTCATATAGTTAAAGCTGAATACTACATGACAACAATAAAATCTCTTGAAACTTTTCTCTTTTTTTGTATTAAGTCTGTAAAATTGAGAACCTCATGTTGTGAAAGCACCTGAGGGACCATACGTAGTTTCATTACAGATTAATTTGATGTTTAGATAGATGTATATACAGATCTTAAAAACTAACCAAGTAATGACAGACGATCAAAGTAAGAAAAAATATGCTGCTTGTATTACGATTCCCCCTCAATGTGTGTGTTAATTTTTAGGGTCAAACCACCAAATCATACCAAACTAAAGAAGATGGTTATTTTTGCATATATTGAGGACATCATGTATATAACATATGTCAAAATGAAATACGATGAACTGAGTCAAATAATCTTAAAAACACAATTTTGAGGCAACGCATAGAGGGGAAAAAACTATGACGTGTGGAGACTTATGTCTATATGGTTAAACATTTCCATTGGCTGGGGAGACCAGCTTCAGGATCTTGGCATTGAGTTTCTGATTGGTCCAATCTTTTGTGATGTCATCCAAATGGCTGTCAAAGTCCACCAATAGTCCCTGATCACCAGAGCTGAGCAGCTGATTAACTATGGAACAGGTTTCTTCCCACTGCCGAAGCATTATTCTTAAGAATACACATCATTAATTAATTGCAATGCAGCATTATCATCAACAAAGCAGCAGATGCTTTTAGATTTGTCTTATGTGTGTTTGTCTTTGAGAGCCCAGCGGCCATCTTTACGCTCATACACCACGATCGGAGGAACACGGCCGCCTGGAAACATCTTTTCTCCATCAATCTGAAGAACAAACATTTGTTCCCTTTAAAACCAAAGGACTTTTCCAATTCACTTTTGCACCAAGGTGACAATTTCTGAATTACCATAAGCAACACGGCATTGTTACACTGCTCGAAGATCTTCTCTGCAATCTTCAATGCACATGGTGTAGGGCTGGAAAAAACAAACAAAAAACAGTGTGAGAAAAACAAGGGGTTAAAGCAAAAAAAAAAAAAAAAAAAAAAAATCTTAAGCCTGAACTTTTTTTCTGGGGATTGCAGGGGCGGACACATATACAGGGTTATTTGGAATTTCCTTGAAACTAATTAGTAATGTATCTGCAATATCATTAGCCCTTGACAGGCTCAGACTACAGATTATGGTAGGATAAAACAGCAATAACAAGAAAGGTTACTCACTACAATAGGTGCAAACACATGTAACATTTAGGATGCTTTTGATATCAAGTTTTGCTGGTTAGCTTTGTCCTTGACAGGGTACAAGATGACTTACAATCTAAAACATGACATTTCTGAAATTGTTTTGTTTAAAATAAATAATGGTAAATTAAAATACTAGGAAATTAATATAAAATAGGAAATATACAGAGACAGTTTACTACAGAAAACTACAGTTCAGTTCAATTAACAACAAGAAACATTAAATGGTCCAAGAACTGGTAACTTAAACAGGGTTTGTACAGATACTGAAAAATACAATTCCAGGACTTTCAAGGACTTGCACTATTTTTTGGTTTTCAAGGACTAAAATCAGATCTCACTTATCAATATTGTTATCTTCAAATTATAATAAATAAACTAATAAAAAATGGTGCAAATAAAGTGCAGCACATGCAAAGAATGCAATGACTGTGGCAACTGTAGTATTTAATAGTCTACTATGGTAAAGTTACCGCTTTCATTATTTAAACAGATTATTATTATTATTTATGAATATGATTGCCCTGAAGAATGAAAGCTATGTCATACACGTGGAAAACTATGAGCTATATCACGCTCACAGACAATCGGGATACGATTACAATACACTAAGCTCACAAGGTGAGGCAAAATGCAGTTACATGGTTCACTAGAATGACACAATGTTTTAATACTTAAAGAAATTTTCAAATGACAAAATATTTGTCTTTTAAATCACAAAAAGTAAAACAATGCATTTGTATTTTGAAATGTTATTACTAATTTAGTGCTTAACTAATGATAATTTTGCTAATCAAATAATGTACTTATTATTTTGACAAGTGAGTAATCTGATATTTTTTATTAATACAAATAGAACTAAGTGGAAAAACAGGATTTAATGACTATGTTTATATATAAAGTAACAATGAGGCAATAGTAATTGGCCTCAAATTAAGTATAAAAACTACATGGTTTTATTGAACAACACTGTTAAATAATGTAATATGCCTAGACTATATTATAACAAATTACCTGCATAGGGAGCCAATGGCCTGGTGATATTTCATGTGATTCAACAAAGTTTAAATCAATAAAATTTTTAAACTTGGCCACATGCAAAGTCAGAAACTTTTATTTTGAGATCACAATGTACAAGAAATCTCATAATAAGAAATATGTTGATGTATTCTCCTGTATTGGCATAGGTTTCAATGATTTATATTAAACAGATCAAGTGAGTTTTCCCAGATGAACGTTAAGCAACCCAAACTCAATGCATATGAAGAGGAAGAGTTTTTCCGAGCAATCTATACTGGTAAATTACCGTAAAGAGATCATGTGTGAACAGGACCTTTTAAAAAAATACAGGTAAATTTGTTCTAACAATCATACCGTTCTTATGGAGATGATGTGATTACTCCGACCTGTTTACAAAGATCCGCTGCTTTTTTATGTAAATATGACACTAGGTAGAAATCTTTGTTAATTTTTCAATGTGTTTCTCTCGAGACCCAGGCTAATTCTTTTCCATTCATCAGCTAATGCACATGTGTTTATAAGAGCAAAAACTTCTGATTGGCTTTTGTAATGTTGTTTGTTAATGAAAGCAGTGTTCCTCTCATACATTGGTAGACAAAATCATGAACTTAAACATGATATCAACACCCGTAGCCAAATGCCGCAAGTCGGAGATCCATTACAGTGCCAGAGAACTTTAAGCCCTGAAAAAGTAAAATGCAAGATGAAAAAAAAAAAAAAGTTAAAAAGTACCTGCTGTCTGAGACACAAGCATTGGCTTGATAATATCCCACAATCCTTTGCTGTGTTTGCAAACACCAAACATCGACCTACAACAGGAAACAATGACATGTATTCTACAAAAGAAGCATTTAAACTTTACATTTAATCATTTAAAGTTCTTTTCATTTCTGTGAAAGAAAAGAACAAGATTTAGATCCTATTGAAAGTTATTCTTTACACATATGTGTGTGTATATACACACACATATATACAAACATACATACATACATACACACACAGGTGCTGGTCATATAATTAGAGTATTATCACAAAGTTGATTTAACTAATTACATTCAAAAAGTGAAACTTGTATATTATATTCATTCATTACACACAGACTGATATTTCATATGTTAATTTTTTTTTAATTTTGATGATTATAACTGACAACTAAGGAAAATCCAGAATTCAGTATGTCAGAAAATTAGAATGTTATGAAAAGGTTCAATATTGAAGACGCCTGGTGCCACACTCTAATCAGCTAATTAACTCAAAACAGCTCTAAAGCCTTTAAATGGTCTCTCAGTCTAGTTTTATAGGCTACACAATCATGGGGAAGACTGCGGACTTGACAGTTGTCCAAAAGACGACCATTGACACCTTGCACAAGGAGGGCAAGACACAAAACGTCATTGCAAAAGAGGCTGGCTGTTCAAAAAACTCTGTGTCCAAGCACATTAATAGAGAGGTGAAGGCAAGGAAAATATGTAGTAGAAAACCGAACCGCACCCTGGAGAGGAATGTGAAACAAAACCCATTCAAAAATGTGGGGGAGATTCACAAAGAGTGGACTTCAGCTGGAGTCAGTGCTTCAAGAACTGCTACTCGCAGATGTATGCAAGACATGGGTTTCAGCTGTCGCATTCCTTGTGTCAAGCAACTCTTGAACAACAGACAGTGTCAGAAGCATCTAAAGACAAAAAGGACTGGACTGCTGCTAAATGCTCCAAAGTTATGTTCTCTGATGAAGGTAAATTTAGCATTTCCCTTTGGAAATCAGGGTCTCTGAGTCTGGAGGAAGAGCGGAGAGGCACACAATCCACGTTGCTTGAGGTCCAGTGTAAAGTTTCCACAGTCAGTGATGGTTTGAGGTGCCATGTCATCTGCTGGTGTTGGTCCAAGTTTTGAGTGCTGTACATGCTCATACTTTTCATGTTCATACTTTTCAGTTGGCCAAGATTTCTTAAGTAATATTCTAATTTTCTGAGATACTGAATCTGGGATTTTCCTTAGTTTCAGTTATAATCATCAAAATTAAAAGAAATATACATGTGACATATATCAGTCTGTGTGTAATGAATGAATATACTATACAAGTTTAATTTTTTTGAATGGAATTAGTGAAATAACTTTTTGATGATATTCTAATTATATGACCAGCACCTGTATATTTGAAAATCCAATACACTTTATATACAGAAAACAGAAGCTCAAACATTTCAATAAATGGATAAGAGAGAATAATAAAATATCTTCATTTTGTGATCCCAAAACGACACGTTTAGAACAACAGAAGTGTCAGTAAATGATGACTTTTTTTTTTTGGTGAACTACCCCTTTAAGGGATACAGTCACCAAAGTAAAATTAGTTCAGTTTAAGGAAGTCCTAAATGTGTTTCACCTATTTTCATTTAACAATTTTAAATTCATGACGCTTTTAAATCTTAAAGCTAATGACACAAAGACGTTCTTATACACAATCACTACTTTTGTAGTTTTGCAATGAAAAATCGTATCAGAAATAAAAACAATTGCCGAATAAATGCTGGCACTCGCTGGATTAAATGCAGCGGCATGTGAATTTTTCCACTGCAAATACTTATTAAAAGCACACTTACCTGTGTAAGAGCAAGCTGTGTGATTGGAGCCAGGGACAAGTGCGTGTGGAGCAGTGGCACACAGTCTGTGATACATACAGCCCCCCCTGCTGGACTGGAAGACAACAGTAGGCCGTTCACACTGCAGCGAGGAAACTGACTTGCATGTAGGTACATTTTGGCATAAGCCAGACAGGACAACTCCACCTCGCCCATCTGAAAACAACCCACAAGGGGGGAAAAGGGTCATAATATTTCTGTAGATAGCACTAGATGTTCACAGTACTATTAATTGCAAGTAGACATGTGCCGGTATTCAGTAATGCGATATATCACGGTAATGAATATACAAGATAAATACCGTGAATATTGTATATTACAAATTATTCCGAATTTGGAATGCATTTTAAGAACAATTTTCCCATCAACTGGTCAAAATGCACAACACCACTGTATGATTAATTCACTAGTTAACAAACTGCCAATGAAAGTCTTCTGAACATTCATCAATCTAAGGTATTCCTATATTTAATAACACATTGTAAAAATTGTAAGATGCAGCGGTGTTATTTAATGAGTTATCATGAACTAAGACTTGTATTTTTTAAAAGACCTTGAGAAACAGAAAAACGACTGTAACGTTTTTTACTTCCAAATTAATTATAGGCAATACACTGGAATTTTAACAGTGAGATGTTTTCGTAATTAAATTTATCTACATTAAAAAACTGTGAGCTCAAACTTGATTTTTTTTTTTACCCTATTTTGAAGTTAATGTACTCTGCCTTTGCATTGTCTGCAAAACGTTTGAAGTCAAACCAAGGCAAAAGGTAGTAACTTCCACATTATCAATATTTGGTTGAAGATCACCATTTACAAAATTGTTATAGTAACAACTGTATTAAATCAAGTGATCATGGGTTGTCTCATATAGGCTATTGCATATACAGTAGAATTGTGACTGTATTATGTTTTTTTTTTTTTTTTTGTAAAAAGCAGACTTAAAGTGAAACAAAAGTGGATACCGTGGATACAAATTTACTTGCTATGCTCAGTAACTTAAAGGAATGCTAGACATAGCATAATTGCTTTTATATTGGTTTGTATGAAATAGCCTAACCTAAAAGAATAACTTGTGGATTTATGTGAACACCAGCAAATGGGAATAATGCTCAGAATGGTTGTGGATTAAACATCTTCGATCAGTCCGATGACGTCGACATGGATTAATTTGATCAGGTTACAAGAAAAGGTACGATATAGATTTAATTGTGAACTGTTAGTAGACTACTGATTGCATGATTGAACACTGTATAACGCCAAACAGGCATCGTAACTTCATATTGATGCATGGCTAAACAAAGGCAGAAAGCGGTAACTCAATATGAGCATTTCCAAACAAAGTGAAAGAGCAGTAACTGGTGTTATAATGTGTTCTGCCTCGGTATCTCTGGGGCTTTTCGAAGTTACACTTGAGATGACCCATAACTTTTTGTGAAAAAACAACAAGATTGACACATGATAAAGGATGTCTTGAATGTCCTAAAAATATCAATAACTAATTACAAAAATCGAAGTTATGGTCTTTTGCCTTTGCACGGCCGTATTGCTTTATTGTATTTAAATGTTCAGTTATTTTTTTTATAAGAAAAAAGTTATTTAACCTGTTATCCTGTATTATGATCACTTTTTTTAAACTAAATTTCAACAATTAATCGCAACAGGAAAATTTGATACCGGCATATCCCTAATTGCAAGTAGTCGTGGTTATTCAGATCATTTAAGGAATATTTTTCTTGTAAAAGGGCTGTAATGTCATCTTGGATCTAGAACACGAGGAATCTATTGATGATTATTTATCTTGGTGTTTTGTTCATGTGTTTAATGGTCATAAACTCAGAAGGCAGATGAGCAGAAAAAGTTACAAGACTGAAACTAAATTTGAGCGTGTGTCTTACACGAAGTAAAAAATAAATAAATAAATAAATAATCACTATTTGCATGTGTTGATATGGGTGTTTTGCAGGTAACCCTGTGATGGACTTGTTTTGAAAGCAAGAGTCTGCCAATCAGTGCGTCAGGATGCAGCAGTCAGAGCAGCGATCATCATGTGATCACCGTGTCGGAGGACGAGGTTTGGATGGCATTAAAGCGAGTGCATCACACATCCTAACACAGGTTAATAAAGCCAGGCAAAGGCTGTACCATCTGCAACAGTGGAGGAAATTCAGTCTCTCACCAGTAATCCTGAAAACTTTCTATTCAGGGGCTATAGAAAGTGTACTGACTCTCAGATGTATTTCAGAGTGGTATGAGAAACAGCTCCAGTCAAGATGCAAAGCCCTGCAGAGAGTTGTGCACTTAGCAGAGCGCATCTCTGGGTCTGCTTTCCACTCTCTGCAGGACATTACCTCAAACGCTGCAAAAGCAGAGCTGTTAAAATCATCAAGGACTCTTTTTGCACATTTGCCTCTTGTACATCCCTGTGTATCTAAATATTTAAGACTACAGTTTACTTTCATGCACATTATTTTTCGTTCTATATTTAATTCTACAGTATACATCGTTTTATTATTTTATTCTTATATTTTTATTGTTTACTTTTATTTCATTCTATATATATATATATATATATATATATATATATATATATATATATATATATATATATGTGTATATTTTAATCTGTGTTGTATTCTTTAATAATTGCACTGTCCATGGAGCGGACCTGACTCACATTTCACTGCTGGTTATATATGTAATTGTGTATGTGACGAATAAAAATCTTGAATCCATCGGTCCAGTGTGTTTCCCTGCCTTTGTCCTGAGACGGCCCATTAAGACACAAAGTTTGTTTGGAAGATGGGTGACAGGATGCAAAATAAGCATGCAATGTCCAAGCTAATCAAAACAAACTGTCGACTAAATCAAATCTAGGAAGGTTTCTTTCTAAATTGTTGAACTGCAATATTCATAATCTATGTCCAGCAAAGCAATTCTACCGGTTTATGAAAGTAGAAACAGTTTAAACACGTGTGTGAAAGGATTGTATTATGCTCGACGTTCACACAGGCTGGTGCTCATAATTTCAAACGCCCTGATATCATCTGAAGATTACACTTAATTGAAACAGGTAAGTTAACGTTAACGTTAATGTCTTTAAATGAGCATATCTGTTATTAAAGTTGACAGGTCTTCCAGCTGGATTACAACCAAGTCGTTCCACACTATGAAGAAAGTGAGTAAGTTACGAGATTTGATTCGCGTGATTTGGTAAACGATTGATTGACAAATAATTGACGTGCAATACAATGTAATGTACATCTATGAAGCGTTGATCACAGCCGATTCATTTATCATAAATCCACAGAAGAATACTTACCTTTGTGTGGTTTGCTTTTTCAGTAATCAAATATGAAATCTTAATTATTTATTCAGACACATTAAAAACAAGAATATTTGACTGTTTACTCCATGAGAACTGTCCTTTTCTTCATGAAGCCACCGTTCAACCTCGTGCATATTTCGCACGTTACTGCCGCCTGCCGGTCCTTAGTGGAACATACATCAGTTGTTTTGTTTGCCGGGTGTACTTGTGTCTTTGAACTATTCATTTAACTTTTTAACGTGGGCAAACTATGCATATCCTGTGTTCAGAGCCTTTAAATAGCAGCTCAGCAAATTATAATTAAAAACTGCTGCAATCAATTAAATACTCAATTAATAATTAAAGGAATAGCTCACCCAGAAAATGAAAATTTGCTAAAAATTTACTGAAAGGGCTAGAATAAATGTATTTTATTCATGATTTTATATCATTTGTATATTACTGAATATAATCGGCTATCACTAATAGGCTTTGAAGTGGAAGATTTATAAAACAATGACACATTTTAAATTGAGTTTTGTAGTGATTATTTAAAAAATAAAAAATAATTTATTTTGTTCTGCAGAAATGAAACCGCATTCTCTAATTCATGTTAAAATACCCAGCTAAAAATGCTGGCAGATTGTAGGTCTAATGTAGGCCCTCCTGCTCGTGTCAAAGCAATGCCAGCAGCGCAGCAATTCTATCAATATGGTGCAAGGGAAGAGGAAAAATAGGAAAGAAAGTGAGCGAGGTAAGGATAAGGAATTTTCTTAACATATAAGAAGGATACAAGTTGTATGTCACCAAGCTGCACTAGAGTTGTCTTGGCTAAGACTTCAAGAAGCCTATGCCACTCCAGAAGTGATAGAGAGCACCCTGATCAAATGTTCAGATAGCTTTCCTTGTCTTTCTTCAAAATATCACACAAAACTTAAATAGCTAAATAGACCTAAGTATGGAGTTGATTTATCTCTAAAGTAGATGAATACCAGCCTGGATTGGTTTATCTTGATTTTTTACACATTTTGTTTGCAGTGAGGACAAAGCCAGGAACGATGCTAGTTTTATGCTCTCAGAAAGTAGTCACACTTTCAACCGAAATGAAAGTTCTCTATTCAAGTACAGTGTTTCCAAAACCCCTGTGTCAGTGCAGAAGACAGACATGTCTAAAAATACTCAGTTGGAATTTATGCAATATTCCAGACACTGCCAAAAATATTTAATTAAACGCTGCCCTCTTCATAACAAATTTCATCCTCCACCGAAATGTAGAGCCTTCAGAAGAAAATCATTAACAGAGCGCAAGAACCTCTTTTTAAGTGTTGCTCTCCAAATCATATGGCCAGAGAATGTCATCTGGCACTTAAATGCACAGAATATAAGTCTGATAGACATTGCATAACCATATATCCTGATACTGCTCCATTCCCATTTAAGATGTAAGATGCAAGAACCAAAAACTCAAGGGCAAGATAGTGTTGCTCCTAAGATAACTTCAAGATGTACAGAAATTTGTGGAGAAGGTATTCACCCCAATTGTGTGCTTCAGATGTGTTTGGCGCATGTCTTTCCTCAAGTTCAACAAGAATGCTCCATGGATGATCAGTGTTATTTGTCACTGGCCAATTCAAGAGTTCTTCCAATTCATAGTTTCAGTCATTTCATGAAGACCTGGCGGGCAAAACATCCAGAACTGCAGCACTAGCCTGTCAAATTTCCATCTGTTCCAATCCAAAAATATCACCTCTCAAAAGATTAAAACAAAGATATGTGAACAAAATGCAAGTTTTGGCCATTAGCAATCTGTATAAAGCACAATATTTCAATCACAAAAAACAACTTTTCAGACATTCTAAAACATTTAATGTGAAAACATTTAATGTGCCTTTAAAACAGTAATATTAAATATTAAATATTCAGCACACACCTTATTGATGATGCGTGCAGGCAAACAAATAAGCCAGGAATATTGAACCAATCCGCTACATTTTTCAGTGTTTTCTTAAGAATGGTTTTCTTTGGGAAAACTTTTCATATTAAACTTTAAACAATGTGTTTATATACTGGGTTCATCTGCTTTCCTGTGCAAATTATGCTACATCAATAAGGTATATTTGGCCTTAAAATATTACTCTCTTACTACATTACTACTTTATGCAAACTCTTGTAAAGATAACTGGCAGTCAAGGGAGGAAAGCCTTGTTTTGCCAGACTTCTTGCATTATTGACAAACTATTTTCCTTGACACTGTAAAGCTGCTTTGATGCAAACAGTATTGTATAAGGCACAATACAACAAAGGTGACTTGACTTGACTTGATTCCATGTGGATGTTCCTGTAAGGGTGTGACGTCAAGTAAAAACTATGAATTGTTTGGAATCCAAAGCAGCCTGTCACCATAATTGCTGGAAACTTGTGCTGGATCCATTGAGATAAATGGAAAGTAAGCAAATGGTTTTCAAAGTAGAAGCTTTGGATGGTAGCTTGTTTCTGGACCTTCCTCAATTAACTGAGTGCAATGAGATCATGAGCAATAGATCTGAGATTCCCACACTATAGGTCGCTCTCGCTTATCCACATCTTAGGGCTGTGGCACAATAATTCTGAAGTTAGATCCGGATGCTCAGATCTTAATATTGTTGGGAAGAGATATGATTCATGTACACAAAGTGAGACAACAAATTTGCACAGCAACAACATAATGCTTCAAGCTAACGGAGAGTGTACCCCAGCTTCCTTTGGTGTTCTTGAGCTGGATAGTGTGTTTTTTGTACACTATAGCCAGACCACAGAGTGGTGCAGGGTGCTGTTTACCATTGTTTTACACATTTGAGTGGGAAAATTTCTTGAAGGGAGTTGGATGTCTGTTCTTTTTGAATACTAGTTTTCTCCTGTGTTTACATTAGAGAGAGAGACAGGTAAGGATATCTGTATTTTATCTTATTTTATTTTTGTACTGCAGGTAAGCCATTAAATCTAGTAAGCATAATTTTTTTGTTGTTGTTTTGGCCTTTTTCCCTACCGAAGCCTTTGTTTGATGAATTCCTACATTCTGTTAAATAAAATATCTTGGTTTATTTTGAAACTGGTGTTGCTGAGCATTTTTGTGTGTCTGCCCTGGGACCCTGGACACGGCAGTCCTTTCAGCCTCTCCTCTCTATTTTTGTTACACACCTCTTCTTACCCCTATATTTTTTAAAGGAGTGCAAAGGTACACACATTGTAGGATGGGGTATAGTGGTTAAGTGAAACCATAGGTAGTGGTTGCTCCTATTCTGCCTTCACTTTGGTGTCTCTCTTCCTGAAGTTTAACAGATAGATAAACTCTTTCCAACACATTGACTTGTGGGAGAATGAAGACACAAGGATTGTGGGAAATGTAGTTCAAAAGGTGACAGACACCGTGGGGAAGGAGGACATCTAGTGGTTACCCAGGGAACACAAACCAGACACTGTGACATAACCCCCCTCTATGGAGCAGCTACCAGACGCTCCAAGACTTGACCGTCAAAACAAGAGACCAGGAGGGATGTGGACTGGAGAAGGCTCACGGGCTGGATGGGGGGGAACAGAGAGAAGAGGGCAAAAAAAACACAAAACAAATTAAAAAAAACCAACAAAACATAAGTCCTGGAAGGACTGAATGTTCAGTGGCCCAGGGCCAAACCGACAGGGCAGGAATACAGGGTGGAGCAAGGTGGAATTGGAGCCATGCGGTTGAGTCAGAAACCCACCAGGGCGGCGCAGAAGACCACCATATCCGTGCGGTCGAAACAGAAGACCACCAGGGTGGCGCAGAAGACCACCACAACTGTGTGGTCGAAACAGAAGACCACCAGGGCGGCGCAGAAGACCACCACATCCGTGCGGTCGAAACAGAAGCCCACTAGGGTGGCGCAGAAGACCACCATATCCATGCAGTCGAGACCGAAGCCCACCAGGGTGGCGCAGAAGACCACCACAACTGTGCGGTCGAGACAGAAGCCCACCAGGGCGGCGCAGAAGACCCCCATATCCATGCAGTCGAGACCGAAGCCCACCAGGGTGGCGCAGAAGACCACCACATCCGTGCGGTCGAGACAGAAGCCCACCAGGGCGGTGCAGAAGACCACCACAGCCGTGCGGTCGAGACAGGAGCCCACCAGGGTGGCGCAGAAGACCACCACATCCGTGCGGTCGAGACAGGAGCCCACCAAGGCAGCACAGAATACCACCACGACTCTGGGGGGTCATCAGTGACTTGCCCCCGACTCTGGGGGGTCATCTGTGACTTGCCCCGACTCTAAAAAGTCAACGGTGACTTGCCCGACTCTGGAAAGTCAACGGGGACCTGACTCGACTCTGGAAAGTCAACGGGGCTGGCGGCCATCTTGTGCAGCGGCACTGGCTCGGCAGACATGCATCTCCTATCCCCTCTCCGTTCACAATGGCAAGACGGCAGCTCCAATCTGTCCCTCACGAGCCCTTGATAATGCTAATGGGGAATTGGCTGAGTGCAATGATTAGTGACCAGGGACAGCTGAGTGCAATGAAGACACAAGGATCGTGAGAAATGTAGTTCAAAATGTGACAGACACCGTGGGGAAGGAGGACATCTAGTGGTTACCCAGGGAACACAAACCAGACACTGTGACATACACTATGTACTTATGCACTATGTACTCAACCCTTTAGTGTATGAATTACATTATTACATTAAGGTTATTTTGTCATTTATAATCAGAGTCTGATAGTTAAATTATTTCTGATTCTGCACTGTCTTTATGAAATCAAAGGCAGCGAAGGATACATCTATGCTGCCTTCAAATTTTGATCAGAAGAAGGTATCTCCAGAGACAGGCAGTAAAGTAGAATTTTGCCCAAAATGCTACATCTGGCTATGCCCAGATGTCTTAATAATATATTCTTAATAATTACATGGATTTAACTGCTTTTTACTTCGTATTCCTAAAATGTGGGGATGTTTATTATGCCAGAAAATTTAAATTACATTTTGCTTGCAAGTAGTTTCATATTTTAAGGAAAGTTCACAATGTTTTACTATCATTGTACTCAAATGACCTCTTAACTTTTTAATCAAAGGAAAATATGGTATTGAAAGCCCTGTTTAATAACTGTGGCTATACAAAAAAGGTAAAGACACTAACAAGTTTATTTATGAGCTTTAGCCACTGCATCACCTCTCTCTGAGAAGTACCTGCAGATAAACTTTACTACATGACAAAATGAATACATATGAGCAGTCTAAAATAAATTGCACCTTTACAATCTTTAGTAAACATAATGTACTGAAATAGGAGGGACTTGCATATTCTCAGTGGCCATTGATTTATTATATCCTATATAAATGTGTGAAATAGTGAATGGTGACTAAGGCTCCGGACTCCTTTTGATGCATCTCTTTTGTGCCCCACTGAAAATAGAAGTCAAACACATTTGGTAGTTTAACATTTTATTCTTGAGTAAATTTAGCTTTGGTAACTTGAGAAAATAATATCCTATAATAAATGTTTATTCCTTTTTGTGTGCATTTGATTTTAAATATGTCTTTCTATATTAGTCTTATACAAAACATTTGTATGCTAAAACTGTAAACTCCTTGTTACAAGTATGGTATAACCATCACTTCTACCACAAAAGTTTGCTTTGTAAGTAATCTTCTTGATCGATCTAAACAGTCTGACACCGTGGTATAATGAGAACCCTTGCACCCTAAAGAGAGCAATCTGGAAAAAAGAGCGCAGCTGGAGGAAAACAAAAGTAGAGGTATTTTGCATTGTTTGGCAGGAAAGTAACCTATCCTAGCGAAAAGCATAAAAAACTGCTAGATCTGATTACTTTTTGTCTAGGATATGTCCCAAAACCTTCAAACAAATAAAGCAAAAAAATAAAAAAACACAACTTGACCCCAAACACTGAGTTAATTACAGAGCAATCTCAAATCTCTCTTTTCTGTCCAAGATACTAGAAAATGTAAAATCCTCACAATTATATTCCTACTTAAGAGTAAAATGGTATATGTGAAAATGTCCAGTCAGGATTGAGACCATATCATAATACTGAGCCTGCTCTCATTAGAGTTACAAGTGACCTGCTCTTATCATCTGGTCGTGGTTGTAGCTGACCGCCATCCATTCATAGCAGTGAATTAAGAGGTATCATATTGATCACTAGTGTATCACTAGTTTGGAGTACCTCAAAGCTCAGTAAAAATGCTGATACTCTTCACACTTTACATGGGAGATATCATAAGGAAACACTGTATTCACTGTTATGCTGATGATACTCTACATTTCTTCATGGCCCGGGGAAACATACCAATTTGAAAAATGTACGGAATTCATATTCAATATAAAAAACTGTATGATGAGTAATTTCTTACTGCTAAATTCTGAAAAACAGCAGTGTTAATTATAGGACCTAAAAACTCTGCATGTAATAATCTAGAATGCTGTCTACTTGAAGGCTGCCCTGTCAATTCCTCGTCATCAGTTAGGAACCTAGGTGTGCTATTTGATAGCAATTCAAGTTCAAGTCTGCTTTATTGTCAATTCTTCCACATGTACAGTACATACATACAGAGAATCGAAATTGCGTTACTCTCAGACCCCCGGTGCACACAGATAACATTAACATTAAAGCCTAAAAATCTAGATCAAAATATAAAATGTAGATACAACTATACAATAAGGGAATGTTAAAAAATAATAAAATTAATAATAAAATTAAAAATAAAGTTAAATTAAGCAGAGCAAGGCAAAAGGCAGATAGAGTGCAAATCAATGAAGTGAACAACAGTGCAGATAAAAGATTATTTAGTGCAAAAAAAAAAAAAGCTTATTAAGTCTGATTAAAGTGGCAAAGGGCTCAAGAGCAGTTATTTTATTAAACTGATTGATGAGGTAGTGGAATGACGTCAGTTCCATGGAGAATGAGGTAGTGAGCAGACCAAAGCTGCACAAAGTGACTGGTGCATGTCATCGTATATTAGTGGGGGGAGGGATCTGGGGGGGGGGGCAAGTTTGGGAGCGAGTTCAGTTTCCTGACAGCCTTGTGGATGAAGCTGTCCTTCAGTCTGCTGGTCCTGGCCTGGAGACTCCGCAGTCTCCTCCCTGATGGCAGCAGACTGAAGAAGCTGTGTGATGGGTGGGTGGGATCACCTGCAATGCAGAGGGCTTTGCGGGTGAAACGGGTTCCATAGATGTCCTGGAGGGAGGGGAGAGAGACACCAATGATCTTCTCAGCTGCTCTCACTATGCGTTGCAGAGTCTTTCGGCAGGACACGTTGCAGGCGCCATACCACACAGTGATGCAGCCTGTCAGGGTTCTCTCGATGGTCCCTCTGTAGAAGGTGTACATGATGGGGGGTGGGGCTCTGGCTCTCCTCAGTTTGCGGAGGAAGTAGAGACGTTGATTTGATTTATTGGCCAGTGCTGCTGTGTTTTCAGTCCAGGAGAGGTCCTCTGTGATGTGCACACCCAGGAACTTGGTGCTGCTCACTCTCTCCACAGTCGCACCATTGATGGTCAGAGGAACTTGCTGAGTGTGTGCTCTCCTGAAGTCTACAACAATCTCCTTCATCTTCTCCACGTTCAGAGAGAGATTGTTGTCACTGCACCACCCGGACAGGTGGCTCACCTCGCTCCTGTAGTTTGTCTCATCCTTGTTGCTAATGAGACCCACCACAGTCGTGTCATCCGCAAACTTAATGAAGAGGTTGGAGCTGTGTGACGGTGTGCAGTCATGGGACAGCAGAGTGAAGAGGAGGGGGCTCAGCACACATCCTTGGGGGGCCCCAGTGTTCAGTGTGATGGTGCTGGATGTGTTGCTGACGACCCGTACTGCCTGAGGTCTTCAAGTCAGAAAGTCCAACAGCCAGTTGCACAGCGAAGTGTTGACCCCCCAATCTTTCCAGAAATCTTTTTAGAAAGCCACATTTCTAGCATTTGAAAAAACTGCATTTTTCATCTAAGAAATATATCTAAATTATGACCTATGCTCTAAATGTAAAATGCAAAAATGTTAATCCATGCATTTATGACCTCAAGATTCGATTATTGTAATGCTTTATTGGCTGGTCGTTCTGCACGCTTAATAAACAAACTCCAGCTGGTTCAAAATACAGCAGCTAGAGTTCTTACTAGAACCAGGAAGTATGATCATATTACATGAGTGACGTGACATTCAGCCAAGTATGGTGACCCATACTCAAAATTCTCTCTGCAATTAACCCATCCGAAGTGCACACACACATAGCAGTGAACACACACACACACACTGTGAACACACCCGGAGCAGTGGGCAGTCATTTATGTTGCGGCATAAATGCGGCAGGGAGCAGTTGGGGGTTCGATGCCTTGCTCAAGGGCACCTAAGTCGTGGTATTGAAGGTGGAGAGAAAACTGTACATGCACCTACCTACAATTCCTTCCGGCCCGAGACTCGAACTCACAACCTTTCGATTGCGAGTCAGAGTTGCTAACCGTCAGGCCATGACTTCCCTAACCCGGTTCTGTCAACACTGCACTGGCTCTCTATTAAACATTGTATAGATTTTAAAATCTTGCTTATTACTTATAAAGCCCTGAATGGTTTAGCTCCTCAGTATTTAAACAATCTCATATTACATTAGAGTCCTTTGCGTCTGCTGTGTTTTCAAAACTCTGTCAGTTTGATAATACCTAGAATATCAAAATCAACTGTGAACAGCAGATCCTTTTCCTATTTAGCGCCCAACTCTGGAATAACCTACCTAAAATTGTTTGGGAGGCAGACACACTCTGTCAATTTAAACCTGGATTAAAGACCCATCTCTTTAAGGTGGTTTACACATAAAACACTAACACATTTCTAATATTCAGTTCCATTAAAGAATTTGTAAGCTGCAGTAATTAGGTTAATCAGAACACTTTCCATTCTTGCTACATCATTAGAATAATGGCATCTACGCTAATATTAGTCTGTTTCTCCCTTATTCTGTGTTCACCGTAGCCACCCAATCCAGTCTGATGCAGTCACCCAGATCCAGTACATTTACATTATATTTATTCATTTAGCTGATGCTTTTATCCAAAGCTACTTGCTATATATGTCAAAGGTCGCACGCCTCTGGAGCAACTAGGGGTTAAGTGTCTTGCTCAGGGACACATTGGTGTCTCACAGAGGATTCGAACCCAGGTCTCTCACACCACAGGCATGTGTCTTATCCACTGTGCCAACACCACCCCTTGTTTCCAGACCAGATGGTGGATCAGCACCTAGAGGACCTCTTGAGCCCTGAATGTCACCAGAGACCAGGACAACTAGAGCCCCAGAGACAGATCCACAGTGAAGACCTTGTCTCAGACGGCCACCAGGACAATACCACAGGGACCAGTTTAGTCCCCTGCACAAAGTGACTTTGCTGCAGCCTGAAACTGAACTGCTGGTTTCGTCTGGTCAGAGGAGAATTGACCCCCCTACTGAGCCTGGTTTCTCCCAAGGTTTTTTTCTACATTCTGTCACCAATGGAGGTTTTTTTAATTTATTTATTTATTTATTTATTTTTATTGTCATATTAAAATGAATCTTAACTTAGTCATAGCTAAACATATAACACTGTAATATAAAACGTTATACAATTATATGTAAATAACATCTATAATAGTATAAAATGTTTTAATAAGTTATGACATTTGTTTGTAATGTGTTATATTTATGGTTCATTGCCCGCTGCTTATGCTGTGACTATGGAAGAATGCAGCACATCTCAATACTCATAAGGGTGTGTTCTGTGTTCTGTGTCTCTCTCCTTCAAACGAATGCTTCAAGCTAAATATGTGCCCTCTGTTCATATGCTTTACCCAGTGAAATACCCAGATATATGTATATATATATATATATATATATATATATATATATATATATATATATATATATATATGTTGGTGGATTTTGATGTGATTTTTTTTCACTGGAGGAAGCTAAATGTTAAAACTGTCTTGATGGATTTGTTTATTACAAACACAGCTTTTCACTTCACAAGATTGATCTGCTGGAGTCATTGTGTGATGTTTTTATCAGCTGTTTGAACTCTATTCTTGATGGCACCCATTTACTGTAGAGATAAATTTTCAAAGTGAGGCAAAATTATCAAATTCTGTTCTGACAGAGAAAGAAACAAACTCATCCACAGAATGGATGTCCATGAGCAAGGTTTCATTTTGGAAAATCATTTTCATTTCTCAAGTTGGAAATTTGGAGAATTATCTCTGGTGCTGATACCTGTATCTGCCTGCAGCATGACTGCAGCACTTGTTCATAGAGTGAATAGCGCCCCCTATTTTTTACCTAAGACAAAAGGTGGTCATTTAACCCCACAGTGTTTAAATTAAATGATCACATTTCTGCATTTTTTTAAAAGAAAATTAGTTCATATAATAACAGAAGAAAAAGAAAACAGTTTTTGTATAAAAATCTAAATTTTTGTCTAATAATCTAAAAACATAAACCGTTTTCTGTATTCCAGTAGATCCTTTGGTGAATTGTGGGCGTCATCAAGAAATCGAAAGTATCGCGAAGTCAACCTGCGCGAGGCACATATTAACGTCTGCTGCTCACAGTACCAGGATTCTGCTTGTCTGAAAACAACGAACATTTGCATTCATTATGTCCAAATCTAAAGTGCTGAAGATAAAATCTGATAATGCAGTGAAGGTAAGTTCATCTCATTAGTATTTACACGAAGTATTTCCACTGTCAACAGAGTGCACTTAACAAAAACGCGTACGCTACTAACCTCAGTGCTTTGGAATTATGCCTCCACAATGTTTTAAAAGGGCTTTGTGTTTTTGTTTTTGGTAGTTTTTGAACATAAGACACTGATGGAAATCTCAGTTTATAGAAATAAAATAATGATAAAAAAAAAAAAAAAAGTCCTGAGTCACTTCCTCATCCACGAATGTTGAAAGTGAAAGTAGCATGGAGGCGCGATCATGTTCATGGACAAAGATAATGTTTGAATTGTAATTGTACATATGTGTTTCCTTCATCAAGATAGAAAACTACCGTCAGTCACTGTACAAGCAGGTATGAATTCAATAATACACACATAGACTACATTTGAAATGGTTGTTTATGGTTGTTTGTGTTGACAATATTTGATGTGTTGACAGGCAGAAAACCTGTTCTCCGATCACATACCTCTGAAGATCTCACAGCTTGACAACCTGTTAAAGGTACATTTACCTTTGTTCATTTGGCAGAGGCTTTTATACAAAGTGACCAATACATTTGGGTATTCATTTAGGCTATGTGTATCCATGGGAAATTATTTCGTGACCTACTCACCAGGTTAACAATTGAGCAATTTAACCTGCTTCAGCAACAACAGAACTAAAATAATTCTATTTTATGGTTTAGGGGGATGAGTTCAGTATCACTGACCTCTCATCTCTCCATGCACCCCTGGACATTCCCATTCCTGATCCCCCTGCTCCGGAGGAGGAGGTTGGCATCCAGCTTGTGATTCATAAAGATAATAATAATGTAAAAAATAATAAATAAAAAGATTTCAAACATGTATTAAAATATTTTAACAGGAGATGGAGACAGATAAAAATGAAGATGATGAGAAAAAGAAGAAAGGTAATTTCACACACGCATGCATGCATATGCACACACATCTTGGTTTTCCATGTTTAACAGGGACATTCCATAGACATAATGGTTTTTATACTTTACAAACTGCACAAACATTTATAGATTTAAAAATAGAAAATTCTGTAACATTCTGTATGATTTACAGTGTAAGCTGTTTTCCTCATGGGGTTTTCCACATCATGAGTACATGAATGACTGAGCGAAATTGTATTTATGAGTGGGAAATGTGGAAATATAAATAACTGTTGTTGAGAGAGGTACTTCATGTTAATTTGAAACTTTACTGAAACACTGATCTATAGCTAATATAGATCAGTGGTTCTCAGCCTTTTTCACTCAAAGATCCCTCATCCCCTAGTTTTGTTTTCAAAACTTATCTTAATCAATGGGTCCTCCTAGTTTCTGTCAATTAAAAAGTTACTAAGATAATTAAAAAAGTTGAAATAGAAGCTGAAAATTCTTCAGGCAAAATTGTTATGCACAGATTAAGTGAAGATGAATGTGTACCAGAGTTATATAAAAAAGAAATTGATAAAAGTGCGCTAAAGTTGCATATGTGCACCAAACTATAACTGTGATGCATTGTTGAGATATGGAATATGGCATATTTTTGCAATGTAACATTTGTCTTTTGTCAGCTCCCAAGTGTGGCTTCATCAAAGGAAATGACCGGATTGTGAAGTTGCTGGATATTGTAAAACCAGAGATAATGGCTCTGAAGGAAACCTGCATCACTGTAAATGGGCAAAATTTGACTTATAGATATGTTTTCAGCATTTTCCAGATGTACAGTAGTGGCAACTTTATTCTTTTCTTATTTTTGTCCCAGGTTTCTTGCTGGATTTCTCATCTAATTCCAAAAATAGAGGATGGAAATGATTTTGGAGTTGCAATTCAGGTTATTAATCCTTAAAAGTCTCAGACTCCAATTAAATGCTGTTTTATACATAATGTTTCTGATTCTAAAAAGCAAAGATTATCAGTGGCTAACATGACTGGTTGATATTTTAGGAAAAAATCCTTGAGAGAATTACTGCTGTGAAGACGAAGGTGGAGGGTTTTCAGACCAACATCAACAAGTATGAGCAATACCCATTTCAGTACATTATGTTTACTGAAGATTGTAAAGGTGCAATGTATTTTACACTGCTCACATTCATTCATTTTGTCATGTTGGTAATGAAAGTGTGTTTATCTGCAGGTACTTCTCAGAGAGAGGTGATGCAGTGGCCAAAGCTTCTAAGGACACCCACGTGGTGAGTGACCCATTAAATAAACTTATTAGCGTCTTTACAGTTTATTATTTTTTTAATTTTTTTTGTATAGCCAGTTATTAAATAGGGTTTTCAATACCATATTCTCAGTTTTTTGGCATTTAATCCTTTAATGCATGAGTTAAGAGGTAATTTGAGTACTCTGTGCAAACACAAAAGTAGTTAAACATTGTGAAAATTCTGCAGCCCTAAAACATGAAATTGAATATGTCAGAAATTAGTTTTGCAAGAAAATGCAAGTGCAATTTTCAGGCACAATAAACATCCCCACCTTTCAAGAATATGAATAGGGATGTACAAAAAAATAAGACACATGTAATTATTAAAAATGTATTATACATTTAATTTTATCTGCAGTTTACTCTAAAATGAATAGATGATTTTTCCATGATGTGCATATTTAAATATTTGGGCATAAATCAGCAAATTTACACATTGACCTCAACACATTAGAAGAATAGTTTTGTCACTTTCCTATCCTTATTTGTGTAATAATGACGAAAATGTTTTTTGACAGATGGATTATCGCTCTCTGGTGCACGAGAAGGATGAAGCAGCATATTCTGAGATCAGAGTGATTATGCTTGATATACGCGGTTTCTATGTGAGTGGCTTACATTTATTCACTCCGCAAGCAAATCATCTTAGACAGATGGCTTTTTCATACGAGTCTTGATAGCTGTGTTCACATCCGTATGGCTGTAGATTCAGATGTTTATTGTTTCCAGGCTGAACTTTATGATGTCATCAGCAAGAATCTGGAGAAAGTGACAAATCCCAAAGGAGAAGAGAAGCCCTCCATGTACTGAGACAGATGCTTACTGGGAGCAGTGCCGTTCTACAACTAAACAAGTTTTCAGAATTTCTCATTTCTTCATTTTTGACACTCAACAGATACATCCCTAAAGTGGTTAATAAACTTCAGTCAGTCATAAACATACAGTGTGTTGTAGTCCAAATTATGAGTTCAAGTAAATTCAAATGTACGTTTATTTCAGCATGTACAAAATAAATCAGGAAACGCACAAATTCATAAACGTGTCATATTCTAACAGCAAAGAAACATATTAAAACCAAAAAAGATGACTTCACAAAACATACTCAGTTTGTTCATTCACACTTCAGAAATATAATGTTATAACATACAGCTGAATTCCAACTCAGTCCAATTCATTTTATTTGTTTTACTGTAACAAACAACAAATGTTTACAAAATCCTTTCTGGATCACTTAAACAATAGAAATATCTCATGTGGAAATCTCCCCTTCATGAAATGAAAAATAATTTTTGAAGACAAGAAGTGATCAATTCTAAGTGATCAGTTCTTTATCCTGTTTTTTTTTTATATATATATATGAAACAATAACTTTTTTTTTTTTTTTTGTGGAAGGTGCTACACATTTCTCAAACTTCTGGTCCTTCTCCTCCTGGAATCAACTGGAAAAAAAGCAGAAACACATTATTTCCTTCCATCTGACAATGTAATAATTTTGATTAGCTTTTATCTATTAATGCAATTTCAGTTTGGTGTGTTTTAGTAATGTCTGAAATGGATTAATAATCATTCAATTAATTAATAATTCAAATATTTCAGTTAAAAACGGACACAGACAAGTATTTCTATTTGATAGGTTTTGTTAGACAAGCATCGCTATTAGGTTTTTTTTTTTTTTTTTGGTCTGTCATAGAAAATTATATATATATATAAAAAAAAACATTCTTCCATAGTAATAAATAAATAAAAACTTATGCTAATATAACTTTCTATATGACCCAGCTTTACTGAATCCGAACAGTTGGTGGTCATTGTAAATGTAGTGCACTTCAACTTCTATTAACAAATTGGTTTAAAAAAAAAAAAAACTTACATTAGACTAGAGCTTTACTCAATTTAATATTACTCATTTGCATATTCATACACTTAACCAATCTCAAAGCAAACGTTGTCAATTCATTAAATGTGATATATAGTGGATTGCTAGTTGATTTAAAGATGAACTCAAAAATTGATCATACCATTGTGATGTTATTGCCATTAAGCAGAATCTGATCCAGCTTTGTGATTCTTCTGCCTTCTGGAGTGATTTCACTGACACACAAAAATAACGGTTGTTATGGCTCAGTGACATCTGAGATGAAGATTCATCTCTTCAAGTTTTCTGAAATGTAATCTCACATTCATGTTGACGCCAAACATTTTTTGTAAAATGTTTTTCCAAACATTATTGATTTCAGAATTCAACTTCAATTTAAGAAAACTTTGTGGAGCCACGTAAAACTAAAACTTTGAATACACAGATGTACACTTCAAAACATTGAAACATTGTTATATAATAAATAATCAATTTACAACATATAGACCTGGCATGTTGGAGACAGGACACATGAATGCCATTTTTTAGGGAGCCATGCAACACATTAAACCCCCTTTTCACATTATTTTTCACATTAACACTATTGTAAAGAAATACAAAAATTTGACGTATTCCAAATTCTGTATTAACCTTCTTAATAATAAGAGCACCATGGGTGTCTGACCACTGAATATCCCAGAAAATAAATAAATATAGCCTACATTAGAGTATGAATATATATATATATATATTCAGTCATAAGTTTGATGAGCAGTTAAAATCCAAGCAGATGGGTGCATACATCGGGGAAAGATGATAAAGAAATATATATGCACATTTTTAGGTAGGAACATATACTTACAACTCAGTCACATCCTCAAGAACCATGTCTGATTAAAGCAGTCAAGAAAGTACATCTGTAGTACAGACCTGCCACACTTTGGGAATTTAATGTACCTTCTCTTTCTTTAAATCATGTGAAACAAATGGTAATGCAGACTTTATTAAAACTGTAACTAATGGCATTACAACAAAGAGTCTTCTACATTCATAGAACAAATAAATGATAGCAAAGTGTTAGTTTGTCCAGAGGAGTGAGAGCGTAGCAGTGTCATCGACTATGTACTTGTATTTTATATAATACCGTACATAAAATAATCTAATACTAAAACATTAACAATCACAACTATATGCCAGTGTTTCTCCAGCATGTTAAAGGATACTGACAAAGTCATCAAACCCTAGCAGAGTTCCCACAATCTCTTTATCGTTCTTCATGACAATGTGAATCCGTGAGCCAATGCATTTATCCACCAGCTCTGAAAGAGACCACAGAAGCCATGAAAAACACAATCACAGACAACAGCACAAGACTGAGGCTGTTCATGTCTGCAGTACGTGTTGGGGCAGTGTGAAATCTTCTACATTTTCCATAGCAAAATACAGTATACATAAAGATACGTACAGTAAGTATCCCACAATACAATGTGCTTGACCCTCCAAATCAGTGTGTTGAATGAAGCAGAACTGACCCCACCAAAAATTACAAAATTAAAATGTTTTACACATTTGAAGATCATTTTGTTATGACTGAAGCCCGTCAGGTAGCTAAGTCTATTTAATAGTAAGGTTTTGATAAACTTTGAATCAAAGAACGAATTCGTCATTTGTGTGCTTGTAGCTCGTAATTACGGATATTTCCGACTACAACTGAAGAGCACATAAATTAGTGAACCAATGAAGGGAAGGGAATGGAATGGAAATAAAACTGTATGGAGTTGAATTCGATCAAAGTGATGCACTTTAACAGAATTTGCCCTTACTCACTGCAGGGACGGATTTCATTTTATATCTTCGGTACGAATCACTTAAATTAAATCATACAACGTTATTTAAAACAAATGATTAGACCTATTCATTTAGTAAACACGTGTGTCCAATAAAATACAACAATAAATAAAACGTACTGAAATTTGAATGCGCCAAATACACATGAATTTCAACGAGTGCAAAAGTTCAATAATAAAGTAAATAATCCATTAGACGAAAATCGCACATACCGAGAGGTAAAAGCTGCGAGGGATTCGTCGCCGCGACTGCCGCCATTTTGATAACAGACCTGAATAATCATCAGTGAAAAAGAATTACAGACATGAGAAATCGATATTAGCACTAATCCATCGATAACTGTGTAAACCATACAGTCTGGTGTAAACCTGTTTTTATACAGTCTATGGCGTAAACATAGTAGATGTTCGACTTTTCTTGTTAATCCTGACCATGTTATACATATTATCTGTGATAAATAATAATAATAATAATAATAATAATAATAATAATAATAATAATAATAATAATACATTTTAGCCATTATAAGATACGTTCAGTTTTTAACATTAAAACATTGAATTTGTACTTTAACAATTATTTCACACTTTATAACTATTTAAGTAATTTTGAAAGATTTACAAATGTTCGTTATGTTACAATACAATACTTTCCAATGATATTTTTTTTTATTTGCATGCATTGTTACCATTTTGTAGTTGTCACTGTATTTTTTGTCTTGTGTTTTCACCTGTAGCTGTAAACTGCTAGACTTGTATTCTCACATTTGTTATTTATGATTCATCAGGCTACGCCCAAATTAAACAATGTGGATAAAAGCATCTGCTAAATGATGAATGAATTTAATGAGTTTAATGGCCTGTAATGTGCATGGTGTATTCAGATCACTGTGATTTTTATGTCTCCCACCAAGAGCAGGAGATTGTCTCATTTCTGGACCTTGAAAGCCTGCAGCCTTCTTCAGACTGAAGATGCTGTTCATTTTTTAAATGATAAATGTCACAAATAACATTATATATAATTATTTGTGATCAATGTGATCCAAGTTTTAAAATTATTATAATGGAAATCCTAATCTTAGACAATTCATAAAAAGAAGAGAAAACTTTTTGGATTGTGCACTATTAATGGGTTAATAATCAAATGTGAGTAAGTGAGTGTAACTGATCATGGGATTCTTGGTCATATGTTATGGATTCTCTTTCAAACATCTCAAAACCTAAGAATGTGATCATTATGTTTTATTTTGTCTGCTCTAGGGCTGCTGTCATTAAATGAATAGTTCAACCAAAAGTGTGGAAGCATGATGAATTAGTTTAACTACAAATATGTCTTATGTACACATTTAAAATAAAGTAAGTGCTGAACTTTTGTGTGAACTCTCCCAGTACTTTCCACACTCCAGCTCAGTTGGTGGCAGTGATGCATTAAAAGAACAAGAAGAAGTCTGTTTCAGCGAAGTATCATTTCACGCGCTCTCATTGGTTCCATGTCAGCATCAATCTGATTGGCTGCAGCACACCGCATCGTGAACAAGCTAACGTTACAGGTCCGCATCATAAACTGAACATTTTTATCGCAGTAAACATAAAACACAATAAACAGCGATACTGGTTTATTTCTGTAGTTTCTAAGCATTAGCGAAGACATCTAAAGGTGAGTTGTACTCTTTAGGATTAAAATGGTTGACTTCATAATTCAATTGCTGTTCTGTCTGACGCTGAAACTGTAACGTTAAATGCCTTTTAGAGTGTTGTTTATTTATTTATCTTGTTTGTGTGTGTTAATACGCCAGGTGAAAATACCTTCTAAGACGCATCGGTGGGAGTGAAAACATTGATCTTTCGAATCCGGTTTTGAGACTACTTCAAGATTGGACTCGGCCGAAGACCTGTGTAACGAAGCAGGTTTGCAAGGCTAACGTTAGTGGTTTAGATTTGTATATGCCATGTCAAACAAACTTGTTTATGTAAGTTAAATCGCTGCTATAGGGAATTTGGAAACTTGTTTGTCTTTTGGCCTAATAATTAGAAACTGCTACTATGTCTAAAGAAATGTTATTATTGCCTTCTAATATTTAGAAACCGCAACTAACGTTATGTCTTAAGTTATTACTCTTTGCTGTACTCCTAAAGGAATAACAACTTCTGTGGACCACAAAAGACAACATTTAGAAGAATGTTTTGTTTACTTGACAACTCTAGACAAACTGAAACATTTTTAAAATATATTTGTTATGTTCTACAGGGGGGAAAGCCAAACAGGCTATAACGACATAAGGGTGAGTAAATAATGACACAATTTTCATTTTTGATTGAACTATGGCTTTATTTTATTTATTTACAATTTTGATAACACAGCAAAACTTAGTAAGTAAAATGGCTTAGAATTAATTCAAAAGTAGAACAAAGATCTGCACACTGTTACGCTCCCTTTATTCAAAAATTTAATTTCGGTCAAAGACCTTTGTCAGTCAGACAAGCGCAGTCGCGCACACACACAAGCAAAGGTAATAGTTCATTAAATACTCACAGATTCAAACAGTTTCAATAAAACAACACCTGTTAACAATCAAAATTAATCAAGTGAGCAGCTATAGTGTATCACATTAAAACAACACCTCAAAACACTCACCCATCTTTTTTCAATTACTTTCCAAGCCCTAGAATTGATCAATGCATTACTATACAAAATGCATTTAATTACAAAACGAGACCATATCAACAAAAATCACTTTTAATTACAAAAGAAATCAATTAGAAACATGAAAGTCAAGTTCGTAATTCTAGCCCTTAGGGGAAAGAGTATTAAGTCAAGTGTGTAAATATAATAAGGTTCTCTTTTTAAGAATTTATATTGTTGACATCGCCACCTGTTCTAGGAACTTTAGCACATTCAATTCCAATATAACAAAGAGTGGAAAGATTATGCCTTTTTTGAATTAAAGTGGACTGATACTGTTTTTGTTTTTGAATTTATTGTAGTCAAGTAAATGGTCAGCAATTAAAAGATAAATGATACAATTCAAATGTGTTTCCTGCGGTCCTGACGGGCTGTTGAAAGTGTTTTTAGTCACATTGGTGTCTTTACATGATTGGCCACAGGTCACATGTGATCCAAGTTGAACGACATCTTTATAAGAAAATCTGTGGCTGTATCCACATCTTTATCACGTCCATGCCTTTTTACAGATGTCTTTCAATGCTGGCAGTGGATGGCCGAGGGGAAGACCAGCAGCTCCGGACCCAATGTATCGGCCCGCTGCCCCACGGTATCAGTATGACCCCCCAACTGCTCCCGGTCCCATGTATAACCCTCAAGGTGGCAGTTGCTATATGCCACCCCGTCCCGAATTCATGCCATTCCATTTCCCTCCACCGTCACAGGGCTCTAATGCTCTTCCCCATTGCCCCATACGCCCACCGGTCTTCCCAGAGCCACCCCCTTTTCCTCCACTTGCTCCTCACAGCTCAGACAGCTCCGTTTCCGTTCCAGTTCAGAGCTCTTACCCCTACATGATGCCTACCATCCCCCCTCCACCCCATCCACCTGGGCCACCCTCGGTGCCACCTCCCATGCCCTACCCACCATCATATCCCATGAGCTACCCTCAAATGCCTCAGCTCCCTCCTCCACCGAGCTTCAACCCAGCTTACGTGCAGCCTGGAGGTTCCTTCAAACCTGAACGCTCCCGCCCGCCTCTGCAGTACAAGGCGGACTCCGGTTCTCGCTCACCTGAAAGACTTCGTCACCATGATGAGCACCGGCACAGTGGCCACAGCTATGGAGGATATGGAGGCCGACATAACCGAGAGTTTGGAGGAGAGAAACGGGACAGAGGGTGCAGTTCAGAGCGCAGAAGTTCAGACAGCCCACGGCGTAAAGCAGACTATGACCGAGGACGCCTGCCATCGAGACACCGCAGCAGGTAACAGTTTTTCTGCTTATATTCCTAATTTTTGTTATCAAAAACTGATGAGATCTCTGTTTGGACCAGCTTATCATAAGCCATCTTAACATTTCCAAAGTGGCATCTGACACCGCATTACAACTCAGAAAGGTGTTTAATGTTGTGACGAACTGGCACAAATGAATTTTCCTACCTAACTCAAGTGACATTTGTTACTTTGTCACTTGTTCGTACTGCTGCACTTGAACATAAATGTAAATCTTTTGAATACAAACTAAAATATGAATGTTAAAATTACAGCTTTGACTAAAAATAACTTATTAAAGTTTCAATTTGAAATGATAAAAAAAGTGTGTGTGTGGATGTAATATAATTAATATAACATGAAAAGAGCTGTTCTCCAAAAATCAGCATGATTACAAATGTGATCAAATGTACAAATAAGTACAAATGTTTTTTTTATACAGCAGTTCAGTAAACAAGTTAATATTAAGAGTCTTATGTTTTCGATGCCATATTGCCTATTTTTGATCTATTTTGCCTACAAAAATAATTCCAATCTTAACCACAGCAGTTTTGCATCTCTAAACATGATGTGTTTCATTCCTGAATGAATTAACCTTTTAAAAGATTTGGTTCATTCGCAATGATTCACTTACTAACAGTGACTTATTGGCAGTTTTAATTTCACATTTAAAGTATCTTTAATTTTTTTTTTTTACTCATTTCATATAGCAAAACAATATTTATGCATTTGTAACTGCAAGCTAAATCATTCCATGTCCCACTAAGGTGGTTTAAACAGTGTGTGAATGATTCTAAATGCCACTTATTTAAAAAACTTAAGCACTGCAGCTTCTGTGTTTCCTCTGCATTGTAAAGATAGATTTTGTTGATACTGATTTAATTTGCCTGGTAAAAGCCAAAAAGTCTTATTCTAATCAATTGATTGAATGTAAGAATTTGACTCAAAAGATGATACACTTTTAGAAAAAAAAAGGCTTTATAAAGCTAAAAATGCCCATACAAGGTAAAAATCAATGTTAACTTATTGAAAAAGATCAGCTACTTTCCGTCACTGCTGTGAACTGACCACCACACAGAATATGAAGAATATCAAAAACATTAGGAGTCAGCTGTCCACGCTAGGACGGTAACACATTCAGCAAAATAATGTCTAATTATAGTTACTGGTAACATTCCAGAAAATACACAGAGAGCTTTTTTTTTGTCAATATTGCACACTCCTTCATGAAAATGTCATTAGTCTGTACCAAAACCAGTAAAGTTTCACAGTTCTCTAATCTAGGTATTTTATCAAAAACCATTGTAATTTTTTGTTTATTAAAAATACAAACATTAAAGTTGTTATCTTAAACAATAATAATACATTCAAATTATAGCATTTAAATGATGTATTATATCCTTTAAATTAAGTTCATGTAAGTTCATTATAAAGACCATAAAGTAGTAATGTTTCGTAAGTAATAAAACGAAAGAAATGTTTAACTGCATGCCTTTTGTTGTAATGATAATGCACAGATCTCTTTTGACATTGATTAATTGCTAAGGTAGTAATAATTTTGATCATAGTGATTTCAAATATGGTTGGCACTTCCAAAATTTGTTAACTTGGCGTATTGAAAAATAAAGCTTAACTCAAATTATGAATAGGTTATATAAGGATAGCTAGCAAAGAGAATTACCTTAATCACTGTATCTGATATCACTTCTGGTTGTTTTTAGGTAGTTCACTTATTAATTAACTACATCATTTACTCACCCTCAAGTCATTCAGAGTGGTTTCTTTTTACTGTTAAGCACAAAAGAAGATATTTTGAAGAATGTTGGTAACCAAACAGTTGATTGTACCCATTGATTCCATATTATGGCACATTATAAAGAAAAGACCCCTTTCAGTCCCCCAGCCAGCCAGCCAGTCATGGATTCATTATTTAAAAAAATGTTTGTCTTAACTGAAGCTTTTATACACTTGGTTCAATAAGTACTGCTGCGTTGTTGCCTGTTACTGCATTGTTTTTACCATACAAATATTGTCTCCATCCACCAGAGAACGCTATCGGCATAGAGATGAGTCAGGTTCATCCCCCTCAGACAGACACCGAAAACACATTCGCAATCGCTCAGGCAGTCGAGAGAGAAAGCGCCGACGTGTGGAGGAGGTGAAAGAGAGGAGAACAGACAGCACCTCAAGCAGTCGAGAGAGATCTGTGAACTACAGCAGGAGTAGAGATGCAGAGGAGACGTCGACTGAACGTCACGAGGAGGAGAAAGGAGAGGAGGAGTTACTCAAACCTGCCTGGATCCGCTGTACACATGCAGAGAACTACTACTCAAACGATCCCATGGACCAAATGGTAATCAACAATAGTCAACACAACACAAACTGCGGACAAGCAGATAGTTCCGACCCAAATCCATTAAACTGACATTTAAAAAAAATTACCACAATATTACACTATACTCCTTTAAAATGTACAGAAAAGAGATTTGTACTAAATATTGTGATGGTATCATGACCAAAACATGTCAGATGTCATGTCAGGAACCGTTTCTCATAATTTGTATTCATCTGTAGGGTGACTCTACAGTCGTGGGCACTAGTAAGTTGAGAGATCTGTATGAGCGCTTTGAGGAAGAGCTTGTTCGGAGACAGGTGCGGGCCAAATCCAGTAGGCCTAAATGGGAACCACCCAAGACCAAACTGGACCAGGATCAGGGTATTGTGTATTTTACTATTTAAAATGTGTAAAGTATATTTTATAAAACAAAGTGCCAACCACTAATATTGGCACCCTTGGTAAATAAGAGCAAAGGTGGCTGTGATAAAATAAAAATACGAGGATTATTTTATTTAAAAAAATAATCACAAAATTCTCACCTATTTTTGAAGTAAAACAATGAAATGTGGGGGGGAGTATCATAATGAATTAATTGTTTTTCTCTAGTTCACATTAGCCACAGTTATTAGCACCCAATTACTGCAACGTCCTTTTCCAAAGATAACGGCTCTGAGTTTTATAATATAATGCCTGATGAGTTTGAAGAACAGAGACCATTCCTTCACACAGAATCACTCCAGATCCTGCACATTCACAGCTCCATGCTGGTGCTTCTTTTCTTCAGTTCACTACATTTTCTATAGGGTTCAGGTCAGGGAACTGAGATGACCATGGCAGAAGCTTAATTTTGTGCTCAGTGCCACATTTTTTTGTTGATTGTGATGTTTTGGTGATTAATTATCCTGATGGAATATCCAGCCACGGCCGATTATAAGATTTCTAACAGAGGGAGTCAGGTTTCAATTTTTTTTGTTGGTATTTGTTGGAATCTATTATGTGATTTATCTATACAAGATTTCCAAGACCTCCAGCAGAAAAATAGGCCCCAAAAAATTAAAGATCCAGCAGTATATTCAACTGTAGGCATTGGGTACCATCTGGTGGGTTTGCTTCCAAAAAGGTTTTTTTTTTTTTCTTCATCTGACCATAGAAGCCAGTCCTGTTAGAAGTTCCAATCATGTCTGACAACTGAATATGCTGGAGTTTGTTTTTGCATGAGTGAAGTGGATTTTTCTTGAATCCTCTAATCTCTCTTTTGTCATACAGCTTGTGCACAAGTGTAACGACTGTGCCATGGCAGTACAAGCAAACAAGATGTGAAAAATTAAGTGTACATAAATAACAATATACACATTTACACACTATACACATTTTTCAAAATAGCTAATTGTACACGATCAACACATTTCCATAATATACACAAATGGACACAGTATACTCAAGACTTATAGATGTACAGCTTTGACTTACAGTAATATATACTGTAGTGTTATACTGTGAACTTCAGTGCAAACAATATGGTGATGTAGGGGCTGTTTGATATTTTTTTTGTTAGGCTTTCTGACCCCAAGACACAACTAATCTCTGCGGTTCTCCAGCTGTTATCCTTGGAGAGTCTTTGGCCACTCAAACTCTCCTCCTCACCTTGCATTAGGACAATATAGACACACATGCAGATTTGTAATATCTTTTGTTGATTGGAACTTCTTAATTATTGCCCTGATGGTGGAAATAGGGATTTTAAATGCTTTAGCTCTTTTCTTTCATCCACTTTCTATTTTGTGAAGCTCAAAAATCTTATTCTGCACATCAGAACTGTATTCTTTGGTTTTACTCCTTGTGATGGATGATTAAGGGAATCTGTTCTTTGTGTCAGTCTATTTATAATCCTGTGGAACAGGAAGAATTTATGGAGAATTTATTTTATGGAGAACATTTATTTTATAATGTAAGTTTCTCCCCAATTTCAATTGTTTTACTTCAATTATGGGTTACAGTTTTGTGAATTGTTTGAATGAGTTAACAAAAAGATAAACAATGCAATTTTATTTTTTACAGCCACCTTTGTGCATATTTACTAAGGGTGCCAATATTAGTGCTTGGCACTGTATAATATTCTATAAAAATTGCCAATATTATGAATGTGAAGTCATGAAACTATATATGTCTTATTGTCTTTATATCTTTACAAATGTATTTAAAATAGCTACACCAAAACATTTTGCTCAAATTGAAAAAGAGCCTGTGCATTTGAGCACAGATGGAGTAGAGTGTTGTTATACTAAATATAAGCACTCTAGATCAGTGGTTTTTAACCTGCGATGGTATTGCAGGTGGTCCGCTGATTAAAAGAAATAATATTGTTAATATATGTAAAAATGTCGAAGTCATAACTTAATAACATCATTTCATATATATGTATATGTATATGTATATATGTATATGTATATTTATATATATACGGTATATTAACAAAAATAAATATTAAACTGTAACTATGCTTTCACTATTCAAGCTCGCTGATTGGTTTAAGAATAAGCCACCAATTTATCTTTCAATTCAAACATGCATAAATGGCTGTCAGCATGTTCCCTCCTGACTGCTTGCTCCGCTGTCTACCTGCTGCCGAGCTCTGTCTGGATCTGGTTTTCCCGTCTTGCTGAGCAGTGCCAGCCCGAGTTATTTTCTGTTCATTGCCAGTTCATTCAATAAAGACAGTTAACAATCTAGCTTCTGAGTAACCATTTATTATCCCAACAGTAGTGGGATCAGTTAATTTTTTTTGCAGTGGGCCGTGCAAACATACATGTTTGGTTGTGTGGGCCGCGAGTTGAAAAAGGTTAGGAACCACTGCTCTAGATAGTTTATAAATGAAAATTTTAAAATGTAATCTTTCTTTATTTACTTAAATAATAAAACAATTAAATAGTTGATTACATGGGAGTTGCGATGCTCTAAATGCATGCATCCTGTTTCTCTAATGATAGTTTAGAACAAAGAGATGGGTAATGATTATTCAATCAGCAGCTTTGTGTGTTCATCCAAAGTGTGGACAGTCACTGTTTCTTTGATTTAATTTGTTTTAATTTCAGAGCACAATAATAAGCAAATGCACAAATAGTTGTAACCATATCACTCAGGCCTAACTCTAATAGAAAGATGTATTTGTTGTGTGTTGTGTAGATGAGAGCTCCAGTGAATCTGAATGTGAGTCTGATGGAGGCGGTAGCAGCTGCTCCAGCAGTTCTGACTCTGACGTATTTGATGTCATTGCTGAGATCAAGCGGAAGAAAGCTCATCCTGACCGCCTCCATGAGGAGCTGTGGTACAATGACCCCGGACAGGTGAGCTTCACCTTCACTGCAACCTTTTTGCTGAGAAATTATGGTTGTTTTGCTCAAAAAGCCATTTTAAGCTAGCAATGTATCAGAAAAAAAAAATGTCAATGTTAAAATGCCTGTGCTGATGCTTCACCCAAAAATGAAACATCTGTCATTTACTCACCCTCATGTCATTTAAAACCCATAAGAATTTTCCAAACATAAATTAAGATATTTTTTGTTTTAATAAAACCTGTGAGGTTTCTGTCTCAAGAGTAAAAAGTCCAGGTAACCAAAACTGAAAAGATACAAGTTGGTTATAAAGGCATTGTAAAACAAATTCATATGAATTGAGTGGTTTAATTAAGTTAATTAATTTAGGCTTTTACTTGCATCTGTTCATCATATGATGTAATTATGTCTCTTTAGAAGAATTTTCTTTATGCGAAGGGGAGTAAATGATGACAGAATTTTCTTTTTTGATTGGTCACTTAAACCAGATGTTTTATTCGTGTAGTTAGCAGTAGACGTGTCAACAGTTTAAATGACTTGTTTGGCAAGGTTCTCTTCAAGCAGTAGTACTTATTTCACCTCCAGTAATGTTTTCTTTTTACGGATTTAAAAATCAGGAGAGGGAAATAATCTAAAGAGTTCATAAAATAACCATTAGTGCTGAAATTGACATTTGCATAAGTATCAATTGTTTGATTTATATAAGTGTATTTGAATGGCTTAAAATCAAGTTACATCTATTATTATTTATTTGTCCTTGCGTTTAAAACTGAAGATGAATGACGGGCCGTTATGCAAGTGCAGTGCCAAAGCCAAGCGAACCGGAATCCGGCACAGTATTTATCCGGGTGAACAGGTATACATGCATTCATTCAATCTTATTTTCTCTTTTAGAGCCTTTTTTATTTTTTATAAATATATATTTTTGGGTTATACACTTTTATTAGCAAACATTTTAGATGTAAAAGTATCTGAAGTTTGGAATTAATCAGACAGCTGGTGGAAAATGACTTATTCTGTGCAATATGCAAAGCACAAACTGTTCAAGAGAGAAGCTTTGGAAGCATCTATATTTCTGTATGGATGGGCTAAATAACTGCATGGCTCTGTTAGGCCTAGGATAGCAAGGAGTTGATAGTAAATATTTGCACATGTGGTGCTCCAGTTGAACTCAAACTCTGTATTGACAAGTGTTATCTTGAGTGTTGCATCGGGGCCATTCACACAGAACACAAAATTTGTGGTAATGGAAGTAAATCTGGGAATCTCAGTGTGCATTTTTAAGATTAACTCCATTAACTGAACAGCCGATGCTGATGAAATGTGCCAAGACATCTGTCATTAGCGGTCTGTGTGTTTTTTTTGTTTTGTTTTTTTGTCTTGCTTGCTTTCAAAGACATAAAGACAAAGAAAATAGTCAATTTTACATCATCTCTGTATCCTTCATAAAACACGAGTAACAGATACCTCTCCAGAATGGTGGAAGTTTCGGCATTTCTCAGCCCCTGTTCCACAGCTTCATTTGAGACCAGCATATTTTTAGGGCCAGAGTTGAACCGATGTCCCTGGGACTCACACCTGACCAATGTCAGAGGAAAACTGTTAGAAGTGGACACTATTGTCTTTTTGTTCTCCAATTTGAACCAAAATGAGACTGAGGTTAATAGACTGGTAAAAGAGGTTTATACTTAATTTCTTTAGCCAAACACCATATGAAAATTTGAACATTGAAAATGGACCATTCATCAATGTTTTGTTATGCTTTTGTGCATTGTCACATTTCATCTATTTGATTTATTATAAATGTCAGTCATTGTCTGGGTTGTCAAATAACAATTTTGTTATCTGGGTTGTTTTTCTCTCCCTTATAGCAAGTGAAAGAGTGTCGGCCGATGAGTAACAATGCTGGTAAACTGTTCCACTACAGAATAACTGTGTCCCCACCCACCAACTTCCTAGTAGGTTTCTGTGCTGTTTTAATCGAAGTTTTAATCTGATTATTATTTTTCTGTTCTTTTATTGTTTCTGCATGTGAATTAAACTGTTGCTCTCTCTCTCTCTCTCTCTTTCAGACGGATAGACCCACGGTTATTGAGTATGATGACCACGAGTACCTTTTTGAAGGCTTTTCCTGCTTCTCTCACACACCACTTACTAATGTAAGCATGTGACTTCTGCATGGTTGCATTCAGAACTAATAACTAGATTACTATATGTTCTTTAGTGTTTGTGAATAATCGGCAATAAAATAAAAATAAAAACAGTATCTAAATAATATAAACTTGTACAAAAGAAAAGGAGACGAGCCATAGTGTAACGGTTTGTGAAATAAACTCCACTCATATTAAATCAGCAGCACACATCCAGAGGTTTCTTTGCTTATAGCAGTAGTTCAACAGCTAAAAGTCAAGTCAGAACAATTTAGACTTTTGGGCTCTGATTTACTAGCAGCTTGTGTCAGCCTAAAACCGTGTCAACATAGCAAAGAAAAGGCATGGACACAGTTATTTTTGCGGCTGACAGGCCTTCGCAAATATGTGTTTGTAGGAGTTTCCTTTTAGCGATGCACAATTGATGGGAGGAGAGTATTCAAGTTAATCACACGACGTGGTTTACTAAAGTTTGTGGTGGTCAATTTACTGGTATTTGCATCACTATTTAACTGCCAAAAATTTTAGTACCGTATTTTCCGGACTATAAGTCGCACTTTTTTCATAGTTTGGCTGGTCCTGCGACTTATAGTCAGGTGCGACTTATTTATCAAAATTAATTTGACATGAACCAAGAGAAAACATTACCGTCTACAGCCACGAGTGGCCGCTCTATGCTTCTCAGTGCTCCTGTAGTCTACACTGAGCAGCATAGAGCGTCCTCTCGCGGCTGTAGATGGTAATGTTTTCTCTTGGTTCTAAATAAATGCGTCTTATAGTCTAGTGCGACTTATAGTCCGAAAAATACGGTACTTTCAATTTTTGTTTGCTTTATCTGAATAGGTAATGCATGAATAAAATGTAATATTACAGTCAATTTCTTTATGGTGCAGATCTGTAAATTATTACTATAATTATCTGTTCTTTATTAGTGTCATGTGGCTTCAGAGAATGAGTACACTTCAAATGGTGTTTTAAGTATAAGATTCTAATTGCAGAAAATGAATAAATGTCACTGTTCGAAGATGAACAATTCTTTTATCAGACGTAAGAGCTGTAAGTTTCTGATTTTAAACCATTGGAAATGTCTTTCTCTATAGACTTCCCCTGCAAGTTTATTATTGGGGTTTTTGATTCAGAGTAATTAAGTAATTAACAGTATGCCATAGATATTGTTCATAGATCATCACTTGTATTTCAGTTTTAAGAGGTGAAAACAATTAGTATGTGTCAGTGAGTGAGCATTCATTGGATTTAATGTGCAACCACATATATATATCCCAGACTAACTGTCCACACCCTTTTAGATCCCTTTGTGTCAGGTTATTCGCTTCAACATCGATTACACCATCCACTTTATAGAAGAAATGGCACCTGAGGTATGTGGCACCCCAAATTATCAAATTTCAACATTCCTAATTTTCGTCAGTTCACTATCCTCATCTTGTATAAATGATTGTAATTTATAAATGTTAGTAGCTGTGAATAACATTTCAACGTCCATACTTAATTAAAAAAAATAAATTCTCAGAATGAGACAAACATATTTTGACACTTTGACTTGATTATTAATGAAACTGAATTTAATTTTAATTTAGTTTCCCTTTGTTATTGATATTTCTGGTGCTGCTTCAGACATATTGGTTGTTGCTAGCACAAGTGGAGTGACCCACAAATGCTCATCTATTGTAATCTGTTGTGTTTGACCAGAACTACTGTGTTAAAGGCCTGGAACTGTTTTCCTCGTACCTCTTTAAAGACATCTTGGAGTTGTATGATTGGAACCTTACAGGTAATGTGCCAACACACATTCAACTCCACACAAGCACACCATAAGCAATTAAGCCATAGTAATATAGTTTTGCTGTTACACAGGTCCTGAAGAAAACGGCCAGTCAGGTTGTCAGAGGTTTCATTTTATGCCACGGTTCGTTCGGTTCCTCCCAGGTTAGTTTTAAATGCCCTTCTGTCCATTTCATTGATGAACCAAAATGTATTGATGAAAAAATAAATAAAAGTTGTACACAGTACATGTGAACCTATAGTGTTCCTCAAATCTGGCCACTGCCCTCCAGAGTTTAGCTTAAACCCTGATCAATCTCATTTACCTGTGATTTTCTAGGGATACTGAAGACCTTGATGAGCTTGCTCAGGTGTGTTAGATTTGGGTTGGTGCTAAACTCTGCAGGGAATTCACCCTCCTGGGCAAGACTTGAGGCACCCTGTTCTGAATGTAGAAAAGATTTGCTTTAGATTATGTACAAAACATTTACAGTCCCTTTACAGAAGAATAGGCACCCAGAAAAATGGTTGACTTGCTAATATATTGGTGATTGGTTTATTTATACAGTAGATAGTTTTTCTCCAAGATGGTTCAGCGGATGGCCATCTCGGTGTGGAGCTCCACGTTTGTTTTAATATTTGTATTAGTTTGTCCTATTTTTAGCCAGAAATATTGAAGCTTAATGTGGAGAAGATCTTGATTAGGTGAAAACCAAAACCAAGCCATTCACACAGATGCATATAAAATTGTTTAAACTTTTAGAAAAAAACGTCAAGAATTTGTGGAGATTTATGCATTTTACGGCGTCTCTTAAATCTGTGTTAATAGTGCTTCAGCTCTTTGGATTAAGCAATGCATAAATACATAATGCTGTTCTGTTCACAATGGTTTATAAAATTTGTGAAATTATATTAGATTTTTGAATACATTTTTGTGATGCATGTTTTGTTAGAAGAGAGACAGTTACTTCCTTGTGTTAAAAATTTAATGTGCTGCATTATTTTTTTGCTCATTGCGCCCTCCTATTTATTCTGAATATAAAACAAAATTCGATTTGTTTAATTTTTATTTTGTGTTTGATTGTTAAAACAAAAACAATTTTTTTGTCTCAATAAAATGTTAATTTACAAATATAGTGGTTCAATTTAAACTTTTTTTTTCTATTGCTTTTTGTTTTAAAAAAGTTTATAAAAATGTCTATAATTATCGATGCCGAACGATATGAAACATTATATCATTGATACATTTTTTTTGCTTTAACGCCCAGCCCTAGTATACATCACCCAATATTTCACCGTTTTTCAACTATTCTGATATTTTGCTGGACATTGTAGTTGGTGGAGCAGCAGCGCTGATCAAATGCTTAAAGACACGCAAACGTGGGAAGCAAACCAGCACACTCGTCAAGCTCAGACAGTACGGCTTTAGAACGACAATCCTTAGTATCCATCTGGCGAATCTCGTTCCAGATCATCAAAATCATTCTGGACCCCTCACATCCAGGCCACTTTGTCTTTGAACTGTTGCCGTCTGGTCATGCTACAGAGCACGGAGCACTAGGGGTTGCACCGACTAGTCGACTTCAGTACTCTGCCATGGCGCTTTAAGCTTGATGTCGACTAGTCTTTAGTGATTTATCAATAAAATAGCTTAGAAACTGAATAGTTCAGGAATATATTTGTTAACTAAATCCCACAGTCACTACTACTAGAGAGACGCTTCCATTTAAAAAATAAATCACACACACAATCGGTCTCACTAATGCATTAATATGAATGTAATCTTTACTGTGCTACTTTATCTGTATCTGATTTAGAACGACCAGAAAGCTGTGAGAAATAAAATGACCCAAAGGCAAAAGAACTGCCCAAAATGAGCTGTTATAGGAGCAATAGCCATGTACACAGCGCTGTATCATATGCTATAGCTGTGCACAAGGGGTTTGTCACAGCTCCATTCATTAATGAGGTCAACAGCGACTAGTGGACTTTACTTTCATCACATAAAAGTCCACTAAAAAAGTCGTTCAACCCCTAGTGACCGTTTTTTTTTTTTTTTTTTTTTTTTTTCAGGCAATCCATCTCATGAACAGTTAACTTTGGCAAAAAAAAATTTTTATAAATGTATTTATTTAACACACATATACGTATTTACATTTCTTTGCATTTGTACATAACATCTAATTTTTTTGTTCATTGTTATTTCCTATTTACTAATCCTATTTTTATTCTTTTCATTAATTTTGTCTTGTCACTGTCATTCTGTGCTGTGGAAGCTTCTGTCACCAAAACAAATTCCTCATATGTGTAAACACACCTGGCAGTAAAGCTCATTCTGATTCCGAGAATGTTTTATCAGTGTGATTGACATTGTCGTGTCTGCTCATGTGCGTCAGATGGAGGAAAGGAGGTGCTGTCCATGCACCAGGTGCTGCTATATCTGCTGCGCAGCAGCACAGCTCTAGTTCCCGAAGAGGAGATCGCAAACATGCTACAGTGGGAGGAGCTGGAGTGGCAGAAATACGCTGAGGAATGCAAGGGCATGATCGTCACCAACCCTGGCATGGTAAAACACATTCACACAGACAAAGCTTAAATAATCGGTGACAGATACATATGTTAATAGATTCTTTCTGCACTGACATCAGTAGCCAAAAGCTTTTGCATGATTATGCATTAATAAGTTACAAATAAGTTCAAGGCCACTTTCATGGCATTAAAACACGACTGCACTTTAAATTTGTGCTTGTGTATGTGTCTGCATTCACACAGAAACCCAGTTCTGTGAGGATTGACCAGTTAGATCGTGAGCAGTTCAATTCCAGTGTCATTACTTTCCCCATCATTGTGCATTTTGGTATCCGACCTGCCCAGCTTAGCTATGCTGGAGACCCGCAGTAAGTCTGACTGAGCACTCACCACTTCTCTTTTTGCTTTTTACCTTGACTTATAATGGTAAGGGTTTTCTGATAATTTGATTTAAACCTATTGTTGGTTTACTCTTGGGTTTACTCTTTACAAGAACAAGCACAGACCTCTTTAAAAGCAGTGGTTCTCAATTCCAATCCTTGTGACCGACCGCTTTGCACATTTTGTATGTTTCTCAAACGTCATTTCAGACGTTTGTTCTAACTGACCATAAGTGCCCTGAAAAGTGGACTTCACAGGATATTCGGCCATGATTCCAGTTCAAAGGGCATAAAAGTGTGCAAGACATGAATTTAAATTTTATTTATTTACAGAGACAAATTATGTCATGCTGCAGGCAGTGGTGTTGGCATAGAACAAATCATGGCAGAGAGAATAAGTTGGGAATAGGGTGACCGCCTGCTAATAAGCCCAAGGGAGGACAAGAGGTATGTTTCTGAGGGACAATGTGGGACACTGCCTTGCGCGGTGGTGCCCCCACCCCATGGGCAGACTCTCTGATAGTGGTTTACCCGTTTCTAGCACATACCACCTTACATGGTGTATTAATAATGCCCTATTCCCCTAAACATGTGTAATTGCTGATGTACTGTATGCTTATGACAGAATCGACAAATTCACTTCCACTTACGATTTACTTTAGCTATTTAATTTTATTTATTTTTCATTACAATTTATTCACTTTAATAATAAATTACTGCTCATATACAGCATTCTCGTTGAACAAGAGTGAATGATTTGTCCAGGGTTTTTTTTTTTTTTTTCATGTTTTTGATAATGTCTGGGAAGCCAAAATGCGCATGCATCAACAGAAACGTTTTTTTTTTTTTTTTTTTTTTTTTCAGCGAACCGTGCCATCCCTATTACCTCAATAATCAATCAATTACAGGCCTAAAACAATCATGCCCGAGCAGACTGATATTAGTACATCTCATCACACCGGCACCCACGTCTAAATAAGTTGTATGGTCTGGTTTTCAGTCTAAAACAGTTGCGTCAAGTATAAATGTCTCGTCTGTTTCGGGAGGTGCGCAGTCAATCAGCGGAGTCTCGCACCTCCCAACTCACACCAGGGGCTCGCACCTTTTTTTTTTCTCAGATTTTGACAAATCTTCGCGATCAACTTAAAATGCTTCCAAGATCGATGGGTTGGCGACTCCAGATATAGATGAGCGACCAACTTTTTTTGAGCAAGCATTGATTGTGCGTGACACAGACTCAATTTGTGGGATGCATGAATTGGGCTTCAAACGCTGTGCGCGCACGCGCAACGCTGGATGGGTGGTCACCCTAGTTGGGACCCTGTCAATCAAAACACAGTTTGTGCTTGGAGCTCTCTTCTAACAAGCTGGTTATCTGAATCAGGTGTTAAATAAGAGAGACATGCAAAATATGCAGAGCAGTGAGTCGCCAGGATTGAGAACCACTGAGGGAATAGAGTTAAATAGAAATCTCTCACCACATGAGTTATCATAGGACCTATTAAATGTGATAATAAAATTGCTATAATAAAAATGAATTATTTTTATATATATGTGTATGTGTGTGTGTAAAATTGCAATGCTAATTTACTACTTTATGCTATTAATTACTTGATTTTCAAACATTGTACCTTTTTAAGATTTTATTTTGATGTAATAAGTTGTTATTAATAATGATTTTTTTTTATAAAATAAAAATGGAAAAGGTGATATACTTCAGTTTACTTCTTTCATTACAGGTATCAAAAGTTGTGGAAGAGTTATGTGAAATTGCGTCACTTGTTGGCCAACAGCCCAAAGGTTAAACAAATTGACAAACAGAAGTTAACGCAAAGAGAGGTAAGTGTCTGCATGAGTGGTTTATGTACATCGAAATAGATAATATGACAGACACCTTAAATAATAAATATGATCATTATGGATGGGTAGCATGAAGTTTTTCATTAAAAAAAAAGCAAAAAGCAAAACATGCACATTAACTGAATGCAAAGTTTGAATGCAACAGACAAGAGGTTTTAGTACAGTATATAGTCATAATTGTGTGAATACTATGTCCAAAAACTGTGATTTACAGGAAGCTCTGCAGAAGATCAGGCAGAAGAATACAATGAGAAGGGAGGTCACAGTAGAGCTCAGCAGTCAGGGTTTCTGGAAGTCTGGTATCCGCTCTGATGTTTGCCAGGTACATATTTACACTAACACACATTCACTTAAGAACTTAAAGAGATCATATGATGTTTTGAATGAAACTTTCATAATTTATGCGGTTTAATGTTAAAAAAACGAATTATTTTCCACATACTGTACATTGTTTTTCCCCTATGCCCCGCCTTTCTGAAATGCTTACATTTTTTACGAAGCTCATCGTTCTGAAAAGCAAGGTATTGTGTGATTGGCCAGCTGTCTACTGAATTGTGATTGGCCGAATACCTCAAGTGTGTGACCGAAATGTTATACCCCTTACCATACTGTGATGCCGTGTCCCGGTGTGATGAGACAAAACCAATAAAACCTATTACAAACGAGGCATACATTGCATCCGGTGGGCACATAATTACTGATTATAATGACTTGTACTGTCTTTTTACACGTTTTGTTGCATGCATCGTACTGCATAAACATAAAACCTGTCTGCATTTGTGATAGAAGAAATGACAAACAACACTGCTCAAAATTTGCATTTAAATAGTCAGTAGCAAATCCTTTAAATATGAAAACGTACTTACAGACTGTGAGTCAGCATTATTTGTCAGAACACCAGCATTGTAGGGTACTCTCCCAAGAAACAGTCCTTTCCTCTGTAAAATGCACTGCACATCTGAATATTTGGTTTGAACTGTTCTGGAACAGTGTTGTAAATACAACTTAACCCCTGATTTCTAGTTGTTCTCTTTTGAAAGACTAAACAAAGTCGTTTTGCTTTCAAAACGAAGCACAGCATCTCCACAACATGACGGCAGCAGTAGCAATACTACACTGAGAATCAAAGTTATGCCTTCCTTCTTTGCGTGAACATTTGAGCGGCGTTATGCAAATCTTCCCACACAGTAACATAGACATTGGGGTGTGTTAAAACGAGGCATTTTAGGAGGGCATGGACAAGTCTGAACTTTTATAAAGAATATCACTTTGGGTTTGAGACTTTAGTCTTTGCAACTTTAGGGATCTCCTCCATTCATGAACTGCTTGTAACCGCTTTCACCAAAGAGAAAGGAAAACTTGAAATCGCATCATGTGACCCCTTTAAAACACTGCATTCAGAAAGTATTCAGTTCTCCTCCTTTTTCTTCCACATATTGTTTTATTGCACATAATATTCCACTACTCTAATCGTTGTACGAGTTTACTGTGAATTAAATATTTAATATTTGAGTAGTTATTTAGTACACATTGTCTCAAGAACACAATGAAGTGCACATTTAGAAGCATATAAAACAATGATCTGCTGCAATACACTCAGAGATATTCTTTATAAAAGTTAAGACTGGTCCACACCCCCCTAAAACGGTTCATTCTAACACACCCCCACATCTCTATATCACTATGTGGGAAGATTTGCATAATGCAAAGAAAGAAGGCGTACCTTTTATTCTCATTGTAGTATTGTTGCCATATGTCATGTGTCATGTCATATAGACGCTGTGTTTTTCACTGTGAAAGCGAAACTACTTTGTTTGGCCTTCCAATAAAGAACAATATCGGCTTCATCATGCCTGGAGCTGATCCATGCTGGTTACTGAGGAAATACATCAACTTTGCACTGCTAATCGCCTAATCTGCTTTCACAGTGGACTAAGCGGAGTCCAGCCTGGGGTTGTCACATGTGGTTGCCGCAAGCCCAACATACGCTCCTTCATAGAATCCACTGGCTGTGCCTTTCACAAGCCGGCTGCCTCTGTTTACTCAAGCTGGCCCTCGGCTCACTCTAGGCTGCGGCTCACTCTAGGCCTCCGTTCACTCAAGGCTGCAGTGTGTGATGCTTTTTCGTTGAGAATGCAAAACTACTTTGTTTGGCCTTTCAAAAGAGGACACCACTAAAAATGTTTTACAATAGGTTTTATGTTCGTCTCATCGCTCTGGCCAGACAGGGCATCACAATATGTTAAGAGGAGTAACATTTCCTTAATTTGTGTTCCGAAGATGAGCAAAGGTCTTATGTGTTTGGTATGACTTGAGGGTGAGTAATTAATGACGTGAACTCTAAACAAATTAGAATATTTCTTATATTATAGATTAAATGTACACAAACTGAAATATGTTTCTTATGGTTATGACTTACAGTTCAGGAAAATAAAAAATTCAGTATTTAAAAAAATTATTATATTTTCTCAAGGATCAATAAAAAAAAAAAAATACAAAACAGAAATGTTCAAGATCCCTAAAGCAGGTTTAATTATGGATTCAATACTTGGTTGGAGATTCTTTTGCACGAATTACTTCAGTGTGGCTAGGCATAGAGACGATCAGCCTGTGGCACTATTGAGGCATTACTGAAGCCCACCCACTATCTTTGATGGTGGTCTTCAGCTCCTCTGTATTGTTTGTCAGATGTTACTTATCTTCCTCTTCACAATACTCCATAGATTCTCTGTGAGATACAGGTGAGGCATGTTGGCTGGCCATTCAAGCACAGCAATATCACATTGACTTTGGACTTGATAAAACACAATGGACCAACACCAGCAGACGTCACAGCACCCACATCATCTCTGACTTCAGAAACTTCACACTGGACTTTGGAGTCTTTGGATTCTGTGCTTCTCCGGTCTTACCCCAGACCTCGATTTCCAAATGAAATGCTAAATTTACCTTCATCTTAAAAGAGGACTTTGGAGAACTGAGCAACAGTCCAGTTCTTTTTCTCCTTACCCCAGGTGAAATACTTCTGACATTTTTTTTCTGGTTCAGGAGTGGCTTGGTTCTTGGAATGTGACAGCTGTAGCCCTTTACCTGAAGATGTCTGAGTGTGGTGACTCTTGATGCACTGACTCCGGCTTCAGTCCAACCCTTGTGAAGCTCACCAAAGTTCTTGAATTGGCTTTTCCTGATAATCTTCCCAATGCTGTGGTCATCCCTGTTGCTTGTGCACCTTTCCTACCACACTTTTTCCTTCCAGTCAACCTTCCATGAATATGTTTTGATACCGCACTCTGTGAACAGCCAGCCCTTTCAGCAAAGACCTTCTGTGACTTACCCTCCTTGTGGAGGGTGTTGATGATTGTCTTGAGGACAACTGTCAAGTCAGTAGTCTTTCCCATAATTGTGGTTGTATGTTCTAAACTAGCCCAAGGGGTACCCAGTATTTATACTCAAATTTAATTATGGAATATAAAAAAAATGTAAGATACTGAATTGTAAATTTTCCTATGCTTTAAGTCATAACCATCAGAATTAAAACAAAAACTCTTGAAATATTTAAGTGTGTGCAATGAATCTAGAATATAAAGTTAGCTTTTTTTTATTACAAAACATAAAGACCATTTCCATGATATTCTCATTTTTTTAAATGCACCTGTCTGTTTGAGATAGTGGTTAGTGCACTGACATATAGTGCAACTGCTCCTCCTTCGCAGTCCTTTGCCAATCTCGTTCCCAACTCTCCACCCCATGCTTCTCTGGTGTCCTGTCCACTAAAAGCATGAAAAAGGGCAAACATTTGAGTCGGATGTTTATTTTTGCAGCACGCCATGATGCTGCCGGTTCTGACCCACCACATCCGCTACCACCAGTGCCTGATGCATTTAGACAAGCTGATCGGTTACACCTTCAAAGAACGATGCCTGCTGCAGGTAAGAGAAAGATTAAATACTTGTGCAGAGTTGTTTTTCATTCTGGAAAATTTTGGCACAGGTTACCAGGGCTGCAGAGTAAGAATTTAGTAGTTCAGGTTCTTCTTTGCTCTGCCAGTATTTTCTCTGGCTCCACTTAAGAGAAAATATAGATTTTATTTTAATTTTGTATGTGCCAAAAGTGTGTAAAACACTTGACAAAAGAAAAGTGATCTACATTTTTCAGTTTGCAATAACAGATGGAAATTAAGCTAAACAGCTATAATGTATAACTACACAACTTTTTTAAATTAGTTTAGTCCGATAATGTGTGTAGCACTCTACTGATCTCAGTTTTATGGCTGATAGTCCAGATGGAAGCCTCTCCTTTGTCAAGGCACATTAAATCCCACTTGGAATTTGCAACACAGCAAATAACGGCCTGTCAGAACAACCATTCTTGGAATTGTATGTAAACCGTTTTCAGTTGTTTGGTGTTCAGTCCTGCATAGCCACATAGCCAAGTATGTGCATGTGTTATGTGTTAGCATGTAACTATAGTACTTAATAGTCATAAAAGGTCATTATACTGTGTTCAGTGACTGTTGATGCTTGGTTTCATGTTATGCATTATAACTCTCACTTTGCTTTTGTTTTGATTTTCTTTCTTGCCCAGTTGGCTATGACTCACCCCAGTCATCATCTAAATTTTGGGATGAATCCTGACCATGCTCGCAACTCTCTGTCAAACTGTGGCATACGCCAGCCCAAATATGGAGACCGGAAAGTGCATCATATGTTCATGAGAAAAAAGGGTTAGCATATCTCTCTAGACAAGGGTTCTGAATGTTTCTTTTTTGTGGGTGTGTTTTTTTTTTTGTGAAGTCATACTCTTCTAAATGATTTTGTCTCTCTTTCACTAGGAATTAACACCTTAATTAATATTATGTCAAGATTGGGCCAGGATGACCCATCACCCTCAAGGTTTGTTTGTATGTGTGTGTGTGTGTGTTTGTGTGTTTGTTTTATTGTATGACTTTTAGTGAACTGATATTTGATAAACATTTGGTGATCATTTATGATTTTTTTACATTTTAAAAAGGCAGTAGAAACATAACTAAAGTATGTGATTCTTGTCCTCTTAACAGAATCAATCATAATGAGCGCTTAGAGTTTCTTGGTGATGCAGTTGTTGAGTTCTTGACCAGGTGAGATCTTATACTTTTTAAACAGTATTATAAATCTGTCACTAAATAAAGCATGTGTCACTAAAATTTAGGTCTGTGTATTGCCAAGAATCTGGAGATACGATACGTATCATGATACAGGGTTGCGATACGATATGTTGCAATACATTGGGATACTGTAAGCAAGGCGATATATTAGGATATTTCTTATTTTATGAATAAGATATGTTTTTAGGAAAGCTGTCAGTAACCACCTGGAGTCGATCCCCGCATATATGCGTTATTTTATATTTTACTGTTTGCTTCGCGATGAGAGGAATAAGACTTAGGCCCAATCCCAATTCCATTTTATACCCCTTCCCCTGAGTTTTGGATTTCCTCAGAAAAAAGAATGAAGCACTTAATCCAGCAGAGATCATAAACACGAGTAAGTCTTTTTTTTATATTTATATACATGTATTAGGTTTCACATAACGTGTACACATTTTACTAGTTAGACTTTTTACCAACTATAAATCCTATCTAAATGTATTATCAAGTGAAACGTTATGAAGTTTAATTAACATCATCTAGATGTTCTACTGCACAACTAGTATCAGTGTCCATCACATTAATGTTAATAATGTAGTTTATCATTTAGTTTAAGAGCACATAAACAATATACACTTTCCAAATGCTTGTTAAGTGATGTTCATTTATATATTTCTACATCACACAATGCCAGTCAATACCAGTTTGCTAAAGCAGTAATATTATTAAATATTTTTACTATTTAAAATTACTGCTTTATTTAAATATATTTTACAATTAAATTTATTCCTGTGATCAAAGCTAAATTTTCATCCAGTCTTACTCAAAGTTTAACAATATATGCTATACCATTCAAAAGCTTGGAGTCGGTGTATACATAGAAATTAAAACTTTTTATTTAGCACACACTTGATGATAAATAAAAACGATTAATACTATATGTTACAAACAATGCTGCTCTTTCAATTTATCAAAAAAACCTGAAAAAATATCCTCAGCTCTTTTCAACATTAATAATAATAACTTTTTTTGTTGTTGTGGGTTTTTTTTTTTTTGAGTAGAAAATCTAAATATTTGAAGGATTTCTTAAGGATCGTGGGACTGGAGTAATGATGCTAAAAATTCAGCTTTAAAAGTCAGCTTTGATTGTTCCTAATAAACTGTTTAACTGCACTTGCAAGTGAATCTCAATTATTTTTATATATTTATATATTATATATAATTAAATATATTCTAAATAAACTACAAACATAAAAATATATACATTTATTTTGTCCTCGCATTCTTTCTTGTAACTCTTCCCTCTCAGACACAAACCTGATTGAAAGGCTTATTATGCAGGCCTTTGTCTTTTCAGTTGTAAATCACAGTGTATTCATGAAAGTTGATGCCTACTTGCATATGCCCTTTACAAACAAAAAGTTTCTTAGAAAATTTTAATCAATCTATTTTCTTCCATGAGTGAGTAAACAAGAGGATTTTCACATCATTTTGAAGCAAATATTTCAGTTTATAATTGTAACATATTATTTGGTCTGAATAAAATAACTGCATCTGCTTACTATCAATGTAAAATAAAGTGCTTACAAGATTCCTAAAGAAAACGAAACAATTGTAAAACAATAAAATAAACTCAGATGTCGAACCTTTCCACTTGGATTTCACAGTTTTTTCCGTTTGTATTTGTTCTGAGTGGAATCGCTGAAACCGTGATGCGAGCACCCCACCAACTGCACAAAACTCCCCCAAAATGAGAGCAAGCTCAACCGCAGGGCAACACTACTTTCTATGGCTGTGCCCGGCATGAGTGTTTTCACCCGTGTCGCAGCAAGCAGCAGAACAGAGGCAGCGTCCGCGCCACGTTCCCGTAGTGGACGTTACCATAAAAGCTCAAATGACGGCACCCTTCAACTTTGTACACCGACACGGGAACTGGGACAATTCTTTCATTCTTCATTACTAGGAACGAACTATATTAACACTAACGTTAGTGGTGTGGCCTAATGCTAGTATTTCCTGTCACTCAGGATTTGTTCAGAGATGTAGACTGCCATCTAGCAGTCGGGATATAAACTCAAAATGAAATAACTGCCATGAAATATTGTATAATTTTTGTTTATTTTTTTATATCGATATTCCGTTTTTCGAGAATCGATACTGTATCTGCAAACAAAATATTGTGATACTCATCTGTATCTATTTTATTACACCTCTACTGAGATTAGCTTTTGAAGTTTTTTTTTTTATTTAAAATCTGTTGTTTCTCTATATATAACAGGATTTTGTTATCTCAAGCTTTCATTCGTTAGCCTATTGTAGTCATATATTTGTCTTTTTATTTTAATTTTTTTCAGTGTGCATCTCTACTACCTGTTCCCACACCTGGAGGAGGGAGGACTCGCCACATATCGCACAGCAATCGTTCAGAATCAGCATCTTGCTATGCTTGCTAAGGTGACCATTTACTTGATGATGATGATGATATATTTATATTTATATTTATATATTAGGGCTGTTAATTTAAAGATTATTAACTTAAATTCAAAATAAGGGACAAAACGCACGTTTGAGATTCTCATATTTACATCACATAGTTAAGTAATATCACATGAGCTGTAGGCCAAGTGCAATATCACACGAGTGCAAATGTGATACTCATCCTGTACAACAGTTCATTAAGAAGTTAATATTATGTTATTTTAGACACAATGTTGTCTGTTTTGATACATTTTGCCAACCAAAATATAAAGACAAATCAGAACTGTTCATCCCCGAGCAACCCACAGCGGCATTTCATTTCTTAATCCACGTTTTGAACTAATTGGGTGAACCATTTAGTGTGTTGAACCATTGGCCATAAGCCCTTTTCACACTGCGATTCCGGCAAATACACGGGTAATGTGTCCCGGGTCGCTAGATTTTGCACTATCACACTGCCAGTGATTAGCCGGAATATATTATTAAAGGTCCCGTAAAGACACGTGACATCAGGGCGTGACGTGTAATGTACAAATCGAAAACGTTAGGCATGTTATACTTTCACTGTTGCTAGCGAACGATCTCAGCGTCAGCGCGGAAAGTGAGGAACCAACTGATCTCTGCTTCATTACAGTTTTCGCATATTTTTTCGTTGCGAACGTTGATCTTCCTTTAAAACACCTGGTAAAAGAGTTGTGTGAAAACATGCGTCATCACTACGAACACGGCATTAGATCTGGCTTTTGTTCACACAGTGCTCGTTCTGGGACTGAACCCGGCAATGTTACTAGGTCCCCAACCTGGGATCAGTCCCGGAATCAATCCTGGGACGTGTTTGCTTTCACACAGAAGGCGACCCAGCAATGTTACGGCAATTTACCGGGTCCGACGTGCAGTGTGAAAGGGGCTATAGACGCGTTGGCTTTGAAGTGATGCTGCACAGACCGATCGGTGTATGACATCAAAGTACCGTGAGAGTGATTTAAAAGCACAAGGAGTCATCTACTCTCCGAGCTCTTGCAGTTCTTTGATGTCTCACACCGACCGGTATGATGGTGATGATCCGCTTCTAGTCGAACAAGCCTAATGATTCAATGAACCATTTATAAAGAACCATTTACTTCACTCCTGAATGAATCGTTCCATTTGAACAAATCAAACGAATGAATAAATGCCTCTGACTTAATCATTAAGACATTTACCACCACCACCTGGCAGTCTTAGTTTATTATTTAGAGTATAATTTCATTAAAGAAATCATTTTATTTTTTCATATTAACAATAAGAAAATTAAGAAAATGAATTATTAAAGTTATAGTTCACCCAACCAAAAATTACAGCTCTGTAGGGGTGCTTCACATAGAGCAGCTGTTACTACATGGAGCCATTGTTAACTGACAAGCTGCGCGAATTCAAATTCATTATCAGCTTGAATTTACACAGCTTGTTAGTTAACAACGGCTACGTTTAGTAACCGTTGCTCCATGTGAAAGCACGCACCTGATGGTATTTACCACTGATTAGATAACTGGCTTTACTATATATATAAAGCAGTAACATTAGGTCGATTTAAACATTTGCATAATTTTTATCACTGTTTTGATGAGTTATATTCTTGTATTATATATTTAACAGAGTTTTGTGTTTTTGGATGTTAGTAGTCATTGTTTTTGTTTGGTTAAATTTTTGTTGTTGTTGTTTTTAATCATTGTTTTGGATCCACAGAAATTGGAGTTGGATCGGTTCATGTTATATGCCCACGGCCCTGACCTGTGCAGGGAGTCAGACCTCCGACATGCCATGGCAAACTGTTTTGAGGCCCTGATAGGTTAGTGCTTTATCATGTATTCTCACTGTCTTTGTTTAATATACTGTATTGCAACTCACTGAGGTCTGATCTTTATTTTTTATTTTTTATGTTGCAAGCATAGCTTTAGAAACTTACTTTGTGTTTTGTAAGAACAAATTTACTGAATGCTTTAAATATTGGCCTAGGTATGTGTTTTGTTCAGTTGCTGTATGATCTGACTTCCAGCAGTTTCCAAAGACGGCCTTAGACTGTGGTTCTTAACTCTGGTCCTAGGGATCTACTGCTCTTTTATGTTTCACTTAAGCCAGGCACACACTGTGTGATTTCAACAGTTTTAGTTAAATAACAGGATTTACAGTGGCTATAGGAAAGAATCACCCCCTTTAAAAGAATCACATTTTGTTGCTTTGCAGCCTGAAATGAAGATGGCCACAGTTTTTGTTTTATCCAGCTGTATTTACTCAGTGCAACTTATAACATTAAAGTGAAAGATGTCATTTCAACATGTCAGAAAAAGTCTACTAGGCATGGGCCGATTACTGGTTTCAAGGTATACTGCGATTTGAAAATGTCACCGTTTTAAAACCACTAATGATTTCCATTATACCGTTCCTGTGGAAAATGTGTTTTCCATGACTCCTCAATGACTGAAGTAGTAGGAATCCCTCAGGCTGAGTGCAGTGTAGAGAGTAACACTGATCCCTCTTCCACCTGTTTGTGCGAGCGAGCGGTCAGTCACGTGTGCCTCAGAATCTTTAAAGTGTGTTTTGGCAAAGCTCAGTCTGACTGCATGGGGCCTTTCTTAAGGAGTGGCTTTTTTTTTTTTTTGCAACCCTCCCATACAATACACATTTGAGTGTAATATTGTCGTCCCATGCACACAATGAACCACTATTTTTCATAAATTCGTGCAACTGCTTCAAAGTTGCTGTAGGCCTCTGGGTCGCTTCTCTGACAAGTTTCCACCTTGCTCTTTCATCCAGTTTGGAGCGACGTCCTGATCCAGGGAGGGTCTGTGTTGTACCAAATACATTCTACTACTTAATAATAGATTTCTCTGTGCCTATAGGCATTGATATAACCTAAACCCAGAACTGTTTAGCCTCCATTGCTTCATGCCACACAGCATGTCCCCATGGTGTGATTTCTGTTTTCGTGCCGGCACGGTGAGCGGGAAAAAAAAACACTGTTCATACCTCTGCTTCAGCTATGCAATAACCCTAACGAGGTGCAACCAAAATGTCCTGATGATATGAATTGATTGTTATACAAAATGTGCAGAGCTGGATTTGAGAACCACTAGACTAAGATATCCCATAAAGTCACTGGTGAGAGCACTTTACATGTTTGATGTGAAAAAAGCATTATTAAGGACAATAAGCCTCTAAAAATAACACAGGCTACTTGTGATGATTTATTACAATAACCAGATAATTACAATAATACAGTGTCCTTGCTTAATAAATGCATAATTTCTCATTTAAAAAGAAACATAGTGATTTCAAATTGTTGATTTGTAGTTTATTTGTTTAATGTGAGTTTATTTTTAAGTCTTTATTCTTAATATTTGTAGGCGCTGTTTACATAGAAGGTGGTTTAGAGGAAGCCAAGCAACTCTTTGGGAGACTGCTGTTCAGCAGTGAGGTGAGTTTTGGGTGTATGTTTGTTTGTAGGACATATTTCAGTTAGATATATTATAGTGAGCCTATATAAAAGTAAAATAAAAGATGTTGTGTTCCAATATAAAGATGTTACATTTAAAGCTAACATGGTGTTTAAATATAAATTATAATAACTTTGTCTGCCGAAGTAATTTCTGTGTTTTGATTTTCACTTTCCCCAATACAATTTATAGTGTTAAAATATTTTCATAAGAAGTAAAAATAAGCATGTTTGCAGTATATAACATATAACAGCATACATGTTTGGTCATGGTGGATATGTGAAGAAAAGTAAAGTAACCGTATAAAGAGCACAAATGTCATTTATTATGATCTGGCTCTCTTGCTGTCATAAGTAAATAAGTGAATTGACTAGCCTAAAACAAAAAAAAAAGTCCTTGGTATCACATAAAAAATAAGAATAAAACAGGTGAATCATTATAAAGATGTTTCTTTTTTAAAGTCTGAATTGTCCCTCATTTACACTTATTCTCCTCAAACACTGTCGTGTGGTATTCAGTTTGTTTCCTCTCTCTTTGTCTTGCAGGAGCTGAAGGACGTTTGGCTCAACTATCCACCTCATCCTTTACAGGTGTGAGCAGAATTGATTTAAAATGTTCAAATGTCATGCAAGAGTGTAAGACCTATATATATATATATCTTTCATCAGCTGCCTAGGTAAATAACTACAAGAATAGCAAAGTGCATTAAATTAGTATTTTAAGTGGCTAAAACCGTAAACGTTGCACATTCAAGTTCTAAATGGCCATGTCCAGTCTTATTTGAATATGTATTTTCCTAAAATATGCATTAATGGAATTGTGCAGGGCAATTTAAAGAGACCGTTTATCCAAACATTTAAAATTCTGTCATCAACCTTTACTCACCTTAATGTTGTTCCACACCCGTAAAACTGTCATTCATCTTCAGAACACAAATGAAGATTTTTTTTTATATATTCTCTCATCATATTTGTTAATCCATTGAAAATTCACACTGGCAAAATTTTCACAGTTCAAAAAGAAAAGAGAAATTTCATAAAACAAAAAATATAAGAACTTGAGACACATTTTGTACAGTATGTGCTACAGAATGCATTAAAATCTGTTTAAATGTGAATAATAGCCTAATTTATGTCTATTCCGCATGTAAAGTGATCGTGTCTCTTCAGAAGACTTGAATTAAAAATACTTTGTGAACTTTTTAAAGCTTGAAAATATTGATTGTACAGATTGATTAACATACTTTCAACGGATGGGCAAAAATAATGAGAGAGTATTACTATGTTTTCATTTGTGTAAGGATGATTAATAAAAGTCTTAAGGGTTTGGAACAACATGAGGGTGAATAAATGATGACAGGTTTTGGGTGAACAATTTTTTAAAGTTTTATTATAAACTACAAATATTTCAGCTTTTATTTTTATACAAAAAAATTTTAATGAAAGTAGCCATCTGTAAGGATCGTTGTAGTAATATAATACTTGAGTTTATTAAGCACATATTTCATGGTCTGCTGTATGTTTAGGTACAGGAGACACTGACAGACAGGCAGTTGATCGAGTCATCTCCAGTTCTGCAGAAACTCACAAATTTTGAGGATGCCATCGGAGTGCTGTTCACTCACGTACGCCTCCTCGCACGGGCCTTCACTCTGCGAACGGTGGGCTTCAACCACCTCACCCTGTAAGTGCTCTAGTGCCTCTTGACTTTGTAAAAAATGTTTTTTTTGTTGTTGTTTTTTTTATATAGAACAGTTTATTGAACCTTTAGAAAAAATATTTAAAAAATGTAAAAAAAAAAAAAAAAAAAAAATCCAAACCATTTACATATGTGTCTTTTTTGAGTTTTATATTTGATACGTCAGGCTGTTTCGGCTCATATAATATGACATAAGTGAACATGGAGATCATGCTTGAGAGGAAAAGAAAGATGAGCCTTAGCACTTTTAACCTTTATGAAGTTATTCTTAAGTTTAGGAATAAGAGAAAAAGTATGTAATTCTTGAGACTACAGTTTTACTTTGAGCTTTATACATATGGCCCCTGAAGAGTTTAGAAATCTGGATCCAGCAGATTGTCATGGCCCAGATAGCTTATGCAGCACATAATGCATCAAATTAAACAGTCATTCACTTGTTTGCTGGCGGGTCCGACGTAATCGCCACGTTTTAAAAACAGTGTCAGCAATCTTAGCATTAGTTAACTATCGACTGGAGCTTCATGCAGCCACTGTATCTGTCTGCAGAGGCCACAACCAGAGGATGGAGTTCCTGGGAGATTCTATCATGCAGCTGGTGGCAACAGAATATCTGTTCATCCACTTCCCAGACCATCATGAAGGACATTTGACAGTGAGTATATCCCTCATCTGTTCTCCATTTCATTGTCTTTTCTTTAACTTACTATGATGCATAGTGTGACCACTACAGTAAACTCCCTTGTTACCCCTGCTCTGTAGTACAAAAAATCTAGCCATTTGAGTCTCTGTGCCCCTCTCTTCTGGTGGGTCAGCCCGTATAAAACCCAGAAGTATCAAGTTAATAAGTTTTTTTGTTTTTGTTTTTAGCTACTGCGCAGCTCCTTGGTGAATAACCGGACTCAAGCGAAGGTTGCAGAGGAACTGGGCATGCAGGAATATGCGATCACTAACGACAAGACCAAACGTCCTGTTGCCTTGCGGACCAAGACTTTAGCCGATCTGCTGGAGTGTAAGTGTGACATGACACTGCAGATTATTGCAAAGGACTTTTGATTTGATTGCGAGAACAGGGAACAGACCTTAGCAGAATGCTGACGGCTGAAGTATATTTTGGGCTTTATTGTCTGAATTGCTACAAAATGTTCTGTCTTTTTTTCTCCCTAGCATTCATTGCAGCTCTTTACATAGATAAAGACCTGGAGTTTGTGCACACATTTATGAATGTTTGCTTTTTCCCACGACTCAAGGTATGGCAAACGTTTTTTTTTGTTTGTTTTTTTTTTGAAACCCACGTTTATATTCCAGCACTTCTATCATTATAAGCAAGGATTCTGAAATGGCCCAATGTCAGTGGAAACTAGTGAAAAATAGCATTCATTGAAAAGAATAAGGTGACATTTAAAAAGGTCATCACGGTCTTGAATTCTGACAGGGCTGTTTTTAGTCTTCTGTGTGTGTACATTTGCATAAGATATCATTTAGGTATTTTAGCATCTTGTGCATTGAATGCTAATTATTTAAAATAATATGGTAATATATAGAGGTGCTCCGATCACGATCGTTATGCGCATCTCATCAGTAAAGCCGGTTATCTAATCAGCGGTTAATTCCATCAGGTGCGTGATTTCACATAGAGCAGCTGTTACTACACAGAGCCGTTGTTAATAGAGAAGATGCGCAAATCCACTTCATTTTCAGCGTTTTTTGGTGCATCTTCTCAGTTAACAACGGCTCTGTGTAGTAACAGCTGCTCTATGTGAAATCACGCACCTGATGGAATTAACGGATGATTAGAGAAGTGGCTTTACTGACGAGATGCGCAGTAACGATCGGCCGATCGTGATCGGAGCACCCCTAGTAATATAGCAGCCAGCTCTTGTCAAAAAGGAAAAGCTCTTTTTTCTCTCTCTCTGTGAAAACTCTCAGTATTCATCAAACTGAGAATAGACTGATTTAGACACCATCAACATGATAAAAGTGCATACATGATATAAAATCACTCTTTATACAGCACTGCTGGTAAAAAAAAAAAAAAAAAAAAAACTATAACAGGATTCCCAGTGAATCTGTCGCCACTTATTGTGTAAGCATTAAAGTTTGTAAGCATTGGGATTGATCTTAAGAAAATCATCATGTAAAAGTTATGTTTTCCATATCTGGTTTTAGCCTATACATCCACTGACATGGAAGAAACCAAAACTGATATGTTTTTACTAAAACAAAGTCTTGTTAGTGGTTTGTTTTTGTATATTAAAAAAAAATGAACTTTTTAATGTACTGCTGTTTGATTGATTCAATTATTGTTTCAGGAGTTTATCTTGAACCAAGACTGGAATGATCCAAAATCACAACTGCAGCAATGTTGTCTAACCCTGCGGACGGAGGGCAAAGAGCCAGACATTCCTCTATACAAGTAAGAACCTTCTGTCCATTAATGTCCTTAGATTTCCTCCTTCAGTTATCAGTTTAAATATATTTTTATGGACGTTTCATATTTTAACGTATGTAAACAAAAATTTGAACTTAAATATTAATAGTGAAATTTTTCAGTTGTACTCTTAAATAAAATGGTTATTTTTCTTAAATACTTAATTTCTGTCATCAAACTTTTAAGTAGGATTAGGCTTAAAGTATTTTTTTGTTTTTTTTCTCAAATATTTTGGTGGGTCGTGAAATAGATTACACTTGTCTAGGTGGGTCGTGGAATGGAAAAGTTTGGGAACCCCTGATTAAGATTATCATGCCAGAGGAAGCGCCTCACGTGATCTCACGCAACAAATCGTCACTTTTTTTTTTTTTTAGCACGCTAGTTTGTATTGCATTCAAAACTGAGGCGATTTCACTCCAGCGCTTCTCTTTCTCCTTACAGTTGTGATGTGTTTTCAACACATTATACAGACAGTTGTGTCACTGCAAAATGTTTGTTAGTTTCCTCTATCTCCACTATCTAACGAAGCCGTACAACAGCATTGGCTGTGAAAGTACTGACGTAATCATATAGTCATCATCATCCCGATTTAAGTCCTAAATGTCAAACATGTTCGATAAGGTGCGAGATTCGATCGGTGAACACCTCACATTACCAGATAATCCTCGCCGAACATCGTGACTGATCGAGGTGCTTGACAAGATGTTTGCTCCGATTCTCGGGAGGGGGAAATCTGGTCTAAATCGGGCTAAAAATCCTGTAGCGTGAGCGAGGCTTAAAGAAAATAGTTCCGTAGCAAAGCTACAGCAGAACAGTCACAAATCTCAGAGCAGCACACAAGAGTCTTTCATTACTGAATGATTAAGCATTTTTGAACGAGTCAGTGAGCCATTCATAGTGACAGTCACTTTCTTAATTGATTGAATGAATCAGCCATTTGAACAAATTGGATGAATCAATGATTCACTTAAGACCGTGACTTGCCACCACCACCTGGTGTTTTAATTTCATATTTAAAAACATCACTTCATTTTTCCAGCATTTCATATTTGTATGTCAAAAAGTAAAAAATTTATCTAATAACATTATTTATGCATTTGCAATTTTGATTAAATTAATTTAACTAACCTCTTATCTTCATGCATCTAAATGGCACTTTCGATGCAGTTTCTGTATTTCCACTGCAGTTTTTTTTATACTGATTTTATTTCAATAGTAACAACCAAATAGTATTGTCTTATTCTAACTTAATGTATTGATAAAATTTAAGAATTTGACGTAAATGTACATTTAATCGGGTTACGAAAATATTGTCCTTCATAAATTTAAACAAAAAAGGGGGGGGGGGGTTGTTTGAAGTTCCTACAGTAGATCCTCCATTGCAAACTTGGAATGCTCAGTATTGTTTGGAATCCCCATGCATCTTTCTTCTAGTAAGACAGGACATCAAATCTGCAACATAAATGTTTACATTATATATAAAAATCAGCTAAACTAAATGAGACTGATTTTAAATGATCTGTTCATTTCTGATTGCTCATGGTTTGCTGTATTTTATAATAGGTGCAAAGTGTCATGGTAATAGGAAGGTAGATGTTTTGCTTTAACATTAATGTCTGTCATGACAGCTGTCTGAGAGTTTAGTATGGTAATATTCATGGCAATGTTAATGTGTTTGGTCTTGGCGGAATAGATCTGCCATGCTGCTGTTGCTGCTGTAGTAGAGCAAGTACCAAGACTTGCTACTGCCAAAACATTGAAAGAGATGCTGCTGTGAGCATGTAAGAAATACTGCTGCTGCCCATAGACCATATGAAATAACCTCTATATATAATATACATGAAATGACTCCACAGCAGATCTATACAGGTTTAGCTGGAGGATTCTGAAGTGCGTTGCAACTGCTGCAACAAGCACTAGCTAAGTATTTGAATGTTGAGCAGCAAACTCGTTGGCTGCTGATATGAAAAGAAACCTGTCAACTGCTCCATATGAATAATGATGTCATTAAATCAGGATGAGTCAGAACTTATAGGCCAGCACCATCTAGATTTTTGTGACAGAACTTTGGATGTATGCTGTCTCGTCTATGGTTACTTGCTTTTACTGATGCAAGGCCACTGGTCTGAGTAATGAGTAATGTGGCCATAGATCCACTTAATTGCTCCATTTTTGTTTTCATTCATCTCAACTGTGATGCTCTTCATCTTGTTTTACAGAACACTTCAGACAGTTGGACCCTCTCATGCCAGGACCTACACAGTGGCAGTGTATTTTAAAGGTGAACGGATTGGCTGTGGAAAAGGACCAAGGTACTAATACACCCAGATATTTACCCTCATTGTCACATCGCTGCATATCTGCTTTTATAAATGTCTGTCAAAAAGAGCTTCTGTATATCACACTCTCAGAACTTGCTATCCAGGTCTAGCTGTATGCCAGCTAAAAGCTCTCTTGAACATTAATCTATATTTCTGTCCAGACATTTTTATCATTTGTTTGTTTCCTATTTCTGATGTGTTGCTCTGTGAAGCAGGTACCACCTTCTATTCAGTGAGAGTTTACATATTGAGTTTTGATTTTGTTTATATGTTTATAGTAATGGAACAAAGGGAATTAAATCTAAATTGTTTATTACAGTTGTTATTGGCATGGATGACGCACAGAGGCATATGTTCAGTATCATATGCAATGTTGCTTCCCTGAAATGTTTTGTTTTATTTTCTTTTTTGGGAGACCTGTAATAATATGAAGTATTTGGAAATTTTGTCTGAAATTTAAGTTAATCTGTATAAGCTAATTGTTGTTTGAACTATTGTATAAAGGCAATATCACACCAGCAAATCGTGATATCATCCTAAATATGGAAAACCTGTATAAAAACCTTTTAAGATGATCATTAAACCCAAATATATTTGTAGGATGTTTACCTGTTTTTCAGTTAACTATATTAATATTAATAACATTTAAGAGTGTTTTGTTTACATGTTAAGCTTATGTGTTTAGCTATGTTAATACATAGAAAAAAGATTTTGGCCATCCATGAATTTTTATTTTCAACATGGCCATTGAGAGAGATGTTGATCAAGAGCTGTGCTGCAGGTTCATTGTGTAGTTGTGTCATATGTACTTCATTTAATCATTTCATTAGAATTATAAAGATGCATTGTTTGAGTTGCTTAAAATGTTAATTTTATCCTGACAGTATTCAGCAAGCTGAGATGGGTGCAGCCATGGATGCGCTGGATAAATGTGAGTGACTTTGTTGCGTTTTTCACAAATGGAAATGGTTGTAGAATATTTTCACACGTAATGGGAATAAAGTGTGTGTCAAAGTGGAGTTTTTTAATTTGTTTTATTAGCTAGTATAATGCTAAAGGTTATGAAAGTCTTGGTTTTCTGTTTTACATGTTCTTTGCCTCTTGTCTTTTGCAGATAACTTTCCTCAGATGGCTCATCAGAAACGCTTCATTGAAAGAAAGTACCGACAAGAACTGAAGGAGATGAGAAGAGAGCAGGAGCGACAGGAGAGAGATAGTGATGAAGGGTAGAAAAGCAGAAAGTGAAGGGAAAATAGCAGGATGCTACATTGAGTGAGTCGTACAACAGTAAGCTTAAGGAAAGCAAGAATCTTTTGTTCTGTTTTGTATTTAAATGTGTATAAACGTTTGTTAATCCAATTCATATTGCTGGTATGTTTTAAAAGAGTAAAGCTTTGTGTGAAATAAATCAAACCATCAAAATGTTTGTCTGCATCATTTGGTCAAACCACAGAGTACATCATTTAGTCAAACATTCTTTTGTACAGTGAGTGACATTATCTAACAACATTTGATTGTGAAAAATGGCTGTTATATACAAGGCATATGTGCCACAATTAATTTAATTGACATTTAAATGGAAATTTTTATAACTGACTAGTTGACTTGTCTAACAAAACCCCCAGACAAGGCAAAAACATTATTTATAAATGATCCATTTAAAATCACTTTACAAGGTTATGTGCTTGCCTTGCATTGATCATTGTTCATTAATTCAACTTATTTCAATTACTTTTAAGTGCAATGCAAGTGCATTTTCAACCGTGACAACAGTAGCCTGTTTTACTGTAATATCAGTTTACATTTACCATTATATTAGAAAATTATATTAGAAAAAAAACAAAAAACACTTTCAACTTGGTCAGAGAATGTAAATATTTGTAATAAAATAAACAAAAAAAAAGTATACTACCAGTGTTTAAAAACTTAGGTATGTTTTTACATTTTGTATTAATTTTTAGAAGTAGTTACCATACAAAGTCATCTTCTGAGTATGTACATCTTAACCAAGCAAGGGGGGAAAATATTATAGACATGAGTCTCTTAAATATTAGATTTATTTATTATTATTATTATTTTTAAGCGCTATAGAAATAAAGGTGACTTGTGTCACCTGTGATCTGTGGAGAAATGTTGGATTTTGTAACCAACATACAAATAGTTTATTTCTAATAATGTGGCACGTGTGTTTTAAACCAGTTTATCTGTCTGTGTGTTTTCTACCTCAGCCACAGACACATCATGTTAATAACATGCTGCTTTTGGTGCAGGTGCATGTCACAAGTGAAACATGCACAGGCCAGAGTGGATGTGCAATGGAGCTCTTTATTTTTTTATTATTATTATTATTATTATTATTATTTTGTTAGAATCAGGTAGGTGTTCCTCTAATAATCAGCTTCAGGTCAATCAGAGACTGTAATCTATAATGAAATCTCTGAATAAGTCAGTTCTTACTGAGGTGGTTCACTGTTTGGAAGACTTTTCTTCTCTAAGATATTGTTGTTCGTGTTTGTTTCCTGAACAGTGGAAACAGTGCTGCAGATGAATTATAAATACAGTTGCAGTAGTTTGCAAATCAATGCAGCAAAAAATTATGCTGCATAGAAACCTTGATGAGTTTACAGTAGGTATCTGCTATTTTTAGCAGTGCCCTATTTCTAATGGTTGCGTTATTCTAGTTGCTTTCTGTGATTAGACAAAACCCTGATAAAAAAAAAAAAAAATTACCCAGACTAAATTTTCCACCACAAGAAACAGCTATAGACTTTTCTTTTTCCAGTGGATGGAGTATGTGACTTTTTACTAGCAGACTGAAATATCTTAAAATAGAAATTATTTTTCAATTTGACAGCCATGGCATTTCAGAATCCATAAAACACCCTAATTATTTTATAGCTAATCCTGTTTTCAAACCATTCCCATCAGTCTGAAACTTAAACTAAATAATATAGCTTAAATAACTTCTAGTTAGATAAAATAAATGCACACATATTCATTCCTCTTTTGTGCCTTTTGAGAATTGCATGCTTGTAAACTATTAAAAAATATATATTTATGTTAGTAGAGAGTCCAAGATTGTTGACTTGCAGTAAAACCACTTTATATTTGAAGAGCTACATGACAACTGTATCACCTAATCGTCTGCATGGGCCATTGGTGTCTGGACACTTGATGAAGTGGCTATATTTATTATTATTTTAATTTTACTTTTCCTAGTGAAGCATTGTCCATTCTTTGAATGTAAGGACTGCAAAATAGTTTGTTGAAATATAAACCGCAGTGTGAGCGCTCTTCACACAGCACGAGTCTCTGTCAAAATGGTGTGCCACGCGACAAGACTGGTGTGGTGCTGCTTAGAACTGTCAGATATGGGTAATAATTTCACATTAGAAGCAACCACTAATGTTTTGCTCATTTTAAAATGCACAATAGGTTATTCTGTGTGCCTGCAACACGTTTGTATCCCCATCCACAATGCCTTCAGGGCATGCATGCTGTGACGCTTCCTCATAGAAGATGGCTAGCACAGGGGTCATTTTTCAAAATACTGCTTCGGTAATGACAATGACTGCATAATTGATGAAGTCGAGCTGGTGCAAGATGACCATTTGTGGTTAAAAAGTATATCCTCTTTTTTTTAAGAAAATGACAGATCGTTTCTCTTTGAATCCGCATTGAAACTGATATTTGGACCTTTAGCCCGTTGGCCACCACTGAAGGCCATATGGAGAAAAATCCTGGAATGTTTTCCACAAAAACCCAAATTCTTTGCAAATAAAGAAAGACATTAATCATTATGACAACTAACAAGGGTAACAACGGGAAGTAACAAGCCAGGCAAAGGGAGCAAGGACTAAACACAGGGCAAGAACATGGAAACAATGGGAACAGAAAATACAAGTCCTTGAACACAAAATTGAACAAGAGCCGGACCTGGATCATGATATGGCAGAGGACCTGGATTAAGGAGCAGTGGTGGGCCTGGACCACGGAGCAGTGTCAGACTGTGGAACTGGACCTGGAGAATGAGGCAGAGCTGGTGAAGCAGGAAGCAAAGGCGGAGCTGGCAGAGCAGGAAGACCGGGTGGAGCATATGACCACTTCAGTGGAGCTGATGCTGTAGGGAACCACCACGATAAATCAGTCGGGACTAGAACAGACAGGTTAGCAACAGCCTTTGTGGTCCTAACAGGACAGCTAGACAGTTCAGAGGCAGCATTGTTGGCCTTGACAGGGCAAGCATTGAGTTCAGTAAGTAAGTAAAGTTTATTTATTGAGCGCTTTTCACAGATACAATCACAAAGTGCTTTACAAGGTACAACCACATTAATATTCAAATAAAATTAAAACAATTAAAAAGTAAACTTAAGCCCAATCAACTAAAAGCTTGTTTAAATAACAATGTCTTGAGTTGCCTTTTAAAGGACTCAACAGAATCAGCCACACGGAGGAACGAAGGCAAGGCGTTCCACAGTCTGGGAGCTACAGCCTCAAAGGACAGATCTCCCCAGGTTTTATAACGAGTCTTTGGGACAATTAAAAGACTTTGGCCTGCTGATCGAAGGGAACAACCTGGGGAGTATGTGCATAGCAAATCAGTGATGTATTGTGGGGCCTAACCATTTAAAGCTCTAAAAGTTAAAACTAATATTTTAAAATTAATGCGAAATTTGATAGGTAGCTAGTGTAGGGAGGACAAAATAGGGTTGATGTGAGCCAGTCTGCCAGATCCTGTTAAAAGCCTTGCAGCAGCATTTTGTACCATTTGGAGACTATTTAGAGAAGATTTTTTTAAGAAAAGTAAAAAGAGTTACAATAATTTAAATGTGAAGAAATAAGAGCATGAATAACCATCTCAAGATCAGAGTCTGTTAAAATCATCCTCAATTTAGCAATATTTCTTAAGTGATAAAAACAATTTCTTACCAGAAGTCTCGAATTGCAGTCCAAAGACAACGATTGGTCAAACCAGACACCTAGATTTCTGATGCTCGACTGGACAGTGGAGCTCAGAGAACCAAGGTGTTGGACAATTAGTGGAATTTTGTTGTCTGGGGCTATAATAAGGGTTTCAGTCTTTTTCGAGTTTAGTTGGAGACAGCTACTAGCAAGCCACAATTTAACACAAGATATACTATTCAATAAATCTGTTAGTTTGTGGAACTCAGAATCATTAAACGAGCAATACAATTGTATGTCATCAGCATAAAAATCTTATGACAAATTGTTAAAATGTTTCAAAATATTTCCAAGAGGGATAATGTACAGTAAAAACAGAAGTGGACCCAGGACAGATCCCTGGGGGACACCATTCAAGAATGGAGTGGCTTCAGACAATATATCATTTACATGTACAAAAAAAGTTCTATCGCTCAGGTAAGAGAAAAACCATTTTAAAATGGTCCCAACCACACCAAACTCATTTTCCAATCTATGTAACAATATTGTGTGGTCCACTGTCTCGAAAAATTATGATAAATCCAATAAAACCAATACTGAGTATATTCCTGAGTCGACCAAGAAGATCTATTACTTTAACAAACATGGATGTTGGTAATATATCCATTGGGCAAGAAGATGGCTTCATCTTTTTAAGTAAGATCATGACATCATCTAATGAGTGACAGAAAAGTTAGCCCAGCTACCACAGTTGGGCTCTCATCAGATGCTTTCACACTAGATTTGATTTCATTCACCTTATTTACAAAATATTTTAAGAAATTGTTGCAGTCCTCAATGGTGAAAAGAGGCACCAATGGAGTAGAGGGTGAAACAATATTCTGAACAGTATCAGAGACAACTTTAGGGTTTCTCTTATTCTGGTTTACAAGATTAAAAAAATACTTAGTCTGTGTACTTCCAAGTTAGTGGATTTCCACAAACGCTCTACCTTACGACATATTCTCCTAGAGGAAGCAATTTCCTCATTTAACCAAAAAGTTAAAAGTTTTGTGCTTTACAGGGGTCACTATGTCCAGAGCAGAAAGGCAATGGTCATTGAAGTTATTAACAAGGGGTTCTGCAGTATAATCCTCAAAGAATTTGGGCTAAAAGAAATCTGAAATTTTTCAATAACTTTTTGATTTATAATACGCCTTTTGGACACCACTGTATGAGCATCACTGACCACATTACAAGACACATTAAAGTATATACAGCAATGATCAGTCACATGAATATCCACAACATTCAGGCAGGTTATGTCTAGGCCAAAGGAGAAAATATGATCTAAAGTGTGGCCTTTTTTGTGTGTAGGACCAGAAACATGTTGCTTTAAATTAAAAGAGTTTGTAAGTGTTAAAAACTCAGACGCTGCATTACCAAAGGGATCGTCAATGTGGAAATTAAAATCAAAACATTGTCTAATTTAATAATCATAGATAAAAAATCTGAAAACTTGTCTAAGAATTTCGCGCAGGACCAGGAGGTCGGTAAATTAAAATACAATAAAAGTCAGTATTTCCAACCTTTGTCATTTCAAGCTCAAATGAGTTGAAAGACTCCGACTTCGTAAGCCTACAGCGAAAGCAGTTTCTGCAACCTGTGGAGTTCCAAGTACGGAGCAGTCCGGAGGACATTTAAATGATAGTATTCCTGTTCCCGCTGCCACGTCTCAGTGAGGGCCATGAAATCAAGATTTCCATTTGTGAACAAGTCTCCCAGATAAAGTCCCTTGTTTAATATAGAGCAGGCATTCAGTAAAGCAAACTGCGTTTGCCGCACGCAATGGACGGGAAGTGCGCGCTGACCAGCGGGACACCTCGGCATAGCCAGAGCATTATCTATCTTGATGGCTCGTAGGACATGCTCATGCGGAGCGAGGATCCGGGCCAGCCGCCCAGACAGCAGTGGCGAAGCCAGGATGTTTTTATAGGGGTGGCCAAGTAAGGGCCAGCAACCAGTCTGGGGTGGCACAGAAATCTTCATTATTTTATATAAAAAATGTGTTTGACTATAATGTAGGCATAATGGGCTATTTTAGTGCCTTAAACACAACTGAGTACAATTAATTTCTACTTAACTGAATTGAGATTGCAATTTACGACTTAGATCAAGTAACACTGGGTGAATATGAACATTTTTTATTATTCCTCACCTCCAGGTATTTTAAAAAAGGGGCTCACTTTAACTTTATTGCTCATTCAGCTTCTCAAAACTTGTAAATGCTTGTTCTCCAACATTAAACATGGATGAGGCGTGCAATGATAAAAAAAAAAAAAATGTGAAAAAGGCCAGAAATCAACATAACAGAAGAATTTGTTTATGCATTTAAATGGTTTAATTTTCGCATATTTTATAGTATAAGTGCACTTTACTATAAAATTAAATTACTAATAAAAAAATACAAATCAACTTATGTCTGATATTGTGACCTCGAATTGCAGAATGGGCTATATTTTATTTGAACATGCATTTGAGATACGTGGTTTGCTGCTTATACACGCACAGTTTGCAGCTTTAATCGCCTTTTCTGTGATTTCATGACTTAGATGTAGACATCTTCAAGACTAAAAGACTTTAAACAGCCCTTTAATCACAGAGCAAATAAATAAATAAAATATTGTTCTTGTGTTATAGTTACTTAAATCTAGGCTGTCACACTATATTTCACACACTGGTTGGCCAAAAATATAAAATTAGCTCTACTGAACACACACATTTGCAAAAAACACCCTAAGTCTTCAGTCCAGAAAATAGCTTTTCATATTTCATAGCAGTTGATTCTGTTCCCCTATGGAATTCTTGTTTCCCCTTGGGTTGCAAGGTCTGTGTAATAAACCCAACCAAATATTTTATCAAACATTCCCCCAAAGTAGCCTAAATCGTGCCGCCTGCAAATACACCAAACACAACTGGATGTAAGGAAAGCAAAAGGGGACAAATCTCTTGCTACACTGCAGCATAGTAAAATGATTCTCACACTCCAGTTAATGTTCTATTATTATTTTTCTTCATCTTGCAGTTGTTCCTTTGTTTTTGTCTTATGTCCGAGTTTTTGCAGTTTGATTTTTCCATTGCAAATTAGTGTAATCTGTCCATGCTGATGTCCAAATGCTGACGTTTCAATATAGAGCAACAATACATTTTAACTAATATTCTATGATTAATCTGTTTACCTTCTTACTGATACAGTGGAATATAGTTCATATAGATCAAACCTATATGAGGAAATTCTAAATTACAAAATTCAAGGTATTTATCCATGTCTTAAAAAAAAGAGCAGAAATATTTAACTTGCATATGTCCTCCAATTTCCAAGTTAATGGTAAGCAACTTCTCTACACTAACACATTTTTTCATAGTAAAGTGAGTATAATGATACACCAACACTTTATAATAACAAAAAGTCAGGGCTTGTCAAGAAACTATACTTAAATTACTTAAAGCAACTAGCACATGGACAATGACCTGTTTTCTAATTTCGGTTTATATAGGTATATTCCTTCAATTAGGCCTTTAGAACCTCATTGCAGGTTATTTGTTTCGATTTTAACAATAAAGCTATTTCAATAGATGGCAAACTTAATCACATCTCCTCAGAAAACAATGTAAAGTTTAGAAGAAAAGTGTCTGCTGGACAAAAAGAGGCCAGACAATTTTTATTTTAGAATTAGAAAAAAGCAAGGCATTGATAAATGGTTAAAAAGGCTACTAAATATTTTCCTTTTCAACACTGCTTTGAGACATATAAACTGATTATGTTATGTTAACAGCTAGGATTAATTTAGTGGGGAAAGTCACAAATGCATGTTCAGGACCAAAAATTTAAATGAGTACATTTATTGACCATTACACAAAATAGCCTATGCTATTCTGACTAAATATGAAGCAGTTGTGTACTGCATTAATTTATTTCACAGGTTTGGGCAACAAAGATCATTCTTTCTGACCAAGGCACAGAGTCTGTTTACCAGGTTTATAGTTTATTGAATAAAGGTGGGGGGGTCACTATAAATTAAAGTTGTCATGTGTGCATATGGTTCTGATTTATACACAACTTTTATGGTTCATTGTATACTTATTCTAGTGTATGTTTTGCATACACACCACACACAATTTTTTTTTAAGCTTTCAGTGCATACATAAATACAACAACAGCAAGGCATATAATACAAAAATAAAAATAAATGAGCATAAATTAATAAGTATAAGACAGTATAAAACAAAATAGCCAAAGCCTCAAGCATCACACTGAAATCGGTAATAAATCTGATTTTTAAAAAAAGTTTTTTTTTTCAAGTTTAGGATTTAGGACGGTATTTTGAACCATTTGACTTGCCGTACATGCAGTCTCGCTTATTGTGCACGCTAGTTCTGATCGTACTCGGCAACTGAACTGAGATGATGACATCACTGAATTCAAAGTTGAACTGCCTTTAACTGTCATTTTGCATTATTGACACACTGTTTTCCTAATAAATTTTGTTCAGTTGCTTTGACGCAATCCTTTTTGTTAAAAGCACTATATAAATAAAGGTGACTTGACTATGTTTGCGTAAAGGGAAACAGACATTTCTAGGGGAACTGCTGCTGCACCGGCCGTATTCTAACCTTCAATGCTTAACTTAGTTTGCAGGCTACTAAGCTAGCCAGTGCAGTGTAGTTCGACTTTAAGCTGCTACTTCATTCAGAGAGAACTAACTAAACATTGATTTACCATACATCTCAATCGACTGATTCCAGCGGTTTTGTCGTTGCTACTCTGTGTGACCGTCCTCCTGTGTTTCACGGACCAGCAGCAGTAGGTGCAGCGCGCGCGCTCATCTCACGGGTCACCTGACCTGCATGGCCAAACGTCCGCTGAGCAGAAATCAGCTCTCAGTCTCCGTACAACCGTTACTGTGTTAGTTAAAAATGTAAAACTGTCCCTTAATCAGTTGATCAGCTGTCATCATTGATTGACAGCATTTCTCCCGGCCACCCCAGGCCACCCCCTAGAATCGCCACTGCCAGACAGCAAGCAATTTTGGCCCGTGTGAAATCCATGCTTGTTGTCTGGGTGGGTGGGAAAGATCTGATCAGAGACGTGGAGAGGCTGAGGCAGGCGGCGCACATTCGACTCCAATGTCCGGTCACTGACTGGAACCAGACGAAGACACCGCTCGGCTCTGACAGATCTGGACCCGTCGAACCATGATGTTTGACCTCCCTGCTTTCTCTCCCTGGACTGTACACCAGACCGCGACCCCCTCTTCCTTCTCCTGCCGCGGCGTTTCACTACCAGCAGGTACTCTGGTGATGACGTGGCACATTCAAAAAGTGGAGGGAAATAATCCTTATACCTGTCCCAGGTAACACACACATTTTTAATTTGGTCCTTGATATGAAATAGCGTGTGCTGCTCATATTGAATAACAGCAGAGACACAGCATTTAATTGATAGGCTTAATAGGGCAAAATATACCACTAGGCAGAGGACTAGTGTCCAAGTTGTCAGAGGGGTGGCAAGCGCAAAGCCAAACACAGGCGCCATCTTGCTACCTTAACAGCCTCCCTGAACCTGACAGGACAGGTGAAGAGCTCAGAAACAGTCTCCATGGCAGTTACCAGATGGGCAAAGAGTTCAAGGACAGCCTCCTTCAACCGTGACAGGGTAGAATGTGAGTTAATTTGTGACCCCTCTGGTCAGAACAGGACAGGCAGGAAACACCACAGGCTGGTGCTGACAACCGAGCTCTAGGTCTTGAGTGGGCTCTGGAGCGGACTCATGGACCGAAGCGAAATCTGGAGTGGACACATGGATTGAGCGGGTCCACAGTAGACAGAGGGAGGACCACCAGGCTTAACAAAGCAGCCATGATGGCTGGCAACTCCAGTGTGGCAGCTGTGACGTGGAGAGGCTCTGGTGTGGCGGCATAAATAAATCCTGACATGACAGTCAGGGCATGCAAGCACTCTGGTGTGGTGTGTACTATAGGATTTCAGGGCTCCTCATCTGCAAGTCCTAAAGTAAATGAAGAATGTAAAATAATAGCACATCTGTCAATGGATATTGTGCAAAATCCTTTCAAGGGAATTTAGTCTGTGTTGCACATTTCTTACTCTGAGTGAGGGATACTGGGCATTTCCTTAGAGAAATTATATTTGGCTCATATGAACAAGATGGAGGATTTTTCTTCTGTAATAATTTGATTTGAAAATTAGAAAATGTAAAAGTTGATTTATTGCTTTACAGACTTGTTAAAAGTTGAATAAAGTTTTCTTGCTCCTTTTTTCCCTCTCCTATCCTGTATTCCTCTAAAAAAAAAAAAAACTTGTAGCGCCTCATTTGTTTTTTAAGTCACTTTTTAGAAATTGTTTGATTTAAAAGACTGAACAGGCCTGATTTTTATGTTACAGTAAGTAGTAGTAGTAAATTGCATATGAATGGCCACACATAATCATAATTACATCTGAGCAACTTCGATTGTGGAACTCAAACTTCTATCTTTCCATGAAGAGTGATGTATAACTGTACTCAGTACCACACATTTTCCATTACTATAGCTTTTGGGGTTAATAGTGAATACATCACTCACCTGTTGCTGAATCATCCTTAGAGCATGACACGAACATACCTTGCTCATGTATTCAATTCCCTTTAGATAAAAGCACCTGCCTAATGCATAAATGTAAATATATATACAGTATGCTGTACTGAAGTCAATAGGGGATTTAAAATACAAGTGAAAAGTCATTAAGAGACATCCTGGGCTTTAAAAAAATAAATGATGGAAGTTGGTGCTTTTGCATTGACTACAGGAAGTTAAATGCAATTACACATATGGATGCGTTCCCACTGCCTGTTCCTTACTACTTTACTCAAGCTGAGTGATTTAGTACCCTGAATTTGGCCAGTGGCTATTGGCAAATGGGGGTGCACCCTGACGATCACCCAAATATTGCATTTTACATCCCCCTTGGGGATATTTGAATTTCAGCATATGCCGTTTGGCCTGTGCAATGGACCAGCTACATTTCAGAGATTAATGCAGCACTGTTTGAGCGACTACATTGTAGTTTTTAATTGGATGATGTCATTGAGAATTCTGCAGATTTCACTACCAAGCCTCGTCACTTGGAGCAGGTGTTCCAGCAGTTGTCACAGTATGCAAGTTGAGGCTGGACAAGTGTCGGTTTCTTCAACAACAAGTGAAATTCCTGGGGCATGTAGTGGACAAGAGTGGCATAAGCCCAGATCCAGGTAAAATAGCAGCTGTTCAAGAGTGGACAGTCCCATCTAGATTGAGTGGACCACTGACTCAATTAAAGATATGCCTCACAATCTTTTTAGCCTATGCTGTCTTTTCCTTGCCTTTTGTGCTTTATACTGATGCCAGCCACCAGGGATTGGGTGCAGTATTTCACAGATCCAAGATGGGCAAGAGTGATCGCCTATGCAAGCCGCAGTCTCCATCCTGCAGAGCAGAACAACGCCAACTATAGCTCTTTTAAGTTGGAGGCCCAAAACTGACTGGAGCTGAATGTACTGTCATTACAGATAATAATCCGGTGGCCCACCTACAGACAGCAAGACTTGGAGTTGTGGAACAGCGCTGGGTAGGCCAACTGGCAAATTTCTATTTCATGGTGAAGTATCGGGATGGGTGTAATAATATTAATGCTGATAGGCTGTCCAGGTTTCCAGTAACTCAAACGGCTTCCATCGAGGTACGACAGGTCGAGGCAACAGAAGATGCCTGCCAGTCAGTGATGGTTTCCCCGGACGTAGAGGAGTGGCATAAGAGTCAAAGTGAAGATGAGAAACTCCAGCATGTATAGAAGTATGTGGAGTCAAATAGTGTGCCCACAGCTAAGGAGCCTTCCATTATGTTTATGACTGTAAAATGATTACTTCAACAGGATTCTAAACTTGTGATTCAAGATGGTGTGCTTTACAAGAGAATGATTGACCCCAGTACCCATGAGTTACATCTACAGATTATTTGCTCAGCCTCTAGATGGGAAGAACTATGGAAAAGATACCATGATGCATCTGCACATGTGGGAGTTGCACAGACACTGTCGAGAGTCAGGCACAATTTTTACTGCCAGAAGATGAATGAGACTATGAAAGGGTTCCATCTAGGTTGTGCCATCTGTGGGGTGCAGAAAGGAAGGGACGATAGGGCCCTTCTCAATCCCATTGAGGTATCATTCCCCTTAGAAGTAAAAGCCCTAGATTTTGACTCATGTCAAAATACTCTAGTCATTGTTGACATGTTCACACATTATGCATGGGCTATTACAATTAGTTATCAAACTGCTAAGGTGACAGTTAGGGCTTTGTGGGAACATGTTGTCCAGACTTTTGGTTGTCTATTGCGATTTCACTCTGACAGAGGCAAAAATTTCATATCTGCATTGATGAAGGAGTTTTGTCAACTCTATGGCACGAACGACCCCATATCACCAAGCCAGGAATGGTAGAGAGGGTAGAGAGGGTAAACAAGACTTTACTGGGGATGCTGTGGACACTGGAGAGAGATAGGCGGGATAGGTGGCCAGAATTTCTCCCAGAGTTAATGCAGGCATATAACAACACCATACATGGGGCTACAGGCTTTACACATTCATATTTAATGTTTGCCCATTCTTGTGTCAACATAAAATAGACACTTAATTTTATTTTAATTATTCATGATGTTGTGACCCAAGTACTAAACTATGAGTTTACTTAAGCAGGGACATTGAGGAAAGGGTAACGCACACAGAAGAGCCAGGGAAAAATCAACCGGAGGAAAAGCAGCCGCAGCAGCAGCAGCAGCATCAGACAATGCAAAAATAGTTTTGTTGAGAAAATGGCTTTGGGCATCAATCATTTTAACTGGTCCTGGCCTGGAGACTCCGCAGTCTCCTCCCTGATGGTAGCAGGCTGAAGAAGCTGTGTGATGGGTGGGATCACCTGTGATGCAGAGGGCTTTGTGGATGAGACGGGTTCCATAAATGTCCTGGAGGGAGGGGAGAGAGACACCAATTATCTTCTTAGCTGCTCTCACTATGCGTTGCAGAGTCTTTCGACAGGACGCACTGCAGGCGCCATACCACACAGTGATGCAGCTCGACAGGATGCTCTCGATGGTGCCTCTGTAGAAGGTGTACATGATGGGGGGCGGGGCTCTGGCTCTCCTCAGTTTGCGGAGGAAGTAGAGACGCTGATTTGATTTCTTGGCCAGTGTTGCTGTGTTTTCAGTCCAGGAGAGGTCCTCTGTGATGTGCACACCCAGGAACTTGGTGGAGGTGGAGTCTTTTGTGCAGTGGTGCTGTTTTGTTGCTCACAGGGCGAAGAAGGTGTTCAGCTCATTTAGCAGAGAGATGTTGTTGTCACAGGTCCGTGGTGGGGGCATATAGTCAGTAATGGTCTGTTTCCCCTGCCACATGTTCCTAGTGTCTCTGCTGTCACTGAATTGATGAGCTATTCTCCTGGAGTGTTGTTTCTTAACCTCTCTGATGCCGCGGGACAGGTTGGCCCTGGCCGTTCTCAGGCCCACCTCATCTCCAGCTCTGAAAGCATGGTTCCATGTCTTCAGAAGTCTGTAGACCTCCCTGTCATCCACGGCTTCTGGTTGGCCCGGACAGTGATGGTTTTTGTGACCGTTACAACATCAATACACTTGTTGATGTAGGCAGTGACAGTCTCCAAGTACTCCTGGAGGTCAGTGGTGTTATTGAATGTGGCAGCCTGCTTAAACATGTCCCAGTCAGTTGTGTTAAAGCAGTCTTGAAGAACCTCTGATGATCCTTCTGGCCACACTTTAATCTGTTTGTGAACTGGTTTGGCAACTTTAAAGGGGGGGTGAAATGCTCGTTTTCACTCAATATCCTGTTAATCTTGAGTACCTATAGAGTAGTACTGCATCCTTCATAACTCCAAAAAGTCTTTAGTTTTATTATATTCATAAGAGAAAGATAGTCTGTACCGATTTTTCCCGGAAAAACACGACCGGCTGGAGGCGTGACGTGTGGGCGGAGCTAAAGAATCAATAGCCCGAATAGGCTTTTGCGTTGAGAGCATGTGGAAGCTGTGACATTACCGTGAGGGAAAACCCATCATCCAAAACAAACCATGGCTTAAAGTCAGATTCAGCCATTTATTTATGATCCAGAATCAGATCCAGAGGCTGAAACTGAACAAAAGCAGCAGCAGCAACGAATCGCTCCGAGCGGGGCTCGACCCGGGTCTCTGGCATGGGAGGGGACGCACTAACAAGGAGGCAGAGATATTTGAAGCAGTTTTACTCACCGCCTGCGGTTCCAACACACGATCGTGACCCTTTTTCTTTGGTATTGCATCATCCTTAAGAAATAAACGATACGCAAATCCGTCGTCAAAATGGGCCTTGTGAACAAGCATCTTCGAAATGCAGGGAACAAACAAAAACACTTGCACAACTCCGTTGATGCTCTATAAAAATAAACTCCATCCACTGGTCCCTTAATGCTGTTTTTTTTTAGTAATCTGTGCAGGGTTGTCTTGCCCTGGCAACCAAAAACACACTTCTTTTGTGACTTTTTGCGACGCTCTCGCTCTGATCAGTGAAATGTCTGTGCTGCTCAGCCTCGCTATACAGGAGCGCGCGCTCTTCCAGCAGAAGTGCCCTTAGGACCCATATAAGGAAATTCCGCTCAATCTAACGTCACACAGAGCCATACTCGAAAAAAACTTTCCGAAACTTGTGACAAACCGGAAGGAGTATTTTGGGAACAAAAATACTCCTTCAAACGTACAACTTAATTTTTGAAACTTTGTCCATGTTTATCATGGGAATCCAACTCTTTAACAGTGTAAAAAACTCAGTATGCATGAAATAGCATTTCACCCCCCCTTTAATGAGTGGTCTGTATGCAGGCATTAGCATAACAGTGATGTGGTCTGAGGCTCCGTGGTGGGGGAGGGGCAAGGCTTTGTAAGCTCCTCTCTGTGTGGTGTAAACAAAGGTCAAAATGTTATTACCTCGTGTTGGAAAGTTAATGTGTTGGTGTATATTTGGAAACACACTCTTTAAGTCAGCATGGTTGAAATCCCCAGCTATGATGAGAAAAGCATCGGGGTGAGCTGTCTGCTGCTCACTGATGTGCTGGTACAGTTAATTTAGTGCGTCGTTCCTGTTGTTGATAATGTTGAACAGGGGAATGCACACTGAAATGAGCAATATAGCATTATATTCCCTCTGCAGGCCGGCACTTAATAATTATAAACACCACCAGGGGTGAGCAGTGTTTGCTGATCACAACAGAATCGCGGCACCACGCGCCATTGATGTAAACACAAAGCCCGCCGGTGCAGGTTTTTCCTCCCGCAAAGAGAGCTCTGCCCGCTCGATAGCACGTCAGCTGGTCAAGCTGAATAGCGCCGTCTGGAACGCTGTTGCTGAGCCATGTTTTCGTGAACACAAAAACACAACAGTCTCTTACAGTCCTCTGAGTTGAGCGTAGTAATCGAATGTAGTCCAGTTTATTGTCCAACAAGCGTACGTTAGCCAGTACGATGGTGGGGATAGATGGCTTGTGTGGGTTAAGCCGTTAGCCTAGCCCAAATACCTCCGCGCTTTCCCCTCTTCTGCTTCCTCTCACACCACTTGTGGCGCCTCCACTGTGGGCGAGATGCAGTAGTGGGGGTCGGTGATGGTGAAGGCCTCCTTAGCAGACCAAGATCCTGTAGCTGTTCCGCGTGCGTGGAGTTTAACTGTAAAAATGCGGTTCTGCCAATATCGAGTAGAAACTCGTGACTGTATGCGCGCTTACAGACAGGTAGACGTGATGACTACGTACAAAAACTCTGCGACTCACAAGACATAAAGCATGAAAACACCGTTCTGTTGGGACAGAGAGAAGCCGCTGCGTGTGGACGCGCCGCCATCTTGGTCAGTAAATGAGGTGATGGAGAGCAGAGAAAAATCAGGGAACGGTAGATTATAGGCAGAATGGAATGCTTTAAAGCATTTCCATGCTGTTAAATATGAACAGCTCTGAATAAGGAGGAAGTCGAAAGATAACGAAGGAAGGACTTCCTTGATTATTTATAGGCGTTTTTCTCTTGAGCTGATTGGTAAACTGTGTAATCACTAATGATACTCCTCCCGAAATTTGATTGAGCAACTTCACTTAATTTTTTTAATTAAACTTAATATAATCACTTGTGATTACATACAAAATTGAGCCATTTTACATAGCTGACACAGTAGTATAAGCTGTTTTGGGACAAGGGGAAAAAAGATGGGCTTGGACGGTAATTCTGGTAAGCTGTTGGACACGGGACAGGCTCTATAATGTGGAGCTTAACAAGTAACACAACAGTGCTGTGTGAAAGGAACTGGACCAGACAACTTTCTGTAATGTCATACATTGCGACTTCAGTAATTTACAAATGTGTGGATATAATCTGTGTGTCAGCTGAAGGTTTTTGATTCAGTCTTCGATTCTACTGTGTTCCATCAGAGGTGCTGCTTCAAAATCTAAATTTTAAATCTGGGGTTGGAAAACAGTAACCTTATTGCTTAATTGTGATCATTATACTTTAAACGGATAATATCTAATTCAAACAAGAGCACGGTATGTTTCAAAATAAAAACGCAGTTAGCCAAATATCTTACATATATGCCACATTTTTTTTCAATCTACTGATTAAAGGGGGGGTGGAATGCTATTTCATGCATGCTGAGTTTTTTACACTGTTAATAAAGAGTTGGATTCCCATGCTAAACATGGACAAAGTTAAAAAAATTAAGTTGTACGTTTGAAGGAATATTTTTGTTCCAAAAATACCTCTTCTGTTTTGTCACAAGTTTTGGAAAGTTTTTTTTTCGAGTATGGCTCTGTGTGACGTTAGATGGAGCGGAATTTCCTAATATGGGTCCTAAGGGCACTTCTGCCGGAAGAGCGCGCGCTCCCGTAGAGCAGAGCACAGACATTCACTGATCAGAGCGAGAGACCGAATTGTCACAAAAGAAGTGTGTTTTTGGTTGCCAGGGCAAGACAACCCTGCACAGATTACCAAAAAAGAAACAGCATTAAGGGACCAGTGGATGGAGTTTATTTTTACAGAGCATATCAATGGAGTTGTGCAATTGTTTTTGTTTGTTCCCTGCATTTTGAAGATGCTTGTTTTACAAATAAAGCCCAGTTTGACGCCGGACATGCACATTGTTTATTTCTTAAGTATAATGCAATCCCAACGAAAAAGGGTCACGTGTTGGAACTGCATGCGGTGAGTAAAAATGCCTCAAATATCTCTGTGTTGTTAACTTAGCTATCGGTGCGTAAGCACATCAAGTATACAACATGCAATGTTGCCATCAAACTGCACTTTCCACATGTACAGCTTACCACATAGAGACGTCGTTGCTGATGCTGCTCTTATTAAATTTCAGCCTCTGGATCTGATTCTGGATCATAAATATACGACTGAATCTGACTGTTAGCCATGGTTTGTTTTGGATGTTTTTTGCCTCAGGGTTATGTCACAGCTTCCAAACGCTCTCAACGCAAAAGCCTACTCGCGCTCGTGATTCTTTAGCTCCGCCCACACGTCACGCCTCCAGCCACTTGTGTTTTTCCGGGAAAAATCTGTACAGACTATCTTTCTCTTATGAATATAATAAAACTAAAGACTTTTTGGATTTATGAAGGATGCAGTACTACTCTATAGGTACTCAAGATTAACAGGAAAAATCAGTACCCGTGTTTAAATCATACTTGTAAACTCACATTTTGGCCAAGAAAGTTCTAATGGCATTTTCTTTTCGTATAGTTTATTTTATGTAAAGGCTATAATTCTGCTGTCCCACAAGCACCGCCATCTGTGCATATTGACTTACATTCACATTTTATGCAGAAAAGTATTTAAAATGAAAATGAACTAGCATATCAATAAGGAAAAAACTCATCTGCCTGTAGTTTTCTAGAAATCTAGAATGCCTTAATTAATTAGCTTGTTCAGGTGTGTTTCATTTGGGTTGGATGAGTTGAATGCTGCATTCAAGTCATGTCATAATAATTAAGGTAGCCTAATTACGAGAGGATTGTGTGTGTATCTCAGTGTTGTAAGGGAACAGCTCCAGTCAAGACTGCAAAGCCCTGCAGAGAGTTGTTCGCTTAGCTGAGCGCATCTCAGGGTCTGCTCTCCCCTCTCTGCAGTATATCTACCTAAAATGCTGCAAAAAGCAGAGCTGTTAAAATTATTAAGGACTCCATCCACCCCAGTAACCATCTTTTCACTTTGCTGCCATCTGTAAGCACTTCCGTAGCCTGATGGCAAAGACCGAGAGACTAAGGAGTTTCTTCCCCCAGGCCACCAGGCTCCTAAACTTAAAACCAGCCTCTTAACACCTTCATGTCTCCACTTAATATTCACTTTATCAGTAAGATATTCATAATTCGCTACCTCACACTGACATACTAAAAGTGTCAACCTGTTTGCACATTTGCCTCTTGTTCATCCCTGGGTTTCTTAATATTTAAGACTACAGTGTACTTTCATGCCCATTATTTTCCATTCTATTTTTAATTCTACAGTATACATCTTTATATATATTTTTTATTCTTATAATTTTATATGTATTTCATTCTTTCATAGCTATATTTATGTATATTTTCATCTGTGTTGTATTCTTTAATAATTGCACCGTCCATGGAGCGGACCTGACTCACATTTCACTGCTGGTTATATATGCTCTATATAATTGTGTATGTGACGATTTAAAATCTTGAATCTTGAATCTTCTATGGCAACACTATCAACTGCAAAATGAATCTGCAGTGGTCAGGTGGTACAACTATCATGTTCTTGTACCAATAGGTGTGATCGACTGCGCAGACCAAAGCAGTGTTTGTCATTCCTTTTTCTTCTTTATTTTTTTTTTTATTAATCAAGATAAAATATACAACAGTAATGTACAAGAGTGTGCAAACGAATTATTCAGTAATCAACAACTGTATAAGTTTGGCTTTTTTATTAACAATGTTCTCCAAACCAGTACAGTAGTCCTAAAGACTTCTGAAGGAAATGGATGAAATTTGGCTTGGACCCTGACGTTCTTCTTGTGTATGTGAAATTTTCCCAAATAAAAGATGTACAAAGATAAAGTTATTATTATTATGTTCATTGGAATAAAAAAAATATATATATACAATTATTTAACTTGAATGCAATGTTTGTTTTTCTTCTAATTACATTTTCCATATCCACCCCCCAAAAATAAAAATCCTTGTGTTGACAATTATAAAATAGATGGATAATGTAAACTCCTTTTCCATTGAGCAAAAAATCACAGGAATAACCAATGTCCAAATTAAATCTCGAACACACCTTAAGCTGCATATACCATGAAACATTTTAAATATAGCCTCTTTTACAATATTATTTTAAAATTAAATAAATATAACGTATGCATTTAGCAAACGCTTTAATCCAAAGCGACTTACAGTGCATTCAGGCTAAAGTTTTTTACCTAACGTGTTCCCAGTGCTCTACCACTTGAGCCACAGGAACACATTTTAAACCGTATATTTAACAAACATGCCAAGCTTTTTTCCAATTCTAAATACACTGGTCCACAATAAACTTTTGACCTGTATCACCTGTTATATTATTCCTATATTTATTAGTAAAACTGTATTTAAGAATATTAACGTCTCCTAGTGTGTGTACTCCAAATATCCCCATAAGTATACCAGGCTTAATACCAGCTAATTTTGACCTTGTGGGTAAATTTTTTGATTCCCATGAGGAAAAAGGCTGTATGCACATTTATATATAAATCATAAACAATGAAGTGTTGAAAATCAAAAAAAAATAAAGTTTCTATGAGGGGTAGGGTCAGGGTAAATGGCAGTGGCCATTGTCTCATCTGTGTTCCAGAGGAGGGGCTTACAGATAGGTCAGTTCCGCCACCGACTGCAAGCTGCAACTCTCGCCAATCGATCTCCACTGCTCTGCATTAAGTTGAACACACTGCCGTTCCCAGCATGAGATTCATGAGATCCGGACCTTGCCATTTATAGGCTTATAATCAGGGCTTGAATTAAGGGGGGGGGGGGGGGGGGGGTTCGGAGGGATGTTATCCCCAATGTGAAAAAAATAGTAAAAGGCATCCTCCCTGTGAAACCACCATCCCCTTTAGATTAATAATGTTGTGTATTGTGTAAAATTTATTTTGCAAATGAAATGTTAAAATTCTCTACTTATTATCATTCACAAATTAAATAATGGCAATTGGTCAGAACTCGGTACTGAAACAAAGCTGCCACAAGCTGAAGCAAGTTTCGTTATTTTTCATGCAAAATGGTACAAGCGCAACTTCTGCTGGTAAAACTGGTAAATGCATTCACTGCTTAAGCCTGTTAGAATACAGTTGGAATGCCCTTATAATTCAAGCTATGAAATAAGAAAACACCCATTCATGAGTTTTTTATGTTCATTGCTGAAGCCAGTTCTCGAATTGAAGGGGTGCTGGGGGGATCAGGGACCCCCCATTAGGCATTCAGATATTTTTATGTAAAAATGTTCATGAAAAATGTGATTAAATTCATGCAATGGATATGGTAAATTTCGAGAATTAATTATTTACAATAATTTATATAAAGTTTGTTTATGGGCTAGTTGTCATGTCTCTTTAAATTTTAATCGCCCCACGTCTAAAGACCGCTTAGCGCAGAACATCGTTGACATGACTGCTTGATTGTGTCACGAATGCACACAGGAAACGAGAGATCCAAATGCAGTGTTTTAAAGGGGTAATCCAAAAATCAATATCCAAAACAGGCAAGAGGTCATAACCATAAAAATCAGTCCAAAAACAAGAGCAAGAAACAAGAAAACACAAGGGAACACAAGAAAGCTGGGTGACGGAAAACAAGGACTCCATGAAAACAGAATGAGACAGGCTGGTATATATGGACAGGTGATAACGAAGAAAGTGGAGACAGCTGAGTGCAATAACAGGTGTGCAATTAACAGTGATGAATGGACAAGGCTTTGTGGGAAATGTAGTGCCTGCAGTGGGGTGACTATGGGGAAGTGAGACCACTAGTGGACACCCAGGGAAACACCCGTCGGACCTTGCAAATTGCCAGAACATTGTCGGGTCGCCTTCTGTGTGAAAGCAAACACATCCCGGGATTGATTCCGGCATTGAACCCGTGTCGGGGACCTAGTAAAGTTGCCGGGTTCAACCCGGGACGAGCGCTGTGTGAATAAAATCCAGATCTAATGCTGTGTTGAAGTGATGATGCACGTTATCGCATGACTCTTTTACCGGCTGTTTTGAAGGAAGATCAACGTTCGCGACGAAAAAATATGTGCAAACTGTAATGAAGCAGAGATCAGTTTGTTCCTCACTTTCCGTGCTGACGCCGAGATCGTTCGCTTGCTTCAGTGAAAGTATAACGTGCCTAACGTTTTCAACTCTTACATTACACGTCACGCCCTGATGTCACGTGTCATTATGGGATCTTTACGGGTTAAAGCACGCACAAAATATACCGGGTAATCACTGGCAGTGTGAAAGTGCAAAATCTAGCAACCCGGGAACAATTGCCGGAACACTTTACCCGTGTATTTGCTGGAATTGTAGTGTGAAAGGGGCTTGTAACAGATTGGCGCCGCTCTGGTGAAAGCTAACTTCAGCTAAAAAAAATGGAGAATAATAAACCACCATTCGCAGTCGGGAGGAGGAAGCTTCTTAGGCCACATTCACGCTGCAACGTTTCGGGAATTACATCGGCATATAAATGCAGTATTTAATCTGGAAATAGCTATGATTGACATATTGATAGCCATAGTTAGTTCCTGAAAAAAGCAGACTTTTGGACTGAAATGGTTGAATAGTCTGCTGACTGGCAGACTCACTCATAACAGTCCCTTGCCGCCACCTACTGGACGTAACTATGTAAACTGTCCTAAAATCGTTCAAAAACCTCCACAACAATAACACACAGACTGACAGCCAGTCTTGTCACAATTTATATTTTTAGTATCTAATAAACTAGTTTCTTTGATTTTAACAAGCCTTTTGGAACAAACATTATTATTACAAAGTTTCAATCATTCAGTTGTTTTTAGGGAAAATAATTGAACATTGGTATATAATGCTAGAATTATTATGTTGGACGTACATTAGTGTTCAAAATTAATTTCTGTTCACCAAGCCTGCACTGATTTGATCCAAAATACAGTAAAAAAAAATTCAGCATCGTTACTCCAGTCTTCAGTGTCACATGATCCTTCAGAAACCATTCTAATATATTATTATCAGTGTTAAAAGCAGTGAATACAATTTGAGTTTTCAGGAATCTGTGATTAATAGAAAGTTCTTAAGAAAAACAGGTCCATTTGAAGTTACTGATTGCTCCTTTACCATTGCTTTCTGAGACATTATGAAATAATTATTCCTGTGCCATTGCTGAATCTGAATATCATTTACAGTACAGAAAGTTGTACAACTTTAAATTGTACTTAAAAAAAATGACATATAGAGGAGAAACTGACTGCAGCCGATAAGGCATGCATCTTCATGAAAATACATAAAAATACCAAAAATAGTTTGCAGGTGTTAAAGTGTCAAAGATAGCATTTCCGAAACTCCCTCTTTGGCCCATCAGAGGGCTCCATACCGGAGTTTTGATAATTCTCTCTGCACTACATTTCCCACGAGCCAGTTCCACGCTCAGGCTCTCTTCTAAGTCTTGTTTTGCCTTGGTGAACATTTCTGGGTTTTCATGTATCTCTGGACTATTTTTTGTTATTACCCTGCCTGTCTTCATTACCGATCCTTTGCTGCCTGCCCCTTGGACTGTTGACTTCGTATTGGATTATTGGAACATCCCTGTTATGGTGGCAACAGCACCCAACTCCAGCATAAGTCCCCCTTTAGCATTTCCAGAAAAATATGACGGAGATCCAGCTCAGTGCAAGGGGTTTTTACTTCAGTGTACCATTTTTGTCAATCAACAAACAGCCCTTTACGCCACTGAGGATTTCCTTTGTCTATTCATTACTCAGGGGTCAGGCGTTTGAGTGGATGATGGCAGTGTGGAGTAGTGATGCTCACCATTCCCATCATTTGAAGCTTCCAACAATTTCATCAGTCTTTGATCATTCAAGGGATGGAAGGAGTGTGGGATTGATTCAGATTGATAATCTCCTCCGATCACCCCGCCCTCCGCCACGAATGTAGATGGATGACCTCTGGGCAGTGGGAAAATAACTCCCATCACCACATCACTCAACATGAAGATCAAGAAATGATCCAATTCTACATCATCTCAATGTCTCATGCACCCATCATCCTCGGACTGCCCTGGCTGTGCAAACACGACCTCACTATCTTTTGGCATGATGCTCAGATAATCCATTGGAATCAGGTCTGTTTTCCCCACTGTATTTCTGCTATCACCCCACTGCCTCTATGAACAGTTTCCATTCGGGAGACAGACATTCCCGGGCTGCCTCCTTTCTACCAGGATCTATGTGAGGCTTTTAGCAAGACCAAGGCCTCAGAATTACCCCCGCATAGACCTTCTGACTGTGCCATTGACCGTCGCTCCTAAGGGCCGTATATACCCTCTGTCACAACCCGAATGCAAGGCCATGGATGAGTATATCAAAGAAGAACTGGCTTAGGGCTTCATTCAGCCCTCTACCTACCCAGCTTCAGTGGCCTTCTACTTCATGAAGAAGAAGGATGGAGGTCTCCGCTCCAGCATTGATGATTAGGTCACAACGAGATAACTGTAAAATTCCGATACTCCCAGCCTCTAGTTCCCTCTGCATTAGAACAATTGCATTAGATTTCCAGTCTGGATTTAGACCATGTGCGTGCCTCTGTGTTAACGTGCTAGAGTTTTGCATTCATTGTTCAGGTATGGGCCAGGCCTTGGGGCTGTTTATGGCTCCTCTTTATTTTTATATTTTAGACATCCATCATTTATATATATAAAAAAAAAAAAAAAAATGCTCTAAAAAAAAACTGTTGCAACCAGTTCTTGACTCGAAAATGAGTCAATCTTTCGTTCATTATCTGGCTCGACTCAGTGTTCATCTTCAGTTCTCTCTTCAGAGCAGATGAGTCAGTGTACTGTTTGAGTAAATGAATTACTCTGGGATATAGGTTTGTTTTAACTCAGAGGGAGTGTCAGACACATTAAAAAGTTAACAGATTAAATCATTTGGGATTAATGCTTATTGGATGCTTCTGAAATTAGTGAGGGTGCTCTAGTCTTAATGCACATTTTCACATATTTTGTCCTATCTATTGCTATGGTTTTCACCATGTCAAACACTGCTACTTCAAGAGCGAATCCTGCATAAATATGCAGATGTCATTCCTGAAACTTTACCATGTGTGTGTGTGGACAAAAAAAACTGTTATTTTGCTAATGAGCAAAGAATGCTCATAACAACTAAAATCTGGGGTATGGGGAGCTCATAATCAAAAAAAGAAAATAATAATCTACGGGGGTGGGGGCCTACTGTAATGCTGTAGCCCAGGGGCCTCTGGATATCTTAAGGCACCCCTGATTGGGAATAAATTTTTTTAGTAAGTAGTTAGTAGTTTTTAGTAAGTTTAGTTTAGTTAGTAAGTAAAGCCAAGGTAACACTCATTGTACATACAGCACACAGTAAAAATTACATGAATATGACATTGGGTAAAAGCCTGAAACGCAGCATAATTTGAAATCATGAGTTTAAAGTTTGTCGATCGTGCATCTTTCAGTGAAACTGAACTCTCCTCCTGTTAGTATTCATTTCACACAGACCGACCATCACACAGAGAACACGTGATCACACAAGATACAAATGCACACTTCATAAGATCTCACTGCTTGATTTGACTATGTTTGCAAGGTTTTTGAAATTAGATGTTCATTAGTAAATTAATATTTGTTTAAATTATATAAATGCATATTTGCTGAATGCTGACCGCAAACAAGAAAGTATTATAATGTTTGCTTTTCTATTACTAGCGATATAAAAACATTGGTTATAAAACTTTTGTATACATTTTAATTATTTTGTTTAACTGTTCTGTCTAATATGGATAGAAGTCTGTCTAATAATAAAACAGAACAAAAACAAAGGAATTAGAATTTTTTTAATGCATGATCATATGAATTGAAACTTTAATGACATTTGTAAGCATTTCAGTTTACATTAAATAATGATCTGTTAATCATTTGGTAAGGTTTAATAAGTTTATTAGTTAACATTAACAAGCACATTATCTAATATTTCGTATATGTGAATACATATTAAGTTACGATTAGTTCAACATTATGTAATGTTTGTTAATTAATTGTTTTCATGAAAGTTATTATAATGTGTTACCAAAAGCTATTTCATTTTTAAGCAGGACGTTACCTGAAAAAATAGTGATTGGAATGAATTTACACGTCCCCCATGGCTTCATGGAACAATAATCCATTATAACAGATTCAATAATATAAATCAACAACATGTATATAAGACCATACCTAGCAAGCTGAAAAAAAAGAGAGATGTTTCTGGAAGACACAGACCCTGATTTTAATATTATTCATCATACCCAAAAACTTTCAAGATGGCTGTTATTAATACTCAGTTCAGTATGGAGTACCACAAGGTTTCAGTACTAGGACCATTGCTTTTCAATGCATACATGCTACACTTGGGAGATATCATAAAAAATATATAGTTAGTTTTCATGTTTACACAGATGATATTCAGCTCTGTATTTCTTTGAGGGCTCAGCAAAACACACCATTTCACAAAACGAATGGAAAGCATATTTCATAGATAGATAGATAGATGGATAGTTAGGTAGAAATTTTGATGACTACACTGTTATGTACACCAATTGCTGGGTTTGTCCATATATATATATATATATATATATATATATATATATATATATATATATATATATATATATATATATTATTTTTATTATTATTATTTTTATTTTTTTTGTTGAGGTTTTAATTATAGGACCAAAAACCTTCATCCACACATAATAACCCAGAACTCTGCTGAACACGTGATGCATGTCGGCCAAGATTTTGTCATCAGTCAAGAACCTGGGTGGGTTATTTTAAAGCAATTTGGCATTTGAAAGCTACATTTCTAACATTTGTAAAACTGTGTTTTTCCATCATAATCCATGCTCGCAATGTCAAATCTATAAATGATAATTCATGCATTTATAAATAGTGACATGCATATGTGTAATGCATATGTGTAACTGATTTCTTTCAAGAATGTGTGTGTGTGTGTGTGTGTGTGTGTACTCTCATTGGCTGATAAGAACTGGAGGGAATGAATAATGGGTGTGGATAAAGAGAGAAAGAGCCAGGGAAGGAGGGGTGAAGACAAATGTAACTGTCTCTGTTGCTCTGCCACAGCGTGTTACAGAACAACAACAAATCCTGCCATTCTGCACATCCTGAGGTTTCTCCTCTATCATGAAGGTGTACATAGCTGAGACAGACTTATCAGAAAATACAAAAGAGTGGAAGCTGGTTTCACTGTATGCACTGACAAGGAAGGGAATTTGTTTGTTTCGTCGATATACATCCACCGGCTGAGGAAGTATACAGTGAGCAATCATCTTTTGGGGGACGTTTACTCTTTTAGAATACATGCTCCTCACATTTTGCCTGGCCACCTTTTCACTGGGATGTAGTGAGGATTGATGGTTCATACAGGCTTTTCCCTAAACATCTGCTGACTCTGGAAACCTGGCATCATGCCAGTGATGAAGGGGCTGCTGGCACCCCAGAACACCTTCCTGGACACTATTGCTACTCGTTTCGATGGCACTCGTAAGTACTGGCACAAATGCACACACACCAAATCCACATGAGAAAGAACTCTTAAGATAAAAATGTGCAGTTTTCAAGGTAGCCTGAAGGTGAAGTTTTTTCCTTTCTGTAGAATCACCAGCACTTAATGTATGCACAAAAATAATGGCTAGTCTCAAACAAATTCCTTGAAAACTCTGTCTTGAACAAACTTTCTTTTGTAATAGAGTCTTGCTAAACAATACTATAGACATGTTTATAGCAGCTACATGAATTATAACACATCTGGGTTTGATACTACCATGGTAGTGTGAAAGCACATTAAGTACATCTGAGGAGACTGTGCGCTTTAAAATGTCACTTACCTGATATGTGCATTGAAAATTCATTCATAAATATTTCATAAATAAGCTCATACAGCATGATGCTAACAATACCACGGTCATGATTTCTGTCCCAAGAGATTGCATATGAACCATATTTTCACCATATTTATTAACTTACAGCTAACCAAACAATAAATAAATTTACTTGTAGCATTTTCTGTTAAAATATATTGATTACATTTTTACAAGTTTGTGGGATCGCTGGATCAATTAGTGATTTTACTGTTTATTCTAGAGCTAAATTAAAGTATTTCATAATCTTCAAAGTTAAAATAATGAACTGTGTTAAATAGTTGTCATAAATTAATCAACAATGTTAGGGTACGTCTACATCTGTACTGTATTTCTGTACTACTATTATACATTATACTGATTACTGTACAATGTAAATATGTATATGTGTGCTGTATCCTGTCCTGCAGGTTAATACATGTAGTGCACAGACACCACATACACTTGTGAGTTTGTTCCTGTTTTATCATGGGAGATAAATGTCTTGTTTTGTTGTAGCAATAGTGCTCTCATGGCATACTGTAAGTGTGTTTGTGTGTGTGTGTGTGTGTGTGTGTGTGTCATGGGAAAAGTGACAAAGTGACAAAGCTGTTTGTGTTCATGTAATCCTTTTACCTTGACATAACAAAAACCTTCACAAGCCACTGTAGTTTAAAGGCTGGTTAACCACTTATAATTCTCACTCATAATAATAAAACCAAAAACTGAATTGCACTATATTCCATTGAAATATCTAATGACTTTAGCGTCACAACAAGTACTAAAATAAAATCATCAAGCAAAACACAGTTTCACACAATTCAACATGACACGAATCTCCAGAAATTCATACTAATACACAATTCATACTAATACACAAAACAAAGGTAGCCATACAAATACAAAAACTAGAATACAGACCTCCCATCTGTGTGTGTGCGTGTGTGTGTTTGTGTTTTTGTTTGTTTGTGTGTGTGTGTGTACACATACACACACACACACACACAAAGGTTGCAGGTTTGACTCACATGCTGACAGGGTTTGGGGGGGGGGGAGTGAATGTACAGTGCTCTCTCCTGCCTTCAATACCATGACTGATGTGCCCTTGAGCAAAGCACAGAACCCCAACTGCTCCCTGGGTGCTGCAGCATACATGGCTACCTACTGCTCCACGTGTGTGTTCACTGCTGTGTGTGCGCCCTTAGGATGGGTTAAATGCAAAGCACTAATTCTGAGTATGAGTAACCACATCACAAATGCAGTGATGTTAACTTCTCCTCTGAGAGACAAGATCCTTCCTCGCAGATGCTTCTGGGTAACAGAGCACCAGTGTACAGTACTCACGACCCAAAATAGCTGCCCTCTTGTTGCCGTAGAGACCAGCTTTCCTGTGCAGTAGTTGCAGTGATAAGCTTTCTTGTGCAGTAGTCGCAGTGATGAAACTGAGCTTTAGGTACCAGCGGGTGATTTACTGAAAGAACTTTGGAATATCTATGCAGAAAACATGATTTACTATGATTGATTACAGTTAAATGCTGATAATTGTACTTATATTCTTTATAAAATTTCATTTTGTAAGCCCATATAACATGTATCAGGGCTAGTTGTCACACAGCTTTACTAGAAAATAATTTTGGTTGATGCAATATGACCCTAGTGATTATGACTAGACATCAAACGACTCCCTCATCATGAAAGGTAGTAAGCCCTTAGACATTCAGATTTTCATTTCTAACTAAGGTTGCTCACTAATGTCTAAACAAATATTATTTTGACTGTACTTAATGCAAAGAATACTTATATATACGTATATATATTTCTTGTAAGGTGGACAAATATTGCTGGCCCACTTTGTATCCATTTAAATATATACAAATGTATATATTTAAAAAGATTGAGTGATCCCCAAATGTCAAGGCACTGAAGGCAGGACAGATGTGAATAATAATTTTAGCAAACCTGCATCACTCATTTACCCTGCTGCAGACACCCTACTGCTGAAAGCAGTGCTCAATCTGCCACTAAATGAAGAAGATCTGTTGAGAAGAAGAAGGACAACAACAGCTGCTAAATTTCTGGAAGGGGAAATGAAGGAAATGTACTGTATACAACACATCTACTCAATCTCCCAACATGATGACAGCCCAACTGCCTACTTCTCGCCTGAGATGTCATTACCTTGAAGTTTGCATTCATCATTTCCCTATTCACTTCAAAGTCGAGAGATTGGGCCACTGCAGTTTGAGGGATCAAGGCTAAGCTTTCTAGGGATTGCAGCATTCTGTGAAGTTTTTTTAATAAGTAAGGACTACTTGGTAATCAGTCACTGTCTGTAAACAACCGAATGGCAACAATGTAAACTACAGTAGACAAATTATGTTTCTACTCAAAGTGTGAACACAAGTTTAACACATACAACAGCAACTTGGATTTTCAATTCTGGTTCGTTAGGAGAGCGCTCCATGAACTGAGTTTTTTAGAAATGTGGGCCCTTAAAACCAGGATTGTAAACCACGACCAGTTTGTGTCCCTACCCTTATACCAGACCCTACTAAACTTTTCATTTTCAAAGTGAATGCATCAGATATATGTTTCAAGCTGTCCTTTTACAAAGAGAAGGTGATTCAACAAATCTTTACTGGTGTCTTCTAATCTCATATGTTATTACCTGACAAGCTAAACTATTATGTCAGAGAAAAGAAGCTAGAACTTGTCTCTGTTGACTGTCCACTTGACTCTTCATACTGAAGAACCTATGTACCAAAGAAATCCAATAGAATTCTATAACACCCCTAAATTATTTTGGATTAGGGTAGCTATAAGTTACCACATACTTCATCTTTGGTGCAGTGTATACATGTATTTTGTATATAGAAAAGATATTTTTTATCAAAGTATCACTCAAAAAAAATGCTGGGTTATTTCAACCCAACTTTGTGTCAAATTTGGACTATCCCAACTTTTAAAATTCTATGTAAAAATTTAACCCATTGGTTGGGTTAGTCCACATTTGACCCCAAGGTGGGTTGAAATAACCCAGCATTTTTTAAAGTGTACAAAATGAAGCAACTTACAGTATATTCCACTGTGCACTGCAATTATTAAACCAAAACCGCAAATACGTCATGAGACATATTCAAGTTTTGAAACTGCAAAGTGTGGGCATTGATTTGGAAATTATGAATCAGTACAGCAACAATACTGCACAAAACACTTACTTACAACTTACAACTGGTTTTAGAATGTCTTTCACAATATTAATAATTCTGATCCGTCTTCTGTCCCACAGACAGCAACTTCCTCCTTGGGAATGCTCAGGGTTACCGTGGCTATCCCATTGTGTATTGTTCCGATGGATTCTGTGAGTTGACGGGGTTTGGACGAACAGAGGTGATGCAGAAGAACTGCAGATGTAATTTCCTATATGGTTCAGCCACGAGTGAGCAGGTAACTCAGAGTGTGGAGAAAGCACTGGAGAGCAAGGAAGAGTACCAGGCTGAGGTGCAGTTCTACAAGAAGAATGGTAATAATACTCTACTACTCTAAGACTTTTATCATACCTTACTTGTACTGCAAGCAGCTGAGAAAAGTGGACAGCTTTAACAGCCAATTTAATACAGTGGCCCCCCAAAAAATTATGGTGTATACTGTGAGGAATTTCCTAGAAATTAATACCCTTACATCATTGGCTCTCAGTTCTCAAAACTGCCCTACTGTTCTGCACAGTTTTATCTGACACAAATAAGTGCTCTCTTCTAATTCATGATCTAAATGAGGTGTGTAGGGTAAGAGGGACATACAAAATGTGCAGTGCCTAGGGCTGGGTTGGGGGATCGAATGGAATTGGGAACCACTGCCCTACCTCATATACAATACAGGTGCTGGTCATATAATTAGAATATCATCAAAATGTTGATTTATTTCACCAATTCCATTCAGAAAGTGAAACTTGTATATTATATTCATTCATTACATACAGAGTGATATATTTCAAATGTTTATTTCTTTTAATTTTGATGATTATAACTGACAACTAGGGAAAATCCCAAATTCAGTATCTCAGAAAATTTTAATATTGTGAAAAGGTTCAATATTGAAGACACCTGGTGCCACACTCTAATCAGCTAATTAACTCAAAACACCTCTAAAGCCTTTAAATGGTCTCTCAGTCTAGTTCTGTAGGCTATACAATCATGGGCAGGACTGCTGCCTTGACAGTTGTGCAAATGATGACCATTGTCACCTTGCACAAGGAGGGCAAGACACAAAAGGTCACAGAGCTCTGTGTCCAAGCAGATTAATAGAGAGGCGAAGGAAAGGAAAAGATGTGGTAGAAAAAAAGTGTACGAGCAATAGGGATAACCGCACCCTAGAGAGGATTGTAAAACAAAACCTATTCAAAAATGTGGGGGAGATTCACAAAGAGTGGACTGCAGCTGGAATCATTGCTTCGAGAACCACTACGCACAGATGTATGCAAGACATGGGTTTCAGCTGTTGCATTCCTGGTGTCAAGTCACTCTTGAACAACAGACAGCATTAGAAAGCGTCTCGCTTCAAAAAGGACTGGACTGCTGCTGAGTGGTCCAAAGTTATGTTCTCTGATGAAAGTAAATTTAGCATTTCCTTCGGATATCAGGGTCTCTGAGTCTGGAGGAAGAGCGGAGAGGCACACAATCCACGTTGCTTGAGGTCCAGTGTAAAGTTTCCATAGTCAGTGATGGTTTGCGGTGTCATGTCATCTGCTGGTGTTGGTCCACTGTGTTTTCTGAGGTCAAAGGTCAACGCAGCCGTATACCAGGAAGTTTTAGAATACTTCATGCTTCTTGCTGCTGACCAACTTTACGGAGATGCAGATTTCATTTTCCAACAGGACTTGGCACCTGCACTCAGTGCCAAAGCTACCAGTACCTGGTTTAAGGACCATGGTATCCCTGTGTTTTATTGGCCAGCAAACTCGCCTGACCTTAACCCCATAGAAAATCTGTGGGGTATTGGGAAGAGGAAGATGCGATATGCCAGACTGAACAATGCAGAAGAGCTGAAGGCCACTATCAGAGCAACCTGGGCTCTCATAACACCTGAGCAGTGCCACAGACTGATCGACTCCATGCCACGCCGCATTGCTGCAGTAATTCAGGCAAAAGGAGCCCCAACTAAGCATTGAGTGCTGTACAGTACATGCTCATACTTTTCATTTTCATACTTTTTGGCCAAGATTTCTAAAAATCCTTTCTCTGTATTGGTCTTAAGTTATATTCTTATTTTCTGAGATACTTTGAATTTCAAAATTAAAAGGAATAAACATTTGAAATATATTAGTCTGTGTGTAATGAATGAATATAATATACAAGTTTCACTTTTTGAATGGAATTAGAGAAATAAATCAACTTTTTGATGATATTCTAATTATATGACCAGCACCTGTATGTCACTGCTGTGATTTTGAGCACATTATATTCTAACAGCTCATGTTTGGAAGTGTTTTGGTCCAAAAATTAAAATCTTTTTTTTTTTTTTTAGTATTAAAAAAAGAAAAGAAATTGCTAGCCTTCCAACATCAGTTATCTCTAATATTCAAGTCAAGTCAAGTCACCTTTATTTATATAGCACTTTTAACAATACAGATTGTAACAAAGCAACTGAACAGCATTAAATAGGAAAATAGTGTGCCAATAATGTAAAAAGGCAGTTCATCATTGAATTCAGTGATGTCATCATCCAGCTCAATTTAGTTTAAATAGTATCTGTGCAACCAAGCCGACGAAATTGCTGGAAATGAAGTGTCCCCAGCTAAGCAAGCCAGAGGCGACAGCTGGAAGGAGCCAAAACTTCATCGGTGACAGAATGGAGAAAAAACCTTGGGAGAAACCATGGATCAGTCGGGGGGCTAGTTCCTCTGACCAGACGAAACCAGCAGTTCAGTTCCAGGCTGCAGCAAAGTCACATTGTGCAGAACAATCATCTGTTTCCTGTGGTCTTGTCCCTAGTGGCCGTCTAGGAGACAAGGTCTTTACTGTGGATCTGTCTGTGGATCGATTGGATCCCCCCTGACTGCAGTGACCCTCTGATCTGGATACAGACTGGATCGGGTGGGTACGGTGACCTTGGAATAAGAGAGAAGCAGACTAATATTATCATAGATGCCATTCTTCAAATGATGATCGTGCATTATGGGAAGTGTTCCTGGTTCCAGTTTTCCTAATTAATGCAACCTAAAAATCCTTTAATGGATTTGAATATTAGAAATGTGTTAGTGTGTTATGTGTAAGCCATTTTGAAGAGATGGGTCTTTAATATAGATTTAAACTGTCTACCTCCCAAACAAAGTTATTCCAGAGTTTGGGCGCTAAATAAGAAAAGGATCATATTGGTTACATATGTAGCCCTCGTTCCCTGAAGGAGGGAACAGAGACGTTACGAAAGGGATCTCGCCCAAAAGCCCAATCACCTTAAGGTGGGCGTACACGGATGGTCGGAAGATCGTGTGTCCATGCACACGGCACGAGTGAGTTTATCTGAAAATCGTACGGAGGAGATGATACACGACACGATTTTACAACCAGCGAATTTACAGAAGCAAATCGCACGAAGTTGATAGATGCGTTCGACTTGAAGCACCGCTGCACGCACAGAAGGATCACTGTATGACATTAAAGTACCGCGAGAGCGATAGAGAGCACACATATCCACTGCATTCGCGGTACTTTGATGTCATACAGGTGATCATTCTGTGCGTGCAGCGGTGCTTCAAGTGGAACGCGCCTAATATAACTGCTCTCCCTCTCTCATAACTGCATATAAAATATTGATACAAGCCATTTCCTACACGTACAGGTTATTTTTCAGCAATAGGAAACTGGGACTTTTGGTTACCCTTTGTGTGTGTTCTTGTATATATGGTTTATAAATATCTGAAATAGGTATTAAAATGTAAACATGGTTTGTGAGGACAATTACTGTGCCCTCGTAAACCAAATGGCTTTAAAAAATACTATACGGTGTTTAATAGAAATTTTAAACATGCATTTTCTGTGATGGATAGAGGTAGTGTATGGGGATATACAGTATAGAATACCGTTACGTTTATGGAGAGTGAGTCCCTGTAAACTACACATGCGTGTGTGAGAGAGAGAGCGAGAGAGAACTACAAAGGCATTGGAATACGTTGCTACTGCGGTCGCTGTTCCTGACAACTTTTTAGACATGTTTAAAAATGATCGGGAGGTCGGAAAGTGCTCGTAAGCTACTCTGCTCGGCTCGTAATTCATCACAAATGATACGAGCCGCGACCACATGATTGAAAAAAATCGTATGCGAACCCATACGACATAAAAAATCGCACCGTGTACGCCCGCCTTTAGAGTGGTACAAAACGAGCCAATGGTACACAAAGTACCTTGGTCTGCGGGATTTGCATCGCGAGCTCTGCCCCACAGAGCAGGTATATAAGGAGCAATGCTAGCAACTCGCATTCAAGTCTTCGCTGAGGAGCCGAGCCAGTGACCCGGCCATTCAGCGGAACAGCGATGTGGCAAGGGGACGTAACGTCTCCGTTCCCTCTTCAGGGAACAAGGGCTACATACGTAACCAAGACGTTCCCTTTCAGTCGGTCACGTTCGACATTATGAATGGGGTCCCTTACAAAACACCACATGGCTGTCTTCCAGTGACCCGTGTGAGTGATAGCACCCTGTCGTGAGGCCAGCACGAGTGAGGGTCTATAGCTCACACAGAATACACTGGGTAGCATATTCCAGCTGGACGTATGCTAGCAGGCTGCCTGCCCATGGGAGGACTTACAGAAGGCAGGTATCTACCAAGGTGGTGATACATAACAACTCTGGGGTACCCAGCCCGCAGGGTGGAAGTTTCAATGACAGAGCTGGCAAGGGGCTTGCCAAGGGAAAGACACATGCTGCGGACAGACTTGCTGTGGACATACACACGTAGGATTACCCAGAATAGGGGAAGCATGACACATGGAGGCACCTAGTCCCACACAGGGCTGACCAAAGGGCATGTACACAAGTGTTGGACATCAACAGTGCTGGAGGAACCCAGGGTTCTGACTGAAGATCTCACTGGAGGGGAATAGCACATGCATCCAGTCCGCGGAGTGGAATGGCGCAGCAAGCAGATTGACACCGAGCAGGTCCTTACTGGCCCGAAGGGCGAGTACCTGGGGGACACGGGCTCTACACAGAGATTATAAAATTTCGCTAATGTGTTAGGTGTTGCCCAGCCCGCAGCTCTACACATGCCTGCTAGCGAGGCGCCATGCGCCAGCGCCTAGGAGGAAGCTACACTCCTAGTTGAGTGAGCTCTCACCCCTAGGGCGGACGGCAGGACAATAGCATCCACTATCCAGTGGGATAACCTCTGCTTGGAGACAGCCTTTCCCTTCTGCTGGCCTCCGTAACAGACAAAGAGCTGGTCTGAGGTCCTAAGGCACCGAGTTCTGTCCATGTAGGTGCGGAGCGCACGTACTGGACAGAGCAGTGCCAGGGCTGGGTCTGCTTCCTCCAGGGGCAGCGCTTGCAAGTTCACCACCTGATCCCTAAAAGGAGTGGTGGGAACTTTGGGCACGTACCCAGGCCGGGGTCTCAGGATAATGTGAGAGTTAGCCGGCCCGAATTCAAGGCAAATCCCGCAGACCAAGGTACTTTGTGTACCATTGGCTCGTTTTGTACCACTCGAAGGTGATTGGGCTCTCGGGCGAGATCCCATTCGTAACGTTGAACGTGACTGACTGAAAGGGAACTGCTGCCCACAGTTGATTTTGATATTCTAGGTATTATCAAACTGCTGGAGTGCTAATACACTAATAAATTATTACAAATTGGAAAACTTAGGAGTTTTGTCAAGTCATGAGGAAATATAAAAACAGTGTGTCATCTGCATAACAGCGAACAAATCTGTCACACAAAATCATCTCACACAAACAAGGACTGCAGTAATCACATCCTTTTGTGAAATTTACAGTATAATACTGAACAGTTAAATAAACAAGAAATTATAAATTGGTAGATTCCAGATACAATTTAAACTTTGCACAAAAAATAAATGCACTATCCATCCATTCTCTAAGCTGCTTTACTTCTGTAGAGTCGCTGGAGTCAGGCTGCAGGTGAGTGGAACAATCTGTTTGAAAACCAAAACACTGTGAAATGTCTTTGTTACATATGTAACCCTTTGTCAGTGACTGACATATTGGGATCTGAAAGGGAACACTGTGTTCTTCCATGTAAACTCCAAGTTTTCCATTTCTCACTCCCCACACAGCTAAGAGACCAACCTGCTCTGACCATGCACACAGAGAGAGAGAAAGAAAACACAGACACTCAGAAAACCTGATCCTTGCTCAAATCAAAGTCTCTCCCAGTCTCCCCACACCACACTCTCACCTGGAATGACGTGAACACAGTCAAACAGAGTGATATATATAGTGATATCCAGTGCTGTTAACCTCTAAAAGAGAACTGCAAGAAGCACTGCTTGGCCAATCACAATGGTTTTTGTTTGAGTAATGATTATTACTGTTATTAAAGTGATTTCAATCTGACTTTGCTGCAGCCTGGAATTGAACTGCTGGCTTCGTCTGGTCAGAGGAGAACTGGCCCCCCAACTGAGCCTGGTTTCTCCCAAGGTTTTTTTCTCCATTCTGTCACCGATGGAGTTTCGGTTCTTTGCCGCCGTCGCCTCTGGCTTGCTTAGTTGGGGACACTTGATTGCAAATAAATGCACAGACAGTATTTAAACTGAACAGAGATGACATCACCAAATTCAATGATGAACTGCCTTTAACTATCATTTTGCATTATTGACAAACTGTTTGCCTTACGAATGTTGTTCAGTTGCTTTGACGCAATGTATTTTGTTTAAATAAAGGTGACTTGACTTGACTTGATTTATTCCAATAATGTTTTATAGATAAATCACAACATTAAAAAAGTTTGTAATTACACTACTGCAGTATGTTTACACTTTGTGAAAACTATTATTATTTAATTGTTTATTTAGCATAATATTGATATGGAACCCACAACAATTGAATATATATATATATTATCCCTGGTCACTCTAAAATCTGGTCACCTTATTTAGTAGTGAACAAGCTGTAAGTTTAATTGCTTCAAAATCACCACCCCACTACTAATGTAGCTCTTCTGTAGCGAAACTGTTTTATTGCAAAGTAGATATTTTTTATCAGTGTTTTATGTAAGTGTGTAATTCTGTAACTCTATTTGGTGTGTTATCACAGGAAGTTCATTCTGGTGTCTGCTGGACATCGTCCCCATTAAGAATGAAAAGGGGGAGATGGTGCTTTTTCTGTTTTCATTCAAGGATATCACAGAAACAAAAGATAAGAGCCATCACAGCAGCAGAACTGATGGTACGGTCTACACTAAAAACATGTCTCACTAGTTTTTTATTTGTTTTTTATTATTACTTGGGAAAATAAACAGCCTATAAAACACTGACCTTTGGTTGTTGAAATTTTGATAAGAAATCGCATGTTTGAAGTCTAGAGGGCACATGTACAATGGATCACAGCATAGCATTTAGGGTGACCTGGCAGTAAGAGGAGCTTCTAGACAAAAAGATTATATCTTTTAGATAGAAGCTAAACCACTTTAGTTTGAAAGCTAACATCACATGGCAAATTGTGTTAAGGGATAGTGTAATCAGTAGTCTTCAAGGGCATTTGGAGTTGCATCCACAAAACAAATAACTGCTAAAACACACGGACACTCTGGTGCAATCATACAGTTAGACAATTTTAAATGTTTATGATTTGTAAACTGTCAAGGCCGTTAATGCTTTTTTTCCTTTTGTGCAGATAATAAGCCATACAAAAGGACCACTGGAGACTCTCATTTCAGTAAAGCCAGAAGGAGAGGTCACACCATGATTTACCAGCTAACAAGCCAGTTTACCCGTGACAGCAAAAAAAATGTCAACTTAAGCAAGGTGAGTAAATGTATAAACTACATACTAAAACAGTGAAAACCAAAACATATGTTTTGTAGTAATCACTTCTTAAAACTTATCAAGTATTTGATGACATCCTAGTGACATTTCGACATCTTTTTAAACAAATCTTTTATTGACCTTATGGATATGTGAAAATATATGTAGATATTTTTTATTTACCGATATGTCATATTGGTAGTCCTTTGATGCCTCTATCCTTTGATTGATGTTTCATTACACCGCTAATAATAACTATATGTTAACATAAAAGTTATTAACAATAAAAGTTTTTATTGATTTCCAATTCCTAGAAAGAGAAAGTGCTTATTAAATTCAAGCCTATTTGTAACATTTTACAATATTACAATGCATTGAGAGCAAAAATTATATTATCAAGTTATTTACGGCATCACAGTTTTAGAATACATTTGACAATAAGTTTCTATGGTTCTTGAATGTGTGCAATAGGCTGCCATGATGCTGACAATGATATGTAGTTGTTAGGGTTTTCTAGGTGTTGGACGAGTTACTGCTGGGGTTTGCTCAAATCACTAAAACTACAAAGGAGCGATGGTAAAAGTAATGCTTGTCTTCTTCATGCTTGTTACTAGAAGTGCTTTATAGGCTTAAAAATAAATGTACTTTCCTCATATCCAGACTACCTCAGTTCTAATAATTTTGTACTTTAATTTTGTACCGTTCTTTTCTTTTTTCCTCCTGAAATAATCTGTCCACTACGACCTATTACCATTGATTTTTATTTTTTAATCATGGGATTGTGAATTACAGTTACTGTAAAGCATAGGATCTGTGCAGGACCTCATTTTCCGGTGAACATTTGACTCAATGTTCAAACAGTGTGAAAGGTGCAGGCCAGAAGTATAAAGGATGTCTAGTCCTCGTTGTTATGTTACATGGCCATTCCAGAACAGGAGGCCAGATTGGCAGGTCACATTTCCTATCGCTCCTGTGAACAGATGGTCATGTTTTCAGCACAACTTCATTCTCAGCAGAGCCACCTGCCTTCGCTCCATCACACTCCAACCGACTTAGAGAAAAATAGGCAAAAAAGCATAACAAGCAGGGCAAACCTTTTTTTGTAGTAGTAGTAGTAGTTGAGATTTGAATGTGTCCTATACATATTTTCACTTACTCCATCACAAAAAAAGTATACATTTTTCTCTTAGCAACATGTTAGTGCCAGAAAATTTTATGCAATTTTAATAATTCATCATTTATTGCAATTTATTGTAAATTCCATAGCTAAAATGTTACTCCAAGACAGATGTAAATTCTTAAACATTTCACACTTTTGATGGTTCAGGACTGTGCACATAATCAGACATTCTGTTTTAGACTATGTTTACATGACAATGATGTGGTCAAAAATGTTTTTCCCTTGCATTTTTTAAAAGTTTCACATACAACAACGTTTACAAACCGATTTGGCTTTATTTATTTATATATAATGGCTTTATTAGGCTGTGACTTCCAGCATTTACTTTGAGACCAAATGTCGGGAATGAGGGTGAGCTCCTGAAGTCATGGTTCTCAGCCAGAAAAGCATGGATTGCCTGCTTCAGGTAGGGAGTGAAATGTTTCCCCAAGTATAGGAGTTCAACAACCTTGTTTTCTTCTCACAGTGTCTAAAGTTTGAACTTCCAGGATAGAAGTGTCACTGTTTTACTGCTCGTTTGCATTGAAAGGAACCAGATGAGGTGGTTCAGGCATCTGGGCAGGATGCCTCCCAGACACCTTCCAGTGGGGGTGTTCCAGGCACATACAAATGGGAAGAGACCCCGGGGGAAACCTAGGACATGCTGTAGGATTTACTCGGCTGGCCTGGGAATGCTTTGTCATCCGTCAGGATAAGCTGGAGGAAGTGGCCAGGGAAAAGGACTCTCATCGTCCTTTACTCAGCCTACTGCCAATGGTTGGATGGGTGGAAGAGGACATGTCTATATCGTCCTAATGCACAGTGAAAAGGAGAGTTTGATTGGCCAAAGACTTTTCAAGGATTACAGCTGGAGAATTGCAGAAAATAGTTGAGTCTGGGGCTCAGAAAACCTTAAAATAAAATTGTCAAACAGCACGTTGTTTGGGAGAGTTTCAAGAGCAATTCTCCTAGCTCATCCAAAAACAATCCCCAGCATATTCAGTTATCAGACATGAGAGGAACTTCAAACGGGACTGGCAAATCAAAAAAATAAAAAATAAAAATGGGACTGACTCTGTTGGAAATTTTATAATGGGCCATGTTTGGATCTTCCAACCGAACAGTAATCCAAACACAAACCTCAAAAAGAACACAAAAATGGGTCACTGGGCACAAAACCAAGCTTCTGTTATAGCCATTCCAGTCCTCTGACCTGAACCCTAAAGAAAATGAGTGGGGTGAACTGAAGAGAAGAAGTACCAACATGGAGCTGTGAATCTAAAGAGTCTGAAATGATTCTGGATGAAGGAATGGTCTCTGATCTCTTATCAGGTGTTCTTTAACGTCATCGGGCATTATAGGAGAAAACTAAGAGCTGTTAAACTGGCAAATGGAGGTTTCAAAATCATTGAATAAAATGGTGCCATTAATTGTGGCCAATGTGTATTAGAGAAAAACATTTAATTCATAATGATATTTCCCCCCATTTTTAAATTCTTATTATGCAATGTAAGGTTAGATTGTTGTGATTTTTTTTTTTTGGTGGTGGGGGGGGGGTCTTAAATGTTCGGTGACACAATGGGTCTGTACTTTAACTTTAATGAAGAGTGTGGAAAATGAGAGCATGGAGGATTAGAAACCACATGGATTGCTGCCTCAAACTAATCATGACCTGAGATGATGAGCTTGTCAATTGTCTTTATATGACCTATGGGAGTGGATATTGTAAAATATGAGGAAAGGTTTTAAGTACTCTCAGTACAGCACCCATCAAACAAGCATATTTCAGAGCATTTTTGCTTTGCCATTACAGGAATAAACTGTATTTTAAAATATATTCACAATCAATTAAAAACTTAACATTTGAAATGGTATAGGAGGAGGAGGCTTTAGAAAACCGCCTTATTTGCTCTTTCTTAGATCTCACTAGTGCCTTGAAGAAGCTGAGATTGTAAAGGAGAACACATCTCTTAATTTCTTTGCTCTCATTCCTTAAACTGTGCCTCTCTCCCTCAGGACATGTTTGAAAAACCATCCCTGCCTGAGTACAAAGTGGCAGCAGTCCAGAAGTCTCGATTCATCCTGCTGCATTATAGTGTGTCCAAAGCATTGTGGGATTGGATGATTCTACTAGCTACATTCTACGTTGCTGTGACCGTGCCATACAATGTGTGTTTCACAGCGTACAGTGATCTGGAGACTGCAGGCAGGAGCACGATAGGTAGCGACATCGCAGTGGAAATGCTTTTTATTCTGGGTGAGTTTACTAAGAAAGCAAGCCTCTGAAGTGAAAGAACATTCCTTGTTGAATCGTATGGTTTACCATCAACACAAAAAAACGTCAGTTGCCACCAGTAATACATGAGTGTATGAATGCCTCAAAAGAGATTCAAAGTAAAAGATAAAAGGAGATTTTCAAGAAAATTTAATTGATCTTCTTTCTCTTTCAGACATCATTCTTAACTTTCGCACCACCTACGTGAGTCAATCAGGGCAGGTGGTGTACGAGCCTCGCTCCATCTGTCTGCATTACGCTACAACGTGGTTCTTTGTAGATCTGGTGGCTGCGCTGCCCTTTGACCTGCTCTATGCATTTAACATTACTGTTGTAAGTTCACATGTGTGAATGTAGAAAGCATTTTATTTGCCAGTCATATGGCTTATATAAAAATAGTAGAATGGGGAGGGTACGGTGGTTCCAAAGAAAACTCCAGAAGTCCTTTACAAAGAAGTTCTGTGGTGGTACCATGATCTACATATATAGGTCATGGTACACAATGATTACCATGTTTGTTTTCCAAGGTATTTCAAAGTACTTTTTTGTTACTTTTTTAGTTTTTTGGAGCAAGCAAATTATGTGATTACTAGGTATTAATATTTACACAAGCTATTGACACACCCATGTTTGTGCTTTTCAAGACGTCTCTAGTGCACCTGCTGAAAACTGTGCGATTGTTGCGTCTGTTAAGACTGCTGCAGAAGTTGGACAGGTACTCGCAGTACAGCGCCATGGTACTAACACTGCTCATGTCGATGTTCGCTCTGCTGGCTCACTGGATGGCCTGCATCTGGTACATCATTGGACGCAAAGAGATGGAGACCAATGCCAATGGAGCCTGGGACAATGGTGAGATATTCAAACACTCGGTTGTTAAATCTTTGAAAAAGCTGCTTCGTGTTCTTATCAAGTTATGAGGGATGTTTCCTTGAGTCTTACAGAACCAGATTTTGACTATCGGCATGATGTCACATTGATGCTTATTCTGGCCAAAACGCCCACTTAGGGATAGGATATGATAGGATAAGAGACCATCTGACCAACATGTAAAGTGACCAGCTAGAATTTTTCTGTTGGCTTTTTTAAATCTTTTTTTTTATTATTCAGTGACAAGCAAAAGTTTATGATTCTTAAACATTTTGTTCAACACAACCTTTATGAATTTTGAAACCTAAATACAATTGCCGTTAGTATAAAGCTAAATGTAGGCTTTAAACTAACCACACCAACAGTTACATGACTTCAATATCAACACCTATAAAAAAAACAAAAAAAACATCAACCTTAGGATGATGGAACTACTAAAATGCTAACTTGTTAGCAATGGGGTAATGCCTGCTGCACTTTATTTTTCTCCTTCTGAATAAACACATTTGTCTCAATCTATCTTGGATCTTAGACCAGAAACTGGTTTGTGTTTGTGGATCTAAAAAACGTGTACTTTAATGTAAGATTATGCCTTATCACACACCACTGAGATTCATATTTGAAGGAAAAGGTTATTTATATATTTATAAATATAATATATTTTTGGCTTCATGCATGCTCACAAAGTGCACATTATGTTTCCTTCACATTCTGAACTACCTTGGCAATTGGTTGGTATTGGCGCAGTTGGAGACTAATGCATTAAACATTGTTTTATTTTGTAAAATATCTTTACAAAACAAGAATGACAGCTCTCAACTGTAATTCTATGCAGTATAAATATAAATATATATGTTACATGCTCCATGTTTACATTGCAGTATAAAATTATTCATAAAACATTTCATTTTGTATAGATGTAGATACAAACAATTGTTTTCATTTTAATGAAAATAATTCGATTTAAAATATATCTTAATGTTACTGTAGAAAATTAGCTAATTACTGTCTTATTCAGTTTTGTTTTATGTTTGAATTTAAGTTTAACAGTTTTGACATGTAGTACATAGAGTTGTGGTGGTGGTTTTGCCTAAGTGAGAAATTTAATTTGAAAGATGTGGTAACTGAATGTATTTTGTGCCAAATCAGAGGGAAATGATCCAGAGTTTAGCCCACATGGGTCCTAGAGCTTGTAAAAGACTGTAAAAAGTCCAACTCAATCATTGACTGTGTGCGGCTATGCGCATTTCACAGTCAAGTACGTGGAAGCTATTCATCAGTTTTTGGCATATATGAAGCTAGGGAGTGCATTGGGGCCAATGGTCATACCTGTCAAGTATCCCGTTTTGGCCGGGAAAGTCACGTATTTTACCCTTCTTTCCCGCCGTCCTCCCGTATTAGTATTTTCCCGTAAATCTCCCGTATTTTTATTTATTTATTTTTTTTACCTGCGTTATTAATAAAATAATAATAATAAAAACATTCCCAATCTGAGCTCTGTCACTAGTCTCGCGATAACTCCCATCTGTAGTAGCCTGTCGCGAGGGGTGTGTGAGGTCAGATGACATGAGTTATAACGTGGGAAAAACAACAACAACAAAAGAAAAAACAGAGACGGATGATGGATGCTACAATAGAGAGTGAAGGCACACCTGCCAAAAAACCAAAACCCATGTGTAAATACCGTGATAAATGGGACAGCGAATTTACTTTTTTAAAGAATGCAAAGTCTGCAACAAATTGGTACAACAACTCACTAAAAGGAGTAAAAGAAAAGTTATGTGAAATGAAAAGAAAAACTGTTAAAGAAAAGCAATATGAAATGAAAAGTAAATGTAAAGACAAGCAATGTTAAATTAACAGAAAATATGCAAATAAGCCTTTAAATAAATGCTCTTCATATATACCCTTTTGTGTTTTAATTTGGGCTATAACACCTGTCTTAAAATGTAAGGGATACTGGAGCTTTGTTGGGGTGGTGGGACTGCTCGCAATGGGCGCTGGAAAATTTCCCTTATTTTCAAATCCAAAACTTGACAGGTATGCCAATGGTGGTTGTGTCTGCCATCATGTTGTTCGGGACTTTTGCAAGAGACTTGCTGAAATTAATTTGGTTCACATCAAATTTTGCCCCATACAAACATTTTAGGTATGTGCTCTGAATTGGAGCTGCTTATACATTTTGGTATACAACATGTGCCAGGTTAACTTTTACATTTGCATAATTTTCAATAATTTAAGAAATTGACAAAGAAGAGAATTCTGCCATATTTTGAATAAAAAGCAAGTATATACTTTGTTGTCAATTAAACAAAGAATCTCCATTCACTAAAATAGAAGCTTGATAGTTTAATGTTGAAAGTGAATAAATATTCGAAAATAATTGTAAATACAGGTGCTGGTCATATAATTAGAATATCATCAAAAAGTTGATTTATTTCACTAATTCCATTCAAACAGTGAAACCTCTATATTATATTCATTCATTACACACAGACTGATATATTTCAAATGTTTATTTCTTTTAATTATGATGATTATAACTGACAACTGAGGAAAGTCCCAAATTCAGTATCTCAGAAAATTAGAATATTACTTAAAACCAATACAAAGAAAGGATTTTTTGAAATCTCGGCCAACTAAAAAGTATGAACATGAAAAATATGAGCATGTACAGCACTCAATACTTAGTTGGGGCTCCTTTTGCCTGAATTACTGCAGCAATGCAGTGCGGCATGGAGTCAATAGCCGTGTTTCCACTGTCGGGCCAGTGCGAGCCAGGGCTTACTATGGGCCAGGTTTGTTTGCATGCTTTGTTAAATATTTAAATTCAAAAGCATCAATGTTTTACAGTAGAATAAGTGATACATTGATCATAATGAATTAATTTATCAGGACTTAAAAGTAGTCACACAGAAATAAATGTATTTCTATTTTATTTATTAATTTTTAACGCTTAAGCGTTATGAAAATAGCCTGCTTATTTAGTCGAGTCTGTTTCTGTTTATATGTAGCCACAGTATTAGAATGAATGATAATATCTCTATTTTTATAAAAGCTCCCGAACAAAAATTATTATATTTTTATGATAGGCTACGTGGAGCTAAACTCTCCAGACGAGACTTATGATGAATAATTTAAGTTACTAAATAAATACACGATTGTGATAGAGAATAAGAATCTGACATCTGATTTCTCCACCGGTCATATTTATCATGTTTACTGTGGTAATGTTAATGCCTAGCATGCATAGTCTTTTGCAGCATTTATAAATATTTCTGCCTTGTATGGTAATTATAATACACATCAGATCAAGTTATTTCAAACATATTTATTTTAAAACTTATTTAAAAAAGTTTTTAATTTTCATTTTTAATCCTGGTGTTATAGCTGTTAGCTTTCTGAAATGATCCGCGACGCTGACACTCTATATTTTTATAAAAGCTCCTGAACAAAAAACATTATTATTTTTATGACAGGCTACGCAGAGCTAAACTCTCGAGTTAATAATTTCACATTGTTTATAGTGCATAGTCTTTTGCATCGCTTATAAATATTTCTGCCTTGTTTAGTGATTATAATCCACATCGGATCAAGTTATTCCAAACATTCGCTGATGACTGAAAGTGAGTTTTGAGCTCAACTTATTTTAAAAAGTCTTAAATGCTGGTGTTATTAGCTGTTAGCTTTATGAAATGATCCGTGGCGCTGACGCTCTCCAGAAGCAGAGAAATTCCCTTTGTTCATAAACACTCCTCTAGCCCTAGCTGGCCCGCTTTGGCCCAAGGTTTTCGTCGGGCCAAAAAACCTGGGTCATTTGGCTCCGAGGAAGCCCCGACGAGGCACAATCAAGACCCGGATGTGACAGTGGAAACACGACTGGCCCTGGCACACACTAGCACGCCTGCTTTTAGCCCGATAGCGGAAATGCGGCTACTCAGTCTGTGTCACTGCTCAGGTGTTATGAGAACCAAGGTTGCTCTGATAGTGGCCTTCAGCTCTTCTGCATTCTTGGGTCTGGCATATTGCATCTTCCTCTTCACAATACCCCATAGATTTTCTATGGGGTTAAGATCAGGCGAGTTTGCTGGCCAGTTAAGAACAGGGAGACCATGGTCCTTAAACCAGGTACTGGAAGCTTTGGCACTGTGTTCAGGTGCCAAGTCCTGTTGGAAAATGAAATCTGCATCTCCATAAAGTTGGTCAGCAGCAGGAAGCATGAAGTATTTTAAAACTTCCTGGTATACTGCTGTGTTGACCTTGGACCTCAGAAAACACAGTGGACCAACACAAGCAGATGTCATGGCAAACCATCACCCCAAACCATCATTGACTGTGGAAACTTTACACTGGACCTCTAGCAACATGGACTGTGTGCCTCTCCTCTCTTCCTCCAGACTCTGAGACCCTGATATCCAAAGGAAATGCTAAATTGACTTTCATCAGAGAACATAACTTTGGATCACTCAGCAGCAGTCCAGTCCTTTTTGTCTTTAGCCCAGGAGGGATGCTTCTGACGCTGTCTGTTGTTTAAGAGTGGCTTGACACAAGGAATGTGACAGCTGAAACCCATGTCTTGCATACGTCTGCGAGTAGTGGTTCTTGAAGCACTGACTCCAGCTGCAGTCCACTCTTTGTGAATCTCCCCAACATTTTTGAATAGGTTTTGTTTTACAATCCTCTCCAGGGTGCCGTTATCCCTATTGCTTGTACACTTTTTTTCTACCACATATTTTCCTTCCCTTTGCCTCTCTATTAATGTGCTTGGATACAGAGCTCTGTGAACAGCCAGCCTCTTTTGCAATGACCTTTTGTGTCTTGCCCTCCTTGTGCAAGGTTTCAATGGTCGTCTTTTGGACAACTGGCAAATCAGCAGACTTCCCCATGATTGTGTAGCCTGCAGAACTAAACTGAGAGACCATTTAAAGGCCTTTGCAGGTATTTTAAGTTTATTAGCTGATTAGAGTGTGGCACCAGGTGTCTTCATTATTGAACCTTTTCACAATATTCAAATTTTCTGAGATACTGAATTCTGGATTTTCCTTAGTTGTCAGTTATAATCATCAAATAAAATAAAATAAATAAACATTTGAAATATATCAGTTTGTGTGTAATGAATGAATATAATATGCAAGTTTCACTTTTTGAATGGAATTAGTGAAATAAATCAACTTTTTGATGATATTCTAATTATATGACCAGCACCTGTATATTGTCACAACTGGTCAAGGAAGCAAACAGGGAGATTCAAACAAGCAGGTGAGTTTATTAAGGCAATTGAGGAGAAGCTTCCAATTTAGGAGAATCAAAACTGAAGTGATCAATGGAATTAGAGAAAACAGTCTTATCTGAGCTGAAACTTCTTGTCCTTCAATAGACAGCAGATGCTTCCAGGATCGACAGGCTGACATTTAGGTAAGGGATCCACTTGAGAAGCTTGTAAACCTTGAGACCGACTGTCGAATGACTGGGGGGAGTGTGTATTTGAATGGTGTGGATGCAGGTGTCCATGATTAGTAATCAGGTGATTGTGAACGGGTGTAGGAGGAGCCTGGTTTCGCTGGTGAGGCAGGTGATTCCGTAACATATATACAGATGCATCTCAATATATATAAATATCATGGAATACTTTTTCAGTAATGCAACTCAAATTGTGAAACTTGTGTATTAAATAAATCCAACGCAAACAGACTGAAGTAGTTTAAGTCTTTTGTTGTTTTTTTTAATTGTGATGATTTGGCTCACATTTAACAAAAACCAAAAAATCTCAACCAATTAGAAAATGGTGACATGCCAATCAGCTAATCAACTCAAAACACCTGCAAAGGTTTCCTGAGCCTTCAAAATGGTCTCTCAGTTAGGTTCATTCATTAGGCTACACAATCATGCGGAAAACTGCTGATCTGACAGTTGCCCAGAAGACAATCAATGACACCCTTCACAAGGAGGGTAAGACACAAACATTCATTGCCAGAGAAGCTGGCTGTTCACCGAGTGCTGTATCCAAGCAAGTTAACAGAAAGTTGAGTGGAAGGAAAAAGTGTGGAAGGAAAATATGCACAACCAACCGAGAGAACCACAGCCTAATGAGGAATGTCAAGCAAAATCGATTCCAGAATTTGAGTGAACTTCACAAGGAATGGACTGAGACTGGGGTCAAGGCATACAGACGTATCAATGAATTTGGCTACAGTTGTCATATTCCTCTTGTAAAGCCACTCCTGAACCACAGAAAACATCAGAAGCGTCTTACCTGGGCTGAGGAGAATAAGAACTGGACTGATGCCCAGTGGTCCAAAGTCCTTTTTTCAGATGAGAGCAAGTTTTGTAAATCATTTGGAAACCAATGTCCTAGAGTCTGGATGAAGGGTTGAGAAACTCAAAGCCCAAGTTGCTTGATGTCCAGTGTAAAGTTTCCACAGTCTGTGATTATTTGGGTTGCAATATCATCTGCTGGTGTTGGTCCATTGTGTTTTTTGAAAACCAAACTCAATGCACCCTTTTACCAAGACATTTTGTAGCACTTCATGCTTCCATCTGCTGACCAGCTTTTTGAAGATGCTGATTTCATTTTCCAGCAGGATTTTGCACCTGCCCACACTCCCAAAAGCACCAAAAGTTGGTTAAATGACCATTGTGTTGGTGTACTTGACTTGCCAGCAAACACACCAGACCTGAACCCCATAGAGAATCTATGGAGTATTGTCAAGAGGAAAATGAGAAACAAGAGACCAAAAAATGCAGATGAGCTGAAGACCACTGTCAAAGAAAACTGGGCTTCCATACCACCTCAGCAGTGCCACAAAAGGATCACCTCCATGCCGCGCCGAATTGAGGCAGTAATTAAAGCAAAAGGAGCCCCTACAAAGTATTGAGTACATGTACAGGCCAACAATTCACTAAATTAATTAATTTATTTATTTATTTTTTATTGGTCTTATGAAGTATTCTAATTTGTTGAGATGTGAGCCAAAATCATCACAATTAAAAGAACCAAAGACTTAAACTATTTCAGACTGTGTGCATTGAAGAGTTTCACAATTTGAGTTTAATTACTGAAATAAATGAACTTTTCCATGACATTCTAATTAATTGAGATGCACCTTTACTACCATTCATACTACCAAGGTTTAGGAAAAATTACTGACTACAAACTTATTACAAATAATTTGTTTTGAACACATTAAATAAACAAATAAATGCTGTCCTGATAAGCATAAGACAAAAATGTCAATTCAAATAAAACATTAAAAATCAAGCTGTTGAACAGCATTGTAAATATTAGTATTATAATTTTACTATTGTACTGTACAGTAAATTATAATTATTATTAAATTTGACCATCATCATAATGTACAATTAGTGTAATACTAAGACTTTATCTCTTAATTTTTTGCTCACTGAAAGAGTTTTTAGTATATATGTATAAATTTATATATACGTGTGTGCATGTTTGAAGAATGAGCACCCTTAAAAAGTAACTATTTTTATTAAAAGCAGACTGTATTTATATTTGACAATATAAGATGTTTCTTTCTTTCTCTCAGGCTGGCTACATGAGCTGGGCAGGCGTTTGGACAAGCCCTATTTCAACAGTACAGTTGGTGGTCCTTCGGTTCGCAGTGCTTACATTGCCTCTTTATATTTCACCTTGAGCAGTCTGACCAGTGTGGGCTTCGGCAACGTTTGTGCCAACACTGATGCTGAGAAGATTTTCTCTATTTGCACTATGCTCATTGGGGGTAAGCCGTAACTTCCACAGTATCCTAGACAATTATTTTTGTCACAATGTTCTGCTGCATTTGAACAGCTTTTGAAAATTGCTCACACATGATTTCTAAAAAAATATATAGCTCCTTTTTTCAAAACTCTATAGACAAAACCTCAAAGACACACACATGGCATGAAAATTTCACACATTTATTAAACACCATTTTACAGTTTTTCCCAATTATTTGTATGTTTATTGAATATTTTGCCCATTGTCCCAAAACTATAAACATACATAAAAAAATCAAACCCTGCAAATGGGTTTTTCTTTATTTATTTATTTTTGTTTCCATTGATTTTGATAAAAAAAAAAAAGAAAAGAAAATGAAGGTGAAAAAATACCACATAATACCTATACCTACTCAAATATAAATTAATAAACACACACACACAATGCATTTTAATGCTTAAAATGTCCACAATTAGTTAAAACAAATGTTTTCCCACAAAATGTTTTTACACAAAATTTGCACGTTTCTGCCCATTGTTAAATAATATTACAATTTAAAATAATGTTATTCTATTTTAATATATGTTTATAATATTATTTAATGTATTGAAATGTAATAAAATACAATAATTTATAAATGTGATGGTATAGCTGAATTTTCATCAGCCATTGCTCCAGGCTGAAATGTCCACAATTAGTTAAAACAAATGTTTTCACAATTGTTTACACAAATTTGCCAATGCCAGTTGCACAAATTTTTCATTGTCCCAAAACCAATAAATTGTAAAAAAAAATTGTACAGTTAAAAAAAAAAAACATTGTGCAGTACTATCTAGTAGAAGCAAACTCTGCATCCAAAACTGTTTTATCTCTGCCCAAAATTGTGTTTTGTAGCAAAATGACATATAGATCTCCAACTTACAATTTACATGGTTATAAAATAATTTTACAGTAATGCACACCTACTCAGGTATACATAAAAACACACACAAATGCAATATAATAACAAATAACTGGGATGTAAGATGTGCATCCCAGGATTTAAGACCTCCCTCCTATTTTGGTCATTTGTAGTATTCCCAAAATGCTTTATTTTTCAACACATGTATTTTATATGAAACACATTCCATACCTAACTGGAGAAAACCAGGAAAAAAACATTAATAAGAAAATGGGTTTTCTGGAAAACAAACAAATAAATAAATAAATAACACAAAAAGTCAAAAACACATGCAAAATGTAAGCCCTCCCTCCTATTTTAGTCTGGCCACAGCACATTATCTACATCACAAGCAGTGGGGAAAGAATCTATTTAAGTATTTAATCCATCTGCTGAAAGACACATTCTTCAACATATGCCACATTAACTTCACCATTCGCATACATCATTGCCTGGAGAAGAGACATGGTGGTCATACACCTTCCGTCACTATGCAAAAAAAAAAGACCCTCTTCTGTTGGGTAGGAATGGAGAATGTGTGACCCGTCACGGATACCAGTGACAGAAGTCGGCAGCACAACTTTCGAGCAAAATGAGAAAGAAGCGTTTTTATTTTTTTTCCAAAATTGGTGATTTTCGTTTTTTTTTTGCAGAATCTTTTAGTTGATATCACAAAGAAGCCTCTCCGTGTTTGAGATAGCAGTATTGGTATATTTAGAGGTTTCAATGTAGGGGCGCCCAGTAAGGGCGTTTCATTGTCTGTCTGTATTTCCATACTGGATAAGCCGGCTTTTGTTTCTTTTGTTATTGCCCCCGCCCTCCGAGGGACGCGTGGCTACTTAGTATGCAGCGCTCTGGCCGGCTGTAGCTGATATCAAAATTCAATGAAGATGGACACCGCAAAGATGAACGCAGACGAGCTGAACCGTGGCCGTTACACCGAAAATGCTTTGAAGTACTTCTTCGACAAGCCGTGTGCTTATGAACAAGCGTTCACTGATTCTGAAGACGATCTGAGCGACGATGAAAGCAGCATAATAAGACTGTATAATATCCCTAATCTACAACTGAGCGAAGATGACGACGACCAAGAATGTATTAGACTGGCGTCAGACGAGTTGGACCGTAAGATATCAGAGGCTATATCGATAGTAACATTTGATGGGGATAAAGACAGAGAAATGGGGAAATCCGTAACATTTAGGGCAAACGCACAGTGCAAACCTTGGATCTTCAAGAATACTTTTCTGTTCTTATGGGGTGAGTTTCCTTAAACATCAAAGTTTGTCGTTTTGTGTTCATTCTAAGAACACACGTTATCTCATGTTTAGTCCATGTTTAGACCTTCCCATATCTACATATTGTTATTAGCTAGCTCATCGGTAATTACAGAGTCCTGTTAATAAAGTCCTAATGCTACACAATGAAATCAATTCACCAAGTTTTATGTAGAAAACCAGCAAATAACAAATAAAATTAGCATCAATATGTACTTTTTGTTTTCATAAACATTAGAATAATAACATTAAAAATGATGGCCAAATTTGAAAGATTAAAATTTTTTTATAAAAAGATCAAACTCACATATTTCAGCCACTAAATCATTTTTATAAAAGTCGAAAAAGATAAATTACTGACATTTACAATGCACATTCTCCTTTATTATTAATAGTATGCGGTTCGATTTTTCCCGTTGTGTCTGTCGTTGCAATGCAGGGGGTATGGCTTATCTAAATGAGATGTAAATGAGCCCCATTGTCACTGGCAGCACTGAGAACTGCACAATCTTCAGAGGCTATTTTCAGCTTTTTGAGCTTTTTTGAGTGCCTACCTTCAAATGGCCACAACTTCTCCAAATATTATCAGATTTCCATGAGTTACACATCGTTGGAAAGCTTGGAGACTACACTTTCGAAATCTGTGAATAACTCAAAATGCTCCAGAACCGACTTGTGTCTCTACTTTCCGTGATTGGTCACATATTGTACAGGGTACAGAACAAATAATAATCATCTTGTCCCAGGGTGCATCTTATTCCATCTTATCCAACCACTTTTAATGTGTGAGCAATTAAACAAAAAAACAATGGTCACAGAAAAGCACCATATGCTGTCATTAATCATTAATAATTAAGAAACAGTGTCTTCTTGTAGGATAAGCAAGGACATTCTCATGAAGATTTATGGGATACAGCCATGTCATCAAAGCACTACAGTGCTTCTAAATGTCATGCAAAATGTAGATTTTAAATCTGAACCGAAAGAAGAATAAAAAAATCCAGAAACTAACAACTTTTCTATAAATGATTAACATTATTAACATCGTCTTCTATGATGAGCAACACAAACATCTAGACTAATGTCTCAGAAAATGTAGTTTAGAGCTTCCCCACAACCCATGAGTAAGAACCTCAGGATTTATAATAACAGCCACAAACAGGTTCATGGACTTATTTCATTGTACTGTAAATGTCACGTGTTTAACATTACATGTTTAACATTAGCCTCTTTAATGGCCTTATTTCTAGTTTGTTAGATGGTGAATCAGATTAGTTGTTTCTCTTACACAGCTCTCATGCATGCTGTGGTGTTTGGGAATGTAACAGCCATCATCCAGCGCATGTACTCACGTCGCTCACTATATCACACGCGCATGAAAGATTTGAAGGACTTCATTCGTGTTCACCGGCTCCCACAGCAGCTGAAACAACGCATGCTGGAATATTTCCAGACCACCTGGTCTGTGAATAATGGCATCGATGCCAATGAGGTGAGAAAGTGCTTGGCATTAACATTAATTTTTTCTTATTTATTTATATTTAATGTTAAATTATTTTAGTCTGTGCAGAGATATCATTTTTACCACATGTAGTATATTAACACACCATCCAAGGTGCTGGGGAATATATCTTAAATACTGTATAACGTTACATTATTGCACAACTCCATAAAAAATTATGCTACTTTTTAGTTTATAATTGTGTGCATGGTCTGATTCACTTTACCCTGCAAAAGTGGCAGTCACGTGCATAATTTTTTTTTTAAACCGCGAGAGCTTTCCAATATGTGCACCACTGAGTGACAGGCGGCAAGGAAGTCGACCGGAAGTTGAAGTTTGCCGGGTTCCGCCATCTTGTAGAAGAACTTCACTTACGTTAGCATTCCCATTGACTCCCATTCATTTTGGCGTCACTTTGACAGCGGATAACTTTACATTTGAGGCGTTTAAAGGGGGGGTGGAATGCTAGTTTTCACTCAATATCCTGTTAATCTTGAGAACTCCAAAAAGTCTTTAGTTTTATTATATTTATAAGAGAAAGATAGTCTGTATCGTTTTTTCCCGGAAAAACACGAGCGGCTGGAGGCGTGACGTGTGGGCGGAGCTAAAGAATCATGAGCGCGAGTAGGCTTTTGCGTTTAGAGCGTTTGGAAGCTGTGACATTACCGTGAGGAAAAAAACATCATCCAAAACAAACCATGGCTAACAGTCAGATTCAGCGTATATTTATGGTCCAGAATCAGATCCAGAGGCTTAAATTGAACAAGAGCAGCAGCAGCAACGACTACAGCAGGACGTCTCTATGTAGTATGTATTGAAACTGTATATATTTGCTTAGCGGTTTTGGAAAATGACTAAGTTCCACTTTATGTCGTCTTTTTTTTTTTTTTTAAGGTGTACATGTGGAAAGTGCAGTTTGATGACAACATCGCATGTTGTTTACTTGATGTGCTCACGCGCCGATAGTTAAGTTAACAGCACAGAGATATTTGAAGCAGTTTTACTCACCGCCTGTGGTTCCAACACACGATCGTGACCCTTTTTCGTTGGGACTGCATTATCCTTAAGAAATAAACCATACGCAAATCCGGCGTAAAACTGGGCCTTGTTTGTAAAACAAGAATCTTCGAAATGCAGGGAACAAACAAAAACACTTGCACAACTCCGTTGATGCTCTGTAAAAATAAACTCCATCCACTGGTCCCTTAATGCTGTTTTTTTTTCGGGGGGGGTTAATCTGTGCAGGGTTGTCTTGCCCTGGCAACCAAAAACACACTTCTTTTGTGACATTTCGCTCTCGCTCTGATCAGTGAATGTCTCTGCTCTCAGTGCTCTGCTATACGGGAGCAAGCGCTCTTCTGGGAGAAGTGCCCTTAGGACCCATATAAGGAAATTCAGCTCCATCTAACGTCACACAGACCCATACTCGAAAAAAAACTTTCCGAAACTTGTGACAAACCGGTAGGAGTATTTTTGGAACAAAAATACTCCTTTAAACGTACAACTTAAATTTTTTTACTTTGTCCATGTTTAGCATGGGAATCCAACTCTTTAACAGTGTAAAAAACTCAGTATGCATGAAATAGCACCCCCCCCCCCCCTTTAAAGACTCAGTTTGTCCATTATTTATTTCTAAAGATACAAGACAATGTATAAAGGGGTCCATTACCTTCTATGTTACATTATGGCCCCGTAGAAACTGTTTTTGTAAAAATAGGCTAACGATTGCGTCATAACCACACGACTCTGTCGCATTACCGTACAGACAGGAGGAGAAGCTCGCAAGCAATTAACTTAATATGGCGTACTGGCGTTACATTTTAAAATACTATACAAAATAATTAATCAGAATACTTACTCCTGCTCACTCACGCCAAAAAACTCCCCGCTCAAGCTCGCCGTCTCTGCAAGATTAACGATGGCAGTTTGCACGCACAGCTACTAGAAGATTTACATCTGTCAGACAGGTTGCTGACGTCATCAAGCTTAGTTTGAGTCTGCGCGTCAGAAACGGAAGTGCTAAAAACGCAAAAAATGGGCTTCACTTGTCTCAATTGAGTTCCAATGGGGTCGCTGTGTCCATTTCTTTTACTGTCTATGTGAGTGACGTCTACACTTCCCGGTCAGAGAGCACCTGTTCATCAAAAGCTCACTATCCAATCAGAGTAAATCACTGTTAAGCCCACCCCCACGAGAGGTTTGTGTCAAAACACCAAACAAAAAACTGGGAAGCATAAGCGAAATCTATGGCATTGAATTCAGAATCCACGATTAGCGAAATCGAATCTTTGAAAAACATTTACACAGAATGAAGCATATTAGAAGAGCCAGTTTAATTTGTGCGACTGATTTTTCATTTTCATAGTGTTTTTCTTCTTTTGTAATGGCATATTTTTGATAGTTACGTTCAGTTTTATAAAGTTTCGTTCATTATTATTGAACCAAATGTAATTCCATATAAAACACTGTCCTACTAGCATGGTATAGCCACAACTAAAATTCCTTCAAATTTTGAAAAAAATCTAATGTTCGTAAATTGTTCTTTCATTTTGATCTTCACTGTATGAGCTAGCAAATGTGTCATTAAATTAGTTAAAATATTAAGTAAGATCTCAGAGGTTCCTCAAATAAAAAGGGGTGAAAGGGGTTCAGCTAATGCGTCTCAAGAGGTTCTAATTGATTAAGTGGTGGTTTTGTCCCCAAGTTCTAAAGCTTGTGTAATGTGGATGAAGGTCTGGGCCCTACATCAGTCACAGATTCAAACATGCTTATTGCTGCAATCATGACAGATTCCCATGTTTGGTGAAGCTTAGCACTGTTAGGCACACGTTGCAGGAAAATCCCAGCACTGTAGCAGGACAAAAGAGTTTTGACACCTCATCCTTGACATTTCTAATTACCAGATCCTGCCTGCACACCGAATAACCAACAGCATGATGTTCTTATATGGCAGCTACACAAAATGTGGGCATTGATGGGGTGAAGCCAGCATCCTTCCACTGTTGCAATGTAAACCTCTAATCTAATCACAGAGTTTATTCAGAGTACAAATGCTTCTTAATTTCTGTGGGGCAATTCCCTTACATTCTAATGCATCCCTAGATTAGTATGTAATGCTGAACAATAAGCATATTAGACTACGCATTCATTAAATTCTCAGACACTAACCAGCTCTCAATATGGGTGGGTGATAGGTTTGTTTATGAGAAACCATTTTGAATGGGCACCGTGGAGAGTGCCGATTCAATTGTCTTATGTAGGTCCAGAATGGGTTTCACCACCTAGCCAGAACTGAGAGAAACTGCAACACATTCACGTGAGAGGATACGGGCACAGAGGCTTGTTCATGAGATAAGGCTGAGTGGCACTCACCAGTGAAGAGGAAGATTGTCTGAACCTTCAAACCTTTTGATTTAGGGGAAAACAATAATTTGTATTATGAAACAATGGTAAAGAAGATTTTATGTTGTTGTTTTTTTCTGCAGCTCTTGCATGATTTTCCTGACGAGTTGCGTGCAGATATAGCCATGCACTTAAACAAAGACATCCTGCAGCTGCCCGTGTTTGATGGTGCCAGTAGGGGCTGCCTGCGCTCACTCTCCCTCCATATCAAAACCACTTTCTGTACACCGGGGGAATATCTCATCAGACAGGGGGATGCGTTGCAGGCCAACTACTTTGTCTGTTCTGGGTCACTGGAGGTTCTGAAGGACAACATGGTCTTGGCTATTCTGGGTTGGTAACATGTCTTCGTTGCTTTTCTACCTTTTGACTTGTTATTTGGACATTACATATTGATTATCCTTCTGAACGTTACATGTTGATGTACAATATGTTAATGGAATGTTTCAGGTGTACAACTGTCCATTACCACAGCAACTACTTTCGACTTATCCAGTCCATGAAAACTAAAATCATGTTTACAAGAACAAACTTATGTGCCAGACACATTAAAAGTACAAACATGAAGTGAAGTCTATATTATTTGTTTTTTCCTAAAAACTGTACAGTTGTCTTAAAAATACTTCTAGTAGTGGGATTACTGGCCTATGTGGTCTACACATTTACATGTATTCATTTAGCAGACGCTTTTATCCAAAGCAACTTACAAATGAGCACAACAAAAACAACAAAAGAGCAATGATATACAAGTGCTATAACAAGTCTCAGTTAGCTTAAACACAGTACACGTAGCAAGGGCTTTTTAATAATATAATAAATAAAATTAAAAAAACGATAGAAAAAGAATAGAGTAAGCTAGTGTTAGAGGTCTTTTCTTTATTATTGTATAATAAATTAAAAGAAAACATAGAAAACAAAAAGATTAAAAAGCTAGTTAGATTTTTTTTCAGTACAGCTATCGTATTATACATAGGTAAACAGAATTAAATATTAAATTTATATGAAAATGACTTATAATAGAGTAGTTGATTTTATTTAGTGTTGATGTCATTACAGGAAAAGGAGATCTGATTGGCTCAGACCTGCCATCCCAGAATCACGTGATCAAGACGAATGCAGATGTAAAGGCACTGACATATTGTGACCTGCAGTACATAAGTATGAAAGGTTTAAGTGATGTTCTTGAACTATATACCGAGTATGCCAGCATCTTCACTAGTGACATCCACCTAAACCTCACATACAACCTAAGAGAGGGCAGTGAGACTGAGGTAAGTCTACAATCTCTTAACACACTTATTTACTTACATAGTAAACCAAACCATTCATTCATTCAAGACTTGGCTCAAGCTCCAAAAAACAAAAATTAAAAAGTGTCTTTTAGAAAAAGACAAATGGACTTAATTTATGCAGCGATCTAAAAGTTCCACTCTTTAAAGCAATGGTTACCAGAGAACTTAAGCAGAAATACAAACATTACTGACCTGACTTTTTCCTCCAATTATTATATATTATTATAATTAATCACTTTTTTTTTACTTTTTACATTCCATTTTTTCTCATTCATTGTGATGATACAGTGTCTATCTCAGTTATATACTGTACAGTCTCTGACCTAATCCCTGGCGTCATTTTTTTTCTCATTGCAGCAGAACTACCCATACTCCAGTGCAACAACTGAGAATAAGGGTCCATCCACTGTAGAAAAGGCTAATGATCTAGACAAGTACTTCCATGTCCCACCTGCTTCCAATACATGCCGAAATCTTCTTCTGCCCACTCTAAGCAACCCAGTAAGATGTACATCACTGGGGAATCTTTTAGGGGAAGAGTTACTGCAGTTAAACACCCTGCGACAGTGTCGTTCTCCTGTCAGGGGCTGGAGTTCAAACCCTTCCCCTAAACATCAGAACAAACTACAGAAACAAACCCATCCTCCCTCATCTACACCCAAATCCATCCATAGGACACAGACAGATTCTGGAGGTACTGGACGCAAACCTGCCAAACTGCTCATCCCCACTCTCAACTGCTTTGGACCACCAGATCTTAGTCCAAGGTAACATTCTTAGACAGTATATTCTACTTAAAAGGATACAACATTTTGACATTTCTGCCACAGATCAACAAAACAGTGATTGGCTACTTGCTGTGAAAAGAGGCCTTAAAGCAGTTAAACACCAAACTGTCATTGAACAACTAGCAGCGATGAAAGACAATTGTGCTGTCAACCTCGTGTCATCTGCATCTAGGCCAAAAAGGTTCACTTGAACACACCGACAAAAAGAACATACATTCTCCACTGTTGGTGTCAGTAAGCAGTCATATTTGTCATTCCAAAATGGTCACCAAAACCAGGACTGCTGATATATAAACCTTAAACAGAGAAGCACTTGTTTAGCATTCTAAGTATATTTATTGTTGATCAGTTGGTTTTCACTTTCTTCATTCCATATGTCATTTAAAAATGTTTGCACGTTAGAATGCTCAGGTAAAATTAGTACATTCTTAAAACCTTTGCTCGCTTTCATCACTTTTGTTTTTCTTCCCGTGCTCTGGTTCTGGTAAGCTATAAAAACAGAGGTATCTGTCTCACTGACTTCCCAAAGGTGACTCAAAATACTCAATTGCCCAAAACGTTGCCAAACAGGATCCAACTAGTGCAGACAGTGGGGAACACATTGCAAAAACTGAGCTGAAAGATCTTCAATGATGGCTCAACATTGGCCGACATTTGACTGTTAGCTTTGGTGTGTTACAGACTTAGGTTTTCTTATTGGGTAGAGCGGAGTTGCCTACCCCTGTATAAATACAGGATGAGACAGTATGAATTGATATTTGCATGCTATTAAGTTTAAATGACTTTAAAAAGACATTAGATTTTTTTTTTGTTTAGATATATATTTGTGCATAACATATTCTGACTGTATGGCTTTTCACAGAGTTGTAGATGGAATTGAGGACAACGGACATGTGTTTCGTTTTAATGTGGAGGACACCACTGCCAAAACTAGCACAGTGACATCACTGGGTAGTAAGACACTGGACGGTAAGGATATTTTATTCTTAGAATCTAAGTTACATTTAATATTGTCCAGTTGGGTCATTGCATCTTATTTTTAATGCAGGGTATAATCAGGTGAAAGAGTCACTGCTTCAGGAGACAAAGGAAGTGAAAGAGACCATTGAACAACTCAACAATAAGGTAGTGACAATCTCATTCCTAAAGACAGAGACATTAAATCCTTATAAAATGTTCCTATTTACAGTATAAACTCAGAAATCATTATGACATTAGGTGTAAGGACATAAAGTTAAGTTTGCAACTGATGGTTTATTTATGTTTTATGATTCGTATGTTTATATATACTTTAATAAAATATTTTAAAACAACTCATTCCAGATGGGCAACCTGAAACAGGAAGTGTCAATTCTAACAAAGGATCTGCATCACATAATGCACCTCCTGCAAACACAGATAGCTGTTCGTCATTACACAGCACCTTTGTCCTCCTGTCCCTATGGAGTCAACATGATGTCCAGTTCTTCCATCAGTATGTCTCCAGCCTACATCTTGGGTTCCAGCATCCACATGCAGCACAAAGACCATGTTGTCCCTGAGGGTCTCCTGGCGTCCACATCTTGGAGTCACAGCCGGCCTGGTAGTACAGCCACAAACTACCTGTAGCTTTTCTTTCTTCTTTTTTTATCGATTCAACCATCTGTATTTTTATATACAAGCTAGCAGAGACTTTACAAAGTCTTCATCATCAATTGATTAAAATGTTTCTCTGTTATGTGTAGGTGAATCTGGTTTCACTCAGCACACGGAGAGACAGGAACACTTTCATCAGCATGAGCCTAATCAACCCTCTCCTGTCACAGCAAAAGAGCCCTGTTCCCATGACTGGAGTTCCCTGTACACCTCAATTCCCTCCAATATCAGCCACCATCACTTATCTGCTGGCTCCCCTCACCTTAGCATCCACCCAGGAACCCAGGGGCCAACACCTGGAGAAAGTCCTTGAGCAGAGGGCTTATCACTGGGCATTTGTGCTGAAGATAGAGCTCAGTCCAGTATCAGCCAGTCACACCATTTTGCAAATACTTTTTCCTCAAACATTGGGCAATTCTTCTTTTTCTAGCAAAGTCACGCCAAGCTTGTATTCACACCTACACCTTTCCACAGAACCAGCCTTTACCTACCCCACTTCAACCATGGATGAAAAGCACAGGACTCCAGAGGTGGCCCTTAATCAGAATGTGGTACCTTCCACTTTCCTACTGGATCTGATGGACTGACAATGAGGAATGACTATAATCAACTCTGCATCCAAAATTTCTGTTTGAATTTTAACACCATTTTCCATTCATTATGAATTTCATAAGTTCATGAGTACAAAGAGAAAAAGCTGCTCAGCAGTTAATCATCTAGTTTATCACTGAATCCCTTTTCCACCAACAGGGTGTCTCTGTCGGTCACAGATGCAGTGGCTAATCCGGAACCTTTTCCTGTTCCACCCAAAAAAAAAGTGGCAGTAATTGTGTGGAAGAACTGGCGCCACACCAACTTCAAAAACCTGCTTATCTTAACCAAGAAATCACAAAATGTTAGAGTCCGTGGCCTGGATGTGCTTACAAAGTAAGTTTTTTTTCTATATATATATATATATACACACACACACACACACACGTATGTGTGTGTGTGTGTGTGTGTGTGTGTGTGTATGTATGTATGTCTACAATATCTCTCACACATGCACATAAACACTCACAAAACTAAATTGTTCCCATTATAATCAGTGACACTATTATCACTTTATCTAGATTCACTTTTCTGGTGAATACACCATAATTGCTGTACACACAACCAACTGCTTTACTTGTTAAAGGGATAGTTCACTCAAAAATGAGCATTATGTCATTGTTTTTGCAAACCCATAAGACTTTCAAGCTTCAAAACTTAAAGACTCGTTCCTTTGATTGCAGTGGTTTAATCTAAGTCTTGCGAAGAGATATGATGGGATGAGCAGATTTACTTTTATGCATATATACAGCTCTGGAAAAATTAAGAGATCTCTCAAATTTTTTTCTTAAATCAACGTCCTCATCACCGGCTGATCGGTCACAGCTGCTCCCCATCAGCCTGCACCCTCTTAAGCAGCACACGCTGCACTCAGAAGAGGTTCTCGAACCGAATGCAACGCTGGTCTAATCCCTAATCATTTCTTCAAAGAAAGCATTGAGTGACCAACAGCCCACCCACATTGGAGCACGTCAGGACACCCACTTTCACTTTGATTGGCACCGAAGAGCACAGAGAGCCCACAGGAACCACCAGCCACCAGAAAGCGGATCAGCTGACTTCACCAGGCACCCTACACTTATAAATAAATCCACTCTCCGGGGCATTTCATTCATGCACCCCTTGTCGAGTGATTCTTCACCCCGTGACAAGTGGTGGAGAATGGGGGCAAAACAGTGAAGAATTACCAACAAAATCACCGCCCCAACTCCTAATTTTTTTTCCCCCTCTTTCCCTGTTTGTGTCACCAGCACCACGGAAGGCGGCTCGCGCGTCCCCGCGATAGACCGATGGGCTCGTAGAGAGATTTATCCAAACCCTCAAGCAAATGCTCAGACGCGTAGCAGCGGAGGACAAGCGGGATTGGGACCTCATGATCCCCTATGTGCTCTTTGGGATCCGCAAAGTTCCTCATGCCTCAACTGTAAACTGGATTCACCCCCTTCGAGCTCCTGTTTGGCCGTCAACCTCGGGGCCTCTTGGACGTGGCCCGGGAAGCATGGGAGCAGCAGCCTGCCCCTCATCGTACCATCATTGAGCACGTCCAAAAAATGAGGGAACGGATCAACCGAGTGATGCCATTAGTCTGGGAATACCTCACCAGGGCCCAGCAAGTGCAGCAACGTCACTACGACCAGGCAGCCCAACCACGGGAGTTCCAACTGGGAGACCGTGTCATGGTCCTGGTCCCCAGCTCCACATGCAAGTTCCTGGCCTCCTGGAAAGGACCCTACTCAGTGGTGGAGAGGATTGGGCCGGTCACATACCGCCTGAGACAGCTGGGACGACGGCAGGCGGAGCAACTCTATCACATCAACCTCCTGAAGAAATGGGTGGGGACCCGGGACCAAGTAGCTGCCCTGAGCCTCACCGAGCCCATGGTTGTGGATGTGGATGTCAACCCCCACCTCTCGGCTGCCCAGAAGACGGAGCTGCAGCACCTGGTCAGTCAGTTCCAGGATGTGTTCTCCTCCCAGCCCGGGAAGACCAACGTGTTTCAGCACCACATCAGGACGCCCCAGGAGTCGTCATCAGGCAACGGCCCTACTGGGTCCCGGAAGCTCGTCGGCAGGCTATTGAGGAAGAGGTCCAACAAATGCTGAAGTTGGGTGTAATAGAACCATCCCGTAGTCCATGGTCCAGCCCCATTGTAAAGGTCCCAAAGCCGGATGGCCCCCTCTGCTTTTGCAATGACTTCCACCACCTGAACGAAGTCTCCCAGTTCGACGGGTACCCCATGCCTCGGGTCGACGAGCTGCTGGACCGCCTAGGAAGGGCCCGGTACACCAGTACCCTGGACCTCACCAAGGGCTATTGGCAGGTACCGCTCTCTGAGGCCGCCAAGCCGAAGACTGCCTTCTCCACCCCCAGTGGCCATTGGCAGTACCAGACCCTTCCCTTCGGCCTACACGGGCCCCCGCAACGTTCCAGCGAATGATGGACATCAACATGTGGCCCCACCAGGCGTACTCGGCCGCCTACCTGGATGACGTCGTGATCCACTCCGAGGCATGGGAAGAACATCTGGATCGTCTGCGGAGGGTGCTATTGGAGCTCCAGTGGGTTGGACTCACCGCCAACCCCCGAAAATGCCACCTCGCCCTCTCTGAGGCCAAGTACCTGGGCTTCCAAGTCGACCGAGGTCTCATCCGGCCACAGGACAAGAAAGTCGAGGCCATCCACGCCGCCAAAAAGACCCCGGACAAAGACCCAGGTAAGAGCCTTCTTGGGGTTGGCAGGTTATTACCGATGTTTTATCCCCAACTTTCCACCTGACAGACCTGACCAGGAAGGGGCAGCCGGAGAAAGTATGTTGGACTCTGTCGGTGGAAAAGGCCTTCGCTCAGGTCAAAGCAGCACTCACGTCCTTGCCTGTACTCCGCGCCCCGGACTTTAGCTGCCCCTTCCTGCTGCAGACGGATGCCTCCGACACGGGACTGGGAACGGTCCTCTCCCAAATTCAGGAAGGTGAGGAGCATCCGATCATTAACATAAGTAGGAAGCTGTCCCCAGCTGAGAGGAAGTACGCCGCCGTGGAGAGGAAAGCCCTGGCCATCAGGTGGCCTCCGGTACTACCTCCTGGGCCGCAAGTTCACCCTGGTAACCGACCACGCGCCCTTACAATGGATAGGCCGCGCCAAGGACACCAACGCTAGGGTGACTCGCTGGTTCCTAGCGCTCCAGGACTTCCACTTTGAAGTTCACCATCGCGCCGGGGCCGCCAACGCAAACACTGATGGCCTCAACCAAATCTGGACAGCTTATGCAGGTCTGTCAGGGGTCATTCCCCACCCTCCCCTAACTTCACCCCTACTGTCTACATATGTTCACAGGACCAGAACGACGCTTGGGGGTGGGGGGGGAGTGATGAGCGTTCCTGGAGGAATCAGCGTCGCAACCAACGGAAAACACCTGCAAGTCCTCATCAACGGCTGATCGGTCACAGCTGCTCCCCATCAGCCTGCCCCCTCTTAAGCAGCACACGCTGCACTCAGAAGAGGTTCTCGAACCGAATGCAATGCTGGTCTAATCCCTCTCTCATTTCTTCGCAGAAAGCAGTGAGTGACCGACAGCCCACCCACATTGGAGCACGTCAGGACACCCACTTTCACCTTGATTGGCACCGAAGAGCACGGAGAGCACATGGAAAGCAACAGCAACCAGAAACTTGATCAGCTCACTTTACCAGGCACCCTACACTTATAAATAAATCCACCCTCTGGGGCATTTAATTCACGCACCCCTTGTCGAGTGATTCTTCACCCCATGACACAACACATACCGTATTTTCCGGACTATAAGTCACACTTTTTTTCGTAGTTTGGCTGGTCCTGCGAACTTATAGTCAGGTGCAACTTATTTATCAAAATTAATTTGACATGAACCGAGAGAAAACATTACCTTCTCCATCCGCCAGAGGGCGCTCTATGTTGCTCAGTGCTCCTGTAGTCTACACTGAGCAGCATAGAGTGCCCTCTCGCGGCTGGAGATGGTAATGTTTTCTCTTGGTGCTTGGTTCTAAATAAATGCGACTTATAGTCCGGTGCGACTTATATATGTTTTTTTCTTCATCATGACGTATTTTTGGACAGATGCGACTTATACTCAGGTGCGACTTCCTGACAGTCCGAAAAATACGGTACACATCTCATTCTGCTTAATGAAGTACTGATTAGGTGATCGCCTTAACAAGGAAAAGAATAAAAATCACTTCTGTGGTCATCGCTATCCTCTTGCAATAGGCATCTGCTGGATAGCAAAAACAGTGGTAGTAGTACCTCAAAAGTAATTGGAATAAAATAACTATTGACCATAACAAAATAATTAAAAAGAAAAGCTTTGAGTTAAGAAACAAAGGGTTCAGTTCTGGCTTTACTGGAAGAGGGACACAGTGAGGTGGCTTCCATCCTTATAATTTCACAGACAGCAGTTCAAGCTGCAGACATTAAGGACAACAAAGCTACAGACCAGCAGAGAATGAGATGACCACCAACTCATTTAAATGTCACTCAACAACCGTAGAATGACACCAAGTGACCTACAACAAAATGGCAAATGGCAGCTGGGGTGAAGTGCACGGTGAGAACAGTTTGAAACAGACTCATAGGGGCAGAGCAATGCTAGTAGGGATACACCTTCATCAATGAAAAGCAAAGAAGAGCCAGGCTGAGGTTTGCAAAAAAAAACACCATAAGGATTGGACCATCTTGGTTGAGTCCAGTTTTAAGCTTTGCCCAACACCTGGTTGTCTAATGGTTAGAAGGAGACCTGGAGAGGTCTACAATCCATCCACTGTGAATCAAGCCACATACAGTACAAGGTTGTCCTAATGCTCTGACAATGTTGGTTTTCCCAGCTGAAAATGCTCCATTTCACAAAGCCTGGTCAATCAAGGTGTGGATGGAGGTCCACCAGATCAAGACCCTGTCATAGCCAGTCCAATCTCCAGACCTGAACCACATTATGATCAAGAGAAAGATGGATGGTCCCAAGCCATCAAACAAAGCCAAGCTGCTTGAATTTTTGTGTAAGAAGTGGCATAACGTCACTCAACAGCAATGAGAAAGACTGGCGGAGAGCGGAGAGAATGCCAAGACGCATGAAAACTGTGATTGAAAATCAGGGTTATTCCACCAAATATTGATTTTCTGAACTTCCTAAGTTAAAAACATCAGTATTTTGTTGTTTACAAATGAATATAAACTTGTTTTCTTTGGTCGGAAAACTATGCATTCTCTGCTATCAATGACCAGACGTCATTTTCTGCAAACAAATGCTCTAAATGACCATCAATGTTTTTTGGGGAATTTGGGAGAAATGTTGTCAGTACTTTATAAAATAAAACAAAATTGTTCATTTTACACAAACAAATATATACACCTTTAAATAGTAAATCCAGAGAAACGGATCATTTTTCATTTGGTCTCTTTTTTTTCTGGAGGATAGAGCAAATATAATAAACAGAAACTCAAATGTGGGTCCAAATCAACAACCTTTTTGATAACACTTTACAGTAAAGTACAGTAAAGTATTTGTCCATGTTCATTTTGGGGCAGCTGTGGCCTAATGTTTAGAGATTTGGACTAGTTATCCATAGGTCGCCGGATTGAGTCTCGGTGCTGGCAGGAGTTGTAGGTGGGAGGAAGTGAATGACCTTCAATACCCATTGCTGAAGAGCCCTTGAGCAAGGCACTGAACCCCCAGTTGCTCCCCAGGTGCTGGATATGTAGCGTGTGTGTGCACTCTGATTGGTTTTAATGCAGAGCACCAATTCTGAGTATGGCTTACCATACTTGGCAAATCTCACGACTTTCACTGTCACTCATGTCCAACAATAATATTATCAGAGACATACAATCCTGCTCTATCCTTCCTCACTGCAGGACACTAAAATCCACCTTATTTTGCAACATGGAAGCTATTTTCTTGGCAAAAGACTTCCAGTTCATTAGCCATAGGTAAATATCTAGAAGAATAACAAAGTGCATTAAATGGAACAACTATTAGCACTACAAACCAATGTTTTTATGATCATAAAGATACATAAAAATAAAAAAAGTTTTAAATTTTAGGTATATCAACCAGCATCTTACTTTGCAGCTCAATATCCATTAGATGATCAACAGGCAAAAATGCTAACTAATTTTTAAACCGCTTTATCTTTTCAGAAACTTGGTTCCTGGCATTCCGTCCCATTCCCAAAAACTGTAAAACTATGCAAAGTTACATGTGAATTATGTCGTCAAATGGACAGAATCTAAAAAAAACCTGGTGACTGTTTTGTGTTCATGAGTAGCCTACAGTAACATGTTAGTTATAGAGTTATAGAACAGTTATAGAATTAGCATTATCCTATTTCAAAAATCACTTTTACTGAACTATGATTTAGTTTTCTATGTGTCTATATGTTCCTGACCTGCCTGGTGGATTATTATTTTTCCTATAGAATATGTAGTCTGAAATGTTGAATGAATATTTTGAATTGCTGCAGATATTTAGCTTGTACATACTGTACTTTATCATTTCACTTTACCTATCAGAGCTTGACTGTTTACTCAAATGGGACATATCAAAGAAAAGCTAAATGCACTTATGGAATAAAACTTTTATTCAAAAATATATTGTATTATATTCAAAATGTCATACAGTTAACATTTTCGCAGCACACTGTTCTGACATACCTCTATAATATATGCCTATGATAGACTGCTCTCACTTTTAATATTTAATTTTTTATTCAATCAGATGACCTCATCATAATGTATTATTTGATGGCCATTTAGTACTGGAAGAAATGTTACCATAAAATTAAAAGCCCAGAATGTATCCACAAAAGGATTATTCTGTGAAACTATCAGAACAGATAAAATAACAGCCACTTTAACACATATATGCACAGTTGACAGAATACTGCATGACAAATTAACAATGCTTATTAATAACAGTTACTGTCTTTGCTGAATCTGGGAAATGTTGTTGCATGTTGTTGAAATTATGTACAACTTTAAAAAGCTGCTCTCAGATTCCAGTAGTACTCTATTGCACTAAGTAACTGAATTTAATACTTGGATTAATGAGACTCAGGGTTTATTTTCATTTGCACAATGTGTAACCACTTAAATCAATGATGAGCTATTTCATTTAATTCATTCTACATTATATGCAACATGGACCTCCACATATATTAATTAATACAGTCTTTCATGTGGACACTTGCAAGTGTGATAGTAAGTAATGAATATTAATAATGTGCACACATTATTTTGAGTGGTCATACAACTAGCATTGCAGCAGCAGATGATTACACACTCTATGTATTGTATTGTTTTATACTTTTTAAAACTATGACACTGAATACTCAGAAGCTTTTAATTGTTCTGTAGAGGGCTGTTCATGCTTTTATTGATTATCAATCAAAACTCTGTCAGACTTTTTCATTGATCTCATTTACATTAACCTTGAATCTTGTATAAAAAGATTTCTCTTTTTACCACTTCTTGCATGTAACTTTAATTCCAGTTGTAAATTTGCTTAGTTTATGTGCATGTAATTTCATCATGAGGGCTCCAATAAAACACTTTTCCCCGTAATGTGTACTTAGTATCTTTGTCTCAACTTTATCATACATGCTGTCTTGGACAGTCTCACAACTAAGTTCCTTTGAGGGGCAATATATTTCCCCTTTTGATTGATTTACAGGGGCATTTTTGCCTTTATATTTACCTTTACACTTTTTATAATCATTTTAGTATATACAGTACAGACCAAAAGTTTGGACACACCTTCTCATACAAAGAGTTTTTTTTTTTTTTTTTCATGAAAATTGTAGATTCCCACTGAAGGCATCAAAACTATGAATTAACACATGTGGAATTATATATGGAATTATATAGATAACACAAAAGTGTGAAACAACTGAAAATATGTCATATTCTAGGTTCTTCAAAGTAGCCACCTTTTGCTTTGATTACTGCTTTGCACACTCTTGGCATTCTCTTGATGAGCTTCAAGAGGTAGTCACCTGAAATGGTCTTCCAACAGTCTTGAAAGAGTTCCCCGAGAGATGCTTAGCACTTGTTGGCCCTTTTGCCTTCTGTCTGCGGTCCAGCTCACCCCTAAACCATCTCGATTGGGTTCAGATCCGGTGACTGTGGAGGCCAGGTCATCTCGCGCAGCACCTCATCACTCTCCTTCTTGGTCAAATAGCCGTTGATGTCTTCAGTGTAAATCTACAATATTCAGTCATGAAAATAAAGAAAACTCTTTCAATGAGAAGGTGTCCAAACTTTTGGTTTGTACTGTATGTGTTGTATTTTATTTCAAATGTAAATTGATTAAATCAATCTAAATTAGATACTATAGACTGTTACCAATAAAAATTTTAGCAACCAGTATAAAAGCGCCCTTTGGTGTCTTTATTGCAATACTTTCCATGATAATCATTTGCCACCTATAGGCCTATGGCATCAAACAATTATCATCGTAAAATTATAGTGCACATGCAGAGGTATAATTTTGACACCATGACATATGTTGGGGCATGATTTTAACTATCGGACAACTTGGGACGGAAAATGTGTTGGCTTTTTTTTAATTGACATTAGTGGAGTTTCAATGAGGTAATTTGTTTGCTTTTATTGTTTCCCCAAACTTCCCTTCAAGAAAAAAAATTATAATCAGAAGCCTTTCTTGTAGCTCTGAACTCAAGGGTACATCTTTCCTTCATAAGGAACTGCACTTGATTGCAATCTCAATTGCAACTTGGTGCCAAAGTGATTGGCTGTCATTAAAATGTCTAGCCACAAAATTGCCCACTCTGGTGCATCAAAAAAAAAAAAATAATAAAAAATAAACACAGTTGGAACAGTCTTCAATGTTTTACCAACATATTATTGACTTTTTACACCTTCCAGATGCATTGTGCTGAATGCATAGAAACCAAACATGATTCCGAAATGTTAAACGCTCACTCATACCCCAATACGTATAGGTAAGATTGTATATATGTCAAAAACAGTACTCTTTAACTCTTTACATTTATTGTGTAAATAAGCCAAGTTCCTTTTGTGTCTGTTCACAAAGCAGTTCCTGTGATCAGTTCATTATGCATGCTTGATGTTACACCCCCACCCCCCCAAAAAAAAATCACACTGGAAAAGCAAGACTAACACGCCATTCTGTAAAGAGGTTGCTGCCCACAATAAGATGTTCAATTGTTGCTCGGTCAATCACAATGGTATCACTGATTCAAGTCTCTTTTTTCCAGTAATGGGCCATTCCATTAAATGCTTTCATGAAGAAGGATATTTGTTGGGGAAGGAAAGTGGAATGGCAGCAAAGGTCTCATGCCACCAGACTTAACTAAACTCTTGAAAGTTCAAATGGATGCAAGTAAAATCAATTTGTGTTAACACAAATGTCAGACAAATAAGAATGATTGCTTATGCTTCCAATTACTTCCAAGAACTGAAACATAGTACACCAAAAAGTAATGTCTTGCTGTAGTTTGTCCAGTAGAGAAGTGACGGCAGTACCTGGATCAGTATCCAGTCCAACATCACCATTTGATGAGATGGGCTATCCTTCTCTGTGGTTCCATAGTAAAGCAAAGGGCAATTCAATGTTGTTCCTGACTCACTCTAATGTAGATTATGTATAGGAGGTGATAATAGAAATCTACCCATCAGCTGGGAGGAAATCAGAAAGGCTGAAATGCCAAATGATCCATTAAAAACCTTAAGCTGACGAATGTTGTAGACAGTCCAGCGACACATAATGATGTTTGGTAACCATTCAAGTTGTGCCAAATCTGTCAGAAATACAAGAATACATGGATCTCCATGGATATTTAAAATCTACGTTGGTGGTGGAGCCTGACCATATGTTGGGTACTGACCTTATGGACCCGTTCCCAAAAAAAAAAACCAAGGTTGAATCAATACCTTCCTATCATTAAGAATTATTTCAGCAAGTAGGTTGAGCTGTTCCCCATGCAGTCCAGCAAAACACAGGTGATTGCCAACAGCCTCACCAAGGAGGTCTTTACTCATCAGAAAACTCTAGCATATCTTGAGTTCTACAGAAGATTCCAGTTTACATCAGCATTTGCCAGGTCTGTGGTTTACCTTATTTTGAAGAACTAGACTCTATGTACACAATTTAAGTGCATTAATTTCTGTTTTATTTAATAGTTGTATGCTAGCTGACCTGCTTATTAGTTTACCTTGTTTGATAGGGTCACATTTTCTGTTTACAATCAGTATATTAAATCATCGATTGGAAATGGATTTACTTTGGAACCTGATTTTTAATTTGGCTTTCCCTTACTGCTGTGATTCAGAATTAGACTAAGGTGTTTAAAATAGGTGGAATACCACCTTCCACCTCAAGACCACCTTCATTCAGGTTTTGTATGTGTTTGAAACCAGCTTATTCAAGTCCAAGCCTAGGCTGAGGCCAGAAGAACTGGAACTTGACCAGAATAACTGGTCAAATGTATAGACTTCAATTAGGGTTTGTTCCTCACACAAAGTTATATGGCTCTAGAAGACTTTTAATACAGCTTGAACTATTAGAAGTAAATATTTTGTATTCCACAGATACATTCCATACTGCATTAAAAACTAAAAAAAGTAATATAATATTTCACAATGTCAGTCATAAATGCTGAACTGCTATTGAGCCCTAAAAACAATGTAGCAATGTGCAGTGCATGCACTTGATACGGTCTTGTGTGGTTTCAAGTAATGTCCAAAAGAAAAAAATCCATCACTGGTAATATTGGATATCAGTGAAATAGATTTTGTGAGCTAATAATAATAATGATTATTATATTTCAATTTTTGTACCAGATTATAATTCACAAGCTTTCAATTACATTACAGTCTGATGATGGACTGTCTCATTTGGTCAGAACAAACTATTAGCATGAACATAGCCTGAAAGTTACTCAGGTTTTTGGAAATGGAAACTGAGGCAGGAAGCATACTCTACACTACAGTAATTTACCATGAATAAATTACTACCTATAGAAACATTGTGTGCTAAAGAAGGAAAACATACAAAATGTGCAGTATTGGGGTCCTCCATGACCTGGTTTAAATACCATCTCTCCAGCAGCATCAAGCAGATCTTTAAAAAAAAAATTCCAAACAATCCTTGTGATTTTCATTGCTTGGACAAACAGAAAGTGCCACCCTAAACTCGCACCAAAGGTTGAGCCAATGTTCCTGTGTTTGGCAGGTCTGAATGCTCAAATGGAAATCTGCTTTGAAAATGTTACTACCACACCGGTACACTTTTCAAAGGAATCAATATAACAACCTACCATCTCTGCATATAAAATTAGGACAGCAGAAAATATTTTAACATTGCCAAAAATGACACTTCATTCATCTCTAATTGAAATGCTCATGAAAAAGCCCTCTGCAGTAGAAAGTCCGCCATCTCTCTGCTGCGAATCACACGTTGAATTTTGAAGTTGTTGGACGAAGCACTGGAGAAGGCCATCATGCGATTTTTCAGGTCTTGGAAAGTTCCCTCACGAACGAGCTGAACTCTCATTGGTCCAATGCTGCCCTTCATCCTGAAGGATCGATAGATATCAGAGTCCTCCTGTAGGCAGTGGTCTAACTGTTGGATTTAAAAAGCATTCTAGAATATTACGAGCAGTTAAAGAGAAGGGTCTCTTCAAAGTTCTTAAATCAACATTACAGATAATCACCTTATATCTTTGTTCCTCTGAGAGGTTCCTCACACCGTTTAGCTCAACAAACACAAGATAATGCGGCTGAGCTATTCCAGATTCACTGCCTACAGTAAACACAAACAACAAATTAAATGCAACATTTAATGCATTTATTTGCCTTTCAGTATTACATAAAACATCAACCTTAGTAAAGCTCAATTCACGTTTCCAGATTCGATACAAAACATACATTATACTGATGTTTACCCAGATAGACCCAGACGTAATTCTATAACACAATTCACACGTATAACAGCAGAAATAATCACAAACTGCTATAAAGAGTTTAAATTGTAATGTTCCTGGAACATTGCTTTAAAATTCGAAGGAATTCATAAAAGACAAACATTACCTAAAATGCCACTCTCAACACAGCTGTAGTCTATTAGTCTGGCTCCCGGCCACTGTGTCACTGCTTTCTTAAGAGCCCCCAAAAACAGTGATTCAGACACTTTCTCACCACGCACGCTCAACATCTGACCACGCCTGAACACACACGTTAAACAAACATGATTGATTAGATAAGTGCTTCTCAAAATCTCAGATAAGGTACTATCTTCAGCTTTTTCAGACTTAAATAAAAAAATAAAAAAAATAAAATAGGCATGTATGAATTTGTTAGAAAGTGTAATGACTGTAGAAGCATGCATAATAATATATACTACTGCAAGGGCAAACTGAATAATACTGCTCCAGTGATTAGTCAGAATATAACACCATCAAACATAACATGAATACTATTTCAAGTTCATGCATTCCCTGGTAATCAAAACCCATAATCTTAGTATTGCAAGTCCTACACTCTACTGTTTGAGCTACAAGAATGAAGCAACTGCAGAAACCTTCACATCCCTATTCACATTTCGCACTGCCAAATATCTTGTAGACACATAAAAATATTCCAAATGTAACAAGAAATTGTAATTACAACATTTAAAAAAAAAAATGACTCCAAAGTGTTGTGCGGTGTACCACCTGAGGACACTCAGTTGTATTTATAGTTTAAGAAACATTTGATTACTTAATGTATAATAAAAATGTGTACCTATACTGAAACTCCACTTTGGGACACTGGTTATGAAACCCAACTACTTTCACAACATCTCCAATGCGATACCTGAAAAACACAGATGACAGACTTTAGAGAATGTCCACTACATTGTTTCACCAATTTCTTCAATATTTTACTTCCTCTAAATAAATTATTATTATTTTTTTTTTTATATCCAATACACTAATTCATGGCATCATCCATGTCCTTAAAGAACCATATTCAAAAACTGCATTACAGCACTGGCTGTTCACAGGTAAAGTAACTTAATGACTTATTTGATTCATCATTCATGTTAAAAACATTTCATAATTCATAATATGGCTGTGCAAAAAATCTAATGCGATTTTCATGCACATAAAATCTAATGCGATTTTCATGCACATAAAATTTAATGCGATTTTCATGCACATTTTCAGTAAAGGCACTCCTGTGATTAGTGGTATATCTCCAGCACGTGCGTTCAGATCAGGATTGCCAGGTTTTCAAAACAAAACCCGCCCAATTTGTTCCGGGCGATAAAATAATTTTTTTTGGGTGGGGTTCCCTTGGTAAAATTAGCATTTTAGGGGCTAAACATCACGTTATTTGTACAGTGTTGCCAAGTCTGCGGTTGTTTTTCATGTCTGCGAGCTGAAGCGACCTCAATACCAGTAACTTGATTTTTAGCCTCTAAAATGCGAATTTTACCAAGGCAACTCTGCCAAAAAACATGTATTTTAACCCCGGGACGCAATTTTTATCGGCGAACCTCCTGGAAATGCGATTGGGCTAGTTTTGAGAAGCAAGTGGGCAGGATTTGTTTTGAAAACCTGGCAACCCTTATCTGAACCCATGTGCTGGAGATGTACTTTTAATCACAGGAGCGCCTTTACTGACGAGATGCGCATGAAAATAGCATTCGCATTTGCAGTTCAAACAGTAAGTTTAACAGTAAAGCTTAAAATATACTTTTTTGTTTTTATTTGTATGCTAAGGTATGTGTACAGTTTGTGTTGTGCAGCTATCATTGGCATAGTATGCATGTGTAACACAAATGTGCAGTCCTATTTTTATTGTATTTTTTCCTCTCACATGGATCTTTCATTTTTTTATTTTTTTTTTGCACTGGCCAGGGCTGCATTTCCCAAAAGCTTTGTAACACTAAGAAGTTCGTAAAAACGATCGTATGATTGATCTTAATATTACCGTCTGTTTACCAAAAGCATCCAAAGTGCATCATAAGAAGACAGATTTGTGCGGTCACCTGCAGGACAATCGGCTGAAATCCAGAATTCATTATGTCAGAAAATTAGAATATTGTGAAAAGGTTCAATATTGAAGACACCTGGTGCCACACTCTAATCAGTTAATTAACTCAAAACACCTGCAAAGGCCTTTAATGGTCTCTCAGTCTAGTTCTATAGGCTACACAATCATGGGGAAGACTGCGGACTTGACAGTTGTCCAAAAGACGACCATTGACACCTCGCACAAGGAGGGAAAGACTCAAAAGGTCATTGCAAAAGAGGCTGGCTGTTCACAGAGCTCTGTGTCTAAGAACATTAATAGAGAGGCGAAGAGAAGGAAAAGATGTTGTAGAAAAAAAAGGTGTACAAGCAACAGGGATAACCGCACCCTGGAGAAGATTGTGAAACAAAACCCATTAAAAAATGTGGGGGAGATTCACAAAGAGTGGACTGCAGCTGGTCAGAGAGGTTATCAGTGCTTCAACTCAGGTACTTCATTGCCAGCTGTGCAAGGTGGGGGTATTACTGCCAATTATAGGCGCATAAAATTGCTGGTATTTTCTGTGTAGCTTTCGCAACGCCTACTGCACTTTCAGAATTTTTTTTTTCTTTTTCTGCTGGTTTGTGAGTTTTGTTACATCTATATTTTTTTAATTGTTTTATTCTTTTAAAATGAATAGTGTACAATAATTGTTCAAAATCGATTCCCTATTTTCATTTTCAAAACTTTTTTTGGTTGGTCCGATTGATTGTGCAATCGATTTCGAACTAAAAGTGACAGCCCTAGTCAAAATTATCGAAATTTCTCTTTTATGCCAAAAATCATTAGTATATTAAGTAAACATCACGTTCCATGAATATATATTTTAAATTTTCTACCATAAATAAATAAAAACTTTGATTAATAATATGCATTGCTAAGAACTTAATTTGGACAACTTTAAAGACAATTTTCTCAGTATTTAGATTGTTCTTGCACCCTCAGATTCCAGATCTTCAAATAGTTGTATCTCAGCCAAATATTGTCATATCCTAAAGCTTTTTAATTCAGCTTTCAGATGATGTATAAATCCCAATTTTGAAAAGTCAATTCACATGACTGGGATTTTGATATGCACTTTGATTCAGTTTATAAAGAAAATATTCGTAAAGGTTTCCAAGCTTCATGAAGCAGTGTTTCAAAAGCGCCATCACTAACGTGTAGAAGCAGGATCATGTACCTGACCTGAATAATCCTGAAGCGTTGGTGACCAGCAACTCATAGTTATGTCCTTCCTGAAGCTGCTCCATCAGGAGAGTTTTGGGCTGTTCTGAATCCAGATCCTCCTCTGGTATAAACTCACAGAACATGGAGCGGGGACATAGGAGATATTGTCTGCTCTCCTGCTGAGGCCACAGGTTCACACCTATCAGGCCTGAAACATGAATTACAGATCATTATATTCAACTACTGCATGCATGTGAACTGTACTCTATGCAAGTATACAGCTCGTTTACAACTTTACATATGCAAGTTGCCAGTTGCTGTGCTGGGGTGCGTTTATCAAAAGCATCGTTAGCTAACTATGGTCATGGACAGAACTTGCGACCATAGTTGCTTTTGGGAAACACACCTCAGAAATGACTTTCAAATATAAATTTCAATAAAATTGTTATAATTTCAAACTTTTGACCAGTAGTATACCTATAGTAATCCTAGGGTTTATGCACAAAAATAAAATTTTAGGCATTCTGTAATCTGAAACTTAACCCTTCCAACTTTCCAAGCCCATGGAAAAAACAATAACACTGAGACCTATCATGGGTTATTATTTTAAAATATCACTATCCAGTTCAGAAATGTACACACATGCATCCACATACAAACACACCTTCAGTGGCAGCGTAGAAAGGGGAGTAAAACGGGATATCTTTACAGTAGTGCCGCCGTAACATCTCCCCATAAATCTGGTTAGAACCCGAATCCACTGTCAGAACCAGGTGTAACTGGGGCCATATTCTGAGTGCGATCCTCTCAAAGCCTTCCTCAAACTGGGCTGTGAGCTCAGCAGCTCTATCTGGATCTGGCTTCATCAGTTTCTCTAGAGCACGGCGCACATCAGCCTTCAGGCTCAGACCGGAGTTGATCGTGCCCACTTCCACATCCACCACAAGATCTTTCCAACGCTCCTAAATGCACATACACAGACTGCTACTCAGGATCTTTCTCTTTAACTGTACTGACTCAGACTACACTGAAAAACTTACATTTTCGTCTTTTACAACAGCAAAAGTTTTAAAACATTTATGATTTCAAATGAATTCTTCATTATGACTTCGTCACTAATCAAATAAGCAAATTTAGCATTCCTGTTCACCTGATAGCATTTTAACCTTAAAACATTGCTTCCCAAACCTGTCCTGGAGGACCCCCTGCCCTGCACATTTTGGCTGCATCCGAAAACTTATGCAGCTGACTTGCTGCTGTATGAAGCAATGACTTTGCATGCAGCGTTTTTGCATGAAGCACCTCATGAAACTGATTTCGGACCGACTTCTGAGGCAGCATAATAGTTTAATGATCTACAACAAAATCAAACAAGTTTTTGTGATACTCCAATACTGATTTCTCGCTAGAACCAAAGGCAACTTCCAGACACCATCGTTTTTTTTTATCTCAACCATCACGGAATGGAATAAATAGGATTATGGGATATCAAAGGCAGCAAAGGATACATCTATGCTGCCTTTTAAATTCGATCAGAAGAAGGTACCTCTGGAGACAGGAAGTAAAGCAGAATTTGGATTCGAACGTGCCTTGATGCCTTCCTGCCTTGGGATGCTGCCTCCAAAGGCAGGGGGGCCTCCAAGACAGGTTTGGGAAGCAAGATACAAAATAAATGATATAATAATTGAGGTGAACTACTAGATGATCATTCAAAATGAAATTATGATTACATATTTTGCAATAAATAATGTAATATTGAAGCATTTTCATTGGTTGCCTCAAAAGTTTGGACCTCGGTGTACCTGCAGGGCCTTGAAGGCATAAAAGACGGTAGAGCAGAAGTTGGATTCCAGCATGCCAAGATTGCGGTCTTTCAGCCCAAACAGCAGATGGAGATACAAGGCGTCGCTCTCATTCACCACCTAGAGACATAACCAACAGTGTCTTTTAGATTCTATAAATTAGTGTTCTGATCAGATAATCTACAGTTAAACATTTTTTTATTTAGTTTGTTGGCTCTTTTAGCTGACTTCCAGTGCCTTCACAACAGGGTTGTGGACTTGGGCACTGGGATCAGCATTTAGAGACCTTCTGAACTCCACTGGGATTAGACAACATGTGTCAGGGCCTACTCATTGTCAGAATCATACTTTAGATTTAATACTGTGACATGGAATTGATGTTAATGGCATTGAAATTCTGCGGCAGAGCAATGTCATGTCAGATCATCATCTAGTCTTTGTTTTATCTGATCAATCAGACATTATCAAGAAGACTCGGGACTCAACTTGGAAAGACTCAAATCTTTTTACATTTCAGTTTGTTCTGAGCAAAAACTGTATTTTTCATTCGGTTTCCAGTGTTCTAAGATCTCCTCTCCAGCAGGTGACAAATAAATTGATAAGAGTTATCTGTATTAAGAGAGACAGATGCAGTTGTAACTCAAATGTTTTGGGTTTTTTCAATGGTCTACCTTGCAATGGAGAGGCTAACACTAGAAGAGGGGGGGTGAGTTTTACGGCAGTAAAATTTAATGTTTGACCTTCTTTGGATATTTGGTTTCTGACATTAGAATAATTTCTGATATTAGAATCTTTATTAATTAATACTTATTTAAAAAAATCTGAATCCTACTAACAAATCACCTCTTTCTTGATGTTCACTGGAATGTCTCTAGTGCATCTTTGAGTACTGTTAAAATCAGATACTCAATACACCTCTGGCTATTATTGTCGCTAAATATCATATTAAATTCATATTTATCTCCCACCTACCTGATAGACGGGTGCTGGCGTGGTGTACAGATGCAGCATGTGTTTAGAGGAGGCAGGAGTTGAGGAGTTGGGGCCAATAGGAACACCTGCCTCACTCTGACGAAAAATGGGCGAGTAAAAGAGCTTCAGGGTTTTCTGGAGACAGTCAGTGGCTGGAAAGGCTTGCCTCATGGCATCTAGACAAATTGTCACCCCCTGCCAGAAAAGTATACAGATATAATAGACAGCTTCTTCTCAAGCTCTTTGGAAACGGACAAAGACTTGGCAGGCTGTTGGAGTACAATACATATTCAGTGCTGTCTGCTAGATTGTAAGTTTAAGAATTGATGAAATTACTGCCTATAGATGATTGTTTGCTTCGGTTGCACTACCAATGACTGAATTGCTCCAGGAAAGCTCTTTTCATGCTGAGCTTATCAAAATGACCACAGCTGATAATTTTATAGTCAAATGAGTTTACAAGCCATTTTTATGAGTGGGTGATTCTTTTTCCAACTCAGAGATTTTTTTTTTCATACATGTTGGTGTTACATCCTTCACTTGCATGTTATAAGTTGCACTGAGTAAATACAATAAAAACTGTGTCCAGTGATAATTTTAAAGGGGGGCTAATGTACCCACTGCATTTTCTACAAATCTTTACCCATTATTTTGTCCCATTTAGTAAGGTGCAACTAGTAATGCAGACATCATTTTGTACTTTTAAGAATATGTATGTGTTGTGACCTGTAGGAAGAATTCTGTGTTGGTGTCTTTGGTGCTCAAAAGCATACGGCTGGATCCAGATGTTCCCGATGTCATAGCCAGAATAAGAGGCTTTTCCGATATTAAAACATTCTGCTCTCCTTTAGCCACACGCTCCACAAACTTTTCATAATGGTTATAATCCGTGACCGGATGGTGCTGTTGAAATGTTTCAGTATCTGAAATGATACAATAAAAACTAAGACATACATTTTATGACAAGATGGTAGCACATCTGACTGGTTATTTCCATTCCATAGAAGCAAACAAGTAAAATGTAAATGAACTGCACACAACACTGCAAATTTTCTGTATACAATTATCAAACATATGATTCTATTATACGTAAAAAAAAAAAAAAAAAAAAAAAAAGATAAATATATATAATTGTTCAAATCAATCACCTTTAATTGATCTGAACTGGTAGAGCTTGCCGTAAACGGTGTCGGAGTGTTTCTGCAGACGCTGGAGCAGAGTTTCCTCCTGAACGCGATGAATGTCCCGTGTGTCTGACTCTAGTCTGTTTCTCTGGCGACTCCCCAGCCAGCCCACTGCTTTCACAGCCACATACTGAGCCAAAAGACTCGATATGGAGCGATTCTTGATCTTTAGCTTCCATAGTAGAGCCATAGAGCAGAGACACAGGAACAAAAGTGAGCCCGCAGGAGCTGTTACACAAAACACAACGGCATTAACAACGGATGAACGCTAGTGGGAACCAATAACACATTTAACAACGGATCGGGGCCTCATCTTCTTCAATTTATAAATATAAAAACGTAAACAATTAACAATGTGCAAATATACTCAATTATCTTATAATTAAAATCGAAACAATATATAATCATTTACACAATTTAGATGTAGTCAAAAAAGCCAGATTTTCGCTATTCTTGCAGCTCGAATAACTTTTTTGGATTGACAGCTCCTCACCAAGAAGTAACGTTACTGTATACTTCTGATGGTAATACGTTGACATACTGTGCTATTTGCTAGCATACTTTAAGGTACTTGAAATGAGACCGTGATGGCTGTCTATAAAACTTGATTAAAATGTTACTTTTTGACATTGTTACGCACAAAGCTACCAATAATAAAATAATATCTGCATATTTTGGAATCAAATGAATTGTTCCACACACTCACCACATGTAATGGTCACGGCCAATAATGCAATAAAACATGGTAAAATGATCCACAAACGCTGATGTGTCTGCATCATTGTGATGGTCTGGTCATGATTGAAAACTGAAAGCAAACGCTGAACTACTTCTTCTTCTTCTTTGAGGTTAAAATGCGGCTTGCATTCAAGAGCATTGCATTACCGCCATCTTCTGGATTATTCTCCAGCGATGTTATTCCAGTTTATGTCCTCCATCTTGTTTTCAGACCCATTCTAAATAAGAGATAGTTTTTCTCCCCTGCTTTTTCTAATCACACCACTTTGCAGTATATCTTTAATACACGCCCCTGCCAACCCATCTCTTCTTAATTCTTAATCATATTTCTCCTCTGTTCTTCATAACTTCGGTTTTATGGTTTTAATTTCTTAAAATACTCACAAAAACCAGTAGGATGCTTCCCTATAATGTGTAATGTACTATTTAAATGACTGTGTCCTATTCCTAATCTTTTCATCACTATTTCTTCTCTCCTAGTCCCTTCCCAATTCCTCTATGGACCAACTTTATTTTGAATGGCATTCAAATTTCTCCCTTTAGCTTCGCTGCTTCACTGACGTTGCCATTTTCTCACAGCTTTTTTCCAGACTATACTTTTCTATTGGACATACTTGTCCTGAGACTGAACTGTGCTGACAATGAATCACTTCCAATTAAAACTTAATTTATTTTGTCCTCCTTTCTAATGCCAACATGATAGCATAACTCAACTGTATTAGGATCATTTGTGGTTTGTTTGCTTTCCTCACCTCCTTGATTAAGTCAGGTAAACTCATGTCACCTTTATTTATATAGCGCTTTAAACAAAATACATTGCGTCAAAGCAACTGAACAACATTCATTAGGAAAACAGTGTGTCAATAATTAACTACAAAAATTGCCAGTCCTTCCTGTTTCAAGATCTTTTTAGCGATCTGTATAAATCTGAATATAATCTCTGTATTTATCATCCACATGTCTGTAGTGTTTTGATTTGATGTAATTCAAAATCAACTTCCATGGTTTCAATCTTCCATATAGAACGTCAGGACCTACAATAGTTGGGCAGAACTCTTTTTCGCTTACCCTCAAATCTCTAGCTATCCTCCTATCCATCCAAAACCAAACTTTGGAGCCATTTCCCAGCTAGCTTGCAGTACTCTCTTAGTAGGATGTCCTTCTCTATGTCCCTTTGAATCTCTTAATTTAATTCTCTTTCCATAGCATGTCATATGCTTTTTCAACACAGTCTCACCCCTATTCGTCACATACTGCCGTTTGGTCATTTCCCCCTCACGTCCATAAGCAACGTTGAGGGTACCCCCTATTCGTCACTTGACAACGTAGAGGAGGGTCGTCCGATATTTGAATGCAAATCCCTCATCTTTGGATTTTGACGAACCTGGCTTATCCATCTAGCGGTTTTTCTGCGCTGGAAAGTATGGTTTCAGGCGATTAATTTTAATGCTGCTAATATTATGTTAATGTATTTTGCAGTAGCATGCTGCGCAAATACTGTTACAATCATTAATTGGTGAAGTGACCATATATTTTATTGGAGCAGAAACCCTGTTCTAAATCGGAATCACGCCTTTTTTCTTTTTTAATATAATTTTGGGCTACATTAAAATGGCATAATTGCAGGACTGCATATTTGCTGTAGGCTTAAACATGCCTTAATTTAAGTGGGATATTTTTAATTGTCGATGGTATATTTGCAATGGCTTATAGTATATAGTGAGCCTGCTTTGTTGGGGTTTTTTTTTTTTTTTTTGCGACCAAAAAAATAAATAAATAAAAATAACACCTCAACAACAAAAAAATACCAATAGCATACTTTTATAGACCTTTCATCTCAATACTAATTATGAAGTTGTGATAAATAGCCTGCTGCGGAAATGTTTATATTACTTAATATGGACATATCCTTTGGCAAAGAGATGGATGCATTCTGGGGCGTGATGTGTTAAAATGTAATTGCTAACATATACCCATGTTTCCTTAGACATTTCTGCTGACCCCTTTAAAATTTTGAGCGAGGATATAAAATATTAAGACTGTACTTTTTCATTATGATTTATATTTTGGCGCAATTTTGTGCAGCGCGTCACTGTGCGCGACCATCACAGAAACCATTGCCCATGCCCAGCGCGATTCCACCACGGTAAGTCACTTACAACAGTCTAATAAGCAAGAGAAATGAATAGGCATTTAAACGTCCAAAATTAATACAATTACGAGTTTATATATATATATATATATATATATATATATATATATATATATATATATATATATATATATATATATATATATATATATATATATATTAAAAAACATGGTGTGTGTGTGTGTGTGTGTATACAATCTATTAATAAACTTATTTTGAACGTATAAATGCTTATTAATGGATTATTGCGATATATAAATATATATATACTGTATATCTCTCTGTGTGTGTGTGTGTGTGTGTGTGTTATTCCTGTTTGTTTATCCATCCATTATAATATGTAGTTTGGTGATCTACTATTTTTTTGATTTGTTCTTCTCTTTTTCTGCAGATTCCTTAATCCCTGTCCTTTAAAAAAAAACAGCACCTCATTACATTAGGCACTTCTAAGAGCCACATTTGTCTTGTTTATTGTCTTATTTGTATTTTTTTATTGTCTTGTTATTTCTCTCTCTCTCTCTCTCACACACTCTATCTCTATCTCTCACTCTCTCTCCATCCCTGACTCTCTCCCCTACCATCTGAGTGGTGGTTGTTTTTTAGAGGGACGGAGGAACTGGGTTGCTGCCTCTTCTTCAGTCACTTTAATCAACTGAAAGTGTAAAGGTCAGGATCAAAGAATATAGATTAATTTGTTGGTGTTGTTTTAAGTGCACAATATACCAATTTAATAGATAGAGACTGGCATATAATACCTGATTATTGCACCAAATTAAATTTGCAGGAGTCTGCACAATATAGGCCAACCTATAAGATAATATTGCTGTTTGCATGAAGTCTAAGTAAATCAAACTTAAGTTTTGTGAGGAATGCCGGTATTCAAAGATGTTTTATGACTACAGGAAAGCAAACAGCTCGCTTGGCATCTTTATGTTTCATAGTTTTTCTGCACTTAAATAATTTGCCAGCTTGCAAACATCCAGATCTAATATATTACCTTTGATAATGTTAGAAAAGTGATACGTTAAGCAAAGCCTACTGCTGTATGACACATGCTAATAGATTGACTAGCTCTGTCTTGTACTCATGTGTGTTTGGATCCCTGTATGATTTTTAATATTTATATTTTTTATATGGGTGTACATTTCAGAATGACAAAGCCAAAATTCAGGCCTTGCCCAAGCTGCCAGGTCCGTCAGCAGGCTAACCGCAAAACCTGCAGTGCTTGTTTTGCCACACTGCCAAGCAAGCGGTTATTGAAAACTGCAAAAATTAATGATGACTGGGGCCAGAGGGTCATCAATACAAAAATGCATCTCGGGTGGTGGCCTCTGCCCAAATAGCTGTAAGTAAAAATGCTCATGCTTCATTTATTGAGTGATAATCAATATTAAGCCTAAAGTACATACAATATTTGGTACCGTGTTTGTTGATGGATAGAAGACATAGCAGCCTTGCTGTGTGCTATGTATCAAGCTTCACATGCGTGCCTGGATGTTGGAAGTTGGCACATCTTGTCAGTATGAAATTTTAGAGAGACAGTCACTTTAAAAACCACACCATACATCCCTATTAAATTTATTTTGCAACACATGACACTCAAGTGATAGATGTACATCACATTCAAGCTGCTCTGATAAACAGTTTGCCAAAAAGCTCCCAATACACAATATGCAGGTGTACTTCTGTTGTGAAAAAAAATATTGAAAATGCATTGGTGTATGTACATAAGTAGGTAATATTCTAGACTTATACTTATCTTAAAATACTTGTGTAACTGATGGCAGGGACTAGGGATAGGGATGAACTATGAATCAAGTAGTACACCAAGCAAACTGTCCTCTGTTTCTGATTCAAAGTCAGTGTGGAGTAGACGCCATCTTCATTACTGTCACAACATCTGATTCATTATTTTCAAACAAAATCGATTACTGACAGTTACAATTTAAGAAATACTCATGAATTAATATTTCTGTTTATTAATTTTACAATATGTCTTTAATCATCACATACTTAACACTTTTTGAAAGCGTTAATAAATATTATTTTGCCAGATTAGGTCTTTAAATAGTAAATGGACTGCCATATATGTAGTAATGTAGCAACAAAATATATTGGAAATGTGTTAATTACTTTGTTTCATTTCAGGTCCAAAAACTTTCTGCCTTGGGCTATATGCCCATATTATTTATCAGCCAGAGACACAAGGGCACAGGAAAGTTGATGGCAGATGTAGTAACGCATCTGCCACCGACGCAAAACAACACACGTTTCTTAACCAGCATGAAGAGGGCATATGACTTCATGATCAAACTGGATGGTAAGATAAGTTTTATGTATAGTTCATTAGTGTTTGTCGTTGATTTCTTTGACAATTTGTACTGAAGTCATATTTTTGCTATCTTCACAACAGATGTGCCCCAGCCCCAGCAAGACCAGCCCCTAGACCAGCCCCAGCAAGACCAGCCCCTAGACCAGCTAATCCCACAAGACCACCAACTGATTACACTTGAACTATGTCCAATCGTCTCTCAGGCTCAGCAGCATGTGGAGCTTCTACCACCAAGGAAAAGACAAAGTAAGTAAGCTTGCATTCCACCACATCTGTAAATTTGTCCTATGTTTTTTTTGCAATTACTGCACAATATAAAACAAGTTACAAATGGAGAATTTCACCTCTTTTAATTAATTAAGCCACTCCTCCAAGATACTGAATATAAAATTCTCAACCTTTTTCCCTTGCACCTTAAGCCCCACCATCCAGCCCAGACCAAGACAGACAAGCCCCACCATCCATCCAACCTCAACTAAAGAAAAGACAAAGTAATCTTGCCTTGCACCCCATCTGTAAATTGGCCCCATGGTTTTGTAATCATTGTATTAAAGCTGCAGAAGGTAACTTTTGTAAAAATATATTTTTTTACATATTTGTTAAACCTGTCATTATGTCCTGACAGTAGAATATGAGACAGATAATTTGTGAAAAAATCAAGCTCCTCTGGCTCCTCCCAGTGCTCCTATTGCCATTTGCAAAAAGTCATCCGCTCCCGGTAAAAAACAACCAATCAGAGCTGCAGTCCGTAACTTTGTTTGTGTTCAAAATGTAGAAAAATGTATATAATAAGCGAGTACATCATGAATCCGTTTTCCAAACCGTGTTTTTAGCTTGTCCTGAATCACTAGGGTACACCTATAATAAGTGTTTATATTCGGACTATTTTAGATTGCTTCGGGGGTACCGCGGCGGAGTAACCCAGTACCTTTGTGATTCTTCATAGACATAAACAGAGAGAAGTAGTTCCGGCTACGATGTTCTTCCGCAAGACGCAAGCAGTTCTGTTTATTAAGCGTCAAAAGTTACCTACCGCAGCTTTAATATAAAATAAGTTAACCAATGTGAATTTCACCCCCTTCTATTAATTAAGCCACTTCTCCAAGATACTGAATATATAATTCTTAATCTTTTCCCCTTGGACCTTAAGCCACAGGTACAGGAGCCACACAAGCCCCACCCTCGACCCTGGCCAAAAAGAAGAAAACAAAAAGCAAGTAGACATTATTTGCACCCCATTGTGTATATTTGTTTCTATTCTTTGTACCCCATGTGTATATCATTGGGTGTAAAGTTGTTTCTGCATGTAGCCCCCTTTTAATTGGACCAAACTCAGGGTGTATTCACACTTGGTCTCTTTCAGCCCTCAAAGTGAACTAAGAACAGTGATTCATATATGAACACCTCAATCAAACTCAGACCCATTTGAAGTGAACCAAAGTTTTTTTTTTGCCTTTGTCATTTAAGGTTGCAAATGCAGTCGACAGACAATTTATCCATATGATAAAATATTGGAAAGACGGATGAATGGGGTAAGATGTAGAACCATATTTTTCATTAGGCTGTCTGATTATCTCATATTGTCTCATCTTTCAATCCAAATGTGACAAAACAGAAACTGAGCAGTAGGTATCAAACTTTTTCAAGTATCAACCCTCTCACAAGAAAAAAAAGTATACTTCAAGTTAATTTTATGAAGTATACATTTAACTGTACTTTAACTTTAATAACATTTTATTAGCTTCATGCTTTCTTTTTTGTCCACACTTGAATGTCTGTAAGTTTCATAAAGGCAACATTTTAAACAAAGAATTTGAGAAAATCAAATTTGTGTTAAAGACTGCGACTTGATTAGATTCAGAACGATGATCAAGCAGTTTTAAGCAGTTTTGAATTACAAGCTGTTTAATATTTGATGATCATGTTATTTTACATTTGTGTGAGTAATTTACTATCACTTGGTTCAGTTTTTTCTTCTCGTGTGTTTAGTTTCTGTACTAAATTATGTGCCATAGCGGATCCTATCGTATGACAGTGAAAACATGGATAGCTGGAAAATTCAGTCAATGGTGGGGAAAGAGTAAAGTACAATTAAAGTAAATTCTGATGTACTGATGCCAGTGGACTAGCCTAGACAAAATTTCAGATATGCTGAATAAGAAACATATCTGTTTTATATCAATATTCTAAATGATATTTTCACAAGTTTCATAAGACTGTATATGAAAACTATGTAAAGAAAAAAAGTTTATTTAATAGGCTACTCGATAAAAACCGTTAACAAAACTAAAAGCCAATTATACTTTGAATACTTAATTATACGTTTAAGTATATCTCGATCAAAAGAGAGTACAAGTAAAGGCCAAATATAATTGGACTTTTCTCTCAGTATAAGTCAAGTACACTTAAGTGTAATAATTGTATTTCTACAAAGTACATAAAGTATATTTTTGAGAATTATAAAATTTAAGCATAAAGTATACTTTTTTTATTGTTTGTTTAAAATAAGTATACTAATAGAAAACTTGAATTAACTTATTTTTTGTAAGGGACATACTGTAAATCCTAAACAAAAACAACAATGCAAATAGAATGCAACAGCATATTCTTATTTTTTATTGAGCTTACAAAAAATACATAAGTACTCTTGTCAACTTAATGATGTTCCAAGTAAGAACAGCAGTATAGAGAGCTAAGTAAAAACATCATTATTTGAATGGTAAAACCATTACAGTAACTTCACTAAATTGATTGTGTGTGTGTGGGTGTGGGTGTGGTGTGTGTGTGTGTGTGTGTGTGTGTGTGTGTGTGTGTGTGGGGGTGTGTGTGTGTGTGTGTGTGTGTGTGTGTGTGTGTGTGTGTGTGTGCATGTTTCTGCAGGGGAAGGCAGCAGAGGTGAAAGTGCGTTGGCTACCTTGCTCTTCCTGGTAAGTGATGGCTGATGTAATTTAGTCAATAGCTACACAGTCTTAGTGTTTTAAAACCTGGTAACTTTCAGCCTTCAAAGTGAATTTTGAAGTAAAAGTGGGACCGCTAATTGTTTTGGGCACAAAGAACTATCTAAGTGAACTGAACTAAACACATGAGAACATGTGCACACCAGCCTTCAAGTAGTCATCTGGCTCAAGTTTGGTCATATGACATCTGAAGCAAATACATTCTAACCTGTTTGCCCCATACATTTGCTAACTCTGTTTGGGCTATTTTATAAAGTGTTTGCTGTACAGTTAGATAAACAGCATACAGTTCTTTTTACAAAGTGAAACCTCCCATTATGAACCAAATGTAGTCCAATTTAAAAGGCCTGTGAACAACTCTTTCTTTGTGTTCACATTATGAGTTCACTTAGAGATGATGCAGATCACTTTCTAGTCCACTTCAGCTCTGAGGGGGTCTTAAGCCCAATTCATAGTTAAATGTAGATGTGACGCAGATGCCTTTGTTGTGCCATTGCGTCTTTGCTGACCCCCTCTGCGGCCGACATAGAGGCCTTTAATCACATTTCTGTTCCCACACCGTTGTGGTGAGTATTTGTATAGCAACACGGTTAAGCCGATTTTAAAACGGCTTAACCATTTAAAAATGGTTGACTGTAGGGATGACTGTGTCCAAGCGACTGAGTCCAGTTTTCACTTGAACAAAATGACTGATGCTTGACAAACACCATATAAAATAAACCAAAATAAATTATCCCACAGAAAAAGGGTAAACCTTTATTTTAGATGACATATCTTCAAACTTGAGCCAGAAGACTAGTTGTGAGCTGTACTGTATATGCTGTGTGTAAGATGACTTTTGGACTCTTTACAGTGGCAGAGTCTGGGAGGACACCTGGGAGCCGGCCAGCAAATTCGCCTGATGACTAATACTGTTTTACTATTTGTTTTGTATATTTTTCTCAATAATTAAATTCACTATTGTTACATTTTATGATTTGTCTGTCAATCATTGACTGCACTGAATAATTAATGTGTCATGACTTGTGCTGTATTTGATGGGAAAAGTGAGACGAAAGTTGCATGTAGTGACAGTCAAGTCACCTTTATTTACAGCTTATAGCACTTTTTACAATACAGATTGTATCAAAGCAGCTTCACAGTGATAACAGGAAAATAATACAACAAAGTTTCTTTTTAGAAGAAAATTACATCCTCGTCCACCTTAAGGCAGATTAGCAAGCCAATCTTAGCAACTAAAAAAATCTAAAGCCAAGGCAACCAGAACAAGTACCAAATTGGCATTATACTAACTTATGATGAAAATTTTAGTTAGTATTGATGGTAATTTTGGAGCAAAGTAAATGGGCTCCTATTTCTGGTGACAGGATGTATTACTGAATCCTTTTTTACCTCTGATCGCTAGCATACAACACTCTTTGTTTTGTTCTCATGGTTGTCTGTTCAGATCAATTATGAGAGTTCTTAAGACATTTTAAACATTCCCAATGAAGAGAAGAGGCACATTTATCAATTTTCATCAATGGTACCTAGGTCAGCAATGATTTTCAGGCTCAGGCCATTTTTTTCATATCCTTTGCCTCACACAAAAACAGATTGGTGTCAAATTTCACAAATAATCTCATCCTTCCTCTGTGTCAACAATCAACATACAGTATGTGCATGACATAAAGTGATCAGACTTAAGAGATCAGAAAGACCGGAGACATGAGCCTGGGAAACTGTTAGAGCCAGAAACAATTCCAGCTTGGCCATCAATATAATTTTAAAGTCTAATGTTTTCTTGTCATAAAACCAGGGAGAGAGGTAGGTTTCCTATGTTACCCTGACAATAGGGAGCGTTCCAGGACACTAAGGACCTCAATCTGTTCACACTGAATGACTTGACTGTGGCCGGTTTACTAAGGCCCATGACAGTGGTAGGAAATCTAAGGCCTGGTTGTGCAATGTGGGCCTCATGTCTTCATGATCAAAGGCTTCTGATCTTAATTATCAGGAAAATGTTGCATTATACATAAAATATCACTCAGTCCCCACTTATTCTAACCATAACTCGGTTTTGTTTTATTCTCCATGCCAAGTATGCATAGGTGTAAAATACTTGAGTAATTTACTTGATTACTGTACTTACAGGTAAGTATTATTTTTTGGGGATTTGTACTTCACTCAAGTACAGTTTAAACTGACTACTTGAACTTGATTATATTTCTGGAAGAAACAACTACTTTTTACTCCTTACAATTTTTTTCATCTTGAAAAGTACATTATATTTTTACATTATCTTATGCACATTAAATATGGTAAACAGAAGCTCAAACGTGTGCCTGACGTGAGAACTTATGATCATTTGTTTTCATGCATCAAAACACACATATTTCTACTTCAATTATGACTTTCATCAGGTAAATGTCTGGCTTCAAAAGTTCAGGTAAATGTCTGGCTTCAAAAGATATAGCAAAGTTGCATTTTCCCGCCCAAAAGGTTTTATTGATAATTTGTTCTGTTTTTATATAGCCAATAGCTATGTTATATTATTAGCTGAATGCACAAAACTGAGTGCAAATAAAATCTGTGATGATCATTTTTTGGTGGAATTTTTTTTATTAAATGTTACAAATCTCCAAAAAGTGTTTTAGATAAACATTATATGCTAAATTAATTGTTCATGTTTAGTGATGTTTTTATCAAGGTGGTGGATAAGGTTGTATTTAAAATGTCATTAAGTGAATCATTAAGTAGGAATTAGGACTGTCAGTGAATAGTTTTTTTAATCTTAATAATTACTGCTTTTCTCATTAATCTAATTTGGTCACAAATAATTCTTTATCAAAATGTGTTAAATCTCTAAATGCCCCAAACAAACATTTAAAAGATGAATTGTCCTTTTAGCAGTGACATTGTTGAATAGACAAAACATATAAAGTGGCCTTTAAAAACTTTAACGTTGTATGTTTTAATTCTAGGACTCTCCTCATTAATTCAACGCATTCTTGTATTCTGTCTGGAATATATTTCTAGCCTCTCCATCACATCTTGCTCTTTAAAGGGATAGTTTACCCAAAAATTAATATTCTCTCACTTTTTACTTAACCTCTGTCATTCCAGATGTTCATGACTTTCTTTCTTCACATGAACACAAGCAAGATTTTTTGTCCATATAATGCAAGGGGACAGGACCACTTCAGAAACCACACGAAGGGAACATGACGGTAAAGATTTAAATATTGTTATTTGTATTTTTTCTTACATATGCCTATAGTTTCACTTCAGAAGACAGTGATTCATTAATGGGGTTGCATGGTCTGTCATATTTTCTTTGTGTATAGTTTTTCAAGTGTCATTTTTGGATTTCCCATACACTTGCATTATATAAAGAGAAAATGATTTTTACACAATTTAAACACTTAGTTTGTGTTCATCTGATAAATAAAAGTCATATAGGATGGCATGAGGGTTGAAATGATGGAGTTTCCTTTTAATCCCTTTCCGTTTTATTTGTATTTTTCAGTGTTCCGCTGTTTCATTTTAATTGTTGTTGTTGAACTAAATATACATGTTTGACCTGTGCCATTGCATTTTTCGTTCTCTTTTAATTGAGTAAACTTGTACTTTCACTTGAGTAAAATTTTTGCTACCTTTTTACAACTCTGCAAGTATGAGCTCTAATTTAAACCTACCTCAATTAAAAAAAAAGTAAATAATGTTGCTTTAAGCTGCAGTGGTTGTGCAATAGCTTCATGATATAATGCGTTGTGTGTAGGTTGAAAGATGTGCTTTGATGTGTTTCAATCTGGCTACATCTTACTTTGTTTGTGTTTAATATGTTGGGTGTATGATAAAATAATATTTTAAGTCTTATGTGTGAAGCATTTGAACTCAAGGCATCCCTCTGGGGACCATAAAAGAGGATATTGCCTGCAAAGTGGACTTCATGATATGTAAAAATTAAAACATTGCCATAGGACTATAGCAAGCACATCACTGGAAAGGTCTCAGCCTCAACAGTAACATATGTGAGTCTGAAGAGAATATATTACTCCTGATTTGAATTACTGACCTCTGCTCTGAACCTTGAATCCAGTACATGTTTGAAGGCTACACACACAGTACCAGCTTTTATAGAAAGCTTTGGACCTTAGCTGTCATGCAGATATGGTGTCCAATGTTTAACCGTAAACACTGTCAAATATGGTAATAAGCTATTTTGACCTAACGATTACATTTTTTAAATCTGATGACACCAGTGTGTTCCCCATCCTCCACCCCCCCCCCCCCCCCCAAAAAAAGGGTATATCCAAAATTCTACATTGCCAACTTCTGCTTATGAGGAAAATATCACTATATTTTAAAAATACAGCTTCCACTAGAAACGCACCACAGAACACAAGTTACAAGGCTAGTGTTATTTGTAGTTCTTCCCGGGCTGGGATGGGTGGACTGCTGTGAATGGGCTTCAACTACACTCAAAAAGTTCAAAACTGAGCAAAGTGTTGTTGCTGGTGACAAAACCGTTGACTAAATATGTACATTGAAGCTATACTGGCGTTGAAGACCCCCTGGCCTGCATTGCAGGATATGGGACTCACATGTGACCCACTCTGCCCACATTGTAGTGTTCTGTCTTACAGCATACTGTAATGTTTTACCAATAATAAGACTGAAATTATATTATTAAAATAATGTATTGAATACCTTGAAAACATCTACATAAATATTGATAGATTTAGCCATATTATCTTTTTGAATAAATGTTATCTGTGTATCCATGTGAGATAGGCAACTCTGGTCCTGGAGGGCCACTATCCTGCAGAGTTTAGCTTCAG